>NC_140587.1:503904096-505104096 GCF_964204655.1 Triturus cristatus
CTAACACGTGTCCCCTCCAGCTGAAAGTGGGGAGAACTACCCACCCTCTTGGGAGTTCTCATCGCTAAGGCGTAAAAACCTGGACAGACCATCAGCGTTGGCGTGTTCTGTACCGGGGCGGTGTTCCACCGTAAAGTCCATCCCCTGTAGGGAAATGGACCACCTCAACAGCTTAGGATTCTCACCCCTCATCTGCATCAACCATCTGAGGGGCCTGTGGTCCGTCTGAACCCGGAAGTGAGTCCCAAACAAGTAGGGTCTCAGCTTCTTCAGTGCCCAGACCACAGCAAAAGCTTCCCTTTCAATCGCACTCCACCTCTGTTCCCTGGGAAGTAGCCTCCTACTAATGAAAGCTACAGGTTGGTCCAAGTCCTCATCATTTAGTTGTGAGAGCACCGCTCCCACTCCATGCTCAGAAGCGTCTGTCTGCACTATGAATTCCTTGGAGAAGTCAGGCGCCTTGAGTACAGGTGCTGTACACATGGCCTCCTTCAGGGCATCAAAAGCTTCTTGGCAGGCACTGGTCCAAATCACTTTCTTCGGTAACTTCTTGGAAGTTAGTTCTGTCAAGGGAGCAACAATGGTGCCATTCCCCTTGACAAAACGGCGATAGTACCCGGTGAGTCCTAAGAAGGCTCTCACCGCTGTCTGGGTTTTGGGGGGTTCCCAAGCCCGGATGGTATCTATCTTGGCTTGTAGGGGCGCCACCTGGCCGCTTCCTACCTGGTGTCCCAAATACACCACTGAACCCTGCCCTATCTCGCACTTACTGGCCTTGATAGTGAGGCCTGCACTATGCAGAGCCTTCAACACTGCGCAGAGGTGTTGCAAGTGTTCTTCCCAAGTGGAGCTGAACACAGCAATGTCATCCAGATATGCGGCGCTGAATTGCTCCAGCCCGGACAGTACCTGGTTGACCAGTCTCTGGAATGTGGCAGGGGCGTTCTTCAACCCAAAGGGCATAAAACGGAACTGGAAGTGCCCCTCTGGCGTTGAAAACGCAGACCTCTCCTTGGCCCCATCAGTTAAGGCAATCTGCCAGTACCCAGAAGTTAAATCAAACGTACTGAGGTAGTTGGCAGCTCCCAACCGATCCACGAGCTCATCAGCTCTGGGGATGGGGTGTGCGTCAGTCTTCGTGACAGCATTGAGCCCACGGTAGTCCACACAAAACCTAAGTTCTGGAGTGGCACCTGGCGCAGCAGCTTTCGGTACAAGTACCACTGGGCTAGCCCAGGGGCTGCTGGAGGGCTCAATCACCCCTAGCTCCAACATCTTAGAAACCTCCTTCTTGATGCTGGTCCTGACCTTGTCAGCCACCCGGTAAAACTTCTGTTTCACAGGCATGCTATCTCCCGTGTCCATGTCATGGACAACCAGTTGGTGATACCGGAGGTCAGGGAGAACAGAGATGCAAACTGACCCAGCACATGGCGACAGTCCCTCTGCTGTTCTGGGGTCAGGGTGGGCGAGAGGACCACTCCATCCACTGACCCATCTTGCTCCTTAGCTTCCAGGAGGTCAGGAAGAGGATCGCTATCCTACTCCATCCCTGCATCTGTAGCAAGTAGCATGGTTATTTCAGACCTCTCAAAATGGGGTTTGAGGCGGTTCACGTGTAGGACCCGCATGGGGTTCCTGGGAGATCGCAAGTTCACCAGGTAGGTCACCTCACTCTTGCGCTCCACCACCTCATATGGCCCAGTCCACTTGTCTTGGAGCGCGCAAGGCTCCACTGGCGCCATCACCCACACCATCTGCCCAGGTTGAAATTCCATCAGAGTGGTATGCTGGTCATACCACCTCTTCATCTCATCCTGGCTGGCTTCCAGGTTCGCCTGAGCGAGGGCCCGGAAGCGCTGTGTCTGGTTGCGGATGGCCAGCACATAGCTGAACACATCCTGGGGGGTTTTCCCAGGGGATTTCTCCCACCCCTCCTTCACCAGACAGAGAGGTCCTCTAACAGGGTGACCGTACAAAAGCTCAAAGGGACTGAACCCCAGAGACTTTTGTGGTACCTCCCGGTAGGCAAATAATAGGCATGGCAAAAAGATGTCCCACTTCCGTCTCATGGGCTCCGTCAGCCCCATGATCATGCCCTTCAGGGTCCGGTTGAACCTTTCAACCAACCCATTTCCTTGAGGGTGGTAAGGAGTGGTGAACTTATAAGTTACCCCACACTCCTCCCACAGAGACTTCATATACCTGGAGATGAAGTTGGTACCCCGGTCAGATACCACCTCTTTGGGGAAACCCACACGGGAAAAGATCCCCATCAACGCACGGCCCACCACCGGGGCTGTGGTTGTCCTGAGAGGGATAGCCTCCGGGTACCGGGTGGCATGATCCACCAGGACCAGGATGAACCTGTTGCCTAAGGCTGTCCTGGGGTCCAGTGGCCCCACAATATCTATTCCCACCCGCTCGAAAGGGGTGCTCACTACAGGAAAAGGCTGGAGAGGGCCTTTTCATTTTCCTCCAGCCTTGCCACTTGCCTGGCAAGTTTGGCATGATTTACAAAAGGAAGCGACGTCCGTCTTCATCCCGGGCCAGTAAAAGTGGGTGGCAAGCCTTTGTCGGGTCTTGTCCTGCCCGAGATGTCCTGCAAGCGGCACGTCGTGAGCCAGACCCAGTAGGAAGTCTCTGAACCCTGCGGGTACCACCAGGGTACGTGATCCACTGGGCTCAGCAAACATAGGCTCACTGTACAACAAGTCATTCTCCCAGTAGAGAAAAAAGTTCTTCGGATCAGCACCTGCTGCCTGGTCTGCAGCCTGGTGCCGCAGACCTTCAAGAGTAGGGCATGTCTTCTGCGCACGTCAGAACTCTTCTCTGGAGGGACCACCCTCTTGCTGCCAATGGGTCAGCTCAGGTATGTCTCCCAGCTCAGCGACCTGTTCCCCTGTAGGCTCCAGGGCATCCCCCATAGGTTCTGCTCCTTCCTGGACCGTGGGAACAGCGGGGGTGGACGTACCACGCCCCTTGCCCTTCCGATTTCTGGCAGGGACCTGGGCCACTGTTTCAGGCTCCAGGTCTGCTTCACAACCCTGTCTGGCTGCCATGGACCGGGTGGTCACACAGACCCACTCAGGCAAACCCAACATCTCCAAATGAGCCTGGCGTTCCACCTCCCTCCATGGGGAACTCTCCAGGTCATTACCTAGCAGACAGTCTACTGGCATGGATGGACTCACAACAACTCTGAGAGGACCTGAGACCCCCCCCACTCAAAGGGAACATGTGCTACCTTGCAAAGGCGCACAGAGTTGTCAGCTGACACTACTGGGTGAAGTACGTCTGGAATGATCAGCTCCTCAGTGACCCACTGACACCTGACCGTAGTCACACTGGCTCCAGTGTCCCTGAGAGCCTCCACCCTCCTCCCATTGATGGTCACCCACTGCCTGTACTTCTTAGTGTTATCAGGGACAGGGGTTTCCTGGACCATCTCTGTGTCTCCTAAAGAGACAAGGGAGATAACTGCTAATCCCTCCAAATCGCTAGAAATTAAATCCCCACCAAAAGCTACACTAGCTATACCCGGGGTTGGAACACCAGAGGGTGCCTGGGATTTCTTGGGACACACAGGAGACTTGTGACCCAATTCCTGACAGTGATAACACCTAATGGGACCCTTGTTATCCGACCTGCCCTTAGGGGGCCAGGTTGGTTTGGGTTTTGACTTGGGGGGCTGGGACTGGTTACCCTGGGAACTATTTTGGGGCCCTTGTGAGAACTCCTTTTGGTTACCCTTGTCCCCCCCACTCTTCTGCTGGGGACCCTGCCCACCTTTGGCAATGGTACCCACAATTCCTCTGTGGACCCTGGTACTGGTCCAGCGGTCCACCTCCTTAGCAAGCTCAATCGGGTCCGTCAACTTGCTATCTAAAAGATGCTGGCGCAGCTCTGGAACACATAGACTACTCAAGTGCTCCCAACTAATTACATGTAACAACCCCTTATAATCAGTTACCTTGCTGCCCTTCATCCAACCTTCCAGTGCCCGCGAGTACAGATTCACACACTCCATCCAAGTCTCAGACTCTTTCTTCTTGGAATTCCTAAACTGCAGTCTATACTGCTCTGGAGTAAGTCCATACCTGAGACATAGGGCCTCCTTCATATTGGGATAGGTCATGGTACCTGCTAATTCTAAGGGCTCTAGAGCACTCCTCCCAGAAGCCTCAAAATGTTTCCACAGGCCCGCCCCCCAATGCTGTTCAGGCACACCATTCATCCTCAATGCAATTTCATACGATGTGAACCAGGCATAGATATCCTCACTCCTGTTATAATTCTGCACTAAATCTTTGGGGATATATACTTTACCCCCCTGCACTGGCTGTGCGCTGCCACCATTTGAACCGGACTCCACCTGCTTGGCCTTGATGTCCAGTTCTCTCATGCTCACTTCATGAGCCAGAAGCAATTTCTTCTCCTCCAAGGCACGGGCATTCCTGCTCTCCTCCGCCGCCTTGTCTGATTGCTTCATTTTCATTTTCATTATTTCCAATTCATGGTCTCTCACCCTTTGATTCTCCTCCAACTCCTCTGGAGTGAGCCCCCTACTGGAATGGGAGCTGCCAGCCCTTGAGACTGCTCTGCCCACGGGCAGATCTTGGGGAACAAAACCATCCTCTTCATCTGCATCATCCTCGTCTTGGGCCTCCCACTAGGCCTTCAAGACTTTTTGGAGCTCATCCTTTCTAGCTCCGCTTTTAAAGGGGCAACCACGGTCTTTGCAGAATTGCTTGAGTGCTACCACTCCGTACGAATACAAATCCGCAATGGAAAACTCCACTTCTGCCTTCTCACTTGTTGCCACCTGAGACATGATGCTCTTGAAGAGTTACTCAAAAATAGAATCAAAAAATATAGTATGTGGTTGTCTATTGGTCTGCACTCCTAGTGATGTACACCAATTACTGTGGGTCAAGTACAAATACAAGTTCAATCCTCACCGCAGACCACCAATGTTAGATCTGGAGGTCTCTAGTTGGCAGGGTAGGTACCCCTGTCCAAGTAAGGACCCTTGCTTCTAGTCAGGGAAAGGGGGATACACTGTTAAGATAACCCCTGCTCACCCTCTAGGTAGCTTGGCCTGAGCAGTCTAGGCTATCAAAGGCAATGTGTAAAGTATTTGTACCAACACTCACAGTAACACAGTGAAAACACCACAGATTTACTCCACACCAGTTTTAGAAAAATAATGTATCTTTACTAAAAACTTCACAAGACCAAATACTACAGACAAACCAACATATAATTCAAAAAGGTTACTTTAAAGATAGTTCAGAGTTTGCAGAAAGTACTCCAGGGTGTAAAAGTCAGTGTCCTGCACAATGCGACTCTCAATGCACAAAATGCGACACTTTCGTGCCCAACAGTACCTGTAGTTGCGATAAGGTTCCCAAAAGCTATAACAAGGAAGCTTGCAAAGGCGATGCGATACTCCTGAGATCCTGGGGAGGCTTTGCAGCAGCCCTGCTTCACGCAGCAGAGGTGGATGCGCCGGCTCCGATCTGTAAGGGGAGGATGCGATGACTTTGGCCTTCGTTGCGTAGGTTTCTTAGGGGGAAGCTTCACGCACAGGTTCGATGCGACACTCTTCGATGTGGTGCGATGCGTGGCGCAGCGTTGCCTTCCAGCGCCGCAACTCTCGATGCGCCACGGAACGGGACTCTGCGTCGACGCACCCGATGACTTGAGACTTTCCACGCACCGGCAGTGGTGCGGCTCGCAAACTGGTTCTGCGACAACCCTCGCACTGGCAGGAATCTTCACGCTTCGGGACGATGCTCGACGCACTCGGCGATGCGGGGACCCTGCGTGTTGCGATGGTGCCGCGATGAAATTTTCCTCGCACTCTCGTCTTGCGACACGCAATCGGATGATGCGTCGGGTACCAGTCACTCTTGTTCACGCTTCTGCTTCCCAGCTCCCAAACACAGCAAAACGACCTCCTGAGGCCCCAAGACTGGGCAAGCACTCCAAGGCAGGTCAGAACTCTCTCAGCAGAGTTCCACGGGAGCTGGTGGTGAAGTCCTTTTGTTCCTGGGACTTCTTAACAGGGAGCCAGCTCTTCTCAGGCCCTTGGAGATCAGAATCAAAAGAAGGGGACACAGCAAAGTCCTTCCCCTCTCCTTGGCAGCAAAGCAAAACAGCAAGCAGGCAGTCTTCTCCTCTTCAGTTTCTTCCAGCTTTCTCCTTGGCAGAGGTTCCTTCCTAGTTCCAAAGTGATCTAAAGTTTAGGTGTCTGGGGTCCTCTTCTTATACCCCTCCAAGTCTTTGTCTCTCTTTGTTCCAGTGGGGGGATTCCCCTGCTCAAACCGGTTCCTGGGTGTGCTCTGCTCTGGAGCACCTGGTTCCTTTCAGAGTGAGGGGCAGGGTCGTTAGACGCTCAGCAGGAGGTGGAGCCTTCTTTGTGCCAGCAGAGGCAGAGTCCTCAGCCTGGCCAGCAGGGGGTGGAGCCAGCTTTGTGTTTGGCAGGGACAGCCCTATTCAAACCCAGGGACTACTCCTCCCACCCATCTAAAGCAGATCTCCCTATTCACCATGCTGCTGACTCATCCAGGCTCCTGGAGCCACCTGGCCCATCACATGACACCCTTCAGCCAACCAGCACACAGGCACGCAGGAAGGTTAAACAGGAGAATAGCTACTTTCTAAAAAGTGCTATTCTCACACAGTGAATTTAAAAACCATCTTGCTAAAAAGATGTATAATTAAATTCTGAACACAGAGATACCAAACTTGGATTTTCTATCTTGCCCTTATGGGAAGATAGGCATGTAAACAGCCTTCCCCATTCTATCCTATGGGCAAGATAGCCTCTCAGCAGTGAAAAACGAAAATGGCTGTAATTCACTACCAGGGCATGTTACACACCTCAGTACATGCCCTACCTTTCAGATACACTGCACCCAGCCCAGGGGGGTACCTAGGGCCACCATAGGGATGCCTTACATGTACAGAAAGGGAAGGATAAGGCCTAGTCAGTGGGTGCACTGGCCAGGTCGACATGGCAGTCCTGGACTGCACATAGGCACTGCAAGCAGGCCTAAGACATCATTTTAGCGCTACTCCTGTGGGTGGCACAATCAGTGCTGCAGCCCACTAGTAGCATTTGAATCACCAGCCCTGGCACACGCAGTGCACTTTACTAGGGGCTAACAGGTGAGACAAATATACCAATCATGGATAACCAATCAATACAACAATTTACCAAGGGAGCACTTGCACTTTGACACTGATCAGCAGTGGCAAAGTGCCCAAAGCATCTAAACCAGCAAAAACGAAATCCAGCATAGCATCAAAAAATACAGGAGGTAGAGGCAAAAAGTCAGGGGTAACCACGCCAAAGATGCCAGGTCTAACACGTGTCCCCTCCAGCTGAAAGTGGGGAGAACTACCCACCCTCTTGGGAGTTCTCATCGCTAAGGCGTAAAAACCTGGACAGACCATCAGCGTTGGCGTGTTCTGTACCGGGGCGGTGTTCCACCGTAAAGTCCATCCCCTGTAGGGAAATGGACCACCTCAACAGCTTAGGATTCTCACCCCTCATCTGCATCAACCATCTGAGGGGCCTGTGGTCCGTCTGAACCCGGAAGTGAGTCCCAAACAAGTAGGGTCTCAGCTTCTTCAGCGCCCAGACCACAGCAAAAGCTTCCCTTTCAATCGCACTCCACCTCTGTTCCCTGGGAAGTAGCCTCCTACTAATGAAAGCTACAGGTTGGTCCAAGTCCTCATCATTTAGTTGTGAGAGCACCGCTCCCACTCCATGCTCAGAAGCGTCTGTCTGCACTATGAATTCCTTGGAGAAGTCAGGCGCCTTGAGTACAGGTGCTGTACACATGGCCTCCTTCAGGGCATCAAAAGCTTCTTGGCAGGCACTGGTCCAAATCACTTTCTTCGGTAACTTCTTGGAAGTTAGTTCTGTCAAGGGAGCAACAATGGTGCCATACCCCTTGACAAAACGGCGATAGTACCCTGTGAGTCCTAAGAAGGCTCTCACCGCTGTCTGGGTTTTGGGGGGTTCCCAAGCCCGGATGGTATCTATCTTGGCTTGTAGGGGCGCCACCTGGCCGCTTCCTACCTGGTGTCCCAAATACACCACCGAACCCTGCCCTATCTGGCACTTACTGGCCTTGATAGTGAGGCCTGCACTATGCAGAGCCTTCAACACTGCGCAGAGGTGTTGCAGTGTTCTTCCCAAGTGGAGCTGAACACAGCAATGTCATCCAGATATGCGGCGCTGAATTGCTCCAGCCCGGACAGTACCTGGTTGACCAGTCTCTGGAATGTGGCAGGGGCGTTCTTCAACCCAAAGGGCATGACACTGAACTGGAAGTGCCCCTCTGGCGTTGAAAACGCAGACCTCTCCTTGGCCCCATCAGTTAAGGCAATCTGCCAGTACCCAGAAGTTAAATCAAACGTACTGAGGTAGTTGGCAGCTCCCAACCGATCCATGAGCTCATCAGCTCTGGGGATGGGGTGTGCGTCAGTCTTCGTGACAGCATTGAGCCCACGGTAGTCCACACAAAACCTAAGTTCTGGAGTGGCACCTGGCGCAGCAGCTTTCGGTACAAGTACCACTGGGCTAGCCCAGGGGCTGCTGGAGGGCTCAATCACCCCTAGCTCCAACATCTTAGAAACCTCCTTCTTGATGCTGGTCCTGACCTTGTCAGCCACCCGGTAAAACTTCTGTTTCACAGGCATGCTATCTCCCGTGTCCACGTCATGGACAACCAGTTGGTGATACCGGGGGTCAGGGAGAACATAGATGCAAACTGACCCAGCACATGGTGACAGTCCCTCTGCTGTTCTGGGGTCAGGGTGGGCGAGAGGACCACTCCATCCACTGACCCATCTTGCTCCTTAGCTTCCAGGAGGTCAGAAGAGGATCGCTATCCTCCTCCATCCCTGCATCTGTAGCAAGTAGCATGGTTATTTCAGACCTCTCAAAATGGGGTTTGAGGCGGTTCACGTGTAGGACCCGCTTGGGGTTCCTGGGAGATCGCAAGTTGACCAGGTAGGTCACCTCACTCTTGCGCTCCACCACCTCATATGGCCCAGTCCACTTGTCTTGGAGCGCGCAAGGCTCCACTGGCGCCATCACCCACACCATCTGCCCAGGTTGAAATTCCATCAGAGTGGTATGCTGGTCATACCACCTCTTCATCTCATCCTGGCTGGCTTCCAGGTTCACCTGAGCGAGGGCCCGGAAGCGCTGTGTCTGGTTGCGGATGGCCAGCACATAGCTGAACACATCCTGGGGGGTTTTCCCAGGGGATTTCTCCCACCCCTCCTTCACCAGACAGAGAGGTCCTCTAACAGGGTGACCGTACAAAAGCTCAAAGGGACTGAACCCCAGAGACTTTTGTGGTACCTCCCGGTAGTCAAATCATAGGCATGGCAAAAAGACGTCCCACTTCCGTCTCATGGGCTCCGTCAGCCCCATGATCATGCCCTTCAGGGTCCGGTTGAACCTTTCAACCAACCCATTTCCTTGAGGGTGGTAAGGAGTGGTGAACTTATAAGTTACCCCACACTCCTCCCACAGAGACTTCATATACCTGTAGATGAAGTTGGTACCCCGGTCAGATACCACCTCTTTGGGGAAACCCACACGGGAAAAGATCCCCATCAACGCACGGCCCACCACCGGGGCTGTGGTTGTCCTGAGAGGGATAGCCTCCGGGTACCGGGTGGCATGATCCACCAGGACCAGGATGAACCTGTTGCCTAAGGCTGTCCTGGGGTCCAGTGGCCCCACAATATCTATTCCCACCCGCTCGAAAGGGGTGCTCACTACAGGAAAAGGCTGGAGAGGGCCTTTGCATTTTCCTCCAGCCTTGCCACTTGCCTGGCAAGTTTGGCATGATTTACAAAAGGAAGCGATGTCCGTCTTCATCCCGGGCCAGTAAAAGTGGGTGGCAAGCCTTTGTCGGGTCTTGTCCTGCCCGAGATGTCCTGCAAGCGGCACGTCGTGAGCCAGACCCAGTAGGAAGTCTCTGAACCCTGCGGGTACCACCAGGGTACGTGATCCACTGGGCTCAGCAAACCTAGGCTCACTGTACAACAAGTCATTCTCCCAGTAGAGAAAAAAGTTCTTCGGATCAGCACCTGCTGCCTGGTCTGCAGCCTGGTGCCGCAGACCTTCAAGAGTAGGGCATGTCTTCTGCGCACGGCAGAACTCTTCTCTGGAGGGACCACCCACTTGCTGCCAATGGGTCAGCTCAGGTATGTCTCCCAGCTCAGCGACCTGTTCCCCTGTAGGCTCCAGGGCATCCCCCGTAGGTTCTGCTCCTTCCTGGACCGTGGGAACAGCGGGGGTGGACGTACCACGCCCCTTGCCCTTCCTCTTTCTGGCAGGGACCTGGGCCACTGTTTCAGGCTCCAGGTCTGCTTCACAACCCTGTCTGGCTGCCATGGACCGGGTGGTCACAAAGACCCACTCAGGCAAACCCAACATCTCCAAATGAGCCTGGCGTTCCACCTCCCTCCATGGGGAGCTCTCCAGGTCATTACCTAGCAGACAGTCTACTGGCATGGATGGACTCACAACAACTCTGAGAGGACCTGAGACCCCCCCACTCAAAGGGAACATGTGCTACCTTGCAAAGGCGCACAGAGTTGTCAGCTGACACTACTGGGTGAAGTACGTCTGGAATGATCAGCTCCTCAGGGACCCACTGACACCTGACCGTAGTCATACTGGCTCCAGTGTCCCTGAGAGCCTCCACCCTCCTCCCATTGATGGTCACCCACTGCCTGTACTTCTTAGTGTTATCAGGGACAGGGGTTTCCTGGACCATCTCTGTGTCTCCTAAAGAGACAAGGGACATAACTGCTAATCCCTCCAAATCGCTAGAAATTAAATCCCCACCAAAAGCTACACTAGCTATACCCGGGGTTGGAACACCAGAGGGTGCCTGGGATTTCTTGGGACACACAGGAGACTTGTGACCCAATTCCTGACAGTGATAACACCTAATGGGACCCTTGTTATCCGATCTGCCCTTAGGGGGCCAGGTTGGTTTGGGTTTTGACTTGGGGGGCTGGGACTGGTTACCCTGGGAAATATTTTGGGGCCCTTGTGAGAACTCCTTTTGGTTACCCTTGTCCCCCCCACTCTTCTGCTGGGGACCCTGCCCACCTTTGGCAATGGTACCCACAATTCCTCTGTGGACCCTGGTACTGGTCCAGCGGTCCACCTCCTTAGCAAGCTCAATGGGGTCCGTCAACTTGCTATTTAAAAGATGCTGGCGCAGCTCTGGAACACATAGACTACTCAAGTGCTCCCAACTAATTAAATGTAACAACCCCTTATAATCAGTTACCTTGCTGCCCTTCATCCAACCTTCCAGTGCCCGCGAGTACAGATTCACACACTCCATCCAAGTCTCAGACTCTTTCTTCTTGGAATTCCTAAACTGCAGTCTATACTGCTCTGGAGTAAGTCCATACCTGAGACATAGGGCCTCCTTCATATTGGGATAGGTAATGGTACCTGCTAATTCTAAGGGCTCTAGAGCACTCCTCCCAGAAGCCTCAAAATGTTTCCACAGGCCCGCCCCCCAATGCTGTTCAGGCACACCATTCATCCTCAATGCAATTTCATACGATGTAAACTAGGCATAGATATCCTCACTCCTGTTATAATTCTGCACTAAATCTTTGGGGATATATACTTTACCCCCCTGCACTGGCTGTGCGCTGCCACCATTTGAACCGGACTCCACCTGCTTGGCCTTGATGTCCAGTTCTCTCATGCTCACTTCATGAGCCAGAAGCAATTTCTTCTCCTCCAAGGCACGGGCATTCCTGCTCTCCTCCACCGCCTTGTCTGATTGCTTCATTTTCATTTTCATTATTTCCAATTCATGGTCTCTCACCCTTTGATTCTCCTCCAACTCCTCTGGAGTGAGCCCCCTACTGGAATGGGAGCTGCCAGCCCTTGAGACTGCTCTGCCCACGGGCAGATCTTGGGGAACAAAACCATCCTCTTCATCTGCATCATCCTCCTCTTGGGCCTCCCACCAGGCCTTCAAGACTTTTTGGAGCTCATCCTTTCTAGCTCCGCTTTTAAAGGGGCAACCACAGTCTTTGCAGAATTGCTTGAGTGCTACCACTCCGTACGAATACAAATCCGCAATGGAAAACTCCACTTCTGCCTTCTCACTTGTTGCCACCTGAGACATGATGCTCTTGAAGAGTTACTCAAAAATAGAATCAAAAAATATAGTATGTGGTTGTCTATTGGTCTGCACTCCTAGTGATGTACACCAATTACTGTGGGTCAAGTACAAATACAAGTTCAATCCTCACCGCTGACCACCAATGTTAGATCTGGGGGTCTCTAGTTGGCAGGGTAGGTACCCCTGTCCAAGTAAGGACCCTTGCTTCTAGTCAGGGAAAGGGGGATACACTGTTAAGATAACCCCTGCTCACCCTCTAGGTAGCTTGGCCTGAGCAGTCTAGGCTATCAAAGGCAATGGGTAAAGTATTTGTACCAACACTCACAGTAACACAGTGAAAACACCACAGATTTACTCCACACCAGTTTTAGAAAAATAATGTATCTTTACTAAAAACTTCACAAGACCAAATACTACAGACAAATCAACATATAATTCAAAAAGGTTACTTTAAAGATAGTTCAGAGTTTGCAGAAAGTACTCCAGGGTGTAAAAGTCAGTGTCCTGCACAATGCGACTCTCAATGCACAAAATGCGACACTTTCGTGCCCAACAGTACCTGTAGTTGCGATAAGGTTCCCAAAAGCTATAACAAGGAAGCTTGCAAAGGCGATGCGATACTCCTGAGATCCTGGGGAGGCTTTGCAGCAGCCCTGCTTCACGCAGCAGAGGTGGATGCGCCGGCTCCGATCTGTAAGGGGAGGATGCGATGACTTTGGCCTTCGTTGCGTAGGTTTCTTAGGGGGAAGCTTCACGCACAGGTTCGATGCGACACTCTTCGATGTGGTGCGATGCGTGGCGCAGCGTTGCCTTCCAGCGCCGCAACTCTCGATGCGCCACGGAACGGGACTCTGCGTCGACGCACCCGATGACTGGAGACTTTCCACGCACCGGCATTGGTGCGGCTCGCAAACTGGTTCTGCGACAACCCTCGCACTGGCAGGAATCTTCACGCTTCGGGACGATGCTCGACGCACTCGGCGATGCGGGGACCCTGCGTGTTGCGATGGTGCCGCGATGAAATTTTCCTCGCACTCTCGTCTTGCGACACGCAATCGGATGATGCGTCGGGTACCAGTCACTCTTGTTCACGCTTCTGCTTCCCAGCTCCCAAACACAGCAAAACGACCTCCTGAGGCCCCAAGACTGGGCAAGCACTCCAAGGCAGGTCAGAACTCTCTCAGCAGAGTTCCACGGGAGCTGGTGGTAAAGTCCTTTTGTTCCTGGGACTTCTTAACAGGGAGCCAGCTCTTCTCAGGCCCTTGGAGATCAGAATCAAAAGAAGGGGACACAGCAAAGTCCTTCCCCTCTCCTTGGCAGCAAAGCAAAACAGCAGGCAGGCAGTCTTCTCCTCTTCAGTTTCTTCCAGCTTTCTCCTTGGCAGAGGTTCCTTCCTAGTTCCAAAGTGATCTAAAGTTTAGGTGTCTGGGGTCCTCTTCTTATACCCCTCCAAGTCTTTGTCTCTCTTTGTTCCAGTGGGGGGATTCCCCTGCTCAAACCGGTTCCTGGGTGTACTCTGCTCTGGAGCACCTGGTTCCTTTCAGAGTGAGGGGCAGGGTCGTTAGACGCTCAGCAGGAGGTGGAGCCTTCTTTGTGCCAGCAGAGGCAGAGTCCTCAGCCTGGCCAGCAGGGGGTGGAGCCAGCTTTGTGTTTGGCAGGGACAGCCCTATTCAAACCCAGGGACTACTCCTCCCACCCATCTAAAGCAGATCTCCCTATTCACCATGCCGCTGACTCATCCAGGCTCCTGGAGCCACCTGGCCCATCACATGACACCCTTCAGCCAACCAGCACACAGGCACGCAGGAAGGTTAAACAGGAGAATAGCTACTTTCTAAAAAGTGCTATTCTCACACAGTGAATTTAAAAACCATCTTGCTAAAAAGATGTATAATTGAATTCTGAACACAGAGATACCAAACTTGGATTTTCTATCTTGCCCTTATGGGAAGATAGGCATGTAAACAGCCTTCCCCATTCTATCCTATGGGCAAGATAGCCTCTCAGCAGTGAAAAACGAAAATGGCTGTAATTCACTACCAGGGCATGTTACACACCTCAGTACATGCCCTACCTTTCAGATACACTGCACCCAGCCCAGGGGGGTACCTAGGGCCACCATAGGGATGCCTTACATGTACAGAAAGGGAAGGATAAGGCCTGGTCAGTGGGTGCACTGGCCAGGTCGACATGGCAGTCCTGGACTGCACATAGGCACTGCAAGCAGGCCTAAGACATCATTTTAGCGCTACTCCTGTGGGTGGCACAATCAGTGCTGCAGCCCACTAGTAGCATTTGAATCACCAGCCCTGGCACACGCAGTGCACTTTACTAGGGGCTAACAGGTGAGACAAATATACCAATCATGGATAACCAATCAATACAACAATTTACCAAGGGAGCACTTGCACTTTGACACTGATCAGCAGTGGCAAAATGCCCAAAGCATCTAAACCGGCAAAAACGAAATCCAGCATAGCATCAAAAAATACAGGAGGTAGAGGCAAAAAGTCAGGGGTAACCACGCCAAAGATGCCAGGTCTAACAGTTGCCTTATCACATGTGTATTAATGATTGTTTCGCTTGGGTGTGTGGGTTGATTCTGTTCGTGATCCGGGCTGCACTTAAGTGCAAGCATTGATTGTGACCGGGTGGGCAAATCCAAGGGATTGAGTAGTGAAGTGCTGCATGTGTTAACTCGTGGTCAAGCCTACATCAAGATGTGAGGTAAGAGTTCCTATGGCGATGAGTTCTAAAAATAGGGGTGATTAAAAAAAGTCTAATGTTTAGGCAAAATCTACTGAAATCAGCTGTATTTTTATGCTGGGGGCTGAAAAACTGCCTAGTTATTGTTACCTTAATGTTACTTAAGAATGGTAACATTACTTATACAGGGCGCCCGACGGAGGCAGGGTGAAGTGGGAAAGCAGGGTAATTGGGGTTCAAAGAGGGTGGTGGGCTAATATAACTAGCGGGCATGATAATTTGGCCGGACTGCCTAGCAACCAAAATCGTGGTGACGTCTCAGGTGCGGCAATAAAAGAAGACTTGAGCACCCAACAAAGTTGTTTCACGGAAGTGATGCATTCCATGTTTAATCTCATGTGGGTCTAGTGAGATTGGAGGTATGTAGTGATAAGGTCGAAGGTGCTTTGTGCTGTAGTCTAAATGTCCAGGGAGCTGGCTACAGCGGTGATGCAAAGTGTAGTATTGAAGTCCAGACAGATTGTTGATTTCAAGATGATTTATTGTAGATATGTAGATGAGCCCCACCAGGAGCAGCCATCATGCTGCTCAGCCCCATCACAACTGTGGCTTTTCTTGACAGACACCCAACATTCCGTAATACATCATCATACTGTAAAATTTCACTGGCAGAGCATGTGGTGGAAAATGGCATACACAAGCATGGACAGTAAACTAGAATAATACATATCTCATTTTCTTCTATAACACAACAAATAAGACAAGCATTGGCATAGCCAATAGGTCTCGCTTTTGGGACCTTATAAGTATTTAGTTATGCAGCACAATATCCTTAGTGCAACAACATCAACTGTTGCATGGCTAAACCCTTATAAGGTCCCAAAGGCGAGACCTATTGGCTATGTCAATGCTTGTTAATGAAATGTTTGGAAGACTAGAGCAAAGCAGTCTAAAGCTTTAACAATAAACAGCTTTAAACTCTATTAGAGTGAGGGTGACCATGTGTTCATGTCTTGCTCCTCAAAGTTACTGTGTATATGGTAATAGAAAGCTTCACAAATAAGTAATTAAAACACTTTCAAGAAGACAAATTCAGCCTGGTGTAGTGGGAATGTGACACAGTACAAAGATGTATTACCAACAATTGCGAAAAATTAATCTGAAGAAGATTCTTCTGAGAATTTACATCAAAAAGGAGTGCAAACAATGTCAGAGATGTAAAATAAAACGACGAGAGTCGTTCAACCCATTACAAATGTTTGCTACAAGCAGACATCCTTGTGTGTCATCTGTACATTAGTCCAAAGCGTTTCCTTCCATTCCAGCATCTGGTTACCTGAACTAAATACATGCACCACACTTTGACAAATGGTCCCCTTTTGTGCCGCAAATTTGGTAGTCCAGGCTGCAATATCGTGGGGGGGCCTGACTGTGAAGACAACTACTTCCGGTTGAGAAAACTCCTGAAAACCTATTTATTCTGCGAAGCATTCAACTAGAACTATCAACACGTCGGGAGTAACTAAACAATTTGGTATGAAGGTCATCCCAAATGAGGCCATAGTCAAAACCCTGTATTAAATGTTTTATGTTCTAATACATTCAGCTTTCTTCAGTCACTAAGGTGATGTGCTACTGGTTTGTGATACGGTATATACATAAATAAATTAATAGTCCAAACTACTGATATAGCAGGCTTTTCACTAAAGTTAATATTCAATTATTACACACAAAGGCCTTAAATTTAGCTGCAATTTTTATAATTCTTTCTGAAGAAGATAAAATAACCAGCGGATAGTGTGAGCACAAAGTAGGCCTGAAGTGTAAATATCTTAATACAACATGCTGCCAGAACTTCATCATATGACCCCATTCTGGTCCATCCTTTCCCCATTCTTTTGCTCTTTTCCTACAATTTGTCTCAGTCTGATTCCTGCTTAATTCACATTAGGGACCTTTGAGGACATGACTAGGCTATAATAAATTATTAAGTATAGTTTTTACATTTTTAAACGGTGTTTAAATAGGTTTAACACATGGAAGACATTACTTAATTTCATGTTACTTTATGAGCACCACGTGTCGTGCCTCAGCAGTGTGATTACCTTTTACAAGCATGGACTGTGGCTTGCGAAGTATTTATCCAAGTCTATGAATTTCATATCTAGTTGTGCCCATACTACATTTCTAATTATTACCATTGGAACATTTTTCAGACTTGAAAAAGCCCAAAGCTTACGAGCACAGAGAATATAACTCGTACATGCTATCCCTGTAAAGAATAATGTCTATGTTGGCAAGAACAAGTTCTATAAGCAAATTCTATATGAATATATGAACATATGAAGATAGACAATAAATTAACTAAGACATTAATGATGATTTATGAAATATAAATATGTTTGAATGTCACTATGACCTTGATACCCTCGTTTCCTATGCATTATATGCCCGAAGGTTCGATGCACAAGTTACTCTGCAGAAGGTGTTTGAAATTGTAAGTTATTGCTAAACACATCACCCCTCCTGAGGTCAGTGCCCCCTCCCCAGGTCTGCTCCCAGTGCAGCCGCACCGGTCGCACTGCCCTAAAGCCTGCCTGGGTATGTATGCTCATTTTTGAGCTTTACAAGCACATTATTCACTGTATATGTGTGCATTGATGAAGATGCAACATGTGTCGTAACACATAGGTGAGTGATCTAATATATTTCAGGAGTTACGTTGCAGTCTTCCTCATGATAAGTCAGGTGATAATGAGGAGGCTGCACAATTGTGAGATGTGTGTGTCATGCATGTCTTGTGCGAACCCGTCCTGCAGCGGGAGCACATCTGGACCCAATCCTTGGAGCCCCGCCGCGGAGAAGCAGAGAATCGGGACCTTACAAGCAGAGAGGCACGAGAAGGAGCAGGCAGAGAGGTAAGAAGAGAGACAGTAGGAGCCGGAGCAGGCAGAAAGATAAAGCGAGAGAAAGAAGGAGCAGGCAAAGCGGTAGGAAGAGGGAAGCCGGAGCTGGCAAGGAGATACAGGAGCAGAGCAGGCAGAAGGACGGACGAGACAACAGGCAGATAGGAGCCTAGGAACAAGCTAAAGTAATGATGAAGTAAGAGAGATGTAGGCGCTCTGAAGCAGGTAGATGAAAGGGGAACAGAGGAGCCCCGGAGCAGGTATATTTGTAAGGAATGCAAACACATCTCCCGCGGTTGGCGGGGCAGGGTGCAGGTGTGAGGTCAGGAAACAGGGCAGGCAGGAGTTGCTGAATACCCTGAGGCAAGAGAGTACGCGGGGAGGGAGCGTGGGTGGAGATAGAATCAATGTGGCTAGAGCGGCCGATTTTGTAGCTGGGTAGCCAGGTTCGAGTCTGGCAGGAGGCTCAAACATCCTGTGTTTCTGGGCAAATCACTTAGTCTCCCCGTGCCAAAAAAATGAATGTGTCCGTCCGTAATGCAACTGGTGCTCATGTAAAGTGCTCCGATACCCTCGAGTCGAGTTCATTTTAAAACTGCAATAAAAGAAGGAAGAAAACAAAAGAGGGGCAAGTAGAAAGACGGACCAGCGTGTAACAAAGTGAAAGAACTGTAGAGGGAATATAAAAGGGTAGATAATGAAGGCAATTAGAGAGAGGCAGAGAAATCGAGAATTGTAGAAAGGTTGGATAAAAGCGCGAGAAACTGACGTGGCGAGAGAGAGGAGGGGAGAGGGTAAGAATCACAATTAGAATCACAATTAGGCAAAGTAAAAAAGAGCGAAGACTGAGAGGGGAGAAAGAAAGGGGAAAAACAGAAATGTGGAACAAGGATCGGAAAAACAGAAGTGTACATATAAATCGTGTACATTTTAGAGGGGCAGAAGCGAAGGACCGTAAAAAAGTAGACAACAAGCGGAAAACGAATTTAGAGAAAGCTTTGGCCGCGCGGCCGTGAAAGTGACACGGCCGCGCGGCCCGCGAACGTGAAAGTGATCGTATCGCGATCAAGCACTGCGGAGGAAAGACACGTGGCGGCTGTGTGCGTGCACGCTCACGTGCACGCAAGCTTTAGGCCACAGGCAGAACTTTGAAAATCCCACATACAAAATGTCTCTCCGAGCCAGCGCATGCACTGGGCTCAGCGAGACTTAATAAAAACCAAAGGAAGAACATGAAAGCACAGATCCTTACCTCCAGACACACCCACTGGCCAGAAAGGTATGACTGTGACAGGAGGCAAAGCACAGCATAAGAAATAAAGAAAACAGAGAAGAGAATGAATGAATACACTAACATCACTCATACTTCCCTGTAAACAACATAGCAATGAAAAATCGACATTGTAAAGCAATAAGGCTTAATATAAACAGGGTGAAGAAAGAATGAATGAATACAATAACATCACTCCTACTTCCCTGTAAACAACATAGCAATGGAAAATCGACTTGCTTGTCGAGGTATGTATCAGATCAATTAAAGTTGACAAAAACTGACATCTTTGTAAAGATCTGCACTTGTGACAGCTCCAGGACTGTGCACTGTTTTCAGTCATGCCAAAACACAAGAAATAAAGAAGAAAAAAAACCTGTAGCTTCATGGTGCAGACGAAAATCATGTCGCGACGATCCAGGTCAACTTCAACTTGCCGATAACTTTAATGTCAGTGAACAGAACGTGGTTGGCAAGATAAATACCATGTTGTCATTGGCAAATACTTGAAAGAAAGAACGCTTAGTGGCACAGGTCCTTGGTAGAAGTATCCAACAACAAAATGGTGGCACGTTATGTACGCTGTGCCGGATGGCTCCAGACACGCTCAAGCAGCAAAACTTTGCCGCGCAGCAGATCAAACGTGGAGAGAGAGACTCGAGACGATGGAAGGTTTCTCCACAGATGCAGTTAGGGTTGCGTGTACTAACACCAGACTTGTGCCACAGTTTTGAAATACCAGGAAGCTTTTGAACTGCCAAAGTTGTTCCCCGTTATGAAACCCAGCAAAACTTGGTGGTAAAATGAGTAATATACTCACTGGGCCAAATCAAAAAAAACTTGTGTCTTGCATTCACAGTAAAGTGCAAGATTGAAACACAGTGCGACACGCAACACCCAGGGGGAAAGACGTTGTATAAGGGTGCATTCTACTACCAGTAAAGAATGCCTCCCGCACAGCTCAGCTGATTCTTTAATTGTCGTTTCTTTTTATGGCAGTGTAATAAATGGCAATAGCAACTGTGTCAAACCCGCACATTGATTGGTGCAGGTTGCACTACCCCAGACACTCCAAATGTCCCTAACATCTCGAAC
Organism: Triturus cristatus; assembly: GCF_964204655.1. Taxonomy (NCBI): domain Eukaryota; kingdom Metazoa; phylum Chordata; class Amphibia; order Caudata; family Salamandridae; genus Triturus; species Triturus cristatus. The sequence goes on from NC_140587.1 coordinate 503,924,274, forward strand.
TGCGCAGCATTCAAACTAGAGAAGACATGTAAAAAGTCTAAAATGATAATGCTTATTTCCCTTGAAGGCGCAGATCTAATTGATGTAGACACATGACACAGAGTACAACACGCTTGAGTTGCTTTGATCTTGAGAGGCGCTTGTAAAGACAGAACCATCCATAGATTCACACTGTTCTTGCATGGTGTATGTGAAATACATTCACTGACCCGATACCTCGAAGACAACAACACCCTGGACCCATCCCAGTCCGGATTCCGAAGAAACCACAGTACTGAGACAGCCCTCATCGCCACCACAGACGACATGAGGGCCCACCTAGACAACGGCAAAACATCGGCCCTCATCCTCCTGGACCTGTCAGCCTCCTTCGACATGGTCTGCCACCGCACACTAAAGACACGCCTCCAAGAAGCCGGAATCCAAGAGAAAGCCCTGGACTGGACCACCTCTTTCCTCTCCGACAGAACCCAGAGCGTCCGTCTCCCCCCTTCCGCTCCAAAGCCACCGACATCATTTGCGGCGTACCACAGGGCTCTTCCCTCAGCCCGATGCTGTTCAACATCTACATGGCCCCCCTCGCCCACGTTGCCCGCCAGCATGATCTCAACATCATCTCCTACGCCGACGACACCCAGCTAATCCTCTCTCTCACCAGGGACCCACACACCACCAAAATCAACTTCCATGAGGGAATGAAGGCCATCGCAGATTGGATGAGGAACAGCCGACTAAAGCTGAACTCGGAAAAGACGGAGGTCCTCATCCTCGGTTCCACCCCCTCAGCTTGGGACGAATCCTGGTGGGCGACCACGCTAGGAACAGCACTGACACCCACCGACCAGGCACGCAACCTGGGTTTCATCCTCGACTCCTCCCTTTCCATGTCGAAGCAGGTCAAGGCCGTCATCTCCTCCTGCTACAACACCCTCCACGTGCTCCGCAGGATCTACAAGTGGATCCCTACCGAAACAAGAAGAACAGTGACCCAGGCCCTCGTCAGCAGCAGGCTAGACTACGGCAACGCACTCTACGCAGGTATCCAGGGCAAATACCTACGACGACTGCAACGCATTCAAAACGCCTCCGCCAGGCTGGTGCTCAACGTCCCTTGCCGCAGCCACATCACCCCCCACCTGACAGACCTACACTGGCTCCCCATTGAAAAGAGGATCATCTTCAAGCTACTCACCCACACACACAAAGCCCTCCACAACACCGGACCAGCCTACCTCAACGGCCGACTCAGCTTCTACATCCCCACCTGCCAGCTCCGCTCCACCAGCCTCACCCTCGCCGCTGTCCCCCGCATCCAACGAACGACCGCCGGTGGAAGATCCTTCTCCTTCCTCACCGCCAAGACCTGGAACACCCTCCCCACCCACCTGTGGCAGACCCAGGACCTGCTCGCCTTCAGAAGAATCATCAAGACCTGGCTCTTCGAGCAGTAGCAGCACCCCCGTCCAGCGCCTTGAGACCTTCACGGATAAGTAGTGTGCTTTATGAATGCATTGATTGATTGATTGATTGAGACAGGCTTGTATGAAGAGAGATCTGGCACGCGCAGGTTGGGGGCGACCGGTGAGGTGGTCACTGGTTGAAAATGGCATACACAAGCATGGACAGTTAACTAGAATACTACACAAATCCTAATAGCTTAGCCTAGGTCAGGGTGCCGACAGATACATTTCAGGACAGGGAATGATAAATAAAAGCGACTATGACCATGATCTACTGGCCTGGCTCATCTAGCAGCTTGCCAGTGGAGTATTAATGCTTTCAAGGAATGTGTGCGTTTGCACATGTAGACTTGTGAAACAGAAATCCTATGAAAACTAAAACCATGCATAACATCTTACAGCCCCACAGAGGTTAGAGGTAAGATTGAGTCTATTAACATTTTATCCACTTTGGTCAGGCATTTTACCAAACTGGAGATTGCTTGAGGATGGGAGTCATTCAGAAGGAAGTTGACAGCTACCTGTATTGTCGGAGTCCCTTGTTGGATCAATAAGTGGCAAAGGAGTTTTCTGTGCTCATCAATTAGTACTGGGCAGATACAGAGAAAATGGGGTAAGGACTCCTGGAGCTGACCACAAAGGCAACACTTACTGGTGGGAGTGCGAGTTGACCATGGCAGGAGGAGGAATTGTGATGAAAAGTTTTCCATCCTGATGAGACAGAACTTGATTTTGTGGTGCACGGAGAATGTGTCAGTGATGTATTTTTGCACTCCATTTCTTTCATAACTCCTCAGTATTAGGTGTGAATGCTTTCTACCTGTAAAGGCCCTGCAATTCTGTTCAAAGGATTTAGTGCTATTTTGAAGTGTTGGTGGGGGTGATTTTGATTCCAAAGGGCTGCAGCAGTTTTGAGCTCCAATGCTTCCAGGAAAGGCAAACTTCCAGGGGTTTTGAGAACCCGGATTGTTCGCTGAAGATGCTTCCACCCAGATTAAGTTCTTTAATGTTCCTGCTTTTGCAGCACACATTGAATGTAGGTATTTAAGGGTGCAGGCTTTCTGTGCCAGAACTTGATTGCACAACATAAATTCCAATCGTATCTGGGCTGCAGAGAAGTGTTGGGGGAGCTTGAACAGTGACCTGAAGAGAAAACTCTGGGATTTGTTCAAGAAATGGATGTCCATATATCCACAATGAATTATACCAATAAGGTAAGCAGTTCCTTTAGGATACAGAGAGAGAACTTATAGATAAGTCAGTATATATATCCATAGGATAGAACAGGAGTTCGCTCCTTTTGGAACTCGGGCCCTTACACACCCAAATGGGTGTCAAGCTTCATCATAGGGCTTGCTCCTCATTGGGCCGGCGCTGCACTGCCCGATGGGCACCCTCCAAGGGACTCTTTAACCGAGATCTTTTTGTTCCCAAGCCGTAGTGTGAAGTGCAAGTGTAGGGCTGTGAGGTTTAGATGGGTGTGTTTAGTGTTTGAAGAGCATTAAGAGAAATTAAAAATAGACACGGTAGTACTCTAAAGCAGTTTTAATCGATGAGCCTACTTGTCTAATTAAAAACTGAATTAGCTTACCACCGACATAATGCTCTGTGGTTGCTTCTACAAAGAGGTCAATATGTTCCTCGCCTAGTATGTCACATAAGTGATCAACTAGCAGTGCATCAGGACCATAAATAGAGTTTTCATCTACACAGTGGTTGGAATCCTAGTTAGTGTAGAGGGTATGCCAAGCACTAGAAAAACCTAAATGTGGAGTACCTTGTGAAGATACCGATCCATCTGGGGTGGGTAACCAACTTCATCAAGTTCTGGCAGAGGGAACGCTAAATTTTAGCGCTGGTGTGGATGCAGCTAGGTAGCTGGACTACTTACCCTGGCTCTACCAGCTTGTAAGAGGGCACAGTGGCCATCTGTGAATGCATTATAGCGCTGGGATGCTCAAGGGTAGCCATGCGCTCTATAAATGCCTTTTCATTCATTCATTCGTTCATTCATTATTTTTATTTTAGCAAACAAGTCCATTCAATGATGGCTAAGGTGGATAACCCCACAGTCACTGCAATCATATTTTAACAAACTTATTTAAAAAAATGAAGTGAGAGAGGGGCAAGGGTGCCAAAGTGGAGCATGGTGGTGGAATTTTTAAAAACAGTGTGATGGAGAGAGGAAGGGGAAGCAACAGACATTCTGTGGGGTGGGTGCAAGCAGAACAGATAGAAAGGAACGGTGGGGCAAAGTGAAGGGGAAAGCAGCACACAGGGAGAAGCAAGAAAACACATGCACTCCAATTGAGTGCTTAAAGGAAAAGAAACAAATTGTTCATTGAATGCAAGCAATATAAGCAGAATTGATTCATTAACCTGTGAGTCCAGATCATGCAGAAGGTGATAGGGATTCAATGCCACTCATTGGGCCTTCAATTCTGAACTCCTTATATACAAGACTCTGGAATGGCAAAACTAGTGCAATGGGGATAATAAAGGCAGCTGGTAGTAGTTTCACTGCTTACTGTCAATCTCCACATCCTAGCTTCACAAAGTATGTTCACTTCCTATGATTATTTATTTAAAACAATCTATACATAATGAATATCAAAAATGTAACTTTTGACTCTATTTATCTGTTATGCAATTTATGTTATCAGCAACTTCAATTACCCATGGGAAAATAATGTTTACATTCACAATAGGTAACTCTCCAGTATCTTCAAATCAAAGTCCAGAGTTTACATCACCCCAAAATAAATGCCATAACAATGCTCATTTCAAAGTTCTTTCTGTGTCAGTCTTGCTGCATACATGAGTGACACATTCTGTCTGGCTCGGGGTTTTGCTAAACAAATTTTCAAACAAAAGTGTTAACTCACATCGTGGTCTTTTAGTTTTAGTTCTTCAGTTTCTTTAGGGAATGTGTGGAGTCCAGGATTATGATTTGGCAGCTGTCCTGCTGAGTCCAAGAAATAGGCGACACCGAGCCAGGTAGGTGTTAAGGGATTCCCATTAACAGGACCACTTGGTGTGAGGCTTCGAATCCTAGGCAACAAACAGCTTTTGGACATGCAGCACACCCATAGTCTAATGCTCGCCGATGAAGTGTCACTTGGTGTGGATCTTACATGATACACGTACTGACTTTTTAGGACCTTTTCACCAGATTACAAGATCTACAAAAATTATACTATTGATTGTTAGTCTTGAGAAAGTCTGACGAAACACGTGTTGGCTGTGTTCTACCTGCGATATTGGTTTCTTAAAGAAATAAAAAGATCGTCTTCTACTGACATCTCGTGGACTTTTCATCATATCTTGTTGGACTTTGGATTGCCATACATGATCTCATAAATTGTGAAATTGCTTCTTTGACTTCAAATGACTAATGGTCCACATCAATGGTTATTAAGTAGGACCTCTTTACACAGACTATGGGTGTGCTGCATTAGCTTTTGTTTCTAAATTTCTTAATGGGCAGGTTGTTCCTTCTATCTGCCTAATAAGCACTCTTGGGTGGTGGGTGCTTTCAGCTAGCCAAGCACCCCGTTGTATTCATAGTAATATTTCATTTTATTGTTCCACACTATTGACTTTTTGCCATATATCATATTTTATATTGATGTGCAGGTTTTCCCGTTTGGGAACACTACTACCCTTTTGTTCAAATAGCTTTTGGACATGGTTTAAATAGCCAAGTCTTGTGAGTTTTTGTGTGATCTCCTGCCAGACAGTAGGACCTGTGGGTCCTGACGAACAGTGGCTACAGCAGCAAGGGTGCTCTTTTGCATTTAGTAATCATGTGAAAGGAATAAAGGCAGGGCACAAGTCCTAAAAAGGAAGTGGGAGAAGAACCAAACTTAGACAGTATGCAAGTAACACCATGTTGCATGCCATCACAGTGCATAATGTCACAGCGCATGACATAACACATGGTCTCACTGGAAGTGACATTAAAAGGAGTGACATCAGAAATTAAGACCTCACACATATGTTTATCAGGTATATCATGAATACATTTAAGGGCATTACGAGATTTAGCAAGTGAGATGTTGAGTTGAGGTTGTGCCCAAAAAAACGGTGCAACCCTGACAAAAAATATGGGGCTCAACTAATGCATAATTTTTTTTTAAACCTTGTCACAAAGAATCCACAAAAGAAGGAAGGTGCACTCTGTGACGAGTCATACAAAGCCGACACTTGTAGTAGAAATAGTTTTCTCCTTTTATTTGTAGTCTTGATTAAAAGACAGGCACACAGCCAACGCGTTTTGTTCCCTTGTGCCTTGGGAACTTCGTCGGGGCTTACTACAGGTATCTGGAATATTCGAAAAGACCTCAAATAAAGAAGACTAATCAATGAAATTTCAAGAATCTAGTCTTATTATTCAAAAAGCGCCAGTGCGTATGATTCTTTATCGGTATCTATCATGCCTCCAATACACCGCTACTTGAGTATTGTCGGAATCGAGTAAAAGGAGAAGTCTCCAAGGAGTATCTATATTAGGTTATCTGACTACAAAACAGTATGATAGCTGTTCGGTACATCAATATTCAGTGAATAATGAATCATACGCACTGGCGCTTTTTGAATAATAAGACTAGATTCTTGAAATTTCATTGATTAGTCTTCCTTATTTGAGGTCTTTTCAAATATTCCAGATACCTGTAGTAAGCCCTGACGAAGTTCCCAAGGCACGAGGGAACGAAACGCGTTGGCTGTGTGCCTGTCTTTTAACCAAGACTACAAATAAAAGAAGAAAACTATTTCTACTACAAGTGTCGGCTTTGTATGACTCGTGATAGAGTGCACCTTCCTTCTTTTGTGGACTTTTTGTAAAACAAGTATCTTTAAACAGCGGGTACTGGATGTTGTGGCACTTGTATGCTTATATGGACGATATATGGAATTTTAAGTGCTTGACCTAAGTCAGCTGTTTGTTTCTTTTTTGTTACCTGTCACAAAGAAATTGACAACAAGTAGAACCAGGATTGTAGATCTGTTGAGCTTAATTGGTTGCAAAGTCTGTATTTTAAAATATCTTAATGGGCTAAGGCATCTGCTGCAGAGATTTTTGCGTGCTCTTTTAAACTCAGGGAATAGTAATAATGAGAAGATAACTCTGGAGACTTATAATTTTGCTCGAGAGATCTGTGTTTTTTGTAGTCACATACTTGAATCAAAGTAGTATAGAAGGCTGATGTGTCTCATGCAAAGCACATCATGTAACATGCAGTTGACAGATTTTTATTTTATGTAGATAGGTAAATGGGTTACTGCTTTTAACTCAGAGTTCCTTTTTTTACTTGCAGTTCATAAATTGTAATCCTTCTAATATAGCACAGTGAGCTATGAAGGACATGTGACTCTTATACCATGTAACCCTCACTGTCTTAAGTAACACATCTGGTACAATAATTTGCATACTTACATGATTTATTGTCAATGTATAATGTGTATGTTATGTAAAGCACTCTGACACGCTGCATTGAGATGAGTAGCGCTACAAAAGAAATAAAACAGTGTTATTTAAATTGTTTGTGTAATTACTGGGAAAGACCAACACATTTGACACTCTTACAGTGTATGCACTTACAGACAGGGAATGAACAAAGTCTTAAGTACCTGTAAAGTGATAGCAAGCTGTGTGCTTTTGTTTCCCCTCCATTGCATTTGCATTTAAGTGTGAGGTTCCAGACCACGTCCAGCGAGGATTCTCAATCAAAAGGAGGCCTGATGGCCCCTTAACTTTAGCCCAGCTGGAGGTGAAAAACAAAAGCCCCTAGCTGCCTGCACGTTGAGTATGGAAAGCAGACATCGCACAGGCACTGCTGATTGTGTCCCAGTGTCTGAAAATGGCACCAGAAGAAGTTCAGCATATTTCTGTGGGGCTAAACGTCTGGGCGGGGTGGATGGGGTCTACCTTGAGAAAATAATGGGTGGATGCTGTTTAACCATGTATACCCCCAACTTGATTGGAGACTGTGGTTCTCACACAAGAAAGTTTACTTTGTACGATTGATGTTAAGTCCCTTTACACTTCCATACCACACACTGCTGGTATGGAAGCTGTAGAGTGGGCCCTGCTGCGTCAACCCTCACTACGAGCCGACAAAGTTTTCATACTTGAAATTTTGCATTTTTGTCTGTATCACAGCTATTTCCATCGGAACAATCATTTTTTCCTACAACAACAAGGCACTTCGATGGGCTTTGCAGGGGCCCCTGCATACGCTAATACCTTTATGGCCAAATTTGAATCTGAACATATATATAACGATGTAGACTGGACAAGAAATTCCCTGCTTTATTGCAGGTTTATAGATGACATCTTTATCCTATGGACGGACACCCAGGAACTACTGGAAGAAAAAAATCAACATTTAAACACAGTAGATGAACACATTCCCTTTACTCACACTATCAGTAACACTACTATCTCATATTTGGATGTGACCCTTGCCATTTATGGGAGGATCATTCGCACTGAAGTACACAGGAAACGGACCGATGTTGATAGCGCTTTGCACTTTCAGAGTTTTCACCCCACTAGTCTCAAACATAATCTACCTTTTTCACAATTCTTGCGGATCAAAAGAATTTGTTCTGAACCTAACGATATGGAAAAACACTCTTTACAACAACAACAAATGTATCTTCAAAGAGGATATCCCCATGAAGTGATCGAACAAGCTAAACAACTCACCTTCAAACATACGAGAAAGAGCTTGTTAAAATTTCAACCTCGCAGACAAACGTACAGACAAGTCTTTGTCTCTAAATACTCAATAAGCTTAACAAAGCTTAAAAAGATCATCATCAAAAGATGGGAAATGCTACAGAACGAACCTGATTTTAATGACATCTTCAAGGATCCGCCCATGTTCGCATACACGCGATCAAAAAATCTTAAAGAACTCATCAATGCTCCCAAAAAACCATTTGGCACTAATTTTAAAGGCATGAGTAAATATCATAACTGTGTTCACTGCAACAATGTTATTGTGGGAAACATGTTACACCATCCTCCTCCGGAGAAACGATCAAACTCTACCACGATTCTGATTGCAATTCTAATAAACTCATCTACTACATCAAGTGCCCATGTGGAAAGCTCTACGTTGGCAAGACAGAACGTAAAATAAAAGTGCGAATATCTGAACATTAAAGTACTATAAGAACACAGAATAAAAACAGTAGCTTAGCTACCAACTGGCTGGAGGAGAGACACAGTATAGCCCAACTAAAATTTTCAGTACTAGAAAGAGTTGTACATCATTCAGATATGGGTCTCACCAGAGGTCTTTTGCAAAGAGAAACATTCTGGATTAAACGTCTCAACACCTTGATAGACAGGGGAATTAATGACAGAATAGATTATTTATGCTACCTATGAACACTATATATTTACTGTAACTGGCTTGTTCCGCATGATGACTCTGAATGTCTAGAGGTTTATGTACCGAATTTTGATGTTTTTCAAGTTTACGACATTTCACTAGGATTTCACTTATTTTTCATGCACTTTTTCACTATTTCACTTTTCATCCTTTTTTAGCTCACTGACAAGTCACATTCGCTTCTCAGTTGACCGTTGGTAGAACCAGCAACTGGGATATAAAGATCATTCGTGTAAACTATAGTGTTAAAAATGGCGCTTGTAATTTCCTTCTGTACTTTTAGATAACCACCTCAGTTCCCATTTATAGTTTCCATGAAAGTTTCCCTCAGTTTGGGCTAGTCCGCCTTTTATCTCTGATCTGATCGCGTACCACCGCGTTACGGAAAGTTTGTATCTAAACCAAGCGGGAACACGGCAGAATACTCCAGAGCCCGCTACGCTGATACCAAGGGTTTTGGCACTCCTAAATGTTTAGCTTTCTCACACGGTATGATGAGTTACTTACCGTTTCATAAAAAATGGGGCTACAACCGAGTATTTTTTCAGTGTGGTATTGAAGCGATGGCGCTGACTCTTGTCGATTCGTTATCTTTCAGGCATCTAACTAATTGCTTGGCCATTAGCGTACACACGTCTGAGATTGAAGGTATTTACTAATCACGCTTTTAAAATCACGCTGGTGGTTTACACACGGGTTGTTTTTAAGTGGTGTTTCTTAACTCGAGTAGTGCATTTTGACCTCTATAGATGACATTTAAGCTTCTTTAAACTTTAAATAAATATACACCCAAACAAGGATTAAACTCTGGTGGAGGGTCTTTTGTTGACTTAAATGTCGTTTATGAAAACATCTATGATTTATAATTACTTTTTTATGTATAAAGAAAATGCTGCTTTGATATTGATGATGTTAGTACCATTCCTGTTTAGCATTATATTTTTTTCGTTTATTTTTTAGAACTTGAGCCCCTGAAGAAGGGCCAATTTTGGCTCGAAATGCATTGGGCAGCAGGATAATTCTTGAACTTACCATTCAATTACAAAGTTGTAATGAAATGATGAACTCATGGACATTCTCTGAATAATGTTTGAATGTATTCATGCAAATACATTGGATTAATTCTTGAATCTGCTGTGGATTTGATGTTTATGAAAAAAACTCGACAAACATTAATATTGTGATGATAACAATGTTTTATAGTTTAGGTATTATTACCTGATGTTACAGTGCGCAGAGGATGGGTCTCATCGACCCTCAAATTTTGTTACCCCCAACTTGTGCCATGAATAGAGGATAATGCAGCACAGAGATTTCCAGTCATGGAGAACAAGGACATCTATTCATTCTCAGGGGTTGATTTAGAGATGGTGACAGAAGTTGTTTTGATCCCAGGGTTTCCTGCTGCCTTGTTCATAAACTGTGGAAACAGGGAGGCATTGAACAATATAACGAGCAGTCCTTGACAGATACAAGTCATCTAATCAGTGCACCGTAAGCAGGACAAACAGAAGAACAGAGCAGAGCGCTATCAAATTAAGAGGAAACAACTGAGATGGACAACAAAGCCATCCAGTCATCAGCAAAGCGCTGCTCCAAAGTCCGCTCTATGTATATTGGAAGTAACAGATCTGGTTAACAGAAAGCTAAGGCTGTCTGTAACCAAGACCTAAGAATGGTAGACTTGCTTTTTGAATCTGTAAATAGGTTTTGAAGTGGGGCATGGGGCTCTGCAAAAGAGCTGAGCCCAGGGCTTAATGTTCCCTCTCACCTCCACCACCTTTGTGATGGCCCTGTTATAGACCAATATAACATGACAACAATAGGAGACTGCACATCCCCACTTGCTTCCTTGACCTACCGGAATTCACATGTGTACATATCTAATAGATCACATTTTTAGAAGTAGTGGACGGAGGGGTATTTCTAATAAGTGCAACAAGAAATATAGATGGATAGATGTCAATATTGGGGTTAATTTCCACCCGGGGGTTCCAATTTTCGTCATAGGCCAGGAGTGCGAAGCACACTTTATTTATGATGTGACTTAGGTGGAAACTTCATGTTATAGAGAGCAATCCATCTACAATTGTGTGTTGTGTTTTTGGATGCAGGCAGAAAACTCTAGGAGAGCGATACACAACATGCCCTCACTCTCCCTCCACCCACCTCACCTGCTCTGTATCTTAAAATCACAGCCCCCTGCAGGTTATTCTTACTGCCTATAAAAATATAACTCTAAGGTTGTGCATTAATACCACAACAATGCACACTGGCATTATTCACGTGTGTGTAGTAGTCTGTAATGCTATCAAGAAATTCGTTTATCTTATGTTAATGTGCAACCACAGAAGAAAATGTAGCAAACATTTTCTCTTTGTGTGGATATATTAATGTTGTAGAACATACATTTAAAACAGATTTTGCATTAGGAATTCGAACCAAATATTGATCTTAAAACCTAATAGAATCACATTGGCAAACAACAGAAAATGCTCTTGAAATATAAATCTCTATGAATATAAGTATGCAGCATATGAAGCCCTAACCCACTGTGAGGAAACATGCTGTGGCAGCTGCTTGGTCCTACCCTAAGAAACGTAATCAGCTACTTCTGTGACTAATAAAAACAGAGTCTGCTGAATTACAGCGTGACTGAGCAGCCATAACAGCGAGGACCGAAGTGATGAACTTTCCAGAATGATATACAGAAATCATTACCATATGTTAAAATGATGGACCATTTGCATAAGCGAATACAAGAAGGTCTGTAATGTGCTTGACATTCATGTAACCAGTGTTCCTTAGAAATAGATCCGGGTTGCCATTGCCACGTGTAATCATCATTTTTGAAGCAGCAGGTAGGACCTCTGGCATAGTTAGAGTTACATAGCTCAAAACACACTTAAAAAATGTTTACATTATTAATGTCCTTTATACGTAATAAACAAAAAATGCAGAGTAAAGATAAATCTATTTACTATATGTTAAACTTTAGACCTATGTTTTGGACAATCTGTTTATTAATATTTCAGGTACAGGACTCAGACTTTCACTTTTGATTGCTTATTTTCGTTGATTAAAAATTCCAGAAAAATTACCTTGAAGGCAAAAGATCATACATTTAAAGTCTCTTATGACAAAATGTGTATCAAGGACTCATTTGGATTGTGGTGTGATGTTTGAGATAGCCGTATTCATTCGTGACACCTTTATAAGCGCTGTGAGACCAATATGAATAGTGCTACACAAAGTCACTTGAATGAATACATAAACAATGTTGACAATAGATGTGCATGTGTGACCAGAGTGACCCACATCCATTTGTACAATTTAACGTAAATTACCAGGGCGTCTTACTAGCGGTATGGGCGGCTGCAGACACAGAGCCCAATGTCAGGTCATTCAGTTTTAAGCAATGCTGCTATTTTGCAGAATTGCTGCAAATCAGCTCCGAAGACTCGTACATGTGATTAACCTGGCACTACTTTAAAAGCAAAAGAAACCTTTGAATGACACTAGTCATGCTGTCTGAGGCGTTCAACAATGATCAGCAGATTCTAATTTCTAGATCAGTTGATCCCAGGACCCTGGTACTTTTCTTGCTACATTTTATGGGTTCTTGAGTATAAGAACTGGGCAGTGATTTAGAGTTTGGTGGACATGTGAAGGAGTACATGTACACCAAGCTGGTAGTCCACCTGCCCTATTTAGGGTGGGGAGGACAGTCAGGTTCTCATCGGGAGCCCATACTGGCTCCATCTATATAAAGCTACCTCCACCTGATGAAGTAGGGGCCGTTGGAGTCAAGCCATCACGTTGCCCACTCTATTCAGAGTGGATAGTCTGATGTTTTTTTTGTTTCTTACTGTCACTGATAGGAAAAACCTGGCGCTGAGGGACAGAAAGAAAAAGTAGGATCCCTACACCCTGGGAGAATCTCCTGGTGGGTGGGAGATAATAGTTTTCTATTTTTCAATAACAGATTCCCACTTTGGAAGATTGTTTAGTGCAACTTAACTTTTGGCTTATCCAGTATTTCTGACAGAGACTTCAAGATGCAGATTCCTTACCTTTTAAATATATTCCCCAAGCATCAGACATGATCAGGAAACGTTTCAGCGGTACCTCTGCATGTCAGAAGGTGGCACCTAGCGGCTCCACACTGATGCCATTCCTCTCTGAAAATGACATCCAGCAACCACAGAGGCACCACTCTCATGTGCTGATGTTAGGTCCTTTCCTTCCACACCACCTGATGTGGATCCGGAGCTCCCTCCTGTGCTCCTGAGACATTTATCTTGATATTTCCGTTACATTTCTACAATGTGCAATTGTCATTACACCGTAAAATGACAGGTTACAATCCCTGCAGGGACAATCACAATCAAATGTCAGTGACAGATCCCCATGCATGTGGTGCCTGGGCTCAATTCATGATTCCTAGGCCTGCGGCAACCACACATCTATTAACCCGAAGGCCATCAGGGAATGTGAGGGAAATCTTTACTTTGCAACCCATATGAAGATTCCATGTCTTGCTTTTGCTACCATTGCGGCTCTCGGAGTCAATGGAGCTGATCCAGATGGCAGTCTTCAATGCTTTCCAAATCCTCAGGTAAGTGTAAGAAACATAAGAAATTGAAGCAAGACTCCACTCCCTCAAGCCACATGCATTCACTTGAGCAAGCATGAGGGTAGCACCATCCCTCTCAATTTAACTTTTGAAGTCCACAGACTTCAGAGCTGATCCCGCAGCTGGATCCAGCACAACCCGAATTTCCGGGGTCTTCAGCCACACCACGTCAGATCAAAGAGTTCTATGCAGCCATGTTCCCGCTCTTTCGATCCCTGCTGACTCCCTCTGATGTGCCTTTGTGCCTCAAGGAGCAGAACGGTCTTCCACATGGGATAATGACTCCGCTGACAGTGCCATGACCCACTCTGGCCCCTGGCACGTTGACGCCTCTGCCTACTTACCCACCTGAAGAAACAGCCCCCTTTGAGCTCTCTGATGCAGAGTCGATGCTGGACGGACCTAGACCGACATCACACCAAAATCCACACAAGGCATCACTCCACCCTCCTTGAATTACCACAGACTCAAAAACAGTCTTTGCATGCCCTTTTTGGGACTGATTCGGATAATGACTGTGACCTAGGTGATGAGTTTACCCAGCCCTACCAAAGTGGCAACTTGTACGAGGATTTACAAAAGGCAAGTGACCTCGAAACCTCCCCGGGGACAGGTTTGTTTCCTGACCAGCCATAGAAGAATCTGCTTCATATGCCAGAGTAATGCATAGGGAGGCTGAAGTACTTGACCGACAGCTTGAAGGTTAAGACTAATGTATTGATATGTCTTCCAAATGGGGCAAACATCTTCCAAGCCCCTTGCTCCCTTTAATGAGTCACTGGCGGATACCTTAGTGGGCTTTGGGCCAAACCTTGCTCTGGCCTCCCAGTCAATAAACAAAAGGCCAGGTGCCAGTGCCCAACTCCTGGTGACCCGGCATTTTTTTCGCAGCACCCTTCACCAGAAAGCATGGTGGTGCAAGCTTCCACTAGCTTCTATAATTCCAATACATTTCCCACCACTATCCCTGATAGGGAAGTAAGGTAGTGGAAGCATTCAGCAAATGTGTCTTTTCATCTGCCAGCTTGGCCGATCTGTTATTGGCACCTGTTTGTTGGGACAGCACTCGCATGCCCTTTAGGATTCAGTAGCACAAGCCCTTACTGGTGGGCCTAAAGACCTTTGCCCTGTACTCTCTCAAGCAATTCAAGATGGTTGTGATGCTGCAAAGTTCATGGTTCGTCGTGGCTTGGACACCACCGATTCCACTGTCTGGGCCACAGGCACCAGCGTTGCCATTTACCAATATGTGTGACTGCAATCAACTGGGTTCTTGGTGATGTCTAGTTCTCTTCTATGGACATGCCCTTTGATGGGACTCACCTGTTTGGGGAAAAAGCTGATTCTGCTCTAAAGTGCTTTGAGGAGAGCAGGGCTACCATTCGCTTTCTGGCCTTTCCACTCCACCTCACCAACCACAAAATGTATATCATTTCTTTCGCAGCTTTGGCCTTTGTGTCCCTTACCACTAACCCAACAAGCCCCCACAGGGAAATCAGCAACTTTGCGGTAGGAGGCCATCGTGCCCACTGCCCCCATCCCTGATGCCCCACCTGTCAAACCTCTTTAGTGTGCAGTTGTAGGAACACAGACACCAGGTGGAAGGCAGAATCCACTGATTCTTACCAGGCTGGCAAGCAATCATGCTGGGCAGGTGGGTCTTACAGATTGTTCGCAAGGGATACTCTTTGCCCTTTCTCTCTTCCTCTGCCACACCTTCTACCATCCCCTCAGTGACTGAGCAAGGACTATCTCTCCATTGTGCACAAAGAAATGGAAGCCTTTCTTTGTGTATTACTCTTAGACATCCACACACAATGGAGAGCTTATGTGTGCCTGGATGGGCCACCACTGGCAGGATTGAAGGGTTGAGTTAGGCACAGCTGAATAAGCTGTGTTCTGCTTTCACACAATGGATTGCATACCCCCTGTAGTTAGTCTGGAGTCTGGGCAAAGAGAGGCAAGAAATCTGTGCACTTCAAAGGGAAATCACTAGTTCTTCCACTCAAAGGAGACACCAGGTATAAATACTGTACCTCAGGCACCAACTCTTCAGTTCAATTCTGGAACTATGGAAGACTCTGCCAGGATGGAGGATTGTGGTGCTGCTGAAAGAACTGCCACTCTGCTGTACTGCTGCCCTGAAGGACTGCTGCCTGCTGCCCTCTTGCCTAGGTGAGAAGGACTGGACCTGCAACCTCTACGCAGGACCTTGCAATGCTCTACAGCCAGGATTTAAGGTACTCTTGTTCAGCTGGCCCAACTGGGTTTTTGTAGCTGGCCCGCTCCAGCACTGTCAGCCTAAACTGGTGTGACTGTCCAGGTCCGGCATGATTGCATATCTCCGGTTCTACTGACTGGAGTTTTGTGGCTTTGGTCTTGGTTCTTTAACATTTACTCTATTTTACTAATCTGTTGAGGGATCTTTTTGTGTACTGTTTTCATTGTGTTACTGTTTAAGTGTTGCACAAATACTTTACACATTACCTCTAAGTTAAGTCTGGCTTCTCTGTGGCAAGCTTTCAGAGGGCTGAGCACAGGTTAATTTGGGGTTTGCTTGTAAATTTACCCAGACAAGGATTGAGGTTCCTGCTTGACCAGGATGTCACCCTTCTCAACCAGTATCCCAATTTCTTCCAGAGGTTGACTCTGATTAGTAGAGGGCTTAACTACGTAGGTTGAATGGGGTCAATTGAATAATCACACCTGTTGAAATGTTTGCAATTGTGGTCTTACTTATAATCTGAGTTCTTGGCACAAGACATCACCTTGTGCATGCTTTCCAGGGTACTAGTCCAATTGCCAACATCTGAATAAAGGTGACAATCATAATTACATCTAAACTTGCTAGTGGAATTGTCATACAGAAATATAATTTCAAAGGAGTTGAGCACTGAATTAAAAAGACCCTCGGGTGTCAAGTTTGTGAGGAAGTTGCTCCGTAAGTTGCCCTGTGTTATTTTGGGAACTTTCTTTTGGAGAGCTCAAATCTTAAAAAAAGAGGGAAGGTGTGTTCCTAATGGTGTAAGAGAAAGGTGAAGGGTACTAGAGCCTGTTAGTTGTACTATCTTGGCACATACTGCTGAATGATTGTAGCAATGACTTACAAGAGGGACGGGGGCTCTTCTTCAGTGTTACAGAGGAATTGGTTAGGAGAGAGAGTGGGTTGAATGTGAAGTGCAAGTTGGAGCAATATCTGGTTCATGGGTTTGAAGTTTTGGTACATGCACATTTTTTCTTCAGAAAAGTGCCAGGTCATGTAGAGATTTTGAACTTTACTTTCAAGTCCCAAGTAATCCAAGAATTGTTTTAGTGTTCATTGTTTTTTCCCACTACCCGTAGTCACTGTAAAAGAATGAGTGCTTGTGCCCAAAGACCTGCTCAGAAGCCTGCGGCAATTGATAGTGAATGTGCATCACCTTATGCCTCTTTATTCCACTACCACACCCTGCCTCTTTGAATCTTTTCTCCCTTTGTGAATGTTTTTGCATCTTTTTCTTCCTCTTTCTTTCCCCTGTGTTTTTTTTCCTCTTTTGCTCATTGTCAATATCTGGTGAGGACAAATAAGTGCTAGTCCACAAAAATGAGTCTTGGTGGGCCACAACAGCAAACACCAGCTCAAATTAAACACTGCACCTCCTTTTCCCTTGTGCATACAAGACGCTACATTTTCCTCTCTTGCTGATTGTTCAACGGTAGGCTTTGTCTGAAATGACTACATACTTCCCCTCCCCTGGCTCTAAATCCCAAAGTATTGGGGCACTGTTGTGTTACCTTTTTTTATATTGTTAAATAACCTGTACTATATGGCTATGTCACTTCTCTTTCAGCCCATACCTTTCTTACTACATCACACACTCTCATTCTTTCATTTGTGTGTTAATATTTTAGAGTACTTGCTCCTGGCTCAGCATTCGTCCTTGACTGATCACCTGTTCCCATTCCTTCCTTTTCGTCAATTTGGCATAGGAATTCCTATTACTTGAGACTTGCAGTCTCTTTTAAGGGTTTACTGGCCTGGATAGCCCAGAATTGCCTTTAACATGAAAGTGAGTAGTGGTATCTTAACATCCCAGGCGTAGCTATCCACTGACTAGTAATCGTGGGTATATTTTGGTATACAACCAGCAGTCAGGGACTCTTCATTGCTTACAATAGAGCCCATTGTAGCCTTGCTACAGCGCTCAATCCCAGCTTTGGTTTCATCTTCTTTTGCATCTTTCCTTTCCTGAAACACTATTCCCATCACTATGTGTCTACTTCACTGTTAGTTTTCTTCATAACTGGTAATAAGATCTGCTTATGTTAGGAAATTTTACTTTTCTTATTCTTGTCCCTGATCTCCTCATCATTCCTCTGGATCAATTCACTGGTATTGAGAGAGGGTCTATTTTTATATGATAGCGTGCCCCAGGCCCATTCTGTCCACACCTGAGGTATGAGACCCTTGTCCTTGCCCTGCCAGCCTAATTTGTAGGCCATGTTAAATTGACCGGAGGGTCCTGTGTTACTATATAACATATACCCTGGGCCATCCTTGTCACTCAGCAACGCATGAACCCCTGCGTAGGCCCTGCCAGCCCATTTTGTAGGCCTACTGTTAAGTTGACCCAACTCCTGCACCCATCTCTACTGAACAGCAGGCCCTAGGCTTGTCTCACCAAAATCACTGCCAGCCTTTCTCAGCGAGGCCTCCTGCTCCAAACTATAGAGCCCCCACCCTACCCGTGTGCCAAGTTCACTAGCGCAAAGTTCACTGTTTCTCTATTCTGTCGACATATGGCACATCACATCCTGGATCTGTACATGAGAAATACAGAACTTCCTACCGCAGCCGCGTCAAGCTGAGGTGATGAATAACCCAGACACATATCCATATATGTATATTTTATTCCTTTGCATTACATTATTAAAATTATTATTATTAAATTTTTTTATAGAGCGCGTAGTCACCCGGAGGTATCCCAGTGCTAAGAACCCTACCTCTACAGGTCAGAGAGCCGGGAAAGGAGGGGGGTAAGGGAGGGGAGGGGGGGGGGGGGGTAGGAGATCGGGGTTCCGGAAGAGCAAGTTGCTTTTAGGGAAAAAGGTGGGTTTTCAACCGCTTCCTGAAGCGTAGGTAATGTGGTTCAATTCTCAGGTCGCGGGGGAGTACATTCCAGAGGCGGGCGGTGTGGACTGAGAAACGTCTTCCGCCTGAACGTGCCTTCTTAAATCTGGGAGTGATGATGAGATTCTCCTTGTCAGAACGGAGGGATCTAGAGGATTTATAAGGTTTGATAAATTTTCTGAGAATAGGGGGCCTTGATTTTGTAGCAGTTTGTGGGCTAGGCACAGGGCCTTAAATTTGACCCGCTCCCTAATTGGGAGCCAGTGAAGGAGTTTTAGTGCTGGTTTGGCCGAGGCTCTGGCAGGAGTATTAGTGAGAGTCCTTGCGGCGACATTCTGAATTCTCTGAAGCTTGTTCATTGTTGCTTCAGGGGCGCCCAAGTAGATCACATTGCTATAATCAAGCCTAGAAAGAATCAGGCCTTGAATTAGCAATTTTTGCGAGTTGGGGGGCAAGAGGGGCAGGATCTTCCTCAGTGATTTCAAGAGCCCGAAGCACGTCCCGGCTACTTTTTTTGCTTGCGTGGTGAACGAAAGGTCTGTATCGAGCCACACGCCTAAGCTTTTTACTTCTTGTTTAGGGTCAGGTGGGGGACCCAGACATCCTGGCCAGATGTTCGGGGAGAGAGTAGGTCCTTTCTGGCCAAGGAGGAGAATGTCAGTCTTTGCTCCGTTCAGTTTTAAGGCTGAACTGTTCATCCAGCGTTGAACCTGCGTAAGGCAGTTAGATAAATCTGCTGGTTGTTGGCTAGGATGGGATAATGACACAACTAATTGTGTGTCGTCAGCATAGCTGACGACGCTCACTCCGAACGGGGTGATAACCTCCTCCAATGGGGCCATGTAGATATTGAATAATGTGGGGCTCAGGGAGGAGCCCTGAGGCACGCCACATTGGAGGGGAGTTTCGGAGGAGCAGGTGTTGTTTTCCCAGACCTGGAAGGTGCGCTGGGCCAGAAAGGATGACAGCCAGGATAGGGCGGAGCCTTCCACACCGACTCTCTTGAGCCGCTTAATGAGAAGTTGGTGGTTGACGGTATCGAAGGCCGCACTCAGGTCGAGGAGGATCACTTATTTATATTGAGAGGGTAGCTGTTCCTAAAAAAAGATAGAAAGAACTGCTGTGTGTGCTCTGAGCTTGGTTGGGTCAGAATGAGTGTGGGGAATTTCTCCTTTGAATTATAGTGCCCTCACACACCCTTTCAGGTGTCCTGCTTCATCATAGGGCGTTGCTCCTCGTGGGGGTGGCGCTGCAGTCCCCCACGGGCCCCGCAAGAGGGCTCTTTGTCGGAGTTCTTTTTTAGGAGACGCCGCAGTTGTGCATGGGGGTGTGTGGGTATGTCTATGAGGGATGTGAGTGGTGCGTTAAAAATACTAGGTAGAGACCAACACCTTTATTCACGGCTCTATCTAGCATAGATCAAAAAAGATCCTGGAGGTCCTCAAAAGTACAATATAATGAGGGCAGATATAAAATTTACTGCAGCTCTCAGGATAGGTGAGTGAATGGGGAGTGAGAACTCTAGAAAATAAAGGTCAACATGTTTCGCGCTTCAGACTAGGTCCATAAGGGATCCGATTGCGCTTCGTCAGGACCGAATCATACAGGTGAATCTAAAAAGTATATGAAAAAGAGAAGGTTCCAGTGAAAGTAAGGTTCTGTGAACCAATGATACCTTAATAGTAAGGGAAATGCGTCGTGGCGCTGGTAGGTGCTCCTTCTTATTGGAAAACCTACACCCAACCTATCAAAATAAAGACAAAGACAAACACACACATAAACAGAAAAGGAAAATACAACATCTGTCATATCAATGTGCCAAGAGATGTCGTGAGTTCATTGTACATTGCACAGTGGCATGATCAGTGTTCACAATACACATGCTACTAATGTACACATGCAGATATAGTGAAAATATTCACTGAAACAATTTCTACAAGTTAAAGTGAAACTGGCCGTTACCTACAGTGCATGTGTGGATTTGTTAAGCTAATCAAATTTGACCCTGTGCCATAACAAAAACCACACTGGAACTGGCCGTTATCTTCAGTGCATGTGGGGATTCGTAAAATTAAAAATATGACCATGTGCCATAACAAAAACCAGAATGAAGGTCTCTTCTCAAGCGACTCTAAGATTTAAACGCAACACCCGGTGGACGTTCGGGTGTCGTTCGATGTTGAAAAATGACTAAGGACAAACCAGGCCTACCCTACGAGATGAAAGGGAAGGGCTCCGTCAGCGGTTCGGATTTGGCGACAGAGAAACTGAAGGGAATAAAACAGAGTGTAAATCTACCTCGTTTCAGTCGTTCCGCCGTCGATCGTGTCCCCAAGGTCGGGGAATACTCACATGTGTTCAGTCGTCTGTAGAGAGGAAACCTACCCCTCCTCCGTTACGCGCCGGGATAATAGACGGGTGTGAGGGGAGAAGGCTTATAAGTGTTCCATACAGACGCTAATTGAGAAGTACGTGCGGTCCAATGGCGCCTGAATGTGACGTCATGACGTTGAGTTAAGGGAATCACCAATCGCTAAACGAAGCTGAGAGGTGACGTAGTGACGCTCTCTGTATGGTTGCCATAACGATGGAGTCCAATGCGGGAGCGTCAGGCTACGTAGTGATAGATAGGCAGAGTTGGTTGGGACGTTGTCATGACGATCGCGTTGATTATAGGAGCGTCAAAAGGTCGGAATGGTTTTTTGGTTGGAAAAACCATCTGAAACGGGTGACCTAGACAAGGGTATTTTAGGCTAACAATAGCTGCCACTGATCCTCCTTCGTCTAAGAGTGCTCTGGCCTCCTCTACCGCTGCCAGGAGGGCGATGTCCATGCCCTGCCCCGGACGAAAACCTGTCTGTGAGCTTTTTAGTCTGTTGTTGTCCTCCAGGAACTGTGAAAGTTTCTTGTTGGCCAGTTTTTCAGCAACCTTGCTGATCCCTGGGAGAAGAGAGATTGGCCTAAAATTGGCCAGGTTTTCAGGATCAAGGGAGGGTTTCTTCAGTAGTGCTTTAACTACTGCCGCCTTCCAGCTCGGGGCACGACTCCCTGTTGGAATGAGGCGTTGATCAGGTGGGTAAGGGGGGAACAATGATGGAAGCTACTTCCTTAAGGGTCCGAAGCGGGGCGGGGTCCCTGGGAGATCCGCTTTTAATGGAGTTTAGAGTATTTCCCACTTCTTCGATAGTTACTTGACCCCAAGAGGGGAGGCAGATGGATGTCCGAGTGTTCGGGGGGTCGTTTTCCTCGCACGAACTAACAGGGGGGATTGAATCAAGGATTTTTAGTATCTTTTCTTGAAAGAAATTGGCCAACTGATGGCATTTTTCCTGATCGGCCTTAGGATCCGGGGTGTTTCTCGGTCCAGGATCTGGGGTCTTCAGAAGTTCTTTTAGAATGACGAAGGATTCTTTACTCGAGCATACTGCTTTTTCTATTCTCTCCTGGAAGAATGCGCTTTTGATCTTACGAATGGATGTTTTGTAAGTTGAAAGGGAGGTAGAGTAAGCGTCTTTGTTAGCTTTGGACTTATCTTTCCTCCAGGAGCGTTCCATTCTCTTACATTCCTGGCGTAGAGCTTTGAGCTCTGGGGTATACCACGGAGCAGAGGACACTCTTTTGGTATGCTTAAGAGTGTCTGTTTTAGGTATTAGTTTGTCTAGCGAAGATGTGATCCAGGAATTAAACTGTATATCGGCCGTACCAGGCTCGATGGAGAGCTCAGGGATGGTGTTTGAGAGAGTGGTGGCCCATTCCGTGGGTACAAGTTTGTGCCACCGTCTATCGGTGACCTGGATTTTCGTGGTTTGAGGGGTTATAATGGGGGCATCCCAAGAGATGGGGACTAGGAAATGACCAGTCCATGGCAAAGTCAGGGGTGGACTGGTGGTGATGTTAGCGACATTGGTGAGGACGGGATCTAGTAGGTGTCCCTTATCATGGGTAGGCTCATTGTTGACCAGTCGGATATTAAATGATGACAGGTCCTGAAGAAGATCTGAGGCTATCCGATCAGTGGGGTCCATAAAGTGCAGATTCAGATCACCTACGATAAGGAAGTTAGGAGCAGAGGAGGCTAATTGTGAAACCGAATCGGTAACGGCATTAAGGAATTTCCCAGGAGCACCTGGAGGGCGATAGATCAGTAATCCCGACAGGGTGTGGGCCGGGGAGGTTTGGATGGAAAATTGGCAACTTTCACAGTCTTCGATGTGAGCGTTGGAGATTCTACAGATAAGCTGCTCTCTGTAGATTAAGGCTAAGCCCACTCCTCTCCCTCTGGGTATATGTAGGGCTTGACAAAGATAGCCTGAGGGGAGAGCAATGACGATGTCCGAGTCAGAGCTGTCAGATAGCCACGTTTCGGTAAGAAACAGCACGTCTAACTCCTGATCTTGTATTAACAGGTTGGTCTCGTGTGCATGCTTAGGAAGGGAGCGGCAGTTAAGAAGACCTATCTTAAGTCCGAGTTTGGCTGAGTTTAGGGTGGTAGGATTACAACGCCTACAGTTGGAGAAAGGTTTACCTTCCGTGTGCGTGTGGTGACAGGGCAGAGTTTTTTCCGGTTGGAGAGCACGGAGCATGTCTCCTGAATACACCAAGCGGTCAAGAGGTGGATCCGACAGCGTCCCTGGGCCTGGGTCCGGTCGGGCCCGGACGGGCCCAGATGGGCTTGCCTTTGGCGCGCCTTCGGCGTGCTGACGGCGCGCCCGCTGTGCCCGTCCGCTGCGCGTACGGAAGTGACACATACTTTTATACAGGTGAGGGGCGTGGCCTCCAAGGGGGCGTGGCCTAGTCGCACGCCGGCAATGGCGCCGTGTTTGTCAGGGGAGAGCCGCTGTCAGCGCAGGGCAGCTGAGCGGTAGATTTACAGGGTCGAGTCCTGTGCAGCCAGGTAGAAGATGATTATTTTTTTTAAAACACAAGAAAGTAAAGTGACACACAATATCACACGTGCATCAAGTTAAAACAAAAGTCTCTGTCTCCCGGCTTCCGCCTCAGGAGTTTCTGGGTTCTGGCAAGCAGCGCTCGTGGGTCAGCTTAAGTACCAGATGAAAAAGGGGGCGTGGCCTCCAAGGGGGCGTGGCCTAGTCGCACGCCGGCAATGGCGCCGTGTTTGTCAGGGGAGAGCCGCTGTCAGCGCAGGGCAGCTGAGCGGTAGATATACAGGGTCGAGTCCTGTGCAGCCAGGTAGGAGATGATTATTTTTTTAAAAACACAAGAAAGTAAAGTGACACACAATATCACACGTGCATCAAGTTAAAACAAATGTCTCTGTCTCCCGGCTTCCGCCTCAGGAGTTTCTGGGTTCTGGCAAGCAGCGCTCGTGGGTCAGCTTAAGTACCAGATGAAAAAGGGGGCGTGGCCTCCAAAAGGGGCGTGGCCTAGTCGCACGCCGGCAATGGCGCCGTGTTTGTCAGGGGAGAGCCGCTGTCAGCGCAGGGCAGCTGAGCGGTAGATTTACAGCGTCGAGTCCTGTGCAGTCAGGTAGGAGATGATTATTTTTTTGAAAACACAAGAAAATAAAGTGACACACAATATCACACGTGCATCAAGTTAAAACAAAAGTCTCTGTCTCCCGGCTTCCGCCTCAGGAGTTTCTGGGTTCTGGCAAGCAGCGCTCGTGGGTCAGCTTAAGTACCAGATGAAAAAGGGGGCGTGGCCTCCAAGGGGGCGTGGCCTAGTCGCACGCCGGCAATGGCGCCGTGTTTGTCAGGGGAGAGCCGCTGTCAGCGCAGGGCAGCTGAGCGGTAGATTTACAGGGTCGAGTCCTGTGCAGCCAGGTAGGAGATGATTATTTTTTTAAAAACACAAGAAAATAAAGTGACACACAATATGACACGTGCATCAAGTTAAAACAAAAGTCTCTGTCTCCCGGCTTCCGCCTCAGGAGTTTCTGGGTTTCTGGGTTTTCTGCTTGCCCTATGCAATTGTCGACAAGCGCTTGGCCTTAGAATATAACCTTTCACCTAGTCTACGTTCCGCATTTAGTGGGATAGACAAGACACGTCTGATAAAAGTTGCAGACCAAGCTTTTAGGGTAGACTGACGTAGGTAGAAGTGGCGTGAGATGACGTTATTGTAGGCGCTTCTCATAGCCTAAAACCATATAAAAGGGGAGCTCACACAGTCCTCTGAGGACTACCCCACCCGTCTGTTAGTAGATGGCAGGCGGGTGTGGGTGTTCCCTAAGAGCTCTTGTTTTTTGTTTTTAAGATACAATTTAACTTGCCAATATATTTGCTGTATATCCTATGTATGCTATTTTGCTATGCTATTTTGTTTCTAAATTGGTGTTTTCATACTTATATTACATTTGCAAAGTTGCTTTCTTTTAGGTTTTAGGTAGGTACATGAGTATTCTCAGTATTTTAGATCAAGTGTATTTTGCATTCTGAGAACATTTTCCTTGATGTAACTTATGTTTTTCATAATGCATTTATAAATGTGTCGTTGAGGTTTTCTGAAGTGTCTCTCTCCAAACGAGTTCAATGCCTTTTGATTCATGCGAGGTCACTATATTTGTATTTTGTATTTTTATGCCTTTTCCTTGAAGCTTCTTGAAGTTGCATCTTCTTAATAAAGCTGTAAGGCTTTCAGCCTCAGTTTCCATGGCTCACATCTGTTTGCTTCATTTTTAGAGCGAGAGTTCCCAGACACCCCGGCTCAAATTCAGGTGCCCCTTTTGTACCTAACTCACTCCCTCAATCATACGGTGAAGGTTGCCTGAGCCCTGTGCTCAGCCCCCTGTCCTCTTGACTCTTAATAAATCTCCCTCCAACAGTATTGCACAATTTATGTCACCTGTGGTTTAACCCCACTCTCTCCCGGCACAAATAGCCCATGTTTACAAGGTCATGACATGTAGCAAAGTCACCTTTTGTGTGTGGCCACTTCGCATTTTAATAGGTTTTCTGGATCCTATTTTACTGACATTATGACTGTGCACTGAGACACAGCTATTCAGCGCCCCAGTACGTGTGCTTTGGCCCTAAAGTGATACTGTCAAGGCCATGGTAGATGGTGCAGGAAATGTCCCCATGTCATGGGAATTAAATGTTACAAATGGACTGAAGGGTGTAAGTACACCACCCACTTACCTGATACAAAATGTATGATTGCCATGAGAACTGCTCTGCTCTGGCTGGAATGCAGTTTAAAAGCAATGCAGTGGCACGTGGAAAGGAAACATGCCTTAGCCATGCAAGTAAACCTATTTTTTTAAATTAATAAGTTAACTCTAAAGTGCGCCCCGAAGGCCCCCTGTCTAGGTGTTACATATCCCAAAAAAATGGCACACTACATGTTTGAAAGCTCAAACCCTCATAATGACTAAATCCCTGAATGCAGTTTTCACTGTGAAGAATAAGCTACATTCTGCATGAACAGATCAAGTGTGAATTGGTGAACATCTGCGAGACTCAAACGAGTGAGTCCAAGGATGGATAAGAAGAATGTGTTCATAGAGGGCCTGTATGCTGAAGGTTCCAAATCCGGCCCAGCTTTCACCTACGAGGATCATTCTTGATTAACACCATCTCCAATCTACTTATGCTTAAGAATTCCCACCACCAGATCCATGGATCGGGAGGCTCCCTAGAAAGCCAGAAATGTACCAAAACCAGTCTAGCCAGTGAGATACAAAAAAATATATACCAGGTAGGTAAGAGGAAATAACTGGTGAATGTCCCAGCATAATCAGCTTCAAACCATCTAGGACCACAAGGCTAAAGATGCCATACAACTTGGCAAAAATAACTTCCCAATACAAACGCAAAATAGAACAAGATTCAAAGATATGACCCTCATTACCTCCCATAAGACCACAGCGGAAACAGCGGTCCTCCAGCCGTAGCTTCATGATGTAGAGATGGCAAGGTGTATAGTAGCTGTCATTGATACATTTAAGATGATGTACCTAAATACGTGACACATTCAAAGCTGAGTGAGATAACAGATTGCTGTGCATGAGGTCAGCAATCCTTACTTCCGTATTGAGCAGATCACTCATTTGCCCTCAGCTGGAACGGATTATCCAAATGATTCTGAGTAGTCTTACGGCTAGAACGGGCGACCTCGAAGCAGGGGAACTGGGTTTGAGTCTCCGCAACGACTCGCAACTTCCTGTGATTCTGGGCAAATCACTTAATCTTATTTTCACACACGGAGAGTGAGAGAATGAACCACAGTTGCGTTCTCCCAATCAATCTTTTTATCACAATCAGCAACTGTTGCCAGAAAAGTAGACCCGCACGGTCTTTAAAAATAATGGAGTGTTTACTATAATATCTACTCCGTCGGGTGGAATATCAAAGATATTGAAGGAAAAGCCTCACTCACATAATAGTGACATGCTTCATCATAGGCAATTACTCCACACCCAGATAAGGTGGTACTATCTGGGCGGACTCAACCAAAGATATAATGGGAGTGCTTAGATAATTGACGGAGTAGATATTATAGTAAACACTCCATTATTTTTAAAGGTCTACTTTTCTGGCAACAGTTGCTGATTGTGATAAAAAAATCACTTAATCTCCCTGTGCCTAACCAAAATTAATGTGTGCATCTGTAATGAAACTGGTGCTCATGTAAAGCACTCTGATACCTTATATCTTTGGGTCTAGTTTCTGCTATTTAAAACTCAAACAAAATTATAATTTATTTTTAGACCAGCCCAATGTTTCTCTTTACTGGGGCTTTCCTTATGATGTCCAGGTCGAGGTTATCAGAACAACTCAAATCTTCTTACTTAAGACTTAAAATGAAAGTGCTGCAGCTGAAGATATGTATAAAAGACTGTATAAGGAACAGAGAACTGTTTCTGTATATTCCCAAATGAAAATAAAATAACTCCATCAAATAGTTGACCTAAATACAAGAGGTTAACCCTTTCCCAGGTCTCCCTGAAACTATCATGAATAAAATAAGTAAGATTAGGATTATAGCCAAAATGCATGAGCTGATTAAACAGGTTGATATCAGTAATATTCACCTAAAGGAACCCCAGATTAGGTGAAAAACCTTTAGTGTCATAAAGCGAGCTAACTTAAAGTATAATGTGTCCATGATATCCACACCGGAAACTATTGATTCACCAAGCAGAAGGAACTCCGTTAACATTTGACCCTGTAGCCACACCCCCAACCTAAAACCAACTTAAGTTGTAAAAAACATTACACCAAATAATAAAACTTCAGAACCGGAAGTGAGACTCCACCATTTTCCTTAGGCTGTTGTAAGAACTGAATCTTAAAGCTAGGCTTCCGATAACACAAAATAAACTTCTTCCATAATCCCTCCACTTTAGTGAAAAAATCACATGGAGAAAAAGTGGGCTGCAACAAAAAAGGTAAAGATACAGAGGGAGGATAATCATCTTAATAAGATTGCAGCGACAAATCAGGCCCAAATGAAAATGATTCCAAATAGAAATGTTGGTACAACTTCCCATAGTTATTCTCAAGAATCTTCAAGATGTTAATAGTTAGAGTGACCCCAAGATACACCAAGGATTGTACCCTCTGTCATCTGAGTCTTATCTGAATTGAACTTGTAACCAACGACTTCTCTGAATGATTGTCCCGATATAACTCCTGCGTGTAGGCCTCTTATCAGAGCAGGGGTCAAGACAACAATGCAATCCGCGTAGGCCAGCATTTTAACTTCATAGTGATGCAGTCTCAAAGATGGTATCCCTGCCGACCGTTTAAGAGATTGAATAAACAGATCTATATATAATGTGAATAACTGAGGGGAGAGAGGGCACCCATGCCAGGTAACACAGAGAATAGAAATAGGATCTAATAATAAGCCTGTGCTGCAAATCCTTGCCATAAGACCAGAGTAGAGGTGCCTCACTCTAGAGACAAAGACTGAGCCTAAGCCGGCAAACTCCAGGACCCCTAAAGGAAGGGCAAGGAGACCCAATCTAAGACCTTCTCAGCATCCAAACAAATCATACCAACAGGGTCCCCCGCCAGAAGAGGCCACTTCCAAGGCTGTGATTGTCGTATTGACATGTGATGCTGTGTCCCGGCCTGGGATGAAGCTGTGCTGGTTTGGATCCACCAATTCCATGATGATAATAGGCAGCCAATTGAAGTGAATGCACGTATAGATCTGAGAATGGGCGTTAGTTAAAGAAATTGTTGCGGTATGCTCCGCAGAGTGTGGGATCTTTCTCTTTTTTGGGAAAATGACGATATTGGTCTCCCACCAAAACTCTGCAAGAAAATGGTATAAAACTAACAGTATGTCAGGACCCAAAGCCTTCCCGCTTGGCAATTTTGACACACAGAAGGGTCATGGGAACCTCTAACTTGGAGCACTGAATAGGAGTTGCCTTTTTGATCAACATGTTGCCCAATGAATCAAAAAATATCCTTAGTGGAAGAGATGCAGTCCTCATCATAAAGGTCCTAGTAGAACCACCAGAAGACACCACTAATCGCAACTGGATCAGTCATAAGATACCCGCTCTCCTCCCTGATCTGCTGGATGGTATTAAAACTATAACTGTCTCTTACTCTAAAGAAAATAATTTGCTCCATATCTTTGCTGTTTTCAAAATAAGTCCTCTGCCGGGCCCTTCCATTTTTGACTGCTGTAGTGCTAATGCATTTTTTAAATGTCTGACTGTGGTGACCTTAACAAGGTGTTTTAACCTACTCCATTTTTAATGTACAACATTATTTTGTGCCCCAATTTTGTGCCTGCTTGCAGCTTCAGAGTATGATGTTTTCATTTCTTCTCAGCACAGATCAAAACAGCTTTGCAGTAACAGAAAGTGTGGAATGTACATTTGAAAGTCTGAGAGAGGAATGAACTTCTCTGTCATGAGTCACAACACAGAGGACTGGCCAGCTTCTTTCTTGAACTTGGAACAAACTGGTACGGTCAGCTTTGGTTGTGCAATAGAGGAAGGTAGGTGGGATTTGTAGAAGTCTCTCTCCGTGTTGGTAAAATGTATTAAAGACAGGACGTTTTTGCACTCACATTGAAGCTCATTCATGGGGTGGATGCACCATCACGAAAAAGTTTTGCTGTCCCATTGAAACTTCTGGGTGACTGACTGAAAGGGCTTTCCAGTCGAGCTGACCAGAATGCTAAACTCAAAGGTGATGTGTGAGTTATGAGTTTCATTGCTCTGTGATGTTTTCATGTTGTGTATATGTGCTCTTTATAGTTGGTTCTTTCATTTGACAGTGCTTGCTTCTTAAATTAGACGTCCATCATTATCTGCTTCCATTGTTATTATCTGCTTAGGGTTTGCTCCCTTGTATTTGATTTGTCAATGCTTCCATTATTATTATCTGCTTCTGTTTTGTTCCATTATCATTTGTCTTGTGAATGTCCCATTATTATTAGACTTGTGAATGTTACATTATTATTTGACTTGTGAGTGTTTCATTATTATTATTATTATTATTTGCATGTGTTTTACAATTTTTATCTGCTTGTGTTTTATTTCATACATTTGAATGTGTGAGTGTAATATGCTTACTTGCTTGTGCACACATATTTATACATTTGCATGTTGTTTTTACCTGTTTCCTTTGACATCTGGGAAACTTTCTGTTAGATAGCGTTGCATTATAAAACCCTACGTTTTATTTTGAACTGCCTTCTGATTTGCCTCATTTGGTGAGTAAGGAGCCTCCTTTCCAGGTGCTTTTTCTTGTTTTAGTGAGTGCCTCTTCTTGAGAGTGTTGAATTTCTCCTATTTTGGAGTATAAAGCAAGACTACCGCCCTGCGCAAATTTATTTTCTAAGGGAGGCTCTGAAGGCGATAGACTGCTCCAAGTGCCAGTCAGCCCAAAGCCCATCCTTCACCATAATACTGTGATTAGATTCCAAGGAGCTAAGAGTCCATCGGGCCATGATTTCCTCCACCATTGCCATCCTCCATTGACAAAAGGTGAATTGAAGAGTTTGTCCATGGCACGAAGCCTTGAGGGATCTCAAACTACCAGTGGTGCTGAGCCCATGTTAAATTCAAGGAACTCCCTTAGTGGGCATTTATAGAGCTAACATAACCACCTTCCAATCCTAATCTACGTTCGAATGTTGAGCTCTGAGGACCTGATACCTGAGTGAGCTCCCCTAATTGAATAAACAGCGACAGAGAGTTATGGTCTGACAAGACTCTCAGGTTAAGTACAATCTTTGAAGAAGAGGCCAGAGTCTTACTAGCCAGGAACATATCTAACCATAACACAGATTTATGGGGAGCAAAATAAAACGTGAATGCCGGTTCACTAGGGCGCTCAAAGCACCAAAGACCTTCCAGAGCATTTGAGGAGATTAGCTGATACGGAGCACCCCGGAGCTGATGCTTGCCTTGGGGAGAACTGAGTCATCATAAAGCTGATGGGGATAGCAAATGATATACGGTAGAGCCCAGAGATGCAGCTCTGTCAAAAGAAAATCCAGAAACTTTGGGTCATCCGTACTTGGCCCATACACAACACAGATGGTAAAGCAAAACCTATCATTCTGAATGGTTGCCACCAGCCCCCCACCCCCCCCAAGTGTGTCTTCTGCAGCAGTACCCTCCAACTGCTATCACATGCCAGGAGTGCAACACCCCATCCTACCCCCCCCCCCCCCAAGCTATGCCCTATATACACCCTCCTTTGGGTCTTGTAGGTCATAATGGCCCGGCCCCCCAAAAACTCCAAATTCTGTGAAATATACTGCAAACCTAGGGTAATATACTTCCAAAAAAGGAAAGAAAAGAAGATCAGGAACTAGAGGAAAAAGTGTGCTAATGACAGAGATAAGAAGAAGAGAACAAGAAGAAGTAAGGAAGGGAGATGCAATCTGCCCAAGAACCCACCAGACCACCCTGCACATAGTAGAGGCGTTATCGTCATAAAATCAGGCAGAGCCAATCCTCCCCCAACTAGAAACCAAAACCAATATCTCACAATTCGGATTGAAAACCATATACGCTAAAGAGTAGGAGACCTCTTTGCCCAGACAAAAGCACATATCATTAAAGGGAGCAACATCAGCTATCCGGTTGTCACTTAGTCAGCAGCTGCTGAACCTTTTGACCATTATAGCAGTAGAGAGTCAGGCCTTCCTTTTGAATCTGCAAGGTAGCAGGCTCCATGAGGGATACAAAAGCACCTAGCTTTTGAAGTGCCAGGATATGCTTCAGAAGCTGCCAGCGTCTCACCAACGTTTAGTGGTACAAATCTGAGCGAACAAAAAACTTGATGCAACATGCTTTAACCAGCAACTTAGGAGTTGCAGTTAGGAAGATCCTTTTTAGGAGGATAAAGTATACAGTTTAGATAAGATTACCCCGGGCTACCAAGAAGGCTTACTAGAAGATCTGAATGGAAAATGGTGTGCACGCTAGATCATTCAATCCATGTCCCAGTCGCTAAAAGCAGGGAGCGCCTCTCGGAGCAGGCAAACAACAAAGCCCCTGTGATCATCACCTTATGCACATTCCGGGATCCTGAGGGCCGGCAGATTATTCCGACGTCTTCCACCCTTGATGACAGGATAGTGAGATGCAGCTCATGCTGAGTGATCCCTGAGTAGTTTGCTTCTACTACCTTTTGGAGAGCCGATTAGGAAGCTTCCACCACTCCCAGTCATGATTGAACAATGTCCATGATTTTTGACATCTTAGGGAGAACAACTTGAGTCTTAAGATGAGAGGCCTTCAGAGCTAGTGAGTATTTCCGATAGTCCTCTTTAGGCTGCAGAAGAAGATGATAAATAAAACCCAGAGTAGGGGCATCCTGGACTGATCTAGATGGTTTAGATACAGGGAGAGACGGGGAATTCCTTCCCATGGCCTGATTGCCGAGTGAAGATGAAATATCAAGGGGCACTATCCCCAGGGGAGAGCGATTTGTAGGTGTCAGCTCAGTCTTATCTGGATCCCATTACAGCTCCTCTTCCTCGTTCAACAAGGAGCCGGACCGATTACGCCCTAATCAAAAGTCGCCGACACAAGGTCCTTTGTTTGGTCTGCTGGCGGGCTCCGCGCCTGCTCCCTCGCTGAGATGAAATAATGGAAAGATCAGAGAACGTAGATGTGTTACTTGGGAGATCAGAGCAATTGGTTCACTAGCCAATACTGATTGAACCACTTGATCTAGGCCCTCATCCCAATCACTGTCATATAGATCAGAAAAAGAGAATGAGAAAAACGCCAGGACACAGAAGCTGGGAGACCTTGAGGGATTGTGACAGTTGAACTGGGTGAGCCAGAAAGGGCCTACTTCAGCATTGAAAGAGTTCCAGTGAGCTACATATATGTTGGACTTATTGTAAAATGTATATGTTGGTTGGATTCCATGATTGGCTTATTTGGTTTACTGTCAGACCCCAGTAAAGTGCAACAGGAGTGCCCCGGGCTTGTAAATACAAATGCTGCTGGTGGGCTGGCAGCACTGGTTGTGCCACCCACAGAAGCAGCCTGGTAAAATGTGTCTAAGGTCTTGCATTTTGTAATTTGTATTTTGGATCTTGTTTCATTCCTTTATGTATATTCATACGGTTTCTTGTTGTTGTAGCTCTGGAAGGTGGTCTTCAAGATACGACTACACGCATTCTACTGATTATTGTGATTTATACAACCCCTGACGAAGGGTTTTGTATTAACCCGAAATGCATTGGGATTGTCTTTTTTCACGAGTTTGATTTTCAATCAAGGCACATGTATTAAAGTGCTAGATGTATTATGTTGAAAACAGTATATTCATGTGTATATGTCTTAGTATAATTAATACTATTCACGTTTAAAGTTTTGCATTGGACATAAATATAATATGACTATTGCTTAAAAGTTTTTGTGTTTCTATGAACATGAGTTATATTGAAAAATTGCTGATCAAATTTTGATTATTTAGGTTTACACATGTAGAGATCTTTGTGTCTATGCGGTGCTTCACGTAGGTTATGGTTTTCCACAACCTCTTGATATCAGTTCATACTAATTAGGGATGTAGGCTCACATCCCCCACGTGAATGCACGCTAAAAAGAATCATCACTCATCTTTTCTATTCCAATATTTTGATTAACTTGTGTACTCTAGGTGTGCAGGCCCACTCACCCTTTACAGTATATTACTTTTAGAAAGTTGGCATTTGCTTGCCTAAACATTTCAGCCCGCCTCTGCGCTGATGTGTATCTGCTGTCTGGTTTGTGTGAGTGACAGGGCTGGGGAATTCCAGGAGACAGGCGGGGCAGCCAGGTGGTGAATAGGAAGATTACACCAGGATGGGTGGGAGGAGTGCACCTGGACTCTGAATAGGGCTGTGCTCTGCCACCACAATGCTGGCTCCACCTCCTGTGGAGCGTCTGATGTCTCTGCCCTGCACACTGAAAGCAGAAGCCTGCATCATGTCAACAAAGTGCTCAGAAACTAGACCGAACTAGGCAAGGGCCCCCCTGGCCTGCAAGAACAAAAGAAATGTAGTATAAGTATAGGAGCCCTACTCCTAAGAAACCAGATCCTGCTACAAGACGAACCTCTTCCTGAGGGGAAGGAACTGGGAAAGCTGTAGGAGGAGTACTGTCCCTGACTTGGGGGATTGGCCTGCAGTGGTTGCCTTGCTATTGAAGAAGAGGAGAAAGATTGCTGACAAACTTTATTTCCACTTGTGCTTTTTAAGAACTCCAAGGGCTTGTGACCAAGCTTGCCCCCTGAACGAAGTCCAAGGACCAGTGGACTTCACCCCCCCCTTGAGAACCGCCGCCGTGAACCGCCATTCTCCCCGTGAAGCTGACGCCGAGAGAAGTGTACGCCTCCTAGATCAGCGCATACACTGGCAAGCCTGTGCCCAGCTGTTCGGCCCAAACAACGCAACTAAGGCCCCCCTACGAGCCGTAGCTCGCAACGTGAAGGAAGGACTTCGTGACAGACTTTTATTGCCCCCTCTCCGCATCTTACTGCTCAGCGTGCCCCCCTACCCCTGTTGTGGGCAGGCTGCGGCGCGTAGAGTGGTTGGTACGTCGCTCACCATCGGAGCGTACTGCCTGCTTCGCACTGCGCTTCAAGAAAAGGCGCCTCTCTCAAGGTACAGCTCATACGCCGCAATGAAGAGCCAGCGCACCGTACTTTCGCACCATCCCCTCAAGCATCGTGACTAAGGCCCCCCTACGAGCCGTAGCTCGCACCGCAACAGGAGGACATCGCACCGTACAACGCGCTGGGATTCAACGCATCGTCCGTGACAAACTTCCAAAGATAAAGGTACTGTGACCGCTTCGCACCGTATGGTGTACGCTCCGCACCGGAGCACCTGTAGCGTGTGTGAACCCCGTTCAGTGAGCACCACAGGGGTACGCTTCGCACCGGAGCGTCGGGGGCATCTGTGAGCCCCGTTCGTAAGCACCATAGGAGTAGGCTTCGCCTGGAGCGTCTGCAAACGCTTGTGAGCCCCGCTCGTAAGCTTCTTTCCAGCCCGTACGAACCGTACGAAGAGAGCGAAGCGCACAGAAATAATGAAATACGCTTAAAGCCAAGAACTGCTTATTACAAATTGTATTGTGCGCCCGTTTATCGTTACTGGGTCTTGTGATAAGTCTGTTTATATGAAAGACATTTATTTTTGATAAACCAGTGTGGAGTCCATTTGTGGGGGTATCATTGAATTACTGTGTGTGGTCACAAATGCTCAACCATTGCGCCCTGAGATAAGCCTTGTCTGCTCGCGCCAAGCTACCTAGAGGGTGAGTAGGGGTTGTTGTTGGAGTGTAACCACTTACCCTGACTGGAAGAGAGGATCCCTGCTTGACACAAGTCCCTACCTGTGTCAACCAGAGATTCCCAATTCTAACAATATACTGCATTCAAATCCAGCTGGGGTGATGATATGGAAATAGAGGCGGTCGGCTCTTTGCTGCCAGATAAAACCTCTGTTGGACAAGAAAGAAGGGAGGCCAATCCTGACACTGATGGCTTGCTCTTCTCACTGTTGTTATCCAGCTCAACAGTCACAGCAGCCAAAGTAGAGGGTGGTCCTGAGGTCATAAATGAATCAATTGTACATTGTGACCAGGGTAACACCCTGTCCTCCCTGGTCTAGCAGGACCTATCAAGTTGATGTCACCAGGTGCCTTCTCAGCAGAGAATAATACCAGGGTGTTCACGGCAGAGTATCCTCATCCCTGTCCTGAGTGTCTGGGGTGGCAGCAGAAGGACATGTGACACCTTTCTCCCCTCTCAACACACTACCGGTACCCAGATTACAGTCAGCCAGCTTACCAGGCAGTAAAAGCTTCTTTTCTATCTTTAAATAAATGTGTGAAATGTGAGTGGTGTCCACTCCTGGTCGACTCCCCTTTCTTTGGGCATTTTGACTTGAATCCTGGTCACAGCCTGAGAAGTACCCCAAGATACTGCCAGAGTCTCCCTTACAACCAGCACGGGCTCTAACTTGACTGCCTGTAGCAACAATGACAATTCATTGTGCTCTCCTCCCCACTTTAAAGCTCGAATAACGATCTTCATGGGGCAGTCTGCAGCTGGTTTCTCCAAGAGCTGCAAAACCAGAGTGAACTGCCCTCTTGACAGTGAACATATGGAGCAGTAAACACCATCAACCACATCAGTTTCAACCAACAGGCAACCAATAGGGATTTCCGACCTCCACCGGCAGGACTCCAGCTGGGACAAGTCCCCAAACCTGTTGCTGCCTTGTAGAGTTAAGAGGAGTTGGAGGAGAAAAAACACTGACCACCGATCCCCAAGACAGCTGATCTCCATGGGTGCCGTCTGGTCGGGCAGAAAGGAAACCTGCATGACTCCGATTACCCCTGTTGCCACAGCTCACACACTTCATGCACGCCATGGGACAGAGTCTCCTTCTCCATAGTCCCACAGTGTTCCAGAAAGGTTAGTAGGCAAACATGGGGGGGGGGGGGGGAGGGAGTCTAAAGTCTGATGGCAATGGAAAGGGTTAGGCAAACATGCTAGATAGATTTGAGGGAGCTGAACCACTCTGACTCAGTTGCAAGCCACCATCTTCACTCACCATAAGTGGTTGCAGTTCCTGCCTGCACTAACCCTGAAGGGAACCTTCTCCTAATGAACAGGGTATGCCACTGTCTTCACCTTCATTGGTTTGCTAAAAATAAATGTAAAGGATGTCACTGTGTAAAGATACTCAGTTCAGACTTGAGGACGCATGTGTCCTTTATTATCTATATTTTGTTTCAAGCCAAAGACAGTCAAAGTATGATGTGCAAGGAGGATCCTTGCTGTTCGCATAGGACCATTCCTTGGTGTATATGGTGGGGTGTCTCACTGTTTCTTTTGCTGGCTCCATCTGTAGGATAGTGTTGGATCTGGAACTCTCTGCAAGATAACCTCCAAAAAATTTGGCTAAACCCTTCTTGTTTTCTGAACCCATTTTTGTTGGCCTTAAGGACTCTGCGCACTTTACCACTGTTAACCAGTGCCAAAGAGTTTGTGCTCCCTGCTTTAAGTATTTTAAAAATTGGCTTACACTCAATTGGCACATTTATTTACTTATAAGTCCCAAGTTAAGTGGTACTACAGGTACCTGGGAACCCAATTAAGTAGCCTTTTAAAACATGTCCCAGACCTGCTATTGCAGCCTGTGTTTGCAGCTTTAAACTTCTATTTTGACCTGGCAAAATGAACTTTTTTCCAGGCCTAAACCTTCCTTTTTAATACATATAACTCACCAGTAAGCTAGGCCCTAAACAGCATATACGGCAGGGTGTTGTATTTTCGAAGTTGGACATGTACTTTTAAGTTTTGCATGTCCTGGTAGTAATTAACTCTAAAATGTGTTTTTCACTATTGCAAGGCGTACCGCTCCCAGAGGATAACATCGGGTTACCTTATTACATTTAATAAGTAAAAACTTTTGTTTGGGAGCAAGCAGGAATGTCATGTTTGGTGTATGAAAATGTTCAATTTAAAATACTCTTTAATGGTAATGTCAGATTTTAAGTCACAGTTCTGAAAAACCCACTTTTAGAAATTAGCCATTTTCTTGTTCTAACCCTTTTGTCCCAACAGCCTCTTTCCTGGGTCACATGATTAGATGTAGTTGGCAGGCAGTGTTTGTGTACTCCTCCAAGACAACCACACAATAGAGGGTCTGGCTGTTGGCAGGATGGGCCATCTTGACTTGATAAGAAGGGCGGAGCTGTCACCTGTTACCCTTGTACTTCAAAGACACTGCCTCAGCTCACACAGAAAGGACTTCAAGTTAGCCTATTGTGTCTGCAGGCACATGGCAGAGAGGCAGGAAATTCCAGACACTTCCAGACACTTCTGTAGGAGAAAGACTCCAGAATTTTGTTCCACTTAAAAAAGGGACCCTTAGACCCACTCTTGGGTACACTCCAGGACCTGTGATTACTATGGAAGAAGGATTGTCCTGCTGCCAGAGGACTGCCCTGCTGCTTGAGGCCTGCCCTGTCTGAGAAGGAACACTAGACCTGCACCCTTCAGCCCTGGCTGAAATTACTCTAAGAATCAGTTACCTGAACCACTGTTCTGAACAACAGGGACACAACAAGCTCCAGAGGCCTCCCTTCAACTGCTCAGCTGAAGCTGACCTGCTGCACTGGACCTGCAACTGAACCTGTGTGTGCCTTGATAGCCTCTTCTGGAGTGAGTTCCTGATCCCTAAGAGGTGCCTCCCAGGTCCTGGACACTTGGTGTGGCATGAGTTGAGATCCTACTAAAAAAAGGAGAAATCCTGATGTTTTGGGCTCTTTGTGACCATGAAATGGCCGGTTCATGACAAAATCTCTGTACCTGAACAAACTACCAATGTAAAGCTCCAATCCCCAAGAGGTATCTCCCAGGTCCTGGACCCTTGGTGTGGCATGAGTTGAGATCCTACTAAAAAAAAAGGAGAAATCCTGATGTTTTGGGCTCTTTGCGACCATGAAATGGCAGGTTCATGACAAAATCTCTGTGCCTGAACAAACTACCAATGCAAAGCTCCAATGAACCTGACGCTTCACGTTAAAGCAACCACCAGTGACAGCCAACATACGCGAGATGTACACTTCTCGCTGCAGCATTGACAGCCTAAGGTGATCACCAACATGAAGCTCCAGCAAAGACCCTCCGCAATGCCTCTCAAGATCTTTGCGCTACAGCGATGACTGTCCGCAACTCCCGGCCTGCTCCTCATGCTAGAGTGACAACCATCCATGACACTCTCCCTGATCCTATTGGCCTCCTCCTCCACCACAAAATGAATTTTTTGCGCTGTACTTTAGAAGGTAACTTTATCAGTGGGACTAACGTGGTCCCTGTATCTGGTCCACTCTCCATTGTTGTTGCCTTGAACGTATGATGTTCACTCAGTCTCTCACAACCATATAACCACGAGTAGCACTTTGTGCTTTTAGGCGCTATTCTTACCTTAAATCTTTGAAATTGCATATCTCCGGTCTTACTGATTGTATTTTTGTTGTTTTGGTGTAAGCAAATGTATTCCATTTCACTCTATTTTTCTAAATTGGTGTGAGATTTCTCTTGTGTTGTGTTTTTACATTATTACTGTTTGAGTGCTTTACACACTACCTGTAAATTAAACCTGACTGCTTTTGCGCCAGTCTACCAGAGGGTTAAGTAGAAGTTATTTTAGTGACTTTTGTGGAACACTGAATAACTAACAGTTTAGAGAGTGCAGCCTCCTCATGGGAACTCAAGATGAAACTAACACACATAAAGTTTAACAACTAAGTTGATACTTTTAGATAGCATCTTGTCGACTTCATATGTTTACTGTGTGAACAAAGGAAGAAGCTGTAGGCCATTGGACTATTCCTCCTCATTGGCTCAAGATGACCTAACACCAGCATGGATCGTTACATATGTTTTTGTGCTTTATAATAGGACATGTTCCTAGTTAGAGAGTATTGTGGTCCAGGCCGTTATTCTGTGACCATTCTTTCATTAGCATGAGATCGTGATTTTCTCCCTTTTTGCCTTATTCGCTTTGAAGCTACTGCTGACTATTTTTCTAATGGCTGTAGTTATTGCTGTGACCCTCTGGCCTAACTTGCTTTGAACAGCTGTTACTGCGGATGTCTGCGGATGCTGACTGGAAAGGAGAGACTTGGCTGAGTCTCTGGAACTACTCTTTATGAGGAGTTCAACTTCATTTCAATATTTTACCAATGCTCCTTTCATCTTGCTCTTTTCCAAAAGGACTCTTTCTGGGTTCGAGTAGGTTTGGATCCTTTTAGCATAAAATAGGGATTAATTCCTTAATGGAACATGCTGTAATCTCTTGATTGACTCGAACCCTGATTTTCTTGACATTTCTGTAACCAGATTTATCTGATTTACTCATTTGAACGAAAAGACAAAAACAATGTACTAAACCGATCCTAAACTCTCATCAATGACTGAAAAAAATGACTAAATTGATGATGTTTATTGAGATGTTTTCGACTTATGCTCTATTCTAAAATGGTGTCAAAGATGCATTGCAGAGAAGAAGGATTCGGTGTGGAGCTGGAGACCCTTATTGTAAACCAAGGGTTGAACTAATTCAATAAAAAAAAAACATTTCTGCGCTAGCAGTTATTGGTAGCAGATGATGGTTCACACCCTTAATGGAACTATAAATGATAGTTCCAAAAAAACCCCAAGTTAGAATATAATTCCCAGTTCCCGAATCCAGTGTCCAGGACTTTAAGATCTGATGAGGCGGTGCAAGTAGGCGGTTGCGGTTTGAAGGAGTGAGTATCGTGTCATTTATGGTAGCTGTGTTTTAGATAGTGGTATTGTGAGATTGAATTAATGAGTGAAAAGAAGTATTAAAAAGTTGTTGAAGTAAAGAGATTGACAAATTCAGACTCTCTGTAGTCAAAAGATCCCCGGAGATATATATAAAAGAATTGAATAGAATTGTTTACAGGACTTAAGGAGTAGTGTGTGAGATACCATCACCTACAACATTGACTTAAGAGAAACTAAGCATTGTTGTGACTGGTTACATTGATTGGTGTTAGTGGAACCTAATTGAGGAAACAGAGGAAGCTGCATTGATTTGGGTGATTTTACACTGGTCGAGATTTTACTTGCGGTTGTGGAAAATACTCTTGAGTGATTGTAATCTGGTTATTTTTTTTAGCTGAGCAAACAAGAAGTTTTAAGCTTTTGTTGATGAGGTTGTGTGAATGCGAGAGAAATTGTAAAGGCTTGTGAATGGCTGCAGTGAGTGAGATCATACATCAGACAGTTTCGTGCTGAGATTGGTTGGTTGCTGCCTTTTCGCGCTGGGATTGGTTGGTGAAGTCATAGTGCCACATTATGATTGGTTTACAAGAAAGTGAATAACGTATTTGGATGTGTAAATGAAAATCAGAAAACTAGTAGCTTTATTTGGATTGGTTTATCGAGATTTGACCTATATGGAACAAAAAAATAACATTTGGTTGAAACTTACCTTGCCTCGTTGCAATGCACATATGAAATATTTTAAAGAATTTAATAATTTGGTGAAAAGGGATGTTACAATTCTGGTACTAAAAGTTGAAGAGGCACCTCCTGAAAGTACGCCTGCACACTTCATGACAACTGAGAATGGGTTACATATCTATTCTTGGCTTCACCAGTGGAGAAGATTCACCAAGAAGAAGGTGCATTGAGATTTCCTAGATACAGGACATTTAATACCAGAAATGTTGATCATTTGAATGGAAAACTGCACAAAATGAAGCCACCCCCTAGACCCACCCAATATGAAGCATTGAGTGTATGGGAAAAGATTGCAGGGGGAAAAAAAAGGGACAAATACCGGAGAAGGATGAAAAAAGTGGTGCAACATTATGCAGATACTTAATGGGATGAAGAACAGCATATGTGGAGAAAGGCTATCATAGAGGGAACCAGATTATATCCAGCTATTACTATGGAAGAAGCTGAGAAAGGAAAAGCAAAATATCACCAAAAGAAAGATAGGGATGAGAAGGATACTGATTAAGGAGATGAGATTTTGGGGCAGATGTTAGCCTCAAGAACACCACCATACAACCTCTCTGATCAGTGTGAATCAAGTGCTGGTGCAAGTGCAACAGTGGCACCTATCCCTGTAGACACAGGTATAGCACCGATTGAAAGGTCCATACAGATACTCCAAATTGTTCCACCTGTTGTGGCTCGAACACAGGTTGCAGATTTGACTGTGACAAATGCGAGTGGAGTGCATAGGGCAGCCCAAATAACTTATGTAAATGCTTCGACATTGCCCAGAGTCATTGCAAATGCTCCTCCAAACCTGGCTTTAAGGCCAGAAGTTCATCAAGTTGCTGAAGGTATACCTACCACAGGGATTGTCCAGACTTCACAAGAT
Organism: Triturus cristatus; assembly: GCF_964204655.1. Lineage (NCBI taxonomy): Eukaryota > Metazoa > Chordata > Amphibia > Caudata > Salamandridae > Triturus > Triturus cristatus. The sequence continues at coordinate 503,966,220 of NC_140587.1, forward strand.
TCTCAGAATTTTGTGTGGAAGCCCCCACAAACGATAAAAGCACTAAAAGATGGAGGCACAATAGTTTTTACAGCCCCTATTGCTCTGAGTGACATAAATGCTCTGGAGGAGGGTTATATGCCAGCTTCGTTAGAAAAGGCAGCAGGAATTAGAGAGACCAAAAGCACAGATGTGCAAGAGAGGCCAGACACAGAAAGAGAAAAGCCTTTAAACATTTCAAAATTGAAGATAGAACTGGAAGAAATAATCAGGGGATGCTTGGAATTTGAATTATTCGAACAATATCAGAGGAAAGATTAAATCTACTTGTGTTAGGAGATTACATGAAGAGCAGCCTTAGTGCATGACAGCTTGACAGAATTAGCTCAGAAATATGAAAGTGATCTTACAAAACATTTTCACCCGCAAAGAAGATATAGAGTCCAACTAGATGATCCAGCATTGGAGATTATGCGAGTTTCAGGAATACATTTACACATTATGGGTCTAGTTAAATGCATTTGCAAATGGAATGAGACTGAACATTTTTTTAAATCAAATGGGCAAAGAATCATAAAAAAAAAAGAGAGAAGCCGCTATCGCAGGGAAGGAAGATGAGGAAAATGAGAGATAAACGAAAGCATACCCACTCATGTTCCTTGAAGTAGAGGTGATTTGACTGCATTTATGTATAAGTTCCTGAAATTGAGAGACAAACAAGTGCAGTGGTATTCACAAGTGGAACAATTTATAAAAAGTTCAAAAGTGTTATGGACAGATCTGAATACGTTTTTTGACACTGTAGTACCTGCCAATTTATGGGCTGAATGTAAGACTGTGGTACAATGGCTGAAAGAGGAACCTGTAAAGGGGACCAGGACAAATGCACAATCTCCTATAGTGATGGAGAAATATGAGGTAGGGATTACTTTCCTGAAAGGCAGAGTGGCATCAAGAGATTTGGATTAGATTAGGATTGAAAGAAATACCCAAGAGCCAAAGTAACAGTTCATGAGTACCATGAAAGGTTTTGATAGGTGTATCAGCAGTACAGTGGACAGGAATACCGAGAGGAAAAGGATATGGAGATTTTTATGTCCCAGTTTGTTTTAGGACTGAAACCAGAGATCTGTTCACAAATAATTCAATGCGTGATCTGCTGGCAAAATCATTTGCTTGATGAAATCTTGAGATATGCTAAATACTGCAGTGACTCGTTAGATATTAAGCAAAAAAAATTAAAGAGAAATTCATGTTGACACAGACGAAGTTGGCTCAGAAAGGTTCTCAGAATCCTTCTTTTGCCGGGCATCAAAGGAATATTCAAGAAGTTGCAGTTGCACAGGTTGTTTTTCAGGGAAATCAATGGGGGTTAATGTGTTTTAGGGTGGAGGTAGAGGTGTTCCTGTGGGTAGAGGTTCTGGAGCAGATTCTGCTATGAAAAAGATGACGCCCTTTCACAGCTGTGACAGTTAGACATTGGAATAGAGAATGTAGATGTAATTCGACTAATGTTTGTGGAAATGCAAAGATGCCGAAAGGAATGCAAATGCAAAATGTATCTACAAAACAGATGCAAATGCCTATGTAAGGACAGGTTCCAATGATGCCTGCCCCACCAGCTCAAATGAATTCCGAAAATATGAGGAACCCTTGGTTAAATTTAAATCAAATGTAAAAAAAATGAATACGAATTCCATGCCACAATTTCAAAATTCAAACCATACTGTTTTACAGCAATATCCCTTTTACAAATCTTATGGTTCAGGTTCTGATAATTACCAATGAAGATGCCTGAGAGAGAAGGAAGATTGCATACTTGGCGCAGTCTCAGAGGCAGAACAGAGTGGCTCATATGTAGATGCTGTAGTATATGGCCACCCGTATCACTTTTGATTGAAAAAGGTGCCACCAGATCCACAGTTGGAACAGTAGAAGGTCCAGATCTACTTCTCTCAGGGAAAACTATCTAAGTGGTAGGAGTTACAAACGGTTCATGAATCCCATTTCAGAAAAAGTCCCAGTACAAATAGGTTCATTTAAAAAAAAAAATTAAAAAACACCTGCTCGTTGTTTGTGATTCTAGCCCTGCAAATCTACTAGGGAGAGCCTTGCTGTGCAAGTTAAATTGCGCCATTTACAACAGATGGGGTTGCTTCCCAAATGCATGATGAGGATTTGGATTTAGACAACAAACTGAGACAGGAGTGTTTCCCTTATTATCGGTTGAAGAATTTCCCGATGATTTGAAAGAGACATTAAATGCTAAAGTGTGGGATTTCACTGGAAAATATGTCAAACTTATCAAATCTGTAGAACTAGCCCGAATTACTGTAAAGGCAAATGCAGGGTTTCCTAGAACACCCCCATATCACTTGACACCAGGGACTATTGCAGGAATATCCCTAGTCAATGAAGACATTTTGCAGAATTAATTGGAAATCCATGTAACAATCCAATTATAGGATTGCAGAATCCCAATGGGAAATAAGAATAGTGTAGGATTTGAGAACAATTAATGAGATAGTTGTTCCCGGTTGTCCTGTGATACAGAATCCAGCCACAATATTGTTTCATAACCTGTGCACTGCAGAATGATTTACAGTCATCGATTTATGCCAAACTTTCTTCTCCGCGCTATTGCATGAGGAAAGTCAATAACTTTTGTTCTTCATGTTCCAACAGAAGGAATTAGCATGGTGTTGTGTCCCACAAGGGTATACAGAGAGTCCATCCCTTTTCAACCAGATTTTGACAAGAAATCTGGAGACCGGACAGAAACCAAGAAAATCAACTCTTGTTCAATATTTCGACAATTTACTTGTGGCATCAGAAACATGAGAAGCTTGTACAGAAGACACTCTTGCATTATTAAATCACCTAGCTGAGAATGGACACAAAGTGTCTCCAGGGAAGCTGCAGCACTGTCAGAAAGAAGTTCAATATCAGGGACACATAATTATGAAAAGAGTGCCACCAAAGAGAGTGGAGGCAATCTTACAGATAAATCCACCACAAACTCAAAAGGAAGTCAGGATGTTTTGGGAATGTTTGGCTACTGTAGACAATGGATACAAAACAATTCCTTAATGACAAAACCTTTACTGAGGTAAGATCCGATTTCATGGGACAATGACTGCACAAAACCATTCCTAGAAAGATAAATAGTTTCATGCCCCGGCGCTGGGAAAGCCTGATAGTTCAACAAAATTCACACTATTTTGCTGTGAGAGAGATGGGTGTGCTCTCTCAGTGTTGACACAGATGGATGGAGATGCCTGACAGCCTTGGGCATATTTTCTACTACACTTGATCCTGTAGTTGCAGGTCTTCCTGGCTGCCTAAAAGTGGTTGTTGCAGTAAGCACTAGTCTGAAAAAGAATGAGAACAAGGTGATGGGTTACCCCTTAACTGTTATGGTCACAGTCTCTGTGGAGCTATTATTGATAGGAATGAAACACTCTGAACCTAACCCATAATTGAGTGCCAAAGTTTGAGCAAACCATTTTGTTCTCCCAACATGTAATTCTCAAGAGATGTCATGTGCTTTATCCTTCAACTTTGTTGCCTACAAATGATGTTCATAGTGATGAAATTGAGCACTATTGCCTAAATGTCTTGGATGAATCTCTAATTGAGCCCGGCCATGTACTTTTTGTAGATGGTTCATGTCTAAGAGGTAATGATGCACAGTAGGGTAGCAGTTACACACCTTGTTTATCAATTGTCTCCTTAATATTTCCAGTTTAATCCTGTTTGTGTGCCGACTGGAGCCGTGCCTCGCCTCATGGCACGTTATGTAAATTTCAGTAATGATCGCAGCAACTTGGTACTGCATATCCAATCGCACAGCCTCAAAAAAATGGCTTGCAAACTTTTCCATATTCCAAATTCGATGTTTTATTCTATGATTTTCAAAATTCATCCAACCTCACTTTCTGGTTCACTATAAGACTGTCCAGAGACCCATTTTTTTACATGAAGCAGTTGTGTCAATCCAGGCCTCTTATCACGTCACGAGGGACACTTAATGCATGTTACACAGCAAAAATCATAATCCCAATGTATTTCGGGCATCTTTTGTCCTTCGTCTGGGCAGCTGTTTGGATTTAAACATCTAAAAACCTGTGTTAGTCTTCTATAATTGAGCGCTACTATGTTCTTGCAAAAATACATTCTACAGAAATCCGATTAATGTTTTAAACGTGATTCTACCCTTTGAAACTAAATGGTTAACGATGTGCCCTCAGTGCATTCATAGTATTGTGACCTTGACGCTGTACGATTGGATATGCAGTACAAAGTTGCTGCAATCGTTGCTGAAATTTACATAATGTGCCATGAGGCAAGGCACGGCTCCAGTCTGCACGCAAACAGGATTAAACTGGAAATATTAAGGAGAAAATTGATAAACAAGTTGTGCAACTGCTACCCTATTGTGCATTGATGAATGAATTTGTTTGCCTCATTAGCAGTGTTGCACCCGGCACCAAAAATTATGAATGGAACATTATTGAACTCATTATGTAACATCTTCACTAACAAGGCTGCCCCTATTCATGATAAAAGGACTTGTGTTCCGTCCTCTTGGACTTATGTTTAACCATCCGAGCAAAATGTATACATTATATGGATATCTGCAGGGTTTTGTTTTGTTGTTTAAATGAAGATTCATTAAGTACAAATTAATTTGTTGGTATAAGTGATTGCATTTTAGGATTTGTTATGGCACACGATATTTGTTAACCCCTTCCCTGCTCATGACGGAACCGTTCCGTCATGAGCCACGGTTGCCGTGTGCTCATGACGGAACGGTTCCGTCATGACAATCCTGTCGGCGGCCGCTCCGCCTGCGCGGCGCTGTTTCCCCGCCTGTGCGGGGCGACAACGCAAATGGGCGGAGTCATGACGGAACCGTTCCGTCATGAGCACAGCTCAACTGTGGCTCATGATGGAGCGGCTCCGTCATGAGCACAGGCCCGCCGCGCTGCCCCCCTGCCCCCCCCCAGCGCTGCAGCGGAATGTCCGCAGCAGCGAAGGGGTTAAAACACAACATAAAAACGGAGGGTGATAGTTTTTATGTTATAGTCTTTTACGCCATAGTTTTCACAATATGGCTGGTTCTGTTGCAAGGGCTTGTGGGACTTGCAGTGGTTGAGGACATGAGGGAGGAGGCGGGATTTGAACTCAAGGGTGAATGGATTACGTAGTTTCAAACGGAACTCAGTAGAAGTTGATTAAGCTGCTGCGATTGGAGGAACTCGCATTAGAGCAATAGTTTAAATTGCAAGTATAGAGAAGAGGGAGTCGCTCGAGTATTTGTTTGAAATGATGGTTGTAGCGAGAGGATGGTACAGATAACTGGAATATAAGGAGATAATTGAAATAAAATGGGACTGAGGGAGGTTATAATGTCAAGCAGCGAGAGAAAAGGATCCGGGCATTTAATATATGTTACAGTGGAGGGGCTGGAGGCACGCATAGCACAAAGTTAATGTAGAGAATATTGGGTAAGTTTAGTTTTTACCAAGCAACGCGGGCAAAATGGCAGGTTTGACATCGAGGATGGAGTGGGGGAGGTTACGGCGTGTCGTAAAGTCTTGATAAGGTCACAATACTATGAATGTACTGAGGGCACATCGTTAACTATTTAGTTTCAAAGAGTAGAATCACGTTTAAAACATTAATCGGATTTCTGTAGAATGTATTTTTGCAAGAACATAGTAGCGCTCAATTATAGAAGACTAACACAGGTTTTTACATGTTTAAATCCAAACAGCTACCCCTGACGAAGGGCAAAAGAGGCCCGAAATGCATTGGGATTATGATTTTTGCTGTGTAACATGAATTAAGTGTCCCTCGTGACGTGGTAAGAGGCCTTGGATTGGCACAACTGCTTCATGTAAAACAATGGGTCTCTGGACAGTCTTATAGTGAACCAGAAAGTGAAGTTGGATGAATTTTGAAAATCATGGAATAAAACATCAAATTTGGAATATGGAAAAGTTTGCAAGCCATTTTTTTGACGCTGTGCGATTGGATATGCAGTACCAAGTTGCTGCAATCATTGCTAAGAGGTAATGATGACACATTACTACTGGACAACGGTAAAACTGCGGCCCTCATCCTCCTGGACCTGTCAGCTGCATTCAACACTGTCTGCCACCGCAGCCTACACACACGCTTCCACAACGCTGGGATTCAGGACAAAGCACTGGACTGGACCACCTCCTTCCTCTCCGGCAGAACCCAGAGCGTCTGCCTCCCCACCTTCCGATCCGAAGCCACCAAGATCATCTGCGGCGTACCCCAAGGATCATCCCTCAGCCCGAAATTGTTCAACATCTACATGGCACCACTCGCTCACGTCACCAGACTGCACAACGTCAACAGCATCTCCTATGCCGACGACACCCAGCTGATCCTCTCCCTCACCAAGGACCCCCTCACTGCCAAAACCAACCTTCACGAAGGACTGAAAGCCGTCGCCAAGTGGATGAAGATCAGCTGCCTGAAGCTGAACTCAGACAAGACGGAAATCCTCATCCTCGGCTTCACTCCCTCAGCATGGGATGACTCCTGGTGGCCGACCGCACTGGGAGCAGCACCTACACCCACCGACCACAAACGCAACTTAGGGTTCATCATCGACTCAACACTCTCCATGACCAAGCAAGTCAACGCCGTCTCGTCCTCTTGCTTCAACGCCCTCCGCACGCTTCGTAAGATCTACAGGTGGATCCCCACCGAAACAAGAAGAACGGTCACACAGGCCCTCGTAAGCAGCAGGCTATACTACGGCAACGCCCTCTATGCAGGAGCCTTGGCCAAACTCCTGAAACGACTACAATGCATAGAGAACGCCTCCGCACACTTGATCCTCAACATCCCTCACCGCAGCCACATCACGCCCCACCTAAAAGACCTGCACTGGCTTTCCGTCAACAAGAGGATCACCTTCAAGCTCGTCACCCATGCTCACAAGAAACTCCACAACACCGGACTGACATACCTCAGCAGACGACTCACTTTCTACAACCCGAACCGCCAGCTCTGCTCCACCGACCTCGCCCTCGCCACCGTCCCCCGCATCCAAAGAGCGAACACCGGCAGCAGATCGTTCTCCCACCTCGCCACCAAAACCTGGAACACCCTCCACATCCTTCTACGGCAGACCCAGGACCTACTCACCTTCAGGAGGCTACTCAAGACCTGGCTATTCGAGCAGTAGCAGCACCCCTCCCCTCAGCGCCTTGAGACCTTCACAGGTGAATACTGTGCTTTACAAATGTTATGATTGATTGATATGCAGTGTGCACAATAAATGTTGTTGTTGAAGCTTCATGGCTTCAAAGAGTTACCTCAGCACAATTTGCCGAATTGATTGCCCTTACCAAAGGCTGCAGTTGAACTGCAAAAATGAAAGTCACCATTTTCACTGATAGCCAGTATGGGTTTGGTGTTGTTCATAAGTTTTGGCAACCAGGCAGGGTTGCCCGCTTTCCCCGCTACTTTTCACCTTTTTTATTGAACCCTTGGTTTCACAAATCCGTAATAATGCTACTATCTCTTCTCCTATATCAGGGATGTCAAAAGTTAAGTTGTTCGCTGACGATATTATTTTATATTTAACCCCGACGAAAGAGAATTTAGAGCTAGTCTTTAGAGAGTTTTTTCTGTTTCAACAAATTGGTGGATATAAAATAAATGAAAAAAAGACCGAGATACTGGCTCTTAATATTGATCCCAATGTCTTTCCTAATAATTTGAGGGTCCAGGCCATGAAAACAGACCCGATAAGATATTTGGGTATTTATGTTACGAGCCAGTATCAGAAATTATTTGAACTAAATTATCTTAGAACTAAGCAGAAGATAAAAAGCCTCCTTGAACAATGGTCTGCACTCCCACTTACTATAATAGGGAGAGTTTCTTTGATTAAGATGTCTATTCTTCCCTTACTGATTTTTCTATTCTTGAATGTCCCTATTCGTCTTAATCAATCTTATTTTAATGAGCTAGATATACTGTTTAGGCAATTTATTTGGGCAAAAAAGGCTCCTAGAGTAAAATTAGCTACAGTTCAGTTGCCCATAAATCAAGGGGGTCTTGCATTCCCGCAAGTACGGACGTATTATCAGGCGGCTTTAATGAATTTAGTGGTGGATCTATTATATTATAAGTGCATCTACGATAGTTTTTTTTTGGATAAAATGGCACTTGAAGGGGGAACACAAATGCCTGCCTTCTTAAAAACAGCTAAGCTGTCAAAGAAGACCCGTTACAAATCTCTACGAGAAGTTCAGTTTAGGCTTCAAACAGTTTTTAAAAAAAATAGTTCCTCAGGCTTTCAATATTTGGGTCTTGGTGAGTGCAACAGCCTTGGCCTTCATCTGCAACACAGACACTTGGAGATATGGGGCGAGTGTGGGTTCTCCAAACTCAAATGTTTTATTATCCATAATAAATTAGTATCTTGGCAAGATTATGGTTAGGGCAGAAGGTTGTAGAAAGCCCACATTCCTCGAATATATGCGGATAACTCATTTTATTTGCAGTATTGAGGGCATTTTCAACATTCCAAATAATACCATGGCAGACCTTTACGATTTCAAGCTCTTGGGACTTGGGAAATGGTATTCTGTATTGTGGAAGGACGAACAGGCCAAGGGGATAGTCTGCCACATTGAAAAAATAGCTAGGGATACTGGATGTAGATTTACTCCTAAAGAATGGGAAAAAATATGTCTTTTAGGGCACAGATCCCTACGCGCTGCTAATTTTAAAAGAATGTCCTTTCTTTCAAGATGGCTCGCTTATTGGACCCCGGCTAGGATCCAGAAACGATATCCCGACCATCTTAATAAGTGTTTTCGTTGCCATCAGGAGGAGGAAGGAGGATGGCTACATATTTTCTTTTCTTGTCCACAATTGGAGCAGTTCTGGGGGGAGATTTTCAACGATATGGGAATAGTTCTAGGCATGAGTGTTTCTCCCCAGGCGGAAACTGCACTATTTGGGTATTCAAGGGACGAGGCCAACTTATCCGGCTCTGATAAGGTTTTTTTTAGCTATATCTTGTATGGTGGCCCGTTCCTTGATACTTCAAAATTGGAAATCTAAGGTTATTCCAAATCATTTAAATTGGTTTAACAAAATGAAAAGGATCTGGAAATTTAAAGAGGCATACGCCAAGCGTGTTGGCGGCATAAGGAAATATGAAAAAAATTGGAAAAGATTTGAAGAATTACTCTTACTTAAGGATAGGTCGTTGACTTGCCACGGGCTTTCTAATGTGGCAGTTTAGATTATAAATCATTTCTGAATGGGACTGAGGCAACGATTTCTTACTGATATAAGTCTTACATGTTTAGCAACGCAGAATTTCCGGGGTTCAATCATGAAAAATGGTGATTCATCTTTAAGGTTCTTTTTAGTATGTTATTTATTTTCTGCTATTTGTATTTTGCACTATATCTCGCTAACCTTGTATGTCGTATTTTATGATTGAAATACTATGGTTATCTTTTAAGTCAAGTTTTGCTGCTATCATACTTGCACTTTATATGGTGATAACACTGTATTTATTGTTAATAGTACTGTATTTTGCTAAAATCAATTACCAGCTGCTATTGCATTTCCACTTTCAAGAACTCAATTGGTGTCTTAAGTGACTTAAGATGAATTTTATATCACATTTGAGATACATGCGATTCCGTAGCCTTATCTTGCATTTGCACTTTATTCATCAGCTTGCTTTTTGGGGTAAATTATGAAAAAGTAGATTTGATGTTAATAGTACTGTACTTTTCTAAAGTAAATTACTGGCTGCTATTGCATTTGCACTGTAAATTAAGAACTTAATTTGTCTCTTATTCGATTTAAGATGAATTTTATATTATATCTGAGACATATCTGATTTCGTATGCTTTGCAATGGTGTCTTGAGTTGTTGTGATTTAATTGTTTTGATTGAAAATGTGTATTTTGGCAACTCCTTGCTCTGCTCAATAAAAAAAAAAAAAAAAAAAAGAAAAAAAAAACGTTTTGGCAATTGTGGTCACAACAATTTTTGACTTCCTCAGGTACCTTAATCAGGAATGAAATGCACGTCAGGAATCGATTGGAAGCTTTACAGTTGCCCATGGAAATTGCACTGGTTAGGTGTGCAGCTCATCAAAGTGGTAATGGTTATGTTGCCATGGGTAATAGATATGTTGATTCAGTTGCACATTATTGTGCTTTGTTGGCCTGCACGTTTGGTGAAAATTTCACATCTGAGTCCGAAGAAGAGAGTTCGTTTACTATGCTGATGAAAGTCACTGACATTTGGGATGCATTAAAGAGGGTGCAAGAAAATCTCTCAAAAGCAGAACAGAATAGTCGAAAAGATCAGGCTGTGAGACTACTGTAAACAAAATGTGGATGTCTGCTGATGGGAGACCAGTGTCACCGGATAGCTTGTTATTTCCAGTGACACAGTACTATCATGGATACACACACTAGGGAAGACATGTTGTGGTGCAACCTTTTAGGCAGAGTTGGCACAATCCCAGATTTTGAATGTTGGCTGAAGAGGTCTGCCACAGATATGTAATATGTCAACAAATGAATGCAGGAAAGAGAACACATGTTACAGTGACACATAGAGGGAGGCCAGGTGATACCTTTAACAGGATGCAGATGGATTTTATCTAGAAATACCGGTTTACAATGGGCTGAGATATGTCTTGGTCATTGTGTGCACTTACTTGAGATCGGTGGAAGTGTACCCAACCCAGAGAAATGACAGCCTCACTGAAGCAAAACTGTCATTGCAAGAGTTGATAGCCAGGTACGGAATGCTGATTTCTCTTGAATCAGACAGAGGAACTAATTTCAACAATGAAGTTCTAAAAATGATCTGCACAGCACTACAGATTAAGCAACGATCGCACTGCAGATACAGACCTGAAGGTTCTGAAATAGTAAAACAGGTTAATGGGTCTATCAAATCTTGACTGGAAAACGTTTGTGCTTCAACTTCTTTAAAATGGCCAGATTAACTACCCTTGGTGTTAATGAGCATTCAAAGTTCTCCAGAAAGGAAGACAGGTTTGTCACCATATGAAATCCTCATGGGGAAAGCCATGAGATTACCTACTGTTCCTGCAAATGCTCTTTTGGATATCACTAATGATATTAGTTTGGATTACTGCAAAGGATTGGCTGATGTCGTCTGTTCACTTTTTCAACAGGTTTTGGCAACAACTCAAGATCCACACCAAGAACAGTGCCATGACCTTAGTCCTGGTGATTGGGTCATGATCAAGAATCACGTTCGGAAGACTAACCTAGAACTCAGTTGGAAAGGCCCCTTCCAGATAATTTTAAGGACACATACTGCTGTTAAATATTTTTTGTATTTCCAAACTGGATTCGTGCCTCACACACCAAGAAAGTGAGAAATCCATAGGAAGCAATTGTGTGGTCTATGATCCTGATTGACTTGGTGTGACTGCACCACCACCAGAGAGACCACACTGACCAACAGCATTGTTGGCTAAACAACAGCAAAAAGAGAGGGGTGAAGTTCAACAAGCTAAATGACAGATGCAAGTGCCTGAAGTTACACAAAGTCATAATGAATTCTCTAAAGCACAGACTCAGAACGGAAATGCCACTGACGTTGTGTGTACACCAATAGAGGATCAAGATTAAGGAACAAGTACTGGATCAAGAAGAGTAAATTGACAAGCTGAATGGCCGCAATGCTATGCTCACAGAAACCTGAGAAAAAAAGCTCATAAATTGCTTGCATACCAGAGACTAAAGAAAAAGAGGTATATGAACAAATCAACTAACACTAAGAAAATCAAAGATACTCAGCACCCGAGTAGTCATACTCCATGAACAAAGCATTGAATGTCACCTTGGAAAACTTGTGCAGGTAACACCTGGATTGTTTGAGCACCCTTGAGAACAATCAGAAAATTTGACAGTAAAAGGATTGAAAGAACAAGAAACACTAAAAGAATTGGTTGACAAAAAGTAGGGTTAAGGGTTGTCAAATTAGTAACTGAAATTCAGACGACTATCATTGTCAAAGTAACATTAAAAAAAGAGAACTGCCAAATTCAAGTGCACCGGTTCTGGCTAAGAGAGAAATGTGTTGCATTAGAAATAACTGTAAATATATTATGTGTACAATTATCGTAAAATTAGAAGTAATGATCAGCATATTACTAATAGTATTTTATTTAACACCAGAGTCATAACTCAAAGCAAAGAACTCTACTAAATCACATACAAACTTTAGTGAGGAAGATCAATTCAAAAACTCTTTTGTTAGTTACAAGAAAAGATGATTTCTCTACTAATGTTTACTCTACATTAGTACTAGAAGATACTAATGCTATGGATGCAAAGGACTGTTGTGTCTGAGCACATTTACCAACATCTATTTCAGAAGATGTAACATACTACCACATGCCGTTGGCATATGCTATTTCATGCAGCACTTACTTTCATTAGTTTATTAATAAGGACATTTTGAATATTTCTATTCTAACTATGATCTAATTCTCTTTCGAGTCGCCTTAGTATAAAATATGTATTCACACCCGCAAGCAAAAGGAATGGACACAGCCTAGCATTTTTCTCTTTCCACACAGACCTATGTAAAGTGTTAAAGCTTACAAGAATAATTCAACATGCTTGATTAGACCAATGGAGAAGGTGTTTATAATGGCTCTATAGGAAAGATACCCTAACATAACACAAACTAGTGGTAAAGATAATGATGTATTAGAAAACGTTTGAAAAAAGGAAAAAAATGAATTCAGAAAGGAAATGGTTTACCATAAATTAAGATTAGAAAGCCAACACAAAGGGAAAATTTACATTTACAGAAGAAAGACACTCAAGCCAAATCAACATGTAGGAATTAATAGTTGTAAACACACATTTGAATTAAACAGGAGGAACATCGCACATTTTGCAAGGGGAGGAGAATGCGATTCCTGGAGTTTACTATATCTGTGGCCTAAATGTTTTTTTCTTGGTGCCAGCTGATTGGGAAGGTGTTTGGTTTTTAGGTATAAGATTCCTAAGATGTATCATGTGCAAAGCTTAGACGCACTAACAATGACACTATCATAGACACAAAAAAAATGTTAAAACTGGAACTGGATTAATAGGAGTCACATTTGGAGCAATCAATCCACCTGAAGGCATCATTTTAAATGATGAAAAAATAAGAAATCTTGCTATTGTTGTTGAGAAAATGATAACAAGCACATTTTGAGCTTTGCTTATACTCAACACAGAGTTAATTGCTATATGGTCTATGGTACTTCAGACCGACTTGCACTAGACATTTTACTCGCAGAGAAAGGTGGAGTCCGCAAAATTCTTACATTAACTCACTGCTGTTCATACATACCTGACAAAAATAAGGAGATAGAAGGTTTGGCAAAGAAAATTTCAGGCTTAGAAACTGAATTACATGAATTGGAAACACTGAGTGTTTTTGAAATTTTTGGGAAAGGAGTCTACATATTTGGAAATTGGTTTTCAACAGCAGGAAAGGGTATTTTGAAAGCTATTCTAAACCATTAATAATTGTAGGGCTTTTTTAATGTTTCTTTGTGCCTTGTTTGTGAGATGTAGATGTATTTTATGCAAAAGACAGGAAAGGATAAAAAAAAATATGAAAAGGATTTATGTTTAAGAGTAATCATGAATGATCATTACATGAAGTCACTGAAATTTAGAGGTCAGAAAAGAAAGAGACGAGATTCAACTGATGATGAATGTGGACTCTGAAATGAACTTGCATATCAAGTGGATTTGTGTGCTGGTTCAGATGAGGGATTTGATGGAGCAGGAAAATTTAGCTTAAATAAATGCAATAATTTACACTAGACATTAACACGAAAATGCATAACAGAAAGAAAAGTAGGGAACATATGCATTTCTTAGACGTGAAGAATTAACGTGTAGCATGATTTTTGCAGTAAGCACTTATTTCTATCATATTTCCATTACTAGGCCAGGCTAAGCCTCTTTCTACCTTTCTTTAAATGTTCTTTCTCTAATAAATAAATGTTTTTAAGAAACGCCAAACTATGCAATATTATTTGATAAATGATTCACACTTGACTTACTTAAACTTATCATTAATGTAAAATGTGCTGACTTTTAAAAATGTATTTCTTAGTTCTAAACCTGTTCACATCATATTTAGGTAGTTTCCTAGCTACCACATATTCAAAATGCTGAATGGAAAACAAGATATGAAAGCAATAATGCTTACATGAAGACGTGAATCTCATGACTTAATTATGTAGTTGCAAATAAAATGTTGATGTCTTCAGAATAGTTTGTTGTTGCGTAGTGGAACACTGAATAGCTAATAGTTTAGAGACTGCACAATTCTGTTGGGAACTCAAGGCAAAACTAACATACATGAATGTTTAGGAACTAAGTTGATACTTTTAGATAGCAGCTTGTCGACTTCATATGTTTACTGTGTGAAAGAAGAAAGAAGCTGCAGACCTTTGGACGATACCTCCTCGTTGGCTCAAGATGACCTAACACCAGCATGAACTGTAACACATGTTTTTATGTTTTATAAAAGGTCCAGGCCATTCTTCTGCGACCATGCTTTCCTTAGCACTTGACTATACTTTCCCCACTTTTTGCCTGAATCGATGTGAAGCTACTGCTGACTGATTTTGGTTGCCTAACACTTTGTGGTTGACTATCCTTCAACTGGTTATAGCTATTGCTGTGACCCTCTGTCCTAACTTGATTTGAGCAGTTGTTACTGCGACTGTTTTTGGATGCTGACTGGAAAGGAGAGACTCGACTGAATCTCTGAAACTACTCTTTATGAGGAGTTTGACTTCATTTTTGATTTTATCAATGCTCTTTTAATCTTGCTCTTTTGAAAAAGGACTCTTTATGGGTTCTGGTAAGTTAGCAATCTTTAAGTGTAGATAGGGATCCATTCCTTTATGGAACACGCTGTAATTTCTTGATTGACTTTAGTCATGATTTTCTTGATATTTCTGTAACCGGATTTATCTGATTTACTAATTTGAATGAAAAAAGACAAAAAGAATGTACAAAACTCCTAATGAAAAATAAAGGTCTTTAAACCGAGCCTAAACTCTCATCATTGACAGAATACATGATTACATTGATGATGTTTACTGAGATGGTTTTGACTTATGCTTGAGTCTAAAATGACGGCAAAGATCCATTGCAGAGAAGAAGGATTTGGTGTAGAGCTGGAGACCCCTATTGTAAGTCACAGGTTAAACTGATTAAATTAAAATAATAACGCTTCTGCGCCAGCGCTATCTACCAATAATTATCCATCCATGGTACCCTAAAATGTCAAACTTGCTCATCTGAAGAATATTCAAAACCTTTCATGGGGTTTTCAAGCCTAAAATTGTCAACCTTCACAATTTTATCATCAAAATCCCAGAAGTGATTGTTACCCTCTCAATTCACCTCATCAACTAAAATCCAAGTGCACCTCTTTCAAACCTTTGGTAACTGCTGAAATTCTAAATCTGTCTCTCAAAAGGAAAGCAACCACATCTCCAAAGGTCACTTGTTGATAGTGACCAATGTTTGTTAATTCATTGAATCTGCACAAGCTTGCAAGCCCCTGTAATGTGGGGAGTTACATGGCAACGCTCAAGGCTTGTTTAAAAATCCTCACGGACTTGCATATTACCAATTTCACTATTAAAAAGTTGGGAGCAGATGTCTCATCAGTAGGGCACAGTAACTTTCAGGCACAAGTTGATTAATGTTCCGTTTTACTGTGGTTTGTCTCACTGGTGATGAGTAAACTTTTCAGTGAATGTGATGGCTTTGACCAACTTATGAAGACATACACTTACCCACTTAACACAGCACATCATCTTCTTTGATCTATGTAATTTTAGATTATGTAGCCCATAATGAAACAACACAAAAATAAAAAAAAATAGCTTTGGACTGTTTATTTATACACTAAACTGACTGCAGGGGAAAACCCCACTGTGTAAAAAGTAATCCCTGGATTTAAGAGAGAGTTTGAGCTTTGATTGATCATGGATATTTGGGGTGTGATAATAAAAGAAAACATGGGTAAGCAACCAGTATCAATCATGGTTGTTTATTTATATAAACAATGTTGCATGGGATGTGGGATAACATAGTCACATTATACTCTTTTTTCTGCAGCAAATTACCTCCCGATGAAGGACCTAGGGTTCGAAATGCATTGAGGATTACTAAGAATTTTTTGCTTGAACAAATTTTGATTGACAAATTTTTACACAGACAATTTAAAAGAAATGGTATTTGAATGTAAAGAAACCAATAAATGATGAATTATTTTGACTTCAATGGTTTCGATAGAGATTTAGGGGGATATTTACAATAAAATGTTGGAGCATGGTGTTACGCCACAATTGGTAAGGCCTCGCTCAATCATTTTTTAAACACAGGGATGTGCCGTATGTACATAAATACGGTGCACCCCTGCGTTTCCCCTGGTGCTAAGAAGCTGCCTAGCAGCTGCGCAGGCCCCCTTGCGCCATGTTGGAAGGGTGCCTGCTCTGCAGGGATGATTGTTTATGTGCAGGAAGGGACACCTTCCTGCTCATAAACAATCTTGGAAGCCGATTTTCTGTTTCTATGTGTGCGGCAGAATGCAGAAATTAATAATTTCTCCTTGCATCACCATCCTAAAACCAGGTTTTACCTGGCCTTAGTTTTTGGTCCTGTCCCATCCTTTTAAACATGGGGCAGGATCAAAAAGCAATGGGTGTTGTGGCAGAACACCCACTGCAACACTTCCCGCCCCTTTCTCGTTAAGTGAAGCGTGAAAAGGGGCCTTATTTACAAGATGGTGTTAAGCAACGTTAAGTGGCGTAACAACGCTTTGTAAGAAAGGATGAGGGGATATCACCACCAGACCGTCAATTAAAGTATGCCCCTTACTTGTGAATTAAAGGTTTGAACTGATGCACAAATAAGGAGGGTGAAGGGAGACATGATGCCAGAACGCAGAGTGCATTTTGTGACACTTGCTCATAGTTGCATGCCCAAATCAATTTCTTTCGCTTTCACAGTAACATAACAACCATGATCTCAATGCCTCTCCTCTTTGGTAATCTTCCTCTTTTCTGAAACACACTATGATCAAAAATCATCTGCTAACCTGATAATACTGGTTAGGAAAACTCAGGGAACGAGAGATGAAAAGACACCTTTAAAAGTGATTACCAGTAAACGACCTCCATGACCATTAATCTGCTAGGAATGCCAAAACCACCTTGGCCAATGTCAAGGAAGAACTCCTCTTCTCTTTGGCTTAGGGCAAGCTTTGACAAGCAGCCATAGCTCTCTTTACGTCTGACCCAAAACCACGGTTTTATTTATTTATTTATTTATTTTATGCAATTTTTAAAGCGCGCAAATACCCGTACGGGTGTCTCGGCGCTATCGTTACAGAACACACTTCTTGCGATGAGGGGGAATTAGGCAGAGAACAGCCATGTTTTAAGGCTCTTTCTGAACTTGAGCAGCGTAGGGGCCGTTTTAATGTGGAATGGTAGTGTATTCCACAGCTTGGCAGTAGCGATAGTAAAACATTTATCTCCCCAGCTGGCCTTTCTTGTCCGTGGGACTTTCAACAAGTAGGCTGAGGACGATCGTAAGGTCCTAGGTTGTTCCACTGGGCAGAGGGCTTTTTTTAGGAACTGTGGTCCGGAGGCGTTCAGAGTTTTGTAGGCTATACACAGAGCCTTAAATTTGATTCGGCTCCTAATAGGGAGCCAATGTAGCTCTTTGATGTAAGGAGACGTGGAGGTGAATTTGGGGATGTGTAGTAGGGTTCTGGCCGCGGCGTTTTGCACCGTCTGGAGTTTATTGAGTACCCTTTCCTGAGCGTTCAGAAGAAGGGAGTTACAATAATCGGTTCTTGAGAACACTAAGGTGCTGATAAGTGTTTTGCCCGCGGACTGTGGTAAGTAAGGAAGTAGTTTTTTTATTTTTTTTAGGGTGTAGAAGGCAGATGATACCACAGCGTTGGCGTGATGGAGGAAAGTCAACTTATTGTCAAAAGTGACTCCCAAATTGCGGACCTTGACTACCGGTTGGGGGGGGGGACCCAACTGAGATGGCCACCACTGTGGGGACCATGCCGGCTGCAAGTTCCCGAATGTCATCACCTCCGTTTTGTCAGAGTTTAGTTTGAGGCAATTTAATGACATCCAGGAGCTTATCGCCTTCATTCCCTCTTGGAAATTGGCTGCGACAGATGTTCCATTATTGTGCACCGATAATACTAATTGAGTATCGTCGGCGTACGTTGTAAGGGCAATTCCATGCGATTTTATCACCCTCGCCAAGTCCGATACATAGATATTAAAAAGCGTCGGACTTAGCGAGGAGCCTTGTGGGACTCCGCATGGGAGGGAGAAGGTCTGGGAGGTGAAATTACCCATCTTGACTGTCTGAGGGCGATTGGCCAAGAATGAAGCAATAAGATCTTTGGCCTTGCCTCTTATTCCTAACGCCGAGACACGGTCGATCAGAGTGACATGATCGACCGTGTCAAATGCAGCGGAAAGGTCCAGAAGTATTAGGACCGCCGCTCCACCCTTGTCCATCGTTGCTCTGATTTCGTCTGCAGCTTTAAGCAGTGCTGTCTCCGTTCCGTGTCCCTGTCTGAAGCCAAACTGGGTGTCATCAAGTAGATCGTTGTCATTAATGAATTTCGAAAGCTGGATGTTCATTGTTTTTTCGAAAATCTTGGCTGGAAAGGGGAGACAGGCGATAGGTCTATAACTGGCGGGGAGAAGAGGGTCCAGAGTTGGCTTTTTTAGAAGAGGCTTAATAATAGCCTCCTTCCAAACCGATGGATAGATGCCTGTTGAAAACATGGCATTGCAGATAGTAGACAACACGGGAGAAATCGCTTCTGGGATGAGATTCAGGATAGCAGGGGGACATGGGTCGAGGGGGGATCCAGATTTGGTGCTGGCTACCAGATGTTGAATGTGTTCCTGATTGATGGTGTCGAAAGATGAAAAGATGGGAGGAGTATTGATGGGAAGTGCCACAGGGGAAGGGGAAGGGGAGGAATGAGAGAAGGTGAGGAAAATGGAACTAACCTTCTCCTCAAAGTAGCTGGCCAGAGCGTCCGATAGAGACTGAGAGCCTTCTAGGCGCGCGGCGGGGGGATTGGACAAAGTTGTAACCACCTGAAATAGTTCTCCTACCGAGTTTTTCGCCTGGTTGATTTGTGACGTATAGTAGCGGCTTTTTTCAGAAACTATAAGTCTTTTGTAGATGGAAAGGGCGTTTTTATAGGTCATTTTGTCTGCAGGGCTATAGTGGCGGCGCCACTGCCTTTCAAGGTTCCTGCAATACTGTCTCTGAATCCGAAGGGGCTCTGTAAACCACTGAGCTGATGGTATTTTCCTGTTGCGGTGGGAAATTTTGATCGGGGCTAGTTTGTTACAGGCCGTGTTTAGGTTTGTCAAGTAATTCGAAGACGCTATAGTGGGATCCTGTTCGTTGGGGATATGACCTTCCTGCATCATCTCTGTTAAATGAGCTAGATTGATGTTTTTCCAATCTCTGTAAGAAAATTGAGAGGAGGTTGTAGTAGGAGGTTTGGTAGGATTAATTTCAACAGAGAAACAGATCGCTGCATGGTCTGTCCAGATCAGGGGGATTACTTGGGTAACGGTTATAAAGGGACTGTTGGTGAATAGACCATCTAGTGTGTGGCCTGCTTGGTGCGTGGGAGATTTTATCAATTGCAGCAGGCCGGCAGCTGCTAAGTCTGTAGTTAGCTGCGTGGTATCGTGGTCGTTGAAGGCTTCTAAGTGAAAGTTAAAGTCACCTAGTATGGTGAAGTGAGGGGAGCCTGCAGCTGCTTCAATCATATTGCCTATGTTGGCTAGAAACTTGGATCTTGACCCAGGAGGGCGATAGATTAGCATGCCCTTAGACGATGACTTGGCCGAGAGGCCTAGTGTGAAAAAGAAAGCCTCGTATTCAGGACAATTAGATTGCGTCGTTGTGAGCTTAAACTCGTTTTTATAGATTATTGCTATGCCTCCACCTTTTTTATTTTTAGGCCTGTCTAGTCTGCATACATTGTAGTTGATAGGGGTGGCAGCTCTGAAGTCTGGGCCGGAGGCTTCATCCCCCCATGTCTCTGTAATGAATAAGAGATCCAGTTTATGCGTGTCAATCAAGTCGGCAATTTCTAGCTTGTGCTTGGGGAGGGATCTGGCATTTATTAGCGCTGCTTGAACCAGTAGTGGAACAGTTGTTGCGGGTTTAGGGGTTTCCTTTCTGCAAATAGGACATTGGTATGGGCCTAGGATGGGATTGGTATACCATAGATGTGGTAGAGCATGAGGAAAATTGGCTGCGTGCCTGAGGTCAAGTAGTTCGGCAGAGGTGTAGATGAGTCTCACCGAATTGGTAGCTGATCGTGGGACTGGAGCAGCAGGGGGGGTAGCCCTTGGCCCGTCCTCGGCGCGGACGAGCGCAGACGAGCTTGCCTTATGCGCGCCTTCGGCGCGCAATCATCGCGCCCGCTGCGCTCGTCCGCTGCGCTTCCGGTGGGGACACATGCTTTATGGCAGAGAGGAGGGTCCAGGGGGGCATGAGGGGGCGTGGCTACGGAGGTGGGCGTGGCCTAGCAACCGGCCAATCCCGCCGCTTCTGCAGGGAAGTTGAACCTACGTCAGCAAACACTCTGCTGAGTAGGAGGGGATTCAATACGGCGCAAATTAAAACAATGCAGTACAGTTATTAACTCAAGAAGCTTTAAAAAATGAGCTCTCAGTGCCCTGCTCCCGGCTGTGCCTCAAGAGCTGTGCATAGTGCAATCAGACGCGGCGCTCGTGATCAGCGCGGGTTATGTCCGAGGGGGCGTGGCTACGGAGGTGGGCGTGGCCTAGCAACCGGCCAATCCCGCCGCTTCTGCAGGGAAGTTGAACCTACGTCAGCAAACACTCTGCTGAGTAGGAGGGGATTCAATACGGCGCAAATTAAAACAATGCAGTACAGTTATTAACTCAAGAAGCTTTAAAAAATGAGCTCTCAGTGCCCTGCTCCCGGCTGTGCCTCAAGAGCTGTGCATAGTGCAATCAGACGCGGCACTCGTGATCAGCGCGGGTTATGTCCGAGGGGGCGTGGCTACGGAGGTGGGCGTGGCCTAGCAACCGGCCAATCCCGCCGCTTCTGCAGGGAAGTTGAACCTACGTCAGCAAACACTCTGCGGTTAAAACTCTTTTACTTGCACAATGGTTACACAATCACATACAGATGATTTACACTGTCTCATTCACACAGAGTGAACCCAACCAACAAAAACATGTGTGAGCTTAAGATGGCAGGTGTTGTTAGCACACATTAGCATATATTCCCTGCACATGCCATGTTTTGTAGTGCATTATGGATTCTAAGAGAATGTTGATCTTGGAGTACCTGGCTGCACTCCAGTTAGATGTTTGGAGCTGTCCACCACGAGGACGCATTGCTGTGCTGCTGTAAATAAACATATATTTAAATCCTGGATTGCCTTTCAACATCAGATAGGAGACATTAAGTGGTAAGTGTGTATTTATTGAAGAGGATTATGAAATATATGAGCAAAACTAGGTCACAAGAGGTTTTTGTAATCGGCTATCACGATACACAAAGTAAGGAGCTGGATAGAGAAATAAAGGGTTCATGATTTGCTCGAATTTAAGCTGCATTCTAATATGCGCCAAATGAAATTTTCAAGTGTGGATCTTAGCGATGACACATAATCATAGTAGTTAAATGTTATACCTTTAAAATTTACTAGACGAAAGTCCAATTTTAATTAACTTTGTAATGGGTTATATGTATCATTTTACATCTTATAAACATAAATTTTCATTCACTGATAGACTTAAATTTTGATTAAATATGAGCTGTAAATGTAAAAGGTTATGTCAGATGCAATAAAACAGTGGCTGATTGGTTAGTTACTGTCGTAATGGCAGCATGGCCTTTGGAAATTAGCACAGATATATACTGCATATCATTCCTGCACTGTAGTTCACATTGCCTCACTTAGCTTGTAGCCTGGGTCTTCCATTCCATTCAGCCTGCTTTAGATTAACCCCTCAGCTCCTTACCTGGTCGTTCTTCATCAATCTGACTATTTAACTAAAGAGAGCAGCTTGATAATGTGTTGTTCTACTGAGACACTGCCTCTTAGTTACTAGTTAACTCAATGTCCATGTTGGTGCGTTTTGGTCATATAAATATGAATTCTCTAAACTGTGACTCCAGCCTAAGAGAAATCGATCATGTGTTACAGGGTGCACTAGTCTAAGTTTTCCAACCACACGTTTCCTCTGGGCCTGAGTTAATGTTGGGTGGCAATGGAAAGTAGTTTCTTTTTGTGAGAAGTGTGGAAGTGTATATCAGGGGGATTTCTGATAGATTCAGGGCCTCATTGCGGGGCAGATTTACAACTTCTGGCGCATCCCTGCACATCAGCAGGTATGCGCCCAGAAAGATGCGGCACGCAAAACTACCCGGGCGCCACCAGAGATGCGCCGCATTTACATGTGGCACGTCGTTATGCAAGGATAGGCAGATGCGTGACGTATCTGCCGACGTAAGGTTGGCGCAGTGAGAGAGTCGTGTCGCGGGCGCGACGCAACTCCAGCACTGTTCCAACCCGGCCTATCTCCAACATGCTGCGTCACGCCTTCACGCTTCAAGCAGGCGCAAGGTTTTGATGCAGAGGCGTCGGAAAAGTAACTGAGTGAAATCTTGTAGATTTCACTGCGTCACTTTTCCAAGGCTTCCCTCCGACGGAACTCCCACACTGCGACGGAACGCCCACATGAAACCTGATGCAGGTTTCATGTGGCGCAGTGCTTTACAACGTGACGCATCTTCCTAGATGCGTCACGTTGTAAATAAGTTGCAACGTGGCGCATGGTTAACGCTGCCGCTGCGTCACAAAAGTGACACAACGGCAGCGTAAAAGTGTTGCAAGGGGCTTGTAAATCTACCCCTTAGAGTCTATCGGGCAGATTACTTTGCCACAAACATTGATGGATATCCTGCCCACCCTATTACAAGTGCATTATATTCTAGGGCACTTGTAAAAAGCAGGGCCGTACTCTGAACCAAAACCGGCCCTGGCAAAGAGCTGGCTGGCCCCAGGGGTGGGTGGGGGGTTGCTAGTGGAAAGCTTTGTGCTGCTTTTGTTGCAGAGGGCCAATATTGCAGCTATGCTGCAAAACCGTCCCTTTGTCAAAACAACGCCCCCTAGAAGTCTAAAACCGGTCCCTGCCCTGGCGGCCCACTGTGGAAACGCCCGCCCACTACGGCCAGTCGGGCCCTGGTAATAAGGCAGACGGGATAGCCATCACATATGCAACGGAGTAACCTGACCGCTAAACTCTGAAGCAGGTCCTTAGTGCTTCCAGTGACACCCACCTGCAATCTAGGCCTCAGAGTATTAGTGTTTGGCTATTGTCACTTTACTCTGGTATATGTTAGCACATCAAAGAGTGGGAATTTACCAGTCCGTGGTTTCTGGGGTATGGTCTTTATGGTATTATTAAATCAGAGTATCACAATCATTGAAACTGTCAGAATTGTTACTAATTGTTGGGGGTGGACTGGTGTGAAAGAATTTGCCTGTAGAAGGCTTTGGCAAAGGTTACTTATTTAGAGTTCATTACTTTGGTACTACGCTTTTATTTCATATGTAGACATCATGCTTCACTTTGATAAATTGTTTGCTTTTGAAGTACAATAGGGAATTGTAAAGCAAAAACTACCACTGCCATCAAACAAGTTTACACAAATCTTTCAGTTTGTTTTTCTTTCACCCTGTCGTCCAATATTCTGAAAGAGAATGAAAGAGATAGGCTGTTTACTTGCGGGTCAGTTCACATGGATTTATAGCAGGCAGAATAAGTTAATGCCATGGAGTTAGAGAACTCCCACTCGTGTAAGAGTGTCCTAAAAAGCCTTCATTCATAAAGAAAACTATGGCTATTTAATGGAGAGGTCAAAGGAGAGAAGATGGAATAAGACAGCCTTTAGTTTGAATGAAAATCGGCAGCTCGTTCCCTTTTCATAAATACGCCAAATGTTAGACAAATGTAAGACAAAATTTGTACAATTATGATCAAATTCAAAATGTTGTAAAAAACATTGCACGTTAAAAAGAATATACAAAAGAGCTATGCTATACTTTACTGCTAAACAGGCAGCCACAAGTGCAGTTACCTTACAGACAAGAGGGTCATGGTTTGAATGGAGCAACAGGTTCAGTAGCACCGGGCCCAAAAGTTGTCAGTACTCCTCTAGACACATAATATTGCTATGTTTGACTACTAAACAGGCAGTCACAATTGCAGTTACTTTGCAGTTAAAAGGGACTTGATTTGAATTGTGCATCAGGTGCAATGGCACCAGGCAAAAAAGTTGTCATAACTCCACTACATACCAAATACTGCTATATTTTACTACTAAACAGGCAGTCACAAGTACAGTTAACTTGCAGGCAAAAGGGCACTATTTGAATGGCGCAGCAGGTGCGGTGGGCTCTCGCCCAAAAGTTCCAGGCACTCTACTAAATACCGATTATTGCTATATTTTACAGCTAAACAGGCATTCACAAGTGCTTTTATCTTGCAGGCACTAGGGTCATGATTTGAATGGTGCAGCAGGTGCAGTGGCACTGGGGCCAAAAGTTGTCATAAATCCACTAAACACAAAATATTGCTATATTTTACTACTAAACAAGCAGTCACAAGTGCAGTTATCTTGCATGCAAGAGGGTCATTACTAGAATGGTGAAGCAGGTGCGGTGGCACCAGGTCCGAAAGTTGTCTCTAAACACACAATATGGCTATTACATTAATTAATTCTATTGTTTCCCTCTTTCATTTCATTTTTAAAAATTGTGCTATTCCTTACCCGCACTTTACCAGTAGTAATAGCACAATATATTGTCTTTTTGTACATAAACAAGTCATGCACTTTAACAGACTTTCGGTAACATATATTGTACAACAACTCAGCAAGCTACAAGTTACAACAAAAAACACAGCTTATTATTAATCACATAGGCGAAACCTAATGAATTTACCATTGCTTGTTTATTTTTGCATCAGCATGCTGCTTCGTGTAGTATTTTCTAATGGGTGTGCTGACTGATGAGTGGTTCAATTTTTATGGAAATGTAATGCAGCCAATTAGACCTCGATTTATGAAAGCTACTGTGATGTCCAACTCATAAAATATGCTTATGTGTGTCATTATGTTATGCCTGCTGGAGGTATTTACAAACCTTTTCTTTCCAAACAGGCGTAATTTATGTCTCTCTTCAGGAACATTCCAAGAGAATGGATTTCATCATAAAAAATACCTGCTACTGCTTTCATAGTCCTTAAATGTGCATGTTTCACAATATATGTGAAAACATGTCAGAACAGGATTAGGAACTCTAAGCATTTTAAATTAACTTTGGAAATCCTTTCATCTCTCACTTTAAATTATTTTCCTTAACTTCTCCTTTCTTCTTCTTCTAATAGTTTCAACTGTGAATGAACTTAGAATCTCCCCATAAATTGTTTCCGAAAGTTATTCTGCAAATTTGTTGCATGGGAATTCCATAACCACTCACCTGCCGTAACCTCAGAAAGCCCACAAGTGACCTCTAAGAGTGCCATAGATTAAGACATATGGATAAGTTACACTCACCCTTATTTTATTATTTGTTTCTTTTAATTTTTTTTAAACCATGGCAGTATAGTTAGACAAGTAAACAATGCATAACAAATAATAGTAAATTGCAAACAGAAGGCAGATGAACACCCATGTAACTAACCCAACATGTGCAAAAAAATCCACACATCCCTGATTAATCTGTTGCCAGCTTCTGCTACGTCGAGACCAAGAGTACAAAGTAACAACTGCCTTCATAATTTGAAGTCACCTCCAAAATACAGGTGAGTTAGGGTACTGACACCCATGGCTATAATTGATATCTCAAATGTCATGCTCCATAAACAGTAATCCGCAGCTAAATTGATCAGTAAGCCCTAAATGTTTGCATAAGATTAATTGCTGGCTTGAGTAGCACTCCTTGCCTTTTTGGGTCTCGGGCTTCCTGTGAATGTGTGTCTACATCTGGATCCATCTATATTCATAATTGCGTCCCATGAGTCAGCACATATTTAGGCCGCAATTGGCCTGAACTTGTGACTTTCACCCGGTTTCACACAACCAGATAACCGTGAGCAAAGCTTTATACTTACCTTAAATTCTTGGAATTGCATTTCTCTGGTTCTACTGATGGAAGTTTTGTTGTTTTGGTGTCAAATAATTAATTACATTTTATTCTATTTTTCTAGATAGGTGTGGGATTTTTTATGTGATGTGTTTTCACTTTATTACTGTTTGAGTACTTTACACATTGTCTCTAAATCAAGCCTGACACCTTTTGTGCCAATCTACCACGGGATTAAGCCCAGGTTAATTTATTGACTTTTGTGGTTCACCCTGAGAGTACTGTGACTGCTGCCTGAAAAAGGCTCACACCCCCCTGAACCAATTTCTCACATGTAGCTATGGTGATCAATGTGGTGCCAAATCTTTTGGATAGTGCCCCTTCTGAACATGAACAGGAGCAAAGAAATTGAACTATTTTGGTTGCATCAGTGTCCAAACAATGAGGTGTCATTGCTGGTTCTGTGGGCTCCACTATAAGGAACACATGAGTCTCACAGTGAGCTATGTTGGAAGGATTTTTGCCCCCTATGTCTGGTAAGCTCGCTGCAATGAGTCGACCCCTCATGATGAATGCTAGCTGAGCCAGGGGCCCTTTCAGTGAGGCGTTACAGGCTAGTATTTGGGTCTGCAGTTGGTTAGATGTATGTTTGTTGTAGTAACTATGGTTTTTCATTGCCAATGTTGCATAACTCTATCTGTTATTGTAACATAGAATATGCTTGCCAGGTTGCTCTGATGGCCAGCTGACAGAATGCTTTATTTGCAACCAATGTAAAGTGTAGACAAGAAGGAATGACATAAGGTCTGCTACCTGTGTCACACTCACATCCCCCTTTTACAGATGTGGATAATGAAGAAGGGATAGAGAAATCCATGAATGCATAGGAACTCTCTTCACCAGCAATCCTAGCAGCTCTTTCATTTCTGTGGTGGTCTACTGATTCTCCAAACACAACCCATTCTACCTCAATAAATTAATTTGAACTCATATTTCACCTTCAAACCAATGCCAGAAAGTTTGATCATGGAAGACTAACTTGTCGGTTGATCGGTCATACACTGCACCTTTATTGGGATCTCATTAACAAGAAGTGCACCCTCTTCTTCATACACTCCACAAGACACACACTGAACCTTCATTTCACAACCTTATAACATGGTAGCAGACTCCAAGTGTGTTCAGAACACTTAGAATCTTTCACATCCTCCATACCTCACTTAAAAACTCACCACACATTTCAGAAAGGTAAGAATCACATTACAATCAGGCATTTCAGAAACATAAGTACAAAAGTATTTGAAACAATTTATGATGATGCCAAAATCACAACAACAGATAGTCAGACATTATTCAGTTACTTATAGTTCCATATAAAACCTACTTTAAGCTTCCTAGTCACTGTAAAACACAGTAAAGCCAAGGTGGTCCACTATTCCTCCAGCAAGTAGTATAATGCAGAGCTTTCTCAGCAGAAATGTCCTAATCTAAACATGGATGTAGGATGGCATGCATACTCACAGTCTCAAGGACATAAAACTATCTCCAAGAGTCAATGAATAGGCTATCTCGAAGCCATCTATTAAGCAAAAGACGGGTACTAAGCCAAACGCTTTTATAAGGCACCAATTCAAACAAAGGAAATCTTTGCTATTTTCCAATAATTATCCAACCATGGTACCCTAAAATGGAAAGCTTTCATATCTCATGAATACTCATCTTATTCTTTACTGTTTATGATAATGATTATACATTGTATTTGTTAGTTTTATGTTTTATTTATTATAATGTATTTATTGCATTTGCACTTTTATGATCACTGTCCCGAAATTAAGTACATTGATGATATTGAAGAGGATTATAAAATATATGAGCGCAACTGGGACACAAGTGCCTCTTCCCTCTTTTTGTAATCGGCTACCACAATACACAAAGTAAGAAGCTGGAAAGAGAAATAAAGGGTTCATGATTTGCTCAAGTTAATTCTGCATTCTACCAAGCCCTAAATTAAATTTTTAAGTGTGCATCTTAGCGATGACATAATTGTAGTAGTTAAATGTTATACCTTTAAAATTTACTAGATTAAAGTCCAATTTTAATTAACTTTGTAATGGGTTAGAAGTATCATTTAACATGTTATATACATCAATTTTCACTCACTGATAGAATTTAATTTGGATTAAATATGAGCTGTAACTGTAGAAGGTTATGTCAGATGCAATAAAACATTTGCTGATTGGTTAGTAACTCCTGTAATTGCAGCATGGCCTTTGGAAATTAGTTCAAATATATACTGCATATCATCCTTGCACTGTAGATCACATTGTCTCACTTTTGCCTGACTTTACAGCCTTGTAATAAGGCAGATGGGAGTAACCTGACCGCCAAACACTAAATCAGATCCTTAGTACTGTCCCCAGATATCAGAGGGTTTCCCATTGACTGCAATATTGGCCTTAGAGTATTACTGTTTGGCTACTATCACTTTACTCTGGTATACGTTAACACATCAAAGAGTGTAAATTTACCAGTCCTTGGTTTTTGGGATATGGGGACATATGTATCAATGTTATGTTTTGCGATTCTCAAATAGCGAATTTCTGGGAATCGCTATTTGAGAATCGCAAAACGCTATGTATGTAGGATTTGCAATACATTTTGCGAATCCTACATATTCCTTAATTGCGAATTGCAAATTGCAATTCGCAATTAAGGAATACCTCCCCATTCATTCCTATGGGCAATGAATGGGGAGACATTCTCAATTATAGAATCGCAAATTGAGAATGCAATTTCAAGTGTGCCAGGGTGTCAAAAGGACACCCTGTTTCACCCTTGAAATGAGCATGGGTGCACATGTGGCACACATACATGCCCTAAGGGCATGTGTGTGCGCCACATGCCACTTTGAAAAATGCAAAAATGTGCATTTTTGAAAGAAATCGCAAATTACCACCAACCTGTAGTTGGTGGTAATTTGTGATTCCTTAAGGCCAAATTGCACTTTTTTGGTGCTTTTTACATTGCATTTAAGGAATCGCAAAATTTGCGATTCCTTAAATGCAATTGCAAAATAAGGAATCGCTAAATTTGCAATTCCTTAAATGCAATTGCAAAATAAGGAATCGCAAATTTTGCGATTCCTTATTTTGCACGCAGATTTGCCTTCATACATACCAATTTTGCTCGATACATATGGCCCATGGTCTTTTTGGTATTAGAAAATCAGAGTATCACATTCATTGGAACTCTCAGAACCTTTAGAGGCGGGACTGGTGTGAAAGACTTTGACTCAAGCAGGTTGTGGCAAACGTTAGTTTATTAGAATTTTGCTATAAGATTCAATTTCGTTTGAAGACATCATGTTTTGCGTTGATAAATTATTTGCTTGTGAAGTATAATCGCAAATTGTTTACCAAAAAAATACCACTGCTACCAAACATGTTGACACAAATCTTCCAATTTCTTTTTCTTTCACTCAATAATCAGAATAAGAATGAAAGAGATAGGCTCTTTATCTGCGGCTTATTTCACATGTATTTATAACAGGCAGAATAAGATAATGGAGTTAGGGAACTCCCACATGTGTTAGAGTGTCCTAAAATCCGTCAATTATAAAGGAAACTATGGCTAATTTTCATTTTAAAAAAAATGTTTATTGCATTTTTACATACAGACGTGTTCTATATATGACAGTAGAAAAGATACAAACACCAAGCCTAATGTCTTGTGACTGCTGAACATACAGCATATATGTTGTTTAGAGTCAATTAGCTCCACTCAGGGCCCCATTAAAATGCAACCAAAGTAACCTATAAACATAGTCAAAAGTCCCTTCCCCCTCTCCTTCCTCAAACCCAGCATCATCATAGAATTCACATGTGTACATATATCATGCAGCTGGGAGGAGATATTTCTGTGGGTATTTGACTTGCGGGACCATCTATTCCAAAAGGAATAGGTACTAGTGTCATGCTGTTTCTGGAGCAATGTGTTGTCATGCCAAATGGCTTACAGTTGAAATGCAACAGGTTAGCATAGGGGCATCCCAGCTTAGCTCGAGTTCACCATTATAAGACAGTGAGAGATAATTCACTAAACAAAGATAGCAGGCCAGAGACCCATGCCAGATCTACCCTGAGATCCCTCACATATAATACCATATCAGTGGCGTACAACAATACGTCATGCAGCATTGGGCCTTGAGGGATCCCCCACCACCTTGCATTCTGCCTAAGCTGTTGCACCAGAGGCTCTAGTGCCAAAAACAGTGGCAAAAACTGGTATCCTTGTTTAGTGCCACGGAACACTGAATATAGAGAGGAGATGTGGGTCCCCGTAATAGCCCATCCAGTAGAATGAGTGTATAGCAACTTAACCAAATGCAGGAAAGTAGTGGGACTTCCAAAACATGTTAGTACAGCAAACATGAAATCCCAACTCAGGGTATCAAAGGCCTGTAGGAAATCTAGCAGAAGGCATCCGACCAACAGGTACTGACCACAGACTATAACAAGGAATTGATAAAAGCAGCGTATTTTGAGTAAAACGTTACAGCGTGGAACAAAACCACACTGATCAGCGTGTATCAACTGCAGGAATAGGGGAGCAACTGACACGCCAGCACCTTGCTAAAAACTTTGTATTCAGTATTCAGCAGGGTCAAGGGTCTGTAAAAAATCATATCTTCTGGGGGTCGGCCTAGCTTTAGAGGAGAGGTTACCAATGCCTGTTTGGTGGTGGAGCACAGCATTCCCACCTTCAGGGATGTTTTATAAAGCCGTTCCAACTATGGCACCAGTCATTTAGCAAAGGTGGCATAAATTTCAATTGGGAGTCCATCCGATCCTTATTGGGGACGAGATCATCAATGGCTACCTGGATCTCTGCCTGAGTAAATGGAGCACTCAAAGCCTCCCACTCCGCAGCTGACACTCAAGGCAGTGATAATTTCTCCAAGAATGAATGAAGAGCGGCTGGGTCTGTGGGGGGCACTGTAAAGGGTGGCATAAAAAATATGAAAAGCCATATTAATCTCCAATTGGGAAGTGACATGATTATGTTGAGGAGTGCGTACGGATAGGATAGGTGTCGGGGAAGGCGATGGACAGATCATATGCCCAGCAATGAAGTCGACTTGTCAGCCTTAGTGTGCGTCAGCTGCATATAGGCCCCATAGATAGATAGCATAATAGTTGATAGTGCGCATATGCTCAAGGAGCTCAGCATAAGTAATTCTGGCCTCCTGCAACTGAGCTGCACAGTTCTCATGCTCTATTGTAGACTTCTCCAGCAACCCAAACTGTTTGAAATGCAGCTGATGTCACAGAGGACTGTTCTACGGGTCCCCCCCATAGTATTAATGGATACCCCCACACCACAACCTTAAAGGCCACCCATTCTAGCAATGGTAATGCAGCAGTGTCTGTGTTTTCAGTGATGTATGTATCAATCGTGGTAGACAGGGCACACCGAAACACTGCAACTTCTAGAAGCTGAGGCTGCATGTGCCACATAGGGATAGGAGCCGGCACCCAACACCATGATAGTATGAGCTCAAGAGGATTATGATCAGATAGAATCTAATCCAAGTATTTTGAATGTGCTGGATTTGCCTGCAGTGAAAGGACTCTATCTAGGTATACAGGCAATTTATGTGGGGGTGAATAAAAGTAAAATTCATGCATGCCAGTGTTGTGACTGCACCAGACATCAGACATGGTCAATCCCATGACCCAATGCTGCAAAGTCCTGGCCTACCAGACAGAGCACCAGCTATGGAGGGGGGATTAGAGCGATCCAAGTCAACATTTAGAGCAGCATTAAAGTACCCACCCTAGCATCCAGGGGTACTGCTCCCAATCCGTGAGGACCATGGACAAGTTATGTTATGTTATGTTATGTTATGTTATGTTATGTTATGTTATGTTATGTTATGTTATGTTATGTTATGTTATGTTATGTTATGTTATGTTATGTTATTGGTGATTGGTGATTTATAATGCGCACAGCTACTCAGAAGAGTGTCCCGGCGCGACCCAGCAAAACAGAACAGTGAAAAAGAAGGAGAACAGGCTTAATGAAATAGGAAAGTTTTAAATTTTTTTCTGAACTGAGCGGGGTTTTAAAGGCTACGGAGCTCCGGGGAAGGGAGTTCCATGACTTAGCCGCAGAGATAAGACAATGAGCTGCCACCCTTTCTTTTCAGACGAATTTTGGGTACAGAAGCCAGGCACGAGTTCAAGGAACGCAAGTGTCTGCCCGGAACATAGAACGAAAAACATTTCCTCAGGTACATAGGGCCATTATAGTGCCGCATGGGCCGTCACTAAAGACTTGAACAAGACCCTAGCTTTTAACGGCAACCAATGCAAATTACGGAGAAGTTGCCTCACGCTAGTATGTTTGGGAAGGTCCAGCAGCAACCGCACAGTGGCATTCTGCACTACCTGCAATTTATCCATTAGGTAGCCAGGGAGACCTACATACAATGCATTGGCATAATCAAGACGGGAGGTGACCAAGGCCCTGATTACTGTTTCTTTGGTGAAAAGAGGCAACAGGGGCAGAAATTTTCTGAGCATCTTAAAAATGCCGAAACAGGTACCTGTCAATTTGCTAATTTGATTATTAAAACTAAGTTTTTCGTCAAACCAGATCCCCAGGTTCTTCACAGGAAGACCCGAAGGGGATGGTCGTGGAGCATCAGCAGGCCAACAGTCATGAAGAAACAGAGAAGGGAAATCCCCAAAAAACAGTATCTCTGTTTTATCTTCATTGCATTTCAGCTGGGCCAAAGTAAACCAGTTCAACACCGCAGACAGGCAGGATCTAACGTGGTCCGTACTGGACTTGTGCTTTTTCCAGGTGAACTAAAAGCTGGGAATCATCACATATGCTACTACTTTAGCGCCAAAGTCCTCAGCTAGCTGGATAAGAGGGGTTATATAAAGATTAAATAACAGAGGACTCAGTATGGATCCCTGAGGGACCCCCTGTTTGAACAGCTTGGGTGGTAGATGTAAAAGGAGGGATCCACACTTGCTGGGTTCTACCATCAAGGAAGGACTTTAGCCATTCCCATGCGGCACTGATGATACCAAGCCTCTGCAATCGGGCCAGGAGGAGAGCATGGGGGACAGTATCAAAGGCGGCAGATAGGTCTAAAAGGACCAAAATTGCCCTGCCCCCAACATCTAACGACTCCCAGAGGGCCTCTGAGATTTCTACCAAGGCAGACTCAGTGCTGTAAGAAGCACAGAAACTCGATTGAGAAGTGTGCAACAAGCCGTGTTGTTCAATACAGGTTGTAAGTTGTTTGTTCACAAGTTTCTCACAGACTTTGGCCACGCCCGGCAGCAGAGAGATAGACCGATAGCTGTAGGGAATATGAGGATCAAGCATCGGCTTTTTTATAAGAGGGACCAGCATGGCCTGCTTCCATGCGGGAGGGACCGAGGCCGACCCTAAAGATGTGTTAATCAGCTGGTTCACCAGAGGATTAATGACTTGAACTGTGCGGGTCATAATTATTGTGGGACACGGATCAAGAGGGAAACCAGACTTTAAAGCGGTCAGGGCAGCCAGAGACTCCTCAAGGGATATGGTTGAAAAGGAGGAGAAAGTAGTTTCAGTGTCAAAAGCGGAATAGAAATCCGCAGGGAGCTGCATGGTCTGGGCTGTTGGTGTAACAAAGAGCAGTTGAAGTGATCTAACTTTAGTCAGAAAGAAGTCAGAAAGCTCTTCGCACCAGATAAGAGAGGGTGTATGTGCATTGTTCAAAGCTTTAGGAGAAACCTAACTTTTTACAATGTTAAATAATGCCTTGGTATTATTGCCCGGCAAGGCGATACGGTCCGAATAATAACATCTTTTCGCAGCAGTAATTGCAGCATAGTAGATTTTTTGGGCTTTTTTCAATTCCATCTTATCAGATGAATTGTAGTTCTGTCTCCATCTTCTTTCAAGCCTTTTGCACTGCTTTTTCTGGGATTTAAGCAAAGGCATAAACTAGGGGTTGGACAGTGGCATATTAAGGCGTCGAGGTCTGACCTGAGGCAAAAGATCACAAACCACCTTCTTGATCCAGTCATTGAACTGCCCCAGAGCCAAGTCCAAATCTTCCGGGAGGTGTGGCAGACAGTCGGCTAGCGCGGTGCACAGAGCTACGGGATCAATCTTATGAGGAGCCCTATGGGTAGTAGCACAGCGAGGCCATAGACGAAGGAGGACCTTTGGAAATATTCCAGGAAAAGGAAATTAAATAGTGATCAGACCAAGTGACGGGCAGCGGAGGGTTCACCAACAGAGGCGGGCTGGAGCAAACTACGTCAAGCGTATGGCCACCACCATGAGTCGGAGAGGAAACATATTGAACAAGTTCGGCGGAGTGCAACAAGGCTAGAAAGTTGCGTGTATCAATCGCATCAAGGTTGTCCATGTGGATATTAGAGTCCCCAAGGAGCAAAAAATGGGAGTTACGCAGAGCTCTGGGTAAAATCCAAGTGTCCAACAACTTAGGGAAAGGGCCTAAAGGGCCTGGGGGGCGGTACAGCACAACCACCCAAACAGTAATGGGGGAAACTTTTATGCAAAAGTCCAGAGCTTCCACTTCAGGAGAGTCCGAAAGTTCAGAAAAAAGACACTCCCATTCCTCTTTGACAACAACTGCCACACTTCCGCCCCACCCATTTTTCCGATCGGCACGGGCGAATTTGAAGCTGGTAGGGATGGCCCATTCAATGACTGGACAGGAGGACTGTGTGAGCCAAGTTTCTGTCAAAAAGAGAATATCTAGAGATGCATCAGTAAGCAGCTCAAAGATGTCCTGACAATGTTTAGACATCGAACGAGCATTGATAAGAGCTGCCTTGATATTGGCCGGCACCTTACCGGCCCCATGCTGTTCCGCAGAAGGAATAGGGGACAGGGATAAAGCAAGCCCACACTTCATGCAGGAATGGGAGCTATTTAATGCGGCATCCCATCTCACACAGCTACTACAGGGAGCGTTAAGTGCTAACAGTTCCTTATGATTATACTGAATGGATATATGAAGGGTGTTAAAAAAATATCTTGGTCAGTATTAGGTGCATACACATTGCCAGGCATCACCAGTTTACCACCTAGGGTACCTTTGCCAAAAACATAACGCCCGTATACATCAATTCTAGTGTCCAGCGCTGAGAAGGGGACCCCTGCTTGCAACCAGATCACCGCACCCTGTGCAAAGGGCAAATATGAGGTGTGGAACAGCTGTCCCCTACATTTTTTACACAATTTGAGAGCTTCTGGGGCATTAATATGTGTCCTCTGCAAATAAACTATCTGTGTATTGCACCGGTGTAGTTGCGCCAATATTTTGTACCTCTTCTGTCTTGACCCCATGCCCCTAACTTTCCAAGTTATCATGTTATATTTACTTTCAGTATCCAGCACTGCAAGATGCATTTGAATTGATAATACCCCACCCAGCATATAATAATACCATGGACGTGAATGGCATTCAATGATAATTTCCAACCTTGAACAGTCCCCCAACACAAGGTCCAGCGAAGAACAATCGTTCGATCAAAACTGTAAACAAAACATTATAACAAAATAACAGTGTGTGCAATTGCTACTGGGGTGCGTAGCGTGGGAGCTTACACAGATCAACAGGTAGAAGGAAAGGACCATCTAGGTGCCAGTGCCCACCCAGATCCAAGGCCCTGAAATCTAAAACATAAGAATAGTATGAGAACAATAATTGCACTGAATAAATAAGGCAAGGAAATTTATAGTGGGGGCTCACAAGTAGTGTACCAATGTAGTGTACCAAGCATTGTCCTTAGAGGGGGTCACTCCATATTCTACACCACAGGCCTGGGGCAGACCACACTCTGTGCCAATATTCACAATAGAATTCAGAGGATTTCATTGGCTGTCAGTGGTGTGACTGAAGGGAATTACATCATACTTCCACAGGAGTCAGAGTTCGAGAGACTTCCAGATGAAGAAGAGGAGCTGATCTGTGGAGGTTGGTCTTGAGGGGAAGTTGCAGATGCAAGATCAGCCCTCTGGCCCTCCAGGGCCTGCTGCGGAGAAGGAGTCACACAGGACAAGGCATAGGGAGAATGGCCACGGCTGCACTGGCAGCCCAGTCATCTCAGGTCTACGGGAGTTGGTAAACTGCTGCACCACCCAATCCCACGCTGTTTACGGCATATCAAAAAAGAGGGCACGCTAATTATGGAGCACCTTCAATTTGGCACAATAGCTGAGGGCATATGTCAGACCTACTATATGCAACTGACACTTGAATGCCTATTAGGATGGGCGCTGTTATTAGACTGCGATCGTGTAGTGAGGGAACAGCAAGATTCACACGTTGTCCATTGTAATTGGAGCATTCTCCCTTGGGTAGCAAAGCAGCACATTACAGTCCTTGAACTTCAGTATGCAGGCAATGAATTGGCACCACTGTATGCCCAGAGGAGGTCGCCGTGCAGGGTTCTGTGTGCCCTCTCTACTGTGGATAATTCTGACAAGCCCATCAGTGCCACCACATTCCGCAGCCAATCCTCCACATGCCTAGTGGCATTAGGGGCTGCCACCACTTCCTGCATACCTATGATACGAATGTTATTCTGGCGTGCCAACCCTTCAGCGTCTTCCGCCCGTTCATTAAGCCTGATAACCTGCTTAAGAGTTGGGCAATGATAGAGGCCTGTTCCAACTGCCAGGGCATCAGTGAGGATAGACTTGTTTCATTGGTCTTGACCCTGTCAACTAGTTTACGGTGATCATCCTTAAGGAGACTGAGATCAGCGGTATTGGGCCAAGGCATTGCTCAATGACCACTCTAGAGTTGCATATCTCCTGTAATATGACAACAAGTTTATCTTATGGAGGGGTGGCCAATGTGGGGAGTAGCAGTCCTCAGCAGACATCATGGGGGAGCTGGCTAATGGGGTTGATTAAGAGCATTCGAGGCCAGGGGGCTTCATAGATTTGGCTCTGGTGTGACCCATTCTGATCTGCAATTAGCGCCCATTGGTGAAAGGAGTAAGTATGAAAACAGCACAGTGGTACATTCAGGGTAGTACGAACATGGCCTCTGGGGTGGATATAAGGCCCAACTCATCCTGTACACACTATTGTGGCAGTGAAACACCTGAGCTGCAGAGGCAGGGCACAAGGGACATTAGTCACTGCTGCACATCTGCAAACATATATTAGGGCACAGAACATGATCAAAATGTATCTCCCCAGCTGGTATTGTCATGTCGCAGCTACCAAGGTATTGCACAGTTTCAAAATCCAAGGGGAGGGGACCCTGATTTCAAACCCACTCAAGAGGGTGTCATCTCCAGGGAGCAGGCCTCAAAGATAGATCCAATAGTCCCTTCGTCAGTATGAGCAGTGAAAGTGCCAGGGAGGGGAGAGAGGCTGTTCACCTACTGTGTGGGTGGGTACCAGTTGTTGTCTTGTGGGCCCTAGGCCCACATGCTGCTAAATGAATGATACGAGCACTCAGTGTGTAGTCACTAAGCTGGCCAAGAGCATGTGCTCCCAGGCCCTTTTATTAACAGGGTTACGTCACTTGTGACCCCTGTGATGGATGGGTTTCTAGTGCATGTGTGTCCAGCCCTCTAGGGAGTGGCTGGTAAATTCAGTGCCTGCTGAGAAACTAGAACGTGTCCAGCAGGACACTACATTCCTCCCAAACAATATTGAAAAACAAAACAAACACTAGTCCCACCTGTGGGGGTAAACAACAATCAAATAAACATTACAGGGTCCACCAGCCTCTAGAATCATGCTGCGGAAAGAGAGCAGACATGGGGCTGGTGACTCGGACTGCAGCAGGACATCTTCGCTTGCACTCATAATTTAGCCTGAGTGGCTCAGGATATGAATGCTGGCTTGGAGACATCAACCACACTCAGGCAGCCTACCAGTGGAAACCTGTTCATTAGTTTGAAGTCGCTCCACTTCGCTGACCTTGAGGTTGATCTGTGGTAGGTCATAACAGTTAATAAACAGGGTGCGTCATGAGCGTGGTTGGAGTCCATGGTAAAAGTTCACAAATATGTTGCCTGATCAACTGAAGCTTCCCTTAGACAACCTTGCTGCATCCTGGGGTCTGTCTGTGGGGCAATGTCAAGTCCATGTCTCCCACCTTGGGGAGGCCCCATGTCTGGGTTGCCACAGGACTGCGTGTTGGCTGCGCTGGGGCTGCATGTGTGCCTATGTGAGAGCAGCTGCAAAACCACCAAGGAGCCAGGGCGTAGTCACTCACACAACCTCAGGGGTGGATGGATCTTAGTTAAAGACATGCTATCTCTGCCGTAATTCGGATGCAAGTCAGGGTAGCAGGTAGTCTCGGGTTCTTCTTGTTAGTTGGCACTGCAACAGCATGGGACTTCGGTCCACGTGTTCAGTACTCTAGGGATGATAGTGTTTGACACACTTGACACTGACTGGCGTGTTGGCATGGCCAGCCATTTGGTGAATCTGGATGACATTTGGTAATGACTTGCTGTGGTGGGTACAGGCCTTTGTTTCTTGGGTCAGGGTGGCCAAGTGCTTCCATTTTCTTTGGGGACGCATGTGCATCCATGCGCTTGGATGTCGTGGGCTGCTGAGCCATCAGTGACAGTGGTGTGATGGGCACACTGAGAAACGTGAGGCAGAGACTCCGTTCGTGCATGCTTGCGGCTTACTCTCTGTCTCCCGCTGGGCAGTCACCAGGTCATTCTCTGGTTGTCACTCACTTCACTTGCTGTTGGTGTGTCGGTATGCACTCCTTCAGCAGTTTGAGTTTTCTTTAACGTAAAGCCTAGCCACACACAACTTCCTCTCCTGAACTTTGTCGTTCATCAGATTCTCCAGTCACACTTCCATATTTCCTGCTGTGTGCGGTGGCATGCACATGGCAATTATAATGCGGTTGCCATTGAACCTGGATGCCATGTGGTGGCGACTTGCTGGGAGAGAGGATGTCTGGAGGGACTTTGCAGCCAGGTATCTTTGTCTTGCTGAGGCTGTTCTTCACCCGTGGCATCTGCGGTCAGGAGCATGGATGCTGTCCGACTTAGACTGCCGATGCTCAGGGATGGACGGTCGCACTGGGTAGTGTCAGAGAGAGACGTGGTTCGTGCTGGCTGCTGCTTACATTTGGTCCTCCCATTGAGCTGTTTCCAGGGACATTGGTCTACGTTGATGGCTGTCTGGTGTCTCTGGGTGTGCTCTTGTCTTGTGACAATGCGAGTCCTCATTCTTCTCCCCTTGGTCTCTCCAGCGTACCTGTAGTCATCTGGTTCTTCATTGTGACAGGATTGTCACACTTCTTTGTGGTTCTTCCACTGGGTGCAGAAGCATGCACCTTCTTC
Source organism: Triturus cristatus (assembly GCF_964204655.1). Classification (NCBI taxonomy): domain Eukaryota; kingdom Metazoa; phylum Chordata; class Amphibia; order Caudata; family Salamandridae; genus Triturus; species Triturus cristatus. The sequence continues at coordinate 504,005,888 of NC_140587.1, forward strand.
CAAACAGGGCCTAACAACTTCAGTGGTCTCTGGACCATGCAGGTGATACTTCCAGTCGCTCTTCTCTCTTTTACCACCTGGGTTCTGGGTGGCGTCTAGCCATCTGTCTCATTTGTTCCCTCTTCAGGGAGCTTCTTGAAGCTCCTACTCCCGGTGTTCCCTCTTCTGGGAACGTGTTCCCTCTTCTGTGAATGTGTTCCACAGGCAATAGGGAGCTGTGGTGGTGGCTCGCCACTTGGAGTGTAACTCTCCCAAATTAGTCTCTGATTTATGAAAACTGCTGTGATGTCTTAAGCTTAAATTATGCTTATGTTTGTTCTTATGTTACACCTGCTGGAGGTATATCCTAACCCTTCCTTTACAAACATGGTAAGTTATGACTCTCTTGGGGAACATTCTAAGAGAATGGATTTCATCATAAAATATACTACTGAGATTGTGCATGGTTTGCAATAAATGAGAAAGATGCCAGAACAAGGTTAGTAACTGTGAATATTTGAAATTAACTTTGGAGATCCTTTCTTCTCTCACTTTACAACATTTTATTTAAATTCTCCTTTCTTCTCATTCTTATACTTTTAGCAACTGTGAATGGACTTGAAACCCCCCCATACATATTAGACCAGAAGGATTCTTTAGTTCATTTGCATGGGATTGCCATAACCACTCCCTGACGCACCCTTAGGAAAGCCCACAAGTGATTTCTAAGAGTGCATATGTTACTACATACGGATAGGTTATACACCCAATTCTTTTTTATTTGTTGTTTAATTTTAGTAAACTACGGTGATACGGTTATACAAGTATACAAAGTATAACAAATAATAACTTAAAAACAGAGAACATACAAACAAACCAAGCCATCTGACTAACGCAACATATACAAAAGGAAAAACCACTCTTCCCGGACCAGACCATTGCCAGCTTCTGCTCTGTCTATACCCGTGCCATTGGAATTATGTGACAGGAGAGGGTCAAATTATGAGGCAGGCTTGACTAAATTATGCAACAAAAAAGGCAAATTATGCTGCATAATGCGGCACATTTTCTGATGGTTTTTACATTTGTTAACTCTGTTGGGCATAGGTTGCACCTTATTAGTATCAGTTTAACACCCAAACATTGCAATAAGCAACTGAAAGGAGACCAGTCAACCTTTGCCTTCTACTACACGCATTACATTTTGCTTCATTTTTAGTAACTTTTGAACCCTTTGTGCTAGAAAATATTTTAGTTTTATTAATATCTGCAGATTATGCAGCAAATGTTAACATATGTGGCAAATGTGGCAGATCCATAACTATGCAAAAAAATGCCACAGCCGCATAATTGCATAATTCCAGTGACCCGAGTCTATACCAATAGTGTTACAAAGTAAAAACTTTCCTTCATTCCTTGAAGTCAGCTCTGGAATACTGGTGGTTTATGGTGCTGGCTCCCCTGGCTATAATTCATCTCTCAAGAATCATGTTGAATAAAAAGTAAATCACAGCTAAATTGATTAGCAATCCCAAACACTGTGAAGTTTTTAATAGAATGAAATGCACACACATACTACCCAGAGGCATCAAGATTTCAGGACCTGATTCACAAACTGCACTGTGGAGGACATTTTGTAGTACTACAGTTGTAGTACAAAACTTACCACAAAGTGCTAATTACAAATGCACTTTTGCAGTAACGTTTGTAGTAACACACTTTTGAGTACATTTACTACTTTTTGGTGTTCACAAATTGCACTTTTGTAGTAACATACACTTTGGTAGTCACGTGCACTTTTGTAGTAAGTCCATACCACCATTATTTTCTATGGGAGGGTGCTGCAGTACCAGTGGTTGGCCATGTGTGTGACTGGGCTGGGTACACAAGTGTAAGTTACTAATAAAAAGTGCCATTTCTGAATACTGAAAAGTGGTAACCTACTCAAAAGTCTAAATGTACTGAAAAGTGTAACTTACCTGTGTGAACCAGGCTGTGTGTAGATGCGTATAAATGCGTTCTGCTGCAGTATGGTATCATCTAGAGCCAAAGCATGGACTCAGGGGCGAAGCATGGCCAGTAAGATTGGGAGGGGGGGGGGTGTTTTGAGCTTCAGATTTACCAACAATCACGCTGGCACATAATGTTAAAATACATTGTATGACATGTAGTATGCAGGAGAGGGGCTTAAGAGGCAGCAGAAAGGGAGAGGGATGTGTATTGATGGGGTACAAAGTGAGAGAAAGCACATCAGTTCGTGAAATAACCAACATTTTTTAAGTGTTTCCCAAACAGGAGGGAGTGAGAGTGTGTGCGTTTTGTCAGTGTTTGTAAAGAATCTTAGTGAAATCCGAGAGACACCGCAATATACCCGACTGAAAGCATCTGTACCCAACTGTTCATAACAAAATACCTTTATTATGGGGATGGGGAGGTGTAGCACGCCAAATACCCCCTCTAAAGTTACGCTCCTGCCTGAATTCCAGAACCGCAGTAGTACGTATGTTGAGTGTCCCCAGCACGCTGAACAGCTGTCCAGGTTTTCACTTTATTGTATAACCTGTGCCTTTTCTAATTATTGTTGCAATATGCTGCTGGCGTCAAGAAGCAATCGATTTTGCTTTACCTGTCTTAACTTCAAAGTATACCAGTAAGTGCTGCCACCGTCCTTCATTTGTCTCACTTTCTGTTGCTCTCTCCTCTCTTTTTTGCTTTCATTCTTTCTCTTTCTGTCATTCTCCCTGTCTCGTACTTGAGGTCTACTGGCTTCCCCTTTCTTTTTATCTCTCCCGCCATATGGAATTTGTCATCGACTTATACCAGCAGCTTCCTCACACTCACGGTCATTCCTTTATTTGGGTTCGCCGAGCGTTTATTCACACTACCGCATACTCTGGCAAAGGCAGAAATTGCATGTTTTGCAAATGTTTCTTTATTTGCTTTAAGATTTCTCTTGTTTCTTTCGAAGTAGGTCAGCTTGTGTTAATACATTTGTTCTAAAATGTTTGTTTTGGCATGCCCTGTTTTTTTGTTATTTTTTTGTTGCATATTTATATAGCGCGAACTCGACCCGAAGATATTGGAGCGCTTTACATAGCACCGTATTTACATTACACATTCAGGCACGGGGAGATTAAGTGATTTGCCCATGGCTTCCCACATAGTGGCAGTGGCAAGGTTTCCAATGGTTGATTTGGTTTGTGAACGTGTGCGACAGTCACTGTAGCGTGAACCTTTATATTAACATTGCTGCGTTAGGTGAATTTGAGAACTTCAGTGACCTGTGGGTGATTTATGAGTGACACTGGTGGGCTTTACAGAATCGCATGTTCAAGGACAGTAGGCGTGGTCATTCCCCTGCAGAAATGCCATTTGTGGTAACGGGTGATAAATAAACACAATATTCTGTCTAAGGTGTTCTGCTAAGACTTTAAGGAGCATATTCTCAAGGAGCTATGGCCGAGTTATCGGCACTTTATCGTAGCCAAATTGGCGATCATTTTATCGCCCCGTTCACAAGCTGGTGCAAACAGTTGATATCACCTGTTTTCCGGCGATAGCATCCTCAAAAAACATCGCTACAGATGACCCCGGCAACTATCGCTAATGAGATGCAGGGTAGGCGTTCCCGAGCAAAAAGCCGGGACAACACCACACCTCAACATTCTGAACGACCAGCCTGATCTGGAATAAGATCACAAAACATGCAATAAGGCGCAGTAGCAGCAGGAAATTAACACCTGCTCTGACCTGGTGCACAGTCGGACGACAACCCGCACCAGAAAAGGGAGCTCAGACCACAGTCACACCTGAAGACCAACAGATGACATGGAGCCAAAGATCATGCAGCTCCGACGGATGTATGTCATTACAACGCACACTTTTACAACGCATGCACTTACAACGCATTTTTTACAACGCACAATCCATTACAACGCATGACATTACAACGCAGGACACTACAACGCATTTTTAAAAACTACCTTTACAACGCATTTCCATTACAACGCATACTACCTTTACAACGCATACCATTACAACGCATAATATTAAAATGCATTTAAGGTAAGTATTAGATAGTATAGGGGTAAAAATTACTATTCTAACTCCAGGGGGTGCAACAGTAGGGTAAGTGTTGGATAGTATAGGGTTAAAAATTACTATTCTAACTCCAGGGGGTGCAACAGTAGGGTAAATGTTGGATAGTATAGGGGTAACAATTACTATTCTAACTCCAGGGGGTGCAACAGTAGGGAAAGTGTTGGATAGTATAGGGGTAAAAATTACTATTCTAACTCCAGGGGGTGCAACAGTAGGGTAAGTGTTGGATAGTATAGGGGTAAAAATTACTATTCTAACTCCAGGGGGTGCAACAGTAGGGTAAGTGTTGGATAGTATAGGGGTAAAAATTACTATTCTAACTCCAGGGGGTGCAACAGTAGGGTAAGTGTTGGATAGTATAGGGGTAAAAATTACTATTCTAACTCCAGGGGGTGCAACAGTAGGGTAAGTGTTGGATAGTATAGGGGTAAAAATTACTATTCTAACTCCAGGGGGTGCAACAGTAGGGTAAGTGTTGGATAGTATAGGGGTAAAAATTACTATTCTAACTCCAGGGGGTGCAGCAGTAGGGTAAGTGTTGGATAGTATAGGGGTAAAAATTACTATTCTAACTCCAGGGGGTGCAACAGTAGGGTAAGTGTTGGATAGTATAGGGGTAAAAATTACTATTCTAACTCCAGGGGGTGCAACAGTAGAGTAAGTGTTGGATAGTATAGGGGTAAAAATTACTATTCTAACTCCAGGGGGTGCAACAGTAGGGTAAGTGTTGGATAGTATAGGGGTAAAAATTACTATATTATGCGTTGTAATGGTATGCGTTGTAATGGTAGTATGCGTTGTAATGGAATGCGTTGTAAAGGTAGTTTTTAAAAATGCGTTGTAGTGTCATGCGTTGTAATGTCATGCGTTGTAATGGATTGTGCGTTGTAAAAAATGCGTTGTAAGTGTAGTGCGTTGTAAAAGTTGCGTTGTAAAGGTTGTTCCCCAGCTCCGACCCCCATGAGGGCCACAACACCCACCGCCACCCACCCGGACCACCCCCCAGCCCCCAGACCACCACAGAGGCAGCGCAGACCAAGACAGCGGACCTCCAGAAAACGCACCAACCTCACAGACCCAACACTAGAGAATGTCATCGCCCACTACAGGCTCAAAAGGACAACCATCCTATGCATCCTGACCACCATTGCCCAGAGGCGGACGGTACCAACACAGCGGACAACCAACATCCCTCCGCAGACAAAGCTGCTGGCTGTCGTGTTTTGCATTTGTTCCGCGTCAAGTTGACTTTATTGCGGACATTTGACTTGTTAGCGTGAGCCTATCGCATGGTACCGCTGGCTTGTGAATGCCACGTTACCACGGTGTTATTTTCCAGCGATAGACTGCGATGTGAAGAGTTGCATTAAGCTACTTTTGCAGCAGCTATCACACGTTCTTGAGAATATCCCCCTAAGTGTGTCCTTCAACCTACATAGGATCCACTGCTTTATTTGAGCCGGGGATTTTCGTGCTAGGCACCGGCAATTAACTGTAAACATCGCCCCTCATGACCGTCACATGGTGGTGCTGTTTGCATAATTTAGAGAGGAGCAGAACAGCAATAGATTAAAAACAACTAATACCTAGAGTCCAAGCCATTTTTATAGCTTCGGGGGCCTGGAATAGCCTGAATTGTCACATTCCTAACTAGTGTGCTGGGTAGTAGTTGTGTAGGTAATGTCATTGGCAACACTGGCAGTGGCAATGGGTGGTGCAAGCTGCAGAGACCTCCTGACGAGGGCCCTGACACTTTTTGTTTTTACAAATTAAGCACTGAATGGCTCTAGGAATCCAGGGATAAAGCTGGACACAGACCAACAAAGGGAATGAGAGGGTTTAGCACCCCCTACTAAAGGTAGAGCCGTGACTAAGAAAGCTTGTAACTGTGACAGGGGAGAGAGAGAGTAAGGTGGTGTTGGCAAGGACAGCAAAAGATGGAAGAAGGCAGCACCATCTGCGGCACATTTTCCTGCATATGTTCCTAAACATTTACCTTGGCATTTAGTCGTGCATGTATCAGAGGCATGTTTCCTTATAGTTGTTTCTGTATATGCGATTGAGCATGTTTCCAAATATATGTTGCTATTGATGTAATTTGTTATGTTGCCGCATGCAGATGCACAGCAAATATGTCATGGACACTCATTCAGGAAACCAGAAGACATTCCGGAGGCACACACAGAAGAAAATCACCTCGCCTTACATTAGCTGATCTGACCTCTTTTGGCACATTAAAAATACTGACTGAGTGATTGACATGTTTACTACAAGCAGTAGACTTATGTTGGGTGGCCAAACTTCATATCTTCAGTTTGGTTGGGTTTTCGTTCATAGTCTTGCTGAGGTTCCTCTCCAAACACAGCCTTTGTGTGAAGTAATACTTCTCACAGCAGGCAGCAATGGGACTGTCTCTAAACCAGAGCACCCACAACACAGGCAGAATGACGCATGTGATCCCTGCACTATCCTTCATGAAACAGTAATCATCGACACAAAAGGACAGTTCTTGCCTAGAAACATCCTCAGCTTGCACAATATAAATAGCAGTTCCATCCCTCACATGTACCATCTACCAACTTGCGATGCTCAGGCAGAACCACGAATCAGCAGCCCCCTCATAACAAGGACCTCATTGAATTTCAAGGGGAACCCTGTCTCCGTCCTCCTCACTTCTGTGTCTACACCCCCTCAAACTCAGAAATCTAGGGAAAACACTTCTGCTGTCTGGGGAGCTATCCTCACCCCCAACTTGTGCCATGCAAAACTTGGAGCATACACATATAGCCTGTTTTGCTTTTCCAATTAATACTGTGACCCAAACATTAGGGGTGAAAATCATTAAACATACAGCATTTTCAGAATCTCCTTTTCAATGTTTGCATACAAATTCCATGTATATTCTCTCATGTTACTATGATCATGAGATTACTCTTTCCTTTAGTGCCCTAGATATTTCACTATGTATGAATCCAGTGCTACCAAGCCTACAGCTGATCAGCTTTCCTTGCTGAAGCTGCTGTCCAGCAGTAGCCTAGAGGAAGACAGCTCTTCAATGATTCTAGTATCCCTCAAAAGTACCTAATATATCACTATCTCATATGCAAACACTGTTTTTTCTTTGTACAGTTTTTCATCCACAGATTGTGTGCTATCTCGAAAAAGCCTCTAAAATATTCCTAAAATGTCTGCATGAAAAAATGACTTTGACTTAAATCTTCTGATTGTTGTCACTCCTGGTTTATTTCAAATGACCTTCTCCTTAACGTCCATCCTTTTAATGCCTCCTTTCAAAGAGCACAGCCTTCTCTGTCACATGCATGTCAATCTTAATCTCTACTGTGTTTTCGCATGTTGCCCATATCTCATTTTAAGAATACCTTTCCTTCTTTGAAAGTTATGCCCCTACAGACTATCAATACCTAATCTCCTCTAGCTCAGCTGTAATCCCACCAGTCATTTGCATACACTCACATAACTCCCTAATGATCACAGCTAACAACTATTGACTATTACTAACAACACAAAGAAATTGGAGTAAATACATTGAATAGTCACAAGACTAACAGGCACATGCATCAAGCCAAAATGTGCTCGCAAAATTAGCGAATAGCAATTTGCGAGCGCATTGTAGCGTTTCCCAATGCATCAGCCAAATAACCTATATTCGCAAAAATACAGACTCGCAAATACCGGGAATCCAGAAATAGCAAATCCTTATCAGCGAAAAATTGAAAAGCGGTAATTTTTCGGTATCTGCGTCATGCATAGGAGATACCGAATCCTTATTTGCGATTCCTTATAAATCGCAATTAAGGACTCGCTATTTCTTAGCTTGATGCATGTGCCTGATAGAGTGCATCACTATAACACTTTATTTTATTTTTATGTTATCCCTGTAAATATTCAAAATTGTCTTATATTGTATATTCTATTTACATTTATATAACACTTACTATCCTGACGAAGCATTGAAGCACTTTACAACAGGCAGTACACTGCTCTGCAAGCCCAAGATTTGTGGTTAATCCAGTAGAAAGTGGTTATTGTTGGCTAAGGGTCTTACAGGCACATGCATCAAGCTAAGAAATAGCGAGTCCTTAATTGCGATTTATAAGGAATCGCAAATAAGGATTCGGTATCTCCAATGCATGACGCAGATACCGAAAAATTACCGAATCGCAAAAAATCGCTAAACGTGTTAGCGAGAAACCAAAAAAAAACGCTAATCGCTGAAAACACACAAATTGCGATCTCGCAAATAGCGAGATCGCTATTAGCGAGATCGCAATTAGCGAACTCGCTAATTGCGAGATCGCAATTTTACAGAGTCGCATTGGGAGCAGCCTGATGACCTCACAACCAGGAAGTAACTCTTCCCATGTTGCAGTCTGTGCCCATAGGAAGCCAGAGCAGGAAGCAGAGTGCCTGTGGAGAGCTGTGCAAAGGAATACTTGGCATCCAGACTACTGCAAACACCAGAAATGGCCCACACATCAGCAGAGGAGGGGGCAGGGGCCAGAAAAAGAAAAATCAAATTCAGTGAGAGGGAACTCGAGTACCTCATTGAAGAGGTTGTAAAGAGCCATGACAATCTCTTTGGGAAGCTCTCCCTAAAAGTCCCAGAGGCTGAGAAAATACACATCTGGAACAGGATCAAAACAAAAGTCAATGCTGTGGGTGTGACACACTGCAGCATTGAAGAGTTAAAAAAACGCGGGTATGATCTGCGGAGCCGTGCCAAGGAGCGAATTGCACAGAGGCTGAAGGAGGCAAAGAGCACTGGAGGAGGACCCTCGACAGTCCCGGACAACACAGCCCTGGAGGATCTGGTGGAGGGCACAATCCTGCCAGAAGCTGCAGTGGGAGTGACGCAGATGGATACATCCGGCGCAGCCTGCAGTACACAAGGTAAGAGGCACTATAATATACCCATCAATGTAAATAATAATAGTGCCCATACAGTAATAAGAAGGCAAGCAGCTGTAATCAACCCCAGGCCACAGTTCATATACAGCTACAGCTACTAATGCATCATGGGATTCGTAGTCCCCTGAACCAATTACTTTGTGTGGCCATTGTGCCAAAAAAGCTTTACAGACAGTGATTACAGACAGTGAGAACGTAAGTGAGCAGGGAGAGCACACAGACCACTGCAGAGACTGCAGTTGCCATACCAGTCACACCTCCCAGCACATCCCAGGCACCCACACGACGCAGGGCTACAGTCCCTCCCCTTCAGCCAATGGAGAGCATTCCAGAACCTGAAAGGCCACCTGCACAAAGCCTGCCTAGTGTCAGGTTCACCACCACCACCCTGCAGACACCGGTCCAGATGACGCGAAGACGCAGGGCAAGGGGCCACATATCAGCACAGGAGGCATCGACTCCAAATGTCTGGGGAGGTGTTGAGTTGGATGATGAGGGTGCAGCGCCAGCAGGCACGACACATGGGAGCCATCAACCTGCGAATGTCTAAATTAAACAAGAACTTCTCCACCATGGCAGATCGTGTGAGTGAACTCACTCAAGCAGTTGTGGAAGGCAACAGGCACACCAACGCCACATTGCACGAGCTTGTGCGTGTGATGCAGGAGGGACACAACACCGAGAGGAGGAGGCATCGCCAATTCATGGCACGCCTGGCTGGATATACAAGATCCAACAATAAGTTGTGCAACGCTACTGCACTGCTGTCACGGAGGTCGGTGGCAGTGCAGATTGACATGGGGCATTGTTGTGGGGACGTGGCCAGGGCCCTTGGCCAAGTTACCACTGCTGTTGAACAGCTCCAGGCTGGTGCAGGTGGCCTCAGCAATACCACTGGAGATGAGGGGAGTGAGGGGGCATCCAGCCTGAGCAGCATGTCTGCGCCAGTCAGCACTGGCAGGAGGTGTAGTACACGTCGTTCGGCATCCCCACGTCGTGGGGATGCCGATGCAGGTGAAAGACGCCTCCGTGTGCGTGGGAGGAAGCGCTGAGCACACACATCCCTCCGGACAATTATCCATGGTGGCGTAACCATGGTCAGGACATACAGAGGGACTGGTAATGAAGTCCGAATCCTTTTTTTGATTAGTGCCTTGGTACATGCCGTAAATGTACCCTTAGGCTACGTGTATGTTTAGACACATAACAGTCCATGTTCACGTGCAAATAAAAACTTTGCATGTAAAGATTGATAGTTTCTGTCTCATGATTACGTACCTTTGAAGTGATGTTGGGTGATGTGTGCACGTTTCAACTGCCCCCCCTCTGAGCTTGCAGGATGCGGGTGTTGTGTGTGTACAGGGGGCTGGTTGTTCGCAGTGCCGTAGGCATCTATGGGTATATGTCTTGTGGTAGCTATGTTGGGCTACATTGCACATGCTGCCACTATCCTACAGCAGGTCACCGGCTGGTACTGCATCGCACCACCAGGTCTGTGCAGGATGTGGAGGCGACTCTTGAGCTATCCAAATGTCCGTTCAATCACATAACCTGTCCTGGTGTGTGCTGCGTTGTACCGCTGCTCCTGTTGGGAGCCTGGGTTCAACTATGGAGTCATGATATAGTTCCTCACGGCGTATGCACTGTCACCTACAGGGTAGTGTGGAATGTGTTTGTGTCAGGTATGCATTACCATTACAGAATGATTTAGTGTGCATAAGTATATTGTCTGACCTAGCAGGTGTCCCTCGCCATATCCCCCCCTGAGCAGGCGTGTGTGTATGCCAATGTATCGGAAGATGTATGAATCATGGATGCTCCCAGGATATTGCGCTACGATGTCGGTCATGATGTTATTCACATTGCACATTGGTTGGACATTGATGGAGTGATAAGATTTCCGGTTACGGAAGATCTACTCATTGACTGATGGTGGACATATGGCTCGTGGGTGCAATCTATGCATCATATCACATTAGGGAACTGTGCAATTCAATATGAATGGAGTTTGGGTGGGTTCAATTCCCTTTGGGTTGTGGGGAGGCTGATGTGGTTGTGGATCAGAGTCATCATGGCAGCCAGGAAGGATCTCAAGAAACATGAGAGGGAGCCTTGTGATACCCCTCCCGCTACTGCCACTACCCCCTGGAAACCTCCTGATGCAAGTAGGTGCAGGCAACATTACACATGGTCATGGGGAGGGATGGCATGGGTCCTACGTGTCTTGCGCTGCATTAGTGTTTCGAATTCAGCTATGAGGTAAAGTTTCATGGCAGCGTTGATTCTGTACTAATCATATATGTCCTCATCAGTTTGTCACAACAGAGTGATGCGCAGGCAGAATGTCCTCTCCTGGAATCTCCTTCTGCCTTGGCCTGCTGCATGGATCCTCATCCTCCTCACAAACACGTAGTGTGCCGCCATTGTGTGCGTCCTCTATGGACTCATTGGTCAGTTGCAATACCCTTCACCAGCTTATCAGCTGTAGTTAAAAAAAAAGATTTTTTTACCACCTGCTTCTGATTCTCCTTAATCTGCACTTGCAAAAATGCGATTTTTGGGAAAATCGCTATTTGCGATTTTTGATGCATCCATTAGCGATTAATTCTTGCGATTCTTTATTTGCTCCCACTTTTCAATTTTTCGCTGATAAGGATTCGCTATTTCTGGATTTCCGGTATTTGCGAGTCGGTATTTTTGGGATTATAGGTTATTTGGTTTATGCATTGGGAAACACTACAATGCGCTCGCAAATTGCTATTCGCTAATTTTGCGAGCACATTTTGGCTTGATGCATGTGCCTGTATAATTGGTAATAAGAGTATTTGTAAAAACCAACTATATTGATTTATTGAAAAACAAATTCAAAATGGGCAGTGATTAATACCAATTCCGAATTTTGGCACAACAGTTTACCTCTGAAGTGTGAAAGTTGATTAAAAATGGTTTATTGTAATTAACTGATTTACATCTATTTTCAATCCTTTGCAAATATGGTCTAAATCAGCCTTTGCAAGCATTGGTTTGTTTTAATTCTAAAAGGTTTCTTTTTAAATCAGCCTCTTATGGTTAAACAAAAGTCTAGAACTTGGCAATGTCAGGATATTACCCTAATATTTGTAGGTGGAGAGACTGCATAGCAATGCCTAAGGTGAGGTAGCTGTGGCTCATCACCAAATATTCCCAGGAGCATGGACCACATTGATTATACTACTTACGAACAGAAGGTTGTGCACGCACTATAATATAGTTCATCACCAAATAGGACACTCAGAACTCAGTACTAAGCCTACATCCCTTGTCAGTGTGAACCACAAAAGTCACGAGTTCATCCAATGCTTAACAATCTGATAGTTTAGCACAAAAGCATCCAGGCTAAACTTAGAAGCAAAGTGTAAAGTATTTATTTAGCACACGGCCAGTAATAAATGAAAACACAACACATAAAAAATCTCAAGCAAATTAGGAAATAGAGTACATTTTAATAAAGCAAATGACACAAAAATTAATTAAATCCAATCAGTAGAACTGGAGTTACGAAATTTAGCAAAATCTAGTGCTTGTAAGATCAAAGCACCAACTGTGGGTATCTTGTTGCATGAGAATGGGTCAAAGTCAAAGTTAAGGATGACCGTCTTGTAGTGCAGATCGTATACAATGGGTGGATCGGGCCCGGTCATGGTTTACCTACGGACTTAGAATAATGTCTGAAGAAAGGTTCCTGAGATGGCAAGGTTCAGCAGGGGTCGGTAGCAGGTTGGGTCTGAGGAGAAGTAGTTGACACCAAAGAGCCGCTGGACGAAGTCTTTGGTGAAGCCATCGACAATGGTGGGAAGAAGCTCTGAGCGGAAAAGCTGGATTTCCAGGCCAGGGGGGTCGTCCTCAATCGGGAGCCGGTCATCCTCGAGCCCGGTTAAGATTTTAACAGAATGTAGCTGCAGCAGTGACAATTGGAGAGACAGCAATGGATGCACAAACAGTGAAATCATAGGTAAAGTAAGGTAGAAAGAATGCAGGAGAAGGTGATGAAATGGCCTCCTCAGATAAGAACAATATCTGACAGTGTGGGATTAGATTGGCCAGAGCCTGGGGGGACACAGGAAGATTGAGCACGAGGGCACCATTCAAGAACAGTGATAATTAGCAGCCCAAGCTAAGGTTTAAGAAAAGTTACTATGAGATGCTGCAGCAGGACGATCTACGAGATGAACATTGAAATTCCCAGGTAGCCAAGGTCCACGGTGAGAGGCTGGGACAGTATGTCAGGAGGCCAGATCAAACTCAGTGTTAGCCACTGAAAGATATTCAACTATAATATAAGATCAAATTTGAGATAATGATGTGAGTGGGTCAGAGACCAACAAGACAAACATGCTCATCCTTACCCGTTTCCATTAATACATTTACGTAGAGTGAATAAAGTATTGCAACATATTGTTGGAAGTTATATTGTAGGAAGCTGGCTCTCCATATAGTGTACTAAAAGGAAGTACACTGATCAGAGAGTCCAGTGGATTCCTTACTGGTACACAGAGCTTAAACTAGATGATACAAGTGCTCTTTTTGTGGTAGTGTGGGTGAGCAGCTAGACTTATCAGAGGGTAGGGCTAACCATGTGTTGTACTCACAGAGGAAATAAATGAGACACCTACTCAAGAATGAACCAGTGATCAATTTATAAAAAGAATATCGATTTTTATGTATTTTTTTAAGACCAAGAACATCGATTTATAGTAAGTACTTTAGGAGTTATGATTTCTAAGAGTTCTGAAAATATTTCACTTTTGTGTGCAACTCCATTCCATTGAAGTCAATGGGGAAAAGCAGAAAAATGCATGTAAAGCAGGCAATGCTTTCACAAAGTTCGATAGCAGGACCAGGTCCAAAGCTCCAGGAGCAGCAGTATAAGAGCATCCCGTACTCAGTCAGGAGCTGGGGGCCGAAGGTGTTGATAGTTTGTGCTCTACAACGAAGGGGCCACCTGAAAATATACTGCACAGGAGGCCTTAAAGGTAAGTCGGTGGGTCCCACTGGAGGGAAGAGGTTGCAAGGGTTACGGGACCACTGGAGCATGGCTGGTTTGCCATTACCGGGGCTAGTGGGTCTGGGTGCAGAACACATAGGTCAGCCAGGCGTTGTGTGCCGAGAAGTCCTCATGGTCAGGAGCAGGCAACTTGGAGGGGCAATTTCGGGATAGCTGGGCCACTTAGGATGTTTGTCTCAGGAGTCTCGACATCCCTCGATGGGTGCTTGATTCTGGAATGAATGGAGTCTGGAATGGACTCTTTAGTTCACTGTTTGCTGTAGGGGGGCGGTACCCTGGATATTGGTAAGGTGCAGCTTTGGTAGATCCTGGTGTCTCCAAACATGGTGGGGAGACAGATCTGACCTTCCGGAGCTGTTGTACCTCTTTTGGTGAGGGTGTTGTGTTAAAGTCATCGTGGAGCAGCATAACGACAAACCAAACTCAGCTGGATCGATGCCTGCTGTGTGCAGGGGAGTGATACCTTCACTCCAAGGGAGTTTCTTGGAAATTTCTTGAAGTCTGGAGTAGCGCCAGGGTTCTTTGATTCTTAACAGGTTCAATACGACAAGTTACACCATGATTGTTGTCTCCTAGATGCAGCAGACAGGGTTTGGCACCAATTTCTTCCTCAGCAGGGCAGCAGTGAGTCTTCTTTGTCCGTTTCTTCTTCTTGTCCATGGACTCTAGGCGCAAGGTCCAGGGATGCCACCTAAATACAAAATTTAAGGGTGTTACAGGGGGAAACAGGCAGTAGCCAATAAGCTACCTACCTTTAGGGTGCCTACACCCTCTAGTGGGAAAAGGCACTACCCTAGCCTTGATAGGTTGTTTCTCCACCATCTCAAGATGGTGCATTTTCAGGAGAGGGGTTCCCTTCGCCTACCTCACCTTAGGGGTGGTGCTGGCTGAATGTGCAAACTCCTCCTCATCTAAATAATTTTCACACCTGCCTTTACACCAAATGTGGAGCAGGACAGGGGGTTCACATCCCTCACTATCTGGGGAAGCCTGGGCTGAAATTCAAAGGCATTGTAGACTTTAAATCTTCCCGCTCTGTAAGGCCATTCCAGCTTGGAGCAGGTGTGAAGCACCTCTGGCTAGAGCAGGCTTTATTTCTGAGAGCACAGGTTCTCACTCAATGAGGTCAGAAACATGTCTGGTGTTGGCAGACTGGCTATGACTAGTCGGAGACCACACCAGTGTTTGGTAGGTTTGTAGGGGACCCTCTAGAGGGTCTCCTATTGTATTTATTATTAAATCCCACACTGGCATTAGTGAGAATTTATTAAGACAAGAGGTTGGGTACCAAACATCTTAGGGGACAGTGAAGCCATCATGGAGATTGGAAATTCGTAATGACAAGAATCCAGCCCATGTACTCTTTATGGCTTCCCTGTGCACTTTCAATATCAAAGAATGGCAAAATATTTCAGGGTCCTATTTGTTCATGGTGATGGCAGTGTGCATGGTCTTGGTGTGGGGTCCCTGGAATGGCACAATTTGTGCTGCAGCCCCAGTGGACACTCTTCAGTTCCCATGCCCTAGCTACCAGGGGTACCATTTACTAGGGACTTACAAGGGTGGCTGAAGTTGTGCCAATCGTGGTACAGTGTTGGTAAATAGATCTGGCACTGGGAACCTGGTTAGCAGGAAACCAGTGCACTTACAGTTCGAAATCACATCAGGCATCAAACAAAAAGTGGAGGCTAACCATATCAAAAGAGGCGGTTTCTTACGTATATAGCAGGCGGAATATTGCAATGTTAGAGCAAAGTGCACATCGTAAATTGGAATTGTGGAAAGCTCTGAATCCACAGTGCAATGATGTGTGGTTCAGGTTGAGTTGGGGAATTTGGATTACTGTATGCTACACTGTCTTGCCATGAGAGATATGGTCACTGCTTAAGGGCTCATAATGACTTCCAAAAAAGTGATGATGAGGATTAAACTAGTGGTATTTTGATGAAAAGGGACAATCAACTTAAATATATGACATGGAATGTCAAGGGTTTGGCAGCAATAATATAAATATTGACCACACAGAAGGCAGACATGAAATAGCTTCGAGAGAACCCTCGCTGGGCATTAAGTAAAACTTAATTGAAGGCAACAAGTGTCAGTTCATTGGGTGAGGGAGGTACAGAATAGTATGCCACTCCGGGTAAACTACTGGATGAAGGGGGCGTACATATATTAATTAGAAAGTAATTAACATTTCACTTAGAATATGCCTGGATTGGTAAATTGGATTGCTAGACAGTTGCACTTGGGATTTTGGTGGGAGAAGAGGTGGTACTAATTAATGTATATGTGAATCCTGGCATTCAAGCATGTTGGAAATGACTATCTTTTGCATGGTGTACCGCCATATTGTTGCCATGTTTGTTTTTGCTGACGGTAGCACTTTACTCCAATTAACCAGTCGTAAAGTGGCTGTGCTCTCCCTTTCAACATGGTAAAATTAGTGTACGCCTGATTGGGGTATTTATCTTACTTATAAGTCCCTAGGATATGGAGCAACGTGTACCCAGTGCCTTTAGATTATTTATCACTAGTGGATTGCAGCACTCATTGTGCCACCCACTGAAGTAGCAGTATAAACATGACTGCAGGCCCACCATTTGTAGCCTGGCTGTCCAGTTTTAAACTACAAATTCTACCTGTCAAAATAACCCCTTTTGGCAAATCAAAATCTTCTTTTCCAAGATTAATAAATCACCACTAAATTCGTAATACTGCCCTTAAGCCAGGTGAATGGTTTTTAAAAGTAGGCCATGTAAAGGTTTAATGTTCCACATGACCTTACAGTGCAAAAAACACAAAAGCTATTTTCCCTGAAACACAGCTGGCTGTTTCACAGGAAAGTATTGAGATGCACTATTAAATAGAATAATGTTATCTCCAGGTTAGAAAATGGTTACAAATGTTATTCTTGAACTTTTTCAAATATTTATTAAAAGCCCAATTCATTGATGATGTTGGATTGTTAATAAATATTTTGGAAGAAGTACTTTTAGAATGGTACCTTTCCTCTTCATAAAGCCTCTACAGGGCAATTGGCATGAGCTCCAACTGTAAACTGCCAGCTGAATAGCACCCTTGATGAGGTGTGAAAACTGCTCCCAAAGCAGGCGAAAGGTCTTGCGTATGGGGAGGTGTATCCGGTCCTCTGGTCAGAGGACAATCTGTGCTGTGCCCAGGAACTTAATTACCTTCAAAGAGGCCTACTCTGAGATAGAAAATGTTAACTAACACTTGGGCAGGGCACTCCTTGTTCACCCAGTCAGGCAGAAACTACTACCAGTGGGAGAGGAGCTGCCCTCAGGACTGGTTTAGAGTGACAACAGAGAAAGGGTTGCTCATTTCCTTGGCCACACCTCTGGAATGGGCTCTGTACAGGGAAAAAAGGGTTTTGCCCTTCTGTCAGTTTTAGGTAGAGAGGAGCACTGTGAGATTGTTTGCTGAAGGGCATCCAGGAAATGACACACAAGTGTGCCGAGGTACCTCTAGAGGGAACTTTTACTCCATTGGTTAGGGAATAGCAAGGAGTTTCCCCCATACACAGGCTTATACCAGGCATAAATGTGGCATCCCAGAACCCTCCTCAGAACATTTTTTGGACCTGTGGACCTGCAGCCTGTAATCTGAGAAGAGCCTAGAAGTCTGGACCTGCTCTCCCTTATGTACACAGGTGAAATAAGTGGACTCCAAAGGTCCTGGTTTCTGTATCCAACCCGTGCTCCATTGTGCTTGACTGTACCTTACGCCTAACGTACCAAGGGAGCTTTGTTGTTTTGGTGTCATTTTATTTATTTAATTTTACTCTATTTTCTAAATTATGTCTAAGTTAAGCCTGTCTGCTCAATGCCATAGGTACTAGAGGGTTGAGCTCAAGTTTAGTTAGTGACTTTAGTGGTTCACCTTGGCACATCTTATGGTTACCCCCCCCCCTTAACTAACACTCCGATTTCTTACAAAGCTGATACATTGGGCACCACAAACTCATTGATCATGAACCTTTTGGATGAACAGTGGGGGAGGTCCCATAAGACTCAAGACATGGGCGCTCACCGTATTAGTGTTAGAGGCTTCACAAGAGTGATGGGCCTAAGAGAGCTTTAGAGGGGTTTTAATGGTGAAAGAAGATGGTACAAACAACTTTAAATTCAAAAGAGTCACCCTTTTAAACCAAAACGGACAAGGTCGGTAAAAACAATAAAAAACATAAATGTCCCTTTTGTGCTATTACTACACATCCATGATTCATCTGTATCTTAATTAGTAGTCCAATTGGATTGCACTGGATAAAATACTGCATATGTATTATTTATGTATATCACCAATTAAAACTGTCTCCTTTGTTAAAAAAAAGTATGTTTCTTTAATTTATTCAAATAAATCTGATTGTGTCCACAATATACAAGTCAGTTAATATCCAATAAAAAAATCTAAAAACATGAAGCATCGTAATACATACCACACATCATCTGTACATTATCTCAGACATAAAATGCGGTCATTTTAAATTTTCAAATATTTCTTAAACCAACCCTCCATTTTTTAGACAACCTTTACACATCCCACATTATAAACATACACAAATATATTAAAAACAGACAATTCCTATGTGTCAAAATTCTATAATTTAACAGGTCCTTTTTACATAAAAATTCTGTTGGCGTGGCGTTTCGGCAGTTCTTGGAGTCAATCCCCCCGTCTTCCTCAGGAAAAATTCATATACAAATATATATATATAAAAACTTCATACATTAAAACAATTGTAACTAAAGGAGACAACAAAATATAAAAAGCCCATTCAGTTCAGATTAACATTTTATATAACTTCAATTACTTACTCAACGTAATTTAATTCAGAGCAGACTATTGACTACATAAAAACCCACACTCTCAACACTTCATGGTGAATATCTATGTGTATGAACAACACACCTTTTTATTTGGCAACCAACATATTTCAATTAATTCCAAATTATTAGTCATAATAGGACAAGAACCACATATAAATATTGTGAGCCGATCATGTAATATTAATATAATCACCCTAGTTGAATGATAGAATCATAATATCAAAATAGGTTCATCCTAGGATAATATGTACCATGATCATATATCCATTCCATCTTCTATTCCATGGCTTATTGCGGTGGTGAAAATATAATTACCTCCAATCAGGTTATTAATCTTATAAAATATACATGTTGGTTAGGGTATCTCACTTATTACGAGGACTTGTATAATATTAGACCAATTACACGATCTTAATTTAGTGTATATCAGAAGATGGGGATATTCTATTCACTGATCATTTTCATATTAGGATCATGTTATTTTCTGTACCATACCTGTTGATATCATTACAACACTGTTATAAATAATATACTATAATAGCACCAATATTATTGCTGCCCTCTAAATTGTTGTAATGTACTGCTTACCCCGCTATCTGCACCAGTGTGACTCCCCTTCTTAAGGTCATTAAGAGCTTCAAAGTAGTATCAAAATGCCTCGTAGGTTGTATTTTTCATAGATTGTGTTCTTCTATTTTGTTTCGTCCCTGGTTGTGTATGATCCAGAGTGTGCTCAAGAAAAGAGTATGTGGAAGGTTTATATGCATGTAATATTCGAACCGATTATATTTTACTTCTATTTTTATAGGGTGAGGGAATACAGTTTTAATTCCTTAAAGCTTAAATATATATCCTTGCAATCCCTTCAATCATATAACCCTCTTTTTCTAAAAACCTTGGCTATATTATGTACAACCTCATTTCCTCCTATTCTCGCGTGTGAATATTTCTTGAAGATTCTTTCTTCTACTAATCAAACAATAACCCATGTTAATTAACACACTTTTCCTAATTTGGTCTGTACCTCATTTGTATACAGGATGAGCTCATAGCCTTACATATTATTAAAACACTGATGGTTACCCCTGACATATGCATGTCGGCCGTCTACCAAGAGTTTACTCATTGGCTGTCTTACAAGTGAATACTTTATTAGTGTATGGGACAAGTTTGTGCTCACTCGAATTCCTTACCCCACCGGAGCTTCTCGTATCATGCACATTATTATCCCATAGTTCCCATTTACTCAAACACCATTAATACGTCCATTACGGCCCAAAAAATTATTCCCTTGTATTTACCTTGGCGGCCGTATTTCGGTCCTCTGATCTCTGAAAATGGTCATCGTGCCCGAGCTTGACCTCGATTTCTATTTACTGCTGGTGCATTCCTCAAACAGTAAGAAGGCAGTGGACCAGGCTCGCCACACCTATCCCTTGTCCCTAAACACTTAGTAAGGGAGTTTTTATCTATGTGTGCACACAATATCAGCACCTGCTGCCAAGATGCATCCCTAGAGTAAGGATATTTCAAACTGAAACACAGTAAAGGTGCAGCACATGTAGTAACAATATGAATACATTTCAAATTAGAATTCCAAAATATGTGCAATTCTTCTTTTTTATTCATGTTTTATTCTTGGAATAAATATATATGTCACCAGTTTTATAGCAGCTGAAGCATTTTGTCCATAGCAAGGCAGTATATATAAAACAAATATAAATACATATATCTATAACATACATAACACAAGACACAACATAACAATGTAATATCTTGTTTCATGAAACCTTAAACACACTAACAAACATGCTTATTGTTATAACAAGAAAAGGACAGACACAATGACCAATAAAAACACATTAATACGCATAAATCCTAATACACACAAACTAAATTACATGTTAAAAATACTAATCGTATAAAAAATATGGAAAGAAATATATACAAAGCAATTTACCGACGCTGAGGACTGCCCACCAATCCCAGTATTAGAAAGTTAACAAAACTGAACAAAGTGTTGGGTCTGATGTTAACCCAGCCCGCATATTGCCATAATACTTACTAGAATTAGTGCCATAGACCGCAAGCAAACAGGCGTCCAGTACTGCCCATGTACCAAACCCAATGAAACTGAGCACCCATCCATAACACCGGTTCATAAATCAACGTTTTGCACTTTTAATGTAAGCAGTGAAAATATCCTCTGAACTGCAATTCCACCTGATGCGCACCATTTCATCATACGGTGTATTATTGATGATTCAATCAATCAATCAATCAATCAAGCATCTGTATAGCGCGCTACTCACCCGGAAGGGTCTCAAGGCGCTGGGGGAGGGGGGTAGGTTACTGCACGAACAGCCAGGTCTTGAGTTGCTTCCTGAAGGAAAGATGGTCCTGGGTCAACCAAAGATGGATGGGGAGGGAGTTCCAAGTCTTGGCTGCCAGGTAGGAGAAGGATCTTCCTCCGGCGGTGGCTCTGCGGATGCGTGGTACGGCGGCGAGGGCGAGGCTGGTCGATTGTAGCTGCCGGGTGGGCGCGTAGAAGGTCAGGCGGTCGATGAGGTACTTGGGGCCCAGGTCGTGGAGAGCCTTGTGTGCGTGGGTGAGGAGCCTGAACATGATCCTCTTGCTGACGGGGAGCCAGTGCAAGTCTCTCAGGTGGCTGGAGATGTGGCTGTGTCGGGGGATGTCCAGGACGGGTCGTGCGAAGGCGTTCTGCATGCGTTGGAGTCTTTTCTGCAGTTTGGCTGTGGTTCCGGCGTAGAGGGTGTTCCCGTAGTCCAGTCGGCTGGTGACGAGTGCCTGGGTGACGGTCTTCCTGGTCTCGGTGGGGTTCCAACGGAAGATCTTACGGAGCATACGCAGGGTGTTGAAGCACGATGAGGAGACGGCGTTGACTTGTCTGGTCATCGAGAGGGAGGAGTGCAGGATGAAGCCCAGGTTGCGTGCGTGGTCCATTGGCTTGGGAGTGGTGCCCAGGGCGGGGGGCCACCAAGAGTCATCCCAAGCAGAGGGTGATGATCCCAGGATGAGGACTTCCGTTTTGTCTGAGTTCAGTTTCAGGCGGCTGTTCTTCATCCACTCGGTGACGTCTTTCATCCCTTCGTGTAGGCTGGTTCTGGCGGTGGCGGGGTCGTTGGTGAGGGAGAGGATCAGCTGGGTATCGTAGGCATAGGAGATGATGTTGAGGTTGTGTTGGCGTGCGATGGCTGCGAGGGGGCTCATGTAGACGTTGAAGAGGGTTGGGCTGAGTGATGATCCTTGTGGTACGCCGCAAATGACTTCGGTGGCCTCGGATCTGAACGGGGGGAGGCGGGCTCTCTGGGTTCTTCCGGCGAGGAACGAGATGATCCACTCTAGTGCTTTCCCTTGGATTCCGATGTTGCTGAGGCGCTGTACTAGGGTGTGGTGGCAGACAGTGTCGAACGCTGCGGAGAGGTCCAGGAGGATGAGGGCTGCTGTTTCCCCGTTGTCGAGCAGGGATCTGATGTCATCGGTGGCTGCGATCAGGGCGGTCTCTGTGCTGTGGTTGGCTGACTTAGGGTGTGCACTGGAGGCATGAAGTGTACTATTGCAGTCAATTTGTCAAAGGGGAAAAACTCAGTACATAGTATGTGTTGTAGGAATGATAGGACATATCTTTATGTATTGAGGGCTATGAGATTTTTATATAGTAATGGCAGATAGGAGGCTGCGTATATGTACATTTAATGTTTGTGGCTTGAATAATGTCCTCAAGAGGAAACGTGTTATAGCCGATCTACGGTTAATAAATCCATATATTCTTTGTCTGCAAGAGACGTATGTTCCCTGGTCTAATCGAAGGATATTATCTGAGTTGGGCTTCACTTTGTTAACAACTGTCTACTATGAATAAGGGGGTGGCGATCCTGGCCCGTGGGATGGTAGGTACGGGTAGAGAGAAGGTCGATAATCTGGGGAGGTGGGACATTACGGAGTGCATTCTAGGGGCACCAAGATGGTGCTCTGTACAGTATATGGCTCAAATCTGGATGAGGCTGAGACTCTGGAGTTTTTGAATGTTGAGCTGGCACTCTGGGGGACCCCATTGATATTATCTGGGGATTTTAATATACATGGGGATGGGCAGATTTGGGATCCTTATTTTGTAAAGTGTACTGGGCGTAAGCCCAAGGTATTTAGGGCTCTACAGCAGTTGTTGCAGAATCATGGTCTTGTTGATGGATGGACTGCTGTGAATCACGGGGATCCGGGGTACACATAATATTCATCCCCACACAACAAATTTGTTCGGTTAGACTATATCTTTTTATCTCGGTCGATGACCGTTGGTGCAAAGATGCAGGTATGGCCCCGTATTACATCGGATCATGGACCTGTGATATTGGATCTTGTTAGCTTTAGCCTTTCAAGGGAACAGCGATCCTTTACATTCAATAAAAAACTTCTATGAGATGAGGAATTTATTCAACACATTCAAACTTGGGCTACACTGTTTTTGGAGAGTAACAGAGTGTCAGCTACCCTACCAATAGTCTGGGATTCACTGAAAGCTGGTCTAAGGGGTGAAACACTCAGTTATGGGTGGGCTAAGGAGAGACGACAGAAGGAACGAATGCTAGGTCTGCTTGAGGAGCTACAGAAAGCTGAGCGGGAACTCAATCAAGCGGTTAGTGCAAAAGTTGATAGCCAAGAAGCACAAACTAAGACTGCATGCTGTAAGGCTAAGATCAATGGGGTTTGGAGTAAGGAAATTGCCGCTCAGTTTAAAACATATAAGGAAGAAAGATACGAATACGGGGAAGCAACTGGCAAATGTTTAGCTCAGAGAATGCGTGGTTGACAAGCTGCTCAGCGAATTGAAATTCTTGAAGATGGCAAAGGTGGCACAGTTGACACAATGGCAGGAATATTGGATGTATTCCATTCTTACTATAAAGAGTTATATAATTCAAGATCCAGTTGAGCACGATAATATAGTGCATTTTTAACGGAATTTTGACTTAACTGAGCTTGGGCTAGCAGAACGAGAAGCACTAGAAGCCTCCATCACTATGTTAGAACTTGAGACAGCATTGGATGGTCTAGCGGCAGGGCCGGATAAACTTCCATTGGAGATATACTGGACAGTTTTTCCTATTATAAAGGAAGATATGGTGGCTACTTTTATAGAGGCTCAGCATGGGAACCCTCCACCATCTTGGGATGACGCCAATATTATGAGCTTTAAAAAGAAGATAAGCCTCCTAGGCTCCCGGGGTCGTATAGACCCATATCGTTAATAAACGCTGACGCCAAGGTGTATTCAAAAATCCTTGCAGCTCGGCTGGCTCAAGTTATATCCCCGTTGGTATCTAGATATCAGCATGGCTTTTTGCCTGGCAGGAGTACGGTTAATCATTTACATAGGGTGATAGCGCTGTTAGATTATGCTACTGTACAGAAAAAGCATATAGGCCTAATTTTCTTAGAAGCTGAGAAAGCATTTGACTGCGTATCGTGGTCGTTTCTTTGGGCTACAATGCAAAAGATGGGGTTTGGACTTCATTTTTTGAAAGCGCTACAAACTATGTATAAACGTCCACCAGCTAAAATCTGTGCAATGGGGAAGGAGTCATCTTTTGTATATATAACTAGGGGGACCCGGCAGGGATGTCCCTGCTCGCCTTTACTTTTTGTTTTTTTTATCAATTATGTTTATTAAACATGAATAAAAGGGTCATGCGATACAAATAATCAATTTGCGCATTTACAGGGAACAGTGTCATTACAAGCTTTGGTGTTTTGCTTATGTTATCAAAGTTGCAACAATAGTACATGCAATTGGTTTCAGATCGTCAAGTGTTCGTCAGGGGAGGGGACAAAAGGGGGCTCACACACTCCTCCCCGGTACACATTCCACTTAGTCCAGATTGCCATCCATTTCCTGGGGCATCCACGGGCAACGTATACTGTTTTCTCTCTTGTCATACACCAATCCATGTCCTCCCTCCATCCCTTCACTGTTGGCGGTGTCGCAGCCCCCCATAGCTGTGCTATGTTGCGCTTGGCAATCATCTGCCCGAGTGTCACACAGAGCCTTCCCTTCACATTTAAGTCTGTGGGCTCCCAGATGTTCAAAAGGCATCTTTTTGCTTCGGGCCGAAGGGTCACCCCCCAGACCGTACTCATACACTCTAGGATTTTCTGCCAGAAATCTTGAATTTGTGGACACTCCCAAAGAACGTGTAGGAAGGTACCCTCCAGCCCGCATTTTCTCTTGCACATCCCATCCTCACTTCTGCCCATGAGCAGTAGTTGCCGCCCCAAGAGGTAAACCCTGTGTAAAATTTTTAGTTGTACCAATTTCAGTTTTGCCGAAATGGCGACTTCTTTTGGTGAGGAAAGTGCCTCTTGCCACTCTTCATCATCAATCTCCAAACCATCCCTCCCCCATTTCTCCCTAAGTGTTGTCAAAGGGTCTGGAGTGTGGTGAATGAGTTTTTTATATGTTAGGGATATACTTTTTTCTGGTAAGTGTCCATCAAGGAGCCTATCTTCGAGAGGGGATGACTCAGGTAGTGACGTCCCAGCCGGAATGTTGACCTGTAGGGAGTGTTTGACCTGTGCGTATCTAAAGTATTCTGAGTCAGCCATCTTGTATGTCTGCTGTAGTGTGGTGAATGTCGCCACTCCATTCTGCCCCCAGAGGTCTCTTATATGTGAGATACCTAGGAGGTCCCATTTATCAAACCCCTTCGTACGTCCTAGAGTTCCCAGCCGTTCTGAGTCCCAAAGGCGAGTCGCTAGCGTGAGTCTGTTGGCCCATCCCAGAGCGCGATTAACCACGTGCCATAAGTGCACCACGTGTTTGGTAGGCCCAGTGAGCGGGAACCTAGCCGGTCTAGAGTATAGTGCTCTCATACAATCCCCTCCCGGTAGTAGCCATCTATCCATACCGTACGCTAGGTCATCCCCGCTTCCATACTGACATTGGTTTATTGCGGACAACTGCGCTCCCCAATAGTACTTCTTGATGTCAGGTAGCGCAATACCCCCATCGTACCATCCAAGCGTTAGCTTCCGGAGTGCTATGCGCAGTTTCCCATCACATAGTAGATCCCTTTGCAAAGTTACAATGTCCTTAAAGAACGTGTGAGGTACCGGGTCTGGGTAGTTCTGAAGGGCATATAAGAATCGGGGTAATGCCATCATTTTGAAAAGTGCTGCTCTCCCGAGGAGAGATAGGGACAGCTTCTTCCAGGTGTCAGTGTCCCTTCTAAGCCTCTGCAGGGGCGGAATGAGGTTCCGCTCATATCGAGTCTTGGCATCTGTGGTGACGAATATGCCCAGGTATTTAAATCCCTCGACAGCTATCTGGATTGGGCAGTTCCTGGGTAGGGGTGGAGCTTTCCCATGGAGAACATAGAGCATCGACTTGCTCCAGTTAATTTGGAAGCCCGAGTTTCTTCCGAAACTGGCAAAGATGTCCAACACCACCCTCAGTGATCGTGAAGGGGAGGCAAGATAAAGAAGGATATCATCAGCGTATAATGAGATCCGATCCTCCCACCCCTCGGCCCATCGAAGTCCCCGGATCAAAGCATCACTCCGTATCCAGGCCGCGAGCGGCTCAAGGGAGAGTGTGAACAGGAGTGGCGACAGCGGGCATCCCTGTCTGGTACCCCTGCCTAGTGTGAACACATCTGAGGTTTTGTTGTTGACCGTCACCTGGGTCAGTGGCTCCGCATATAGCAGGTGTATCCACCCTATAATTTGGGGCCAAAGCCCATCTTTTTAAGGACTGCAAAGAGGTATCCCCATTCCAGAGTTTCGAATGCCATAGTTGCGTCTAGTGAGACTACTATCGCGTCTTCCTGGATACCGGGGCATCGTCCCAGTACTCCATGGAGACGCCGCAGATTAAGGGCCGTATTACGGTGGTGTATAAATCCCGATTGGTCAGGATGTACCAGCTTAGCTATAAACAGCCAGAGTCCATTGGCCAGTAGTTTAGCGAGTATCTTAGGTTCCGCGTTTAGCAGGGATATCGGTCTGTATGAAGTACATTCATCTTTTGGCTTCCCCTCCTTGGGAATGGCAACCAGTGTGGCTATACGTTGGTCTCTTGGCAAATTCCCTATTTTCTTGCTATCCTCATACATGGCTTTCAGATGAGGCGCTACTTTATCTGGCTTGAGCTTGTATAGCTCAATGGGAAGGCCATTAGGCCCTAGCGCTTTGCCCGCACTGAGATCTCTTATTGCTTTGGCTAACTCGTCATTTGTGAGGTCTCCCTCCAATTTTTCACTGTCCTGCTCAGAGAGGGTCTGTAGGTGAATATCTGCCAGGAAATCAGAGGAATCTTTTTCTGTGAGGTCCGAGCCCCTCTGGTACACCTTCCTGAAGTGAGTAGCGAACTCTCTAGCTATTTCGTGGGGCTCAATGAGCATCCTGCCAGCAGTGTTTTTTAGTTTGGACACCACTCTTTGTGCTCTCTCTTTTTTATCTAGCCAGGCTATCAGTTTGCCCGCTTTGTCGCCCTGATCATAGATGCGTCCATCTCTATCCCTTGCGGGGGTTTTTGCAGCATCGGTCGCGATTGCTTTATATTCAGCTGCTTTTATTTGCAGTTGATGGGAGATTCGCCTTTTTGCTATTTATGTAAACCCAGTGCTGCAATTGCTGGAAACAACAAATGGCATACAGTCAATGGTAGTGGGGGAGTATCTAGTGCGTGTCCTTGCTTACGCTGATGATATAGCGGTAATAACATCTGATCCCGAGCAAACGTTAAGGGAGAGTGAGAATCAGACACAACATTTTGGGGCAGTTGCCGGGTATAAGTTAAACATCTCTAAAACCCAGGTTGTTTGCACCGAGGGACTCTGTCCTGGCAAAGCTCATGTTACACCAGAAGCGAGATATTTGGGTATAAAGATTAGGATGTCACTCCAAGAGATTGTTGAAGTTAATTGGGCAGGCATAATGTCCGCGACAAGAAGACAACTGGAAAAGGTTGAGTGTCTTCATTTACCAATGGTAGGGCGCTGTAATGTTCTAAAAATGTGTATTCTCCCTAGGGCAATGTATTATTTTAAGACCGTACCGCTAGAGCTGACACGATAGCAATTATTACAGCTACAGTCTCTGGCAGATAGGTTTATATGGGGCCAGAAGAAAACTTGGCATGCTTCAAAATATATGTCGTTACCATTGGTACATGGGGGGTGGGGGTGCCAAATTTTACATTTTATTACTTAGTTTGTCTTTTGCAGAATATGCAGTATTTGGTGACCGGGATGGAAGTGCGACCATTTGAAGCTCCTAATATATATATAAAATGCTGATTGGGACTCAGGCGAGTGAGGCTTTGTTCAAGTTTTATGAGCCAAGCTACTTTAAAACGCGATTTAAAATAGCTTGGGCTGCACTCAAGGCTTGGAAGGTGATACGTAAAATTATATCTATAAGCCATATAGGCTATTATACGCCTTTCAACTCTACGGAAATATTCCCTTCGGTTCTTTGGAACATGAAGATGGTTACCTGAAGGGATAAGGGGATACGACCCCTAGGGGACATCTATAGTGCAGGGACAATTGTTGCTTTCTCAGATTTAGCCGAGCAATATAAGCTACCTAAGCATGATTTCTTAAAAATTTTGCACATTCGCGATTTTATTGTTAAACATTGTAGATACACGCCTATGATACCTAACGATTTAATAGAGGCTTTGATCAAACGAACAAAGATTGGGGTAATGTATGATATATTGTTTGAGACTCAACAGGACGACATTGAGATGCATGAAGCAAAGTGGCGCGAGCGATTTGGGAATACTGGTTCCTATGTGCAACAATCAATAGATATGGCCACTAAAGTCATTTTGACCGCAAATTTACCTACTCAACATTATAAAACTTTGTTTAATTTATATTATACCCCAGTGAAAATGATGAAGTGGGGTGGGCTCTACGATGGGAAATGTTTTAGGTGCTCGGCGGAGAACGCTGATATTGTACATATATTTTTTGATTGTATAGTCTTAAAACAGTTCAGAAGGAGCATCTCGGAATTTCCATTACAAATTACAGGGGTTAATGTGTGCATCTCTAGAGAGATAATGTTAGTAGGTGTGGGTGAGGGTTCTGAACCCACTCAGAGTTGTTATCCTTTTCGTTATCTTTTATGTATGGTTTCTGCTGTTGCCCGACTATGTGTCACTTCTATGTGGCTCCAATCAGAGGTGCCAACATATGAAATGTGACATGCAAAGTTTTACAACGTATTTCATTTGGAATTCAACTTGTATCTTATAAAATCCCTGAGGACAATTAGGAATGAAAATTTGGCAGCCTATGTTGCAACATATGGAGATGTTGATATGAAATGTAATTGTTTTTGTCTATTTGTGCTCCCCCTTTTGTTTGCTGTTTTGGTGTTATCACTTGCAATTGTGGAATATTGCTACATTATTGATTTAAAGGATTGATTTATACATCTTATATACTATGTACTGTATAATAAAGTATTCAAATAAATAAATAAAGACAAAAAGAAAGAAAATATTATCTAGGCAGTACAATACACCGTGCCAGAAAACGTGTTTTTGAGCACAAGAGAGCAATTCGCCAGAACAATGAACAATATCCAGTGGCTCACCACTTTAAGGCCTGTCATGGCCAAAATGACAAACTTTTGTCCCTTGTTGTCTTGGAAACAGTAAGACCACAAGAACGAGGGGAGATAGAGAGCGACAATTAAGGATTATGGAATCTAAGTTCATAATTGATTTCGAGACCTTGTTTCCTATATGTTTGAATTCAAGTGAGGAGTTAGCCATCCACATAGGTTAAAAGTATATTAGCATTAAGAATATTCAGAATAGACAATCAACATTAAATGAAAAGGGTCGATTTAAAAAGTGAATGGATTATAAGAAAATAGTCATTGACTGTAATTATGAATAATTGTGATTTTTCACTTTCTATGAGAACAAGTTTTGACATTTTAAAATGTAATATAGACATGGAATTTATACAGAAAAGTTTTGTTTTAGTTTTCTTTTCTTATTTTTGTAATGTCCTATGTGTAATAGGAGTATGCAATTCATGGGAAAATGGTTAATCCGAGGCTGTCGCAATTAATTGGGCTAAAAATGGACGATCGATATCATAGAATTTATCCTGATTGGTGTACAGCCAGCCTACTTGAGAGAGATGGTTTTATTATACCCTGATTAATGTACTGTTAGCCCACTTGGGTGAGATTTGTGTACTGTCGATCTGTGCTTCCCAAAAACTATTATTTTGAATTGGCACGACTTTCAGGCAAATACCCACCAAGTGCGATAAAAATGTTAAAACGCACAGTGAGATTATTATATGAGGAAAATGTTTACATTTGAATAATACACTGAGAGATCAAAATACAGCTGTATTGTGCAAATAAATCTTTTTTGTACTAAACAGTGGTAGTTGTTAAATTGCAACCAGTGATTGAATCGCATTTTCATTTTGTTCATTTGTATTAATTTTACTAAATGAAATGTTTTTTAACAACTTTGTCAGTTACAAAATGGCGCCCGTCTGTTTAGCCCATTTCTATGTTTATGCATAGGATCCTATGTATACTGAAACATGACATAACTTGCCGTACCGTGAACAAGCCGTAAAGGTGAAACGCGTCGGTAGAAGACCATCTGTTTTGGAATAAACAGATCAAGCATCCCTGGCTGTCCGTGGTTTTTATTTCTGAGGTAGAGAAAGTATTCTGGCGATATTGAGGGATTCCGGATCCCAAACACGGACTGCTGCGCAGCTAAGCCCCATACTACCGGAAGTTCGTGCAGGAAATATATATATATATATATATATATATATATATATATATATATATATATATATATATATATATTCACTGAAAAAACCATAGGTTTCACACATGTTATAGTTAGCTGTACATTTCACTCGTAAAAAACCAATGAAATTCCCCCGTTATAGTTAGTGCAGGCAACTATAACTCACGCGACCGCAATCCTCTGCTGATGCTAATACTGTATTTAGACACTTATTTGCCCATGTCTTCTTCCATTAAATTTTAGCTATACATATATTACAAATATTTTTTTTTCATAAAGACACATATGTCATCAGCAGAAGATTGCGGTCGCGTGAGTTATAGTTGCCTGCACTAACTATAACGGGGGAATTTCATTGGTTTTTTACGAGTGAAATGTACAGCTAACTATAACATGTGTGAAACCTATGGTTTTTTCAGTGAATTTGCAAGGTTTTTTAAATGCTAATTCCTAACTATAACGTGTGTGAAACCTATGGTTTTTTCAGTGAATTTGTACGGTTTTTTAAATGCTAAGTTACTTTACGCCATTCGTGGCGTGCGTGCCCAGTTAACGCAGTTCGTTCCATGCGCGCACGGTGCGCTTCGCACACCGTGCGCGCACAGTGAGCACGCGGTAAGCTTCGCGCACCGCGCGCCCACTTTACGCAGTTCGTGCCGTGCACGCACGGTGGTCACGCGGTGCGCTGCGCGCACCGCGTGCCCACGTTATGCGGGATGGGCCATGTACGCACGATGCGCTTCGCGCACCGTGCGCACATGGGGGACATATTATGCGCATCTTTGTGAAATGTATTCTTTGTTTATTTCTTATCTGTAATAAGCCATGCACAAATGGTGCCCTTCGGGCACAATTTGCACACGGGGTGGGGAGGGTGTGGATAATTTTTTTTTAAAAAAAATTTTACCGTACGCGTACGGTAAGCGTAATCGGCGATTTTCCGAAAAAAAAATTTTTTTTATTTGGGCTTGGGGGTTGTTTGGGGACCTCTATATCAATGCTGGGTGGTTAGGATCTCAAGAAACTGCCTCTTTAGACATTTTTTGGCATCGTTTTTGCTGCCCAACTCAGAGAGCGAGAGAGAAAATGGCGGCCGTCGCTTCCTGGTTTCGACCGATTCGAATGTTTACTAAGATCTAACAGCCAATCAAAATCGCGCTCGCGCACGCCACCGTACGCGTACGGTAAGCGCACCGTAAGCGCACCGTACGCTGGCTCAGATATATATATTGATTTAAAGGCTATTTTCTCTGAATCTACTGAACAGATTTACACCAAACCTACAAAAGGCACTTCCTTGACCTGAGGACTACCTCTCTGCCAAATTTCAAGTAATTCTGTTCAGCCGTTCGGGCTGTAGCTGTGTCTAAAGGTCCTATGGAAAAATGCATGGGAAAAACGCGTTTTGGGACCCCCCTTTTATCTCAGCCCCCGCTTGACGAATCCCCCCGAGACTTTCAGGGTAGGAGCGGAGCGTAGCGCCCCACCTATTTTGAAAAATTCGCGAGGATTCGTCAACCGGCGCCAAAGTTATTCACAATAGAATGTTGCGGATTTCCTATGGAAACGTGGTCCTAACTATAACTACCTACTGGCGACCGCCAGTAGGTAATATATATATATATATATATATATATATATATATATATATATATATATATATATATATGACTGCACTCTAAATATCAAACCAAACTTCCTCGCATTCACCAAGAAGTCGAGCACACACGGGGTTTCAGGAAGAGCTGCTTTTATTGGACCTCCGGCATGACGCGTTTCGTTATGTAAACTTCCTCAGATGCCGCTAATCTCAACTGGTTTTCCCGCCCTCCTTTTGAATCGTCAATGCCCCTCTTCGATTGGCTGAGGCATCGCGGGCAAATCAGGATAGACAAACTTGACACTGCAAGTCCGTCCAGAACAGGCGACCTTGGTAAGTACAACCCCAGTGGGCGGTGCCTGCTCCTTTCTCATGCTCTGCCATTTGTTGTTTACGGGGGGGTGGTGTGCAGCTCCTCTGATCCCCACATCTTGCCGCTGTCCCTGGAAATAGAGCCTGTAGATTCCGCCTAAGTAGGCGGCAATATCCAGCGAAGTCGCAGTTTTCAACAAAGTTGATCGGGCTCACATTGCAGGTAAGCGGGGTTCCGGCGTTGCCAAAAAGTTTTTAGTTACACCAAAGTTTGCCACCAAACCGCCGGAGCTCTTGGAAGATGGGCGCTCGTTGAGTACTGATGACTGCACTCTAAATATCAAACCAAACTTCCTCGCATTCACCAAGAAGTCGAGCACACACGGGGTTTCAGGAAGAGCTGCTTTTATTGGACCTCCGGCATGACGCGTTTCGTTATGTAAACTTCCTCAGATGCCGCTAATCTCAACAGGTTTTCCCGCCCTCCTTTTGAATCGTCAATGCCCCTCTTCGATTGGCTGAGGCATCGCGGGCAAATCAGGATAGACAAACTTGACACTGCAAGTCCGTCCAGAACAGGCGACCTTGGTAAGTACAACCCCAGTGGGCGGTGCCTGCTCCTTTCTCATGCTCTGCCATTTGTTGTTTACGGGGGGGTGGTGTGCAGCTCCTCTGATCCCCACATCTTGCCGCTGTCCCTGGAAATAGAGCCTGTAGATTCCGCCTAAGTAGGCGGCAATATCCAGCGAAGTCGCAGTTTTCAACAAAGTTGATCGGGCTCACATTGCAGGTAAGCGGGGTTCCGGCGTTGCCAAAAAGTTTTTAGTTACACCAAAGTTTGCCACCAAACCGCCGGAGCTCTTGGAAGATGGGCGCTCGTCGAGTACTGATGACTGCACTCTAAATATCAAACCAAACTTCCTCGCCTGTTCTGGACGGACTTGCAGTGTCAAGTTTGTCTATCCTGATTTTGTTGAAAACTGCGACTTCGCTGGATATTGCCGCCTACTTAGGCGGAATCTACAGGCTCTATTTCCAGGGACAGCGGCAAGATGTGGGGATCAGAGGAGCTGCACACCACCCCCCCCGTAAACAACAAATGGCAGAGCATGAGAAAGGAGCAGGCACCGCCCACTGGGGTTGTACTTACCAAGGTCGCCTGTTCTGGACGGACTTGCAGTGTCAAGTTTGTCTATCCTGATTTGCCCGCGATGCCTCAGCCAATCGAAGAGGGGCATTGACGATTCAAAAGGAGGGCGGGAAAACCTGTTGAGATTAGCGGCATCTGAGGAAGTTTACATAACGAAACGCGTCATGCCGGAGGTCCAATAAAAGCAGCTCTTCCTGAAACCCCGTGTGTGCTCGACTTCTTGGTGAATGCGAGGAAGTTTGGTTTGATATTTAGAGTGCAGTCATCAGTACTCGACGAGCGCCCATCTTCCAAGAGCTCCGGCGGTTTGGTGGCAAACTTTGGTGTAACTAAAAACTTTTTGGCAACGCCGGAACCCCGCTTACCTGCAATGTGAGCCCGATCAACTTTGTTGAAAACTGCGACTTCGCTGGATATTGCCGCCTACTTAGGCGGAATCTACAGGCTCTATTTCCAGGGACAGCGGCAAGATGTGGGGATCAGAGGAGCTGCACACCACCCCCCCGTAAACAACAAATGGCAGAGCATGAGAAAGGAGCAGGCACCGCCCACTGGGGTTGTACTTACCAAGGTCGCCTGTTCTGGACGGACTTGCAGTGTCAAGTTTGTCTATCCTGATTTGCCCGCGATGCCTCAGCCAATCGAAGAGGGGCATTGACGATTCAAAAGGAGGGCGGGAAAACCTGTTGAGATTAGCGGCATCTGAGGAAGTTTACATAACGAAACGCGTCATGCCGGAGGTCCAATAAAAGCAGCTCTTCCTGAAACCCCGTGTGTGCTCGACTTCTTGGTGAATGCGAGGAAGTTTGGTTTGATATTTAGAGTGCAGTCATCAGTACTCGACGAGCGCCCATCTTCCAAGAGCTCCGGCGGTTTGGTGGCAAACTTTGGTGTAACTAAAAACTTTTTGGCAACGCCGGAACCCCGCTTACCTGCAATGTGAGCCCGATCAACTTTGTTGAAAACTGCGACTTCGCTGGATATTGCCGCCTACTTAGGCGGAATCTACAGGCTCTATTTCCAGGGACAGCGGCAAGATGTGGGGATCAGAGGAGCTGCACACCACCCCCCCGTAAACAACAAATGGCAGAGCATGAGAAAGGAGCAGGCACCGCCCACTGGGGTTGTACTTACCAAGGTCGCCTGTTCTGGACGGACTTGCAGTGTCAAGTTTGTCTATCCTGATTTGCCCGCGATGCCTCAGCCAATCGAAGAGGGGCATTGACGATTCAAAAGGAGGGCGGGAAAACCTGTTGAGATTAGCGGCATCTGAGGAAGTTTACATAACGAAACGCGTCATGCCGGAGGTCCAATAAAAGCAGCTCTTCCTGAAACCCCGTGTGTGCTCGACTTCTTGGTGAATGCGAGGAAGTTTGGTTTGATATTTAGAGTGCAGTCATCAGTACTCGACGAGCGCCCATCTTCCAAGAGCTCCGGCGGTTTGGTGGCAAACTTTGGTGTAACTAAAAACTTTTTGGCAACGCCGGAACCCCGCTTACCTGCAATGTGAGCCCGATCAACTTTGTTGAAAACTGCAACTTCGCTGGATATTGCCGCCTACTTAGGCGGAATCTACAGGCTCTATTTCCAGGGACAGCGGCAAGATGTGGGGATCAGAGGAGCTGCACACCACCCCCCCGTAAACAACAAATGGCAGAGCATGAGAAAGGAGCAGGCACCGCCCACTGGGGTTGTACTTACCAAGGTCGCCTGTTCTGGACGGACTTGCAGTGTCAAGTTTGTCTATCCTGATTTGCCCGCGATGCCTCAGCCAATCGAAGAGGGGCATTGACGATTCAAAAGGTGGGCGGGAAAACCTGTTGAGATTAGCGGCATCTGAGGAAGTTTACATAACGAAACGCGTCATGCCGGAGGTCCAATAAAAGCAGCTCTTCCTGAAACCCCGTGTGTGCTCGACTTCTTGGTGAATGCGAGGAAGTTTGGTTTGATATTTAGAGTGCAGTCATCAGTACTCGACAAGCGCCCATCTTCCAAGAGCTCCGGCGGTTTGGTGGCAAACTTTGGTGTAACTAAAAACTTTTTGGCAACGCCGGAACCCCGCTTACCTGCAATGTGAGCCCGATCAACTTTGTTGAAAACTGCGACTTCGCTGGATATTGCCGCCTACTTAGGCGGAATCTACAGGCTCTATTTCCAGGGACAGCGGCAAGATGTGGGGATCAGAGGAGCTGCACACCACCCCCCCCGTAAACAACAAATGGCAGAGCATGAGAAAGGAGCAGGCACCGCCCACTGGGGTTGTACTTACCAAGGTCGCCTGTTCTGGACGGACTTGCAGTGTCAAGTTTGTCTATCCTGATTTGCCCGCGATGCCTCAGCCAATCGAAGAGGGGCATTGACGATTCAAAAGGAGGGCGGGAAAACCTGTTGAGATTAGCGGCATCTGAGGAAGTTTACATAACGAAACGCGTCATGCCGGAGGTCCAATAAAAGCAGCTCTTCCTGAAACCCCGTGTGTGCTCGACTTCTTGGTGAATGCGAGGAAGTTTGGTTTGATATTTAGAGTGCAGTCATCAGTACTCGACGAGCGCCCATCTTCCAAGAGCTCCGGCGGTTTGGTGGCAAACTTTGGTGTAACTAAAAACTTTTTGGCAACGCCGGAACCCCGCTTACCTGCAATGTGAGCCCGATCAACTTTGTTGAAAACTGCGACTTCGCTGGATATTGCCGCCTACTTAGGCGGAATCTACAGGCTCTATTTCCAGGGACAGCGGCAAGATGTGGGGATCAGAGGAGCTGCACACCACCCCCCCGTAAACAACAAATGGCAGAGCATGAGAAAGGAGCAGGCACCGCCCACTGGGGTTGTACTTACTAAGGTCGCCTGTTCTGGACGGACTTGCAGTGTCAAGTTTGTCTATCCTGATTTGCCCGCGATGCCTCAGCCAATCGAAGAGGGGCATTGACGATTCAAAAGGAGGGCGGGAAAACCTGTTGAGATTAGCGGCATCTGAGGAAGTTTACATAACGAAACGCGTCATGCCGGAGGTCCAATAAAAGCAGCTCTTCCTGAAACCCCGTGTGTGCTCGACTTCTTGGTGAATGCGAGGAAGTTTGGTTTGATATATATATATATATATATATATATAGCTGTATTGAAGAACAGTCTTAGAGATGACCACTGTTCGCTAGTTTACTTCTCTTAATTGAAAATCTTGTTGGACTGATCTTGCAACTTGTTTCTTAACTCTACTGAGTTTTTACATTTATAATTTCTCTCAACTGATAGGACGTTTTCTTTCCTTCTTGTCGATTAACAACCTTGTGAATCTCTTATCTTAATTTAGATGCTTCGCTGCTGCAATCTAAAGTGTATGAGCCAAATCTGTTGAATATATGTTTTAGAAAATAATTGTCTTACTGTGGTTCTTTTTAACGAGTTCACAATCTTTAACTAGCTCACTGGTATTTTTTCTTAAAGCATTCTTTGTTGTTGGAACTGACAAACTCCTCATAGAAGACTTGTATTTTAAATGTCTGTCTCTCGGGAACACAAACACCAATAATCATCTGTTAACACTCTGACTCGATTCAAAAAGGGAACGGTTGATGACTAAAATATTTGTGTCTCATTAAAACGCTATTCTCTTGACTGCTCGAATGGGAACTAAACTCTCTTCCTTCAAAGTGTGCACAGGCACTAGTTGAGACACTTGTCCTAACAGTTTAACTTAAGGAGAAAAGCCTCGTTGAGCGAACGCTACGAAGAGAAACTGTCGGTCTCTCAAATTTGACAGTTCAATTGCTCTGTCTCCCTTCCTTTAGCATGCGCACTACAATAGACTGCATCTTCAGATCTTTCATTTTATGGGAGGCCGCCATCTTGAATTTCTTGTTTTGAACACATCCACAAGTTATCAATATCTGTCTGAGCAGACAATCACGAATAGGAGTAGACAACTTCCTATGAGGATATAATCTTGCTCTAGCTAATTTAGTGTGTTTAATGTACCTAAACCTTCTAACACTGGTATTAGCATTTATATTCCTGACACCAGCCCATGAAAAGATAGGCATAAGTGGGAGCAAACCTGGAGACCATCGCGGTACCTTATATCTGATGATACCACTGTTCATTGTGAAGAAAATAATTCTTAGAAAAAATGATATCCATCATTTCCACCAACAT
The DNA here is from genome assembly GCF_964204655.1 of Triturus cristatus. Lineage (NCBI taxonomy): Eukaryota > Metazoa > Chordata > Amphibia > Caudata > Salamandridae > Triturus > Triturus cristatus. The sequence goes on from NC_140587.1 coordinate 504,043,833, forward strand.
AGCATTATCTTCAAAAAGATCTGTAGTTTCCATTTGGAAAAAAGATTCAACAGCCCTAATACCAACATTTTTGTGTATGCGAGTGTATAAACTTGCCACATCCATTAGTACGAGCATTAGATCATGGGATCAGGTTACATCTTCAAATTTGTTGAGTATGTCCTTACTGTCTTGTATGAATGCAGGCAAGTTGCATACAAAACATTGGAGAAATGTATCCACATACTCAGAAAGTCTTTCTGTGGGTGAACAAACCCTTGAGACAATGGGTTTCCCTGGAGCCAAACTGCCCCCCTTATGTATCTTGGCTAATATGTACATGCACAGGAACCGTCGCTCCTTCACTGAGAGATAGTTAAACTCTTTGTCAGTTATTAGGCAAATTTCACGCCATTCAGCCAATTCCATGTTTATATAAGAAGTAAGAGCCTTAATGGGGTTATGTGTGACTTTTTCGTTGCACCTAATGTTAGCAAGCCGTCTGTTTATCTCCTGGATGTAGTCACTCCTATTCATTACATCTACATTCCCCCTTTGTCTGCCTCCCTAATGGCAATAGTTTGATCTGATTGTAAGTCCCTTAATGCAGCCACTTCAGCCCGGCTTAAATTGTAATCACTCTTAGCTTGGCCCCTACGATTGTCCAGTAACTTATAGAGGTCTTTTGTTACCTTCTCCCCAAAGAGATCAATGTAATGATGTGTCCCCCCCAGATGTAAATTTTGAGCAGATCTTGAGACCACTTTCAATATGTACATTTTCTGCAATGTTAAGCTCTTCCCTCAAAACACTCATGTTCATGTGTTCATCATCCTGCAAGGACATGAGTATCTGTAAATCATATACATCAGACACATTTTGAACCAGAGGCAAAGGGGGCACACTTACTGGGACAGACAGCCAATGATTATGATTGAAATGTTCCTTTAATTTCAAAGAGCAAGTAAACTTATATGAATCTACAAAAACATCAACCTCATTGCCATTTTGTGTGGGACAGAATCCAAAACCACTGCCAAGTACATTTTGTTCATTCTTAGTCATAGTCAAAGTTTGACTTGATAGATTCACAATTGCCAATTCTTGAGTCCCTGTGATACGATTCCCTCCTCTGTCACCTAGAGTCATGGTAGGCCGTGTGTCTAGTTCTTCTTGGACCATGTTTGTACCCCTGGTGTTTCACCCTTTTCTTTTTTCCATCTCCTCCCACTCCTTCTTGTTTTTGTTCTTTTCTTATGGTTTTTACTCCCAGTCGTAACCTTCCATCTCTACTAAAAAAGTAGACCAACCCTGGGGTGGCAAGGGCAATTGTGTTTTATCTAATGAGGTTTCGCTCCCTAAAGATGTCATGGAGCTGCTGCTACTTGCAGACCTCATATCAATTGATTCTTCCCGTCCTCTTTTCACTTCACCTGGTACCTCCCATTACAATACTTATGTGCGAAGGTGTATATTCTACCTTCCTTGAAGTCATTATCGTCTCTTTTTGTCTTTTTTAGTTTTTTATTGCATAGTCTTCCAGTAGTCTTATCCAAAATGTCATAGTTCGTTTTTATAACCTCTTTTAGACCTGAGGATTCTATCTCTTTTTCCGTTGTCTCTATTTCTGCCTGTAGATTGCTTACCTTTTTGTCAGAATGTTTGTCCAAGATGAGCATCATAATGCATGACGCATTTTGTAAATTTTCCTCCCATTCTTTTAAGGCTTCCTAACCTAAGTCTTGGAAATTAAAATCCTCAGTCGCCTCTGTATCTTGTTATTTTCTAGGTACTTCTGAAGTTTGATCCCATCGCAACATCTGGCCATCTCCTGTTTCCTAAGTCTTTCCAGTTTTTGGAACTTAGTTCCAAGTACCTCCTTGGTTGGGCCACCCAGTCTATTTCCACCCTGTTCTGTTTGTTCAGAGAAAATATCCTGGGCCAATTCCTAACATCTGTCCTTAAATCTTGGCATTGTAACAGCAACAGTTTTATTATTATTTTAAATGGAACAGGAAGTGCGGTCTAGTCCTTTACAATACCACAGACACTAATAAGGAGGTTGACCCCAACTTGCTGTACCTATCCTGCGTCCGTAACCACTTAGTAAGGGAGTCTTTATCTATGTGTGCACACAATATCAGCCCATGCCGCCCACATGCAGCCCTACAGTAAGGACATTTCAAATTGAAACACAGTAAAGGTGCACCACAAGTAGTAACGGAATGAATACATTTCAAATTAGAATTGCAAAATATGTGCAATTCTTCTTTTTTATTCTTGTATTCATGTATAAAATATATATGTCGCCAATTTTACAGCAGAAACAGCCAACAGATTTTGTCCACCATGCTCGATCTTGACATCGATTTACTGCAGGTGCGTACCTAATTAACGCATGCATTCTACCAGTGCGTCCTACAGGATCGGCCATCTTAAAAGCAGGTAGTTATCATTACTTACGTTCTTTCATATAATTTTATATTATCAGCATGGTATTACCTGAACGTAAATGTATAGTGGGGTTTATGAAAGTTTTCATATATCTCTTCTATACATTTCAATGACAACCTCTAGCTGGGACTGAATTAGTTCACAAGCACAGCTGCTACTCCATCAATTTATGGCTACCTATACTCAACCTGACCAACCTTCACTTTCGGCCATCTTTTTTTAAAAATAACTTGTAAGGCTATGAGCTCATCCTGTATACAAACGGGGTACAGATCAGATTAGGAAAAGTGAGTTAATTATATGGGGTATTGTTTGATTAGTACAAGAAAGAATCTTGGAGAAAAATTCACCCACAAGAATAGGAGGAAATGAGGTTGTATATAATATACCCAAGGTTTTTAGAAAAAGAGGGTTATTTGAATGAAGGGATCTTAGGGATATGTATTTAAGCTTTAGTAAATTAAAAATGTGGTCCCTCACCCTATAAAAATAGAAGTAAAACTATAATTGATTCAAATATTACATGCATATAAACCTTCCACTTAACTCTTTTCTTTAGCACACTCCGGATCACACACAACCAGGGCCCGAGCAACGTAGAACAAAATGATCTACGAAAAAATATGACCTACGAGGCATTTTTTATTACTTTGAAGGCCCTTCATGACATTGAGAAGGGGAGTCACTATGGTGCAAATAGCAGGGTTAGCATTACATTACAACAATTTAGAGGGTAGCAATAATAGTGGTGCTACTATAGCATCATATATATAACAGTGTTGTACATGATATCAACAGGTACGGTGCAGAAGATAACAATCCTAATATGAAAAGAATCAGTTGATAGAATATCCCGGTTTTCTGATATACAGTAATATAATGGGTTTAATATTATGCAGGACCTTGTAATAACTGAGGTTCCCTAGTCAATATGTATATTTTGTGGGGTTAATAACCTGATTGAAGGTAACTATATTTTCACCACCGCAATAAGCCGTGGAAGAGAAGAGGTAATGGCTATATGATCAAGGTACATATCATTCTAGGATGAACCTATTTTGATGTTGCCATTGAATCATCCAACTAGTGTTATTATATTATATTACATGATCGACCCACAATATTTAAATGTGATTCTTTTCCTATCATGAATAATGATTTGGAATTAATTAAAATATGTTGTATCCCCAAAAGAAAGGGCGTTTTTCATATACATCGATGTACCCCGTAAAGTGTAGAGAATGTGGGTATTTCTGTAGTCAATAGTCTGCACTGAATTACATTTTGTCTAGTATGAAATGGAAGTTATATAAAATTGCTAAACTGAACTGATTTTTTTCAGAGTTTTCTTTTGTTCTTTGGTGTCATTTAGTCACAATTGTTTTAATGTATGAAGATATATATATATATATATATATATATATATATATATATATATATTACCTACTGGCGGTCGCCAGTAGGTAGTTATAGTTAGGACCCCTTTTCCATAGGAAATCCGCAACATTCTATTTTGAATAACTTTGGCGCCGGTCGACGAATCCTCGCGAATTTTTCAAAATAGGTGGGGTGCTACGCTCCGCTCCTACCCTGAAAGTCTCGGGGGGATTCGTCAAGCGGGGGCTGAGATAAAAGGGGGGTCCCAAAACGCGTTTTTCCCATGCATTTTTCCATAGGACCTTTAGACAGGGCTACAGCCCGAACGGGTGAACAGAATTACTTGAAATTTGGCAGAGAGGTAATCCTCAGGTCAAGGAAGTGCCTTTTGTAGGTTTGGTGTAAATCTGTTCGGTAGATTCTGAGAAAATAGCCTTTAAATCAATATATATATCTGAGCCAGCTTACGGTGCGCTTACGGTACGCTTACCGTACGCGTACGGTGGCGTGCGCGAGCGCGAGTCTGATTGGCTCTTCTATCTTAGTAAACATTCGAATCGGCCGAAATCCGGAAGCGGCGGCCGCCATTTTCTCTCTCGCACTGAGAGTTAGATTGTAAAATAAAGTCAAAAATCATATAAAGGGGCTGTTTAGACAACTCCCACACACATAGCCATGTTGGGGGAGTCCCCAAAGACCCCCCAAGGGCAAAAATGCAATTTTTATTTTTTCGCTAATTTCGCCGATTACGCTTACCGTACGCGTACGGTAAAAAAATGGAAATAAAAAAAACACTATCCACACTCACCCCACCCCCTGTGCTTTTGGTGGCCGAAGGCCACCAAATGTCCTGGGCTTATTAGTGGTGACAAAAACTAAATTATTTAAACAAAAATAATAAAAGAAAAAATTATCCACACTCTCTCCACCCCGTGTGCAAATGGTGCCCGAAGGGCACCATTTGTGCATGGCTTGTAAAAATTACGAAAAATTAAAATATTACCGTGCACGGAACGAACTGCGTTAAGTGGGCGCGCACGCCACGAATGGCGTAAAGTAACTTAGCATTTAAAAAAACGTACAAATTCACTGAAAAAACCATAGGTTTCACACACGTTATAGTTAGGAATTAGCATTTAAAAAACCTTGCAAATTCACTGAAAAAACCATAGGTTTCACACATGTTATAGTTAGCGGAAATTTTACTGATAAAAAACCAGTGAAATTCCCCCGTTATAGTTAGTGCTGGCAACTATAACTCACGCGACCGCAATCTTCTGCTGATGACATATGTGTCTTTATGAAAAAAAAATATTTGTAATATATGTATAGCTAAAAATGTATGGAAGAAGACATGGGCAAATAAGTGTCTAAATACAGTATTAGCATCAGCAGAGGATTGCGGTCGCGTGAGTTATAGTTGCCAGCACTAACTATAACGGGGGAATTTCACTGGTTTTTTAGCAGTAAAATTTCCGCTAACTATAACATGTGTGAAACCTATGGTTTTTTCAGTGATATATATATATATATATATATATATATCCACTGAAAACAAAGCCCAACTCCGACTTGCTTTTCATGCTGACTTTAATTTGTCAGGTGCTCAGCAGCCTCCCAGCACTTTTTACATCCTAACCGGTTTCGGCATCATCGCCTTGCTCACAGCTGAGTGCCCCCTCAATTTGACTGTTTACCAAAGGCTCCATTTTACTGGGGACCCCCAACCCCCAAATAGTTGTTTGAAAATGCAGTGTCATAGAGAGAGAAATATCTCACTCCTCTCCCTTTCTCCTTCACGTTACCAATTCGCCTCGGTAATTCCTGTGGCTGGTACGTTACAAGTGCGGGTCATGCCCCATCAATTTGACTGTTTACCAAAGGCTCCATTTTACTGGGGCCCCCCAAACCTGCAGAGCGGGCTCTGTGAAAAGGAACAGAGATCCTGTGCTTCACAACATCCACCAAAAACAAAGCCCAACTCCGACTTGTTTTTCATGCTGACTTTAATTTGTTGTGTGCTCGGCAGCCTCCCAACACTCTTTACATCCTAACCGGTTTCGGCATCATCGCCTTGCTCACATGTGAGTGTGATTTGTAGCCACCTTGTGGTCACATGGTCTATAGCTGATACTACAGACCCCAGCATGCACTAGAATGTCATTGTCAATGTTGTTTCATCAAAAGTGCAAAAACTGTTAAAATCATCAAGTGCCCTTGGCTACCTTGCACAAATAGTTGCTCGAAAACACGGTGTCATAGAGAGAGAAACATCTCCCTCCTCTCCCTTTCTCCTTCACGTTACCAATTTTCCTCGGTAATTGTGGGTGGTACGTTACAAGAGCGGGTCATGCCCCCTCAATTTGACTGTTGGGGGCAGCTCCCAACATGCAACTCACCAGAGAATGCATGTTAAAGCGGAAACTACAGCTGCAGCGTTTCCTGTGCTGGTTTCATTAAATCCCCATGAAGAAGGAGCAGCCGCTCTGAAACGCGTCGGGAACAATATGAAATGGATGATGTTTGTGTCGGTTTTCAATAAAGATTCCGTCGAATCGTTGCTTGTGGAGTAGCGTCATAAAAGATCTGGGGCACACTTGGAATCATACATATATATATATATGAATTTGTCCTGAGGAAGGTGGGGGATTGACTCCAAGAATCGCAGAAATGCTGCGTCAACAGAGTTTTTATGTAAAAAGGACCTGTTAAGTGATAGAATTTTGACATATAGTAATTGTCTGTTTTTAATATATTTGTGCATTATGTTTTTAATGCGGGATGTGTGAAGGGTGTCGACAAAAAACAGAGGGTTTTTTAAAGAAATATTTTAAATGACCGCATTTTATGTCTAAGAAAACGTACAGATGATGTTTGGTATATATTAAGATACTTCATGTTTTCAGACTTTTTTATTGTATATTAACTGACTTGTATATTGTGGACACAATCAAATTTATTTGAATAATTTAAATAAACACACACGTTTCTAACCAAGGAGACAGTTATAATTTGTGATATACGTAAATAATACATATGCACTATTTTATTCAGGGCATTACAATTAGACTACTAATTAAACTACAGATGATTCATGGATGTGTAGAGTAAGCACAAATGGCAAACTGTTGTTTTTTATTGGAAAGATGGTTCACATTCTATTCCAGAGTTCAAGCCTCCTACTTCAGAATAGATTAATATTTTGCCCCAAGGACGTACACTTATTCACAAATCGGTGCAGAGGCACACAATATTTAGCTTAGGAGATAATGAATTGAAGAAATAAGAAACCCAGAATAGGATGCTGCTTAGACACATGCTACTTTACACATTCCAGATGGTGGAAGATCTAACATCAACATCAGTTTCCTAATTTAAAGACTGCACAAGGTCAGGAGATAGCATAAAGGTCCTGTGGGATGACCATAAAACAGCAATTAGAGTTCATCTATTATCTGGCTTAGTGGGCAAAATGTGAGAATGGACACATCAATCTCAAGAGCTAGAACAGGGAGTAATTGGGCTTGAGGGGCCATCATGCATGCCAGTCAGAGGGTTGACTGCTGAAGAAATTATGGGTTAAAAGAGACACATACAGGGCTTTATTAAATTATGAAACATCCATCCAGAATAAAGAACAGCAGCATAGACCTTATAAGATGGGAGATAAAGTAGAGAGGCTATTGTCTTGACTGAAAAAGAAAGAAGAGTGCATGCAGCACACTCCATATATCCTCACTAAGGGGAACAACCTTTACAACGCAACTTTTACAACGCACTACCTTTACAACGCATTTTTTACAACGCATAATCCATTACAACGCATGACATTACAACGCATGACACTACAACGCATTTTTAAAAACTACCTTTACAACGCATTCCATTACAACGCATACTACCATTACAACGCATACCATTACAACGCATAATATTACACTACACTACCCAACACTTACCCTACTGTTGCACCCCCTGGAGTTAGAATAGTAATTTTTACCCCTATACTATCCAACACTTACCCTACTGTTGCACCCCCTGGAGTTAGAATAGTAATTTTTACCCCTATAGTATCCAACACTTACCCTACTGTTGCACCCCCTGGAGTTAGAATAGTAATTTTTACCCCTATACTATCCAACACTTACCCTACTGTTGCACCCCCTGGAGTTAGAATAGTAATTTTTACCCCTATTCTATCCAACACTTACCCTACTGTTGCACCCCCTGGAGTTAGAATAGTAATTTTTACCCCTATACTATCCAACACTTACCCTACTGTTGCACCCCCTGGAGTTAGAATAGTAATTTTTACCCCTATACTATCCAACACTTACCCTACTGTTGCACCCCCTGGAGTTAGAATAGTAATTTTTACCCCTATACTATCCAACACGTACCCCACTGTTGCACCCCCTGGAGTTAGAATAGTAATTTTGACCCCTATACTATCCAACACTTACCCTACTGTTGCACCCCCTGGAGTTAGAATAGCAATTTTTACCCCTATACTATCCAACACTTACCCTACTGTTGCACCCCCTGGAGTTAGAATAGTAATTTTTACCCCTATACTATCCAACACTTACCCTACTGTTGCACCCCCTGGAGTTAGAAAAGTAACTTTTACCCCTATACTATCTAATACTTACCTTAAATGCAATTTATTATTATGCGTTGTAATGGTATGCGTTGTAAAGGTATTATGCGTTGTAATGGAAATGCGTTGTAAAGGTAGTTTTTAAAAATGCGTTGTAGTGTCATGCGTTGTAATGTCATGCGTTGTAATGGATTATGCGTTGTAAAAAATGCGTTGTAAGTGCATGCGTTGTAAAAGTGTGCGTTGTAACGTCATACATCCCCTCACTAACACTGGGAAAGTACTGCAGGGTGATTAGGCAGAGGCCGGGAATTTGCAGATTACTTTGACTCATTCTACACAGTCACATTAAAATGTTGTTGATGAGTGATGAAGGATTTTTTTTGCCAGACTACCCAACAAGCAGCCAAACTGTGAAACTAAAACAGAATTTGGATGAGGCTTTTACCAGCCCTGGGTGAAATTTTATATATGCCAAAGTGTTCGCAGTAATTTTGGGTGTTTCATGTTACACTTTTGATGCAAAATTAGAAAACAATTATGCAACTACACCCACTCATGTAGTTATGAGTAATGTGGCTCAAAAATGGTACCACGGAAGCACATGAAGAACACAATTTAGTGACTGTAAGCAGCTGTTGCTATTCATGTTCTGTTGTATTTAGCACTATTTTCTTAGCACAAAATGCATCCTCGCTTCCATCTTGGATGCAAGGGCGCATTTTGCAGTAAGAAAATAGTGCTACGTGCTGGGTTATGCTCCTCAAATAATCCTGGGGAAGGTTGCGTAATTGTGCTTTAATTTTGTGTAATTATTTTACAACAAATTACACACGTTACATCCACCCCTATTTTTTAAAATTGAGGAAGTGAAAACTGCAACATCCCAATTGCAGTCCGTAAAAATGGCTGGTCGGAATGGACTGATGATAGACCTTCAAAAACGAATAATGGACAAATCAAGTTGAATATGTTTATAGAGTCCTGAAGAAAGGGAGGTGTAAGAAACCTGGCTTTAAGCCCCACTCAAGGAAGAAACACAGTCCTTGTTAGGGTAAACCACAAAAGTCACTAAACAAACCTGCGCTTAACCCACTGATAGCTTAGCACAAAAGCAGTCAGGCTTAACTTAGATGCAATAAGTAAAGTATTTATGCAGCACTCATACAGCAATAAAGTGAAAACACAACACAAGAAAAATCTCAAACCAATTTAGGAAAATAGAATAAAATGTATTAAATAAAATGACACCAAAATGACAAAAATCCAATTGGTAGACCTTGAGTAATGAGCGTTTAGAATTGTTGGTGAAAAGAGCACCATAAAGCCCAACGTACCACTCGCAGGTATCTGGTTGAGCTGGATAGGTCAAGTCACAAGTTACTTTGACCAGTTACATTCCGGTGACAAGTTTATCTTCTCAGAGTCCAAGTCCATGCAAGGAGCCTCAGCTGGAGCTTTGCGTTGGCGGAGGCCACAAGGAGATTGTTGGCAGCTCGAAGAGAAGGTTGTCACTGGAGCTTTCTACTTAGCAAGAAGAGCAGGTCAATATTGGAACTTGACATTGGCGGTAGACACGGCTGTCGTCGCTGACGCGAGGAGCCAGCTCGCAGTTGCAAAGAGCCCCAAACTTCAGGATTTTCACCTGCAGTTTTGAAGAAGGAGTACACTCTGACACCAACGAGAATCCAGGATCTGAATGCTACCTCTTACGGATCAGGTCTCACTCCAGCAGAGGCCAGCATACGGGCTGAGGCATGTCCAGTTGGTGTTATCTAGCCGGGCAGTTGCAGGCAAGGCCTCTGGAAGTTTGTTACATCCCTGTAACTCAAACGGGATGTCAGCTAACTGATCCTTAAAGTCACTTCTGGGGATCCTTAATTCAATGCAAGCGGGTTCAGTCTTGCTTTTCCAACAGGAGAGCAGTCCTTCTGCTGAATCTGCTACAGGTCCAGGAGTGTTCTAATGAGTAGTTCTGAGGTAGGGTACAATTCTTATACCATCCATTTGAATATTTTTATTTGGCATATTTAACCATAAAAAAATTACACTTTACAAATACTTAATACATGATTTGTCCCAAGGTTTTACCATAAAACAGTATACTACACAATAAAAGCCTACTAAAATATATCATAAAAGGCTCACGTATAAGGGCACTTAGTTCATCACCAAGGCAGCAAGGGGTTGCTTATACATTAGCTATACATTTATACAAAAACTCGCATAGACCCCAGATCATAAGTAAGATTGAATTTGCAACCTATGCCATTTCACTCATTGACTCCTGTATAGCAATTAAAAATCTTCCTATTGCACATGCCACATTTAAAAACCTCATATTTGTCAGTAAACTAAGTGCTTGGTCTCTACTGAAGCTTTCATAAACAATAATAATAGGTTTTTAAAAAAATTCCGTTCTTCTAAAAAGCGCAAACAGTCCAGCAAAATATGTTCACTACTGCATTTTACTTGTAGGCCACATGAGCACAGGCCTTGGTCGTTCGACATAAGTAATTTTATCTTCCTATTAATGTTACTTGGGTTCAGGCCGACTCTAAATTTCAATATTGCATTTCTGAGCTTTGGGTTAGGCATAGCTTCTATATAGGGGAAAATATCGTCATTGATCCATCCATTTAACAAAAACTGGGCCGAAGATTTGCTCTACAAGTAGCATAAGTCTTCTTCTCGTGCCTCCGCGTTAACAATAGCCCGTAACTCCCGCTTAGGGATCTGCTGCATTGATTTCCAAAGATCTTGCTCTAGAATAAGTTTAACACATAACTTATCTAATTTATTCCTTGCTTGGACCGCCCAAGTAAGATCGGTATTCTCTATTTCTTTGTTACAGAGATATGCTATTTTGGGGGGGCCTTCTCCATTCAATCTTTTCCAAAAATTAAATGTCGCTTGCATTCCCCGATAGTTCCAGGCTATGAGATGACATTCTACTCGCACAGCCTGTAACATAGTTGAAGATGGGAGGGTGAGAAGCTGTTTCACACATTTTCCCTCCTCTTGGGTCCAATCTGATTTACCCCCCATAAATAAGACCTCGACACCATATAAAAATTGTGATTGGACCGATGCAGTAAAGGCTGAGAGTATTGGTCGCAGTGATGGGCCTCCATACTTCTGTTTAAATTGTTTAAGACCCCAGACTGTGGAAAGGGACCTCGCTTTTAAGGTCTGAATGTGGTTTTTCCAATTGAATCTACTATCAAACCACATGCCCAGATATTTATATTTATCTACTATACCAATTCTAACATCCCCCAGTCTCCAGTAGAAGGAACTTTTTCTTTTTCCAAATACCATTATTTTGGTCTTTTCTAGATTAACCGTGAGGCTTTTCTTATTACAGTATTCTAAAAAGGTATCTAGTTTCTTTTGTAAACCTAACTCTGTCATGTCTGTTATCACTCAGTCATCCGCGTATAGCAGACATGAAATATGGGTTCCCCCCATATTAAGGCTTAAACCTCCTGCTTTACTCAATGTAGTTGGTAGGTCAGATAAAAACAGGGAAAATAACAAAGGGGCTAAAACACAGCCCTGCCTCAGGCGGTTCAATATTGGAATCTTCTTAGATAATGTCCCAAGATCATCCAGGTTTACTCTAGCCCAATTCTTAGAGTGCATATCCTGGAATAATGAAAGAACTGCTTTGTTGATTCCGAGCTTTACCAACATACTCCACAATATATTGCGATCTACCAAGTCAAATGCGGCTCGGAAATCAACAAAACAGCAAAACAAGCTACCACGCATTTCTATTGCCTTTCTTGCTAATGCCCATAAACTGAGGCAGTGATCAATGGTCGAATGCTCTTCTTTAAACCCCCCCTGTTCTATGGATATCAGGTCAAGCTGTTCTGCTTAGGCTTTCACTACCCCTAAAAATATTTAGGAGAAGACCTTCTCTCCCACATCCAGCAAGCTTATGAGGCGATAGTTCTGTGGCAGCATCATCCTTTTTATAGATTGGTCTCATAATTGATCCCTTCCAACTTTCTGGGAAAGACCCCACCGCAAGAATTTGTTGGAAGGTTGTTTTTAAGAAGCTCGCCCACCAATCTGTATTATTTTTCAAAATAATAGCGGGAAGATTGTCTGGTCCTGAAGCTTTTGTTAGCTTTAAAGATTGAATTGTTTTTTTTATATTTTGAAAGGAAAAGTGTTGTTTTAATTGTTCTAGCTCCTCAGGCTTTACTTTCAGGGTATTCTTCAAAACTTTACCCCTATATAGGTTGCTCAGATGGGTAACCCAATCATCCTCACCCACCAAGCCTCGCATTTCCCCTTGTACCTTGCCCTCTTTGGCCAAATGCCAGAAGGCTCTTATATTGTTTGTTTATCACTTCTAACATTGCTCCAATCTGTCTAGGGGAACAAAGGAAGGCAGGCCAGAGTGTAAGCAGCATCAGTGGGAGGGCATGCAGCCTTAAAAGTCAGGAAGGGGGTGGGCACAGCCCTGAGGCTACTCCTTGGATCGGAGAAAGGACTGAGTGCAACCGCGAGGATATCCTGAACAGGAGAACACCATGCCCCAAACCAGAGACCCGTTTGGCCCGATGTCTGGAAGAAATGCATACCACATTACAGGAAGGCCATTAACAGTCATGTGACCCTGGACACTGGCAGAAAGGCACATTTAGTTTAGGCAGAACAATTACAACATTCTAATAGTGGTATTTTCAGAAGAGCAACATAAAATCCAACTTTACCATTAAAGAGGATTTTAAATTAAGATTCATGTGTGTAGAAGAGGTATTCCCAAACTGAAGTTACCACTTACTAGGTGTAATAAGGTAACCCGGTGTTAGTCTATGGGAGAAATAGCCTTACTACAGAGAAAAATGACTTTAGAAGTCTTTTACTGTCATGACATATAAACTTAAATACACATGTCCTACTTTTTAAATACCATGCACCCTGCCCTTTGAGCCTGTGGGGCCTACTTTAGAGGTGACTTATAAATATTAAAATGAAATGTTCAGGTCAGGCAGAAGATGTATTTTGCCAGGTCAAAATGGCAGTTTAAAACTGCACCACAGGCTGCAGTTGCAGGCCTGAGAAATGTTTTACAAGCTATTTTAGTGGGTGGCACAATGCATGCTTCAGCCCACTTGTAGCATTTAATTATAGGACCTGGGCACATGTAGTACCATATTCAAGTGACCTATAAGTAAATTAAATGTGCCAATTTGGTGTATATCAATTTTACCATGTTTAAGGGAGAAAGCACAGCTAATTTACCACTGTTTAGCACGAGTAAACCACACAGAGTCCTAATGCCAACAAAAAAATGTTTAGCACAAATAGGGGAAGGAAAGCAAAAAGTCTGGGGGAATACCATGCCAAGGATGTCAGGTCTAACAGGAGCCCTACCTGCTGCCCTGAAATCAGCAACCATAAACCTGATCTACAAGGGAAAGGAAGATCAGGGAGAGATGCAAGTCCTAGTGCACGCTCTCCTAAATAAAGAATATGACAAGGATCTTAGCAATAGAGCTTACCAATAGATTTATAGCAGTAACTCAGATTTGATCCAGCCATACCAATCAGGATTCATATCAAATATATGCACCAAACTCAACTTGCCTTGACACCATAAGAACCTAGCTTGTGCCAGGGGTGTCACAGAACCAGTTGTCTTGGTATTATTGGACATCAACAAACCATTTGACTCAATATAATGGAAATTTAAGTTTCACATTATGCAGAAAATGTGCTTTTGGCTCTATTTCCCATCAGGGGTACAAGTGCTTTACAGTGGGCCAATGGCTAGAGGAAAAGAAAATGGAAAGCAGTTTAGGACCTTTCCCAATTCTGCACAGTAGCTGATAGGCATGCCTCCTCTCCCCAATGTTTGTCAATACTGAAATATCCCTCTCTAGACTGACAAATATATTCAACAGGCACAAAACATACTCAAGCATTGTAATTAATTAGGACAAATTCCTTCTGGTCTCTGTAGGTAATTGGATGTCAAATGGGAGTCTTCCAATATCCCTTAGGGTGTAGAGAGAGCACTTTAAGTGTGTGTGAATCTGCAGACACTAAAATATTTTAGGTAGATAATCTTGAACCATTGCTACAGAAAGTTGAGATCAGTGCCTGTCACTGGAAGTAGATTCCTGGCGGGCCATGGCACGTTTCAAAATGATTGTGCTACAAACAATATCACATATAATACCTAGCACATCATTTGTAATACAAGTGATTTATTGAACGGTATGAACAGTACCCTATTATGGAATCGGATATCCCCAAGGATAGCTATCCAGATGCTTCAAAGTGGACCAACTGTATGGGTTGCTGTAATGCACCGGAATACAAAGTTTACCATGTGTGGGAATGTCCTGGAAAATTTGATAACAAGTAGGGCAGCTGGGAGTAAAGAAACAGGATTGACTGAATGACCAGAGGAAAGGGTCAAACCTGCCTAAAGTCACACCCACTAGTCACATCTGAAGACATACTTGGTATAGTCCAAAATCAAACCTATGTATGCACTACTTACCCATAATGATGAAACTGGTCTACCTACCACGGTTCACGGTGTTATTACGATAGATTTTAATACTGGTGGCAGGTGAGCGAAAATCACTTCATAAGATCCTTACTCTGTTTGCCGCTAGCTACACCGCTTGTTCCGGTGTATTATGATCTTGCCCTTACCATGACTAGCGAATTAGCTATTTTAAGACCATTGGCTTACAGGGTAAGAATCTGGTCCACTCCTGAATTGTGCTCGTTCCGAGAAAGCCACCGCGATCTTATCCAGCCGGATGATAATACGGCCACTTCGTGGTTGGATCATGTCAAAATATAGCTTTTTAAATTGTGTTTGGGAGAATTGTGGACTAAACCCTTAACCATTACTTCTTCTTCAAAGGTTCTTTAAAAGAAATCCTTCAGGGGGTATATGAATTTTTATCTCCACCAGACAGCTATTAGTGATAGTCTAACTGGCAAGTTTTTATCTATAAAATCAACACCACATTTTATACTCTACATGGATGAGATCACGCTCTCTTGGGACAAAATTCTTTTCATCAAATTTAGGTATGGTATTTTAGCACTTAATAGTTATACCTGTAAATGGAGTAAGGAAAGCAGTGCTATTAACGTTAGGAATGTGTGCCCTCTTTGCCCTGAGTGCATGGAAACAATCAAACATGTTTTATTTTGCTGTCCATTGTACTCCCAGCATAGAGCGAAATGGTTAAAACATTATTAGCGTAATTTAGGGTTCCGGCTTTATTTACCAGCCTTTTGCATCATGAGATCAAACACTAGCCGTTATTCAGTCTTTTCGTCTGAGCAAGTTTTTTATTAGCTATAGGTGTGACTTGAAAATGGCAAGGCCTTCCATTTTAGTATAAATTTATATTGCATTTTAGACCAAAGGTAAACACTGAGGGGTTGATTCACAGAACTAATCTGAGACAAAATCCTAAACTTACTACTTTTGGTATTCACAGAAGGCATTTAGTAGTAGTAAAGTTAGGATTTTGTCTTAAGTTTGAATTAAGACAGACTTAAGACAAACTTAAGACAAACTCAGGACAGACTTAAGATAAACTTAAGACAAAATCCTAACTTTACTACTACTAAATGCCTTCTGTGAATACCAAAAGTAGTAAGTTTAGGATTTTGTCTCAGATTACTTCTGTGAATCGGGCCCTGAGAGAGATGATTGCACTGTGTATACATTCCTTGGTCATTTTCCTGTAAAGATGTAAGAATCATGAAGTGTTACTTAGATATGAGCATCTGTAGGTGTTTCTTATAACTGGCCAGGGCTCTTTTACTATATCTAAAATCATTTTACTAGCAGGCTTGGGACACATCTTGGGGAAGTTCCATTAATTATGGACGATGTGATGTCATTCTTATCTTATTGCATATTTAAATCCATTTTAATGAAATACTCTTGTTCTGTATATGCTTACCCCTTATGTGGAAAGGTTATGTTAAGTTAGTCCTGTGGATATGTGTTTTACTTTTAAGCTCATTGTATTTTTAATGACAATCTGTTTTAACTTGTGTCTTGCTTGATGGTCTGTGACCGAAACAAAGCATTATACTACTACTACTGGCTGCAGACTTAGGCATTGATATCTTGCTTCTACTGAATAACGTTTCTCAACCACAATGTATATTTATCTTAATGTAAGAACAAAGACGCAAATATTAAAATGTTTTGCAAAAGTCTAAACATGAAATGAATACAAAGTGTGCCACCTTTCCCACAGGACAATATTTATCTTTGGAGCAAAACATGGTAGAAATTATAAATATGATACCACATTAGCCCAAAGCCATTATAAATTAAATGGTACAGTACCCTTCACTGCACAGCATCATCTGTGGAGGCCATTAATATTCACTGAAATGTTATTCACACCCATGACCTCTGTGTTTATACATTAAGATGGGCTATCTGCAGCTGAATACATTGAAGGTGCAGTCTCAGAAATTAAGAAAGAAAATGAAAAATCAGATTATATAATCTTTGTAGTTGTATAAAGTAAAGACAAATTATTTGGCTGTGAAAGAAAGACCATTGTTTCAGTTAAGCACAATAATCGCAAGTGAATTTTTGCACAAAACATTCATGAGTACCTATT
Source organism: Triturus cristatus (assembly GCF_964204655.1). Classification (NCBI taxonomy): domain Eukaryota; kingdom Metazoa; phylum Chordata; class Amphibia; order Caudata; family Salamandridae; genus Triturus; species Triturus cristatus. The sequence goes on from NC_140587.1 coordinate 504,060,885, forward strand.
CTTCCTTCTAAAGAGGAAAGGTGCACTGCTTGGTCTAGGACAGTGCCTTTAGAACAATAATCTAAGAAGTATTAGGAAAAAAGAATATGAATACAGACAATGATTACAGGCGAGATCTCATCCACAGTAACATGTGCTGATCCATACTGCCTGCATGCAACTAAATCATGCTTTGGTACTTGGATGGCCTAATCTGTTTTCACATTATGTCTCTTGAATTTCTTTAAGCCACTACTCAATAGTACCACTTCCTTAACTACAAAATGCAGTTCACAAACTGTCAGAGAGTCTGGCAATGACTGGTTGCAGAGTAGACAAAGTAAACATCATTTTGGGTACCAAGCTTCCCAATATCACACAGGGAGTCAGAGGAGAAAGGCGATCGAAAGGGAAACCTCTGTACAAAGAAAGAAGACAGTCAAAGCTCAGAACGAATAGGCCCTTAAAAGGCAGTTACACGGTAAGACTGAAATTGTAACTTCCTCACGCACAATACTGACTTCAAATACCAACAAGTAGAATATCCATTTAAAGGCAGGTTCTTTGGAGCCGATACTTATTGTGATATAAAAGTAACTCAAAGACAACAATCACAGTGGACAAAAACACCACCTAGGTTGTCAGTTCTGACTACGAATTCTGGTGATCGAACAGGAACATGCAAGGCGGTAACACCTAGCATGAGGAACTAAAATACATGGCCATGATAGACAAGAAGCTAGCAATGAGAAGTAATTAACTTGTAAGATTGGAAAACAAAACGCACACTCGGTAGAAAACAAGCCACACAAAAGAAGTGGAAGCTAAGACAATAGGAATATGAAGATAGCTATCTAGAAACTTGAACAAAGGTAAAAAGAAAGAATTAATACACTGGGAAAAAGTAAATACAGAAGGAGAAAAAGTTCAATGATCCGCTAATTAGTGCTGGCTCAGAATCAAGGAAGCTCTGCAGGTAGAGATTGTTTAGGAACAAGGATAAGTTACATCGAAAGGAAACAAAGAGTCGATCTAACAGGAACACTGCTTCAATTAACAATGCTGGAGTGAAAGAAAATGGGGCTTAAAATAACTCAGTTTTATGACATGTCTCATGTGTGAGCAGTCTAGCACCTGCCAACCATAGGTGTGCTGATCTCTTCCACCAATCCTATCCTTACAGTGGTGGAGGTGAATCAGTGAGCAGGGAATTCTAACAATTGGAGTTTTTAACAGGAGCAGATTGGCTGCCACAAAACCCAGCATGGATTGGGAATGAACTAGAAATAGTATGCAAGAGCCCGTAAATCAGTATGTGCTTTGCATACAGTGGGAGGCCTGGAAGCTTATTAGAACATTTGAAAAATTCACTGTTAGGTCTGCTGGTGCGTAACAGACACTTATATTTCTGCCTCCACCTATTCTATCTTTTCTATGCTAAGATCGCCACCATGAGTGCGGAGATGTCTGCACATGTAGGTATACTTTTTAGTCGTAAATGTGGGAGATGGGATGGGCAGGAAAATTGGGACTATACTACTAAATGAGAGAGCTTTAGGTAGGGATACGGAGGTATTTAGGGAGGTATAAATATAAATGGTGTCATGTTCCAGAGGTAAATGGGTATGACATTGAACTATTCTTTATGTCGACACTTCAGGAACATCCTTTTTCAGGATGCACTAACCTGCCCACCAAGGTGGTGTGTTTCTTCATCGGGCCGTGCTCCATGTTCGGTGGGTGGTGCAACACCTAACTGCCCCATCCCAGGGTAGTTTAGTGGAGATCTTTATCTTAACATCTTGTGGTGAAAAGGAGCATAAAGCAAGTGCCTAAGCTCTTCTTGAGCAGGTCGACTAATGGTAGACTGACAAACAATTTAAAATTGTGTAGTGATGACTTAAAAATTTTTTATTCTTGGGTATGACCCATGGCAGATGGCAAAAAATGGATGCACAGGACATAAGTGGTCAGTAAATCCATTCTGTGGTCAACATGTTCTTGCCAATTTGCCTAGAAGGTATCAGTGGCAATCCATCAGGACCTGTGAGGCCCAAATCTATTTTTGAGGATACTCAGTGGGTGAGTGTGAGGGATATGCCCCAATAAAATAGTAGTCTTAGTACACATCTAAAGCAATCAGCCCCATTGTATAAACTTATGCTTAATTGTATAGGGCGACTTAAAAAAAGGAAAAAGAAATGACAGACAGACAAACATTTACTTGTGCTTCTAAAATCTTGTCAACATGGAACAGCTTGGGATGCAAGCAATAGATGTGGATGACCACATTATACAGGCATCCAGTGATTTATGGAGGCCTATTCACAATCCGAATTTTGTAGTAAGTTATTAGTACTACAATAGTACAACAAACGCCGTATATGTTTTAGTAGAAAATGTGGGAGGGACAAAGGGAAATGGCTGGAAAATGAGAAATATTTCCTACTAAACGGATGCAGATTAGGAAGGAGTAAGGAAGTTTGGGGGGGCATGCACCCACCCACAAACGAGTAAGCCCATTTCTATTCACAAACTTCATTTCTAAAACTACTACATCCAGAGTGTCCCAAAACAGTGGTAAATACACTCCAGGTCAGACCTGGAGAAGGTCCAACACCAATAACAAAAGTATGGTGTTCCGGAAGAGTATCAGTGGTTTGCCAGACTGCTGTTAGTTAATGACACAAGGTATTCCTTAATTAGGGGGCATCCCTTTATAGGATACAGGGTCCCTCACCCACCAAGGTGGCATGCTTGACCATTGGGACCTGCTCCTTGCCGTATGGAGGATGGTGCAATACCCGACAGTCATCCTTTCTAAACTCTGTTTCAGAGATCTTGTATTCCAAGTTCAAGAAGCCTCAAAGGCCTAATGAACCCAAACAAAAAATTGTCTCTCGTCGTCTGAGGGGAGATGGTCAGTAAATTGGGTGGAAAGACTTTGGGTGATTACAATTACCTATGGTAATCCTGGTTTGGAAATGTATTAAACATGACTGAATTCCATGATAAGATGAAAAACAAAGACGGATTCCCTAGGTACTATTATCCCCAACACGTTTCTTGCCTCCAAAGGCCCAGTAGGGTCCGTGGCATTCATTTGGATCTTGAAAAAACCCTAATCTAATTTTAATAGTGACAGCAATGGTAGTGCCTTACAACATTGTGCAAAACAAACAAGAACACATTAAAGGATGCTAGCTCTTGAGAGAGACAGTAGAAATATAATTGGTGAACAGCAAACAAAGATTAATTAAAAACGAACATATAGCTTCATGTTGAATTGTGATTACAAGATGCAATAATGTGAGTTTAGACCAGATTCATGTCACCATCAGGACCCAATCTACAGTGCCAAAATCAAGCCATCAATACAAAACACACTGTAAACACACACGTCCATAGTGAAGGATGCTATAAAGTGCCTCAAACTGTTCAAAGAAAATCAGGGCTTCAGAAGAAGGGGAGGCCTGGTTTTGCCCAGCGGACAAACATACTGGGAAACAGTAGAAAAACAGAAATGGAACATGAATAAAATTGTACAACCATCTCCTACCTTCAGGGTGCCGTGTAATGCATTTGCCATAACACTAATAGAGAAAAACAAGGGTACCCCAATATGTGAACCTGGGGCGGTAATGCGTTTTAGGAAAACAATGGCTCTGGTGTGGCCTAAAGGTCCATTAAAAAGTGACCCTGAGGGGGGCACTGCGCTTGAGAGTAGGAAGTTAATTCTTTTAAGGGAGCGGTAAGTAATATACAGAGGGACATGCAGTCCCTCATGCACAGTCCTCTATTCCCCAAGTGCTTGCTACTGCCCGGCACCCCACCAGCTCCACCAGAAGCCCTGGATGTGCTTTGTTACTTGCCCTGAACCACGACCCGTCTCTTGGGCTGTGGTGTGGGCAGCAAGGGTGTTTGTCTCATCTTTCACGGTACTGGGTCTGTATCCGTTGTAACACAGCTGTCCGTCTTTGGCCCCCTCTGTTCTGATATCTTTGTAGACAGGTTCTCCCGAAGCTCCGTCCTCAGCTCCGTGGACTGTGGCAGGTGAACCTTCCTCAGAAACCACGGTCTTATCTTCCGGTCTGCCGTTGTCCGCCTCCCCGCCGTATTCTGCGCTCTGCTCCTCCTTCGTCACTTCCTTATGCAGGTACGGACAAAATTGCAATAATGCTGAGTCGAAACCACGTGCAATAAGCAGGAGCCCTAATTTATACCAATTCACACAATCAAAAGCTGATGATAAGTCTATAAATGCGAGGTAGAGAAGAGATTGTTTGGCAAATGTGTATTTTCCTAAACCCATTTTTAAATGAAGGCATTGGTCAAATGTCCCCACATTTTTAATAAACCTGTGTTGACAAGGGTATAGCTCTGACTCATCCTGTGTCCAATCTTTAATTCTATTATAAATTACTCTCCCAAGGATTTGGCTGTAGTATCAATTAACAAAATCGGCCGATATCTGCCCAGGAAGGAATGATCCCTTTTAAAAAAAATTGGTACAATACTAGATGTACCCCAGGTACCAGGTAAAGAGAAGCGGGTGAGGTTATTTAAAACATTATTGAGAAGGGGAGCCCAAAAGGTGACATTACTTTTAATTAGATAATTTGGGACTCCATCAGGGCCTGGTGCCCTACCATCGGCACTTTGGTTAATGGTGTCCTCTACTTCTGCTAGGGACAACTGAAAGTATGATAAAAGACTATTGTCTATAGTAAAAGTGACAGAGGACAATGGAACAGCATACATTTTACCAAAATGCTCCTTCCCGATCTTACTAGCAATATGGCACTTGATGGAGCTCACAAGCTGGTTTTTCTGCTTCAGTTCCGACACAATGGACCAAAAGGATTTTCTGTTATTTGAATATGATGCCTGCACTAAAGAGTTCCATTGTGTCACAATTACCTCCTGCCACTGTTTAACAGTGACTAACGGCTGTTTAAAAAAAACACAACTCCACAAATTCCTCAAAGTACTCTGCTGAGGGGGCCCCCTGGAGCTTGGGGGCCCCCACGCACCTCGGGGGCTGTCTGAGCCTGTGTTACGCCCCTGGATTTACAGCGTGGCACAGGTACTGTGAACAACATTTTTTTCCAGGACGCTGTGAAGCAGATCTCACCCCTGGGTGAGCGTAAACTGAGCAGAGGGGAGGCAGAGCTCGACTTGGACAGCTAAAAGGAAAAATCCCAATTTTTTTATTATGGCAGACCCTGAAGTAAAAAGTTAATGGTTTTATATACTAATATTGGGACCGAATTTGTATATTTTTAGTATAAAATCTGCAAACTGTTGGAGAAACCTGAACCCACTCGCTTGCTTTTAAGGCTGACGAAACAATTGATTTCTGAGAAGGTTGTTGAATCAGTGGGTCAGTGTTCCCAGTCTGAGTTATATCTTCAAAACAGAAATGGAGATGCATACCCTTTGCCTAGTCTACATATAAAAGAGCTTTATTTAACTGTTCTTTTTTTGGTGGGAGTTTTATATAGAGCGAACTTTACCCGGAGGGATCAGAGCGCTTTACAAGAGTACCAGTTGCGTTACATAAGGGCACATTCATTTTTTTAGTTAGCCACGGAAAGATTAAGTGATTTGCCCAGAATCACAGGATGATGAGCGTCGTTGCCGATACTCGAACCCGGTTCCCCAGATTTGAGGTCGACCGCCCTAGCCATTAGGCCACACCCTCTTCTGACCCTTATGCATCCATCTACATCACAAATAAGTTTTCCAGTCTTAAATTCCCAGGGTATTTTACACAGACATAAAGATGGAAAGAATGCGGTGCTGTGTCTATTAATGTTTTTAATGGAAAATTACTGAAATTAGACAATATTACCATCTCTTCATTCTGTCAATTATGAACCCAGGCCAATTTGTGTTCCTATTGACAACAAAGGGAGTATAACAAGTTATATTATTTCCGAATGATGCTTGAACATCTGCTATTGTGTTCCTGGGCAAATACCTCAATGTTGTGGGTGTGTTGCTAGACTGAGCACTGTATCCATACACAAATTGCGCTGAGTGTGTGCTTATCAGCTAACAACCCTGAAAATATACTATGCGCAACTTCATTCTTAAGGAGAAATAAATATGAATGAATAGAAACAAAAATAGCAACAAAAAAATACTTGTTTATCTATGCAATAGATGTGTTGTGAGGATGCAGTACCACAGGCTGTCACTAAGTGTCCCTGGGACCTCTTTTGGCCATATATGGTACTGCACCCTGCAACATAGCTAGGCAAAGGATATGGTGCAGCGGTGAGAGCTGCCGACTGGTGAGCTGGGGATCTGTGTGCAAGTCTGCTATCGGCACCAACATCCTGATTGTTTAATTTCCCTCAGCCTATAAATAAAAGCGCTTAATGTTAAATAACATAAGAATTCAATGTAGTGGGGCGCTGGAAGCGGGAGATTAAGGGACATGAAGCAAGGGAAGTAGTGTTGTGAGAGTGGTGATGGGGAGGCACAGGGAGATAGATAAAGGAACCACAAGCAAATGACGTGACCGAAGTGTCATTGCACAAGTAAACAGAAGAGTTAAAGGGCATAGAGGCAGGCCAACAAAGTATAAATAACCTGAACAGTAAGAACACATGTAAGAGGGGCAGTCCTCATGGGAGGGTACAAAATTCCAAAAGGAAGGACTACTAAGAGTATTCACTAATGAAAGGACAGCAACAGGAACCAATTAAAAAGATTGGCGTTTTTTCAAGCCCACATCCTAGATACAGCATGTCTCGAAGAGACAGCGCAAGCACTGCCTAGGCAAAACGTCAAAAACATCGTTGAACATCCCTGTACAGTTACGTGCCTTGAGATGCCTCTGTGAAAGTGAAGGGAGGGTAGAGTTGGATGGAGAGGGGTTTTCCTGTGCTGTGTCTTGTTTTATATGCAGTTAACTGAAAGTGAAAAACAAGAAATTTGAAGATTATTTTTTTCTTTTTAGCCATGTTTTTGACTATGCCACCACCTGAGTGTGGTGGTGGTAGAGTACAAAAATGTGACAAAAAAGAACAAAATGTTCTGCAAATGTCTTAACCTTAACTGAAAAATAAATGCAAGTTAAGCTAATCGGTCAGAAATACATTGTTTTACGGTATGAAATTTCCCATATATTTTTTAAGCACTATAAAGGCTGCATGTAAATGAAGCCTGGAAACATGCCAAATAAACAAAGTCACACTTTCAGGCCATCTTTACAAGTACTTGTTGAGGCATTTGCACCATGTTGGGAATGCAGCCATGGACTCCCAAGTGGGGCACGCCCCACATTTTGAAGACCTCTGTTCTAGAACATTATCTATGAGCTCAAATGTGGAGCAAAAACGATTTAAGTTTAAGTTAAAAACGTATAAAATTGGCCTCAATGAATAGATCCCTGGGAGTTCCTTGAACTAATGCTTACTCTCCTAAAGTATCCTTAACAGGACTCTGATAGGAAATTACACCAATTAGTTCACTGCCCATCAAAAACTAGTACACGCCATTAATGGGTACAAATATTGACCCTCTTTAATGTTTTTGGGAACCCTTTTTTCCTTCCTGAGACAAACCTGTTTCCCCGGCCAGCAAAGCTAATAAGATCTCTGTTATGGGTACCAATAACTGCACCTCTCTAGTCCTTCTGAATCATTTATTCTTCTACAAACTGTTCCCTAATTTGCACACTACACATACTGACGTTCAAGGCATGTTATTGATAAATGTAATTAGTTAAAAAGGCATGAATTGAAGCAAGTTGAAACACTTCTTCAATCAGTCTACTTCCAGCAGATCTGGCATATTGACAATGTTGAATTTACATCTGATACTATAGAGTGAGTGCATTACAGAGCTATCTATTGTTAACATACACCTTCATGCCCCCCTTTTATCATTTAGGTTTTTCCTTAAGTCTGTTTTTGGCTCATTTGCCATAAATGAACTTTTTTCTTCCTTTTTTAAAAATAATGTACTCATATGTTCTCTCTTTTCTTGATGATACAAAAGATTCCTTGTACTGGATCTACTTTTTATACGCAGAATATCCCATTCCAAGATGGTGTCTCTACATTAATCTAGTTTGGCTTTCTGAGAGATAAATGTCTTCCTTTGAGCGAGAAGGAGGTCTCTGTCAGCATTATGGCAACCGATCTACACAGCACCCTGAAGGATGGAGATGGCTGTACAGTTTTAATAATATTCCTTTTCTGTTTTGATTACTATTTCACAATATGTTTCTCCAAAGGACAGACCTAGGCTTCAGGTCTCTGCTTCCTATGAAGCCCTGATTTTCTTTATACAGTGTGAGGAAATGTATAGCAAACTTTATTATGGGTGCATGTGATTGCAGTGTGTTGTGTATTGATGGCTTAATTTTGTCATACTGTGGGTCCTGATGGTGACATGGATCTGTTAAAAACTCACATAATAGAATGTTGTGATTCTGTAGCAACAAGAGAGGTATATGTTATGTTTGTTTGTCATTTATCTGGTATATATTTACAGAATTCCAGAAGAGGTATTCTCCTTTGCTGTGTCCTTGCTTGTTTTGAACAATGTTGTAAGACACAACGATTGCTGTCACTGTTAAAATTAGATTAGGGTTTTCTCAGGGGCCTGATGAATGTCACGGACCATACGGGGAATTGATGGCATCTTGAATGCTTAGGATTCCATGGATAATAGTACCTAAGGAATCTGTCTTTGTTTTTAATCTTACCATGGAATCCAGTTGTTAGAAATTGGGTTGTTGGTTGGCTGGGGTGTGAGCCCTGGTCAAGCAGCAACAACAAACCTGGTCAGGTTAAAGCACAAGCAAACTCCAAATTGACCTGTGCTCAACGCCGTGGTAGCTTGACACAGAGTAGTCAGCCTTAACTTAGAGGCAATGTGTCTAGTACTTGTGCAACACTTCAAACAGCAAGACAGTGAAAACAGCACACGAAAAGATCCCACACCAGGTTAAAGAAAATAGGGGATCATTTTAATAAATAAACAAGACCATAACAACAAAAATCGAAGCAGTAGAACTGGAGTTATACATTTTTAAAGAATAAATTGTAAAATAGTGACTGAAGCCATAAGGCGCCAACCTGGGAGATCTGGTCGCGCTGGACCGAGTCAAAGTCAAATGTTCAGGCCAACTGCGATGGACTGCGGATCGGACACAGTCCCAGATTAGTCCAGCTAAAGGTTTACCTTCTCAAATTTTTGGTCAAGGGTCCTGTTTGCATTGGAGACAGGGTAGAACTGGCCGTACCGGCGGGCATCACATGTTTACCCTGGAGGCTGGAAGAGTGGGGGGCCAGGTTTGTCACAGGTTTGTCACTGGAGGGGGCCGGTTTTGCAGCAGTGCCGCGATTTCGGCCCCCAGTAACAAAATCAGCAGGTTAGTATATGTCACACAGCACTCACTTTCGTTTTCAGCCTCCCTGTGTTTTGAAATATGGTATAGTTTTTTAAGTACCCATTGCAGAGGTATTAGAATCTTGAGCACTTTTCACTCACAATAAAAGTGTCAAGATATCTTCCTGCTGGAGTGAACTGGAGTTTTGTCTAGTGGCAATTTTGACTCATCTAAGGTAGTGCACACAGTTAATATGCCTGCTACAAAGAATATGTACCTCACAGATCACATACGTTCTTTTAATGTGCATAGTTCTGTGGGTTACTGCTTTTGTGATAGAGATGCTTTTGCTACTGTGCAGGTCATAAGTTACAATAGTAATCTATCTCAGTGAGCTATGAACTGCCATCAAAAAGCTGCCTGCAAACTGCACTGTACATTTTAGAATGTTATGTCTTTCCGTTTATTAATTGCACTAATGATGCTAAAAAGGGTTTTACGGGTAGAAATACGGTCTTATTAGTAAATACAACTCTTGAATCCTGAGTTTGTGCTTCTCCAGCCCAAGCACTCTTTAAACATGCCTACAGTATATATTGACTTATACACATAGTATCTATTATCTCTATGTGTGTTTGATGCAAAATGCTCTGACACTATAATCTGGTATGAAATAATGAAATACATGTGAGAGAGGGGCTATGGAGAAATGAGGGGCACTGTTGGAGGGTGATAGTGAGGGAATCATTGAATAGCCCCAACACAGATTGTTGTAACCTGGTGCACTGTAAGTCAATCGTTTAAAATGCATTAAAAGCTAATACAATATATAATGAAAAAGGTGTTGTAGAATGCACCATGTTTGCCATTTCCTTCCACGTTTTCTTGCATGGAGGACCCCCAGACCTCTCCTTGTAGTGGTCGGGACTGCTAGCTGTACTTGCTCGCTACGCAGCATACAGGACCTGCCAGGACTGCTCGGGTTCCCTGTATGGCCCTGGTTAGAGAAGTTTGCGGAGAGCAGGAAGAGAACCGCTGGCAGTGGTCAGCGTGGTGCGAAGAGCAGGCCTGGAGTCATGGATGGGTGTGCTGGAGCTTCAGGTTGGTGGTCTCCCGCAGGCGATCGATGCTTGCTGTGTTAAGAGACGGGCTGACGGCAGCTTGTGCCGATTTTCAGTGTGAGAGGTGCAGTTCTGGTGCATATGGCCTAGAGTTTGATTTCGAGAGCTTGTGAGCCACACCAAGGGTCCAGGACCTGAGTGGCCCCAGTTGGGAGTCAGGAACTCACTGAGAACGAGTCCGGAAGCAGTTGGCAAGCTTTGTATGTCCCTGAGGATCAGGTCAGGAAGACAGCAGACTGGCCATTTGAGTCACTCTGGGGTCCTCGGTTTAAGATAGAGTCACATGTCCAGTTATTCATCCCCAGGCAAGAGGGCAGCAGGTCAGCACAGCAGAGCAGCAGTTCTTTCAGAACAGCAGTCCAGCAGAGTGACAGTCCTTGTAGCAGCACAGAAGTCCTTCTTCCAGGCAGAGTATCCACAGGTCCAGAAGTGTACTGAAGGGATGGTGTCTAATGTCCTTTTTTATACACAGTTGTGCCTTTGAAGTGGGGAGAAGCTTGTGGAGGCTTGTGGAGGCCTGCCTTTGAAGTGCACAGATGCCCTGCCTTACAGACTCACTACAGGGGGGTATTCAGCCCTTTGTGTGGTGACATGACACAGCCTATTCAGGTGTAAGTGAGGCTGTGCTAAGCTCCTCCCTCCCTTCCTGCCAGTGATGTCCCATCCAGTCACACCTATGCTCCCATTTTGTGTGGCTATTTAGGAGTCCAACTATCAGCTACACCCAGTCATGTGACCCAGGCAGGCTGCAGGCACCAAGTGGCTATGGCAAGAAAATGCCAACCGTCTTGGGCATCTAGGATGAATTGTTCACCACTACATGTCGGTGTTGAAGCCCGGATGGGCACGCAGAAGACAGTTGAAAAAGTATAGGCAGTAAAGAACTACAGTGGCATCACGCTGTCCTCGTTGTGATTATGATTGACTGGATTAATGCTTGGATGAGTTTTGGATAAAATATTGGTGCACTATTTGGATTTAACTTGGAGAGAAAGTAGTTGACTTGTTTACTGTGAGGATCGGAACCTACACGTCGCAGTGCGACTGATGGGCGCGTCAGACACGTGCCTGTTTGGATTACTTAATTGTCTTAAAGTTACATTTTTATAATTGTAATTTAAAATCTCACTTCGCCATAACTTAGGATTTTAAATTAGGATACCAGAGACACCAAACATGACCCAGTTATCTCTTCTCCTTTAGAAATTACACTTAGTAAATGTTATAAGGCACCTCCAATGTTATCCTATGAGAGAGATAGGCCTTGCAGTAGTGAAAAACACATTTAAGAGGTTTTCACTCCAGGACATGTAAAACTTAAAATTACATATCCAACTTTTTACACACACTTTTTACATACACTGCACCCTGCCCATGGCAGGGCACACCCTAGTGGTGACTTATATGTTATAAAAAAAGGAAGGTTTGGGCCTGGAAAAAGGTTTTATTTTGCCAGGTTTAAAGGGCTACTTAAGTAGGTGGCACAATTAGTGCTGCCAGCCCACTAGTAGCATTTCATTTACAGGCCCTAGTCATGGTAGTGCCATTTTACTAGGGAATTATAAGTAAATTAAATATGTCAATTGGGTATAAGCCAATTCTACCATGTTTTAAGGGAAGAGCACAAGGACTTAAGCACTGGTCAGCAGTTGTAAAGTGCCTAGAGCCCTAAGGCCAACCAAAGCGAATTCAGACAAAGTAGGATGGAGGAAGGCAAAAGGTTTGGGGGTGACACTGCAAAAATGGATAGGTCTAACAACATTACTGGTTAATACATTTCCAAAAATAAAAATGTCCTCTGGGGAAATTAGTCAACCACACTTTCGTCCTCACTCACATTCTGCATCTCATTCGTCAAGGTCCAAGAGGTCATACAAATCTCCCTCTGAATTTTTTACTTATTGGCACAAATATTCAAAATTAGGACAATAATATTTAAAAATTCACCAAAGCAATTTATTTCTGAAAATTACCACAATAAGATACAATTTTATAAAAACAATAAAACAATTACAATACAATCAATGTTTAAAACCACATCCTCAAATTACTATCCACAGCATATTAAACATGAGAGTATACTACCTAGGCAGTACCCTTTGTCATCCTTTGCCACATTTGGTGAATCTATTTAACCACATAAACCCCGATATCACCTAATTGTTATATATCTAGGGAAATGTTCATACACCCAAATTTGTGGCTAGGCAAAAGCGTTGACGCGTTTCGAAGGACAATTCATTTGGAACCTTCTTTTTCAAGACAATTGATTTTGTTACTCTCGTGTTTCGAATCTTGGACACTTTGTAAAAATAAAGCCCTTGGTATGTGTTGATACCCTACTTTCAACAGCCGTCTTTGTCTCGTTTTTGACTTCCAATCGATAATTGATGTCCTATTAGGTATATTTTCTTTTGTTGAGATATATACACACACTCCCTGCGACCGTTCCCACGTTGATTTGAGCTTGTATAAAGCCTAATGTTCATCGACTCAATCAGTGGATTTCCAATTCTAGTTTTTTTCCCCCGCAGTACTTGCTTTACTGCTCCAATATAATTATCTTTAGAGACCTCATCCGCCTTTTTAAATCATGAGAAACCACCAGCGGTATATTTATATGTCCGTCCTGATGCCTAATTTCCCCAGAGGACATTTTTTTTTTTTTTAAATTTGTTTGAACCCCAGTCCTTTGGGTTACCAAGGGTTCCTCTCTTTCTCATATATAATACATTACCAAACCAGGATTACCATAGATAATTTTAATCACTTGAAGTCTCTTTGCCTAATCGACTGACCATCCACTCTCAGACAAAAAGTGACAATTTTTCACTTGAAGTAGTTCATTAGGCCTTTTATGCTTCTTGAATTTGGAATAAAAGATCTCTGAAAAAGAGCTTAGAAAGGATGCCCGTTGAGAATTGCATTCCTCCAATCGACAAGGAGCAGATCTCTATAATGAAGTAAGCCACCTCGGTGGGTTAGTGACCCTGAATCCTGTAACGTGATGCCCTCTAATTAGGGAACACCCCAAGTCATTAACTGACAGCAGTCTAGTAAACCACTACAGCAATGCTTTTCTGAAACATCATAGTTTTGTTATTGATTTTATAAATTGAGAGACTAAGATGGACCGACCAACCTCTCTTCCTGTTCTGTATGTAAGTCCAGCACCACAAATTGCCAACCATTGGGACTGCAATACAATCTTACAGAAAATAATGCAGGCAGGACCTGAAAATAATTTTCCACAGGAAATCATTTTAAAATACATTTATTTATTTTCACTTTTGTAAAAATCTATCAGGCATATGCATCAAGCAGAAAAATTTGCGATTTCTAGGGACTCGCAAATAAGGAATCGCTATTACCTATGTATGATGCAGATACCGATAAAATAAGAATCACTAAAAATCGCTAAATATATTAGCGATAACAACATAAATAATCGCTAATCCTGTAAAACGCACAAATTGCGAGATCGCAAATTGCGAGATCGCAATTTTACCGAGTCGCATTGGGAGCAGGCTGAGGACCTCAAAACAAGGAAGTCACTCAGCCCATGCTGCAGTCTGTGCCCAGAGGAAGTGAGAGCAAGAAGCAGAGTGCTGGGGGCGAGCTGTGAAAATAAAAGCAGTGTTTTGCTGACACATACAGAGAGCAAAAATGGTCCAAACATCAGCAGAAGAGGGGGCAGTGGCCAGGAAGCGAAAGTTAAAATTCAGTGAAAGGGAACTAGAGTACCTCATTGAAGAGGTGGTAAAGAGCCATGATAAGCTCTTTGGGAAGCTCTCACTTAAAGTACCTGAGGCAGAAAAAAGAAGAACAGGATTAAAAACAAAGTAAATGCTGTGGGGGTGACACACCGCAGTATAGAAGATTTAAAGAAAAGATGGTATGACCTGCGTAGCCGGGCCAAGGAGAGAATAGCACAGAGGCTGAAGGAGGCGAAGAGTACTGGAGGAGGAACCTCAACAGTCCCAGACAACACAGCTCTGCAGGACCTGGTTGAGGCCACAATCCAACCAGAAGCTGTTGTGGGAGTAACGCAGCTGGATACATCTGGGGCAGCCAGTAGTACACAAGGTAACAGGCACACAAATATACACATCAATGTACATAGTAATTGTGCACAATCTGTAATTAAAAGCCAAATTTGCTGTAATCAACTCCAGTCCACATTTCACATAGAGATCCAAATGCATTATGGGAGTTGTAGGCTTCTGAGCCAAATTGGTAGTCAAGTTCCACATTGTGAGCCCATATTTCCAATACTGCATTGCAGTCAGTGATTACAGACAGTGAGATCTTAAGAGTAAAGTAATTTTAATGTGGCAAAACATTAGCACCAACCCAAATTAATATTGCACTGTTTCACACCACAGATGCTGAAGAAGTAGACACTGATGACAGTGAATGAGGAGAGAGCACACAGGCTACTGCAGAGACTGCCGTTGCAACACCTGTCACACCACCAAGCACATCCCAGGCACCCCCAAGATGCAGGGCCACAGTCACAACTCTGCAGACAATGGAGACCGATCAGGATCCTGAAAGAGCCCCTGCAGCAAGCCAGCCTACTGTGAGGGCCACCACTACACCTCAGGCACAGGTCCGGATGAGACGAAGACGCAGGTCAAGGGCCCTCATAGAAGCACAGGAGGCATCGACTCCAAATGTGTGGGGCGGCGTGGAGTCCCAGATGATGAGGGTGCAGAGCCTGCAAGCACGACATATGGGAGCCATCAATCTGCAAATGACAAAGATGAATAAGAACATATCAGTCATGGCCGATTGTGTGAGTGAACTAACTCAAGCAGTTGTGGTAGGCAACAGGCAGACTAACGCAACAATGCAGGAGCTGGCTCGTGTGATGCAGGAGGGACACAACACAGTTCATGATGCGCTTCGCTGGCTATACCAGGTCGAACAACAAGTTATGCAACGCCACTGCACTGCTGTCACGGAGGTCGGTGGCAATGCAATTAGACATGGGCCATTGTTGTGGGGATGTGGCCAGGGCACTTGGCCAAGTAACCATTGCCGTTGAACAGCTCCAGGCTGGTACTGGGGGGCTCAGCAATGTCACAGGAGATGAGGGTAGTGAGGGGGCATCCAGCCTTAGCAGCATGTCTGCACCAGTCAGCACTGGCAGGAGGTGCAGTACCCGTAGAACAACACCTACAGTTGCACCCATGAGTGATGATGCAGATGCAGGCGAAAGACGTCTCGGTGTGCGTGGGAGGAAGCGCTAAACACAATCATACCTCCGGACTATTTTCCATGGTGACGTAACCATGTCCAAGACATTCATAGTGACTGAGATGAAGTCCAACATGCATTTCATTTGTGCTTTGGTGCATGCAGTTAATGTGCTATTAAGCCCTATCTATGTTTAGCTAAACACCACTACCTGTTCACATGCAAGTAAATACTTTACAGTTCAAGAATGCAAGTGTTTTATCTCATAATTACGTACCTCAGAAGTAATGTTGGGTAATGTATGCACGTTTCCTCTGCCCTTCCGCTGAGCTTGCCAAATGCGCCTGTCGTGGGTGTACCGGGGGCTGGTTGTCCTCAGTGTCGGACACCTCTATGGGTATGCCTCTCCTTGTTGCTATATTATGCAACATTGCACATGCTGACACTATCCGACAGCAGGTTTCCGGCTGGTACAGCATTGCTCCGCCAGTTTTGTGCAGGATGCGGAAGCGACTTTTGAGCAATCCAAATGTTTGTTCGATCACATTACGTGTCCTGATGTGTGCTGCGTTGTACCTCTGCTCTTGTGGGGAGGCTGGGTTCAAGTATGGAGTCATGATATAGTTCCTCACGACGTATGCACTGTCACCTACAGGGTAGGAAGCAAGGTGTTAGTGTCAGGTATGCATTGCCATATCATACTTTATTCATGTGAATGAGTATATTGTCTTACCTAGCAGGTGTCCTTCACCAAATTACCCCCTGAGCAGACGTGTGTGAATGCCACGATGTCGGAAGATGTATGAATCATGGGTGCTCCCAGGGTATTGCGCTACAATGTCGGTTATGAAGTTTTTCCCATTGCACACTGCTTGGACATTGATTGAGTGATACGATTTCCTGTTACGAAAGAGATACTCATTGACTGCTGGGGGACATATGGCTACGTGGGTGCAATCTATGCGTCCAATCACATGAGGGAACTGGGCTATTCGGTAGAAGTCGAGTTTTGTTTGGTTCAATTCCTGTTGAGTTGTGGGGAAGGTGATGTGATTGTGGATCATAGTCATCATGGCAGCCAGGAAGGATTTGAATAAACGTGAAAGGGTGCTTTGTGATACCCCTCCAGCTACTGCCACTACCCCCTGGAAACTTCCTGACGCAAGTAGGTGCAGGCAACATTGCACCTGGACATTGGTAGGGATTGCATGGGTCCTAAGTGTCTGGCGCTGCATTAGTGGTTCCAATTCGGCTATTAGGTAAAGTATCATAGCAGCGTTCAGCCGGTACTCATCATATATATCCTCAGCAGTTAGTCCCAACAAAGTGATGCGCAGGCGGAATATCCTCTCCTGGATTCTCCTTCTGGCCTGGCCTGCTGTATGGATCCTCACACTCCTCGCGAACACGTAGAGTGCCGCCATTGTGAAAAGCCTCTATGGTCTCATTGGTCAGTTTAAATAGCCTTCTGATGGTTTGCAGCTGTATGGAAGATTTTTTTTTCTTTTACCGCCTGCTTCTGATTCCCCTTAATCTGCACTTGCTAAATTGCGAGTTTCATGGAAATCTCTATTTGCGATTGTATATGCATAGCATTGCGATTTATTTTAGTGATTCTTTATTTGCTCCCGCTTTTTTTAAAATCGCTAATAAGGAATCTCTTGATTCCCGGTATTAGCGATTTGGTAAAATTGCGATTTTGCTATATTTGGTTGATGCATTAGAAAAGGCTGAAATGCGCTCGCAAATTGCAATTCACTAATTTTGCGAGCACATTTTAGCTTCATGCATGTGCCTGTATATACATTAATTATACACAAAAAATATTAAGTTAATCATAAAATATTGTATTAATTAAAATGAATGTAACATATTTTTTTAATAATTTAAGACATTTAAATTAATTCTATACATACATTTTAGTATTTGTACCAAATAATAGATACATAAGAACATTTTAGCTTAGTTTAGTTGGGATTCTTTTTAATAATCCTTTCAAAAATAATTTAAATTGAATTTAATATATTTAAATTAAGTTAATAGTGATGTAGCATTTTGATTTTTTTCTACATTTAAAATAAATATATTGCATTAATATTTAAAATAAACATATTCTACTTTTTTAAAAAAGTTTATTAGACTTTTTACATTTTCTCTATACTTGACAATAGAGGGATCTCCGCCCCTGTTCAGATCTCTGCCTACATGTGAACGGTTGAAATTACTAACTTCACACTAATAAACGTGGCTACACCCCCTGTTTTCAGGGATGGAGACATGTAAATCTACATGTAAAGTAGCTTTAAAATCGGGAAACGCGAGTATGTAAAAGTAGTAAATTTACTCAAGTTTAGGAGTACATTTATTCATAGTAAACCTACACATGCAAATTTACCTTTGTGAAGAACACCTATGTATTATGAAATCTGAGAGGTGTTTGGGTGCAGTGCTCAGTGGGAACAGCAGAGAGAGTTCCAAAGAGCCACTCATAGAACAGGTGACTCCTGGCTTTGCTCTCTCATGAAGTATGCTTTCAATATGTGTTCCTCATGCTGGGTTTATCCTCATGGACTGTCTCTTTTCCTGCTGGGACACACAGACTCCTTCCCTCTCTCAGCAGGAAGACAAGCTTCTAGACGCTAGGTAGGCCCTTAGCCCTTTCAGAGAAAGTGCAGACTTCAAGTCTTGTCCCCTCTGGGAGGCTGGCTGCCAGGCAGACACCATTCGCGGTCACACAGCAGTCCATCAAATACTCTGAGAGCACTTCCTTACTTGGTCAAGAAGAACTCGGAACCGGAACAAAGAGGGTAGTTTGAATCCCATTTTGATACACATTTTCTGATAAGATGATGTGGCTCCACTCCCAACCTTCAGAAACGTGTTTTCTGTTAGTTCTCAGTGTCCTTCTCAAGCTACTCTCCAGGCAATGCCTTTGTGTAAAGTGATGCTTCTCTCAGTAAGTAGCACTGGAGCTGTCGCCAAGTAGGAGCACCCAACACATGACCAAAATCAAGATTGAGTTTTCTGCATCTGGATATCATCTGCCTTTCTGAGGCTGTAATCAGGGATTTATATAAAAGGGCAGGCCTGGAAACTTCTACACCTTGAACAACAGAAACTACAGTCTCCTCCTGCATGCCTACCATCAACCAAATGGCATTGCTCAGAAAGAACTAATCAGCAGACCCATGCTAATAACAACTTAATAGAAATTCTGAATTTAGTCATAGCCCCATACTCCTCACATCAGTGTCTGGCTATGTACCCTCCAGGCACAGTAATGCAAACAATAAACTTCAACTGTCTGGGGACACTGTCGTTGTCCTCCATCCTGTGCCATGCCAATCCTTGCATATGCAAAATGAATTCCAGGGGCTTCTACACTCAGACTCGTACACACACAGAGTCTTACTAACACATATGTACTACACACATACTCTTCACACACAGACACTCGCCATACTCACAGGATGTCATTGCAGGGTGCTGGATTTCACATAATAGTGGGACTTTGCACAAGGAGCGTTAATCGGCTACACTCTTACTGACAAAGATGATAATGGCTGATGAACTAAAAGATTACAGTATATAGTATGCTGCCACCACGCGGTATACACTGAACCCAGGATAGGGATATAAGTTCTCTGTCGAATCTAAGGGCACGATTGTTGCATCACCTCCACATCAAAGGACTGGTCCCGGAACTCACAATATCAGGGATTGGACTGACTTCTGTGTAAACACATTAATGTGACACCAGGGCCTAATTAAAAGTCAGTATACCAGTTCACATGCATTCAGACAATCAGGATAGGTGTACACATACCGGCATTATGATCCCAGCACATAAAAAACATTTACAATGCACAGCTCATAAATCAACATTTTGGAATAAATATGTATTGTTTGCAAACCCAGCACGATAAGATGCACTTCTTTGTTTCACACAACATGTTTTTTCTCAATCCAAGTGTATAGTTTGTGATAATGAATGCAGGTATCTGGTTACTTTCACCTCCTGAATTCTCAATGAACAGACAATGGTACAAACTTCTTTACTTTAAAAGAACTAATATATTTTGTAAAGGTGAGGATTTTGTATAGTCAGGGAAACAGAGACTAATATATTGGCACATGTGGCTAGTGCCATAACCACATGAACTCAATTATGTGCTTAGGTGAAAAATGCATTTTACAGAGCAATAACTGAGATAATACAGTGATTTCAAATATAAACCTTAGAAGATACGAAAGGAAATTGATAGAGTTGGCACACCAATGAAGTATATGCATTGCTCTTACAAATTCACATTAACCAATACAGAGACAGTTTATTTTCCGCTGTTGACATATCATTTGAGCCTATAGAGGTCACATATGAAGTTGACAATGAATATTACATTGCAGAAAAGTATTGATTCCTTTAAATGTGAAACATCGAATGATGCTGAGAAACATCACATAACCCAAACCCTAAAAAACTAATTATTTGTAGGATCTTAAATTGTGTATGTTTGTGTTCCAACTCCTTGTCTGACTAGGCAGTGGACTGGATATAGGAAATCAATTTACATGCATAATAAACAAACACCCACAACAGACATCGGATAACAAATGAAGTATCAAAATCATTTACAACTGATCCACTTTGTGAAAGAATGATCTTAATAGTTTGGCTACAAAAAAAACACTCCAAGCTCGCCCCAGTCCACCCACTCCTACTCAATTCACCCTGAGAGCAGTAAACATTGAAGGAGCAGGGTTCGTTATACATAAACAGAGAGGGAACCCACTCATAATATCAGGGATAGGATTAACCTATGTGTAAATGCATGAATTTGTCCCCAGGTGCAAAATAAAAGTCACAATACCAGTTTTACATGCAGTCGGGCAATCAGGGAAGGTGTACAGACATTGCAATTATCATTCCAGCCCATACATAATTATTTACAATGTATATCTCATAAATCATAATGTTTACAATAAATATGTATTGTCTGCAAACCCAGCACCATATGATGCCCTGCCTTGCTTCACACAACAAATCCTTTTTTCTCAATCTAAGCGTATAGTTTGAGATAAGTAATGCAGGTAGCTGGTTACTTTCACCTCTTGAATTCTCAATGAACAGACAATGATACAAACTTCTTCACTTAAAAGAGCTAATCTATTTTGCAAAGGTCAGCATTTTTCGTAGTCAGGGAAACACAGACTATTATATTGGCACTAGTGCCATAACCACATGAATTCAATTATGTGCTGAGTTAAACATTCTATTTCACAAAGCAATAACTGAGATAATACAGTGATTTCAAATATAAACCGTAAAAGTTATGAAAGAAAATTGATAGAGTTGGCACATCAAGAAAGTATATGCATTGCTCCTACAAATTCACATTAACCAATGCAGAGCCAGTTTATTTTCTGCTTTTGACATATCATTTGAGCAAACAGGAGTCACATATCAAGTTGACAATAAAGATTACATTGCAGAAAAGTATTGCTTCCTTTTAATGTGACACATTGAATCACACTGAAAAACATCACATAACCCAAACCCTAAAAAACTAAAAATATTTTTAGGTTCTTAACTTGTGTATGTTTGTGTTCTAACTCTGTGCCTGACTAGGCAGTGGACTGGACATAGGAAATCAATTTACATACATGATAAACAAACACCCACAACAGACGCCAAATAACACATGGAAAACCAACTCCTTTACAACTAATGCACTTTGTGAAAGACTGATTTCAACAATTTGAATTTAAAAAAATGACTACACCAAACTTGCCCCAGTCCACCCACTCCTACTCAATTCACACTGAGAGCAGTAAACATGGGAGGAACAGGATTAGTTATATATAACAGGGAGGGCACCCACTCACAATATCATGGATAGGACTGACCTCCATGTAAATGCATTAGAGTAACCCCAGGGCTACAGTAAATGTCAAGATACCAGGTTCACATGCAGTTGGCAATCAGGGTAGGTGTACACATACTGGGATTATCATCCCAGCACATACAAAACATTTTTCAATGCATATCTCAGAAATCATCATTTTTGCAATAAATATTTGTGTGCAAACCCAGCCTCATAAGATGCACTAGTGGCCTTGTTACACACAACAAATCTTTTTTTCTCATTCTAAGTGTATAGTTTGAGATAATGAATGCAGGTAGTTGTTTACTTTCACCTCTTGAATTCTCAATGAACAGACAATGATAGAAACTTCTTCACTTAAAAAGAGCTAATATATTTTGCAAAGGTCAGCGTTTTTCATAGTCAGGGAAACAGAGACTATTATATTGGCACTAGTGCCATAACCACATGAACTCAATTATGTGCTGAGTTGAGCAATCCATTTTACAAAGCAATAACTGAGATAATACAGTAATTTCGAATATAAACCATACAAGATATCAAAGAAAATTGATAGAGTTGGCACATCACAGAAGTATGTGCATTGCTCCTACAAATTCACATTAACCAATGCAGAGCCAGTTTATTTTCTGCTGTTGACATATCATTTGAGCATACAGAGATCACATATCAAGTTGACAATAAATATCACATTGCAGAAAAGTATAGCTTCCTTTTGATGTGACAAATTGAGTGACACTGAAAAGGATCACATAACCCAAGCCCTGAAAAAAAAATACTTTTAGGTTCTTAACTTGTGTATGTTTGTGTTCCAACTCCTTGACTGATGCAAAAACAACAGTTGATGGACAGAATGCAGAAAATGTCATACATTCACCCCAGTACAGAGATCTGGGCCTAAATCCATCGTTTTTTTGCTCACCATGCCGTTCCAGTTTGAACCCAGCCATATGCAAATCAGCCTTGACCCTGTGCCTCCTGGGAACAGTCCAGCCCGAACTGCCAAGCCAGGTCCTCACTGGACTGGAAACAAGCATCTAAGGACCGGTTTCGGGGTTTCACCCCTCTTCAGCCAGGATAGCTTGATTCCAGTGGCATGGAGAGCACGGGACCCACGTCTGGGCATACCCTTCCCACTCGGGGTGAGAAATGCAAAAACAACAGTTGATGGACAGAATGCAGAACAATGTCATATATTCACCCCAATACAGATATCTGGGCCTAAATCTATCGTTTTTTTGCTCACCATGCCGTTCCAGTTTGAACCCAGCCATATGCAAATCAGTCTTGACCCTGTGCCTCATGGGAACAGTCCAGCCCAACTGCCAAGCCGGGTCCTCACTGGACTGGAAACAAGCATCCTTGGACCGGTTTCGGGGTTTCACCCCTCTTCAGTCGGTATAGCTTGATTCTCCTTGACTGACCAGGCAATGGACTGGTCACAGGAAATCAATTTACATTCATGATAAACAAACACCCACAACGGACGCCGGATAATAAATGAAAAGCCAAATCCTTTACTACTAATGCACTTTGTAAAAGACTGATCTCAAAAATACTAAAATTACTACTCCAGACTAGCCCCAGTCCAACCACTCCTACTCAATTCACACTAAGAGCAGTAAACATAGGAGAAACAGGATTAGTTATAAACAGGCAGCGCAACCACAGCAAAAACAGTAACGGCAGGGATTAGGACTAAAACAACTTAAAATAGGTGTGGGTATTGGAGTTAAACAGAGAAATATCTGCCAATAAGCAATGCCCACTTACACCGGGTGGTCCAAGCAATGTTAAAGCAATGCCTCCAACGTAATAGCTTGAGTCCTAGATCAGTGCTAGATCAGGGCCTATATTATTCTTGAAACAGCAAATGTAATCCTATATAATTATCAGTAGAAAATATCATAAAGCCCATGGGCACTAGAATTTGTAAATTCAGAAATTTGGGCCCGCTGTACATAGCAGGAGTCTCGATTGGAAGACATCTTCCTGATTTTCAGAGTTTTTTTCAAAGAATAATAATGAAGTAATTCACTTCAGCTTTGTTTGAGTGTAGAGAGAAGGTTCAGTGCTGTCATCCTGGCTTTGGAAACCTTCCTCCATCACTGTGTGGGCCAGCATCTTGGACTGGGGCCATTGATACAAGGCTGGTTCTAGAGGTTGTAGCCCTTCCTGCTGCTACCCCTGCACCCTCCCACTGCCAAACATCACCAAGGCATCAAACATCTTTCAGTTACTTTGACCCAATCTGTCAATAATTATGTAGCAAAGTTTTTTTCTTGAAAATAATTAATCACAAAATCAAATATTTAACAAATATAAAATGGAAGTGTGAAAGATGGGAGAAGGACAGTGACATAAAGGAGTGAGAATGGCTACGGGGTGAACAAGGGTAACAAAAAGGGCAATGGCACCAATGGTAAGGGAGGCAGTTCTGTAAAGTTACCTGCATTATTGCTGAGCAGATACTGATATATTTGTTTCATACGCATATACATTCCACCTGCCAGAATAAGTACAAAGTACTGTATGTATTGAAAGGTATTTAGGAATAAAAAGAAGCATTAGCAGAGCTTATAGATCTGGTTTTAAAGTGCCAATGCACATATAAACATGCATTCTCAACTGCCCTTTGTGTGTGTTGCACAAACAAATGCTGGTTAACATATTCAAGCCTGACCTAGTAGCTTCACCAGTGCTCAGGAAAGGAGCAATAATGGATTGCTTTCTGCGCAGAATGCATAAAAGAGACAAACTATTGAATGTGACAAACAGCATGATGACTGAGTGTACTTTTCAGATGTTAAATAGTCCCTCGTGTATTTCAGTGGAAGCAGTTCCTGGAAGACAGAATGATACACCACTAGCAGAAAGCATGAAGCGAGAGACTAACACTCCTTTGGGAGAAAATAAAACGCCCACACTATGTATATTTTAAAGAACCGAGGAGCTAAAGACCACTGTATATTTTAAAGAATTGGTTGCAATACGTCTTGTAGACAGCTGTGCTGTCAAGCCAGACCTAAAACGGATACTAGTCAATTGTTGATGAAAGTGTACAGTACACGTAACCAGTGCAAAGGTAAACATACAAAGAAGTTAAAATTTCACCCTCGCTCAATTCAAGCAATCATTGGATATGTGAATTTCGATCAGGTATTAATTTAGTAATTTTAGGGACGTAGCTTCACTGTTGCTAATACTATCAAATACTTTTACAAGCATTCAACTCAGAAAATACATTATTCATTGTAATCGTATTGCTAAAATTAAAGAAAAATATTTTCCAATGTGTACTGACTCTCCAATCATGAATCCTTGCGTATTACTGACAAACCATCTTTAAAAAATAAGCAGAGGAAGATTGATGTTTCGCTATTTTTTCTTTAAGACATTTAGAAGGAAATAGCTCATCTTTATGATCTATCTGCATTAAAGAATAAAACCAAGAAACGTGTTTTCCATTTGTTATGAAAACGCCCATTGTTTTTCTTATTCCCAAATCTTATCTAGCGTCTAATCTCTCACCTTATCCTGGAATATAAAATTGTAAACAAGGTGTTGACTTTTAGACAGTAGGAATATAAGATTCATTAAAATCGAACTAGACAAAAAATAGAACGTTAGAAAAGCGTCTACCAGGCCCATTATTTCAAGGATGTACAGTAAACTATTTGAGCCTTGGAGAAGATATCCTAGGGAGTTTTTTCAGCTTGCTTCACAGGAAACGTGGGGGGCATATTATCAAGGGCCTTATCTCCGCTTTTTTGGCTTAAAAAGCCAAAGAAGCGGAGATAATGTATTCGGCCTATTTACAAGGCAGTGCTAACATGCATTAGTGCATGTTAGCAGCCTTTTTACCTACGCCTCGCTTTGCATCTCTAATGAGATGCAAAGTGGGCGTTTCCTACTAACACAACACGGGAATCAAGGAGTTACAGCACTACTCCCTATCAACAAGCTGGCAATACCTACGTTAGAATCCGCGCTAACTGCGGATAACGCCGATAGCCAACGTCTGCTAAAAAGCAGATTTAGCAATACATATTATGGGAGGTTGATTCTATGGCTGAATCCACATCTCCCTATTAGCTAGGCTTGCCTTATTGCTTCCGTTGTATCGCTGGATTTCCAGCGATGTGCGTGAATTTCACCGCTATCGCCGGATTTAATATCGCCGTGGAGATATGCGTTGTAAATAACGCGATATCTTGGCGATTAAATCCGGCGATAGCCGGCGTTATGCTAAACCCGCTCAGCGATGTTTATCGCTATTCTTTGTTGATATGCTCCGTGTTGACACATTTCATGATGCCATACAAGCCTTATGTTTGGATAGCCTGCAGCCTTTGTGGTAAATAGTTAAACGTCGCTGAGAAGAGGACACTTCCATATTCTAATCTGGCCCAAAAAACTAACTTGGCAATAGTTATGAGGTGAATTTTTGGGCGACGGTGTTAAACTGGCCTTCCGGGAAGTCTAGTAATCAGGGGCGGACTGGCCGTAGCGGGCACCGGGCAATCCCCCGGTGCGCCGCACGGGTGGGGGCCAGTTTTGGGCCCCTGGGGGCCGTTTTTGTTACAGGGCCGATTTTGCAGCATAGCTGCAAAATCGGCCCTGTAACAAAATCGGCCGAAAACCGGCCCTGGCTAAGAGCTCGGGGGCACCCCAACCCCCCGCGAGGGGGAGGAGGGGGCGGCCAAGCACTTTGCCAGGGCTGATTTTGGTTCCCAGTCCGGCCCTGCTACTAATGCAAAATGGGCCAGCTTAAATGGGCCATTTATTTGGGGGGGAGGGAGGGTCCCTTTGGCCATGATGGAACCAAAAAACACCAACCCATACACTGGCTCTTTCAACCTAGCCCATCTGGCAGTACCAGACTGTCAGAAAGGCCACTCCAACACTCTGAGGAAATAGGGTTCATTCATCCCTTTGGTAAATTGCTTGGAATTGGTCTTGATTTTCTAAAAATGTGTTGCTCTAACAAAAGAGAAGAACCTAAAATGCTAACTTGGGTTTTGTCCTTGGACACAGTTGGGAAGTGTCACAAATTGTTATCAATGTGTACTTTTTTGTTATTTCTTCTTCGGCCTAGTCGGACCTCCAGGGACACGTGTAGAAAAGAACTATAATTGAGATTTCCTAATTACAATTCTTATCGAATCGCAATTAGGGAATCGCAATTCCTGATGTAATAATGCTTGCATCTTTCAAATTGTGATTCTGTGTGGGTTGCAAAACGGCCTGCTGGGGTCAGCAGACCACCATGGATGCTATTGATTTTCAATAAAGCAATCTTTTTTATATATGCAGGTCATTTTTCTTGAAGGAAAATGGAATGCGTTTAAAAAAAAAAAATAAACGTTAAAGTTACTTTTTTCGGGGGGTACGCAGTGGTCCCAGGGACCACTGCCTGCTCTTATAATATATTTTTCTTCCATTCTTAAAGGGGAAGGAGTCCAATCGGGCCCTGTGGGAAAGTAGGATCCGCTTCTTATGGTTACCCCACTTTTTGCTTGATTTTACACTTTTTTTGACTAGTCTGACTGGGATCCTGCTAATCAGGACCCCATGCAAACTGGAACTACAGGCCTGCCATTGCAGCCTGTGTAAGCTGGTGCTTGCACCACTTACTTTAGATATATGTTTACTATATCTATAGGTCACTACACTTAAAACCTATCAGTCACCACTCTAGCAGGCCTTGACAATCCTGAAGGCAGGGTGCTGGATTTTACGTGAGAGGGTGCCCCTGCATAAGCAGAACCCCTCTGCAGCCTTCGGAGACCATTCTCCCCGGTTGTTGGTGACGCAGCCAGACATATAGGTAGAGGTGTATTATATGCTCGCGTAAAATGCTCTCTCGAAAACGGCTGCAACAAAACTTGTCGTGTTTGGTATCAAACACCTTGGAATCATACTGCCACACCAGTAACCGGGGTGGGAGGTATGATTCCACCTTACTAAAGCAAACTTCATGGGGTCACTGGTCTTCCCGGTACCAGCCTTCTCGACCAGGGCAGCACAAAATGGTTGCTGCCAACCAGAGACACATTTCTGCCCTCCTGCTGCTGAGCCAAGCTCGAGCAGGGGAAGGCAGGACAATCGGCCTCCTGTCACAGGGAGGTGTGACCACCTCCCAGACAGGATTTAATGTATTGGGGCTGGGTGGGTGTACTTCCAAAATGCCTGAAAGTCTGCACATGGGGCACATTTGGTGTTCCTTTCCAAAGTCCAGCTCAAACCAGTTCTGGGAGCCGGTGGCTTCTGCACTGGTGTGAAACTGGACAAAGGACATGGGAGTATCCTCTCCACTGTCCTGACCCTCACCTGGGAGGGTCCCCTGAATCTGTCCAACCCTATCCCTTGGGTACAAAAGGGCAAACCTGGCTGTAGGACCCTAGATTCGATGTGGACAAGATTCTGATCAAGAATCCAATGACCTTCGAATGTCTGGACACTCTGGACTTCGCTGGACTTCGACTGGGCCCGACTTCGTATCCCTCTCCATCCAAAGCCTTGTCTGTGGCCGTGCACCGTACAGGCTCCATGCAGGACCTGTGGAGCATCAAGGACAACTGATGTATCTCCCTTGGAGGGAAGGAGGCACTCCCCTGCATTCTCAGGCACCGTAATGCAACTGACTGGTCTGCTGATCCTGAGCTCCTGTGAACCCGAACCCCTATGCACAGCGTTTATTTTCAAGTGCATATGCTTGTTGGTGTTCCCCAACTTCGTGCATTGGGCTGTCGATAGCCCCAACCTCTGCGCAGATTTCGTTCAAAGGATCCGGTCTCCCTGCACTCTGTGCCCTGCTAGACATTGCTTTGTGAAACCTTGTGACTCCTGTGCCTCCAGCCTGCGGGTCCATTAAAGGGACAATCCTAATTTTCTTGGGCTCCCCTGGTTGCTCCAGGCCTGCCCTGACTCCCCTTGCTGTGGTGAGTCCCCTGGTACTTGCTGGGCCAGACCGTAACCTTCTTTGACCTTCTTCGTGGGTTGCAGTTGCCAAGGCTTGTAGGTGCTCCCGCCAGACACCGAGCCCTCATCACTCGACATGCTTTGTGGGACAGCTCATACCTGGCTCCTGGTCATCCTCGACATCTTCTGGTCCCCGTGGCTGCAGAGTCAAGGTCTCCCTCTTCACACCTGAAGTAGCCTACATCAGTGGGCATTCGTCTATCGAGCCCCTGGTCACTCCTGAGTGACCTAGACTCTGCCCCCTTGCTTTCAGGTTCCTTCCTTCAAGAATCCACCTGTGGGTTCCACCGTAAATTTTTCTTCTTTCCAGCAGTGGCATTTCTTTGAAAGCTCCCATTGAGAACGACTGCGGTGTCTGGCGCCACTTTGAACCTATGCACCCAGCTTTCCTGGGATAGGTAACTCTGGTACTTCGGTTTCCACGGGTGCGGTGGCTCTCCAACCTTCTATGTTCTGAAGGCTTTCTTCGTAATCCACTAGGAAGGGTCCGTAAACACTAAAACTGCAACCGCGACTCTCCCATTGAATTGTATGTAGCACGCGGTCTTGTTCTCACACTGCACCCGTCCTCCGTAGGGTCCCTCCTTACTCACCTTGGGTGGTTCCTTGGGGTCCCAGTGATTCTACAACCTCTAGACACTGTCTTGACTCGAGTCATGGTTCTTACAACACTATTTTAGTATATGATTTGGTCTCCCCTTGGAGGCCACTGTGTACTAGTGCTACTTACGTTTGTTTCTATGCTACAGTATTGTGTACTTCATGCTTATCTGCATGTAGCAGATACTGTGAGGTATTTAAGGTGTGTAATAGTAATAATAATAAATACATTATATTTTTATAACTACTGTATAGTTCTCCTTTCATTTAACCAATACAATAAGGTGGCATTTTGGTAAATCATGCTGCTTAACATTCCTTCAAGACTAAGCCTGTAGACTGCTCTCCACAGCTACCACTTGGATAGCTTTCTAAGGTTATTTTTGACCTCTTAAATCACCATAAGGGTTGTTGGACTGGTGCAAGGTGCCCCCTTTAATTAGTGGTATGCAAAAAAATGATGGACGGAATGCTGAATAAATCATACATTCACCCCCAGTCAAGAGATCTGGGTTAAATCCATAGTTCTTTTGCTCACCAAGCCACCCCAGTTTAGACCCAGCCATATGCAAATCAGTCTTGACCCTGTACCTCATGGGAGCAGTCCAGACTGAACTGCTAAGCCAGGTCCTCCCTGGACCGGGAACAAGCATCCTGGGACTGGTTTCTGGGTATTGCCCTTCATCAGCCAGGCTATCTTGAGTCCGGTGGCACAGTGAGCAAGGGACCCACATCTGGGCATACCCATCCCACTTAGGGTGAAAAGTGCTATGCAAAGAAATGATGGACGGAATGCTGAATAAATCATACATTCACCCCCAGTCAAGAGATCTGGGTTAAATCCATTGTTCTTTTGCTCACCATGCCACCCCAGTTCAGACCAACCATATGCAAATCACTCTTGACCCTGTGCCTCATGGGAACAGTCCAGACTGAACTGCCAAGCCAGGTCCTCCCTGGACCGGAAACAAGCATCCTGGGACCGGTTTCTGGGTATCACCCTTCATCAGGCAGGCTAGCGTGAATCCAGTGGCACAGTGAGCAAGGGACCCACGTCTCCATGCAATGCCATTTATGTAAATGTGAGATCTATTGCATTTTAAATGCTTGTTGTAGATATGTTGATTAGTAGACGTTAGAATATAATCAATTTTTGTACGTTCTTTTTTTATTTTAAGATAATTGGCAAGAAGTTTCCCTGCTTTATTTTGACCCCCATAATAGTTCGCACTAGATTTTAGTAAATAAGAATTGGCACATTCTGTAGAAAGTGTTTTAAACTCAAATTTAGCAGACACTAAATCCTTTAATATACAGTCTGAGTGAGGGTTATTAAAAGAACATTCTAATCGCTTAATGCGTGCATTATGTACTTTAAATTTATTGGAGATAGATTTCCATTTCTGACAAACAAATTTAATAATAAAATCTCTAGAAGCGGCTTTAAAAGCGTCCCAAATAATTTGAGGGGATATGTCAGGAGAATAATTTTCTTTGAAAAATGTGTTAGCAAATTGTTCAAAGGTACGTGTAAATTGCAAATCTAGGAGGAGACATTATTAAATCTCCATCGTTTAGTTCCCTGAGAGGGTGGAAGAGGTCTAAAACCAAGGTGACCGGTGCGTGGTCGGAGATCAAAATGGATCCTATCTCAGAGTTAATGATGTCTTGGGCAAAGCATTAGAAATGAACATGTAATCTATTCGCGATTGGGAAAAGTGGACATGAGAAAAGAAAGTGTACTCCTGATGTGTTGGATTGTACTTCTCCAAGCATCGATAAGAGATTGTTTGGATATTTTTGACTTGAACTGAGAATGTATTTGTGAAGGTGGAAATCTAGATTTGGAGCACATATCTATGATGGGATCAAATACCATTTTACAATCTCCACCAACAATCAAATAATCATCAGTATAAGTCATCAGTTTAGACAACACTCCTGAGCAAAACGAACTATCTGGATTAGTAGGTGCATACAAATTAACAATAGTGAGCAGAATTTTATCAATAAGTAAGGAAACTGAAACCCATCTACCTTCACAGTCAACATCCTGTGAAAGAGTGTGTATAGAAAGGCGCTTATGACATAAAATAGCTACCCCATTACATTTTCCTTAGCCTGGAGAAACAAAAACATTACCAGGCCACTGTATTTTAAGTTTACTCACTTCTATGTCTGAAATATGTATTTCTTGCAATAGAACAATATCACCTTTTAAGTTGGCTATGTGAGACCAAACCCTTTGATGCTTCACAGGGGAGCCTAAACCTTTTACAGTCCATGAGATAAATCTTAAAGCCATCTATAAAACGATAATAAATTTAAAGAATACATAACAGGCAGTACTAATTAACATTATATAAAAACTATATAAAATAACAACAAAAGATACTACAGTATAATCCTGAAAGTGTAACAATTTATCAGAGTACATTGCATATGAGGCAAAAATTGAAATCAGAGTAGAAGAGGAGAAAAAAGGAGAATAGAAGACAGAAAAATAAAAATGAAGAGCTGATATACAGAGTAATATTTAAAAAGAAAACTAGAAATAAACAAGAACTTGATAATGATCTTCCGAAAAAAGAAAGTAGAAGATGGAGAAAGAAACATGATGAAGCATAAGGAGAGAGCCAGACAAAATCCATACATAAAATATAACAAATAACATAACAGAAAGAACACACAAACTTCGAGGGTGGTTGAGCCACATAAGGGAAATGGTACAACAACCGGCACTCTCAGGAACGGGCATGGGAGGAAGGAGAAATATCATCAAATACTGAAGAGGAGTCACATGTATGACTTATGACAAAGGCAGTACCTGGAAAAAAGAAGAAGGAACAAGTTATACACATATTAAAACCAAAACAATACAAAAAACATATAAAACATATAAACAGGATTGTACTACATATAAACAAAAATTACTGAATCAAGTTCAACAAAAGGTCTAGTAACTTCCATATCTTCCAGCCTACAGTTATATAAAAATCTTTGAAGAAGGCAGGGGTCTTCATAGGTTGTGGTCTTATTCTTATATGTGACTTTAAACAGGCAGGGGTGGATAAGACCAAATCTGGCATTAATGTTTCTCAGTGCTGGCCTCATGTCCAAAATCTTCTTCTGTCTGTCCGCTGTTGCCTTGGCATAGTCTTAGGAAAAGAAAAGGGTAGAGCCATGCCAGGAGATTCTACCCTTGACCTTCACTACTTGCAGGACCTTCAACAAGTCTGTGTATCCTAAAAAATACAAAATAACTCCTCTTGGTTTATTCGATGAAGACATAGACTGTGAAACATGACCTGAGCGATGAGCTCTTTGGATGTTCAATGTCGGGGATTTAGGAAGATCCAGACGTTTTGGGAGAAATGATTGGAAGAAGGAGAGAGGATTAGGGCCTTCAAGTCCCTCTACTAAGCCGTAAATATGTAGATTGTTGCGTCGGTTGCAGTTTTCAAGGTTCTCAATCTGTTTTTCAAGATCTGAGATTGCATAGAGGGGACTTCAGTGGTGACAGAATGGAAAGATTCCACTTTGTTTTCTAATTGAACAACCATACTCTCCATGTGTGACCATTTATCATCCGGTTGTTGAAGGCGAATATTGGTCTCTTCCATATAAGATTTAAGAGCCCAAATTTCCTCAAGGATTATTTCCATAGAGATTGAAGGAGGAGATATAGTTGGTGAAGGTGGGTCTTTTTTAATCCTTTTTCCAGATGAGAGGGCTGATGAGACTGATAATTTGGACACCATTTTGGAACTAGCAAGTGGAATACTTGAAGGCGGGAAAATAATTGTTGCACTTTGTTCTGAATCTGCCATGTTATCCAGAAGAATGCAAACAGGGTTGAAATCAACCACAGACGGAGTAGAGCTGTTGACAGAACGATGAGCAGGTTTTGTTCTCCCTAAACACAAAATAGGGAACACGCAGCCAAAAATATTAAGGGAGCTTGACAAAAATGTACAGTAAAACAGCAGAAGTGATATTATACACTTTATGTTGAAAAATTCCAGTCACAAAGGAGATTTAGTAAGGCAGTATTTAAGAAATTCAAGAAAAACTGATAGAAATTACCTCCGGAAAAACTCTAAAAAATTATAGAAATTACCTCAAAACTACTGAGGAGATGTGGAATGAGTAACTCCAATATACACATGCTATTATTAAACACTAAAAGTCCAGCAAGAACTCCAAATTTGGTAATTCCATGAGTTATGCTGATTATTGCTGAGGAAAAATCATTCTTGCTGCATAAAACATAATGGCGGCCGCACTACTTGAGGGAAATGCAACGGCATAAACAAATGCAAAGTGCGGTTTCCAACTTACCGCAAGGACGCTTCTGTGGGTAGAAAACAGATGCTGGTAACTTCATTCTTTGATGCCTCGCATCCCGAATGTAGTTGTGAGGTCTTGCCGGGTTGCGGAAGGAAAAACCTCCCGCGACCGCTCTGGAGCTCACCGCGATGAGGCCACACCCTTCGGCGTCCAAGCCATGCCCCTCCAATCGGCCCATTTCTGACTACAAAAATGCTTTGTACATATATCCCATAGTTCAGTTTTTCATCATTCACACTCTGAGACTGTCACTGCAGTGGCAGCATTTTAAAAGAGAAGTGATGTCTTCAGCATCAATGTGAATTTTCACCCGAAGGTGACGCAGAAATTTCTGATGTACTACAGTGGCTGAACATAAGGGTGACAATAAGGCATTCATATATAACTAATCAGTGAAATCCAGGGATATGTAAAAAACAAATGTGATTGCTGTGCCGGTCTAAGTACTCAATCACAGAGTCTTGTGTTTTTTCTCTATAATTTCAATGGTTGAGACTGAGGACGAGGTGGGAGCAGCACATGGTTTTACACATACTGAGTGGTAGCAGCAGTGACCATGGTTTTGGTAGGTACTGGCGCATGGCTGCAAACGTTCAGTGGAAGAGGGAACGATGAGAAGGTCAATAGAGACAGAAATGGTGTGAGAATGGGCAAGGGGTGGATAGGGCAATAAAGAGGCTAATAGCAGCAACAGTAAATAAAGCAGAACATGCATAAAATGTGATAGGAAAGTGTAAAGGAAGATGTTGCAAAAACAAATAAATATTCAGGAGATAGGGTTGTTGATAGGGTTGTTGATAATGAAAAATAAAGAATGAAAATGAAACGAAAACTGTGTTTACTAACAACTCGTACCTATTGAGTAGGCACCTGGACACCTAGCCTGCCCCTTTGCCTGTGGCCTCCAGTTCCTGCTTGGTCAAGACTGATTCAGTTGCACCACGGCTGCCTGGGTTTTCAAGCTGAGGTTGTCTTACCGTGTTTTCCTACTCACTCTTCTTCCCAAAAACCCCAGGACCTACTTAGTGCAGACCGCAGCACGACCACATCAGTAGCACCTGAACACCTAGCCTGCCACTTGGCTGTGCCTCCAGTTCCTGCTTGTTCTAGCCTAATCCAGTGACACCACCCCTGCCTGGGTTTTCCATCTAAAGTTTTCCCACCTGTGTTTTCCTACTTACTGTTCTTCCTGCCAACAGAAACCCTGCCCAACCCAGGAACTACTTAATGAAGACTGCAGTGTGACCTCACAGTGGGTGCGTCAACGGCAAGCCCATCTGTGCCCATCCACGCTTGGACCGCACCTAGCGCAACGACCCCTGGCTCACCCTCAACCCTGGATGTTGCAACAAACACTGCTACCACGCCAACCCACATCATCTTCCTCACTGACACCTGGCTCAACCCCACTTCCACCCCAGACATTGCCACAGTGATCCCTGATGGATATAAAATCACTCACCAGGACTGCACCAACAAGCCGGGAGGAGGAACAGCCATCATCCACAAAGAGATCATACAGTGCACCGCTACGAATGACAACATCACCACTCCCTTGGAACATCTCAAATTCAAGCTCTACATGGACGACAAGACAACCATCAGAGGCACCTTCGTATACCGACCCCCAGGCCTGCACTCCAGCTTCTGCAACACCATTGCAGACTTCATTGCACTCCTAGCCTTAGACTCTAAGAACTACATCTTCCTCAGTGACCTACATTTCCACATTGACTACCTCAATGACAATAACACCGCCTACCTCCTCAAAAGTATGAGCAGCCTCAGATTTACCTTGATTGCCCACGACCCTACACACACCACATGATACATGCTGTACCCCATTTTCACCTCCACCAACAGCGTCAAATACAGCCATGTCACAGAACTCAGTCCATCATCCACTTAAGCATCTCCAGCCCTTGCATCACCATCCCCAAGTCGACCAGCACCCTCAACCAGACATGGAACAAAACCTCAGAGACCAGCTGGAAAGACGCCCTCAGCACCAACAACCCTGCCACTGCCACTAACCTCAAACATGAAGTGAAGATCTTCAACACCTGGATCACAAATTGCACCAGCAGCATCGTCCCTATCGAGAGCAACATCCAGAGAAAATCCTCCAGCTGGAACACCCAAGAACTCAGAACACTGAAACGACACAGCAAACAGCTGGAGAGGAGATGGCCCATCAGCAAGTACACCTCCAATGGGGCAGCCTTCAAGAAGTCTATCAACCTCTACCACCGCCTGCTGAGCGCAACAAAGAAGACAGCTGTAACTACATACATAGAAACCAGTGCCAGCAACACCTAGGAACTTTTCAACATCATTAAGGAATTCTCCAACCCGGCTGCCACCAAAAACAACATCACACACTCACAGGAACTGTGCGACAACATCACTGACTTCTACCACGACAAGATTGCAAACATATGCAGAAACATTGAACTCCAACCCACACTTATGGACTTCCTTGGCAGATACACCACCACCACCACAAACGACATGAACCACAAACTGACCACCTGGAACCTCCTCTCCACCCAGGACACCACCTCCACCATAAAATCCATCCACTCGGGAGCTCCCTCAGACCCATGCCAGCTCCACATCTTTAACCTCAGAAAGCAAAGGATTAGCCAGGAACTCACCACCCTGCTAAACACCTTTATAACCACCCAACATTTCCCAAAGCCTGGAAACAAGCCAAAGTCAGACCACTACTCTGAAAACCCTCCATCGGCCCCAGTGAACTCCTGGCCAATCTCCCTGCTCTCATTCCCATCAATGGTACTGGAAAAGATCATCAACAAGCAATTCATGACACACCTGGAGCAGAACCAGCTACTCTGCACCTCCTAATCCCGCTTCCACAGTATCAAAGCATTGAAACCGCCTTGTCTGCAGCCACCAACAACATCTGAACCCTCCTCAACCAAGGAGACACAGCAGCTCTGAGCTTCCTCGGCATCTAAGGAGCCTTTGACACAATATCCCACCGCAGGCTGATCCAAAGACTCCTCCACATAGCATCCAAGGGGACGCGCTCAGGTGGACCACCTCCTTCCTCACTGGAAGAACCTAAAGAATCCACCTCCTACCTTTCACCTCCGAACCCAAGAAGATCACGTGCGGTATCCCCCAGAGCTCATCCCTCAGCAACACACTCTTACCCATCTATGACCCCATTGATCAACATCGCCAGATCCCTCAGTCTCAAAATAATTTCCTACACAGATATCACCCAACTCATCCTCTCATTCACCGACAACCCAACCACTGGCAGAATCAACTTCTACAGATACATGGCAAGCATCGCCGACGTTATGAGCCTGCCGCTGAATAATAATAAGGCAAAAGTACTGATCTTCGACAACCACAGGACCACATGGAATGACTCCTGGGGGCCATCAAACCTCGGACCCACACCCACTTCCTCCGACCACGCCAGAAACCTCAGAATAATCATTGAAAACAATTACCATGAAATCACAGATCAATGCCGTTTCCTACGCCTCTGTCAAATGGCTACCCCTACAGACAAGACGCACGTGACACACGCCCTCATCACCAGCTGACTGAACTATGGCTATGCCCTCTACATAGGAGTCGCCACATACATCTTACTGAGACTTCAGAACATACATACTCATCCTTGGCCTTCCCCAACAAACCCACATCAGACCTTACCACAGGCAACTCCAATGACTCCCCGTACAGAGGAGATTCCAATTCAAGCTGCTAACCTTAGCACACAAGGCTCTACACAACCATGGACCCATACTACTTGCATCTACCGAAGCAGAAGTGGAGGACGCTTCTTCTCTCATATTGCAGCAAAGACCTGGAACAGCCTCCCCATGCAGCTCCATACCATCACCTCACTTCCTGAATTGTGAATGGCCCTCAAGACCTGTCTATTCATATAAGCCTCAGAGACTGCAAGCACCTGGATACCCTATTGCGTGATTAGCTGCACTTTATAAATTCTGGTTGATTGAAATCCTGATTGATTGACTCAAAACTATTTGTTTATCAGTGTAAATTTTTTCAATGTTATTGGAATAAGAGTATTAATCTCATGGCTCTTCAGTTGCCTACTCCGGACATTAATGAGTCCAGAATTCTTATGGAAAATTATCTAAATGGCTTAAAATTCACACACTATTGCAAAAGAAGACTTGTAACCTTTCCTAAAGTCCTTAAAAGAGAATCAGTAATAATAATACAATGATGGGATATTACAAGCAGGGAGATGGTAGAAGTTTTCCTTTGTTGTGGAATAATGCAAGATTGTTTCAAGGTGAATGGGTAAGGATTGGCTTCTGGTCCGTTCTTCATGAACATACATGATCTGGGAGTCTTATGGAATGGAGGTAGGCTTCATGGCATACGATTAGGTTATAATTTCACAGATGAAAACGAAAGCTGCAAAGTTTGTCTCGAAGGATAGGAAAGTTACAAACAGAAGCATTAACTGATTTTTAGACGTGGATTTATTTATACAATAATTGGGATGTAAAAGGGTTAAAAATGTCGCAAGTGGACCTGACAAAAAAGG
This sequence comes from Triturus cristatus, assembly GCF_964204655.1. Taxonomy (NCBI): domain Eukaryota; kingdom Metazoa; phylum Chordata; class Amphibia; order Caudata; family Salamandridae; genus Triturus; species Triturus cristatus. The sequence continues at coordinate 504,098,925 of NC_140587.1, forward strand.
ATTTGAGAAGTGGAATATGTAGAAAGGTCCTTCCACACTGCTACCTACTATAAATTGGCAGCAATTACATAGGTAGATGCAGCAGATGATTTGCATGAAATGTGTTTGAAACTGCTAGGAATGTTATATTATGAAAATCTGGAAGGATCAAACATATTGCAGAAGACAATGGTATTCAGCTATGAGGGTAATGGTACAGTAGAGAAGTGTTACCTTCCCTTCAGAGGTGTTGGCTGGCAGCAAAGCTTTCAGCTGTCAATTGTCCACCCTAGATGATGGACAGAGATTACTGTTATAAATATGTGTTATACAATTATGCTGACAGTCAGTGCAATACAACTGATTATGATGCGATCAATGCTATGTTTGTTTTCAGCACAATGGCTACTCCCATTCATAGTTAAACACGTTAGATGAAGTCCACTGTTCCTTAGATGCAATGCCTACAAAAGGCATTGCCTGATCCTATGATTGACAATAACTGCAAATACCATTGCAGCAATAACATTCAGCTGTAGGTAGCTTGTTTTTTGACCACCAGTGGCTGGGAGGCCCCGCCTCCTGTGCTCTGTTAATATGTGCCTTTGTTTTTTAAATTAAATTACGGTCATTCTGGTAAAACAACTGACTTTTCAGCACTCATGCGCAGCAGATACCAAAGATACTAAAAGTAGGATTGAAGGATATATTTTGCCCAGCTACCCAAATAACATACAGTGATTTTAGGTGAAAGGTCATTCCTAGCATCACCCACTGCAGGGCATATTTCTAATGTGTAAAATGTAACACAACATACACTGTGTAATTTGTGAATGAAGAGTGCTAGCAAAATCAAATTCAAAGCATGCAGGTAAACTGGATTGAAAATAACAGTGGGGAAGTTATACGCTGTTATAAGCTTCAGGTATACAAAATCTTTTTTTGATTACATACCATTCCCACATTTGAGCCTATGCCAGCTGTATTTGAATGGATAGGCCACACAATGCCCAGGACGGGAGAGGGGGCACAGAAGTGTACTTCCAGGAGGAATATTTCATGTGAATTGTTTTCTGCTACATCGTCCCTATTCAAAAATGGGAAAAAAGTGACTTGATGGGACACGCTTCTGAAGCAGGCCAAGAACAGGTGATGACTCCTGGGAGATGTTTGTTTGAAATTCATTAGGGTAAAATGTGACGACAAGGGGTGGAATTTGAGGGCAGTAGGGAGCTTCATGCAGCCATCATAAGAGTTACTGGGTGAGGGGTTGAAACCCTACTCAAGCAGCAACAACAATCTCTGTCGGGGTGTGTCACGAGCAAACCCCAAATTAACCTGTGCTCAACCCTCTGGTAGCTTGACACAAAAGCAGTCAGACTTAACTTAGAGGCATGTATCAAGTATATAAACAGCACTTCAAACAGTATTAAGGAGGAAACACAACACAAGAAAAATCCCACACCTATTTAGAAAACAATAGAGTAAAATGTAATACATTATTTGAGACCAAAAAGATAAAATCCAATCAGTAAAATCAGAGATATGCTATTTTAAAGATTTGAGGTAAGTAAAGAGTCTAAAAGCACAAAGCACAACCCAGGATTTTCTGGTTGAGCAAGACTGTGTGAAAGTCGCATGTTCAAGCCAACCGCGATGGAGGGCAAGCCGCATACAGGGACCAGGTTAGTTCCGCTGAAAGAGTTACCTTCAAAGTCCAACACAAAGAGTTATGTTCATTGTGGAATGGGCAGGGAGAGCATCGCCGATGGTCAGTGGAGAGAAGGCTGGGCATCTCGGACGATTGGGGCTGTAGTTCGAAGATCCTGTTGGGCTTTGCAGACAGCCGTTGCTGATGCTTCACGTTGTTGGTCACCTCATGCTGTTAATGCTGTAGCGTGAAGTGCAGATCTCACGCTGCCAGGTGTTGTTGACGGTCACTGTGGCACAAAGAGTCAAGTTCACCAGAACTTCGTGTTGGCGAGCGAAGCAGGCAGCAAGATCTTGGCACAAATGGGCCCGTTCGCGTTTGTGAAGAGCCGAAAACTTCAGCATTTCTCCTTTTCTGTGGTGAGGATCTCAACTCAGGCCACACCAAGTTTCCAAGACCTATGGGGCACCTCGTGGGGGTCAGGAACTCACTTCAGCAGAGGCCGTCAGGTTCAGTTGCAGGCCCAGTTGCATTCCAGGCAGTAGGGTGTAAGTCAATTTTACAATGTATAAAGGAGAGAACACAAGCACTTTAGCACTGATTAACATTGGTAAAATGTGCAGAATCCTAAGGCATGCAAAAGCAAAGTCAGAAAAAACAGGAGGGTGAAGGCTGGTGTTTTGGGATGATCCTGCAGAAAGGGCCCAGTCCAACAGTGTCTAGTGGGTGGATCCCTGTTTGGGTAAACAAAGTCCTGAAGCAACCCTCTAACACGGACCACCTAGGAGAGGTACAGCTGGAAACTCTGTCCAGCTGTACATGTCCCACACAGATCAGTGACCGAGGACAGAGTTATGCCCCCCCCCCTGTATGGGGAAAGTGTTATGCACCTCGAGCACCTATCAAAATTTGTATGTCAGGGAAGCACTTCCCTTGTGTCCATAGTTTGTTATGTTATGTTATTGCCATTTGTATTGAGCCAAAATCACCAATGGTCTCAAAGCGCTTGTGAGGAACATAAATCAATACCAGGGCTAGACATCCCGAAACTCGGTCAATTTGGGTGTAGCTTGTCCAAAAGCCTGTATAAACAGGAGTGTCTTTAGTTTCTTCCTAAAGGTGAATAGGGTGCCTTCCCTATGCAAACTCTCCGGTAGCTTGATCCAGAGCTGATGAATCATGACTGAAAAAGTTCGGATCCCCATGATGGATTTGTCAAACCGTGGACAGGACAACAAGCTTGCATCAGATGATTGGAGGCATCGTCCTGGCACATAGCACTTCAAACGTTCCTTGATGTAATAAGGTGCCGCTCCATGCAGGGCTTTGTGTGCAATACACAAACCCTTAAACCTAGCCCTCTGCTTGATTGGGAGCCAGTGCAATTGTTGCAGCAATGGTGTGGCATGTGCTCTTCTAGGAAGTTTGAATATCAGTGTCGCTGCATCATTCATAACCACCTGAAGCTTCCCTGATAATCTGTCAGGTAGCCCGATGTATAACGTGTTACTGTACTCCAGTCGTGACACAATTAGAGCTGACAATACAGTATGCATGGTGGAGAATGACAGGAGGGGGTACAAGTTTACGGAGTTGCCTCATAAGGCCCACACAATTCCGCACCACAGTGGTCACCCGGTTGTTCAGCGTTAGCTTGTTGTCTAACCTAATACCCAGGCACTTCACAACTGGCATAGGTGCCGGAGTAGTGCCTAGCCCTTGTGGCCAGAAGGAATTGGACCAGGGGTTGCCCCCTGTGGTAATAGCTAGTACCTCCGTCTTGTCTGGATTTACTTTCAGTGAGTTGGTGGTCATCCAGAAGAATATTCTGTACGTTAGACTGTGCATGTGTTGAATTGTCGATCCACAAGATTAGTTGCGTATCGTCAGCATAATTGAACACCAGACAGTCTAGTTTTGCCAGTGCTTCCACGAGTGGCTGCAAATAGATGTTAAAGAGCAGTGGCGACAATGCAGAACCCTGCGGGACCCCAAACGGCAAAGCGCCTTTCCTGGACACACATTCCCCTAGTTGGACCTTTTGTGACCGATCCTTCAAGAAGGAGGCAATCCACTGGTATACGGCGCCAGTGATTCCCAGCCCCCTGAACATGGGACAGCAGCTGAGCATGGTTCACTGTGTTGAACGCGGCTGAGAGATCCAAAATGATCAGCGCTGATGATTACTTCTTGTTGGCTGCGAGCCTCAACTCCTCCAGCACTGAGAGCATCACTAGCTCTATACTATTATGGGCCCTAAAGCCCACTTGCTGCACATGGAGCAGCTGGTGTTCCTCCAAAAAAGACAAAAGTGTACTAAGCACATGCTGCTCTACTACCTTAGCCAGAAAGGGAAGTCTGGATATGGGTCGGTAATTCTTCAGATAATTTACATCCGCCCCCGCTTTCTTCAGCAGCGGAGTCACCATAGCGTCCTTAAAGTTGAGAGGAACCTTCCCAGTTACCAGGGACAGGTTTAACAAGGACAACATTTCTGGCGCCATCACGGGGAGGATCATTTTGATTACCCTGGGGGGACAGGTGACCCTGATTTCCCTTTGGCCATGATGTGTGCTAGGCAGTCTAGATCTAGTGTTGGAAAGACTGAGAGACTACCACCCTGGAGAGGGCATGAACTTATGCCGGTATTGCCTATTAGGATGTCCTTGACTCTTGCTAGGAATAAGTCCTGAATCTTATTGCAGACGGCCCGATTGGCAACCGTCCTCTGTTCATTTTCTTGACTCAGCTCCCTCAGTACATTAAAGGTCTCCTTCTGAGTGTCCTTGGCATCCTTAATCTTCAACTCATAGTACTCTGGTTTCTTTGCTATGATAGATGTTTATTGGAGGGCTAGTTTAGCTGTCCCTCCCTGGCCTTCGGATCGTATGCTTTCTGCCATTGCCTTTCACACTGGCGTAGGGCCTGTTTATTTCCTCTTAATTCCTCCGTATACCATGGGGCGCCCTTCACTCTGTTCATTACCTTTTCCCTCCGTGCAGGGCCCCCTTGTCAATGGCTTTCCTCAGCCGGCTTGTAAGCCTCTCATAATCCAAATCCAGGTCGCCCGTCTGTCTCCCTGGGTGCGTTGTGTCAAACAGTGCCTCCCTCAGACAGGCTTCCTCCATTTTATGACAGCTCCGTACCGTCCTCCAGAGTGGGGATAGGCACTTTGGTGGACTGGGCACAGGGATCACAAAACTGATCAGATGGTGATCTGACAAGCTGCATGGCCTAAACTCTGTTAGTTATGCAGCGGGCAGTGTATTCCAGATGAGATCTAGAGTATGGCCCTTCTCATTGGTGGGGATCTCCACGATTTGTTTCAGCCCAAGCATGGTCATTACCTCTCCGAACCTGCTGGTCACAGGCTCTCTGGGTGCCTGGTCCCAGTGATAGTTAAAGTCCCCCATCACTAGAATTTGTTGATATCTAGAGCATAAATCACTTCAGTGACCAGATCATTGAACAGAGGTGTTGACCGAGGTGGACGGTATACTACCACTACTATCAGGCAGGAAGATTTTTACCCTTTTTTATCCCCAGGACCTCCGCTCCATCTAAGCTCTCAGCTACTATCCTCTCTGTGGGCAGGGACCTGCGGGAAAATATCGCTACCCCCCCTTCTTTTCTTGCCCTGTCGATTGTATGTTAGGACATCATAGTCTGGGGGAAGGGAGGCCACTATATCGGGACCTGAGGCCTCTTCTAACCATGTTTCCATTAGAGCAAGGATATCTAGCTCTGCTTCCTAGAGCAGGGTAAACATTTACAGATTGTGCTTCTGGAGGGACCGAGTGTTCAACTGTGCGGCCCTTAGTCTAGAGGGATCATCCGACCCCGTACCTTTCGCTCTTTGAGCTTGAGTACAGCTCCTCTCTGGCCCCTCCTTATCGATTAACAAGTTATCTCTAAGAAGCTTCTCTTCTAGTGCTTTAGGAAGGGCAGGCGTGCGGAGCGTACTGTTCAAATCTCGGAGTTCCTCCATGGAGTAGACAGGTCTTTGACCAGGAGTCCTGGCCCCTGGCCCCGGACGAACGTGGATGAGTGCGCATCCTCTCCAGCCTGTTTAAAGGAGCTGGTGGCGGTAAAACAATTGGGTATTATGCCCAACAGTATACAGTATTATTTTAAAGCCTCAGAATACACGGGCACTCGTAACCCAGGTATGGTTCCTGTTCCTTCACTGGCTGCGTGCCCGCCCCAGCCTGTTTAAATGCCCCCCCTCTGCCCTCCCTGCAGCCCTGCTGAGCAGCAGCTGATCAACAAACTAGACCGCTCACCGGCAAAACCACAGCCGGGGGCAGAAGTCAGAAAAAGCCTAAGTGCCAGAAAGGAGCTGGGGGCGCTAAAACAATTGTTTTATGTTGTTTGCTGTGACGTGCAGCAAGTGCAGTGCACTGACATTACAGTAAACAAAGGGAAAGCAGACCGCGCTGTTAGACTATTTGGCTGGCAGTGTGTGTGTATGGGCAGTTGGCTTGCAGTGTGTGCCTAGTGATTCCCTGGTGGTGTGTTTGTATGTGAGTTAGCTGATGTCTGGGTGAGTGGTAATTTGATTAGTATGTTAGTCCTATAGGCATATGAAAGTGAAGGGTCCTTGTATGACATGGTTTGTTGATGTGCGTGGTGTATTGTCTTTGGCCTGCTGATCGCAGTGTAAATGGCTTTCTGTGTTTGGTGCATGAAAGGCGTGTAAATGGCCTGTGAAGTGGATGGCGCCTTGAAATGGCTTTACAGCTCACAAGCTGAGAGTCATAGGTTCAGTAGTCCGCAATTCTAATTATCTTATTAATATTGATTTCTGTGTTTTGATTTATGTGAGATCAATTGGAAATAGAATTTGAACTTTCCATTCACCCTTGTATCTAATCCAACCAGTATGTGTCTATACTAGAGTAGCGGAGGGGTGTGTGTTTTCTGAACATCACTGAAATATACTACCAGTGTGCACATTCATCCAGGGAAAAACTACTACACCAAAACATTTCTGAAAACAATCACCCAGTGAAATCTAGGGTGGTGTGACTTGCATGGTTCCCACTACTTTTTCCTACATATCTATCCCTTTCAAACCCCTAAAAAGAGAATGTTCCAGATTCTGTAGGAATCCACATAATTTCTACCACCCAGCATTCCCACACTTGTCCTGATAAAAATGGTACCTCACTTGTGTGGCTTGGCCCTACAGCCAGAATCAGAAACAAACCAGGGATCATGCCAAGATGGTTCCTGACTTACATAGTCCCTGATTTTAAACATTCCTGTCATGGGCGCTAGGCCCACCCACATTAGTGGGGTAGCAAACCATCAGAAAATGTGTGGGAAAGCTAAGTGGTAGGAAATACGTGGATTCCAGCAGTTTCCAGAGCACTTCCTCACAGAAATGTGAGGAAAATGTGGGCCATATGTACAAGGACTGACAGCAGTTTTCTTACCACCGCGTACCACTGAAAACTATCACCTTGTTAGCGATGTATTTACAAGATGTCGCTACATGGCGATAGTTTCAGGGAGCCGTGGTGAAAACTGCTGCTAACACAAGGGTGAAGGCGATAGGAATTCTGTCATTAGTGGGCGAAAACTAACGAAAGGCCCATTAGGGGCAAAACAATGCACATTAGTTAGCCAAACAGGAGGTTTTTTTTCCTCTATAGGCAAAAATAGCCTATCAGTCCAAATCTAATAATACATAGGAACTAAAACCAATAGAATGCAGAATGGAGCACCAAGGGCCAAGTGCAGCACAGATCAACAACCCCCTCAAGCCCCTCAACAGCCAGGTTGACCAGCCAGAGTCCCAGGGGAGGAGGAAATTCAGGACTACATCTATGAAAAGAGGCGCACCGCTGGGCAAAACCAGTGATGCATCACTTCTCATTGCGCACTCCTTGCAACACCATGGCATCCAAAATCTTGAAAGCGCGGACAGTCCTGAGGTCCCGGAGGCCTCGCTGGGCCTGCGTCTAGGACCCGGAGAGGGATGCGGAGGTGCTGTGGAGTCGCTGGGCCGTGGCGCTAGACATTGAGGTGCGGTGATCGCCCTTACCTGTCGGTGAAGTCTGGCCGGTCGCATGGAGACACGTTGCTGACCGTGTGAGAAGACCGCCTTGAGCCCCTTGGAGCTGTGAATGGTAAAGGCACTCCTGCGCACCAACGTAGGGAGGTCTGCATCGCATACTATGATCCACCACTACACTGGGGTGCATGGAGGAGATTACCAACGGTGGGCCGCGCCTCTCTGTATCAAAGGCCGGATGATGTTGCGCTGGACGGACGCTGAGGCCCCTGAACTGCGCTGAACTTGTGTGGCGTGAGTGCTTCAACTTCCCACCTAAGTTGGACCTTTTGCATCACCTGCAGTGGGAGGTTCCCCAGTGGACTTGGTGGCGACTGCTGTACCCAGGCTTGTGAAATCTCACCTGGATGAGGCTCCTGCTGGCTGAGTCACAGATTTGGAGAGAGTGCAGCTGATTGCGCCAGGGTGTCAATGTCCAGGTAAGCAGAAGCTGGCATGTGTAGCAGAGGAGGCCCACGGTTCAAGTCGCCCAGGCCTAGCACCAGTGTGTGACGTACCCCCAGTAGCGGCTCATCCGCAATGACGGAAGAGCATCACCCCACTGCTTTCAAGCAGTGCAAGAAGCGGAAAAATAATAACATGATAGCTTTTTGATGTATTCATGCTATATTTCCTTTGCGTGCGGGAGGGTGGGTAGGGCAGCTCCACTCACGGAGTAGGGCAGGGGCAGAGTGGTATGCCCACTCAAGTGCGCAGTGACTGTTTGGTTGGCCCACTCAGGCCACCCAAAGCAGTCATGCACACTTCCCTGTTCGCAATACAGGCTGCATTACAGCCTGCATGGAGAACATGCCCACCCCTCCAGCCCCTGGCTGAACGCCTTGTCCCGGTGCTCCTGAACAATCACAACAACGCATTGCAGCATTGTGATTGGCTTAGGGGCGGGAGCCTTGCTTCCTGCTTCCTGGAAGCAGACGTAGGAGAGCAGGAGCTCAGAAGATGCAGGACCCGGCCACGAGGTAAGATTTATTTTATTAAAATATTTGCAACTCCCGCTCACACACCCCGGTGTCCCCATACTCTCCAATGTCCTTTTCTGTGTTTCCTACCTCCCAGCTGTCCAGTCTCCCCCGCAGCATTTCTGAATGGCAGCCGCTGTGCAACCATATGCAGTGGGTGTACCACTGGTGTGCTATAGGTATATATGATGTTACAACACATACCATTACATCGCATTCCATTACAATGCATACTAATACTATGCATATGGCAACAGTAGGGAAATTGCTGGATAGCGGAGGAGTAAAAATTACTATTCACACTCCAGTGAGTGCAATCCTAAAAATAACACCTGCACCCCAAAACACACCCTGAACCATAAAATTCATCTCTGACCTTTAAAACACACCCTAAAATTCATCTCTGACCCCCAAAACCCACCCTAAAACTTAAAAAATCTCCATTACTAACCTCACAATGAATTGGAATGGCATGCAATGCAAAGGCAACTGTGTTGTTAAAGTTGCGTTGTAAAGGCATTACGATGTAATGCCTGCATTGTAATTGACATCTTGCGTGCCAAAGGCACGCCATAGGTGAGCCCGTCTGCGACCGTCCGCCCCAGGACCACGCCCAGCACCAAGGACCCTTCCTCTCGGACACTCCACCGCTATAACGCCAGCACCCTCCTCGCCATCCACCCTGGATGCCACATTGCCTGCCATTTAGCAACACTGTGGAATTCTCTTGAACCCTGCACCTGTCTAAACTACAAACATACCTTCTGCCACATCAGCACACCAGTGCCTCGTGCCGCTCAGGCGACCAACAGTACACCCGACTGGCTCAACTGCATCCTCCTCAACGTGCGGTCCCTCCACAAACATGCAACAGAAATCTGGGACCTCCTCTACGCCACCTCTTCAGACATCGCCTTCTTCACGGAAACCTGGACCAACCTCTGCTCTGGACCAGACATCGCCATCCCTACTAAATCACCCGCAAGGACCACCCCGACTGTCCAGGAGGAGGCATTGCCATCTCCTACAAAGGCACACTCAGACTGACCACGCACTCTAATGACCCAACGGTGACCATGGAACACCTCAACTTCCATATCCGGACCAAGTTCAACATCATCCTCTGCAGCACCCTCATCTGCAGGCAACCCGTACCATGGACGCCCATTCACCGATACCATTGTAGACTCATTACACCCCAGGCTCTCCCATCCGCCAACAACATCCTACTCAGAGAACTCTAGTTTCACCTAGACAATCACAGTGACCAAAACACCACCCCCTCCTGGAGAAGGTCACCAACATCAGACTCAAGCAGCTAGTCACCTCACCAAGCCACATAGCAGGACACACGATCAAGCATGTCTCCTTCACCAGCAGGTACTTCAACTATAGCCACACCACCGGACTCTCCTGGACCGACCATCATTGTATACATCACGTCTTCACCATGCCCACCGTACACCACCGCTATCATCGCCCCTCCTCGCAACTAGATCAAGGCCACCGAAGAACATCTCGTCAACTCCCTCAGCACCACCACTCCGCCAACGCTTACAGATGATAACACCGCAGCAGGCAATCTCCACCAATGGATTTCCAACTGTGCTGATAAAATCAAGCACCACATTGCGCCATATTTGCAAAGTGACGCATGTAGGCATATGCATCGCCTTGTGAAGCTCTGTGCCACATTATACCTGCATCAGTTATGATGTATGCAGGGTGTGTGTTCCCACACGACAAAGCCTCATAGGAGTGGCACAGTGAAATCCTTCAGATTTCACTGTGACAATTGTAAGGATGCCACTACGTAAATACCTTACGCTTGCCTCATGGCAAGCGTAAGGGTGACGCAGTGCCACAGGGATAGGCTGTCCCCATGCTTAGCTGGAGTTGCGTCATGCTTGTGACACAACCGCAGCAATGCGTGACTTTAGTGCTGACAAATACGTCAGTATTCCAGACATATCTGTCATTACTTGCGACTTGGAACACTATCCAGTAAATACAGCGCATCCATGGTGTCAGAAAAAGGGTGTAGTGAAAAGTGTTGCAATGATGTCTTGTCGCAGCGCTGCAACAATTTTCATGAATGAGGGCCAGGAATGTGCACTATCTTATTGATGGTGCACAGTCCTGCCCTGTAGTTTTTTCACAGCGCTGTCCAGCACCAAAACCTGCTGAAATGAGGCCCCAAGTGTTTGCTCCATTTTTAAGACCAGCTATTTACTGGTCTTAAAAAACTGCCTCTAACCTCAGTCAGAGGCAGTTTTTGGGGTTTAGCTCCATACAAGGATTTCCTTGTAAATATCGCAAAGTGGGGTTAGCTGCCATTTTTGCACGGGAACGCCTCCTTTGCGTCTCATTTTCGTTAGCTATCGCTAACAGTAGCGGCGACCTTTAAAATGCATGGAAAACTGACGCTAACTGAGATTAGCGACAGCTTGTACACATGTTGAGTAAAAAATTGTCGCCGTACCGTCATAAAAGTGCCGCTATGGCGGCTTTAACTCCTTGTACATATGCCCCAGTGTGTTTTTAGTTTGAGATTTGAAAGGGCTTCTGGTGAAAAGGACTTCATGAGATCTACACAAGTCACACACCCAGGACGCCCCTGAGTATCTACTTTTCAGAAAGGTCTGGGTTTGGTAGGTTTCCCTGTATGGTGGCTGATAGTAGGCCCAAAAACCACAGCTACACATGATCTGTCCATGTTGCACTTTGGGTCCTTTCTTATCACAGGGAATATGACTACCCAAACAAGTGGCATACCATTTTTTTTTAGACAAGTGTAGGAATACAGGGTGGTAGGAAATATGTGGATCCCCATAGATTCCAAAACTTTCCCTCACAGAAATATGAGGAAAATGTATGTTTTGGACAAGGTTTTAAATTTGCAAGGGCTTTTGGTCAAAGAAGGTCACGAGATCTATGCAAATCACATCACACTCCCCACAGTGTCTAAAATTCCTGAGCTTGGTAAGTTTCCCTGGATGGTGGCCCAGCCTACACCCTGAGCCCACAGCCTCCCACACTGCACAAAGGGATCCTTTTTGTGAGGAAAATCTGATCCGTTCATGTTGTGTTTTGGGGTCCAGTCACAAGTGCTAGTTCCACCAACGAAGGCAGGATAGCATTTTTATCAGGACAATTGTAGTAACGGTGGACGGTAGGAAATTTGTGCATCATAGCAGATTCCAGAAATGTTACTTTTAGAAATCTGAGGAAAATGCATGTTTTTAGCCAAAGTTTTAGTTTTCCAAGGACCTCTGGTGGAAACAAAATAATAAAATCCACACAAGCGACTACCGTGGATGTCTAGTTTTCAGAAATGTCTGGGTTTGCCAGGTTTCCATGAATGGTGGCTGAGTAAAGGCCCAAAATTCACACCAACCCACTTTGCAAAAAACGTATGGGGTTGATTCTGTGCCAAAAAATTTGATCTACTCATGTTGCATTTTGGGACCTTTCTTGTCACAGGCACCAGGCCCACCCACACAAGTGGGCTACTATTTTTTAAGAGACATGTGGGAACACTGGGTGGTAGAAACTTAGCGGGTTCACACAGATTCTGGCAGTTTACCTCCTAGAAACATGAGGAAAATAAATGTTTTTAGCCACAGTTTTAGGTTTGCCAGGGCTTCTGAGTCTAAAAACATAATGAGAGCAATGCAAGTCACACCACTATGGATTCCCTTGGGTGGGTAGGGTTCATAGAATGGTGGCCGAGTCCAGGGCCAAAATCCACAGCTACCCACATTACAAAAATGTTTTGGTTTTGAGTGGAAAATTAGATCTGTTCATATTGGTTTGGGGGTATTTCTTATTGTAGGCGCTAGGCCGTCCTACACATCTGGGGTGCCATTTTTATTAGGTGATGTGTAGGAATGCTGGTCGGTGGGAGATTTGTGGCTTTCCACAGAATATAGATTTTCCCACACATAAATGTGGAAAAAATGTTTTTTTTAGCTAAAATCTGAGAATGCAAGCCACCCCACCGTGGATTCCCCAGGTGTCTATTTTTCAGAAAAGACTGCGTTTGTAGGTGTTCATAGATGGCAGAAGTACCAGGGATTAGATTCAATTAATCTATTAATTATTTAATATGGAGGACGACCAGGAAAAAACAGGCAGCCGATCTGTTTCAACAGAGTAAATTGTCTATTAAAGACAGTAATAAAAATCCTATAAAAGACAGTCTTAGGAGCAAGTTTCTAAAACTAGAAAGACTTAAAAAATCAGAACTCTCAAAATGGTGGGATGGGGTGACACTTAAAAACTATATGGACAACAAGTGTATTCCCAGGGGCTTGAGAATTTTAATCTTCCCCACATTTGATGATCTGGAAGAGGATCCACTTAAAGAGTGGGAGGACAATCTCTACTCTGCCTCTTTCTGTATGATGATCATCTTGATTAAAAACTCAGAAAGGAAAGTTGATAAATTAAAGAATCAAATAGTGGAATTGAAGAAGGAAATCAGTGAAATGATATTACCTGAGCTTACTGAGAAGAATTACAATATCCTTAAGGATGTCATAAGTAAACATCAATCACAAATCAAGGAACGAAAATTGAGTAAAATCAGATGAGATCAGATAGATTATAACTCAGGACGTATCTTCACCTTTTCTAAAAACTTTGATGAGGTTCATAAATATAAATAGAGTCAATGACCAGATGATAGAGCTGATTTATGTTCGGTCCACTGTAGCAGTTCTGACTTATCCTCAATTGAGGAATCTGGACCCAGGCCGACAGAATGTTCTTCTTTTTCCGAAGAAATCCAGCAGATGAAGCTGGGAAAAAGAAAAAACATGACACAACAAGGAGACATCGGAAAAAAAACCGACAATACAATGATGGGCACCAGAAGTCAGGACAAGAAGAAAAAGTTGGTTGCAATACAGTCTTTAATATAGACTCTGGTTCTAATAAGGTCTTACAAGTAATAAATCTTTCTGATAGGCCTATAAATGAAATAGAATTGAATGTTTTGCAACGTGGACTGTCTTTTTGCCCAGATGTGGATCGTGAGTTTGTTAACTTAGAAATTGATTTGTTTAAATTTGCGAGAAGACTTAAGCTAAAGAGTTTCTTTTCTAAATATGACAAGTCTCGCACTGTTGAAAATGGCATAGTGAAAACATTGGAATTAATGATCTCTGATTTCAGGACATTCATTTATTGTTATGTTTGTCAAATGAAACTGATATTGGAATTGATGATTTACCAGCGATGTTGGGTGTTTATATGGATTATAGTTGCAGTAGTGGGCTGGCTCAGGCCTCTAAATTTATTCCACAATGAAACCAATATGCAGCTATTGATCTTTTTGTCAAAAACACGTTATGCACACTTTACAAATTTCAAGATAAGATACTTTTACAACATTCGTATCACTCTCAGCACTCTTGCGTATCCAAACATGAATTAAGTGCTCTCGTTGATCTGGACTCGTTTGAGTCTATTGTTATCCGAGAAGCTGATAAAGGCGGTAATATTGTGATTTTACGTAGACAGAACTTTGATTATGAAATTAAAAGACAATTGGAAGTTACTAGCAGTTATAATAGACTTGCTAGAAATCCTATGGTAGAGGCTACCAATTTGTCATCTATGAAACTACACTCTTGGAAGGAGACAGGTCTATTAGATGACAAGGAATTTGGATATCTTAATGTTCAGCATCCCAGATCTCCCTTCATATACATCTTACCAAAGGTACATAAGTCCAAAACCAATCCTCCAGGGAGACCCATCATCTCGGCATTGGGAGTCTGACTGAGCACCTGTCGGAATATGTTGATTTATTTCTTAAACCCTTAGTGGTTAACTTACTTTCGTCCATCAGACATACCACCGATGTATTGACTAAATTACTTGATGTAGAATGGGATCCATCTTTAATGTTTGCCACCTTGGATGTAGTGGGACTTTATACATGCATAGAGAACAGACTAGGGAAAATAGCATTGCAACACTACTTATCCAAAAGAAGTGCGAGCTTAACGGAACATTCGAAGATGATTTTGGAGATGTGTGACCTCATATTGCAGAATAACTTTTTTCTGTTCAGGTATGAATGATACCATAAAATAAGGGGTATGGCCATGGGCTCAAGGTTTGCTCCCTCTTACACCAACCTGTTTACAGGTTGGTTTGAGAGGGAGCATCCCTGGTCCCCCAGAACTGCTACTTGGACGGACAATGTAATGTTTTGGAGTTGTTTTATTGATGATATTTTGATAATCTGGAGAGGCAATAGTGAGAGTCTGACAAGTTACATGGAATATCTAAATGACAACACAATGAATGTAAGCCTTACTAACTGCTGTAGTAAAACCCAAATTGATTACCTGGATGTGCGGCTATGCATTGCGGATAACAAAATACACAGTAAACTTTACAGAAAAGAGACTTCTACTAACAGCTTATTAAGGGAAGATAGTGCCCATCCAAGATCTGTCATCTCAGGCATTCCTTATGGTGAGATTATACGCCTAAGAAGAAATTGTAGCATGGAGCAAGAGTTTGTAGACTCTTTAGAGGACCTGAAACAAAGATTACGAGACCGCTCATACCCTGAGCAACTTTTGGGTATGGCAGAAAAGAGAATTATGAAGGTCAAAAGATCAGACACCTAAAACCTAAAATCATGAGAAAAACCAATGACCGCATAGCTTTAGTAACTATGTATAATCAACACCATCATCAGATTTACAAAATTCTACATCTCTAACAAACCTTTGGTCACATATAAGAGGACCCATGATTAGAAACAAGATAAAGAGGAATTACTTAAAACCGCCAGTGAATACTTCAGCTGGTTCCTCATGGCTAACGCAACCAAGAGGTTTTTATACTTGTGGCAGTTGCATTATTTGTGAGCATGGTAGCAAATGCAATTAGTTTCAGTATAACACACACAATACATTTCAAATTGATCAGTTTATTAATTGCAATAGTACTTTTGTGATTTATGTTATAATTTGTAATTGCAGTAAAATCTACAATGGCAGCACTATTAGATCACTCAGATGAGGATACTAGAACATAGGAGGGCTGTCATCAATAAAGATCAGAAATCGCCACTTGCACAGCACATGCTCAAATGTCATCCTATTAAAATGGGCTTCAAATTTCATGGGATCCAGAAACTAGAAAATGACCTAAGGGGTGGTAACAAAGGACTGAGATTGAGACAAAATGAGGCAAAATGGATTAGTAGATTGAGAAGTGTACAGCTGGGCCTCAATTTTGAGAGTGAACTGCATTTATTTCTATAAGCTTGTACATATATCTCTAAAATCTAATAACCTCATTATAATGAATAACTGGTTTCTTTTGCTGTCATTTTTTCTGAACTGGTTTTAACTTCTAAATTGAAAAAGAACATTATGTCTGATATGCAACTCAGGACTATATCCTGTGTATATCTTAATTACCGCAGAGTTACTCTTTCCCATAATTTAGAAAGACATTTAGAGCTTGCACTCTAGAGACGTATACTGTTAATTTAAAATATCTTATGAGTAAGGAAATGACTAAAATAAGTGTCACTAAGATGAGATTTCAACTATTTGTATTAAAAATTGTACAGTTATTTCACTCTCAGTTTGGAAAATTCTGTAAGTATTCAACCTAATTTTGTGCTTTTTTGAAGGCCTTTATCTTATTTTGGAATCTTAATGATTGGTTGGATTTGTTTTTCTGTTACATTTCCACAGGAACTGGAGGTATGATTGTTACGGTGAGTAACGTGCTCTAAAATTCCCTCTGAGCTGCACTGAAAAGGACGTGACGGTAAGAGCACCATTCCACTCGATAGAATTGATTGAGCAAGGTGGTGCGATTCAGAGGAAAGTACTTATGAACTTTCTGGCACCCTTGCATCGGTGTCCTGAGGTTGGTTGGATCGCATATCATTTTGGAATAAGATTAACTTGCTTGAATGTAATTGGAGTACGGATTCCAATGACAAACTCTTTCGGATCTTTCAATTTACATGTTTTGGATTGAAGGGAAACTTGTGCTTTTAGAATGTTTTTTTCCTTAGGAGCAATCCGATTGGACAATACATCGAGTGGACCAGAGAGGGAACCACATGTATTTAAATAAACTACCTCTTTTCTTTACCTAGGAATATCTGTAGAATAGTGGGGATTGGTTCACTCTCTCTCTCATAGTGATTGGCTTAATGTCTTTCTCGTAGACAACACATTTCTCACTTTTTATTGGTGAATTGGATTGACGGGAAACTTGTGTATTTTGAATGGTTTTTCCTTATGAGCAATCTGATTGGGCGATACATCGAGTGGAACAGAGAAGGAACCATGTATATGTAAATAGACTGCCTCTTTTCTTTACCTAGCAATAGTTGTAGAACATTGGTGATTGGTTCACTGTTTTTCTTGCAGCGATTGGCTCAATTTCTTTCTTGTAGACAACACACTTCTCACTTTTGATTGGTGCATTTTACCCGGCCCAGAGAGGGAACTTGGGTTAAATTATGATTTTTGTTAGAAGGGATCAAATTGGTTATCCATATTGTTACGACAAAAGTGATTGGAGTTTTAAAGGGGGTGACTTTACTGACACAGCTTTCTTGCCTATGATTGGCTAACTACTTGTATAAATACTCCTTGAAGGTTGACAGTAGACACCACAGTCAGACGGACGGTACTTTGGGCACGACTTCATATGATACCGGGTAAGCCACATAGATGGAGATAATATTGAACTTGTTACTTTTCTTAGGTTGTTTCATGAAAGGATATTTGCTGGATATTTGTTTATACTTATTAGACTATATATTTAACTTGTGAGGATTTATGTAGTAATTGGGGACACTAAATGAATTTATCCCCTATTTCTTTATTTTGGTGTTGATTTTGAATGTTAACTTTGGTGTTTACTCTAATGAAAAAGATGGAGTGATTTTTCTAAAGATAGGTTTTGTTCTCTCCCTTTTATCATAGCATGGATAGAAGGCAATAATCCTTAGAAAATCCAGAAGACATTGGAGAGATTTGAATATGGATGCATATTTATATAGATCACTAAACTTGTTTGGTGATTTACATGAGCTGTTCCCAAGTGAGTTCTGTTCTTTCAATAATTATCCTATTAGACTTATTAGGTGCTTGGAAGTGTAAACTAGATGGTATATAATTTAAGTGGGTAATCAAATTGTTTTAGAATAATTAACTCGCTGCCCTCTCATAGATTAATGGATGGATGTATTGATTATAGCCATGATAGATTTTGCTCTCTTCTTTTTAGCTTGGATATATATTATTAACAAGACGTCACAAGATTGATGGCTTTCAAGATTACACATCCGTAGATTGCTTTGCTGATCCTCGTGATCGGATTCACATGTGAGTGCTACTGATATAAATAACCCTCCATCGACCCGTAGCCGCCCACCAAACCCTATGGACCCTACGGTGTCTAGGGAAATTGCAGACGACCCAAGTATTATTATCGGACCAGAGGATCATTTAACCACAGTTTGCAAACCGATAGCGAACAAAACGCGACAACTATTGGGAGAGGGCCAGCTGGGAATCTTAAATGGATGGTCGGGAAATTTAATGTCGAAGATCCAAAGACCACCCTCCCATATATTGACCTACCCCCCGAAAGTGTACCCTATGTTGTTGTCTTGGCCGGGGTCCCCGAACTGGAAAAATGTGGAACTGAATCCTATGTTGAACTGAAAAACAAATCCATTCACTGGTTGAATTATAATAGACCTCCCCCGATAAATGTCCAATGCCAAATCCCATTTGCCAGAAGAGTGAGTTGGGTAGGACATGGACCCAAAGATATATAGGGGGATTGTATTGTCATTAATTTTAAGGACAGAAGGGCGGTGGAACATGTCTGTATGGGTTTCCCTAAAAACCTCAGATCTAGAATCCAGACTTTGGATCTAAGTTACTTTTACCCTCCCCCAAATTATAGTGCTAACCTAGCCTACCATGGTAGGAACAGAGGATGGCAAGGCGAACAGGTCAGGCAGGGTCACAGAGAAGTGGAGGGTAGCAATTTCAATCCACCAGGTGTTCCAGTATGTAATAGATTTAGTGTTCTAGATCTTGTGGATTGACTACCTTCCACCGTCCAGCCCACAGTGAAAATCCCCAAGAGGCTGAGGGACACCTCTAGTGGAAAGGTGGATGGGGGATAAATCAAGCCCTTTTGACTAGTGAAGCGACAGGCCCCACTGATAGAGAAAGAGCATCTTTAGATGACCTCGATGCAGAGGATGAGAATTCTGCCTTTTTAACGGATATATATATTCCATCTACCACAGTTAGACCAGACCCCGTACTAGCGATCCCCCTCCCCTTCCGTGCTGAGCCCCTAGGATTGCCAGAAAGTGAAGAGTTGGAGTCAAATGTAGAGAGTGGTCCGGAATTGCAACTTGCTGGTTTTAGAATACTATCATGGAACATTGCGGGCCTCGCTGCCAAACTTGATTTGCCAAACTGGGGCGATTATATTGACTCCCATGAGATTTGCCTCTTTCAAGAAACCTGGGCCCTAAGCCCCCCCATGGAGTAGGGTTTGTGGCGTATTGTGAGCCAGCTGTTAAGGGCCATAGAGGTAGACCATTGGGGGTCTATGTATATGGGTGCGGACTCACCTCGGATGTGTGGTAAAAAGAGTTGACACCCACTCCCCAAATATTATTTGCATTCTTTTGACCCACAGAAATCTGCCAAAACTGGCCATTATTAATGTTTATTCTCGCCCAGTTCATTATGGAGGGACATCCTCGACTCTAGACTCCTTGGTTAGTCTTCTAAACTCCCTCTCGGGTAATGTGTTTTTTTTGATTGGTGGTGATTTTAATTGTCACTACGAACCCCTTAATGGTCTCATGAAACCCATTACCAGTGATGAGGATACAATCTGGTCAATTCCAACGCCTAATACATACCCGATAAGGTGGTGGACCCCACTAGTCCTCAAAATGACATCTCTTACTCTTACTTTCTCTCTAAGGGCTTGTAATGGACGATTTCCGAGAGACAATCCAGGGCACTCTACTTTTGAGAGACTAGGTCAGGAATCAGTAATTGACTATTTCTTACTCAGTGTTGAAATTTGGCACAAAGTGACAGATTTCAGCGTCGATCCACATATTGAAAGCGACCATAACCCATTGGTTATACTGCTAGACTTTAACATGTCTGAATTAGGCCAAGGTCTTGTAAATCACCCTGGAAATAATCTCACAGTGACCGATGGAGGGAGACGTATTGGCTGGGCCACTATAAATCAATCCCCCGAATTAATGTCAAAAATGTACAATAGCATTATCCCCCTTTTAGAAAAGGCAAGCCTCGCCTCAGATGATCCTGTTAATCCAGGCCATGATGAAGACCTGGGGAAAATCCACTAGGCAATGGTCTCAACCTTGGCAGACTTTTTTTTATAGTAGTAGGCCCCCCAAGTGTAAATACCGTGGAGATAGAAACCCCTGGTTTAGTAGGGGGTGCAGGGAGGCAAAGCGAACCCTGTTAGTATCTCTTAAAGGGGGTGACAACCTGTGTATTAGGGAAGCCAGGGCTGATTTTAAGAAAATTCTCCTTAAAGCTAAGTCAGAATGGGAAATGGATAGATGGCAGGCTATCAAGGTCGCCCTAGATTCAAAAGATGTGAGAGCTTTTTGGAATCTGATCCACACTAGGAAAATAGAGGGCAAGACCAATATTGAACCAAATATTGGTGAGGAAGCCTGGCGCCTACATTTCAAGGAGTTATATTCAACTTTGTCAACTGAACTGAGTGAGCCCTTGGCCCGCTGCTCCACCCCCAATCCCCTTTGGAATATACCACCATGTACCCTGGCAGAGGTTTTATCAGCTTTGGGCAAGCTACAATTGAATAAAGCACCAGGATTAGATAGAATTCCGGGGGACTTGTCTAAAAACGAACAGGTAGTGTGGGCTCCTTATCTTTAAGTACTTCTTAATGCAATTCTTTACGGTCTCCCAGCTCCTCCTACGTGGGCCAGGGCAGAGATTATTACTATCTACAAAAAAGAGTCCCCCATTGAACCAGCCAATTACAGGCTAATTAGCCTCATTGATGTATCCCAAATATTTTTTGCAAGGGTACTATTGAAAAGATTGCAGGAATGTATCCAAGATCACGATATCCTGACCCCCATTGCAAGCAGGCTTAGAGCCAAAACTTCCACAATTAGATCAGCTGTTCAGGCTCCAGTTAATTTACTGGAAGCATGTAGTCTTGGAAGGTGGGAGCCTGTATTTAACCTTCATGGATCTGAATCAGCATTTGATATGGTGGATCGTAATCAGCTGTGGAGTATTTTGCTGGACATGGGCGTTCCACCATACCTTTGCTCACAGCTTAAACATCTCCACGAAGACACATATGCCAGAGTTAGGTATGGCAAGAATGGGCAGTTGACGGCACCGTTTCCCGTTGGCAAGGGGGTGAGGCAGGGCTGTGTGCTCGCGCCGACCCTTTTCTCCCTCTTCTTCACCGGGTTAATTGATGATCTACTTGCCATCAAGGATATTGAGTCCCCAAAACTGGCACTTCGTAAATTTCCTGCATTAATGTTTGCGGATGATACCCTGCTGCTCTCAAAGTCAGCTATGGGATTGCAGCGTGTGCTAAAGGGGTTTAGCCAGTTCTGCAAAAAGAGGAACCTTATGGTTGACATCAATAAAACTAAATATATGGTCTTTAATGCCACTTCCATCAACTGTCCACACCTGATGATGGATGACAGACCCCTGGAGAGGGTCTCCATGTTTGATTACTTGGGTCTCACCTTGAACGATAAAATGGGATGGGGTCCCCAAATAAATAAGGCTAATCTAAAGCTAACTCAGGCTGCTGGGGGAATCTTAAAAGTAACGTAGAGTTGTATTTCAAAGACTAGAAGCCCACCGCTGGAAATTTATAAAGTTCAAGCTAGGTCAGCCTCCCTATATGGGGCGGAACTTTGGGGGCACCGCCCATCTAAAGCCCTCTCACTAACCGAAAATAATTTTATTAGACAAATCTTGACTTTATCAAATAATACTCCACTTGTACCGCTAAGGATGGATTTGAATATCCTTCCAATAGCGGATCTTATCTTGTCACGTCCGTTGCTTTATTGGTGGCGGCTATGGAGCATCCGGAGTTGGGCTGTTACAGGGAGGAATTAAAAGAGGTAATGACAACCTCGGGGGCTGGCAGTATACCCTGGCTATCATTTGTAAGGCATTCTTTCCGTGCAATTGGAAGGGAGAATCTATGGACCAATCCAGAAGAATTTTGCATAGCCATTCCTAAAAAAATCTTGGCAACTGCATTGAAAGAGCAGAATTTGACAAAAACCTTGCAGTCAGCCAATTCCACGAGTCTAACTTATGGGTTTCTGGATTTTAAGTGCCACTACGAATTTGAGCGGGTGTTGGATTCTATATAACCATTAATAGCTAAGAAACTGTTCCTGCAATTTAGGTATGGGACACTACCGCTATATGCGATTACAAATAAGTGGGCGGGAGTGTCCCGTCGCCTTTGCCCTGGTTGCCATGTGGAGGAAGAAACAATAGTCCATGTTATGCTTTTCTGTGTGGCATATAAACAAATTAGGCTGAAATGGATCATCCAGCTCTGTAGAAACCTGGGCATTAGGAACTATTGTGAATTTTTTAGAATCCTAAAATCCGACACTGACCCGGTCCATGTGGTTGCAATCTCGAAATTTTGTTTTTCCATGTGGTCAATACGCAGGAATTTGCTAAAATTAGATCAGACCACAAGCAACCTTGAGTTTTCTCCCTCTTTGCACTTGCCACTTTGATTAATTTTGTGTTTTCTGTGATTTTTATGGTCAGTACGATGTTACTGGAAGTAAACCTATGAGAGCGGCAGAAGTTTTTTCTAGAAGGCTCGAAGCCGATCCCGGGCCTTTTTTTCCCTAATCATGATTTTCTCTCTTTTTTATTCACTGTATTGGTATTTTATTTATATACGTCTATATTTTAATGTATTGTATGAGCTTTTATTTTTTATCTAGTATGGATTCCAAATGTTATACATTTTTAATGTGCTTTTTTGGCTGTAATAGCCGCAATAATGTTTCCATGAATGAATGAATTATATAAATATTTTCTTCAATAGACCCTTAGTGAATTGATGAGCTGTTGTTTCCAACCGTCATAATCACCTTCAGTACTGCTGTACTTCAAATCATAGGAAGTACCTCATTGACTACTTTTTCTGATATTATAAACGGGACGTAGAACCCCTTATATATTTGTGGATTGTTAGACCTGGCACCATTGGCATGGGTCTTCCATCCATTTTTCGCTGTTGTCTCCTCTGTTTTTGCTGGTAATAGATGCTCTGGGCGCTGTGCCACTGCCATTCAGTGCCACAGCGCGAATGTTCCCGGTGTAAAGATGACAAGTGAATTGGTACATCCATGATTGGCTTATTTGGTTTACCTGTTAGTCCCTAGTAGCGTGGCCTGTGTGTGCCCAGGGCTGGTAAACCAAATGCTGCTGGTGGGCCTGCAGCGCTGGTTTGCGCCACCCACAGAAGCAGCTTGTAAAGTGTGTCTCAGACCTGCCACTGCAGTGTCTGTGTGCAGTCTAGAACTGCCATCTTGGCTGTGAAGTGCACCCACTTCCCAGCCCCTGAACCTTCCCTTGGCATCATGTAAGCCACCCCTATGGTAGGGTGCATTGTATGTGCAAGGTAGGACATGCTCTGAGTAGCATGTCCTGGTAGTGAATTACACCCAATTTCGTTTTTCACTACTGTAAGGCTACCTGTTCTCCATAGGCTAGAATGGGAGGTTTGGCTATTACATTCTATAGTCCTAACTGACCCACAGAACATGGAAGAAAAACGAATTTAATATGCCTGAGCTCAGAATATTAAAATACATCTTTTAGTAAAGTTTATTTTTATATTCTGTGTTTGAAAATACCACTTTTAGAAAGTAGGTATTTTCTTGCCTAAGCCTTCCAGTGTGGTCTGCTGTTATGTGTATTGGCTGCCTGGTTTTGGAGGGACAGGGTAGGCTGAGTCAGACCTGGGTTGAATAGAGAGATCTGCATTGGAGTATGGGGAGGGGTAGCTCCTAGACCTTAATAGGGCTGTGCCTGGCAAGGTGAATGCTGGCTCCACCTCCCACTGTGCGTCTGATGGCAGACCCCCTCTTTGTGAAAGGAAGGATGCAGCCTGGTAAACAAAGTGCTCCAGGGCTGGGCAGAACTGGTTCTGGCTGGGTTCAGTGATTTGTGACTCTTTAGAACAAAGACTTTTGGGGTATAAATATCTGTGCTGAAACCCCTACAACTTGTATTGCTCCTGGACAACAAGAACAACCTCTGTCCGTGTAACTGAAGGAATCTGCAGGAGAGGACTGTCCTTGTGCTTGTGTGCTGTTTCTTGGACTGGCCTGCAGTGGTTACTACTGGACTTGGAAGAAGAGGAAAAGGACTTTGAAGGAGCTTTTATTTTGCTACAGCAATCACCCAATGGCTTGAAGAAATCTAGCCTCCTGCAGGAGTCTCAGGCACATCAGATTCCACCACCAGCCTCCTGTTTCCTCCCAGCGAGGATTACTATCTGCAGGTGAGGCTCCTGTGAGTTCCAGGGCGTTCCAGGGCCTCTAGTTCTACTGTGGAGAAGAGAGTGCTGAAAATTGTCGCTGTCGCCCGTTAGCGAGCCGCTGCAGCTGAAGAGCGTAAGGAAAATCGTCGCTCTGCTGCCGCCGAGTGCTCGCTACTGGAGATCATCGCATCACCTGTCTGCGGGCTGCCAAATGCTCGCTAACCCGAAGATTATTGCATTGCATGTTTGCGGGCCTCAAAACGCTTGCTGACCAAAGATCATCGCATCGAGTTCATCGCTTCACGACATCGCAGAGCGGACGCCGAGCGTTCGCCATTTTCATCGCATCGCATCAGGATCGTCGCTCCCTCGCGGAGCGCCATTTTCTTTAATCGCAACAAGATCGCACACGCAACAGGCTCAGCGCATCATCCTCCCTTCGCGGCAAGGATTTTATCTCATCGCCGGCTTAGCGTGCAGAAGTTTGTCGTTTTGTCCTGCACACAATCCAGGGCATCATCCTCCGTTGCGGCAAGGATTCAACGCATCGCTGGTTAGCGTGAGGAAAATCATCGCCACTACTCCTTAGCGACATTTTTGTTGCTTTGCTACAGAATCCAGGTACCTTGTGAGTAAGGGTCACAGAGACCACTGCCTTGAACTGAACACCTCTTTGCACACCTTGAACTATTTTTGCAGCATTTTTAGAGTAACCATATTTTCTAGTATTGTGGCTTTTTACTGTTATTGGTCTTGTGTTAAGTCTATATATTAAGATACTTATTTTTTTATAACTACTTGTGTGGTGTCCCTTTGTAGTATTCTTCGCTGTGTTACTGTGTATGGTCATAAATGCTTCAGACACTGCCTCTGAGATAAGCCTAGCTGCTTGTGCTACGTTACCACAGGGTTGAGCAGGGGTTATCAAAGGGTGTAGTCTGCTTACTCTGATTTAGGAAGAAGGGTCCCTACTTGGACAGTGGCCAGCCATAGCCAACTAGAGACCCCCATTTCTAACATGGATTATAAATCCTTTTTTAATCTGGATGTCCACTTTTTTCTCCTTTGATATTCCTATATACAGATCATGTCTGAACTGAGCGCATTTGTAATAACAATGAGGATTATGTGTTGTGAATCTTGTCCGATTATTTTTTGGATTATATGTGGGCTGCTTTTCCATATGAAAAACACAAATACAATAACCTGTTGGAAACAAATGTTAACAATGGATGTAGGCAGGGAACATCTTACTACTGGATAACAATTCCGGTATTGAGAGAAATTGTCATTATTGGAGGTAGAATTGTCTCATGTCCTTTTTATCATGTTCATGTCTATCTGGCCTTTCTTATTGTATATTGTATACTATAGGTCTTCTTCGAAAGACCTTGTGTAAATATATATATATAATTTTGGGATAATTTCTATAATGCTTTTTCTAACTGTTTTACAGCCCTGATGAATTCCATCTATTTGACGAAACGCGTTGGCTGGGCTTTATGCTTCTGATTGGAAATTAAAGATTATATGAAGAAAAGACATTTCAAGACTCCCGCACTATAATTTTGTTTCAAATCGCATTAATTTGATATTGTTTATAATCTATAAATGTACTATATTTGATTATATGCTCCTTTTCATTATTTCTTTATTCTAAGAAAAGTTTTCTTCTCGTATACTGTGACTTCTATAGCAGTGGGGTTTTGAAAAGTGGAGCAATACGATTTAAACACTCATAAAAAACCAATATACTGGTGCAGCCATTTAAGCCCACACTGCGGTTTCTCTAAAAAATAGAACTCAAAATCCTGTTACCTATATTACCAACCTGGGTCATTTTCGATCAGACTTTTTGATGTCTCAACATTGTGTTTTGGAGCATTTTGTGTCATGGACACTAGCACAGCCACGCAAGTGGGACACCGATTTTATCAGAAGAAAGGGTGTGTGGTAGGAATTTTAGGGATCCCCTCAGCTTCCAAATTTTCTCTCACAGAAATGTCAAGAAAGTTAGTGCTATTAGTCAAAATCTCACAGAAATGTCAAGAAAGTTAGTGCTATTAGTCAAAATCTAAGGTTTGCAAGACCTTCTGAATAAAAAAGCATCATGAGAGTCACACGAGGCAGACCACCCTAGACTCCCCTGTGTGTCTAGTTTTCAGAAATGTTCGCGATTGGTAGGTTTCCCTGTAATGGCTGTTAGCAACATTTTCCTTATGTTTCTATCAGCCAATCAGAGCGCTCGCTTGCACACGATTCTGACTCCCCTGGGAAGGAATTGGCCCAAGGGAAGAAAAGTTCCCTGGGCCAATCAGAATGCTTAATTTAAAAAAATTGGATTCAAGGGACTCTCTCATGAAACCCTCAAACCCAACCGTCCAGATATCTATATTTATGTTAACCTTAATTTCTCCAAAACTACTGAATAGATTTAGACCAAATTACACAAAGTACAATCTGCATACCAAATTCTATCTTCCTGCCAAATTTAGTGTAATTCTGTTCAGCAGTTTCTGCTGTAGCCCTGTCTAAACCCATCTATGGAAAATGCATTGAGGTTTTTGCTTTTTTCTCTGCCCCCGCTCGATTGATCACCCCGAAACTTACCAAGCACAAATGAGTCAAAAAATAGCACAGTTTTGGAAAGTTTCATGAAGATTTGTCAACACCAAAAAGTAGAATAAGTGGGTGTGTGAGTTGCTTTATGAGTGAGAGAGTAGCTGTATTGGTGATTGAGTGGGTATGTGAGTGGCTCTATGGGTGAGTGAGTGGCTGTGTGAGTGGCTGTATGGGTGGGAGAGTGGATGTGGGAGTAACTATGGGTGAGTGAGTGAGTGGGATCTGAATGGCCATATCAGGGAGTGAATGGGTGTAT
This sequence comes from Triturus cristatus, assembly GCF_964204655.1. Classification (NCBI taxonomy): domain Eukaryota; kingdom Metazoa; phylum Chordata; class Amphibia; order Caudata; family Salamandridae; genus Triturus; species Triturus cristatus. The sequence goes on from NC_140587.1 coordinate 504,126,086, forward strand.
AAGTGGCTGTATGGGTGAGTGACTGCCTGTTTGAGTGGGTGTTTGGTTAAGTGAGTTGGTGTGTGAGTGGCTGTATTGGATAGTGAGTGTCTGTGTGAATAGCTGTATGGGAGAGTGGGCGAATGTGAGAGTGCTTGTATGGATGTGTGAAATGGTATGTAAGTGGTTGTGTGGATATGAGTGAATGTGTGAGTGCTTGTATGGGTAAGTGAGTGACTATATTGAGAGACTATGGGTGAGTTGGTATGTGAGCGGCTGTATGGGTGAATACATGGGCACATGAGTAGCTGTAAGAGTGAGACAGTGGTTGTGTGAGTGGCTGTATCAGTGAGTGAGTGGTTGTGTGAGTCCCTGTATGGGTCTGTGAATGGATATATGAGTGGGTGTGTGAGTAGGTATATGAGAAGTAGGGGTGTGGTTGGGTGTGTGAGTGCTGAGTGGGTCTCTGAGAACATGCAAGTGTCTCTGAGTGTGTCTGTGAATGGGTTCCTGAGTGCCTGAGTTGATCTGTGAGTGGATGCATAAGTGTGTAAGTGGCTGTGTGAGTGAGTCTCTTAGTGGGTATGCGAGTGTAAGTGTGAGTTTCTCAGTGGGTCCGTGAGTGGGTGAGTGAATCTGTGAGCATGTGTATGAGTGTTTGAGTGTGTCTGTCAGTGGTTGCATGAGTCTCTGAGTAGGTCCGTGAGTAGGTGAATGAGTGGGAATGTGAGTGGGTGTGTGGATATATGAGTTGGTCTGCCAGTGGGTGTATGGTAAAAATAGTAGGGGGCACACAGGAACAGGTCCATGTGCCAGCCCCCTATTATGGTTTTCCTGTCCAGCTTACCTGCAGTCCACTACCCTCTGCTGCCTTCAGTTTTGTGCCTACTCCAGTTGTTTTCTGCTTGTATTTCTGCCTCTTCTCTCCTGCCCTCTATTTTTGCTCTTTCTGATCATTCTGCCTGTTATTTTGCCTCTTTCTGCTCGCTCCTGACTTTTATTCTGCCTCTTGCTGCTGATCTCTGGCCTCCACTCTGCCTCTTTTAGCTCCCTTCTGACCTTTATTTTGCCTCTTTCTGCTAATTTCTCACCTTTATTCTGCCTCTTTCTTCTCCCTTCTGAACTTTATTCTGCCTCTTTCTGCTCATTTCTGACCTTTACTCTGCCTCTTTCTGCCCCTTCTGATCTTTGTTCTGCGTCTTTCTGTTCATTTCTCAACTTAATTTTGCCTCTTGCGTCTCATTCCTGACCTTTATTTTGCCTCTATCTGCTCATTTCTTACCTCTAGTTTGCATCTTTTTGCTCCTTGATGAAATTTATGTTGCCTTTTCTGCTCATTTCTCACCTTTTTTTGCCTATTTTTGCCAATTTTTGAATGCCTATTTTGCCTTTCTGCTCGTTTCTGAGCTTTATTCCTCTTCTTGCTGCTCGTTTCTGACCTCTATGCTGCTTTTTTTTGTTAATTTCAAACCTCATTTTGCCTCTTTCTGCTCGTTTCTGATCTCTATTTCACTCTTTCTGCTCCTTTCTCAACTTTATTTTGCCTCTTTCTGCTACTTTCTGACCTTGGTCTGCCTCTTGCTGCTCTTTTCTGACCTCTATTCTGCCTCTTTTTGCTTGTTTCTCACCCCTGTTTTGCCTCTTTATGCTCGTTGCTTACCTTTTCTCTGTTTCTTTCTGCTTCTTACTGACCTTTATTCTGGCTCTTTCTGCTCTTTTTTTCAGCTTTATTTTGCATCTTTCCGCTCTTTCCTGACTTTTATTTTGTCTCTGTCTATTCGTTTCTCACCTGCATTTTGCCTCTTTCTGCTTGTTGCTGACCTGCATTTTGCCTCTTTCTGCTTGTTGGTGACCTTTATTTTGCCTCTTTCGGCTCGTTTCTCACCTTTATTTTGCCTCTTTCAGCTCATTTCTCACCTTCATTTTGCCTCTTTCTGCTTGGTTTTTGATCTCTATTTTTCCTTTCTGCTCATTTCTCACCTTTATTCTGTCTCTTTCTGCTTTTTTATCTGGAGAGTAGGTCCGTCTCCAGATACATTCAGTACGATGCAGGGCTAGTTTTTTACATTTTAGGTCTTCTGAGAACCATCTCTGAGCATTGTGGCGCCTGGCCGTTTTAACTTACCTAAGAGGAGCATGGGTGTTGCTGACTGGCCTCTAACCATAATTTGATATTTTCTTTGTTTTGGTTAATGGTGCTTCATAGGCACAGTGGTCACAAATGAGCTACAGAAGGCATTGATGTTAATATGAGTCCAGTTCCTAGCCATTAGCCCCGACTATAGGTTTAGAGATAGTCAAGTTAATAAGGGTAAACTTTATTAGCCGATGGTCAGACCAGGTACATGGGAAAACAGCCAGGGTGGACACCGTAAGGTTAGAGGTCCAGACTTAATAGAGAATGTGCCCTTTTATATGAGTAGGAAGTGTCACCTGTTGGACACAGTTCAGCCCATTAAGTAGGTTGGTCAATTCGAATGAACTTGGCCCACCCATCTCCTCATTGGCCCAGTAGTTGAAGGCGCCAATCAGTAACATTTTGGCATGATTATTTATTAAGTGGGATATTTGATTCCCCATTAATTGTGGGAATTGAGGCATGTTGTGTGGGGGGCTATATCTCAAAACACAGACCAAGGGGATAAGAGAGGAGTCAAGTTTGATAACTAAGCTTTCTACTGAAGTGATGTCTAGAGCAGTGAGGGCGGTAAACTGAAATCCTTGGTGAATTATGGCAGCAACCCCTCCACCTATTTTCCCTGAGGCCCAATTAGTCTGAAGAATATAATAATTGCTTGGCAGTGCAGCAAGGATATCAGGATAGGACTCATGGGTAAATCATGTTTCAGTTAGTAGAAGTATATATGGTTTGACAGAGTCTAGTAAATTGAATATTTCCAATTGATGTTTCACCATTGACCTTGTATTCAGATATATGATTGTAAGTTGAGTCATCCTGTGATTAACCTGCCTGGGAGTGGTGTCTTCAAAAGGGTAAGGCTGGTTAAGTTCGGGAAGAATGTCCCTGATGTTCATAATCACCAGATTAACTAATCTGGAAACATTGGTGGGTTTAAGTGTGTAATTCCATAGTTTTAATTGGGAAGGGGAATACGTTAAAATTTGGGCATAGTGACTAGCCCCGGACAGTTGCGGATGGGCACAGATGGGCTTTTAGGACAGTTAGGGGGTCAGGGTATTCCTACCCTGCCCCCTTTTTTATTTTTTAGAGAGTTTTTTGTGGAACTTGGCTGAGTCCCAAGATGACTGCCAACACTTCCTGGTTGAAGTGTTGGCAGCCAATCAGATTTGAGCATGGGGAATGGCAACAGCTACCTTTTTGCCAATTTTTTTGTAATCCTGTTGAGCAGATTGGGCTGTAGACGTGTCTAAAATCCCTATGAGAATTTGCATTGGGGGAAACATGTTTTGGGACCCTTGTTTTTTTCGGGGTCCCGCTTGACGGATCACCTCAAAACTTCCAAGACATCAACTGAAGTGAGCGTTGTATTAGTTTTGAAAATGTAGTGGGGATTCGTCAAACGGCGCCAACGTTATTGGCAAAAGAAAAAATGCTCTTCCTATGGAAAAAAGGTTCTAACTATAACTACCTACTGGCGACATATATATATATATATAAATACATATATATATCGATTTTATTTATGAGCAAAAAATACTCCACTGACATGGCTGACGCATTTTGGCTGTCACCTTCCACTGGGGCATGATGACATCTTGGCTAATGAGGGGTGAAACCCCGAAACCGGTCCTAGGATGCTTGTTTCCAGTCCAGGGAGGACCTATTCTGGCAGTTCGGGCAGTACTGTTCCCAGTGGGTTGAATGTATGACATTGTTCTGCATTCTGTCCATCATTTGTTCTTTTTGCATTTGTCACCCCCGGTGAGACGACTATGCCCAGAAGTGGGTCCAGTGCTCTCCATGCTACTGGAGTCAAGCTATCCTGGCTTATGAGGGGTGAAACCCCGAAAACCGGTCCTAGGATGCTTGTTTCCAGTCCAGGGAGGACCTGGCCTGGCAGTTTGGGCTAGACTGTTCCCATTGGGTGCAGGGTCAAGACTGATTTGCATATGGCTGGGTCCAAACTGGAATGGCATGGGGAGCAAATCAATGATGGCTTTAGTTACTTAGAACTACCCCGGCACTCTAACATTTAAAGTTGTGATGTCAACCAGTATTCTGAGTCAATTACATGAAGCACAACAATACATGACTGTTTAGATAATCAGTGCTGTCCCCTCAATGACAACCCATGAATATCATGCAATGCTCCTTAGAAAAGATCAAACATAACAGCAATGAGCCAACATAATTTTTGTTATTAATATCCGCACAGTTTAATGTAGTATAAAAGGTTTGAAAACATAACGATTGTAATCTCAGAATGATGATGAAAATATGCTATAAAAAACAATGTGGTTTCTTATTGTTCATACATTGTATACAATTGATGAATACAGTTTCAATCTTCTGCTGTCTCATTTATAATGCACAATATACAAAGTGGTGACTCAATATGAAAATCTAAACCTGAAAGTTTCTCAGGGTTGATATCTGAAAAAATGCCAGAGAACACAAGAACCCCGTAGGGGGAAACAATCCAAAGTCGCCACCCCGTCGGGGAAACAGTCCAGGACAGCCGACACGTGTTTCGTTACAATATGTAACTTTTTCAAGACTGTAAATGCAATGTCCACAAAAGAGATACACATCAATTATCATATATTGAACATATGGGTCTATGTACAAATATCTGTGCACTAAAGTACGAGAAGAAATTCTTTAAAGTTCAGAAGGGAATGAGTATTAAAAGTAATTTGGCAAGCTCTAAAAGTTTAATTTTTTCTTTTGGAAGATCAATGAAAGAAGGCAAGAACTAGAAAGTCACAAGGTTGCCCAAGAAGACCAATACAGAGGTGCAGAAAAGGTTTCAGAAAAGGTGTGATAAGGCTTGAGAATTTCAGCAGACATCTCAAAGCACAGCATGCGAACCTGAATAAAGTTTCATGTGAAGCCCAGTCCTAACATTTGCGCTTAGAGTAAGTATGGCAACCACCCAGATCCTAGAGAAATAATAAGTACCTTAAATATTTCAGTTACGCGAATTGTAAATGAGTCAGAGTCCATATGAAGAGCCGTCGCCCAATAATCGACACAATGTCCTTGTGTAATCCTGTATTTATAGAGATAAATGCAGACACAGTGTCTGTTTGTAATAACATTAGTCAATAATGGGTCATATTGACAGTGATTCCTATTATTTGAGAATGTAGAGGTTATAGTGTGTCATATCTTAACTCTTTCACAAATAACGGATCCTTGAAGTATATTTACGTTTGTGAAATCAACATCAAATTTGTCTATGAAGGACAGAGAGGAACAAAGAGGCTGCAGTTAGTCAAAGTAGGCACCCGAGTACCCAATCAATACTCAGATCAGTTGGCAGCAACAAATAATTGCAGAGTTCCCCTATTCGTGAAGAAGGGGCCCAGAGTGGCATAATAATTGGAAGCCATGGAGCAGCACGCCATGCGTCGTAACGCTAGTGTGCATATAAAGAGCGCTCTGATTTTCAAAGCCGGGCGTATAGCATTAAAAACTAGTTCTGCCCGGTGGAGAGTTACCAAAAAGGTCTCCATCCTAAAGTGATTAAACCAAGCAAACAAAGGGTTGTATTAACAATTTTCACGATACTCACATATGGCCAACAAAGCATCTAATTGCTGCTGGAAGTGCTATGATAGGTCCCTATAGGTGAGTGAACAAAAGTGTGTTAAAAAGACACTTTCCCATATATGTAGTTCAGAGCTCGCGCTGTAAACGGTCTGTTTAGCAATTAAAGTTTCAAACTTACTTCCGAGCCAAATGTGCAATCAGCAAGTCGGGGGTCAGGCCATGGGAGCAGCTGCAGTCTCCGACTGCATGTCTTTATATCATGTAATGGTAACAATGGTAAAAGGACCAGGTACCTAGGTGTACTTCCTGTCAGAGAAAGTGAAAGAGGAACTACAGGAAGTGATGGAACGTGTCCGCCATATTGGAGCGGGAGAATGGAAAAAGAGCATCCAAAAATCCTCCACAATATTTTTGAAGAATACCACAATTCTAGGGATACACTTCAAAATGGGCGTGAATTTCGGATATATATGACTCCTTATTGTAAATCCTGATGCATAGGATCGTAAAAATCCATTCAAAATATGTACCTCGCTACAAAAAGATGAATAATAATCAGACAGTAACAGATAACGTGCTCCAAGAATGATTCGTGTCTAAACCCCCTGGGGGAAATACAGCCCCCAGTACAATGCAACACAACAGAGGGTGCGATTAGTATCATAAGCCATATAGTAAACACAAACAAGTTTGTTAAAATTGTAAGGATTGTTAGTTGTTAGTTGTAAATAGGACATAATAGACAAAATTGGTCAACCTTCTAAGGATTATATGAGGAAATCCACGTCCCATTTGATGAAACCTGTAAAGACAATAGACAATCTCTAATGTGAGGAATAGGAAGGAGTTTTAAGAGAGGTAAGATAAAGCACATGTATTGTCATTAAAGAAGACACTAATGCAAATCCTATTGGCAATACATCCTATTTATATATTCATTAATGTTAGCACCCATACAGCCAGAAAATCAACAGATGTAATAGCATTAATCTTTGAGAAATACATGTAATTCTTTGTCAAAATTAATCCCTTGTTCTACCGCCCGAAGATGGATGATCCATTGGGCTTCCAACTTCCTAAGAGCGGAGATACGATCCCCACCCCTGGGATCGTTGAATGCTTGGGCTATTCCATGAAACTTAATATTCAGGAGAGAGCTATTAGGATGAGCTGTGTTAAAGTGCACCGCCAAAGGGTAGCTGCTGTCATTTTTGCGAATAGCCCTTACATGTTCCTGAATTCTTTCTTTTACAGCTCGAATGGTGCTACCAATATAAATCAGATCACAGGAACATTTGATGCAGTACACTATGAATTTGGAATCACAATTCATAAAATCCCTGATGGTGTGTGTAGTTGAGGTGTTATAGCAAAATTCTTTAATGCCATTGCTGGCCAGAGGGCACATATTGCAATGAGTACATTTATAAAATCCTTTGGGTTTCATTGGTAACCAGGATATAGTCTCAGGTTTCACTGGTAGATAACTCGTACAGAGAATATCCCGTAAGGTTTTGTTTCTCCTGTGTATGATCTTGGGTTTATTTGTCAGATGTTTTTTCAAAGACTTATCTAATAACAGGAGATGCCAATGTTTGGACATGATCTTGTAAATGGCATTGCTTTCCACATGGAAATCTGTAATGAGGCCTACTTTATTGAGACTCTCTTTTTTAGTACTTTCTTTGCACTTTTTCTTTAGTAATGTATGTCTGGATGTACGTGAGATTCGCTTTTTGGCGGGTTCTAGCAGGTCAGGGGAATAACCCCTATGTTTGAAACGTTCCTGTAGATTGTTCAGTTCTTGGATAAAAACCTCCTCCTCACTACAGTTTCTGCGTAGGCGGGTCATTTCACCCAACGGAATGGCTTTGATTTGTGTTTTTGGATGGGCACTAGTAGCATGTAATATCGCATTACATGCTGTTTCCTTTCTGAAAAGTTTAGACATGATTTGAGAGCCTTTAGTATAGATTGTAATATCTAAAAACTCAATTTTTGTGGTGTTGAAATTCGCAGTGAATTTTAGATTAAAAGTATTGTCATTGAGATATTCCGTAAATAAGATGAATTCTGACTTACTGCCCGCCCAGATGATAAAAATATCATCGATGTATCTTCCCCAATAAACTATGTGTGTAGTCAGATTGGGGGGACCATCTGTCCAAAGATGTTTCTTTTCAAATTTGCCCATGTACAAATTGGCAATTGAGGGTGAAAATGTACAGCCCATAGCCACTCCCATCGCTTGTTGATACCATTCACCTTGGTGAAGGAAAACATTGTTCTCCAAGACTACTCGTGTCATTTCTAAAATAATTTCTGTATGTCTATACAAGGTGGCATCCCTTTGATGGAGAGTATCCTTGAGGGCTTGTAGACCCTTCTCCCACGGGATGCTGGTGTACAATGCACACACATCCAATGTAGCAAATGACATATCTGTCATCCATTCAATGTCTTCCAATTTGTTGAGCAGGTCTCCAGTATCCCTGAAAAAAGAGGGAAGATTTAAAACAAACGGTTGTAGGAAAGTATCAATATATTCTGATAGATGCTCTGTGGGTGAGCCAATACCTGATACTATCGGTCTGCCTGGGGGGAAAATCGTTGGTTTATGTATATTTGGAAGGATGTAAAAACAAGGGGCTTTCGGTGTAGAGATGAATAAGTATCTGGCCTCTCCATCAGAAATTAAGCCTTGTTCCTGCCAGACTTTAAGTTTGGATTGGATTTGGTTTGGATTTTTTGGCAATTTAATGTAAGATTGTTTGTCCATTAATTGCCTGGAGATTTCACCTTTATAGTCATCCTTCTGCATCAATACTATATTCCCACCCTTATCAGCTTCTTTGACAATCACTTCAGAATTGGCAGATAATGTTTTTAATGCCAAATGCTCCGATTTCGTAAGATTGAAGCTATATTGTTTATGAGTACCCCTCAAATTATCATCCAGAATATGGAGATCTTTGGTTACTGCTCTATAAAATGCATCAATCATATTATCTGATTGCAAGTTAGGAACAAATTTTGACTTGACCTTTAACCCACTGTCAATGTTCAGATTAGATTAGATACCTAAATCAGCCAAAACATCAGACATAGATATTGAGCTATCATTAACCTCTTCTGTGCCCATGACGAGATGGTCTCGTCATGGAGCACAGTCGCGCTGTGCCCATGACGAGACTATCTCGTCATGACACCCACCCACTAGGGAAGCGCCAGGCACAGGAGGGGGAAAAGGCCTGGCACCCAAGGAGTTAAGAGATGACAATACATGAATATTTGTAATGTCACTGATTGTTTTATTACAAGGTAATGTAATGGAGTTGGTGAGAATCACAGCAATGGGATTCTCTTCAAAGTACTTTTTTAATTTGACTTTTCTGGTAAACCTGTATAGATCCACATGGATATTCACAAAATCTGGTCTTGAAGTGGGACAAAAACTGAGTCCTTTAGTTAATGCCGTTTCATCACTTTTGGTCAATTCATAGTTAGACAGGTTGACAATATTGACATGGTTAGGAGAGTCTGCCAATACAATCTCCGTGCTTAGTTCAGTGGATGGGGTCTGATTCAATTCTTTGCATTGCGGGCCGAGAATCTGGTGTTTGTAGCTCCTTCCCTCCCGCCGATGCCGCCTCCCACCCCTTCTAGTTTTTTTGGGGCGTCCCGAATATAAGTATTTCGTGATCCCTTGCGATAACGGTTCATCTCCTCTAAAAAAGACGAATTGTGAAGTCAACATTAGTACCCAAAGTGATGGGGTCTTGTTCTGTTGTAATACTATTCTCACTTTGGATGCTGGACAGATCTGACTCGCTAGTGGAAGGCATAGTTGTTATATTATTGGCCGCCACATTTTTCTTAGCATATTTTGGTCTGTCCTCATCGAATCTTTTCGCAAAGGTAAAGACTCTCCCGTTTCTATAGTCTGTCTCGTCACGTTTAAATTTCCTCATCTTTTTTCCTTTAATGTACTGTTGATGAACACTGAGAATTTCCTTCAGTATCTTATAATTTTTTTCAGTGGGTTCTGGTAGGTTCAGATTCTTTATTTCCAATTCCAATTGTACTATGTCATTCAAAAGTTTATTTCGCTTACGTTCTGCATGGCGGATGAGAACATCCATCATTTTGTATGAGGAAGTTGTAATTAATTCCTCCCATTCTTTCAAAAGGTCCGGGTCCACATCCTCAAAAGAGGGAAATATTATAACCCGTAAGCCTCTAGGTATTTGACGAATATCCAGATACCTTTTCAAGGTGGTGGCATCCCACCACCTGGATAGTTCTTGTTTCTTTAATCTTTCTAACTTTATGAATTTCTGTTTCAAGTCCTCCTGCTCATTGGTTGCCTTCTGTTTAGTGATATTTGTTGTATCTCCTGTAAAAAGTTCGGAAAATATTTTATCTCTTTCATCATCATACGTAGCCATAATGAAAATGTAGTGGGGATTCGTCAAACGGCGCCAACGTTATTGGCAAAAGAAAAAATGCTCTTCCTATGGAAAAAAGGTTCTAACTATAACTACCTACTGGCGACATATAGATATATATATAAATACATATATATATCTATTTTGTTTATGAGCAAAAAATACTCCACTGACATGGCTGACGCGTTTTGGCTGTCACCTTCCACTGGGGCATGATGACATCTTGGCTAATGAGGGGTGAAACCCCGAAACCGGTCCTAGGATGCTTGTTTCCAGTCCAGGGAGGACCTATTCTGGCAGTTCGGGCTGGACTGTTCCCAGTGGGTTGAATGTATGACATTGTTCTGCATTCTGTCCATCATTTGTTCTTTTTGCATTTGTCACCCCCAGTGAGACGACTATGCCCAGACGTGGGTCCAGTGCTCTCCATGCTACTGGAGTCAAGCTATCCTGGCATATGAGGGGTTTTTCCAGTCCAGGGAGGACCTGGCCTGGCAGTTTGGGCTGGACTGTTCCCATTGGGTGCAGGGTCAAGACTGATTTGCATATGGCTGGGTCCAAACTGGAATGGCATGGGGAGCAAATCAATGATGGCTTTAGGCCCATATCTCTGTACTGGGTTGAATGTATAACATTGTACTGCATTCTGTCCATTATTTGTTCTTTTTACAACTGTTTCAACACACATATATACATGCAAATATCATTAATTTATTAGACTAGACAATTAGACTGCGGAATGGAAAACACCAATTCATCATGAAACATTTTGTATCCACCATTTTGTCATTCAATTTTGTACCTTTTAGAGTATGATGATTACTCACTTCTTCACAAAACATATATTGCACATATGTTCTCTAGGAAAGTAGGATCTGCTTCTTATGGTTACCCCCACTTTTTGCTTGATGTTGCACTGTTTTGACTATTCTGACTGGGACCCTGCTAATCAGGACCCCATTCTATCTGCTTTCTCTTTTAAATTGTTATGCATGTACTTTGGTACACTCCAGATTGGATACTGGGGAACCGTTATAAGTCCCCAGTATATGGTACCCATGTACCCAAAGCATAGGTATACTAGAGGCCTACCATGGGCTGAAGCATATATTATGCCACCCATGAGAGGCCATGTAAAATGGAACTACATGTCTGAAACCTGTGTTAGCTGGTGCTTGCACCACTTACTTTAGATATAGGTTCACTATATCTACAGGTCACTACACTTAAAACTTATAAGACACCCCTATAGCAGGCCTTATCAATCCTAAAGGCAGGGTGCTGGGTTTTACGTATGAGGGTGCCCCTGCATGGGCAGAACCCCTCTGCAGCCTTCGGAGACTATTCTCCCGGATTGTCTGTGACTCAGCCGGACATCTAGGTAGAGGTTCATTATAACCTCGCATAAATGCTATATCAAAAACGGCTGCATAGAAACATATTGTGTTTGGTATCAAACACCTTGGAATCATACCCCCATACCGTGTGGGAGGTATGATTCCACCCTTCTGAAGCAAGCTTCGTGGGGTCACTGGTCTATCCGGTGCCATCCTTCTCAACCCGGACAGCACACAATGGATGCTGCTGACCAGAGACACATTTCTGCCCTCCTGCTGCTGAGCCAAGCTTGAGCAGAAGAAGGCAACATGATAGGCATCCTGTCACAGGGAGGTGTAACCACCTCCCAGACAGGATTTAGTGTGTTAGGGCTGGGTGGGTGCACTCTGAGAGTGCCCGAGAGTCTGCACCTGGGGCACATTTGGTGTCCCTGTGTATAGTCCAGCTCAAACCAGTTCTGGGAGCCATTGGCTCCTGCTCTGGCGTAAAACTGGACAAAGGACATGGGAGTAACCTACCCTCTATATAGCTCCTCCCCTAGGAGGGTCCCCAGAATCTGTCCAACCATATCCTGTAAGTACAAAAGGGCTTACCTGACTGTAGCTCTTTAGATTTTATGTGGACAAGATTCTACAAGAATAAACCACTGACCTTTGACCGTCTGGACACTCTGGACTTTGCTGGACTTTGACTGGGCCTGACTTCGTCCCCATCTCCGTCCAAAGTTTTGTCTGTGCCCTTGCTCCATACAGGCTCTGTGCAGGACCTGTTGTGCACTAATGAAAACTGACGAATCTCCCTTGGGGTGAAGGAGTCACTCCGCTGCATTCGCAGGCACCTCAACGAAACTGACCAGTCTGCTTCTCCTGAGCTCCTGAGGACTCCAGCAACACAGGAGGTGGGTTCCGAAGATCCCTGAGGTTGATCTGTCCTCTCAGCAAGTTTGAGGACAGTATCCCTCGTGGGGACTGCACAACCTGAACCCCTTTGCACAGGATCTATTTGCAATTGCATATGCTTGTTGGCAATCACCGAGCTTGTGCATTAGACTCCATGTAGTCCTGACCCTGAGCAGTATTTGCCCCAAAGAACTCTGGCCTCCTCACTCAGAGTGCTCTGTGGGCTGGTACTTTGTAATCTTGCTCGAGGTCCCCTCGCGACTCCTGGTCATTCGGCCTGTGGGTCTCCTGAGGGTCACCTTGATTTCTGTTATGCCTTCCTGGTTGCTCCAGAAGTGCCCTGACTCCCTGTTGCTTGTTGATTCCCCTGGATCTTGCTGGTCCACACCGTACCCTGCTTGACCTACCTGCGTGGGGTGGTTTTGCCAAGGCTTGTTGGTGCTCCTGCCGGACACCGACCCCTCAGCACTCAACATCCTTCGTGGGACAGCTCGTATCTGGCTCTTGGTCATCATAGATGTCTCCTGGTTCTCATGGCTGCAGAGTCAAGCATCCCTATTTCGCACCTGAAGCACCCGACATTGGTGGGCATTCGTCTACCGAGCCCCTGGCCACTCTGAAGTGACCTAGACTCTATTCCCCCTGCTTTCAGGTTCCTTCCTTCCTGAATCCAGGCTCGGATTCCACCGGACCATTTTCACCTTCACGGCAGCAGCACTTCTTCGAAGCCTTCCATAGAGAACAACAACGGTTTCTGACGCCACTTCAGACCTATGCACCCGGCTCCTCTGGGATAGGTAACTCTTGTACTTCAGTATCCACGGGTGGGGTGGCTCTCCAACCTCTGATGTTGTGAAGGGTTTGCTCGAAGTCCTCCTAGAAGGGTCCTTAAATTGTAAAATTGCAACTGCAACTTCCCCATAGAATTGTACGAGCCCGCGGTCGAGTTAGCACACTGCACCCGTCCTCCGTGGGGTCCCTATCTACTCACCTTGGGTGGTTCCTTGGTGTCCCAATGATTCTACATGCTCCAGACTTTGTCTTGACCTAAGTCTTGACCCAAGTTGTGGTTGTTATACCACTATTTTAGTATATGGTTTGGTCTCCCCCTGGAGCCCACTGTGTATTGTGCTACTTACAACTGTTCTATTGATATTGTATTGTGTGCTTTGTGTTCTATCCTCGGGTAGAGGATACTACAGAGTGTTATATTAATAAATACATATTGTTATATAACTACTGTGTGGTTCTCCTTTTATTTAATTAATTCAGGAGGTGATATTCTGGTAAAACAAGTTGCTTTACATTCCTTCAAGATTAAGCCTGAAGGTTGCTCTCCACAGCTAACACTAGGATAGCTTTCTAAAGGTTATCTTTGATCTCATACATCATAAGGGTCGTTTGGACTGGTGCAAGATGCCCACTTTAATTAGTGGGCAGCATATACCAGGCCAACTTCTCACATGTACTTTCAGAGCTTTATAGGACTCTTAAGTCCTAAACTAAGTGTCTCATGGTGTATACTACAGGCGCCATTTAATGTATATGCAAATCTTAATCCCACTCTTCACTCAACACCAATTTATGATAAATTCAGTTAATCAGAATCATTAAAAGATTACTATGGATGGTAGTACATCACTATTATGTAGATACAAATTATACTTAAAAACATCATCACAAATGGCACAGCATCACAAGTTTTAAAGGCCACTGCCTTACAGGTATACAGCTGCGATTGTTATAAAATGACAATGCAGCATTCCTCCTTACTCCCGATTTCCATTAAGGTGATCTGATTTAACATAAAGTGATAGTGCATTGCTACATCTAAAGAGACACATGTGTATGCTATCAAGGCTGTACAGAAGCCTAGAATCGTACACCCACCGTTACAGAATATATACCGCAGATGCTTTTAAAGTGTTAACATATAATACAAACCTTAATCCCAATCTTCATTCGATACCAATCCATGTTCAATTCAGTTACTTAGAGTGATTGAAAGGTTGTTGTAGATGAACTTGCATCTCTGTTATCTACTTGTAAATTATATTTTAAATAAACACAGCACCATAATTGTTCCTGATACCACAACATACCCAGAGTAAGGATAACATTAAAGTGCCATGCTTGTCTCATTTTATGATGCCCACATCTCATTTGCCGCAGACAAAGACGAAATCCACTTACTAAATAACACATTTTAATAAAAGGAAATTAAGTTTAGGATGATAAATGTTATCTCTCTTAGTGGGATATGATACGCTCTTAACTCATATAAAATATGTATTCAACAATTCATGAATCCAAATATAGTAGTAATGAAAGTTGTTAATTTCATTTGTACCCATGGATCACATCCAAATTTCGAAGTTCAAAGTTCCTTAAACTTTGCTGGATGTCAGCAAATATGCATGCTGTTTCTGTCTCCTATTCGTACTGGCAATATCACAACGATAGAAAAAACAGCCCTACTGTTAACTCACATTGTAAATCAAATCGAAATCATTATCCTCATACAAAGGGCATCAAGTTGTCCTATTGCTGCCTCTAATAAGTACATGTAAACGAAGAATCCTGAGTGCGTAGTTAACAGGAAGTATATGGATTGCTCATTACTCATCTCTGTTATAATGTTTGGTTCATAAGAGTACATGCAATTTTGCATTCAGATTATGTCCCCAAGGGTACTCTGTTCCGAGTAACAATATGAGGGCAGACTCATGTCTTCTAGTCCTTCTATTCCTGCCTGTTGGAAGGACCTTTACATGCTTGAGCCCATATTACTCCAAGTTATCAATTTCACCATGATGCTCTTTCAAAATATGTTTAGCCATAGTGTAATTGGTGTCATTATTCTTAATTGCTCTCAAATCTTGTAGGATGTGTGTTTTTACTTTTTTGGTTGTGCTCCCCACATAACGTTTCCTGCAACCACAGGCAAGAACATACACTACATATTTCGAATTATAATTGATAGTCTCTTTTATAAGTATCTGCTCTCCTTCAAATGAAATATACTACTTCATATTCCGCCCTTTTAACATGCCTTGCAGCTTTCACATTTCCAGAAGCCCACATCACTTTACTTGAGCCAAGTATCTTGTTGTCTACTTCGAAAGAGGAAACTTGATGTTAATAGATCCCTCAGGTTAGGTGTTCTCTGGTAAGTAATGTGTGGATGGAACCCCACAAAGTTCTTGTCACATTCGTCATGCATTAGCACGTTCCAGTTTTGTAATAAAACTCATTGCATGTCTTGGTGTTCCGTAGTGTATTTCATGTAAAATCCACAAATTACCGTATTAGTCTCATCCTTTTTAGGCCAATTCTGTTTCGAATTTTTAATTTTAACTCTCTCAGAAGCATTCAATAGTAATCTTTTCAGACAACCTCTTGTGAGAAATTTAGACATCATCAGTTCAGCTTCCATTTCAAAGCCTTTATCTGTTGAGCAGATCCTTCTTGCTCGGAGGAGCTTACCCTAGGGAATGCTCCCGTTAAGAGTTTTTAGGCATGCACTGCTGACAGGTAGCAATGAATTTGCCACAGTTGCCTTTCTATATATTTTAGCATGCAACGCATTGTTCTCTATGACTAGGGCAACATTAAAAAACTCTTATGTTCGTTTTACTCCAGCTGGTGGTTAGTTGTATGTTGCATTTATTCCTACGCAGTTTCTCCACAAAGAATTTCAAGATATCTTCCTCACAATCCCAGACAATAAAAAGATCATTGATGAATCATTTTCTTCTGACCAGGCCACCTCCTTCTCCCACCACCCCATGAATATGTTTGCATAGGTGGGGTCGAAGGAAGTACCCATGCCATACCTTGGTCTGCCTAGAAGCGTTCCTTCCTGTTAAGAGACAAAAGGATTGTACCTGGCCCTGCAGGAGGAGAGAGTGTACAGGGAGAGGCCAGCATGTTCCTGGTGTGGAAATAAAAAAGAGAATGCCGAGGAGGGAGCCAGCCTCCCTAAAAGGTTGTTATTGTGACCCATATAAGCCATTCTATAACAAGCATTGGCATAGTCAATAAGCCTTTCTTTTGGGTCCTTATATGTTTTTAGCTAGAGTTATTGGTTTAGCCAACGTGATTAAACTATGTTGTAGAGCAGTGTGGCTGCTGGCAATTATGTCAGCTTGTTTTGAAACCAGAAAGAGTAAAAAAAATTGTGTGTGTGTGTGCTGTTGATATCAAGATGGAAGTTGAGGTAACTGAAGTAAGGAACAGCGAGAATTAGTGAAAATGAAAGAGGGGGAATAGATAGTGTGTGGGTAAATGTGAGATAAAAACACAGCCACCACTGGATTAGAAGGACTAAAACCCGAAACAGCAGCAATTCTAATCCGGACTTTCTCAAAAATACACTCAATAATACTGCAGAATTAATCGCAAAGGCAACGTGACGTGCTGGACTGAGGCGCAGCACAAATGATGTCTCTAGTCATAATACTTTCTGACTAAAATAGTTTATTTTACTCAAGACTAGCACTGGTCCGGAAAATACTTTATTGTGTCTGTTTGTTGATTATTGAGTTCTTGACCAATACCTCCAACAGTAGCCTGTGACTGTTCCCATTCACTACCTTGAACGTCAAGTTCAGAAAGAGAGGGAAAGGAATGTCCTTGAACATGTTTGAAAAGCCCCCCCGCCCCACCTGGACACCAGCAGCAAACAAATTCAACCATCAAGATTCAGTTGTAGTAGTCCCTTGTCTGCCTTGCTGCCCCCACAAACAGGTTCTATCAACCACTAGAACGTTGCTTTGTTTGATGATGTCAGCTGGGGTATTGAGCTATATTGTGAGATCTTTTACTGGATGGCCCCTTTAACTGTGCTGCCAGCTACCTCCATGTGGTGTACAAGTGCCCTCCAGCCACCTGGCAGTGCCACTGCAAAATGTAAACCTCAAAAACGTATCTCTAAGTAGTCTGCTTGAGTTAGAGAACGGATTAAAGGGACTTGGTGTCTTTTATCACTTTGAGGGATGTGCCATGGTGAAATTGTCCAGTTCCTTGCCTTTAATACACCCTTGTCTCTTGATTTTTTGTAAAGTGTTCTTACCTCTGAGCTCACAGCGGTCGCTTCTACCTCAATATTTTATATGTATCAGTTTCAAAACGCACAGCTGCAGCCCGGGGAGAGGGAACGGCAGGAATCCAGAGCTAGCCAGCACATAACTCAATTTTCAGGTAATTGGTTTATAATGCTTGAAGATAAAAAAAATATCCAGCGAATACACAAGCTACTGAGACTGCCAGGGAACGTGAAGCAGCAGTTTATGGGCCTTCTAGCCGCGTCCAAATGATGGTCGCTGATAAACGTGGCTGTTTGTCATATTTTCAGCACAGTCCCATCTAGAGAGCGATCATTTGTTGCACTTTATACTGTGATTACGTTGAATACATTATCTGTGATTGTATTAAAAGGTCTCCTTAATTAATGATTTCATGAATTACGCGCCATCCTCTCTGATGTGCTGACAGCAGCGTTTAAAGACTAGAACGGAAGTGCCCTTCGCCGTGGGTAGAGCGTTCAGTGTGAAATAGAACCTGCAAATGGGTTTTCTTATCAGCTGTGAGGAGTGTAAACCTAATCTGTTTGCTATTTCTTTATCTCAGTCGCCTTTTAATTGCAATATTGCTTCCGCTAATGAAAAACCACCCACTTCACAGCCCCGTGCCCCCAGCGCCTTGCTCCGGCCTTGTCAGGATGACTGACAGCGAGGTGAGCGCGCGCTGCTCAGGGCTGAACGTCCGCCCGTGCTCGCCACGCACGGTGCGCAGCGCCGGCAGGCACCTCTCTGTGTCAGGGCCCGTTCTCTGTATTTTACAATTTAGATGTACAATTTGATAAACCCTGTTTAGTTTTAGTTCGCGTTCTTTTCAGAAGCCCCTTGAAGTCATAAAAATGAGTTGTGCCGAGCATATGAAATGAATTAAACATAGGAAATGTCTGCAGCAGAACATGAATATTTTGCCAACACACCGACTGTCCATTATAATTCTTGCATTTCAGGACATTATACTGCCCTTCTGTTCCCCCTCTTTGCAGAAGGAGAAGAAAGTGCCTTGAACATTTCTGCTGTCAAGTTAGTAGCATATTTCAAGTCAAATGCACCTGGCTCAGAAGTTACACTAGATCGCCAACTGGAAAGGTGCACCGTAGTTGTATTTTAAGAAATATAAACACATCTGGAATGGATTAAATCATGAATCATATGTATAGTAATAGGACATGTGCACATTAGCCAATGCAAAAAATGAACCTTCCCAATATGTGGATAGCCATAAATCCCAAACCAAGCATATCCTGACTTCTTCTACACGTAAGACTCAATTTCTCAATGCCATAGCCTTCAAACCGCCATATTGTCTGGAGATGGGACAGTCGTAGTTTGCATCTCTGCACCCGTTCATTTCAGTTTTGCAATACATTGTGCACCATTCAACCAGTGCAAACATTGCATTAGTCAACATCTATGTAGTAAATTCAAATTTGTCTGCAAAACTGCATTGCACTGATGCAGTGATATGTAATCTTGCACCTGGCCTCAAGAAAAACGCTAATACTCAATTTATTAATAGTTGCTTAAGGGCTATAAAATGTTTGCCAGTAATAAGTGCAAGGCCTGTGCAGAATCTTGTTCAGAGGGCATTGGGGCAAGCAGGGGTTACTGAGCCCAACCGTGAGGGTTGAGGCCCTTTACTCCTGACGTTCTGGGGCTCAGCCTACTATGGTCCAGAGCAACTGGGCCGAGTACCCATTCAACACTAGACTCTAAGTGATAGCATAGGTCGAGCAGTCCAGAGCTTCTCATGGAGATGTAGGCACAGGTGGGTGAACACAGGCTCACAACTCAAAATATGTGCCGCAACAGCAATAAATAATTGTCCAGTCAGATACTTGTTTTTATGAAAACATTTGTATTCCTATACGACCACAAAGTGAAATACAACATTTGCAAACAATACACACAGTCCCCTGAGGTCAGAGTTCTTGTGTTACATAGGCAGGTCCTTGAGTCCCACTCCTCTCGAGCTAGCAGTAGTGGTTATTCCCCGTTCACTATAGGCGCTATACAGGCTAAGCCCAACTATTAATTCGAGTCTCTGGAATCGCACTTCGAATTTTAATTAAAGTCATAGGTGTTCCACTGCCGAAGAACTACCTGGAAAGGAAGTTCCCCCTGGGTTATGTGGACAAAAATCAATCTTACCCGCACCATTAGGATTAAACAAACCAGAGTCTCTGAGTACTCCTCTTTTGCAGGTGCTGAAGCTGTAGAGGCTGTATCTGGTAAGACTTTCACATGCAGCCCAGGCCCAGTTCCTCACACGTAGTCCAGCGATGGCAGTGGGCGGGGGGTTCTCAATGCTCCTCTGATACTGGGTAAGTTCTTCAATTCTTTCCACAGGTAGGGGGGTGTGACGATCCTGGTACTGGTCCTTAGTCATGGATGAGGTCTGCTAGGGTCACCACGGCAGCCTCGTTCCTCCATCAACGGTCTGTACCAAACCATGCTTCTTGCTTAGTCTAGGTGGCCCCTCTGACATACAAAGTCATCATTTCTTCTGTACACGAAGGCTGTGACCTGATTGGTACATTAGCAGTCTTCACAGCAGCCCCACCTGGCATACAGGGTCACCGACTTGATACCACACATGGGCTATGGGCCGATTAGCACAGCAGCAATCTTCACGGCTGCCCCACCAGGCATACAAAGCACTGTAGATGGGTGATTAACCGTTCGGTGCAGCAACAGTCCTGGCTCAATTGACAGCAGCCCTCCTCTGGCATATGGGGACCACAGACGTTTCCCTGCATACAAGCATCAACCTGATCAGTGCGGCAGCCATCTTCTTACACATCGCTATGGGGATCCACTTGCCAGGATTCCCCTTTGGTACCTCACCCCCTCCAATGCTCTCCTGTTCCTTACAGTGAACACTGGTCCTGGCAAGCAGGCAGGCGCTGGTTCTCCAGGTTCCAGGTCAGGTGGTCTTGGATTCCGTGGGTGACGTCCCCACACCCAGCTGGAAGACTAGCAGTCCTTGGCCCCCAGTCCTGGTCAAGGGTATAAGTCTTTCAGAGCTTCTCCTCCTCACATATGCTCGACTGGTGGCTTGACAGATCACAATTTTTCGGGTCTCAAGCCCCCCCTTCCTATAGGCCATTTCCAGACACCAAAAGTGATCTAAAGTTTGAGTCTTGAAGTTTATGTGGCAAACTTCTTCCCATTGAAGTGCCCTCCCCTATGTTCTCTCTTCCCCTAGAACAGAGTCTGTCGCACCAAGAGCATGTCTAAATCTAATAGCAAAACAACACAGGCCATGGAAGTGACTAGAGGTTTACACTTGGATGTCAGCCACAGGTATATGTGCGACGGAAGGTTACCGCGGGGCCACAGCCCTACTCTTTATGATTTTCTTATCAGCCCCATCTCCTTTTCTTTTCTGAAATGTGTTCAGGCCCCTTCCCAGTAACCTCTCTCAAAGAGCACACTTTGAAGTGTGCTGGAGAGCCTGGCTCTCCTTTCCTCCAGTGAGTCCCACCCAGCTTACAGGATCGCAGCAATACACAATTCTGTCTGAGGTGATTCCTCTACCTTCTCTCGTATGTTTCTCCAGTTGGCCCTGGGTCTTCCAAAATGGAATGCTGAGTTTTCCATGTATTGTACAACTCGCAGACATACATACATACACCCAGCACATAAATATGGCATACACACGCTGCACAGCCCTACAGTTTTCATGTATTGTACCAGTCACAGGCACACAAACACCTAGCACATGAATATAATGTACACGCACTGCACAGTACTGCATTATTCCTGTATTGTACCATCCACATGCATACATACACTCAGCACATGTATAACACGCATGCACTGCGCAACACTACATGCACACACAACTGATATAGGCCAAGGGTGAGTTAAGCACACCAGCAGCTGAACTTTAAATGAGTGATCCTGTGGGCGTCACTTCAGTGACACAGGTATAAAGGATCTGTTGACTCCTACTGATCACTATACAATATGCTGCCCCAATGGTGCTTGTGCTTCTTAACTCCTGACAACGGCAGTAGCATTTCACCACTATGAGGGTAATGCTTTGGGCACCCCTCCTGGTCCAGAAAAGTCTGCAATCCATGAGGCAGGCCTATGTCATGGAGCACATGTATGATCTGTGTTCGCCTATGACAATAAAAATCAGTATTAGGGATGAAGACATCATTACAGTTGGGGAACTGACGGCGGGGGGCATGTCCATCACCATGCAAATGACCTTTCCAGCCCAACAGTCTGATTAACATGTTCTATCAACGTTCTGGGGAATGTGGTAGGATCACATCACTTGACCCTTCTTTACATCCAAAGCCAACTCTTTAGAAAGGGAGCTCAAGATAGCAGCAGACAACCTTACTAGCCCATTGTCATCCTAAAATGATGTTCCCATACACACCACGCAAACTAAGACTAAAAATAAAGCACAATGGTCGACCTTTAACCCCTTCGCCGCGGCAGGAATTCCGCTGCGGCGCTGGGGGAGGGGGGGTTGGGGGCAGCGCGGTGGTGTGGTGCTCGTGACGGAACCGCTCCGTCACGAGCCACTGTTGAGCTGTGCTCATGACGGAGTGCTTCCGTCACGTCTCCGCCCACTGCGGTAATCGACCGCACAGGCGGGGAATTAGCGCCGCGTGGGCGGAGCTACCGCCAACGGCCGTAGCATGACGGAACCACTCTGTCATGAGTACAGCGCAACCGTGGCTCACGACGGAGTGGTTCCGTCATGTGCGGGGAAGGGGTTAAGGTATATGACCAGAATGCTATTGTAAAAACTCTCTTGACTAGAAAACCGAATAACCACTACAATGATCCTCTCCCCTCTGAAATGCTTGAAAATAGTCAACCAAATCATCGTCCCTATATGTACAATGATAATCAATGCCTCGCTATCTCAAGGCTCCTTACCAGACTGGCTAAAAACAGGACAAGTCCTCACTATCATAAAAAAACCTACAGAGGACCCATCTGATCCAAATAATTTTCGTCCAGTGACCAATATTCCATTATTTGCCAAATTACTAGAAAAATGTGTGCAACAACAACTAAGCCAACACATTGCTAAATTCGGTATGCTTGAGGACTGCCAATCTGGATTCAGACCAGGCTACAGTACAAAAACAGCAATACTACATATAGTGGATGATGCCCTACGGGCACTGGATCACAATGAAACATGTCTATTAGTTCTTCTTGACGTGTCTTCTGCTTTTGATGTGGTAAAGCATGAATAATTGCTAGCCCGTCTTGAAAACAGGATGGGATTATCGGGAAATGAGTTTTAATTGTTTAAATCCTTCCGACAGAACAAAATGCAAAGATTCATGCTCAACCAGGTTCTGTCACCGCCATCCCCTAATTCGATTGGGGTTCCACCAGACTCAACACTATCTCCTTCGCTATTCAACCTATATGTCGAACAGAAATTCTTCAGCACGCCAACATCTCCTATCACATGTATGCAGATGACACCCAAATTTACATCAAGATCTCTTCGCTGGAGGAGATCAAAAGAGAGAATGATGCCATAAAGGTGTTCTTACTATTGTTAACTAGCAACTGAATTCCTATTAATATCCCCCAAAAAAGCTCCTCGGAGGTTAAGGAATGGACCAACCTGACCATGCCTTGAAAACTGCACCCCGGTCCTAGTTGACTCGACCAAATCGCTAGGAATCACGCTTGATAAGAATCTAAAAATGCAAGCCCACATCAAATCAATAGTGAAAAGTGCCTGTTTTCACCTGAGCTACCTTAGAAAATTGATACTAATCATTGCAACATCAGACCTCAATTTGGCAGTTCAGTCCTTAGGGTACTCAGATAGAATATCGAGTTGGAAATGTTGACTTACACAAATATCGAGTTACACAGAAATATCGACAGCAAAAATATTGTGGTCAAGAATATCGAATTTAAGTTAGGAAATACCGTTTAAAAAATATAGAAGTCATTAATATCATTTGCAAAAATATAGTTGTTTAAAATATCGATTTTTTAATTAGTGTTTTAATTAGTGTTGTGCATTTTATTTTATATTTTAAATGTATGTGAAGTATTGTTTATGTTTTATAATATGTGTTAATTTTTTTTGTAGTTATCAATTTTATTTTCATTACAATTTGGGTTTTTTACTTCCGTAGCAGGTTGTGGGTTTATAGGGGAATAGGGGGGAAGTAATTTAATTATAATAAATTAATTATTATTTTGTATTTATTAATATTTATTTAATTAAGTACAATAGCCAGCCGATATTAGCTGAGGGAGGTGGTATAGTACCCCTAACAGACACCCAAGACATACACCCCTCGGTTAGTGTGTCAAATAGATATTCGGCTTTAGAAACTCTAGACAGCCCCCTCAGCTGTGAAAATCAGGAAATTTCACCAGGCCCAGTTAAAACCACAACGGAATTAGACTCAGTTGCGATAACTACGTTGCTTGCTGCAGAAATGCCCCATCCATCAGAATCTGAAGCTCCTAGTAATAGGGTTGAAGGAGTTGGGGCACTTGCGGATATTTTACTGGCCTTAAAGGAAGACATTGGAAAGAGATTCTCAATTTCTGAGTCTAACCAAGCTGATATTAAAATCTCATGTGAGGTTCTGGCACAAAAGATCGAAGAGGTCTCCAAGAGGACTGATACTCTGGAAGAGGAAATCCCCAAGTTAAGGGAAGCCCTACACAGTTCCACCGTTGAATTGGATAAGTTGGCCCTCCAAAATAAAGAATTAAAAGATAATATGGAACGGCTCGAGAACCATGCCAGGAAGAATAACTTGAAAATTTTGAATGTTCCGGAGGACCTGGAGGGTAGCGATATAAAAGAATTTGTGATAGCGCTCTTAAAGGGAACAATCCTCAAGGATATACCGGATATGGAGCTAGCCTCTGATATACAACGAGTCCATCGGGATCCCTATAGAATGAATCCCACAAGGCCTAAACCAAGGAAAATCCTGGTGAACTTTCTTACCTATACATCCAAAGAGAAAATCCTATCTCTTGCGCTGAAAATTGGCCCAGTGAAATGTAGCTTATACCCTAGCCCGTTTTCTTACACCATCAGGTCTGATATTTCCCACATTACGGCCACGAGACAATGGGAGCTGGGTAAAAGGATGACAATTTTAAATACTCTAGGGTTTAAGGTTCAATTAAGGTTCCCGGCTATCCTACGAATAATGTGGAATAACCACATGTACAATATACATCAGATTGAGGAAGCAGATGACCTTATCAGGAAAATAAGGAGCGAAAAAAAGGGAGAAGCCTCCTTGTAGGATTTGTTAATAATCATTGTTCTTACATATAGTTCTTGCTGAGTGCTACACAGAGGGATCTGGGAAATTAATATATATATATTTTTTTTTGTATACATAGTGTCAGGGAGATCTAGCCCTATGAGCTTACGCTCAGAGGAGAAGGGAGGGTTCCCCAGGGCAGTAAGTTAGGGATTCTGGGGCAGGATAGGAGCACGGGTGTTAGGGGAGGTTGATGGGGAGTAGGGAGCACAGGGGGGTTTGCAAGGGGGAAAAATTCAAAAAAATATCCTCACTCTCATAGAAACCCGGTAAATATGGTATTCAGTAAGCAACATTTGGAATCTCCGAATAAAACCCGGTTAAACTGGCAGCCACAATGAATAGATGTATAAACTTTATTTCATGGAATGTTAATGGACTTAGATGCCCACGGAAGCTTGAATTGGTAATGAAATTCCTTGAACAAACTACAGCTCAGGTCTTCCTCCTCCAAGAGTCACATTTGGGCCTTTTGGAAAGCAGGGCTTCTTTTAGTAAATTCCGATGGGTTGAGTTGTATTATTCATCTGAGCAAGTAGGCCATACCAAAGGGGTGGTAATTTTAATTAGAATGGGCACTGGAGTGAGTATTAAATCAGTCTCCTCAGATCAGACAGGTAGATGGATCACCGCACAGACTGAAATTGAAGGGAGGGAGTTCTCCATAGCATCATTCTACGGACCAAATCTCGATGATCCAGCATATTTCTATAAACTCCAGGCTAAGCTAACTGAAACCGCGTCCCCAATTATTATAGGAGGCGATTTTAATGTCCTTCTTAACCCCATTCGGGATAGATCTAATAACAGTCACTATGTTGGAAATCCTAATATCCGCCGTGGGATGATTAATATGATGCATGAACTCGGGTTGGCTGACGTCTGGAGGGTAAAGCAAGGAGATAAGACAGGTTTTACCTTCTTCAGTAAGAAATATGGCCATTCTTCAAGAATTGATTATATATTAGTTGATAGGTCTGTCTTGGAGAATGTTCTTGATATCACGATTCTACCTACCATCCTCTCGGATCATGCAGCGATATTTTTCTCATTCTCACGCTCAGGAGGAGGGAGAACCCCCAGTCCTAGATGGACATTAAAACGGTCAATGCTTTCTAACATCGATATTATTAATACTCTTAAAGCCTCTACAGTAGATTATTTTCAACTTAATTTGGGTTCCACCTCCTTAGATTTCATCTGGGATGCTTTTAAATCAAACACACGAGGCCAGTTACACAGTTTGATTTGCTCAAAAAATAGAGAAGAAATATCAATCTTTAAAAATTTGGAATATAATATAAGTAAGTTGGAGGACGAAAGGACAAATAATCCCCAGTACTCAAATGAAAAAATGATACAAATTAATAAAGATCTTGAACATCTAAGGCAGGTCTATAGAGGTAAATTAGAGACAAAAATTAAGGCACAATGGTCCGTTCAAAACATGCAACATTTTGAATATGGCGAAAAAGCGGGGGCTATTTTAACTTGGAAAGCAAGAGCAGACCGCGCTAAAAATAACATAAGTGAACTAATAATTGATGAGAGTGGGGAGAGTTCAGGAAAATGGGAGGACATGCAGAGATGTCTTGTGTCCCTGTTTTCAGATCTATATAGAGAGGAGTCTATACCAAATGCAGATAGTATTCAGAAGTGGTTGCTACTTAAAGAACTACCTGTGTTAACTGAAAGCAGCCGACTCACTATAGATGCCCCTATAACCGAGTTAGAAGTAAAACTACATATTAGCAAGATTAAGAGCAATAAAGCTGAAGGGACGGATGCCCTTCCAGGTGAAGTATATAAAATACTACAGAATGAGTTAGTCCCTGTGATGTGTGAATTGTTTAATTCAATATATAGCCCAAGTGGTAGAGTTTTAAATTCTTGGAAAGAAGCTACTATTGTTCTCGTACTTAAACCAGGGAAAGATCCCCGTAAGGCAGATTCATATAGACCAATCTCCCTGCTAGTATCGACCTAGCGTCAGCAAGGTCGGATCCCTTGGCCGTAGCTGCATTTGATGCGGCTAAAGCCTTCAATCGCGTTTGTTGGATCTTCTTATGGGAACTCTTGAAATCAATGGACTTGGGACTAATTTTTATTCAGACCTTGATTAATTGTTACCAGGGGGCCTCTGCTACAATTTTACTTAATGGTCTGTTAACATCTAGCTTCGCAATAACTAGAGGGACTAGGCAGGATTGCCCCATCTCGCCCCTGTTATTTGATCTGTACATAGAGCCTTTGGCTCAAGCCATAAGACTAGATGAGTCAATTACTCCTTTCAGTGTTAACCTATACAGCTGCAAGGTAGCCCTATATGCAGATGACTTGCTCATATATACTAACAACCCAAGTGAGGCACTCCCTAGAGTAGAATTAATTATGGATGAGTTTGGAGTCCTCTCGGGTTATCTTTCCAACTCATCTAAAACGGAGGTGATGTGCTGGAACATCGAGAACTGGACTGGACGTATCAGCAAGGAATTTAGATATTTAGGAGTAACTATAGTGAGTAATCTAGATGATATTCCGAGGATTAATCTGAAAAAAGTCTCAAATGAGATCGATCATCTATTCTTAAGGTGGAAGAACTTACCCCTAACCATATATGGAAGGGTTAACTTGGTAAAAATGGTAATCTTGCCAAAATTGACTTATCTATTTAGTACCATCCCTCTCAGTTTCTCTAACAAAGATATTAGTAAAATTCAAGGCAAGATTGGCAGCTTCATTTGGTCCAATAAAACCACGAGGCTCTCCTGGAAGAAGCTAAGGCGAAAACTTCTGAAGGGAGGCCTTGCTCTTCCTGATCTGTTTCTGTATTCCTATTAATTCCAATTTAAAAATGTCCGGGCGTTACTTATCTTCCCGGGGGACTCAAACTGGGGGATGATCCTGAAAGAAATGGCTACTTTCGAAGGTGGAGGAAGGGGTTTCCTATACAAATTTGGAGCCCCGAGGTTTTTCAAAAAGGTACGCTTGAAGGTATTAAAAACAGCCCTAAATGGGTGGTATAAAATCAGGCAAATGTGGGGAATCTCTTATTACTCAGAGTCTGCTCCAATCTGGGATTCCCCCGGTATCCCCGCTTGCCTGAAAGATAGCCTTGCGAAACCCATAATAGATGCAGGCCTTACCACCTGGGCTGACCTAATTTCATCAGAAGGTGTCCATCCATGAGAGGTGTTAAAATCCCGAATTGGTTGCTCTTTCTCAAAGTTTAAATATCTCCAACTGGTTTCCTGGTTTGCCGCAGAGAAAGAGCATATAGGTGGAAATTGGGAAATTGAGTTTCTTTTCCAAAATACAAATCTCATCAAAAAAGAGGCAGGCCTTTGGTACAAAAATCTTTTGGAAAATGTTACAACTGAGTCACCCCCACAACAGATGGTTTGGAACCTGTCAGTCTTGGACAATGCCGCAGAAGAACTATACGAACTCTCATTGGCTATATTATATAAATCCATCAAACCTGCTTCGTTAAAAAAGAACCATTTCTATGTTATAAAGCTAAGTTTGCTCCCCTAACATCTGCAAAATGCCCAAGATATGAATTTTCCCCGGCTGATGATCTACATATTTTTTTTGAGTGTCTGAAATTAAGGCCTTTTTGGCAGCAAGTAGAATATGCACTCCAAGCCATTTTTAAAGTTAAGATCAACTTGAGTCTCCTGTTAGTAATTTTTGGAACTGATAAGGACTTGATGAACTGGATGTCCGTAAAACAGAAAGGTCTGATTATGTATTTAATCCTTATAGCTAGAAGGGAGATTTGCAGGCTGTGGAAGGATCCATCACCCCCACTGTACGAAAAATGGTTGCGGGCTTCTTTTAGTGCTGCCCGATTAGATCTTGGACATTTTGATGGTCTGGAAATCAGCACGTGGTCACCTCTCTTAAGTTGGGGTAGAGATTTGAGATTGATTTAGTACCCCCAGGTCCTATGATTACACCTAGCTTCAAAAGAAGCTGACCTGGGTTGGTCTATAGCTAATGCAAAATGCAGATGCCAGGGGGAGCTCAGGACCATAGCTGGCTTACTGTTCTTTATTGCAGGTGCTATATGGTGAGATGAGGACAAAAAAAAAATATATATATATATATTTATTTAATTTAGATTTTATAGTGTTCATTGTGGGAAGCAATTTATTTGTAATTAATGTATTAATTGGTTGTTAATTAATATTAATTAATGAATTGGTAATTCATTATGGTAATTTTGTAAAAAAGAAATTGGTGCGGGTTGTGGAGTTTAAAGGCGTAAAGGGTGAGAAGTCATTTATTTTTCATTACTTATTAATTAGTTCATTTATATTAAATTAATTGAAAATTAATTATGGAAATCGTGTCATTAATTTTAGGTGCGGGTTGTGGAGTTTAAAGTGGTAAAGGGTGGGAAGTAATTTATGTTTAATTAATTAATAATTTGTTGTTGGAATGGCAATAGTAATTTGTATCCCTCCGCTATTCAACACTTTCCCTACTGTTGCACTCAGTGGAGTGGGAATAGTACATTTTACCCCACCTCTATCCAACACTTATCCTACAGTTCCACTCAGTGGAATGGGAATAGTAATTTTTACCCTTCCACTATCAAACAATTTCCATACTGTTGCACATTTTGGAGTGGAAATAGTATTTTTTACCCCTTCGCTATCCAACACTTTCCCTAGAGTTGCACTCTTGGGAGTGGGAAATGTAAGTTACATTTTTTTTAAATAGTTTAATGTTTTAATTTATAATAGATTTTTTTTGTATTAGATTTTTTAGATTTTATTTTATCGGTATATATATATATATATATATGTGATCAAGACACCTTGAGTGTCGAAACGTGTCATGGCTGCTGAGGTGTTTGCAAGAGCGGAATAAAACTTGAAACTGCAACAACTGGGTCCGTGCTTCACTTTCTTGGCAAAATCAGCGAGGCATAGGTGGAGTGCGACGCATATATATATATATATATATATATATATATATATATATATATATATATATATATATATATCTTGAATACGTCTCCGCTGCCCGTTGTTCACCGGCAATCCCCAAGGATGGACACAAACCCAAAACTGTGTGCAAAATTATTCCGTCTTTATTCCAGATGTCGCCATAACGCGTTTCGGCTCGCCTGAGCCTTGATCACATGACAATGGCATCGAGATTTTGCACGACTTTTAAAGTGACAGTGTGTCAGTAATCATGATCACGTGACAAGCATAGCGCGCACATTTTCAATGAACATAAAGAAAAGTTTAACCACAGCCCAATCTAATACAAGCAATTGGACTTGGTTACAATATAAACGATACAGAATAAACTGCTTGTTTTTTTCCTCTTTTCTTTTTTACTTTTCTTTTTACTTTTCAATTGTAAACATTGTTTTTAAATAATAAAATTAATTGTTTTCTGTAAAATACCATCAATTTGTTCATGGTTTAAATCGTATGCTCTTGCTTATGCGGGTATATCTATAAAATATGCATATACACTCCTATGCTTGTGTTTTGATATGTGATTCCTAGTACTCGATTAAAAGCAGAAGTAATAAAATATATAAATATTATTTCTGTAAAAAGTGCAATGTGCAAATCCACCCTATGTGAATAAGAAAAGTTAAAATCTATAAATTCAAACAGTTAATTGTTATTGTGAGAGATTAGATTTATTTAGGTAAATTTGACCTCGTAATAATGCATATGTGTATGTTACTTGGGCCTATGTATAATATTATGGCAAGCAAAATATGTTCTATAAAATAGGGAGTAGGGCACTGTCACTGTTGCAGATTAGCTGATCTTGCAAAAATCGTTGAATTTATGTAGGTAAAATACCAAGGTTTATGTTACCCTTATGAAGCGATCTTGTAGCAATTTTTTCTTTATGTGGGTAACTGTAATATCTCATTAGAGACAATTCAATTATTATATGTATATTACAATCTTCTGTGCATGCCCGAATAATAAAATCGGACATGCAAATGAACTGACTGCACCAATAAAGTGCGTAAGTGCCAGTGCAAAAGAGTGTGCAAAAAAAGCTATTTTTTCTTCTTTTTTTCACTAATAAATAGTTAAAAAGGGAAAATAAGACCTTTTAAATTAAATCTATTGGCCTATTACATTCTGATAGGTGCCACTGGAGATGATTGTATTATAATAGCTTACATACCATGAAGATAAAATCATCACGCATTGGTAAAAGCATATTAAAAATGAATAAATATTAAAATATCATTTTTAAATATATATACATATAAAATTTGAATAAAACCTGATAAAAACAATTATTCAAATTCAATGATTGACAGTTTATACAGTGTGTTAAAACATTCTTAACAAGATCTAACCAGTGCATATATTTTGTTGTAATGCTCGTTCTATTATATCAACAGATTTTGCTAAATCACCTTATACTAGGCATGTGTATAAATCTTCTGTAGCATTGAGCCCAGCAGGGTACTTGGTGTCCATTTGCAAGATATACCGTGTTTCGAGTTTTCTCAGTTTATTCTCACGGTCACCACCTCTCCTGTTGGGTGCTATTGAGTCAATGACAAAATATTGGAGGAGGTGGTTGTCAGATTTGTGTTTTTCTCTGAAGTGTCTTGCAACGGGATATGTGTTGTCCTGGTTGGTGATAGCCCTTAAATGTTGTAAAATACGTTTGAATACAGGTAATTTTGTGCTGCCAATGTATTGCAAGTTGCAATATATATATATATGCGAAGAGAATCCCTGCAGTTCCAACAGGAAAGACGAGCCACTCCGGTTTTGTAGTTAAAGTATTACGGGTTTATTTTCAGCAGAAAAACGACGCGTTTCGATCTCAGCCGAGATCTTGGTCACATTCTGGACCTGGTAGTGTAGGAGTAAGTATTCCTCATGTGAGTGCTCGGTGAAGTGCAGTGATTAAGTCTATAAAATCCACAGTGGGTTGTTGAAAGTCCTGCTCACCTTTGCTGCTCTTATTCAAAGCTGTCACTTCGAGCGTAGATCCCGATGTGATGATGCAGCCGATTCAGGCCACATCTCGAGCCTGCATCCATGCGATGGGCTAAACTCGTGGCTGGGCACAGCCGCTAATA
The DNA here is from genome assembly GCF_964204655.1 of Triturus cristatus. Lineage (NCBI taxonomy): Eukaryota > Metazoa > Chordata > Amphibia > Caudata > Salamandridae > Triturus > Triturus cristatus. The sequence goes on from NC_140587.1 coordinate 504,157,926, forward strand.
TCAAACACCAAAGAGTTGCCCCTATGAGTCAAGCCACAGGTACGATGTATTTCTCGAGGAATACTTACTCCTACACTACCAGGTCCAGAATGCCAAAGGTTTTGGCTCCGCCCACTGAGGCTGTCCTGGGAATCAAAAGACGCGTAGGAGCAGCTGTGTGATGATTGCAGACCTGAGCCACTGAGGAAGGGAACAAGGGTTCCTGAAACGCGTTTGGCAATGAACTTTATTTGAAACTAATGCCCTTTGTCTGCCGAAGCTGTCATCAATAAAGATTCGAGAAATACATCGTACCTGTGGCTTGACTCATAGGGGCAACTCTTTGGTGTTTGATATTAGCGGCTGTGCCCAGCCGCGAGTTTAGCCCACCGCATGGCAGCAGGCTCGAGATGTGGCCTGAATCAGCTGCATCATCACATCGGGATCTACGCTCGAAGTGACAGCTTTGAATAAGAGCAGCAAAGGTGAGCAGGACTTTCAACAACCCACTGTGGATTTTATAGACTTAATCACTGCACTTCACCGAGCACTCATATGAGGAATACTTACTCCTACACTACCAGGTCCAGAATGCCAAAGGTTTTGGCTCCGCCCACTGAGGCTACCCTGGGAATCAAAAGATGCGTAGGAGCAGCTGTGTGATGATTGCAGACCTGAGCCACTGAGGAAGGGAACAAGGGTTCCTGAAACGCGTATGGCAATGAACTTTGTTTGAAACTAATGCCCTTTGTCTGCCGAAGCTGTCATCAATAAAGATTCGAGAAATACATCGTACCTGTGGCTTGACTCATAGGGGCAACTCTTTGGTGTTTAATTACTATATATATATATATATATATATATATATATATATATATATATATATATATATATATATATATATATATATATATATATATATATAAGAATCCATATTTTGTACAACTATATTTTTGACATTGATTTATTTTTCGATATTTTTGTATTTACCTGTTTAGGTATAAGAAGTCGATATTTTTGCATTCTATATTATTTCATCTATATTTTTTACATCGATATACCGTCAGTGAACAATCTTTAGTCATGTCAAGGATTGAATATGGCTGCACAACATTAACAGGACTACCCAAGATCTCCACAACACCACTAAAAGCTTGTCTCAATGCTGCCGGGAGACTCATTACAGGTTCTAGAAAATACAACCACATTTCTTCACAGTTGAAGGCTCTAAACTGGCTGCCATATGAAGCCAGAATTCAGCTTAAACTGGCATGTATTACTCCAAAGTGCTCCACTACAAAACACCAATGTATCTAGCCCAGAAAATTGAGTTATCTGGAGGAGGCAGACCTTCCCGGAGTGCCAGAGAGCTGATGTTGAAACCTCTTATATTTCAGAAGAAGAAACTTTACGACAGAGTTTTTTCCAGAGCTGCCCCCAAAATCTTGAACTCGCTTCCTTCTAACATTAGAAGAATCCCAAACATGTCAGTCTTCAAGAGGGAAGCGAAGATCTTCCTAATGAGCAAAATTCCTACCATAACCAACTACTGATCATCTACATCGCTGGCAGTTTCTAGGTGTTGCCTAATCCTTTTTGGGTAGGGATTGAGCTTGCTCCAGAAGGATGCCAGAGGTACAATATCAGACCTCCCCACTGATCAGGGAGTTAGTGACAATTTGATCAGTCAGAGGCGTTTGCCCCAACAGGACAGTAACATATATAACTGTAGACTTTCTATATCTCTATGAGTGCACTTAGGCTGCACATTACTATACTCAATTGTTCCTACTGTTTTTATTGTCTTACCCAGGTATGAAATGTACTAATTTGTACTGTGTTTGATACTTCCTCTTTCTGTTGTGTTCGAAATGATTGATGACATGTAATTGTAAAGCGCTCTGACACCAAAGAGTCATGCTCAGGCTATATAAAACACAGAATAAATAAAAAAACATTTTTTTTTAAAAACAGTGTCTACATATGAAGAGAATGTGGCTTAAATCGGGGAGAGGATGTGGCCTAACGAGCTAGGGCTGTCGATCTCAAATCTGGGAAACCGGGTTCGAGTCTCAACAATGATGCTCAACATCCTGTGATTCTGGGCAAATCACTTAACATCCCAGTGTCTAACGAAAATGAATATGTCCTTGTATAAGGTAACCAGCGCTCATGTAAAGCGCTCTGATACCTGATACCTACAGGTCAAGTTCACGCTATATAAAACTCTGGAAACAAAATCAACATCCAACTCCCTATCACCTTGAAACACTAATCACTATGGTCCTTCCTCTTCCCTTCACAGCATTGGGATCTGGCTCTTCCCTTAATAATGGGATATTTCATCTTTAGATCCAGATGGAATGCTGAAAATAAAAGAGAAATGGAGGAAGGAATTGGGAGCAGAAAATATGGAGGCAACCTGGGGCAAGTTAGCAAGAACAGTGAAGAGTTTACAAATTGGTCTTAACATCAATTATGCATCAAAAATGCTTCATTGGCTATATTTGACGCCTCAAAAATGTTAAAGAACTGTATATGGAATAGAATATTGTGTTATTAGGGATCTGAAAAAGCTTATGCAGAGTTGTTTGAAGTTAAGTAGCTTTTGGATAAATACATTTCAAGAAAAGAGGTTGTAGCAGAAAGCATAATAAGCCAATCCTATGACTTTGCGGCAGCTGGGAGCTTGTACTTGTCACGCGTAACTGGAGATATGTGTTGGAAATAGCACTTTTTGCAAGGTTTCCCCCACATTGTTTGCCATCCTCCTCCTACTTTTTGCTGAATTTGTTTTTGTTGGCCTTAGGACACTGAGCACTTTGCCACTGCTAACCAGTGCTAAAGTGCATGTGCTCTCTCCTCTAAGCATGGTACGATTGGTTTATACCCCAATTGGCATACTAAATGTACTTATAAGTCCCACGTAAAGTGCACTACATGTGCCCAGGGAATGTAAATTAAATGCTACTAGTGGGCCTGCAGCACTGATTGTGCCACCCACTTAAGTAGCCCTTTAAACATGTCTCAGGCTTGCCATTGCAGAGCCTGAGTGCAATTTTAAACTGCCATGTCGCACTGGCAAGTTAAACCCTTGGCCAGGTCCGAACCTTCCTTTCTAATACCTATAAGTCAAACCTAGGGTAGGCCCTGGACAGCCCAGAGGGCAGGGTGCATTGCATTTAAAAATCTGTATTTTATGTTTTATATGTCCTGGCAGTGGTAAGCTTTGTGTTTCACTACTGCAAGGCCTATATCTCCCGTAGGATAACATTGGGATTACCTTATTTCACTTTATAAGTGTAAATTCCAAATGGTAAAATATAACTGGTTAAAGTTTGGTGTCTCTGGAATCCTAATGTAAAATCCTAACTTATGGTGATGTCGGATTTTAAATTACAATTCTGAAAATGCCACTTTTAGAAAGTTGCCATTTTCTTGCCTGAGTCATTTGGTTCCTGCAGCCTGTCTCTGGTCACATGATCACATGATCGGTGTAGTTGGCAGGTGGACTTTGCGTATTCCACCTAGACAGCCGCACACAATGGGAGCTGAGGTGTGACTGAGTGTGCTATCCTGACAGGATGAGAGGGAGGAGCTGGACATAGCCTCACTTACACTGAATATCCCCAAACAAAAGACTGCCTACCCCCTGTAGTTAGTCTGGAGCCATGGCAGAAAGAGCAGGACATCTGTACATTTCACAGGCTTGTCTTTGAAGTCTCTCCCACTTCAAAGACATCACTGGGTATGAGTACTGGACCTCAGACACCACCACTTCAATACACTTCTGGATCTGTGGAGACTCTGCCAGGAAGAAGATCTGCTGTGCTGCTAAAGGACTGCCACAATGCTAAACTGTAGAAGAACTGTTGCCATGCTGCCATCCTTGCCTGGGTATGAAGGACGGGACTTGCATCTCTGGAACCTAGAACCCCAGAGTGACTCCAAGGACTAGTTGGCTGGCCTACTGACCTAAAGAATCAGGGACCCAGGCTCCTAACAACCTTGTATCTGCACATGGACTCCCCCATCTATGAGTCTACCCTGCCAAGTGCGGCTACTCCAGTCCTGGACTTTTAAAAGTGGGCCTGAGGTGCTTGCTAGCGGAACTGACACATCTCCTCAGCTGAGGGGCGCATCCTCGAGCAGAGCCAATACATTGCAGCTGTTGGGTAGACTTGGTCCAGCACAGAAGGTATGCATCGCCCTAGCTGTCTTCAGACCCGACGTATCGCTTCGACAGCACGGCGCAACCCCAATCCACTTTTGCACATTTCTCATCGATGGCAGCTCAACGACGACAACGGCCATCTGCATCGCAGTTCCTCAGAACCAACACATCGCCAGCTGCATGCCGCATCCTCGATGCCCGGCTTTCGCATCGCAAGCCCCGTTGATGGATCCCTCGATGATGATGCAACAGGACCTCGCACCATATCTCGGAACTGATGCATCGCTTCAACAGCGCAACAGTTCTTCACCTCAGATCCACGCAACATTCCGCAACGAGGATTTAAGGTACTTTGTTCAGCGGGCCTCACTGTGTCCCTATAGCTGGCCCGTGCTCCATTGCAATCGGTCTGACCATGTGACTTTGTCCCAGTCTGGCGCAACCAAGATATCCCTTGTTGGCGCTTTGTGCTTTCTGGTCCTATGTTACCCTAAAACTTTAAAACACAATATCTCCGGATTCCCTGATTGGACTTTTGTAGTTTTGGTCTTGTTTTATTTAGTAAAATCTACTCTATGTTTCTAAACCTGGTGAGGGATCTTTAAGAATGACGTGGTCACTGTTATTACTGTTTGAGGTGTTGCACAAATACTTTACACATTGCCTTTAAGTTTAGCCAGACTGCTCTGTGCAAAGCTACGAGAGGGTTAGCACGGGTTAATTTAGGGTCTGCCTCCCTCTCACCCTGACGAGGAGTGTGTTTGCTGCTTAACCAAGGCTCATACCCCAGTCAACCAGTAACCCCATTTTAACATTGGTGGCAGCAGTGGGATAGGACCTCTGTTTCTGCAGTGCTATACAGTAATTTGGTGTAAACTACCATCCCATATCTAAGACCAATTTGAGCAAATTCCCCCTGATTGGCCATTTTGCTTTTTTTCAGATTTTCTATCACCCTACCTCACTCTGTGACCTCCACTGCAAAATATGGAGTTTGAGCTGGCCAACCCGGAGAGTCAAACCATGGCCAAGCTCAAGAAGTCTTGTCGGGAGAGGGGGCTGATCACTAAAAGGAGCACTAAGAAGGCAGAGCTCCAAAAAGCCTTAAGAACATCAGACTCCAACAGATGATGAGGAGGAAGAGTTGGACCAAGAGGATTTGGAACAGGACCAACAGGAGAATCTTGGAAGGTAGTCTGTTGAGGAGAGGGTAACCTACTCCCAGAATTAGAAATCCCTCCGTGTGCTGGGAACAGTGTATCTTCTGGAGGCCTGTCCCCATAGGAGTTGGAGGACAGGAGGGAAGAAAGAAATCTCAAGTTAGAGCTTGCTAAATTGGAGAAAGAACAAGCTTTGGAGGAAAAGACACCAGCCATGGAGTAAAAGTGAATGGCCCATGAGCTAAGTCTCAGAGAGCTGGACATCAGAGTTATACAGGTGGAGTTGAACAGAAATGGTGGCAGCATACCAGCAGTACCTAATGGAGAGGTGAAAGGCTGCATACCCAAGGTCCTGGTGCCAGTTTTGTGGTGGGAGAGGCCATATATAAATGTTTCTCAGCTAATGAAGTGGCTCTAAGGGTTGACAAAGTCCCAGAGGAGTACGGGGGGTAGCTTGTGGAGGTACATGCGCATGTTGAAGAGGGACACACTCCCGAAACTAGGGGTAGTGGGCCAGACAAAGTATGCCATTCTTAACAAATTTGGGCTAACCCTGAAAGGTATAGACAGAGGTCCAGGGACAGCACAAACTCCCAAACCAGTCCGGGGTAGACTTCCTAGATTACTCTAGCAAGGCACTGAAGGGCTGGGTGAGGGGCAGCAAGGTAGATGATGTCACTGGGATGTGCCACCTGAGTTTGAACAAGCACATGCTCAATATCTGTTTTACGGAGCTGCTCCAACACCTGGTAGATATCAAGCTGACTGACCCCTGGAAGATTGCTGAGGAGGCAGACCTCTGTGTCAGCACCAGAGTATCACAAAAGGCACCTGGGAGTGACCCCAAGAAGGACGGTACAGGTTCCCCTCAACAGAGTGAGGGGAGATCAAGGGAGACCCAGACAACTCTCAAGCTAAGGGGGAAGGAAAAGGTTCCCATGTCCTTTCTGATAAGAAGGAGGGCGGTGGCCCCGAACACCCCATTTCCAACCCAGCTGCTTTGATTGTTCCCAGGTAGGACACAAGCCGGGGGACTCTGTCCTTCCAAAAAAGCCACCCACTGGTGGGAACTCTACTGGAGTGGCCCTAGTGGCCTTAGGGGGAAGTAGTCCCCGGGGACAAGTGTAAGATCATGCCTTAGTATCCCTTAGTTGGGGAGTGAACTTAGAGGGTAGACTAGAGATCCCTCAGGGTGGAAGTCTTCACTTCCACCAGGTCAATGTGAATGAGGTCCTTGTCACTGCTCTGAGGGATACCGGGGTCAGCCAAAGCATAGTAGTGGAAAGTCTGGTCTCCCCAGAGCAGTACACCAGTCAGGTGTGTAGGGTAACTCAGGCCGTGGGGCAGCAATTTCTCTGCCCCATGGCCCTGGTATCCCTGGAGTGGGGTGGCCACTCAGAGCAGGGTCATAGTAAGTCCCAAGATGCCCATTGACTGTATTCTGGAGAATGAGTTGCCACCAGTGAAAGAGGAGCTAGGAGTAGTAGCCTTTCAGGGTGCCCTGAAAGCTCGGCAATCTGGACATACCACTCCTAAACGCAAGGTACAGAAGCCCAGGTGGAGGGGCATGGAGAGGAACTACTCCCTCCTGACTACTGTTCAGCCTAAGGGTACTAATCATGGGTTTAAGAACCAGTTCCAGGATACCACTCCTGAACTGGTGGGAGGTGGAGTGGGAAAAGGGTGCAAGGCACCTGGGGCCACTGCCCCCCACTTTGAGAAACCACAGAGGTCAGAGACCCCTAGATGGTTTGGGGCCTGGCTCCGGACACTAACAGCTGTCAGTGGCCTCTGTTGGTTGTTGTCCGTGTGGACAGAGTTTTCCTTGGGTTAGGGACAGAAGTCTAATCCACAGGGTGGAATGGACCACATCATTTTGTTGGCCATGGTTGTATTGTCTGCCTCCTGGGGTGTATCTGTGAGTAAATTAAGGTTAGATGCTGCACAGACTGAGTCCACAGGTGAGGAGAAGGGTTCCCCAGGGGTCAGTTCAGTGGCTCGGGAGAGTATAGACTGACGGATCCAACTGAATTCAGAGAGGTATAGACCTGAGAAGCACCCCTGCAGTAGAGGACCATTGTCTACTTTCTATCGCCTAAGCAGGAAAGTCCATTAATGAATTGATTAGTCTCCCCTGGCTTTAGGCAGGAGGGGGGTCATGTAGAGAATGGTTCTTTTTGCAGGGTTACCCCCAAACGTTTTGCTGAATTTGTTTTTGTTGGTGTTGGGACTCTGAGCACGTTACCACTGCTAATCAGTGCTAAAGTGCATGTGGTCTCTCCTCTAAACATGGTAGAATTGGCATACTTAATTTACTTATACATCCCTAGTAAAGTGCACTACATGTGCCCAGGGCCTGTAAACTAAATACTACTAATGGGCCTACAGCACTGATTATGCCACCCACTTAAATAGCCCTTCTAACATGTCTCAGGTCTGCATTGCAGAGCATGTGTGTGCAGTTTCAAACTGCCATGTCGAACTAGTAAGTTAAACCTCTTGCAGGCCCAAACCTTCCTTTTTAATACATATAAGTCACCCCTAGGGTGGGCCGTGGACAGCCCAGAGGGCAGAGTGCAATGTATTTGAATAACAGGACATGTACTGTTACGTTTTATATGTCCTGGTAGTGGAAAACTCTTAAATGTATTTTTCACCACTGCAAGGTCTACATCTCCCATAGGATAACATTGGAATGACCTTCTTCCATTTTATAAGCATAATTTTCATATGGGAAGCTATAACAGATTTATGTTTGGTGTCTCTGGAATCCTAATTTAAAATCCTAACTCATGGTGAAGTCGGATTTTAAATTACAATCCTGAAAATGCCACATTTAAAAAGCTGGCATTTTCTTGCCTTAGCCATTTGGTGCCTGCAGCCTGTCTTTGGTCATATGACTGGGTGTACTTGGCAGTTGTGCTTTGTGTATTTCACCTAGGCAGCCACATACAATGGGAGCTTAGGTGCGACTGAGTGGACTATCCTGACAGAATGGGAAGGAGGAGCTGGACCCAGCCTTCCTTACACCTGAAAATCACAAAGAACTGCCTAACCCCTGTAGTTAGTCTGGGGCCAGGGCTGACAGGGCAGGACATCTCTGCACTAAAAAAGCTTATCTTTGAAGTCTCACCCACTTCAAAGGCACTACTGGGTATTTGTACTGAACCTCAGACACCACCACTTCAATACACTTCTGGACCTGTGCCCAGGAGCAAGATGGGTCAGTGGTGGGATTAGTCCTCTCCCCAAACTGACAGCAGAGGGATTGTCGCCAGTTGCTGCAACGGTTCTCCTCCCTTTTCTTCATTACCCTGTACCCACCGACTGGTGCACCCTTGACATTGACACAGGGGACAGCATGCCTGTCAAAAACTAAAATTACAGGGTGTCTGATAAGGTGAGGGGCACTATCAAGGATAAGGTGTTCAAGATGCAGGAGTTGGGAGTTCCAGGCTTTAGGAGTAATGTAGAAGATGATCTAACCACTGGCTCTGACTGTGTAAGTGTGGGATGTATGTGAGAAGGAGTCTGGAAGAGCAGTGGTGCCTTGTGGGTTTCTGGAATGATATTTGGTAGGTGAGGTAAACTGGCATGAGTGGTGTAGGGCTTTGGAGGTAAGTTTGAGGGGTTTGACCCAGGCATGTTTGTGTAATGGTTGCCATTGGCTTTCCCTGAGGTGCAGTATAATGTGTGCACAGTGTGGAAGGTTGGGTGTAATGCTGGCTGCAGAATACTTAATGGTTTGGAGTTGCCTGGTGAGTTGCTTGCTAATACCGGCGTAAAGAAATTCCTGTAGCCTAGCTTGATTGTGATGTAGGCCTCAGTGAAGATTTTTTGGGTGCAGGGGGGCAGCCATTTAAAGATCTTCTTCAGCATTTTCAGATTTTGGAAGCAGGAGGCTATGGCGGTGTTGACTTGGTTGGCCATGTTGAGGTGGCTGTCGATGATAATCCAGAGGCTCTTGGCTTGAGTGGTTAGGGAGAGTTCCTTCAAGAACTTCATTAATACCATGTTCAAGAATTTCTTGGATGCCATGCTAAAACAATGTGATACCATTGATGTTAGAAATTGGGTTTCTGGTTGTCAGACGTATGCACACTGTCCAAGCAGGAACCCAATCCTGGGCAGGGAAAGTCAGATCCACACCATAAAGTAACCTCTGTTCACCGTCTGGTAGCTTGGCACTGAGCAGGCAGGCTTAAATTAGGAGGCAATGTGTTAAGCATTTGTGCAACACTTCAAACAGTAAAACAGTGAAAGTACCACTAAATAAATACCATACCTAGGGGTCTATTATGATGTCGGGCGGACTTTGTCCGCCCACCATCGCCCCGGGAAATGGGACCACCCGCTATGTGTGCGGCGGTCCCGCATGTGCAATTAGGATGCGCCCGCCACAGTGGTGGGCGCATTCCGCATTTTTTGCATTGTGGTGGGCGGTGCTGTCAGCAGCACCCACTGCAATACAAAAAAGGCATTTGTGCATTTGCATGCACAACGTGGCAGGCACTGCGCAGTGCCTGCCATGTCATCCATGCAAATGCAGGGGGTACCATAGGAACCCCCATGTGCCCCTCCATCCCCAACATCCTGGGGTCCTGTAATGAGCCCCCAACTGAGGAATCTGCATGCCTTTGCCGCCACAGAAAGGCTGCTTCCCGCTGACATCGTAATATGGATGGCGGTGTCTAGCAGAAACCGCCACCATATTCAACCCCTTTCTGCCCGGTCGACTCATCGACTGGGCAGAAAAGCGGCGGACGGTCTTCTCGTCTCCCGCAGTACCCCCCCGCCATCATAATATGGTGGGGGGGAAATGGGAGGCAGGCGGGGGATGATGTTGGGTGGATCGCCACCGCCATGCGGACGGTGGCGATCCGCCCGACATCATAATAGACCCCCTAGTTAGAACAAATGAGCTTAATTTATTAAACAAAACAAGACCAAAACATCAAAAATCCAATAAGTAGAACCAGAGTTATGAATAATTTTTAAATCATATTTTGAAATGTAGTGCTTAAAAGCTTAAAGCATCAACCAGGGCTACCTAGTCACGCTAGAACGGGTGAAATCCAAAAGTTTAGGTCGACCACGAAGGACAGCAGGTCAGATACAGGAACCAGCCTTGGGCCACTGAAACAGTACCTTGGGTCACAGTTGTGAGAATGGGATGCAAGGAGCAAAGGAGGAGATGCGTCGACAGCGATCCTTGAAATGTAGGTGATACATCGGCCATGAGCCACACAAATTTAAAGATGCATCAGGAATGGAGGCGATGTGTGGCACTATTGGTGATGTGATGCACTCGATTTTTGCTGCAGCGGCGAAGTGGCGGCATTGATGGAGATGTGCCGGTTCCGAGCAGAGCAATTGCCTCAATACATGGATTTCTGTTGGAGCAGTACTTTATACCCAATTCCAAGGGCCCAGGACTAGATTCACATCACTTTACAGGGTAAGACACACAGATTGCAGAGTCCAGATGCTGTTGGAAGTCTTTGATGTCCCTGAGACTTCAGAACAGAAATCAATCAGACAAGCCCTCTGTGTTCAAGTGGTGCAGGTCCACCCCTTCTCACCCAGGCAAGGAGGGCAGCAGGCAGATCAGTCCAGCAGTCCAGCAGAGTGGCAGTCCTTCAGCAGCACAGCAGTCCTTCTTCCTGGCAAAGTATCCACATGTCTAGAAGTGTACTTAGTTGGTAGGGTCAGAATTCTAGTTCTTATACCCAGTGGTGGCTTTGAAATGGGGGAGACTTCAAAGATGGCTTTGAAGTGCACAGAGATTCTCCCTTCCTGACTTGGCTCTAGAATCACTACAGGAGGTTTAGCAGCCCTTTGTGGGGTGGTTAGGGCACAGCCCATTCAGGTGTGAATGTGAGGCTGTGTCCACCTCCTCCCTCCCATTCTGCCCAGGATGGCCCATTAGGATGTTGATGGCACAGCAGTCACACCTAAGCTCCTTTGTGTGTGGCTGTCTAGAAGGAATGCTCAAGACCCATCTGTCACCCACCCCAGATGTGTATTGGAGACAGGCAGCAGGCACACGGGGCTTAACAGCAAAAAAATGCAAACTTTCTAAAAGTGGCATTTTTAAACTTGGACTCATAAATCTAACTTTGCCATTAAAGATGATCTATTATAACAAGTCCATAGGTACCAAACAAGGCAGATCCACTCCCTCTCAATCAGGAATTATAACTTATTATGTGTAATAAGAAATCCCCAATGTTAACCTATGGGAGGGGTAGGCTTCACAGTAGTGATAAATGAATTTGGGAGTTTTTCACTACCAGGACATTTAAAACGTTAAAGTATATGTCCTGCCTTTTAATTACACACACTCTGCCCTATGGGCTACCTAGGGCATACTTTAGGGATGACTTATATGTTGTAAAAGGAGCGTTTAAGGCGTTTAAGGTGTTTTAAATGCCAACTCGACATGATAGTAAAACTGTGCACACAAGCTCTGCAGTGGCAGGCCTGGGACTTCTTAAGTAGGTAGCACAATCAGTGCTGCAGGTTGACTAGTATCATTTAATGTACAGGCACTGGGCACATCTAGTTCACTTTACTAGGGACTTATAAGTAAATTAAGTATGCCAATTGTGGATAAACCAATGTCTCAATTCAAACAAAGGGTAACTGTTCCAAAATTGGGCGCAATGGTCACCCATAAGAAGGAGAAAAAGGGGGAAGAAAGGGAAAGCAAGAGCCTAGGTGTAAACCCCACAAACTAGAGGCAAGCGTGAGTCTTGTCTCTTGATGCCCTCACACATCCCGAGGGATGTCATGCTTCATCATTGGGTATTGCTCCTCATCGGGTGAGCGCTGTAATGCCCTACGGGTCCCCCGAAGGGTCGCTTTGGCGGAGATCTTTTATTGGTACTGCTGTATAATAAGTGAGGGTGTGAGATAAAGGGTTCTGGGAGAAGGGTGAGTAAGTGAGTGAATGATAAAACTAGCTAAGGGATAACAGGATGAATTAGGTTTAATATATAGGTTCCCTTGCCAGGTTAAAAAACCTGTAGGTCATGTGTTACTGATGAGGGGTACTGGGCCTCAGTAACTTTCGGTCGACATGTTTCACACCGTCTGAGTGGTCAGAATGATCCCTGGCGCTTCTTCAGGACCAATGAAGTGAGTAAAAAGTGACTAAAAGTGGGTGGGTCTAGAACCCTAGTAAGCAGGAATGGTCCAACCCTATGTACAACTACAAGTTGGCTAAAGCTCTATTGAGTGGCCGCTCCTGTAGCAACCTAGTCTAAGTTTGTTGGTTGCTCCATAGGCTAGCGCGTTTCGTCTCCTGCACCTTAACGGGGATTTCCGCCGGGTGCACTGCCTGCCAGCACCTACCCCTTACACACCTGCCTGCATATTCAGAAGGCATGCACAAGGCCCATCTGTCACCCACCCCAGATGTGTATTGGAGAGAGGCAGCAGCCACACAGGGCTTAGTAGCAGGAAAATGACAACTTTCTAAAAGTTACTTTAGGTACGAAACAAGGCAGGTCTACTCCCTCTCAATCAGTAAATATAACTTATTATGTGTAATAAGAAATCCCCAATGTTAACCTACGAGAGGGGTACAGGCCCTGGGCACATATAGTGCACTTTACTAGGGACTTATAAGTAAATTAAGTATGCCAATTGTTGATAAACCAATGTCACTATGTTTAGGGGAATGAGCACTTTAGCACCGGTTAGCAGTGGTAAAGTGCCCAGAGTCCTAAAACCAACAAAAACAGTTTAGCCAAAAGTGAGGCAAACAGGCAAAAAGTTTGGGGGAGGACCACCTTAAGGCTGACAGGTCAAACAATTGAACACGGTGGTGTCGTTATATCCTTTGTGAAATTACTTATTTTGCCATTTGTTATGCCATACCTGGTCAGAGCCAGTCTGGAAATCAAAGTCAGCCCTGGCAAGCTTGTTCAAATCAACCCTCTCACTGCAGATGGCCACCACCACACTAGGGCATGGCTTGGTCAAGCCAGCACATCCAGATGTATAAGCCACCCCTAATTTGTAGCCTTTCAAGAAGCTGCCAGAGTGGCAGAATTACAGTCCCACCTATATCTGATGTTTTATGTGAGGCTGCAAGAGATAATGATGTTTTTAAGGTTGTCCAGGTATTATGAACTTACCGACTACTTGACCGATGTTTTTCATTGTATTTTTCTAATATGCTATGACAGTATAGTTCATGATTAGGAGTATGTCGGAATAGGGTGTGGCAAAACCAGTAAATACCCTTTATCTGAGAATTCTATGGAAAATGACAGACATGATCAGTGTTTATCACAATGATTAATGTATATCTCAGATTTTTCTCACACATTTTCGCTCTAATTTTTAGCAGGTGTGACCTGCAGAAATCTGTCACGGGAAGAAAGCAGTGCTGTGGAGTTTACAGCAAAAATCGGAATTGCAATCAGAATGTTCCTCTATACTCAAAATCAGCCCAATGTCTTTTCTGCTAGGAAGGTGAACATAAAGTCCTTTAACAATAGTTTATTTTAAAGTGCTTTATCGCGTGGACAACTCCGACACCACCCGAGGACTTAAGCGGCAAATGCTAACGTTTTCTCTTTTCTTACCTTTCCAGACTGCTCTACATTCGCTTTTGTCTGCACATTAGAATTTAAAAGCAAAATTAAAACTTTTTACTGACAGATAATAATCTTTGCTTGGATACGCTGAACAAGAACAAAACACGGGGCCTCCAGAAGATCAAACGCTCCAGATGCTGGAACCTGCTTCGCTGGAGAGAAATATAATCGAATAAAAGATGAACAGAATATAATTAGGTGAGCCTTAATAAAGTCTATGATCACGATTGGTTGCTTCAAGCGATTCGAGCCCCATAACTTCTCCAGTGCCGTTTGAATGTCACCGGTGATTAGCAGCACGCCTGCTGTTTATGAGAAAATGAAGATGGATTTCTTCAGAACAAAGAAGCAGAAAAGCAAAAATAGATTCTTACAGCACCGAAAATTCACTTTTGACGGCCCTTGATTCTGAAAACAGGTATGATGTGTGACAATCCAACATGCTTTGATGAGAACGATTCTTTAGAAGTAAAGAAAATCTCCGTCCAATGCTATCGGAGATGACGGGTGTCCTCTTCTGATACAGCAATAAACAGGCGGATCGGAAGGCGGCGCGTGCCTCCGAGATCCGGCGGGGTAAACAACCCGGCGCCCAGCCCTGAGTTATGAGGCACAGCTGCCCTGGTTTGGCAAGCACCTTTTGTCCAATTTAGCCACCTGGAGAAATTTACAGGAGCCAGATGCTTTGAAGAACGCACAAAAACGGAATATCAAGCAGTGGGGGAAGGAGGTGCCTCCTCTGAATTTCAATCCGTGTTATGTCGGGAACAAGTCGCGCTAACACTGCTGTGATGGAATAACAAGGAAAGTGTTGATGGGATGCGAGATGACTTTGCCTCTCCATTACCAAGTATCAAATGAAGATGAGACACCTTTGTTTATGAAGAATGCAAATATATACAAGGATTTCCAAGGAGCTGAATGGCACCTTCAAATCAATGTATCATATCACTGCGGTTTCCTTCCTTTGCACCATTCTTCGTGGTAAAATGCAGCGCTAATGCTAAAGCAACATTCACATAAGAACCTGAATTGCCAAAGGGAACAATGCAAAAAATACGAACAACAAAACATGACCAAAAAATATATAAAATCAGCGCAGACGTATATTTTCATAGCCTGACTGCACAGGAGGAAACTGCATGCACAAATGCATCCCAGTCAAACTGAATATGGTGATATGCATTGTTTACATTTATTTATAGTTCTCAGTCGCTGAAAACAATCAAACATCAAATACAAAACCAGCATGTCACAAAATCTTAACTATATTTCTAAATGCATTAAAAACATAATATGTGCACAATCACTTGGTTATGGTGGCTGATAATCGCAGTCTCACTGACTCTCCATGAAATACTAAAGTATTAAAATGCTTGTATAGTGAGTGCAAGATGATTGATTGCTGAGGGATAAGAGAGCATGGGTTATGGTGTATCTTTTCTGCCCCACACAACCAGCAGGTTGGTCCATGGAGCTTTAACATCAGTACGAGGACAAACGAAACTTGTTTTACATCTTGCTTCTCACAACAGTATCACAACGAAATGATCATCATGTACAAGGTCTGTTTCACACTACGTACAAATGTCATTATTATCTTCTTCCACGGGGTGACCGGGCTATCTACATATCCATTGCATCACTAATCTATTATAAAAGATGAGCATCCTGAGAGATTAGCAAAAGAGGCACTTCTGCTGGCACCGAGGGTCCTTGCATGCTGAGAAATCACCACACAGCGGTCTGACATCTCGTGAAGGGTGTCCAGTTCGTGACCAAGAAGGGTTTCCTCACTTTATCCACCAGTTGATGGGCTTGGTGGGGACTCTTGGCTCTACACCCACATACACTCTAGGTACACTTAAAGTAGGGTTCGCATAGTAGGAGTACGCTCCATTACTCCCTTGTTTATATGCCTCCATATATACACTGTTTAGCACCATGATAGAACTACATCTACTATTTACGCTTTTGGTGCTTGTAATCGCTTTTATCTGCTTCTGTCAATAATTGCAGCACACATATTTTCGCAAGAATAACGTTGGTTATATAAATATTATTGAAAACGTCCCACTGTGTATTCTCTGTATGTTTCTCTGAGAATAAGTAAGCACTAGTGACTGAGCGAAAGGTTCTGTATTGTTTCCACAATCCAGGAACGGTCAGGGTTGTCATGCTCAGTGGTTGCCAGAAACTATTCCCTCCCTGGTAGGTTAGGGGAGTTTACAGTGGCACTGTGAACTATCTGGTCTATAGGCCAACATATTCTGCGGGGGTGTCCAGAATCAGTTGTGACACTAAGCCCTTAGCTTAAGTTGTCCAAACAATGCGCAGGTGCTACTGATTGGTAGGAACTTCATGACATGATGCCACCAACGTTGGTTAGGCTCTTATTTAATGGTCAAATCTAAGTGGTTCAGTCATGCCTCCTTCAGAGACCCCTACTCACATTTTAACTGGATACATGCGTAGTGTTCAGTCGTGCTTCTCTCAGAGACCCCTACTCACATTTTAACTGGATACGTGCGTAGTGAGAAGGGAAACAAATGCACCTCAGCTGAGTAGGCATATGCTATGTATTGGCTGTAGGTTAATCAGGCTTGGACGACTAAAAGCTCCTACATTGTGCAAACCATATCTATATAAAAATGTGGCTAAATACTACTGCTTTAACAATGACTGAACAGCTAGGTGATGGCATTGAAGAACAGATAGTTGGCCTAAATATTTCAGGATATTGCAGACAGGCAATTACCATGAAATTTTTCCAACATGGCCTCCCGGCAACGGGTGGAGATGTTACCTTTGTGGTTGAGGCATACAAAGCATTCAGAACAGAGGTATTCTGTTCTTAGGTTAAAGTCCCACCTGCAGATGCAAACACGCAGTTATTTCATGAATACATTCAAGATGAACCACCGGATGATTGTTTCCCATATGTGGACTTAGAAGTCCTGTTAACATGTTAAGAGTGTATTAATTGGTTTACAGGCACCCTACCCCATACCACAGAACATGTAAGACGTGGTTCGTTCAGCAGAGAAGGAACAACCTGGCCGGTCTTAGCTTGAAACACACCGCATAGACCTTGCTGCCGTAATATCAGCAGGAATGTGAAAACTTTACAAAGATTAAGTAAACATTTACAGAAATCTAACACAATGCATAATGAGAACATTGACAGCCCAACCTGCAGGGGCTGCTCAAGCTGCGCAACCACGCATGACTACTACAGGTATTAGCCCACAATCACTGAATGGCGTTATGGGAGAGGTTCCCACCAGCCAGGAGCAAATCCCGTTCTGGATAGCACAAAAACCAGCGCAGCTTGAAGCAGTTTTTCCCCATACGGGCCTGCAGGAAAAACACAGATTACTGACAATTTGCTTGAGATGGGGATGGCTCCCCAGTTAGAAGGTTGTGCCACTTGTGGTACAATCTTCACTGCCGTATATACCAGAACACATGGTACCACTTCAATAGCAGTCATACCAAGTGTACTGAAGCAGACTCAGAATGAGTACGGGACAGAGCCTGCCTTAGATCTAGGGATGAAACTGATGGTCTATTTTGCCCAGGCATCAGTCATTATGTTGAGTAACAGAAAAGGGGAGGATGCAGCGGTGGCTATACGCCAATGCCTGAGGGAATCCACTCCAGCACAACAAGAACACAAATTGCCAAAGATTATCAAAGATATATATGCCTCAGTAGGCAGAGATAATCTGGGAGCCAAACCTGGGAAACCAATTTTTAAGAGTAGTTCTGAAAAAGCTAGCTCTAAGCAAGCACCTCATTTGTCAAAGAAGAAATGGGATAATAAACAAAAAAATAAACCAAACAAAACACAGTCACAGGGTGGGTTCCCTCAACAGGAACATACCAAACAAAAATATAATCTGAGAAACTGTGACAATATTAAGTAACCTGACAGGTATCAGGATACTGATACATATTCATCTCGTTCCTTTCAGGAGACATCCAAAAAGCATTCAGAGAGAGAGACAGATGGTCAGAATACAAATCGGAAGAGCAAGTCAAGCTGAAAAGGGAGACACGTCGCACTTCGGACTACATCATTAAACAGGAAGACAAGCAAAAGGCTACAAAACCTCAATTTAAAAAGAAGAAGGTACCGGAGATTAAAATTAGAAATGCCCAGGCTACTGAGGACTCTGCTTATGAACAGGGAATAGAAAGTGCGCTGTAGAAATCACAATAGCTCACCAGAACCTAATGGATTATCTGGGGGTAGTAGCGCTGAGTGAGAACACCTGATACAAGGGTAAGTGTCCCACATCGTTTTACGAAATAACACTGCAAATGGAGGAGGAGATACCCAGGAAGGTAAAGGATCTCTTTTGGGAGAACCTAACCTAATATTACTATATTCTTTTGGTCAAAAAGGATTGGCCACCTGAGTATGGAATGGATTGCCCAACAGGAGAAGAAGTCATTTTATCTGCTTTCTCCGACCTCGTACAAGACTTAGTTAAAAATTCATATGTGCAGGAGTGGGCATGAGCGTTAGCTCCTGCACTTTACTGCAATCATGTTGGCTGGGATGATGAGTCACTTCATCATGAAATCCCATTAAAATCAATTCCTCAACCTCAGAGACAATACCCGATTAAACATGAAGCAAAGAAACAAGTCAGGGAGATCCTAGATCAACTTGAATACCAGGGTGTGATAGAGAATTGCACCTCACCTGTGTATAATCCCTTGTTTGCAGTAATGAAACCCGATAATTCATATCGTCTTCTCTTAGATTATAGACATTTAAACGCATCCACATGCACATTTGTAGTACAGAATGCACATAGTGCCGCACTAGTGAATAACATTGTGCAGAAAAAATACAAAATAACACTGGACGTCTCAAATGGATTTTTTTGCCAAAATATAGTGTGTGCAAGCAGATATTTGACAGCATTCTCTGTGCTAGGCTCTCAATGCCAATTTTGTCAATTACCCCAGAGGTATAAGAACAGCCCCTGGTTATTTTCAGCCAGGGTAACAGAGTTACTTACAAATTTTGATGAGGAGGCATTGTCCAATGTAAATGACATCTATTTGACGGACAATGAATTAAGGGAACACTTTTCTAGACAAAACCACATAATTCTTGGGTTCACCCACCTGGGATACAATTTAATTTAAAAAAAATAAAAAATTGCCCACCTCAGTGTCTTATTTCTAGGGTACGATTTGTCGTGAAGGCAAAAGGCTGGCAGCACAATTTTAAGAAAAATGTGCTCAACTCCAACCTCCAACAGCTCTGCAAAAAGACTACAAACCATTTTGCAGGACATACATTTTGGGTTCTGCAGAAAAGGTGAAACCTTTTCATGACTTAAGTTGACCTGATTTTTCAGAGTACCATTGGACACAGGACCATACTGATAACCTACGTTCCGTACAGGCTAACATGATAGCTTCCACTCATTTACACATACATGTCAACACAGCTAACCTGGTGAACCAGGTACACCGTTTCACAAATAATTTTACTCCAACTAACCATACAATGGTCATTAATGTTACGTCTAGATGGAATGTTATGATGAACAGGGGAACTTATAACTTCACCACTAGGTGAGCAAGGAAGCAATTCCTTTTAATTAAGGTACCCTCACACACCCTAGTGGTGTCATGCTTCATCATCGGGTCACCCCGACGCCTAAAAGTCGGGGTGGGCTCGACCACAGTGTTGGGAGCGCTTTGAAGAAGTTGCAGACCAGGGAGGCTATAAGATAAAAAACCTCAGGCAGATCCCCAGTTTCCCTTTATTTTTGGGTCTGTCTGGGTTGATTAAAAATAATAAGAGTAGGGGTATATATAGGAGTATAATGGTCCTATGACCCTAGTGCCAACATGTTTCAGTCCACAGTGGCCATAAAGGTCCAGGACTTTCTTCAGGGCAAATGAGGCCACCCTGGGATTCAGAAGGGGGAATACCCTATTCTGTTTTGTAGACAAGGGTAGAGTAGCTACTCCTTGTGTAGAAGACTGATTAATTAATCTGTCCTGCGTTGTACATCCATCTGTAAAAGAAAACACAAAGAAACACATATCCAACTTATACAAATCGGTTTGCATCAAGGAGTTTCCAAAATGGCGTGTTTCAAAATCGTGTTTGGAATTCAGAGCCACACCTATATGTGCCAGGTGGTCATAGAGGCATAATAGTGTGCAGCTATATCCACATGTGTGTCACTCAGAAAATTGTATCTGTGTACAGTTAATCGGCGTGTCAGATATATTGTGCGGTGGCGATTATGCTCGCATTCTATCTGGAACCAGTCGCCAAAAAAGTGGATGCTATCAATGAAAGGAAACTCTCGTAAAATTCTGTCAGATACCAATATTAACCAGACACTTACCCAAGCCCAAAATTGGGATGAACTAAAGGATTTGAAACGCTGTCAGATGAAAATACTATTACACGGCGCAATAATGACAGAATACCTTCGCGGCAATGTGGCACCCACAGGTTTATTGGTGACAAATGCCCCAAGAATTTTCCTTGATGACCCACAATTTAAGAAAGAATGGTCGCTTATCGCTTGGAGATGCTCGCGTGATTGGCTCATTTTGATAATCAATACAGCCAAACGATTGTCAGAGGCCCTACTGATAAAAATAAAGATCAGTGAGGACTCATTATTGACAGAGATTAAACTTACTCTGTACAAAAAGAAACTTGAAGAGGTGAACAAGGAAGTAAATGAACATAAAGAGTACCTGATGCAAAATAAGATCAATAAACTGCAGAAAGATCTGAAGAAATTCAGCCATGAGAAGGTTTATCCTTATATTAAAGATGACTACAAAAGCCAGGTCCCATCTGATTCAGGTTCGGCACGAAGCGAACAGACAGGATCATCTGATTCAGAATATGATGACTGGTCAAGTGACGGATCAAATAAGAGCTGGCGTGGAAGGGCAAGAAGACCACGTAGGGGGAACTACAATCAAAGATACGGACACCAACAGATGTTCCCTTGGCCAGCCCCCTTTGGACCAGTCCAATACCATGGCCCCCCTCAATTCCCAACAGGACCCTACTACCAGCCGGACTTCAACCAACATTTTTTAGGTCAGGGCGGAAGAAGAGGGAGACGAGGAAGAAGGGGGAAACGAATCCAGTGGGAAGAAGAGCGGAGCTCTGTGAACACCAGGAGCAACACCAGGGAACAACAGCCGAGCACAAGCAACACGAGGGATTAATTGTAAATCTTACAGATGTCATCCTTACCACAGACGAACAAACAATTCTGGATAAAGGTTTGGGATTCGTCCCTACAACCTACCTGGACAAATTCCGCCTTCGATGTGAATTAGGCGAATTTTTCAGAAAAATACGATTGAAAACTTTTTTCCAGGACAAAGAGAGACCTACTGAAGATAATACCTACACGGGGTTGAGACTAAAATCTTCTTTTCTCCCCCCAACCAACATGATGCCTCCAGAAGTATTATCCTTCGAAGAAGCTGTAAGCAAGGAAGTTGAACTTCTCCAACCCAAGAGAAACGGGTTCAATAATTTAAGCAAGAAAGAGCGTGCGGCTCTAACCACCCTACAATCCAGAACGGATATAATTATCAAACCAGCGGATAAAGGGGGAGCGACCGTGATACAAAGTACCAACGCCTACAGAACAGCATGTCTAAATCTATTGGCAGACACAAAATACTATAAAAAGATTAACAGGGATCCTACACAACGGATAAAAACAACTATCATGACATTAACAACAGATGCCCTGACCAAAGAATGGATCACGAAGAAAGAATATGAATTTCTGAATCAGGAGAACCCCAGAATTCCTCTGTTCTACACCATCCCTAAAATACACAAAGGCAAGATTCCTCCCCCTGGGAGACCTATTGTCTCAGGGATTGGTTCTATTCTGGAACCACTGTCAAAATATACTGACTGGTTCTTACGCCCCCTGGTAAAGAAGATCAAATCCTATGTTCAAGATACTAAACATCTCTTTAATCTCCTGACACAAGTAGAATACAATCCTGTAGATAATTTTCTGGTATGTTTGGATGTAGAGGCTTTATATACCAACATACCTCAGGCGGAAAGTATCAGAGTAATCCATGAGATCCTTAGACAAGAGGATTGGGTATGGGCAGCTCCTATTGAGTGGGTGATCACCCTTATACACTTGACATTAACAGAAAACTTTTTTACCTTTGAAGACCAATTATACCTACAAGTACATGGTACTTCAATGGGGAGTACATTCGCCCCAAGTCTGGCATGCCTATATGTCAGTTACTGAAGACCTACATATATGGACTCAAAATCCTTTTAGCATGAATATCTGCAAGTGGTACAGGTATATCGATGATGTCCTGATGATCTGGAGAGGTGATCTGACTAGTCTTGAGAGTTTTAAAACATGGATCAATTCACTGAACCCACACCTTCACTTCACCATGAATGTGAATAAAGAAAGCATTCCATTTTTGGATGTCACTCTCACAGCTAAAGATGGCACTCTTGAAAGCTTGTTATATACAAAACCTACGGACAGGAACAGTTTATTAAGATTTGATAGTGCCCATCCGCCATCCTTAAGAGAGAATTTGCCAGTAGGCCAATTCTTGAGGATTCGAAGAAACTGTTCCAACATACAAACCTACAAAAAAGAGGCTGCCATTCTCAGTAACAAACTTCAACAGAAGATGTACCCTAATAAGATCATACAAAGAGCAAATAAAAGAGCGCGCAATACACCAAGGGAGGCTCTGTTAGAAACATACACAAAAGAGCAACCAGACCAACTCATATGTGTGACCACATATAATTCCTCATCCAATGACCTGAAAAAAATAATTAACAAAAAATGGTCAATTTTGACATCTAACACGTTATCATTTGAGAAACCCATGTTCTCATTTAGAAAAAATTCTAATTTGAGGAATGCCCTGGTACATACTAACTCCTTTACTCCTAAAAAAACTGATCAACAGACTTTGTGGGGTCTAACACCTGTTGTTGGACACTACCCGTGTGGGTCATGTGTGGCCTGCCCCTTTACAGAGCACACCAAAACATTGGACTTGGGCTTAAATTCTCCATGGGAACAGAGGTCACATACAAATTGTAACTCGGAATCTGTGATCTATATGATAAAATGCCCCTGGGGATTGATATATATTGGCATGACTAGTCGTAAGATCAAAGTTCGCATTAGCGAACATAGAAGCACGATACGTAGATCAGTCACAGCAACTAGGCTCACTGCCCATTACCAGGAGAAACAACATAAAGACACAGAGTTGAAGTGGACAGTACTAGAAAAGGTCACTACTATGGGGAACAACCTGCAGCAAAAACTCTTAGAGCATGAACAACGATGGGTCTACCGTTTGAAGACCCATGAGAAAGGGCTCAATGATTGTATACCCTGGAACCAACTGAACAAATAGATACAGCACATCCCTCATTCCCTCTGATATGGGTGATCAATTAACTTATGAGATTTCTCTATTTGTCATTATCCCCCCATTGTGGAGTTTGGTCACGACGAAAAACAAAGTTTCGTTAAAAATTACTACACCTCGTTTAACGTCCACCATCATCCCATGGTGCAATGCCCATATCTATATACTATACCCATGTGATGTTTCGTGTGACATTTCTGTCACCCAGTGTAAGAATATCCTTTAAAACACTTAGGAACACTGAACACTTGATGGATCAAGACTAAGGAACAGCGCTGTCTACGCAATCTATAGGGTATTAGTTTTATCACAATCAGAGGATAGATGAACTACATCACCCATCAGCCATCTACATTGGGTACGAAGTTCACCCTCGATACTCCACTACCAAGTACACACACTATGTAATTTTGGGTCCATTAGTATTTGCATTTCAATCGAGAATATGAGCCCCCAACTATGAATACTACATTACTGTGGGCTATTGAAATAAGGTCGCTAATATGTCTATACGGATCAAAATCTATATCCGTTTACTTCGGCGTTGCCACGGGTTACGCTCCTTCCTATTTGGCCAACACCATGGGTCACAGGTTGCGGCTGACCTATCCCGTGCGGGAGACGTCACAAATCACATGCTTGCACCGACCTATCCACACGTCCCCTTTAAACAATACGGAAGTATAAACTTCCCGATCACCATAACACGGCGCGAAACGCCGGGGATCGGGTCCAAGTAGGTGGTGAAGCGGAGCAGGACTCTTGACGAAGTAAGTCTGTCACATTAGAACTATCAGCGTAGCATTTGGTCCCCCTCCTGAGAAGTAATCATCTGTGAATATGTTTGGTCTTAAATACCCTAAATCTGATCATTCTCACCCACTCCATATTTCCCCTGGGTTTCACGTCAGGGTTTGACTACAGAGCTACTCCATTAGCCCTTCCATCCCCTGAGAAACAACTACCATTCGAAGTCCGGGTAAGCGAGTATGCAGGAATGAGAGACACCTTCACAATTACTCATAGGTGTTAACAGTCACGCATGTTTTTATGCTGTGTTGAATCACAGATACGGTATGAATGATGTATGTGTGGGAAGATTTTACGAGAGTTTCCTTTCATTGATAGCATCCACTTTTTTGGCGACTGGTTCCAGATAGAATGCGAGCATAATCGCCACCGCACAATATATCTGACACGCCGATTAACTGTACACAGATACAATTTTCTGAGTGACACACATGTGGATATAGCTGCACACTATTATGCCTCTATGACCACCTGGCACATATAGGTGTGGCTCTGAATTCCAAACACGATTTTGAAACACGCCATTTTGGAAACTCCTTGATGCAAACCGATTTGTATAAGTTGGATATGTGTTTCTTTGTGTTTTCTTTTACAGATGGATGTACAACGCAGGACAGATTAATTAATCAGTCTTCTACACAAGGAGTAGCTACTCTACCCTTGTCTACAAAACAGAATAGGGTATTCCCCCTTCTGAATCCCAGGGTGGCCTCATTTGCCCTGAAGAAAGTCCTGGACCTTTATGGCCACTGTGGACTGAAACATGTTGGCACTAGGGTCATAGGACCATTATACTCCTATATATACCCCTACTCTTATTATTTTTAATCAACCCAGACAGACCCAAAAATAAAGGGAAACTGGGGATCTGCCTGAGGTTTTTTATCTTATAGCCTCCCTGGTCTGCAACTTCTTCAAAGCGCTCCCAACACTGTGGTCGAGCCCACCCCGACTTTTAGGCGTCGGGGTGACCCGATGATGAAGCATGACACCACTAGGGTGTGTGAGGGTACCTTAATTAAAAGGAATTGCTTCCTTGCTCACCTAGTGGTGAAGTTATAAGTTCCCCTGTTCATCATAACATCCCATCTAGACGTAACATTAATGACCATTGTATGGTTAGTTGGAGTAAAATTATTTGTGAAACGATTTATACTGGGAGGTGTTACTCTGACCTATATCCTCTCTACCCTTTGGGCACGAGAAGTCACTTTTCTCAACAGCCTTTGGATACATAAGAACCAGGTACACCTTCATCACTTTAAATGACGGCAATACAGTACCGATAGCTTACAAATCACATTTGTACACAAATGCTGAAATTCGTTTTGCACTAACAGAAAAAAAAACTCACCAGCGTACCCACTGCTGTAGTGAGGGAGAGAGCACTAGCACAGGGGAAACGCATATCTGTCGTGACCCTGGTATCGACCCTAGAGGCTGTGACGAAGGCAATGAGATGGCAAAGAGATTGATTGATTGATTGAAGCATCTGAATGCTAACGCACCGCATCCATGATGGATTCATTGGGCTAACTCTGTAACTGCAACCGATGTAGATTACAGATTTGATTCTACATTACAAACGCAAGCATTATTGCAGAAAGAATCCCTTACTTAGAAGTGAAGTTCGCGTTGGGATCACTTCACATCATGAATGAACTCACTTCTAACTAACAGATTCTTTCCCCTGATGAAGTGATGGTTCAACACAATGAATATGAATTCTTCAAAATAAATAAATGAAAACTTTCACTCCAAAACAGTGATGACTGTATGAACATTCTTTTAAGTAAAGAAATTACTCTATTACGCTAACCAGGAGTGCAAAGTGGGGACGTTGGGCTTATTCAAAACAACGCTACTCAAGTATATTACAACATTGACAGTCACAATTACGGCCAATAGTGATGCTGAGCTGGATGTTACAAATGTTACGTTCTGGCCACGTGCCATGGCATTACATCAACAGTACGAATCTGTTCTCATCATACAATCTAATAGAAAGACAGATAATGGAATGAAAGGATGGGGAGCCGCTCGCAGCTGTGTGCAGAGTTCGTGACTTTTACCTTCATACCCTGTTCGTTTGCTTAAAGAAGTGGTGGAGCGGAGCTTTGGACATTTTTACCGTGGCCGAGGAGAGTGAGAGGCGCTTTCAACAGGGGCCGGGACTGCGAGACCCAGGGTTCCGCGCAGGATCAACGCAGCGCACCTGGAGTCTCTTCCCGCCCCTGCTCCTCCCCGTTTGCCTTGCCTGGCTTGCCCCTTCATAACAGCTCGCGGCCCCCGCTTCGCGGGAGCCGCTCGCAGCTGTGTGCAGAGTTCGTGACTTTTACCTTCATACCCTGTTCGTTTGCTTAAAGAAGTGGTGGAGCGGAGCTTTGGACATTTTTACCGTGGCCGAGGAGAGTGAGAGGCGCTTTCAACAGGGGCCGGGACTGCGAGACCCAGGGTTCCGCGCAGGATCAACGCAGCGCACCTGGAGTCTCTTCCCGCCCCTGCTCCTCCCCGTTTGCCTTGCCTGGCTTGCCCCTTCATAACAGCTCGCGGCCCCCGCTTCGCGGGAGCCGCTCGCAGCTGTGTGCAGAGTTCGTGACTTTTACCTTCATACCCTGTTCGTTTGCTTAAAGAAGTGGTGGAGCGGAGCTTTGGACATTTTTACCGTGGCCGAGGAGAGTGAGAGGCGCTTTCAACAGGGGCCGGGACTGCGAGACCCAGGGTTCCGCGCAGGATCAACGCAGCGCACCTGGAGTCTCTTCCCGCCCCTGCTCCTCCTATAAAATCGTGTCTCTGACGCATAGCGGGACGCGTGTGCGGGACGCCGGACGAAGCCCGGACAAAGGGCGGACAGTCTTAGACAGTCCGAGACAGGCTGAGACTGGACTGGACACGCTACTCAGCCCTTACTGTCTTCGTTTTGCGTGGTTTGCAGTAAGGCTATTCATACTTGTTTCTACTTCTTGGATATACTGTCATCCATTATAACACTGTTGTTATTTGGTTATTTTTACTAGTTCAAGAAGAATGCCTAAAAAGAATTTAGCGGCGGGAGGTAACTCAATAGAAAACTATATGATACAAGTAGTCTCTAAGATTAATAACGAGAGGCGCGAATCGTTAGGTCTTAGCCTGTCCCCTAACTTATCTCCCCTAAGCCCTTCATCTGATTCACCCTGGATTGATAAACCTTCTCAGGTCGAGGGAAGTGCGGTTTCAGACTCTGATATCTTAGAACATGGCATTTCAAACCTGAGTACTCGTACAACACTGGGTCAGGACATAGCTCGGGCTAATGACTCGGAATGCCAGGTAGTTGACACTGATCAAGACCAAGATCAAATTGTGCAGGAGAGTGAGCAGCCAAATAATGAAGCTGATCCCCCAGTTCTAGATCATGCGCCACGTGCTATCAGAAAATGTAGAAAAACTCAATTATACCGTGGTGGAGTTCTTTTAGGGAAGAAGAGGGTTGCGTCACCCGTGAGAAGTAGGGATAAAAGCAGGGGGAAAGTAGAAGAACCCGAGAAGTATAATGTGGATGAGGAGTTATTATCAAGATTAGCTGATTTAATTGACACTAAACTTAAAATCTTAATTAAACCAGTAGTGACCAAATTGGACAAGCTAACTGCAGATATAAAGAAACTAGGTGCAGATCAAAAAAAGTTAGTAGAAGCTGTGTCTAATATATCAGACACAGTTACCAGCCTAGCTCTACCCGTAAAAGAGGCTCTTTTTCCTTCATCTGAGGGAGGCACTACCTCAAATTCTGTACACGCAAATTTACAGGAACAGTCCTCATCCACAGCGACACATCATTTACGGCCAGGAGATACATTACCCCCAATTCCGCCTGTAATACCTGCACCTACTACAGAAGAAGTTACGGTACAGTTTTTGGAAGATGCGGCTCCATTAGTACTGGTATTGGCTAACGTCCCCTCATTAGCCCCAGACCAATCAGAATCCCCCCCGGCAGTAACAAGTAAGGTCCTGCACTGGTTATCAGGCAATATGCAGCTGGCCCCGTGGGGAAACAACAGCTAGCTGGTGACATTAAGTCAGCCAGAAGGGTCCCATGGATAGGTCAAAACCCTAAAAAATTCAAGGGTGACTGCATTATTATAAATTTTGCCAATTCTGCAGTTTTACCAAACATCCTGCCAAATATTTTGCCGCCGCAGCGCAGAAGAGGTACCATCATTCCTCTCACCCTAGAATTTTTCGGCAAAAAACAGCGGAGCATGTCCTATCCTAAGCCTACCCATAATTCCACCAGGCCTATATGGCCAGCGACATCTAATGGCTGGGGTTTTGAGGCACCAACTAATAACTGGGGGTATAGTCAGGATAGAAGGGAACGTCCAATACGATCACCCCCTCCAGATCAATTTTACTCTACTCATTTTAATAATCATTTTAACATCCCCATCTCCAATAGGTATGGTATCTTCTCAGACGAGGGGGGACTGGATGGGGTGGAATGACTACCTGACACATCTTTTAACCTCCTCCCCACCGACCGATTGCCAGAAGTTACAGACTTTGGAGATATTCTTCAAGGGTTAGAACCGCAAGGCAGTAAGGATGGGGGTTTGGTTGGCTGGAATCAAATAGATATACCAGGTCTACCCACTGATATAAACCCAGCCTGTCCTCAAGCTTGTTCTTCGGCTAATCCTGGGTCAGATGGGGTACGCTGCTGTACAGGCTTAACACCTATCACTCAAATTGCATGTGGAAATGTGGCTATATTACAATATGAATCAATTAAATATAAGGAGGGGCTATTATCCTGGAATATAGCTGGACTGCAGGATAAATTGTCTAATACAGATTGGTTATCCTTTGTTAAAAATTACCCCGTTATATGCCTTCAAGAAACCTGGGCAGTGGGGAAAAATATACACATTGACGGTTATGAGAGTTTTATAACCTCGGCAGTTCCCTCACCTAGTGGTAGAGCTAAAGGGGGTTTGGCAATCTTTGTTAACTTATCACTAATATGCCTTAAAACTGTACACCACTCTGGCAATAATAATATTCAGGTTGTCGAATTTAAGAGGGGCAGTACAAGTTTTGCTCTGATCAACTTTTATAACGCAGTGAGTCAGTTTGGCGATTGCAATATGGAGTCATTGCGTGAATTCCTAAGGGCCAAAGATGATTCCCTTCCCCGCCTTAAGATAATAGCGGGTGATTTCAACACTCATTTATGTGGGAATCCTAGCCTGAGTCCTGTTGGTCATTTGGGTTGTAACAATCTGGAAGGAATACACTTTGATCACTCGCGAAGGGGTTCATGTTTAAATGACTTAATGAATGAATATAACCTTTTCACTGCTATGTCAATAGTTGAGGAACAAACTGTATTTTCAACCCCTACTTTTAAAGGTCACGCAACAGGGTCATATATAGACCATATCCTATTATCGGCAGAACTTGTTAATTTTGTTGGGGATTTTTCGATTATTTCAAGCATTTTTAGCGATCACAATCCTTTATGTATCACTATGGGTGCGAACTTACTCGAAAAACATAACCCTCGAGAGGACTGTGGTATTACTAAATGCATTAATGGTAAGCGACGCTTAAAGTGGTCAATGGTGGACTGTAAGCAATTTTATTCTTCTATCAACAATGTATGCCATCATGATCTGATAACATGTACATCTACTGCTTCAGCACCATTACAAATTCTGACATCTTTTAATGAGATTGCTAAAAAGGTGGAGTCACTTTTAACGTTACCTGCTAAGAGGATAGCTAACTTATCCAATAACCCAAAATGGTTTGACAGCAACTGTTCGAAGGCCAGTCGCGAGCTCAAGAAAGCATTAAAAACAAGCCAGAGAGATCCTTCAACCATCAGGGTGTTGCGGGCTGAGTATAAAAAGTCTCTTGCCATTCGCAAACGTGCTGTCAAGAAAAGCGTTTGGGAGTCCTTGTTAGATCCAGAGATACTAAAAAATAGCTCTAAGTTCTGGGAGATCATTAACAAGCCCTTATTTGATCATCCCAGTATTTCAAGTATAGGCACCAAAATCCCAGAAGAAGTTTGGATTAATCACTTCAGTTCCATTTTTAAAGGTAACGGTTCCCAGGTACAATGCAGTCCAAAAGAAATTAGTGAAAAATCTTTGTTCTTCACAACTGATGAGGTAATAAAGGGTATAGAAGGCCTATCAAACAACAAGGCCCCAGGTCCCGACGGTCTCCCTCCTGATCTTTTTAAATCTTGTATAACACTCTGGGCACCGGTCCTTACAGCTGTACTTAATGCTGCTGTGCTTTGTGGATGCCCAAAATCATGGGGGGTATCCACTATTGTGCCTATTTTTAAAAAAGGAGACCGCAGTAGCCCTGCCTGCTATCGACCAATATCTTTAATAAACTCCGTGGTTAAAGTTGTGGGAGGTGTAATATTGAACAGATTGGTCACATGGTCAGAAGAAAATAATATAATATCTTCAATCCAGTATGGATTCAGGCCTGGTCATTCTACGATTTCACAATGTTTAAACTTATACCTCATCATCGCGAAGTATACTAAGGCTCGAAGAGGAACGATCCATATGGCGTTCATGGATCTTTCCTCGGCTTTCGATTGTGTGAGCCGGGGGAAGCTTTGGGACGCCATGCTAAAAATGGGTGTGGATCCAAACTTAGTTGATTTGTTAGATGATATGCACTCGGACACCAATGCAAATGTCAGATTCACCCAAGACCTGAATGTGACCAAAGACTTTGGGGTGCATCGTGGTGTCCGACAAGGCTGCATCCTGGCCCCATTCCTTTTTAATTTATATATAAATGATCTGGAAGAGCATCTTTTAAGTACTAATACGGATTATCCGTACATAGGCCGTAGGGGGCTGCCAGTCCTTTTATATGCGGATGACGCAGTTCTCCTATCAAGAACAGCAAACGGACTACAAATCTTATTAGACTCCTTCCATTCTTTTATGACCTCAAAAGAGTTAAGCATTAATAACTCTAAATCATACATAATGAAGGTTGGACAGGGAAATAAAAAAGCAAACTGCCTAAATGTAAATGGTGTACGTATTCCTACTACACATACATTTTCCTATCTCGGGGTCCTCTTTGACAGTCAATTAAATTGGGGACCCGTGTATGAAAAAAAGAAGGGAGAAGTCACTAGGGTAAACGCGGCAATAATGGACTTTTCTAAGAAAGTGGGCAATAGTCCAGTTGCCGCCTTGCTCCAACTTTACCAAGCAAAAAGTGTCTCCACAGCGTGCTATGGAAGTGAAATTTGGGGTTATGTTCCTCCGGATCCCTTACAGACTGTTGAAAATAACTTCTTGAAATTAGTACTAAGGGTTCCCAGGGGCACGGCCAACTTCTCCGTGCACGAGGAACTGGGGGTTTCTTTCGTAAGTGACAAGATTGCTGTTAATCCCTTGTTATGCTGGATGAATTGTTGGTTAAATGACAACATTCCACTAACCCAGCTTATTTTAAGAGAGTCACTCACATGGGACAACAGGATGAAGGTTCCCTGGTTAAAGTATCTTTTTAAGTGCTTTGCTGATCTAGGCCGCCTTGAACTCTTTTTATCCCCTGAATCGATCACTAAACAGGATGTTATAACGGTCAAGAAAGCTTTTATTGATTTTAGAATTCAAGATAGGGAATCACGTGAGCTAAAAAAAGAAAGTGTTCGTAATCATGTATTAGTAAAAAGCACCTTGCTCATGGAACCCTATTTATCCTGGCAATTGTCCAGTTATGACCGTTTTTTACTGATCAGGTTCAGGTTTAATCTGTTTCATTTTCTGCTGGCTGTACCTAGGGGATCTCATCGTGGACAAGTGTTGCCGGCTTGCGGCTGCGACGATATGTCTCCGCAAGACCTGGCACACTTTCTTTTCTTTTGTCCCTTTTATACTGTACCGAGGAATCTATATTTAAAACCCTGTCTGAAAAAACTAAATTTTATACAATATCGTCCTGCACTGCACTTTCTACAGCTATTAAGTTGTGAATATACCATGTATCTATGTAGTTTTTTAAAATTGGCAGTAAAATTTAGAAATAGTATGGAAGGATAAAAATAATATACGAATTGCTATTACCTCTTTTTTATAATGGACTCCACAAAATACTCTGAATGCTTGTTGTATAATTGTCTTCACCTGCTTATCTTATAACTGTATTTTATCCTTATGTATTAATGTGATCTTTTTAAATGTAATGTAAATGCTTTTATGGTTGTCAATTCGTACAACCGAATAAAGTTTATTGACTTGACTTGAATGAAAGGATGCAAAATATACCACTTGCACAGTGAAAAATTATACCAATTACCTTTCACTGTGGATGAAACACCATCCACTGACTGGATAATCCATGGTTACATCACCCTACCGGTCACGATCATTCAATTCCAATATTGTCTCCAATACCAACAAGTAGGCAGTTATGAAGCGCTAGGGGAAAGATATGTGCTCGGGTTTTGGGATTTACTATTCAGGTTTAGGTTCAGGATTGAGGAAACAAAAGTTTTTCTTTGTGGTTCCAGCTGTGAAGGCTCCTTGATTTGCAAGGAAATTTCCCTCCACAGGGCATGCAATGCTTCAATGGTGAACTTGTCTTATTATCTAAGTGATTCATCCTGTATTCAGGCTGCTCTCGAATTGGAACAATTTAATGCTGAATGATCAAGGTTGCTGCAGAATGGAACCGGGCATTGCTTATCTAGTGACGGTTAATTTCACAGTCACTTGTTGTACACAAGTACTGTTTCCGCTGGCCCGCACAGTTAGGGAGGCAGCACTATGGCCTTTGATAAATGCTTCCACCATAAAATTTGATTCCCACGCAAACTAAAAGCCATGCTTTTGCAAAAAGATGTGGCCTTAACTTCAGTTAAAGAGACGTTTGAACTCCAGGTTGCAAAGTCCTCACCTGAGATGCAGACACTACTCTATACTAAATTCCCGCTGCATTTTGGGGAGCTGGTCCATTGCATGTTTAACTTGTCTGATACGAAAGGAATAGTGCACTTTTTAAAATGTATCAGCTCTGGTTTGGTTAGCACCTTTCAGACGATATTCAGAGTTATACCATATTTCATACACTCCGTGTTGGGAAGCTTTTTTGGAGGGTTTCCGTTTGTCTTGCTACTTATGGCGGGAATACTGATTTTATTCTATCTGCTCTGCAATGATGTCCCCATTCAACTCGAAATGGAGACAGCACTGCCAGTGCTTCATTGCTGCGAGCTCATGATACACAGCTTTGGCACACCTCAGCTTCAAGAACTAAATGAGCTCTAGGTCTTGTCGTTCAGGCCAGTCTGGTTTGACTGCATACAACCTGTCTTCTGCTGCCTGCTTTGCACCCATGAATGTGTCCTCTATATATGTTTTGGATCAGAATTGGTTGCGCCACCAGACAGTGAAGTACTGATGGACCCCTTAAAGGCCCATGTGTACTGCTGTCTCTAGGGTATTCCATTGATGATGAGCGCATTCTTTGAGCCACCCTGGGATGCTTCAGCTCGTACTGTTGTGAACTACGGCTCTGCGGACAACTTGTGGGATATGGCGCCTCCCTCAGCGGTTGCTGTGGGAACTAAATAGAATCACCTTTGCTCCATAAATATGCTACGAGGTGCCCCTCTGGGAACGTCTGCGGATGTGGACAACAGTAATGTTGCATCTACCACTCGGAACACATAAACAATTGGCCTTTTCCGTGTGGGAAGAATTTGGTCTCCTTTTTAACATAAAATGTATCAAATCAGCTTTTTTTTCAAGGCACCATGAATGTCTGAGTGCTTGGTCTCATATAATAACTTTAAAACTTTTAATACATATTTTACTGGGAATCCCGCTTTTAGATACTTTTAAGAGTAATTTTTACCATTTTAAAATTGTCAGCTGGCTTTTTAGATAGCTTTTAAGATATCGACCCTTAGCATTAGGAGTGGGTGTAATATTTCCGCGTTAAGCCCACGTAGTGAAGCAGCTTATTTCTTACATTGTCCTCACAAATAACATTTTCAGCTGTGACCTTTTGCACATATTTGCATTCACCACAATGTTGGATTAGTTTCTCTGAAACTAAATTTGTTTTACGTCTAGCTTCGCACAACATTATCACAACGCCCTGAACATCATGTACAAGGTCTCGTTACGCACTACGTACAAATGTAATCACTATCTTCATCCACGGGGCGACAGGGCGATCTACATATCCATAACATCACTAACCTATGCGCACATCGCAAGGCTGCTTTCTAATATAAAAGATGAGCAGTTTGGCAGAGGAGATACTTTCGCTGACACCGAGGGTCCTTGCATGCTGAGAAATCACCACACAATGGTCTGGCATCTTGTGAGGGGTGTTCAGTTCATGACAAAGACGGGGTTCTTCACTTTATCCCATCAGGTAATGGGGTTGGGTCATCCCTTGGGGGGATTATTGGCTCTACACCTACACACACTCTAGGTACACTTAGAGTAGGGTTCACATCAGTGGTGTCCCACTTTGTATTCTCTGTATATTTCTCTGAGAATAAGGAAGCACGAGTGACTGAGGTTTCGTACTGTTGCCACGATCCATGAGGGGTCAAGGTTATCCTATTCAGTGGTTACCAGAAACTATTCGCTCCCTGGTAGGTTCCAGGAGTTTTAAATAGCGCAAACTTGACCCGAAGGTTTCAGGTATCAGAGCGCTTTAAATGAGCATTAGTTGCGTTACACAAGGACACATTCATTTTTTTTAGGCACAGGGAGATTGAGTGATTTGCCCAGAATCACAGCATATTGAGCGTCCCTGCCATGACTCGAACCCAGTCCCCCAGCATCGAGGTTGGCCGCTCTAGCGGTAAGGCCACATCCTCTCTGTGAGCTAGCTGGTCTATAGGCCAACATATCCTGCGTAGGTGTCCAAAATCAATCTTGAAACCAAGCCCTTAGTTTATGTTGTCCAAACAATGCACAGGTCCTACGGATTAGTAGCAACTACATAACAATAGCAAAAGTCGGAACCCATACAGGACCACTGTTCACTAGAAAAGGAAGAACCGTACTGTGATATGGTTGTTCCAGTGGTCTGATGGAGAAACCTTTGTATCTGGTATTAAACTGCTGAATTACATGAGTAAGTGATTAACCCAGAAACTTTTGCCTTCGATGGAAGGTTACAGGACACTACCAATATTCATTAGCTTTAGCTAGTTGTATGTCTCCGATATACTAGTGCCCCACTAAAATCCATTGCACTAAATGTTAAAGTCTATCTCTTACTATTATTACCTACACTTTATTTCTTGATAGAGTAAGTCACCAGAGGGTCTACAGCTCTCTCTAAACCTATTGCAGTGTAATCACACAGAGGGAAGTCATCACTGTAAAACAAAGATCCCATCAAAACTTTACTCAGGCAAGGGATTTCCAATCAGAACAGGTTCTGAAAGGCAGTCAAATCACTCGTCACGATGAGAGAAAAAAATCCTAAAACACATATTTAAAATTTGAGATGCAAACTGTTACTGAGGTACTAATATGATGTTTTTTAAAATAAGCACACCTAACCTAATGGGTGTTAAAGAGTAAGACTTGTTTCGCGTAATAATGCTCTGTCATCACAATTAAATGTTTTGTAAAATTTATCCAATACATTATAAATATCTAAGCATTCCTGTACAGGGAACTGCATCTCATTAATGCAAAGTTCAATGCTGTGTACATGTAAAAGTGTCAGCCTTTTAAGATAAGGCCACAGCAGTGCAGCTAGGATAAGGGGCACTAGACTGGTTGCACATGAACACGTGTGCACATGTGTGTGTGTGCACATATGTGTTGGCTGCAAGTGAAAGACTACCATTGTGAGCAGCCTCGTAGCAGCACTCAGCTAACATGCCTGTGGCAGTTTTAAACTGCTTATTTGATTTGTCAAAATAACCCCTTTTGAAATGTCTAAACCTTTTTTAAAAATATTATTAAGTTTCCCCTAAGTAGTATGGCTCCCCTGGAGTGAGATGTGTACTGCCCCCAGACAGTTGACAAAGGACCTTGGGTGTGGGAAGGGAGTTTCCCTCCTTGACAGGATGGTCTGGGGGATGTGCCCAGTAACTGGATAAACTTCATAGGTCATAGGGAGATGAACCTGAAATCAGGTGTGCCCCCTTCCTACGTCATTCTAATCAACCTGGCTCCAAATCCAGTGGGTGGGGGAGCTACCCCAGAACTGGTTTGGGGTGACCACATGGAAAGCTTTGCCCATTAACTTGGCAACACCTCTGGGTGAGTACTTGAGCACTGCTCAGGGGAAGAAAGTTTCTGCCATATTGGATTATCTCAGTACGCTGTACTGGAAGGTTAGGACAGTGGTGGAGGGATAACGTGGCATCCTAGGATTGACCAGGGGGGCCTGGCATCTAGAACGTACCATCCACAATTGTAAACCCCTGTACAAGGGAGAGATGGAAAATAAGATCTTGGATCTGGACGACTACGACACCAGAATCATGAAAACCTGTAAGGAGAAGCCACCAGATGTTCCTGATGGACTAAGGACTCTGTCTGCAACTGATCTGCAGGGACTAGATAGGTCTATCCAGGGTCAGTGGCGCTGGTCCTCTAATGCCCCCAGAGGACCACTTGGCTCAAGACTTGGACTCCACTGCACCCCAGGTTCCCTGCAAGACATCCATTAGGCATGGGGCCTCTGGGGAGTAAAGCAGAGGAGAAGGCTGGCACAGAGAGCCATTGAAACTAGCTCCCATGAAAGAGGGATATTTACAGTCTAAGACGCCTGTTGAAAGTGCTCTTGGTGGAAAGAGCTTGTCACCAGGAATAAAATGAGCCCTAGATGGGTACAATCGGCCAATTGGAGCTCAAGTTATACTCCTTCAAAACTAGACCATTGACCCTGAAAAATAAGGAAACAAAAGCGCATATACCGCATTTCCCTACATTACCACTGGGGTGGGCCAGACTACCAGTGTTGGGGCAAAGAACATTGCCATGACTTATTGGTTGAAGGGACCTGCACGCCTTGCCAAAAGCAAGCCTTTGACCCTGGGGATCCCATTCTGTGAGGCCTGACGCAATCCAGATGCCTTCGGTGACCCCATCCACCAGAGGCCAAATAGCAGATCCTGTGGGTGCTCACCCGCCCCTCTATGGCTGTATCTGGGGGGTGGACACAACCCACTGTGAAGCCCCCTGCTTGCCATCCACGTGGTGGGAAGAATACACTCTGCTGCTCCTGCCTCCTGAGAGCAGCACGGTGGGAGCAGTAACCCCAAGATGCTGTTTTCTGCAGCTGGCAGAGACCCAGCCAGATTTGCAGGGCATTGGGGCTACTCCAGAGGCCCCCATCATTATGAATGGCCTTGTGACGTCACAAGTGGAGAGGGGCACGTCCATAACAAAGACAAAGCTGCACAGCAAAGTGGCTCATATGATATTTATTCTTCCTCTGGAGGGCGTGCCCTATAATGTCCTACAGTTACAATTTTCCATATTCCTTCTGCTTCCGTGGTGCTACGAATTCAACAGGGGTACTGTTGGAGATGGCCCTTTTTGGAGGGTAATCCCCAACTTTTTGCTTCTTCCTCTTATTTTTTCCTGACCTGCTGTTGTTGGTTTTAGGACTCTGGGCACTTTACCACTGCTATTCAGTGCTAAGGTGCATATACTCTCTGTGAAATTTGTATTATCGATTGTTGTTTCCATGATTGGCATATTTGATTTACTAGTCAGCCCCTAGTAAAGTGCACTGAGTGCGCCAGTGCCTGTGAATCAAATGCTACTAGTAGGCTTGCAGCACTGATTGCGCCACCCACATGAGTAGCCCTTGAAAGGTAACTCAGACCTGCCAATGCAGAGTCTACGCACAGTTTGTAACTGCCATGTCTACTTGGCAAGTGCACTCACTTGCCAGGCCCTAACCCTTCCTATTTCTTACATGTTTGTCATCCCAAAGGTAGGCTCAAGGTACCCCTGTGGGCAGGGTGCAGTGTATGTGAAAGGTAGGACATGCCCTGATGAGTGTAGCATAGTAAAATACTGGCAATTTTGTTTTTCACTATTGCAAGGCAAACTGTTCCCATAGGAGAGAATGGGAAGTTTGCTTATAACATCTTATAAACATAACTACCCCTGGTAACAAGGTAGAAAAATAGGGTTTAGTATGCCTGAATTCAGAATCTAAAGATGCATCTTTTAGTAAAGGTGATCTTTACATTCTGTGTTTAAAAATACCACTTATAGAAAGTAGGCATTTTCTTGCCTAGCCATCCGGTGCGCCACTGCTGGGTTTGTAGATTTACTGGCTGCTTTGGGATGACAGGGGCTGGGGAGGAGCAGTGGCTCCAGAGAGTCTAGATGGGTCAGGGATGGGCTGAATAGACTTGGAGTTCATTTAGAGTAGGGTGACGAGATTTCCTCTCACCTGAATGGGCCTGGTCTGCCTCTGGCAATGCTGTCTCCACCTAATGCCAGGAAGCTGCACCAGAGAGGACATAACTGGTTCTGGCTGGGCACAGACACTCTCTGCCCCCAAAGAACAAAGGATTTTGGGCTATAAAAAGTGGGGACCATATCCCCAAACTGTAGAACTCTTTTGAAACCAAGAAGACTGCCAAGAAGAAGATCTGGACAAGCTGTGAGGAGGAACTACCACTTTGCTGTGTGCTTTGCTGTGTTGGCCTGCAGTGGCTGCTTCTGTCTTGGGAAGTGGAAGGACTGAACTGAACTTTCTGCAACTTCCTTTATGTGAGTTTCTCCAAGGGTTTGAGGTAGAGCTTGCCCCCTGTTCAAGAAGTCTCAGGAACAGCAAAGACTTCAAGTGCTTCTGCCATCAACACTGGGGACTGTGTGTTTTGTGCTGCAACAGAAGAAAAGCAACCCGACGCCGTCTACAACGCCTATGTCGACGCCGTGTCCTGAAGGAATTGCAGAGGGCACTGCCGCAATGCCATAATGCAACCCTGGCCTCACCGACGATGCCACCTGATGCCACCACCAAGCCACTGCTTGCACCGTGAACTGTGGGTACCACACTCCGCACCACCTTGCTTCACGCTGTCGCCCTAGTATTCCCGCTGCTGCTGCTCCAAGCTGACATCGATGCCGCTGCTTGCAACGTGGTTCGAGGGTGCCGCTCGTAAGTTACACAACGCACCATCCTCATCCCGCACCGCAGCCTTGGCCTACCGATGCCCGCGCCATGGATAGTTGCCAGCCAATGACAGCGCTTCAGCAACGACGACGCCTCTGCTTGCACTGTGACCTTGCAGCACCGCGACGAGCACCGCATCAATTTGCATTGCAGCCCTGGTCTCACTGATGCCGCTGTACGACCGTTGCCGAGCCTCTGCCTACACCG
Source organism: Triturus cristatus (assembly GCF_964204655.1). Lineage (NCBI taxonomy): Eukaryota > Metazoa > Chordata > Amphibia > Caudata > Salamandridae > Triturus > Triturus cristatus. The sequence goes on from NC_140587.1 coordinate 504,197,504, forward strand.
CAACCTAAGGGCAACGCATGCCGCACCGCTGCACTTCGCACCGCAGCACCCGACGCATGCTGATGCCGGCGCACCTGACTTCCACTGCGAGGAGTTCGATCTGCAACTCGTGTGACTTCAAGGGCCGGACGACTCCTACATCAACCTCCAGGACCGATGCCTGTGGACACCGTGTGTTAGGAGCTCAACGAGAGGTCGCCGACGCCCTGCAAATCTAAAGGTACTGTTTTACGGGTCTTCCCTACACCGTAGCTGGCCCACGATGCTGCGGTCAGCCAGAACTGTTTGGATTCGTTGTTCGCGATGCCGTGATAGCCCCAGATGGAGCTATCGACTTCAAGGAACTTTATTTCAAGTCTATTTTGATTACTGAAGATTTCTAAGTACTGTATTGTGGATTTTTAACATTTTTGGGTCTTGTCTTAAGTATAAAAAAATATTGGATATTTTTCTAAACTTCTAAACTGGTATGGTGTCCTTTTGTAGTCCTTTCACTGTGTTACTGTTGGTTATGTGCAAATGCTTTACACACTGCCTCTGAGATAAGCCTGACTACTCATGCCAAGCTACCAAGTGGTGAGCAGGGGTTATTTTATGACTGTAACTCCCTGATCCTGACTAGAAGGAAGGGTCCCTACTTGGGCAAAGGTGCAAACCCTTGCCAACTAGAGACCCCATTTCTAACATTAGTTGTCAGCGGTGAAGATAGGGCTTGTGTTTGCACCTGACATACAGGGATTGGTGTGCACTACTACCATATCACAGACCATTACGTACCACATAATGTTTTTTTGATCTATTTTTGCCTTTACATCAGTCTTGAACTTGAACTTTCCAGTACAACATGCCTGAATCAATTGCATCATCTGTTGCATCATTGGATGTGGCCTTTGAGGAGGAGAGGTTAGAAACCTACAGTGTTAAGGAGTTGAAGGCGATCTGCAAAAACCTCAAAGTCTATATCAGGAGCATCGCCAGAAAAGAGGGCCTGGGTAGCAGCCAGACATGCTAGTGAGCCGTCTGAGGATCTTGGCATGGAGGCAGAGGAGCCTATTCCAAGGGTGGATGTGTTTTTGGTAGGGGGGCACCCTCTAAACCAGGGAGCAGTGGCTTGTCCCCAGAGGAGCTGGAGGACAGGCGGGAAGCAAGGAGAGTTGCAATGGAACTGGAGAAGCTTAAGTTAGCTATGGAGGAGAAAAGGATGATGTTAGACCATTAGTTTAAAATGAGAGAGCTGGACTGGGAAGCCAGTAGGGCTAGGCCCAGCCCAGATGGTGGCAGCAAACGTATTAGGCCCAGTACTGAGGATGAGGTACACACACATACAGACTTGGTGCCCTGCTTCAAAGAGGGGGTTCACTTACACCAGGGGGGTTAGGATTGTGAGGTTACTCCAGTGGTGCGCAGTGTCCCTGAGGTGCATAGGCGACCATACATAGGGGATCATATTCCTGGTGGTGGGAGGGACACTCTACTGACTCTAGATGAGAGGTGCAGGGAGACGGGTTCCCCTATGGTAGAAGCCCTGGTAAGTGAGTATGGAGACCACCCAGAAGAGTATGGGTCGAGGGACAGCAACAGTCAGACACAGTCTCACCAGTCTTGTGAGAATGATATGGGGTACTTTTCTGAGGCACTGGATGGTTGGGCGAAGGGTAGTTTGGTTAACACCTGTGTGGGGCTGATTGATTCAATTGTTGGAGAGCATATTTTAAGTCACTGTTTTCCAGAGCTATGCCAACACCTGGTGGAGTGTGAGTTCTCTGACTCCAGGGAGCTTGCATTGTAGGCAGACCATTTGGTGAATTCCAGAGGGTCTGGAGAAGCATCTGGGGGTGATCCTGCAGGATGTGGCTCAGGTATTTACCAAGCGAGGATGGAGGGAAAAGTTTGTGGTAGCCCAGATAGGTCCCGGTGTCGTGGGAGGGGTGTAGGGACTCACGTACTGTCGCCACAGAGGAGTGGGAATGGGCTGTGGCCCAAGTCGCCTGCAACCCAGTCCCAGAGTGTGGGGGGTTCCATGAGGGAACACCAGGTGGGGAGCCTAGGCTGTCCTGGAGGGCCACCCGTTGAGGGGGATCCACTAGTGTCTGGGGAACCGAGGGAGACTGCTGTAATGACTATCCCACCGGTTCTGGTGTCTGGCAGCAGCACTTCAGTTGGGAGGGTGCATGAGTCCAGAAAAAAGGGAACGGAGGGAATGCCATCCCCAGTGGAAGGACCAGTGGGTCAGGGGGTGCCAGCTCTGAGGTCAGAGCACCCCAGGACTGGCCCTGGTGAGGCCACATCTGGCCTGGGAGGTCTTCATGCTCTGTCAGGTGGGTAGGAGGCTGGAGACCTGTGCCAGGCAGACTCTCCCACAGCTCATGAGGATTGTGTTTCCTTTGGGGGGTTGGTGCACTCCCCAAGAAGTCCTGGGTTGCCAGGCACTGGTCCAGCCTATGGGTACAGACCCTGGGTTGGAGGACCAGGTTCAGGGTGCCCCCCTGACCTGGAGGAAGGGGTGACTGCTAACAGTGCCCCTACTGGTTTGTCTTCTGGGGATGCCGCTCCAGGTGGGAGGGTACAGAGCCGCAGGGAGGAGGACCAGGTGTGGGACAGACCACCCCGGTCCTGTGTCTAGCCGCAGGGTACAGACCTTAGGCTGGTGGACCAGTTGCAGGATAGCAGCCCTGAACTGGTGGGAGAATTGTGCAGAACACCTGCCACAGATGCCTGGACAATTCTGGAGTTGAAGACTGCTCCCGGTGGGGGGATGCAGAGCCCCAGGGAGGGGGACAGGGGGTAGGAGAGCCCACCCCAGTCTCCTGTCCGGCCGCAGGGTACAGACCCTGGGCTGGTGGTCCAGTGTCAGAATGCCATACCTGACTTGGCGGGAGGGAGAGTGGAGAAAGGGGGCCAGGCACCTGGGGCTACTGCTCCTCACTCTCTGATGCCACAGAGATTAGAGAGGCCTGAAAGGCATAAGGCCTGGCTTTTATCACTGACAGATGTCAGTGGCCACTGTGGCTTGATGTGCGGGTGAACAGAGTTGCCCCTGGGAGGGGGACAGGAGTCACACCCCGGGGGTGGACTGGGCCACACCACTGTGTTGGTCATGTGGTTACTGTCACCTGTTGGAACACATCTGTGAGCAAAGTAAGTTTAGGCGTTGCACATATGGGGTCCACAGGTGAGAAGAAGGGTTCCCCATGGGTCAGGTTATTGGGCCCTGAGAGTATAGATAGAGGGATCCACTAGGTTCAGGTAGGCGTAGAACAGGAATAAACCCCTGCTGTTGCCGGCCAGGTTCCATGTTCTATCGCCCCAAACAGGGAAGCCCATTGAGGTATTAATTGGTCTACCCTGGCTTTAGGCTGAAAGGGGGTTGTGTTGGAGATGGCCCTTTTTGCAGGATTATCCCCAAACTTTTTGCTTCTTCCTCCTTATTTTTCCTGACCTGCTGTTGTTGGTTTTAGGACTCTGGGCACTTTACCACTGCTATTCAGTGCTAAGGTGCCTATGCTCTCTGTGAATTTGTATTATGGATTGGTGTTTCCATGATTGGCATATTTGGTTTACTAGTCAGCCCCTAGTAAAGTGCACTGAGTAGGCCAGGGCCTGTAAATCAATGGCTACTAGTGGGCCTGTACCACTGATTGTGCCACCCACATGAGTAGCCCTGAAAAGGTACCTGAGACCTGCCACTGCAGAGTCTACGCACAGTTTGTAACTGCCATGTCTACTTGGCAAGTGGGCCCTAACCTTCCCTTTCCTTACATGTGTGTCACCCCTAAGGTAGGCCCAAGGTACTCCTGTGGGCAGAGTGCAGTGTATGTGAAAGGTAGGACATGCCCTGATGAGTGTAGCATGTCCTGATAGTGAAATACTGCCAATTTCGTTTTTCAGTATTGCAAGGCTATCTGTTCCCATAAGATAGAATGAGGAGTTTGCTTATAACATCTTATAAACATAACTACACCTGGGAACAAGGTAGAAAAATAAAGTTTTGTAGGCTTGAACTCAGAATCTAAAGATGCATCTTTTAGTACAGGCGATTTTTACATTCAGTGTTTGAATATACCACTTTTAGAAAGTAGGTATTTTTGTGGATTGACTGTCTTGGCTTTGGGATGACAGGGGCTGGGGAGGAGCAGTGGCTCCAGAGAGTCTAGATCGGTCAAGGATGGGCTGAATAGACCTGGGCTGCATTTAGAGTAGGGGAAGGAGATTTCCTCACACCTGAATGGGCCTGGTACGCCTCTGACAATGCTGTCTCTACCTTCTGCCAGGAAGCTGCACCAGAGAGGACAGAACTGGTTCTGGCTGGGCACAGACACTCGCTGCCTCCAGAGTACAAAGGATTTTGGGCCATAAAAAGTGGGGCCCAAACCCCTAAACTTTAGGACTCTTTTAGAACCAAGAAGGCTGCCAAGAAGAAGAGCTGGAGAAGCTGTGAGGAGGGATTAGCAGTTTGCTGTGTGCTTTGCTGTGTTGGCCTGCAGTGGCTGCTTCTGTCTTGGGCAGTGAAAGAACTGGATTGAACTTTCTGCATCGTCCTTTTTGTGAGTTTCTCCAAGGGCTTGAGGTAGAGCTTACCTCCTGTTCAAGAAGTCTCAGGCATAGCAAAGACATCAAGTTCTTGTGCCATCAGCACTGGGGATTGTGTGTGTTTTGTGCTGCAACAGAAGAAAAACAACCTGATGCTGTCTACAATGCCGCTGCTGTTTCTGTGTCCTGAAGGCACCTCAAAGGGCACTGCCGCACCACAACCCTGGTCTCACCGATGACTCCCCCGATGCCTCCACCAAGCTGCTGCTTCCACGGCGTCCTGTGAGCACCGCACTCAGCACCGCCGTCGCCCTGGTATCCCCAACGACGCCGCTCCACGCCGACATCGACGCAGCTGCTTGGCACTGCTCGTAAGTTACACGACGCACCGTCCTCAACCTGCACCACAGCCTTGGCCTACCGACGCCAGCGCCATTGACTCCAATTTGTCAGCCAATGACAGCGCTTCAGCAAAGTCGATGACGCTGCTTGCACCGTAACCTGCCAGCACCACGACGAGCACCGCATCACTTCGCACCGCAGCCCTAGTCTCACTGATGTCACTGGACGACTGTCACCGAGCCGCTGCCTGCACCACGACCTGAGGGCACCACACGCCATACCACTGCACTTCGCAACGCAGCACCCAACGCCTGCCAACAGCGATGCTCCTGACTTCAACCGCGAGGAGTTTGAGTTTTGTGCTTTTTCGAGCTCAACAAGAGGTCACAGATGCCCTGCATTTCTAAAGGTACTGTTTTGCGGGTCTTCCCGACACCGTAGCTGGCCTGTGATGTCTCTGCCAGCCAGAACTGTTCGGATTTGTTGTTCACTATGCCGTGATAGCCCCAGACAGAGCTATCGACTTCAATGAAATTTATCTCAAGTCTATTTTGATTACTGAATTTTTCTAAGTACTGTATTGTGGATTTTTACCGATTTTGGGTCTTGTCTTAAGTGTATAAAAATATTGGATATTTTTCTAAACTGGTGTGGTGTGCTTTTGTAGTGCTTTCACTGTGTTACTGTTGGTTATGTGCAAATGCTTTACACACTGCCTCAAAGATAAGCCTGACTGCTCGTGCCAAGCTACCAAGAGGGTGAGCAGGGTTTATTTTAGGAGTAACAAGTGCCACCAATGACATTTCAAGATTGTATGGAGGCTGCTGGAGGTGCAACAGCTACCTAGGAGCGTTTTGAAGAAAATTAACCATATGTCTCCCAGGTCCTAGGAATCATTAGCTGAGGGACTGCTTGCCTTACTTTCAAGCCAATCTTGGAGCTGGAACTTTTGCTCTACAGCTCTGGGGTGCAGGGGTCCCTAGTAGTTTCAGACACATTATTTTGCATTTCAAATGCTATATTTAAAATTCTTTCCTGATAAAAATTATTGAATGATGCAATGATTATTTTATTATTATTAGTAATGAATGAATTTACCTATACATGTGTTTCATGTAACTTGATGTCACCTTGACAAAACTGGCTTTAGATATGGATATGGTAACCCTTTGACAAACCCAATAGGCCTGCTTTATTTCAAATGACATCCCCATATATTGCACAGCTACATTTGGTATAGGTGGAGGGTATTTGTGACTGAGGTTCATGACCCACTTGGGGTCAAATTGGATTTGAAAATGTCACCAAAGGCATTTCCATCTGCCCAATGTAAATATTTGCAACTTGATGCATAGTATTTAGTAGTGTGTGTGTGCATGTGTGTGTGCGTGTGGGTGTGCGTGTGTGTAATAAATATACTTTTCTTTTTTCAAAGAAGAAGCACTGACGGTTCAATAATTTACTGAATGTTGTTGTTGTGTGCTAGTGGATAGAGATTACAAACTCACCCCTGAGTAGGCCTTGGACTGTTCTGCCTACCATGAGAGAGTCAAATACTACAATTGAGTACTTGGTTCCCCGTAAGGAGACCAATCTGGGCCTATTATTTGTGCAGGACTCACATCTTACACATCTAATAACTCAATTTCTCACATTATCCAAAGATTTACACTTTTCTAACAAAAGCTTGACAAAAGTCACAAGTTCAGGCCAAACGAAATGGAACTCGGTCTGGATACAGGGACCAAGTTAGGCCGGCTAAGCAATGTACCTTTATGCTGGTTGGGGTGTTATGAGGTCCTGCGTCGAGGATGCGTCATGCAGCAGTATTTCAGGGCTGTGATGCGAGGTCCTGTTTTGGGGATGCATTGTGCAGCGGTTCTGAGGAGCTGTGGAGCTGCGAAGCTAGGTCCTGTGTCATGGATGCAACATGCAGTGGCGGTTCCTTGGTGCTGTGGGGCTTCGATGGAGGCCCTGTGCTGATCACATAGTGCCGATTCCGAGGCCCTGTGTGAGGGATGCATTGTGCAGAAGCAGTTCCGATGCGAGTCTGTGAGGTGATGCATCTCGCTGCATTGGTTCTGACTGGACCACAGCTGGGCTGGTGGAGCACCTTAAGGACCACTTCCAAGGGTCCAGGACTGGGTTGGTACTACATGGGGGGGCAAGACTAGCAGCAGACAAAGTTCAGGTGCTGGGTTCAAGGTGGTTGGAGCCTTTACTGTTCCTGTCGCTCTGATCAGGAGGCCAGGTAACTATCCCTTGGAGTCATTCTGTTAGCATATGTTATGGGAATTTGTAGAGCGTGGCTAATCACCCGTAAGGGATAATTGCCCACCTGGAAGATCCATGTCTTGAGGTTGCTTCAGACGTTCTTGAGAGGGGGGTGGGGTTCTGAGGTGTTTTCATTGGTCATTCCGGCCGTGGCTGCGAGGTATGAGAAGGAGAACAAGAAAAGAGATCTGGTCTCTCAATGGTATCTAAAACCAATTGAAGGTCATCATAAATATGGTGGCTGCATTACTTGTGCACAAACAATTGAAGGCTCTGTGTTGATTAAAGATAACATTCAGTGGAAACACAGAGAATTTTCCAAATGCAGAACAAACAATTTGGTATACACAATAATTTGCCCTTGTGGGAAAATGTACATTGGAAAAACAAACCAAGAAATAAACAATGGATTGTTCAGCATAAATCCAGGATTAATACAAAGGAAACCAAGAGAGTGTATGAAAGCAAATAAGAGCGTATCTGCACCCTGCACTTGCCAGAATTAGGTAATAATGCTTATAAAGAGAAGCACACCAAATTTATATACAGGTGTCATATATGACAGAATAAAGAAAGGAGAACAAATTGCTCCATGTTTTGTAATAAGAACAGTAATTTGTAAGCTTGAATAAAAAAATAATGTCTCAAATGTTAAAGTATTAAAACCACTGCAACTTTTTTTTGACTGACTTCAACTATATTAATGTAGCTAGATGGCATTTCCAAAAAATAGCTTCAAGCCATGCAAGCCTCATGAAATTTAGCCAATCGCTGACAAGTGAGGTAAAAATATATATACATTTCTTAAACAATACATAATTTAAATAATTTTCCAAGCATTACGTTATTTTCTTATCCATTTCTTATCCATTTATGATTCCGATACCATGTATTCCAAAACCTAAATCATTACAGGCCACATAGCAATTTCTGTTTGAATGCAGAAAAGGTTGAGGTTGGACCAGGACACCCTGGGAGAAATTGCCGGGCCCCGGGACATAGAAAACTCTGTGGGCAAAATTTGGCCAAGGAAGGGGGCCATGTGGCACCCCTCCCCCATTCAGTTAAGGCCGGGCCCTGGGGCATTAGAGAGTCTTGCTGCACCCCTCCCCCATTGAATTATGGGAGACCCTGGGGGATGTTGTCCCCCGGTCTGAAATTGGCCCCATTGAAACAGGGCAGCATTTAAAGATTGTCTTTTTTGGCCACCCATGGCCTCCTTCTCCACAGATTTCCTCATCACCACCTTCCAACAGTGCCACTCATCTCTTCCCAACCTCTCACTCATGTGTATTTATTTAGTTTTATAGTATTACTCATACCAACCCAAGGGTGTCAGAGCACTTTATATCAGACATGTTATACAAAGGGAATTAATCTTACATGTGCTAGTAAGTCTATAGGAAATGTTATACAAAACAATGAGGATTACTGTTCTCTAACCTGCATGGTACATGTTCTTTGCAGCAGGCATATTAATCTTCTGGGCTACTTCATAATGAGTCCAAACTGCCACTAGATAAAACGTCAATCTCTCGCCAGCAGAAAAATTAATAACCCGTATTGACATTTTTATTGCTGCCTGAAAACTGGTGGATTCAAGGAAACAGCAGTCGCTCATAAGATCATCAAAAGTTATTTCTGAACATAGCGCCTCCCCAAGGTCAGCGCCAGGTGCGGCTGCACTTGTCAAACCACCCTAAAGGCTACCCTGCATTGAAATTACGGCAGCCCCTCTCCCCCTTGACGGGAGAAAAATGTATGCAAAAAGGCAAAACAAAGGACAGAAAAATGAGCAGAAAAAACAAAACAGAGGAGAGAAAAGGAAAACAGAGCAGAAGAGGGCAAACAGAGAGCACTCAGATGCTCATACAGCCACTCACAGACCCATTCAGAGACTCACACACCCACAGAGACACTTGTATACCCACTTACAAACCCACTGAGAGATTCATGCATCCACTCACAGACCCAGTGAGACACTTATGCAGCCACTTCCAGGCCCACTCTGAATCTAACACACCCACTGACAGTCTCACTCAGACACTCTCACACCCACTCACAGACCTACTGAGACACTCATGCACTCACTCACTGTCAACAGTTACTGGTTACAGTTAGGAAATAAAATTTGAAAAACCTTAGAAATTCATTTAAAGAACATAGGTTACAGGGGCGTTACAGTTAGTAAATTACATTAAAAAGACATAGAAATTCATTAGAAATACCAAAGGTTACAGGGACGTTATAGTTAGGAGATGGAGTAAAAAAAACGTAGAAACTCACTGGAAAAAAAAGGTTACAGGAATGTTATAGTTAGGCTCAGATTTCACTCATCCAAACCATAGAAATTCAGCAGTTATAGTTACCTGAGCTAACTATAACATACGTTCCCGCAATGCACTGTTTATAACCTCATGTATTACATCACTCATAACATGGTCAATAACATCGATGATGATATCACAAAAGACATTATTGATGACATCTCTAGTTTGCTATGGACAAAACTATTTCTGCATTTTAAAAAGACATACTTTGATTACTGTATTGTGGATTTTTGTCCTTTTGGTCTTGTTTGGTTTAGATAAAGATTACTTATTTTTCTAAACTGGTGTGGTGTCCATTTGCATTGTTTTCACTGTATTACTGTAAATGTGCACAAATGCTTTACACACTGCCTCTGAGATAAACCTGTCTGCTCGTGCCAAGCTACCAAGGCTGTGAGCAGGAGTTGTTTTAGAAGTGTATCTCCTGTATACTAGGTAGTTATAGTTAGGTCAGCTGTTCCATAGAAACATAATTTTTTGTGTTGCTAATAACTTTGGCAGCATTTGAAGAATATCAATTAACCTTTTTAAAAAGGTGCTACTTTAGGACTAGTTTGTGCATGGAAGGTTTCGAGGTTATCCTTCAAGTGGGGGTTGAGAAAAAAGGGGGATCCAAAACACAAAATCCCCATGTCTTTCCCTTGGACTTCTTTAGACAACATTGCTGAACAGAATTACACAAAATACCATTTAATAATGGCTGTGGATGGAGTTTGCAGCCATGTAAGATGGAGTTAGCTGAGGTTTCTTTACGGTATAATGTGGTCTCGAGTTTTCCATTCTCCACATAAACTGTTGTATCTAAAAATCTATTGTATAAGTGAATTTCAAGCCTCATTCATTTTCATTAGGTTGTTGAAATACATCTCAAAATCCTGGGGCAAAACTTGAGACCACATTATACCGTAAAGAAACCTCAACCAACTCCATCGTACCTGGCTACAGCTTTCAACTATAGCCCTTATTAAATAGCATCCCATATAGTGAATTTTTAAGTTTGAAAATAATATGTTCAACAACTGAAAAGTATGAGGCAATTTGGAAAAAAATATGCTAAAGCTTTAGTAATAGAGGTTATCAACACAAATACATCCAGAGGGCTATGAGAGATGAAAACTAAAAACTTGAATGGATACTATGATCCCCAATATAAGTCCAATTTTGAACACATGAGACTAACAATAACAGACAGTAAAGCCATATCAAAATATCAATCAATTCAAAACTGGATATACCCTAACAGAACACTTTATTGAATACCATCAACACAACAAAGCGTTCATATTTATAGGAATTGAAATCATTCCCAAACACACATGGGGAGGTAATTGTGAACTCAGACTAAGGAAAAGGAAAAGCAAATTGATCATCAGATACCACACAGTAAATGATGGACTTAATAAGGACTCTGAGATGCATTATTGGCGATATACAAGAATTTAGCATATTCATATTTCATGATAATGTGTGGTAGGTTCAATATGACTTTCTCAGGCCACATCTAGTCTAACACCATATGGAGTTCTTCAAACTTATTACCTTGTTCTTCAGATTTTCCCTCATGTGTTTCACATTTTAGGCACTATTTTTCATAACTTAATTGAGTTCACTTTTAAATCAAATTAGCCTCTAAACTTTCTCCATGTGATTTATTACTTAAATGGAATTGTGAACGAATCTTTGATATCCAAATTTCAGACTTCCTTTTAAATGCCAACTTTAATCTGTTCCACTTCTTCTATTTGATTCTCATATTCCTTTATATTTACTTAGGTGCTCAGCCTTTAATGGTAGCATCTCTAACATTACAGTGGGAGTTTGAGATGTCTACTACCACGCCTAGCACCACTTAGGTACTTTGATGTTTTTTTATCGCTTGATAATCTTCAAACCGTTCAAAGATTATTACTATCCGAGATAGATATGCTATGTTAATCTCTGCCCTATTTTACTTTGTCTCTTTTGATTTTAGGTTCTACTAATATTTTTCACTCTTTAAGTGTCTCTTCCAATATGGCAGCACCCTTCGTCTGCTGTGGATGCTGGACCTATATTCTGAGCTCTATGTTTTTGGCTGTTCCTAAACCTCATTGGAAGTCAATAATGCTCCGAGTTAATATTCCTAGCAAATTTTTGAATTGTCTAAACATTATTCTCTCCTTATTTTTGAGTTTAGTACCATTACTGCTTATCTCTCAATTACAACTGACAACATGGCGGTGTTTATCTATCTATTGAAGATGTGGGACCTGCATTCCAAGCTCTATGCTCCTGGTCATTCATAAACAATACCGGAAGCCGACGGCATTTTAAAACCACGGCTGTCCTTCTACAGTGTCTTGACTCTGCCGACCAGGACTTCATTGGACTTTAGCTTCCTGAGAGACCACATTGAATCTATATGTTCTCTGAAAGGTATTTATGTAAAGTCCTCTCATGCCAGGAGCCACACGCCTTTTCAAGATTTAATTTGACTCACCCTGCTTTGTCCTTTTTGGTTTTTGTTTTGATATTGACCCATTTTGTGGTCCCCCTACCCCACCTCCCTACCCCACATCTTCCACACAAATAAATCTGAGCAACACTACCTCGAGGAAAAATTATACCTAGACTCTCCCCACCTCCGCAACAATCTACCATAACTAACTCAGAACTATATCATACACAGATCCTACTGTCTAGATTACACCTCTCCTATGTATTATTGCTATGTATTTTTACTTACTCCATATGTTTTTCATGTAATTGCTGCTATAATAACTCTGTAAGTGCTCCAATAAATTCCGATCTGGTTGGCGCTATTATCCTCATATACTACTGTCTATTGTATGCTTATTTTATTTACTGTTACTGTGTATTATTATTTACTCCAAGTTGCTGCTGTGCTAACTCTGTAATGTGCTCTGATACCTTCAGGTCAAGTTTGCGCTATAGAAAACTCAGTAAATAAAAGAATAAACCCCTAGTTTTGCAAACACACATAAATATACATATACCTAGTTGAAGGTGTAATTTGTGACATCATCAGTGATGTCTTAAATGATGTCATAGAATGTGTCATGAGTGATGTAATAAGCAAGGCTATATATAACTTGTGAATTTCTGTGTTTTTACAGTTCAAAATGTTAATGTTGCCAATGACATATTCACCTAACTATAACATTATTTTAACCTTTTTTTCTTCTAGTGAATTTCTAAGGCTTTTTTAAACAAAAACAGAACTTTAGATAACTATAATGTTAATTTAACCTTTGTTAGACTATCACTTCCTCAGGGCCGGCCCGTGGAAATAGAAGGAAGGGGGCTGAGTGCCCCCCCTCATGGAGCCATTAACAGCCCTGGGGACCGCCACCCCCGGGGGCCGGCTCCTGCTATGTCCTGGGAGCCCACCCTGGGTACATAGCTGTTTGCTTTTGCTTGGTGGAAGCAAAAGCAAACACTCCACTTCCAGCGAGAGGGAGCTGTCAAAGTGCTCCAGTTTGCTGGAAGTGGATTTTTCATCTCTTTCCCTGCCCGCAAACATACAGACATGGAAAAAGATGAAAGTATTGCTCTCACACAGAGAAAGATGCATGTTTAGTAGCTCCCTGTGAGAGCAAAGCCAGCTCCTGCAGGAGGCAGGGAGCAACTGGGACTGTGAGCCCTCGAGGCTCCCCGATCGGTGCTGACTGGGGGCCCTGTGTAGGCTCCAGGGCATCCAACATGTCAAGGCTTGGCTGTGGGAGATGGCGTCCCAGAGGCCAAAATCGGCCTAGGGAAGGGGGACCGCATGGTCCCCTTTCCTTAATGAAATTAAGCAGGACCCGTGTCATAGGGTCCCCGGGGCCTAAATCAGCCATGGAAGAGGGGCCACGCAGCCCCATCTCCAAATTGAATCTTGGCCGGGCCCCGGGGGTTGGAGTCCCCGTGGCCAAAATTGGCACCGGGAGGGGGGCCATGCATAAGAAATTGCAAACAGTTGTAGAAAAACTACTTGCCTTGACTTGGAAATCCCAGACAGGCCTTCGTGCACCAAAAGAGTCAGTTTTCAATCTCAAGCGCACATTACTATTTATCCGTTGAAGTTACAACACCAAATGGGCTCTGTGCCCTTTGGACTCTGATTGACTATGAAGCATCTGGGTGTTTTATGAAGTATGAATTCCAGAAGATATCAGAAATTCCGGTACAGAATAAGACATGCGTATTTCCCTTCTAAGGGATTGTTGGGAAACCCCCGGAAGCATTTCATAAGCTACTTTACCTTATTTTAATGGTTACCTCTGGAGGACTTGTAGAGTCTTTGACTTAGATTTAATTAATGGCCCATCATTTCCCACTGTGTTGAGAAGATTGTGGTTTTGAATTTACAATCCTATTACTAATTGAAAGATTCATATCACTGAATTTTCCTTTCAACAGTATCAGGAGGAGTGCTTTCTGAGAAAGAGAATGTAGGCATGCCAAAATATCATGTTTAGTGTTGAAACAAGAGGAGTCATTGCTATCTGCCATCCAGAGGCGTCCCACAACATTGCTGATGTATTCAATAAAGTTCAAGCTATTTGATAGGAAATATGATTGTCCCACTGATTTGGTTTCGGAGCATTAATTTCTTATGAAATGATTTATATTTTGACCTTCAAGGAAAATGAAGTACTCAAGAAATATCTTGACAACACCTTAAGCATGGATTCATTAGACACTCAATCTCTCCAGAAGGCTTTACTATCTTTTTCATTCCAAAATCAGTTGAGACTCAACACCACAGTTCACAGCCAATATTCCATACCCTCATTTCAGTCTTGAGGGAACAAACTAAGTCTGCCATGGTTTTAATGAAGCTGGATTTGTGTGAGGTATACAATCTGGTACAGATTAGTGAAGTTTATGATTGCCTTTAACACCCGCTATAGCCATTTTGAGAATTTGGTCATGATATTTGGTCTATTCAATGACCCAGCTGTGTTCCAACTCTTAGTAAATTATTTCTTCAGGGATATCTTGGATCAATATATTGTGATCTATCTTGATGATATCTTAATTTTTTCTGACTCAGTAGAACATCTGCAGAGACCTGTCAAGAAGGTGTTGTCTCTAGTCTGCAAACATTTGTTGTATGCCAAACTGGAGAAGTGCAAATTTGAACAGAAGCAATTCCGTTTCTTGGCCTTCATTTTATTGGAACAAGGAGTCCAGATAGATTCTTCCAAGATGAATGCAGTTTTGGAATGAACTGCATCTAACAGCATAACGGAAGTGCAAACAATTTTGTGCTTTGCCAACCTTTATCTACAATTCATCCCCAATTATGTAAGGATTCTAATGCCCATCACTTACCTCACAAAAGGAGAGGTCAAAATTCCAGTGGGGTTTTGAATCAGTAGAAGCATTTCAACAATTAAAGGAACTCTCCACAACTTCAAACATAATGTGGAATCCAGATAACAAATTACTGTTTATAGTAGAGACTGATGCTTCAGCCTAGTCATTGTGGCCATTCTATCTCAGAGACATCTAGAGACAGACAAATTACATCCAATTGCCTTTTTCTCAAAGACACAACCACAGAACAAAACTGCACCAACTGTGATAGTGAATTATTGGCTATAAAGGATATATCTGGTCAATGGCATCATTGTTTGAATGGGGTGAAGCATAAAGTCACAGTCTGGAATGATCACAATAACCTGGTTTTGTTCATATTTATGAGGTAAAATAAGACAATCCATTATTTGTGTGATTAGTTTAAATCATTGCAACAATTTACATTAATAAAAAAATAGGTAAATAGGCAGGGAATCGGATTATTTGATTTTATGTGCACTTTAGTTCCCATATAAATTCAAAACGAGGTTGATTACAATTTTCAGAGTAACATCACTAGAGTATGATGGTTCCAAGTCCCTGGCTGGACTTGGAACCATTATACACTAGTGATGTTACTCAGAAAATCATTGCTTGGATGGGGTGAAGCATACAGTCACAGTCCGGAATGACCGCAATAACCTGGGTTTTATCACATTTATGAGCTGTAGTAATGCTAGGCATGCCCGATTGACACTTTAAAAAAATAACTTTATTTTTAGTTTAAACACATTAGGAAGAAATTCGGCTTACAGGTGAATCAAGATCATACATTAAGATTTTTGATTTACAAGTATATATGGTCCGAGTCCTGTTAGAAATTCCCCCCCACATTCCAACAAGGTCCATGGGACCAAATATTATCGTGAACATTGCAATCCCGCAACAAGAAAATACCCTCTCTCCGCCCCTGAGCTTCCATGATACGTAACTTTTGAAAGGCTTAGATGTTGGCTCCTGTCCTTCATTGAGTCAATGTACTAATCATAACTCCCAATGGGATTCGTAACCCACCCACAGTAGGGGTGTTCCCCACTGGTATCCTGGTCCGTATGTATTCATCCCCAGTAGCGGCCAGGGGTGGGAGTGCTGCAGGGCGGTAGGGCGGGTTGGGGTGAAGCAGGGTGAGGGGTAGTAAACTATGGAATACGGCCCAACGGAGGTAAGTCAACAAATAAATAAATAAAACAAATTTTGTTGCGCACGCTGCATCGCATTTGGCAATGCAGCACGCGCAACGAAATTCTTTTTATTTGTGGACTTACCTCCGTTTGGGCCGTATTCCATAGTTTACTACCCCCCACCCTGCTCTACCCCCGCCCCACCCACCGTCCCGCAGCACTCCCACCACCGGCCGCTACTGTTCATCCCTGATCCCTCAGGTGATGCTCCTTTCTGGAAATGTGTATAGGGGAGTAGGCACCGAGTCAACTCCACCCAAGCTGCTAGGGTCTCTTGTGCCTTCGGGTCTCTTCTTGTACGCCTCATATTATTTCCTCTGCTCCTGACCATTCTATGAGATCCCTCTCTCAAGCTTCCCTAGCTAGCGCGCAGGGACTTATCCAGTGAATTGCAATTCACCTTTTTGCAATGAGGAGGTCTGAAATAGCGTATTGCCTATTGAGCTTTTTCTTAGGGTTTTAGTGGAGAAGGTCAAACAGACATACCCTCACTGTCTGCGGGATCCTCCACTCTGTGATTTCTCACAGCTGGTCCAAACTTTCTACCCAAAATCGATGTACTATGGGCAGTACCAGGTCATGTGCAAAAAGTTAGCCGGTGTCAAATGGCACCTAGGGCATTTTGGGTCTCTGGCGTGGTATATATCATGCAAATGTTTAAGGGATAGGTAGGTCATGTGGATGTAAATATATTGGATCAATTTAAAGCGGGCGCTCACCGACACTCTTTTAAACCCTGTATGTATTTTTTGCCAATCCCTCTGTGAAACTGGGTCATCAACATGGCGTTGCCAGGCCTCTTCTACTGGGAGTGGCAGCAGCTGCCTATCTGCCTGCATTTTCCGATAAAGATGGGTTCTTAATTTACTACCCCCTGCCATCTCTAGCAGTGTAACCAGTGTGTGTGTGCGCTCTGGTGCTTCCAGGAAGGTTGGCAAAATGAGCCTCATGGTTGCCGCAATCTTTGCATACTGGAGGAAAAGATTCTAGAGCAGGGGTCTCCAACGAGTAGCTCGGGAGCTACTGGTAGCTCACCGGTACCTTTAAAGTAGCTCTCAGAGGTGAAGTCAAACCCACTATAAAATTCAGAGTAGGTGCCTATTAAAGAAGGCAGCACTACTCATCTCAAGACCCTTAGAGTGACAGCCGCCAAAACCTATGGCAGTAACTCATACTACCACTCAAACACACACTGTATTGGCGTATAGGTTCTGCCACTTGACACTCTGTTTTCAATCTCAATATAACTAAGCCACAAGGAGATTGACCATGTTCTAGTCCCTGCTTTATCAATCACAACATGTGTGTGAACAGTGGACCATGAAAGAAGTAGGCAGCATTAGCATGCCCGGTAATCAGTGCTGACCCACCAAAGTGTCAGACTGCAAGAGTCAGAGTAAAAATGTGACAGTTGGGTGCATGATCAGCTCAAGACCTGAGGAGAACAGGGCATGATCCAGACCAGAGAAAATTAAGAGACTCATCAGCATTTATGTGCGTTCATAATAAACACTATTGTTTCCTAAAAGCTACGCCTGGTGTCAAGCCCCAGGAAATGTGTATGCTAGCCCCCATTATGAAGGTGTTATCTCTGATATAATTGTGTCCATTCCTGGCATAATAGTGCCAATGGCATAATAATGGTCATCCTTTTCTATTTTGGGTATTTTTGGTCAAGTTGTGGTATACTGGCAGCCATCATTTACATACTAGGAGCATGACTGGCCTACAATTGCCAATTCCTGGAATATTAATGGTAATGACTGATATATGGTTTCTGGCTTTTCTTCTGGAAAATTGAGTTTGTTTGCCCAAAGTTGAAAGTGGTATTTGTTAGGAAATGTGCATTTTCAGAAACTAAACTGATAAATGATAATTCATGTTAAGCTGGGGAGACCTACTGTTGTACTTATGTCCTTTGTGCCGTAGGGCATGTCAAGATTTGAATGTTACTTCATAAGTCAGGTGGAGGCATTTTATATTGATGAATGTTTTCCTAGCATTTCTGATGGTAACCGCACCTGGAATACTTGGGTGATAACTACTGATAATCCTGCTTAGGGTGGTCATAGTGCAGTCACTGTTTTACAGTTATAAAATTGGCTAGTAGTTCAGGAAGACTTTCTTTAAGCAGAAGTAGCTCTAACTACAGAAAAGGTTGGAGACCCCTGTTCTAGAGCCTCTTGCATGGGGATAAATCTATCCTTGGGGTATGAACTCAGACAACATCTAACAACCCCCCTCTTGCCATTTGTCAATAGCCATGAACTGTGCAATTTGTGAGAAGGGTACCAGCAGCCACATATCCAAGTCAGGGGCATATGGGGCGCGTCGGACTATGCACCTGACTTCTCTTTCCCATATTCTTCTCATGAGCCGGATTATGTGGGGTAGAGTCTGTGGAATCCTATCCCCTGTCATCAGGAGCTCTTCTAATTGGTATCCAGGGTGAGTACCTTCCAGCAAGTTTCGCTCCCAGTTTGGCTCGCCATCCAGCCAATGAACCGCATACTGTAGTTGTGATGCATAGTAGTACAGTTCAAAGTCTGAAACTTCCATACCCCCCCCCCCCCTTTTCCCACTCTCGCCTCAGAGTTGCTAGACTCACTCTACATCTTCTCCTTGCCAAAGATATGCTATGGTCAGTTTGTCAAGCTCTACAAGAACTGATCAATGGAGCTCGCAGAAGGTGTCCTGCATCACATACAGACAGCTTGGGAGCACCACCATCTTAAGGAGTGCAATTTTTGGTATAAGAGATAGTTGGAGGGAGTTCCAGAATTGTACAGACGATTTTAACCCAGCCAAAACCCTCCCGATATTGAGATTGAAGAATTGCTTTTCATGACTGGTGATATGAATACCTAAGTATTTAACACTGTCTCTCTCCCAACGGAGGTAAAGGTCTGGCAATGCTTCCACCCAATAGTTGGCGTGAAGTCCTATCAGGAATAAGCTAGATCTTTGAGCATTTACCCTAAGTACTTAGATCTCCCCGAATTCTTTCAAGACCCCGAGCAAGGTTGGGACCGTAGTTTCCGGTTATCTGGGGTAGGCCAAGGCATCGTCTGCATACTATGAAATTATGTGTTCAGTATTGCCCACAGGAATACCCCAACCCTGGAGGGTCTGCCGAAGTTTACAGGTCAGGGGTTTAATTGCCATGGTAAAACGTAAAGGAAACAGGGGACACCTCTGCCTTGTTTCCCATTTCAAGGCTATTGCTTTCGAGACATAACGACCAGTACGGATCCAGAGGGGCACTCTTACTCTCCACATTTTATTATGAAATCTATTGTTATCCAGTGAAGAGACCTGGGGGCCCTATCCCATCCAAAACTAGTAAAGAAAGACTATAGGAAGCATTACCTCCTACAGTTCTGGCACTAAACCTGGTGGTCTTACAGCAGAAGAATTTTTAAGTTTCAGGATGTATGGAATCAGATTATAAGAAGAACCAGGTTAGAGAATGAAGAAACAGAATTTGTGATTTTAGGAAAATAGACTTTGAATTCCCACAAAGATACTCCAGAAATGTATTCTAGTTGGAGCTCATGATTCCCATGCAGCAGGGAATTTAGGAACTACAAACACTAGATTTGGTAAGACATGGGGATCAGTGTAGAAGGATTTCATACAGGATGTCAGAACCTGTGGGGTTTGTGCTCAAGCCAAGGATGAACATCTGAGTCCATTCAGTGAACTGAAACGGTTGTTCACTCCCTCTCATGCCTTGGCTGATATTTTATGGATTTTATTGTGGACTTGACTGTGTCCTTGGTTGCTGTGGATGATTTCACAAAGCTTGGTCATATCATCGCATTAACCAACTTGTCACCATTCCCAGAATTATCACAGCAATTTTTTGCCCAGATAGTATGATGCAAGGACTTCCTGAGAGGATAACTACAGATATAGGATTGCAGTTCATAGCTAAGTTTTGGAACACATTTTTACGATTGGAAACCGTGAACTAGAAGTCCACCTGTTACCACCTTCAGATTGATGGCCGATCAGAAAGACTTACCCTATCCTTGAAACAGTACTTAAGATGTTTTGTCCTGAAGAATGGGCTACACTGGTTCCTTCAGTTGAGTTAGCGTATAACAACTCTCGGCTAGCTCCCTTCTTTTGCAACTGTGGGTACCGTCCAAGGATTACCCCTCTCTTTATCATTACAAAGGTATCCTCAGTTTCAGAATTACTTCAATAGCTCCATCAGATTTATAAGTCTGCTATTGTTCATTTGGTGATGGGCAAACATTTTTTTTGATTGCCTTAAAAGACGTGTCCCTATTTATTAGATAGAGAACAAAGTTAAGTTTTCTACTAGGCAGCTCTCCATTCCCAGGTCCCATTCAAAGTTTTCACCCTGATTTGTAGGTACTTTTGAAGCCGAACAGTGGGTAGAAATGTATGCCTTATTTTTAACATTACTGAATAGATGGAAGATTCATCCTGTAGTACATGTATCTCATCGCAAATCTATGACGTTATTCTGCCACGTTTTTTCCTGCTTGGAATCACAACGCGGTCGTTACAACGACCGCGTTGTGATTCCGCATACCATTACTCTGAACGTCGGAACAACGACTTGTGGAGGAGGGGCGCTGGATGTTGGAATAGTATGATTTACTATTCCAACTCCAGTCTGTGCGGACACTAAGGAAGGTGTTGGATATTAAATCCAACATCTCCCCCCCCCCCAGCAAGTCGTTCTTCCGACTTGCGGTTTAATGGTATGCGGCATCACAACGCATCGTTGATTCCAAGCGTTGTTTACCATCTCATCGCAAGACCAAAGGGGATGATGAACGGAGTGTTGAACATTGCAAGCACTCACCCCCAGTCAACTGATCTGGGTATAATTTATCATCATTCTTTAGCTCACTCCGCCACCCCAGTTCAGACATGGCCATATGCAAATCAGTCTGATCCTGTGCCTCATGGGAACAGTCTAGCCCGAACTACCAAGCCATGTCTTCCGTGGACCAGAAAAAAGCATCGCGGAACCGGTTTCTGGCTAATCAGCCGTCATCAGCCAGGCTAGCTTGAATCCAGTGGCAAAGTGAGCAAAGGACCAATGTCTGGGCATACCCTGCCAACTTAGGGCGAACAAAGCAAAACCAAAGGGAATGATGGACGGAGTGTTGAACATTGCAAGTAGTCACCCCCAGTCAACTGATCTGGGTTTCATCCATCATTATTCTTTAGCTCACTCTGCCACCCCAGTTCAGACATGGCCATAAGCAAATCAGTCTGACCCTGTGACTCATCGGAACAGTCCAGCCCGAACTGCCAAGCCATGTCTTCCCTGGACCGGAAACAAGCTTCCTAGGACCGGTTTCTGGCATTTCAGCCGTCTTCAGCCAGGCTTCCTTGAATCCAGTGGCAAAGTGAGCAAGGGACCAGGTTGCTTGATGACCACCATGTCATCAACCACCACCACAGTGTCCTTATTGGCTTTTCTAGAGTCGAAGTAGGATTTCCTAGCAAGAGTTTTCTCAATTTCTGTTTTGCGCCACTCAAGGTATACATTCTCATTAGTTAACACAGACATGTACTCCTCCAAATTCCTTACCCAAGATGGTTCCACAGAGGTGCGCGGAGATCTTTTTCTAAAAATAACAAAGGGAGACTTCCCAGTAGTACTATGAGGAGTCACCCTATACATCTCCACTTTTCTCAAAACCTCCTTCCTCCAATTTAGACCCCTGCTTTTAGCTAAAGTAATAACCTCTTTCAGAACACTGTTAAATCTCTCTACCATGCCGTCGGTTTCCGGATGATAGAGAGAACACTTTTTATGCTTGATCCCCCGATTCTCCAAGAAGTTTCCATCTCACGTGAAACAAGAATGCCATTATCAGTTAGAATGGTGTCAGGATAACCCTCACTGGCCATGAGGTTTTCCAAAAACGGAATCACATTTTTGGTCTCGATTCCACTTGTGAAACAAACTTCAGGCCATCTTGAAAACAGGTCAATGACAACCAAAATAAACAGTTGTTGCCCTTCAGTATGAACAGGACCAAGAATATCTAAGGCTATTTCTTTCCATGGTTCACAGGACCCTGACCACCATAGGTTGCACTCTCACAGCCTTAGACTTATCATACATAGAACATTCAAAGCAAAATCCCTCACAAACCTTTCAACATGCAGATCCATGCCTGGCTACCAATAAGAGGAACAAAGTCTCTCTTTGGTTTTGGACATCCCCAAATGAGAGGTATGTGCCAAATCCACTAATTTTCTGCCTAGTTTAAGGGGAGGAACTAATTTTGTCCAGCTAAATAAAAGATCATTCAACACACCCAATTCATTTTTCACACACCAAAACTTTGAAGCTTCATAGGAGGCCTTCTTTCTCGAGTGCCACCCTCTACTGACAAGAGCTTGGACTTCTGAAAGCACTGGATCGGAGGATAATTCTTCTCGCCACTGGTCTTCTGGAACAATTACATCATCTACTATACAAACATGGACATCACTTTCTTCAAAGTCTTCATCAGTCTCACTCTCATCAACTTTCTCAACTAATCATCACAATGTGTCTGCTATACCATTTTCTACGGTAGGTGGTCGTCGGAGGACGGTTGTGGGGCAACAAGAGAGAGTGTCACTTTGGAGTAAGTGTGACGACAAGAGCACCCTCCCCCGCCGTTCCGGGTTCAGAATTGAAACTGTAAACTCTTATGTGTAAATCCTCTTGGAAATTCCATTAGAGAGGAACGCTGGGGCAATACCCTGATTGCTAAGGTAATATATACCCAAATAGTGGTATAGACCAGACAACAAGGGACCAACACCCTGACGAATGCCAGAGTGACCCAGTTGGGCACAGAGAATACTGGCAGAAACATGTTGGTTTTAGCAGTGGGTCTGGCAAACAACAGGGTTATTCCCAATCGACCCTTTAATACCTGGGTAAGGAACAATAAAGTGCAAACAAAAAATGGTACAAAAGGGAGAGATAAGGAAATAACTTTGGTCAAGAGCACACTAATTAACTCTACATCTAGTTTATTAATCTAGACAGATTTTATCAAAATATTTGGACATACCTGCATCAAAAATGACAACGGACCTTGAAGAGAGCAACAGGGCAAAAATACAACAATACAAATATACACATAAATTGAACATGTGCAGAACATCACATACATGAAAAGACTTGTACACACAAATAAGTTAACCCCTAAACAAACACTTAATTTTCTATTAGTGTCCTCCCAATAATTTCAGGACGAACCACTGGGAGGTAGTCCACAGAGTGCGCTGCGACTCAACAAATTATTGTCGGACTTTCTCAGCACACTAAACGGTGAGTAACCACACTGTGCTTATTTTCAAGGACTCCTCCTTCATAACCGGGTCTACGCAATTGCGTTTCGGCCATACACTTTCCTCGGCCTCCTCAGGACAGGGTTAATACACAGAATGTACACACACTACAAAAAAGAAGTATGTACACATATAAATATAAATATCAAAATAAATCATCTTGCCTACACATGAACTTAATCACAAGCAAAGTCGTAGCAGTTCTCCATGCCGCCCTGCGGGGTGTGTGTGGTCGGTGACCGTCACCAAGGGGCACAAAGGTGAACCGGGGACTTACACCTAAAAGCAACACCCGAGGAGGATCTAAATGTTCACTGCAAAGGAACTATTATTTACTAACCACCAGTGTGTCAATATCTCAGACTAGCGAAACTGATGTCACAACACGGACCTAGTGCACAGCCCACCGTCACCGGTGGTGCATAAACCACAAGGAGTACAAGGACCTCAGGGAAACCCAATCTCACGTTCTCTCACCCGTGGCAACAATCCACCGTCGAAAAGCACGCATGCTGAGTGCTACTACTACGTGTCTCTAGGTCTAAACAAGCATATAACACTCACGGGAATAAGGTGGCCCAAAGGACGCTCGTGCGTACGGGTCATCCGGGTCCCCGGATACCCAAAAGATGACGAACCTATCAACAAGGAAGCAAGAGGCTAAACACACATGGCGGCACAATTAACATTAATGAGGGGAATACACTCGGGGGTACTAAGTCAAAGGGGGCTTACCTTCCTCCAGCAGGAAGTCCTTCCTGATGACACTATATGTCGACAACTTGTTTTATTTTTCAATGGAATAGCTACCTAGAGAGGCAAGAAACCAATAACCTTAAAGAACTCATCGGGGGCAGACGGTAAACATAAGTTCAAATCCTACTAAACTAGCGTGACGGCACTTACTTCGGCAGTAATCCGACTAAAAAGTCCGGAACACACAGCCCCACCGCTCGACAATCCACAAGACGCCGGTCTGCGTAAGGCAGCAAGGAGCACCTGTTACTATATTTCCGGCGCTGGTCGAGGGGAGTAAACATAGAGAAAGGATTCCACTAGAATTCAAAACGTGTCGGCCATCTTAACACGGGGTATGTCTAAACTAGCGCTACCATCTACCTCTGAAGTGCAAATCAAAGAAGAAAACACATCGGTCATCTTAACAGGGGGTGCATCTCTACTGGCGCTACCATCTACCCATGGGGTATGAATCAAGAAAAAAACATCAGGTCGTCAGAGATAGAAGTACAACCCAGGGACAACACAGTCACAGCACTGCCTTGAAGGGAAGTATTCCCATACTGTTTACTGAGTCTGACACTGGGGACAAGACCGTATGTACAACATCTAGTGGTCGACATCCCACAAGGCACCACCACCGCCAACTACTCTCCACGGGCAACACAGGAGACCGCGCAGACAGTGCTTGATCAATGCACAATCTATTAATACAAAACTAAAAAACGAATAGATAAAAACATTACTAAAGGGTGTAACGGGAAATGTAATAGGGCATTCACTCTAGTCAGGACCTTGTAATGCAAGACCCCTAACCCTATACTTGGTTCAGTATCAAAAGACAGTAGTACGGGACTATGGTACTTATATCAACGCCCAGATTTCATCGCGGTCGTTTAGACCTAATCTGGATGTATGATAACGTTCGATCATACGTGCCTCAAGGTGATTAAGCTTATTTTGTAGTGCTGTTTTAGTGGATGCTTTCACCACCACTAACACTGTCCAGTACAGTTCATCTTCATTGTGATTCATTTCAATGAAATGTTGTACCATAGGGGCCCCTATGGTTCCACATCGTATACGGGATTTATGTTGTAAAATCCTCATCTTTACGGCCTGAGTCGTCTGTCCAATGTATGTTTTTTCGCACGGGCATGTGACTGCGTACACCACATTTTTGGTGTTGCAATTGGAAAAACTTAGCAGTGAATGCACTACTTTATTGATTTCCACACACTTAGAATTTTTTGTTTGCGTGCATACCCCGCATCCATTGCACCGGAAATGTCCGGTGAGTGCCGGAAGGCCCATCATTCCTCTCAGGTCAGTGGGTACCACAGAAAGGCGGGTGGCTTTGACTAGATGATTTCTAAGATTCTTCCCTCTGCGGAACGCAAATAATGGCTTAGAGATATTCAAATGTTCCACCAATTTGAGGTTTCTTAGAATAATCTGCTTGATCTTATTAGCCTTAGGGTTGAATGTAAGGACACATACCATTTGATCATTTTCCTGTTTCGTTTTGGGTACAAGGAGTGTTTCCCTCGGGGTGTACCAAGCTCTCTTTAATGCTCCCTTCACCAATTTCTTTGGGTACCCTCGTGCTATAAGTTTTTTTTGGAGCATTTTGGCGTTTCTGAAATAATCATCTCTATTAGTGCAATTACGTCGCACTCTCAAAAATTGGCCGTAGGGCAAGTTGTCTCTGAGATTTCGTGGATGTCCAGAGGTATAATCTAATAGTGTGTTCCTATCGGTGGGCTTGATGAACAAGTCCACCTCCAGTTTACCCTCTTTTTCAAAAATCCACACATCCAGGAAGTTGATACGTTTATCACTTGATGACATCGTGAATTTTAAATCTGGTGTCCTTGCATCAAGCCAAAAGTGGAATTGTGTCAGCTGATCCTGTGTCCCCTTCCATATCATAAACACATCGTCTATAAACTGAACCCACCTCAGGATATGATCTTTAAAGGGGGACAGGTCATCAAAGATGTGTGACATTTCAAATTGATTCATAACCAAATTAGCAATTTCTGGGGCGAAACAACACCCCATCCCTACGCCTTTAATCTGTAAAAATAAATCTGTTTTGAACGTGAAGAAATTATTTTTTAAACAAATCTGGGCTAGGGCAACTAAAAATTCAGTGGGCACCTGATGCGGTCGGGGCCGTTGATTAAGTACCACCCGCATAACTACCAAGGCTTCGTCTTGTGGTATATTAGTATATAAACTCTCAATGTCGAAGGAAACCAGCAACTGCTGGGTTCCATCGAACATTGAGAGTTCAATTTTGGAAATGAAGTCCATGGTATCTCTGATATATGCTTTTGTAAGAGGAACAAATGGCTTCAGAAATACATCTATGTATTTTGCCAGTGGCTCCAACACGGACCCACAGGAGGCAATGATGGGTCTCCCGGGAGGATGGGAACTGTTTTTATGTATTTTCGGCAATACATATATGTTGGGGATCTTTTGATCGGTAAAGTTAAGATATTCATATTCTTTTTTACAAAGAAAACCCAGGTCCATCGCTTCAGTAGTCATGTGTCATATTTGAGCTTTTAATCTGGCCGTGGGATTCTCTGTAATGAGACGATAATGGTCCCTATCATCCAGTTGACGCTGGATCTCCACATCATATTGTTCGCTGTCCCACAATACGATCCCCCCACCCTTGTCGGCCGGTTTAATGACCGTCAAAGGGTTCAAAGCAAGTTTTTTTAAAGCCACTAGTTCTTGTTTGGAAAAGTTAGATTTGAAACTGATTTGTTTGGTATTAAGTTGATCAACTTCCCGCAAGACCTGATCTTCAAACATTAAAACCTCCTCAGGCATAGCCATGCGTTGAGGGCAAAAAGTGGATTTTTTCTTTAGCCCGCTGATATTGATCTCGTCAGTATCATTATACTCTGAAAAAAAGACCCTAAGTCTAATTTTTCTGAGAAATTGTAGAACTTCAGTTTTAGTTGCAACAGGATCCTGCAACACTGTAGGGACAAAGGATAAGCCCTTTTGCAATACTTTTATTTCTGTTTCTGATAAAGAATGTTTCGACAGATTATAAATTGGCAAAGTGACTCTCTCTGGATAATGCTCTTCCATATCACTCAGAATTACCTCCTGTAAGTTCTGTGTCGGGTCCTGAAAAATCCCGGTTCCTGATTCTGCTGAAGCGGGGGTTGCCATCCCCTTCTGAACCCCCGTCCCCGGTGCCCGCCTCTGTCTAAAAAAGGAGGGGGGGGGCTGGGTTCTAGGATATTGATAGTACGGCTGCTGTGGCGGATATGGTGGATAGAAATACCCACTTCCTTGATCTGAATCGGAAGACGAGGATTCGGAGAAGGTCACAAATTTAGTTCGAGACCTTCCTCTGTATTGTAGGTTCAGACTGCTGGGGTTATTATTCTTAAAGAAATCTTCTTTCAGGTAAGGGTAAACCCACTCTAATTTAAAGTTCTTAATATCTTTCACCACCTTTGATGTTTTTAAATTTACAGTATGCGTTTTGAAGTCAGCTAAGGTTCTCTCTATACTTTCTAGCAGTGCCTTCGCATCTGATATTGAGGTGTCTCCCCCAATTTCCTCTTCTAATTGTTTGATTTCTTTTAACTCTTCTTCGCTTATTGTTAATGCCGTCTGAATTGACAACACGATCCAATCGCGTGAACATTTAGTTCCCACACCACTGAAGTCCACCAGGTATGCTTTATCGTTCATGAAGATTACTGGGATGTTTTTAACCTGTAATCCTACAGGTATAGTGTTGGATTTGAGGTATTCCAACAATACTTGGGCATGGAGTTGGGTCCTAGTATTCTTCTTTTTGAGTTGGATAAGGCGTTCCCCTTTGTCTGAATTATAATTCAGATTGCTAGTCCCTGAAGTGTCACCCCCTAATAATGACGGGATCTGTTTCAGCTTGTTAATGTCCTCTTCTGAGTAACTGACCATGTATGGTTCAGACATTTCTCTATACACAAATCAAGTTTACATACACTCCACATAAAAAACTTAAACAAAACAGAAGCTATAAATGTATACAATCCAACAATGATCAGAGGTCACTTAGTGCAGGATGATTAACACATTTTATCATGTACCGTATACTAATACTTTAAATCACAACCTCACACTTGACAAAGTGTAAAAGACATCTGGCAAACAACAGGGTTATACCCAATTGACCCTTTAATACCTGGGTAAGGAACAATAAAGTGCAAACAAAAAATGGTACAAAAGGGAGAGATAAGGAGATAACTTTGGTCAAGAGCACACTAATTAACTCTACATCTAGTTTATTAATCTAGACAGATTTTATCAAAATATTTGGACATTCCTGCATCAAAAATGACAACGGACCTTGAAGAGAGCAACAGGGCAAAAATACAACAATACAAATA
The DNA here is from genome assembly GCF_964204655.1 of Triturus cristatus. Taxonomy (NCBI): domain Eukaryota; kingdom Metazoa; phylum Chordata; class Amphibia; order Caudata; family Salamandridae; genus Triturus; species Triturus cristatus. Next base: position 504,226,007 of record NC_140587.1, read on the forward strand.
TACACATAAATTGAACATGTGCAGAACATCACATACATGAAAAGACTTGTACACACAAATAAGTTAACCCCTAAACAAACACTTATTAGTGTCCTCCCAATAATTTCAGGACGAACCACTGGGAGGTAGTCCACAGAGTGCGCTGCGACTCAACAAATTATTGTCGGACTTTCTCAGCACACTAAACAGTGAGTAACCACACTGTGCTTATTTTCAAGGACTCCTCCTTCATAACCAATTGCGTTTCGGCCATACACTTTCCTCGGCCTCCTCAGGACAGGGTTAATACACAGAATGTACACACACTACAAAAAAGAAGTATATACACATATAAATATAAATATCAAAATAAATCATCTTGCCTACACATGAACTTAATCACAAGCAAAGTCGTAGCAGTTCTCCATGCCGCCCTGCGGGGTGTGTGTGGTCGGTGACCGTCACCAAGGGGCACAAAGGTGAACCGGGGACTTACACCTAAAAGCAACACCCGAGGAGGATCTAAATGTTCACTGCAAAGGAACTATTATTTACTAACCACCAGTGTGTCAATATCTCAGACTAGCGAAACTGATGTCACAACACGGACCCAGTGCACAGCCCACCGTCACCGGTGGTGCATAAACCACAAGGAGTACAAGGACCTCAGGGGAACCCAATCTCACGTTCTCTCACCCGTGGCAACAATCCACCGTCGAAAAGCACGCATGCTGAGTGCTACTACTACGTGTCTCTAGGTCTAAACAAGCATATAGCACTCACGGGAATAAGGTGGCCCAAAGGACGCTCGTGCGTACGGGTCGTCCGGGTCCCCGGATACCCAAAAGATGACGAACCTATCAACAAGGAAGCAAGAGGCTAAACACACATGGCGGCACAATTAACATTAATGAGGGGAATACACTCGGGGGTAAGTCAAAGGGGGCTTACCTTCCTCCAGCAGGAGTGGGGATTATGGGGTCGTTACCTGCCCTTGATACCCCATTTCGTTTATTTTAACTCTGCCCGAGGTTGACAGGAATAAAGTTGAAGGTTAACCTTGAGACAGTTTTATACTCTCTTTTTTCTGCACTTTTTCTTGGTCCCTTCCTTTAGGAGACTATGCGTTTCCTTTCTGTCAGAATCTCACTTCTGTGTTTATTCTGTTTATTTGTTATTTGTACTGTACCCTCACCACTTTCCTTCATCATATACTACTTCACTTCTCTCCAAAAAAAACTGCGCTCCACCCAAGGTGTTGGTCTGCACCTGGGTGTATGATGCGGCCCTATGATGAAGCATGACACTTTCGAGTGTGTGAGGGCAGTATTAAGATCTCTATAGATTTTCCCACCTACCGTGGTTAGTACTACTCTATATTTTCTGTGATTGCTTCTCTGTCGTGTGTGATTAAAGGTTTTTGAGGGAGTCAGAGATAGCCCCTTTTTTTCCTCGTCTCTCCCACGTTGTGTGTTTTGATACCATTTTCTACCCCTGGAATGTATTTTATATCAAACTCACATTCTTGCAAAGCAATAACCCACTTTGTTATTCTGCTTGAGACAAAATAAATGCCCTTCTTTGTAAATATCTCACAGAGAGGCTTATGATAGGTTTTGACTAAAAACTTGATTCCCCAGAGAAACTTCTTAAGTTTCCTGATGGTCCAAAACACGGCCAAAGCCTCTCGCTCAATAAGAGAATAATGTGACTCAGCATCCTTCAGCCCTCGAGACACGAACATGATAGTGTTCAAACCACCTTCACCCTCTTGTTGAAGGACAGCGCCCAAACTCTTAATACTGGCATCAGTGGTGATGATGGATATTTTTGAAGGGTCAATACTTTTAAGTTTTGGAGCGAGAATGAGTCTTTCTTTGAGTACAACAAATTCTGTCTTACAGGCATCACTCCAGTTGAACTCAACTCCTTTCCTCAAAGCATTCTCATGTTAGAGCTGAGCTCTGCAAAGTTCTCCACAAATTTGGTGTAGTAATCAACCATACCAAAGAATTTCATGAGTTCTTCTCTACAAGTGGGGGCACACATGCGGGAGATGGTATCTATTAAGTCGGATTTGGGCATAATTCCCTCACAAGAGATAGTGTGACCCAAGTAGTTAATAGTAGTGGTTCCAAAGTGACATTTTTCATACTTTATAGTGAGATTGGCATTGTCAGGTTTTTCAAGATCAATACCAAGACGATATTCATTTTCCTCTTCGTCCTTGCCGAACACAAGAATATCATCTTGGTAAACACAGACCCCTTCACAACCACTGAGAGTCTTTTCCATGGCACGTTGGAAACCTGACGCCGCAGAGACTAAGCCAAACTGCATTCTCACAAACCTAAAAGTGCCAAACGGGTTGATAAAGGCTGTGTAATCTCTTGATGATCCTGCCAACTCTGTCTGATGGTAAGCTGAGGCTAAGTCAATGGTGCTAAAAACTTTGTCACCCCCCAGCAAAACCAGTAATTCAGCTATGTTAGGGAGGGGATATCGATCTACAATCACAGACTTGTTCAACTGTCTTAAGTTTACACATAGACGAAGACTCCCATTGGTCTTACAAGCGGCGACCACGAGAGCCAACCACTTAGTCCCTTCCACTTCTTCAATTATGCCACCTTGTTTGAGTTTTTCTAATTCCCTTTTCATTTCCTCCCTAACAGGTAAGGGTACATTTCTTACTTTGCAGCTTGAGGGTTGAGAACCAGAACACAAGCGTATTTCATGTTGAACTCCTTTGAGACACCCCAACTCTTCCCTGATCACATTGGGAAATCTCTGTTTGACTCTAGCTTCAACATTGCTACTAAGAGTTTCTTGAACCATATTACCTTTATCCTTAAATTTAATGGGTGAAGATCTACTCTGGTATAGCATAATTCCTAAATCGCCTTTGTGGATCCAAATAATAATACTGTGTCCTTTTTCTGAAACATAAACCTTTCCAGAGGTGTAACGTCATTCATATTCGACAAGACCTATGAAGTAGCCACGTAGAGGTATAGGTTCTCCACCATAAGCTAAGGGGTGTATATCAGGCTTGAGTAAAGGCGTCTTGTGAGCCAATTTATTTTGGAAGAATGCCCTGGAAATGATGTTAAGAACCTTAGTAGATTCTCCATCTACTGAAATGGTATCAATGGGACATGATTTGTTCTTAACCTCAGTGTCGACTTGAACAACTATCTGCCCGCACACAAAGTCTTCTTCAACATCTTCAGCTTCAACACTCTTTACATTAGTGGAGGTTAACTTTGTCTTACAAACAATAGCAAAATGCCCTTTATTTTTACATTTAGGGCACACTACTTTCAAATCTGGACACTTTTTATCATTTGCCAAATGCCCAGGTTTGTCACATCTATAACATTTGCATACAGTGGTCTTACTATTTATTCCACCCCCGTGCCCTTCAACCATAGTCACAGATTTTTTAACATCTTCTTTCACTACTTGAACAGTTGTTTGTTTATCTTTTTTAATGGTGTCTATACATTCCCGGATTCTCTTAATGTTACATCCTAACATGAACTGGTCTCTAATCCTTTCATCCAAAAAATTTGCAAATTTGCAGGATGAACCAAGTTTCCTTGGTTGGGTGATATATCCTTCAACAGACTCTCCATCACTTTGTAACCTTCTGGCAAAATGGTACCTCTCCAAAATTGTACTAACCTTGGGGAGATAGTGTTTGTCTAATTGTTTTATACAAACATCATATTCATTCAAGTTTTCTGTTTCAGCTTCACTCAGTTCAGGAAGGTGGTCATAAACTTCTTGCCACTCTGACCCCAAACAGTGTAGCAAGAGCGAAGACCTACGTTCTGCACTTAAACTTGTTCCACATACTTTAGCATATCGCTAAAAACTTTTTTCCATTTCTGCCATTTGATGGAAGGTTCACCAGGGGACATCAAGAAAACAGGGGGGTGCAGTCGCATTCTTCATATTTGAAGAAATGGAGGCGAAAACAACTTTCTTAAGAAGCGGTTTTTGCTAATGTAGTGCACACCAAAAGGACACAAACGATTAAGAGGTTGAGAAGAATTTAAACACTAGTAGAAAATAAAGTATTTGTACAAGCTATGCTCATCAGTGTGATAATGAGCATGTAATAAGCATATAATAGAGCAAGGTATGCTCATGAGCGTGAGTATGACCTTCAAAATAACCTTGACAAGCTGTACTCATCAGTGTGAATGATGAGCATTCAATGCAAGAAACTGTGCCCTTCAGCGTGTGGATAATGTGAGGATATCCTTCAAAATAACCTTGTCAAGCTGTGCTCATCAGCATGAATGATGAGCATTCAATGTATCAAGCTGTGCCCATCAGCGTGAGGATATGTGTGTGTATCACAGATGAGACCCACAATAGGTTCTTAGGCCACTTTTAAAAATAAAATAAAAATTTGCAGCAGAACAAAGTTGAGATTTTAATGTTTCTGAAGTTGTGTGCGCATCACAGGAGTAATATGCTAAAAGTTTTCAATGTGAACTGAGCGGTGTAACAAGTTGTGTGCGTATAACAGCTGTGACACACAGTATTCCGATGAGTACAGTGCTAGGCAAGCAGATTCTAGCAAAAAGGGTGAAACCACACCCAAGATAGCCGCCACGTAGGGTCACGCAAGGTTAAAAGTGTGACGGTCTAATTCGCAGAGGACGCAAACCAGGAATTTCAAGAAACTCAAGAACCGAAAAGGAGAAGCGCGAGACGAAGTAGCGGGCAGCTGGATCTTCAAATGGACACAACATCCAGCACACGCGCCGAAAGACAAAGCACGAGGAGCAGCAGTTGCCGGTAGGTTCTATTCCTTCTTCCGTAATCAGGGGCAAAAACAGTACACCCATGGAAAAATGTAGCAGTAGGCAAAAAAATAAAAAAAACGAAATTGTCACACGCCAAAATGCCTCCGGAGTAATGAAATGTTAGCAGAAAGACCAAAGCAATAGTAAAACAATAGTGCCAAACGCCTGTGCAGTTGGTGCTGATAACGAGGTGTCACAAACATTCAAAGTCTCTCCACAATCACGGACCGTTAATTGAAAGTCCAATGCAGGCACCAAGGCAGTTATGATTCAACAATTGTGCCGCAATAAGAAGGACAGTGCGAATAACGTACAATGCTCGCAGATGCAGAGGTCTCTCTTCTCTCCCCATAGGAGATACGGGGTTAAAAAATTAATGTGGGTACAATATTCAAGTGTTTGCCCTGCCTTGAAGGTAAAATAAAGACACAGTACCTTATTGAAGCGATAGCACAGGACTGAGAACCTCCAATAGAACAGCCGCGGTGCGTCCATTGGGGCGTAGGGGCGTAGCCCCACCAGCCCTGGACCCGCGGCTGCCATAATTAAAATAAATGTTTTGTTTACATTTCCCATTTCCGGGCCTGCCTGTGCGCTTCATTGGTGATAGTGCGCATGTCACGCACAGCCAGCGCACGCAGGCAGAGACAGCAGGAGTTCCGAAGATGGTCTGCGCATGCGAGTGAGGAGCTTCGCCCCTCACTCACATTCACAAACCATTAGGTTTGCTGCGCATGCCCTGTGTAGTGTAGGAGTTTAAAGATAGGGTCCTGCTCGGGCGGTGATGCGTTTTGCGCAAAGTCGCCCCATGCCCTATCAAATGTCAGGACCGAGTTGAGCTGCCCGGCCCCCCAGTCTCCTAATTGGCAAACAAGAAGAGCGGGGAGAAGTTACCTCCACCACCACGTTGCAGAGCGGACGTGAGGCGACGCGGGACCGGAGGTCAGGAGATGCGCCTGGTAAGTTATTCTATTAATTGAATTAGTAGTCAGTCTTACAACAAATGTCAGCTTCTGTAGTGTCGGTGATAACCTGATTAAACGTGTGATGAACATGGGCGTAGGAAGTGTGGGGGACGCGGGGGATATATCCCCCCCAGATTTTGGAGTGGGGGGACACGGGGGACAAGGGTGGGGGGGACGAGAGGACAAAAGAATTTCCCCTCTTCCTTCTGTTATTCGCAGGGCCATTAGCGCGCAAAAGCGCTACTTAATGGCCCTGCACTTGACCTGCCTGGAGTCAAAGAGGCCACCCGCGCTCTGCCTTTTGTATGCTGCAGTAAGGCTCAGCCGTTCTGGGAAGGGCTGAGAAGGGAAAAAAAACGCTGTGTCTTTTCCTTCATGGCAAGGACGGTGTCCACTACTCCTGACCTGCCTCTGGCAGCTGCCCTCCTCTCTTTATTCCTCCATCTCTTACTGTCTCTGTCTCGCTCCTGCTTACATGCTGATTTCAAAAGACAGCTCTTACCTACTCTCTCTTGCCTCTCCTTTTCTTTATTTGTTTCCCTGTGAAATGGATCCAAAAAAGCTGGAACTCTTTGGCTGGAAATATCCTCATTTTCTGACCGAAAACCTCGGGACGGAGAGGAAAAATAATTAAATACCTAAATAAAGCAATACAGAGTGGTCAGCAGACAGGCCTGATTGTTATTTACATCCACACACATTAGCGCCACTTTACAGAGTTTGCCAGTGAAAGCGCTACTTTCTTTTTATCTTCTTTCTTTGAACAACATTGTTTTCCCAGGGTGGGGAAGGTCACCATTTCTAAAGGCACTGCAATACCTGGTTGATGGGTAGAGTAGAAACGTTTAATATGATCGTTTTCAACTGTTTTAATTATTTTAGCTTATAAAATGCGGCTCTGTGTTTGGGCATGTGGTCTTTTTTTAAACCAAACTGCTTACATTTTGAAAGGATATAAGCAATGGACATTGAAACGGGTCCCTTCCTAGGTCTTTCGTCATGTCCTGAACTTTTCAGGAAAAATCACTTACTGATTTCTGAATAATGAGTTTAAAAACGTTAAGGTAACCATGTTGTTACTGATTACAGTTCACATGCTTTGCTTATTCTTGCATTCCCTAGGCGTGTCTGCTTTTTCCAGGGTGGTGTTCATTTTTTTTCAGGCAGCATTTTACTGTTGTCTAGTGCATAATTTGAATTTAGTCGCAGCACAATTGAGTTGTAGCTGAAGGCAGTGCGAGTTTCTCTCAGTGGGGCAGTATGGTGTTCAGTGTGGGAGAGGATGTGGCACTCTGGCTGGAGCTGCTGAATGTGGAACTGGAGAACCATGTTCAGCCTTCATGACCAGTCCACCCTCCTGACAGCTTATTCCGATGCTACACCTTAGAAGGCCCGATAGACCTTAGAATCCCAGTGTCTTAGCACCCGCAGGTGGACCCTAACAGTGGCAAGTCTGACTTAACCTTGAAGGTCTGTCCACCACAATCCATACTGTAGTTCACTTCATACAAAGAACCACACCCTATATCAACTGTGAATCTGTCAGTGAGGTCACAAGACCCTTGAGGCCAGTCCACCTCACCCATTGGTACCTCATTGGTACTTCATCTGTGGTTGGAGTAGGAGGGGAGTAGCTTTTGGGTGTAGGCTCACTGGGGAAATGTCGACGTTTCAACCCTGACGCAAAAGGGTAAGTAGTCTCCTCTGCTGCGGGTCTTCCTCAGGACAAAGGAAAGGGAACCCGAACACGATCGTGGTGTGATGAAATTAAATTCCAGACTGTACTCTGTCAAAATATCCTGAAATGACTTCAGGGTGGGGGAGAAATCACCATGAGGTACCACTGAAATGGAGCGGCGTGAGACCTTCTAATCACATGCTGCCATTGGTCCCGGTGAGACGTTCAATTCTTAATTCAGAACAAGTAGGAGACGTACCACATCCGTCAGTGCCTCTGAAGGTACAATCTTGACTTTGGTTGGCCTCTTATCTATGAGATTTTCCCTGTTGAATGTGCCTTTACATGATATATTTTCGGTTGAATGAATTGATTGCATACTACACTCTCCTACAGGTATTAATTTGAGTGTAATTAGGAGTGTCTGGGACCAATTGTTTTCTTTACTAACCTTTGCAAAGGGCCCTACACTTCACAACAACATAAGTCACATTTCTTTTAGTAATTTGTGATCCGTTTGATCCGTTTGAGCTACAAAATTGTTTTGGGGGAAATCGTTAGATTATACAGAAGTGCTCCTGCCGTGAATATGCGAAGTGTCCGAAGCGATCCAAGCGTGGATCAAAGATGAGAAGAACCTGAAAGCAGAGGGGACAGAGTCTGGGTCACTTGCCAGTGACCAAGAAGGCGATGAGCACAGGCCCACCGATGTCGGGTGATTTCAGGTGAAGGAGGTGAAGCTTGACTCTTCAGCCACGAGGACCAGGAGCCATTGAGGACAACCAGGAGCTGGATTCGAGCTGTCCCACAAAGGATGTCGAGTGCTACAGTGTCGGTGCACGGATTGGACACAACAAGCCTTGGCAACAGCAACCCACGCAGAAACAAGAAAGATGCTTCGGTGCAGACCAACAAGGTCTGTGGGATTCACCACTTGGTTGGGAGTCAGGGCACGTCTGGAGCAACCAGGAAAGCCCAAGGAAATGCAATGTTACCCCCTCAGGGACCCACCAGTCAACAGACCAGGGATCACGAAGGGACCTCAAGACAAAACACAAAATGGTAGCCCACGGGTCACTCGGAATGACCAGGCCAACAATCTTTGGTGGATTCAATGCTCAGGGTGGGGGCTACAAGTCAGATCAAGCACGACTTCAAGAGACGTCGAGAAGTCAATGCACTTGCAGAAATGCACGGTGACCAGGAGTTCCGGTTCCACGCTACTTACGAGGGCTGCAGGTCTCAGCTTTGCTGGGGACTTGAGTCGGCCTCTGAGATGTCTGAAAATCCTCTTCCTGGGCTGCAAATACTTTGGAGTCCGGCAGGAGCTTCGATGATGCAGACCGGCAAATTGCTTTGTTGGTGCCTGCCAAGCAGGGGAGTCACTCCTTGACCCCAAGGGAGATTTCTTCAGTCCTCTGGTCTTGAGCAGAGCGTCGAAGGTCCAGGATTCAGCTTCAGAGTTTCTTCCAGGGTAATCTAAAGTCCCAAGGACAGAGGTCCCATACTTATACTAAGGTAGGGGGTTGGCTATTCTCTGGGGACCCACCTATGGGAGGGTTTGGAAAGAGGGATGGCTACACCCATTTGTTTTGTCTAGTTGTGCACCAGAGCAGGGGCTGGAAGCCCCTGAACTGGTTTGAGCTGGACTATGCACAGGGACACCAAATGTGCCCCCAGTGCAGGACTTCAAAGCACTCAGAGAGTGCCCCCACCCAGCCCCAATACACATAAGCCTGTCTGGGAGGTGGTTACACCTCCCTGTGACAGGAAACCTATTGTCCAAGCCTCCCCTGCCAGAGTTTCGGTCAGCAGCAGGAGGCCAGACCCGTGTCTGTGGCTGCAGCATCCATTTTGTGATGTCAGGGCTCTATTAAGTTTCTACCGGGTATACCAGTGCTGTCATGTCTCTCCCTCTAGAAGGGTGGGATCATACTCCCACACCAGTTACTGGTGTGGGGGTATTATTCCAAGGTGTTTGACACCAAACACGACATGTTTCCGTGCAGCCAGTCCAAAGTTAGCATTTACCATTTGGTTATAATGCACTTATAACCAGACGTTAAGGATGTGGAACCAGACGTTAAGGATAGCACGGAGTGTCTGAGGTACAGCGGAAGTAGCCAGCGCCGGCTGCCAAAAGAAGATGAGGTTAAGCCGTCCACTCTGACATTTGCTTTTCTTGGTCTTCTTCAAAGAATATGGACTGAAGCATTTTCAATATTCTTCACTTCACTGACCTTGCTGGGAGTGCTGCTCCTGTTTGCCACTTCGCCACTTCGCCACGCCTCGCGGCCCCCGCTTCGCGGGAGCCGCTCGCAGGCAAGAGACCTTGTTGGGGATCCAGCCCTTGGTTTTCACTCGTGCATTGGAGCACCAACGCGCCTTCAGGGACATTACAGCTGACACCAAGGACAGAGGCGGGACTGCGAGGACCAGCGTGCTCAGCGGCGCTGATCGGCCGCAGCTGGTCCTCTTCCCGCCCCCTCCACCTGTTAAAATCACTGCGGAGTGGGAGCTGCTTGGGTAACTTCACTGACCTTGCTGGGAGTGCTGCTCCTGTTTGCCTGTCCGTTTTCTGGCCACTTCGCCACGCCTCGCGGCCCCCGCTTCGCGGGAGCCGCTCGCAGGCAAGAGACCTTGTTGGGGATCCAGCCCTTGGTTTTCACTCGTGCATTGGAGCACCAACGTGCCTTCAGGGACATTACAGCTGACACCAAGGACAGAGGCGGGACTGCGAGGACCAGCGTGCTCAGCGGCGCTGATCGGCCGCAGCTGGTCCTCTTCCCGCCCCCTCCACCTGTTAAAATCACTGCGGAGTGGGAGCTGCTTGGGTAACTTCACTGACCTTGCTGGGAGTGCTGCTCCTGTTTGCCTGTCCGTTTTCTGGCCACTTCGCCACGCCTCGCGGCCCCCGCTTCGCGGGAGCCGCTCGCAGGCAAGAGACCTTGTTGGGGATCCAGCCCTTGGTTTTCACTCGTGCATTGGAGCACCAACGCGCCTTCAGGGACATTACAGCTGACACCAAGGACAGAGGCGGGACTGCGAGGACCAGCGTGCTCAGCGGCGCTGATCGGCCGCAGCTGGTCCTCTTCCCGCCCCCTCCACCTGTTAAAATCACTGCGGAGTGGGAGCTGCTTGGGTAACTTCACTGACCTTGCTGGGAGTGCTGCTCCTGTTTGCCTGTCCGTTTTCTGGCCACTTCGCCACGCCTCGCGGCCCCCGCTTCGCGGGAGCCGCTCGCAGGCAAGAGACCTTGTTGGGGATCCAGCCCTTGGCTTTCACTCGTGCATTGGAGCACCAACGCGCCTTCAGGGACATTACAGCTGACACTAAGGACAGAGGCGGGACTGCGAGGACCAGCGTGCTCAGCGGCGCTGATCGGCCGCAGCTGGTCCTCTTCCCGCCCCCTCCACCTGTTCTTCTCCCTGATAATCAGTGATAGCAACGCGCACGCGGGACGCGCGCGGGGCAAAGACCGGGGCTAAGACTGGGCAAAGACAGGGCCGTTTTAGGCCGTTATAGACCGATTAAGACCGGACCGGGCCATCCCTCTTGGTTATATTTTCTTTTATTTGCGTTGTTTAGTTGCGCTTGTGTTTTAATTTTAAACAACCTATAGTTTAAATAATGTCTGTCCGTGAAACTAGGAGTAAGTCTACCAAATCCGTGAAAAAGGCTGCAGGGACCCTGGATGATTTTATCACAAGGACTAGCCTTTCAATTGATAATGAGATTACTAAACTCCAGCATAGAGTATCCTTGGAGCTGGAGTCTGCAAGGAGGCTCTCTACCGAACTAGTATTAGGGAAAAAATCCTCTCTAGGTAGTATTGCCTCCTCAAAAACCCCTGAGCGCACTACTGGCCCCACACCAATTATCACCTTGGTCGAGGTTCACTCTACTGCTGAGGAAACAACTCCCTCTATTAATCAAGACTTTGTTCCCTCGGGCCCCTCTGTCAGTGTTGTATCTGAAAGCTTTCCATCTTCGGACCCACTGATAGGGAATATCGTGGGTAGTAAAAATGGTGAGAAGCAAAAGGTATTGGTGGAAACAGACCCGATTAAAAGCCAGGTGCCTGTTAAGACATCATTAAAACATAAGAGAAAACGGAAACATATATCTGCGTATGCTAGAAAAAAGGCGAAGGTAGCCTTTAGCCAAAATACTATAGGGGGGGTGTTAGAGTCGGGGATCTCTGGTTGGCGCAAGGTTGCCCTTGTGTCAAGCAGGAACCCTCTCCTCCACGTCAGGGCGCAGGATAACCCCTCGCGAATGACCCTTGCTCACCCTCTAGGTGCGTGGCGTGAGCAGCCAAGGCGATTCCTCAGGCGTTGTTGGTTAAGCACTTACAATCACACACACAGTAAATACATCAATCCCCCCAGAAACGGACACCAGCCTTGGATATATATAAAAATACGATTCTTTATGTAAAAATAAGGTATATATATCTCAGCAGACTTATCACAAGACCAATAACGTTTTCGCTAGGCCACCAGGTTATACAGCAGGCAAATGTTCTTGGTTCGTAGTTTCAAATGGATAGTTTGTAGTCTCTTTACTTGTAGCTCCAGTACTCACAGAGATCGGCTCCTGCGAACGGGGAAATAAGGCGTTGCGGGCCCCGAGCCCGATACTGGACTTCTTCCGTGATTAGGAGAGTCGGCACAGGTCGGTGCGACTCTCAGCTTGGGACGTGTTCTTGGGTCCTCAATCGGCAGGTGTGGGCAAGTAGGCAGGCGCGGCCCGCGACCCTTTAGCACGGCGGTGCAGGAGGGTCTCCACAGCGGGGGCGGCGCGGCCTGAGGTGTCCGGGGATAGCGAAGCGGGGTCGCAGGGCACGGTCAGTGCAGCTGGATGACCCGGCGTAGATCACAGTCGTCGGACGGCTTCCGGCAGGAGGGGTGATAGCGCGTTCAGCGCACTCCAATGGCAGGCGGTGACAGGGATGCAGGCGGCCTGGCCCGGGAACAGAGAGCGGCTCGGGACGGAGCGGGGCTCTCACGGGTTTGAGGCAGGCGAGCTTCTGAGTGTCATGGCCCTAGGAGGGGCGATGAGGGGCGCAGTCTCTTTTCCAGCGGGATGCCCACACGGCTCGAATTGCAGGACGAGCAAAAGCACAGAGAACCCACTGGTCCTGGGGTTCAGTTCAGGGGGCAAGCTCAGATCAAGCCCTTGGAGAATGTTCAAGCACAAAGTAGCAAGGTCTTTTCAGTAAGTCTCTTCCTCTCCTTTCTCAGCAAGGCAAGCAGCAGGCCAGCTCCTCCAGCGTCTTCTTCTCCTTCTAGTCGGGCAGAGGTTCTTTGTGGTAAACAGGATTCTGATTTCTTAGGAGCCAGGCTCCTACTTTTATACCATGATTCTTTTGTTCTTTAGCGCCAGGGGGCCTAGGCCTGGCTCAGTCCAGTTCTGGAGCACTTTGTTATGGTGACTCTGCTCTTTCCTTTCAGCAGCAGGGCAGAGACATCAGCCGCCCCACAGGGGGTGGCGCCGGCTTTGTGGTGGCAGAGCACAGGTCTATTCAAGAGTCACGGTGTACTCCTCCCACCCATCCAGGTGTAATCTCTCTACCCACCACCTGGCAGCCAACCTGTCTCTGGGGATTCCCCAACCCTGCTCCTTACTGTTGCCAGGCAGAACACATACACACAGCAGAGGCGGACTGAGATGGTCAGGTCAGTAAATACTAACTTTCTAAAAGTAGTATTTACAAACCCAGGATACTAAAATAGACTTGACTACAAGAAGTATTTTATCATCCTGAGTTCAGGCATACTAAACTTGACACTTCTACCATGCTCTCTGAGTCCACTGGGGTCACAGCGTCGGCGTGATCCCGGCAGCCCATTCTGGCCTATGGAGAGCAGGTAGCCTTCAATAGTGAAGAACGAAAATGGCTGTAATTCACTACTAAGACATGCCACACACATCAGGGCATGTCCTACCTTATGCCTACAATGCACCCTGCCCTTGGGCCTACCAGAGGGGTGGCTAATATGTAGGTAAGGGAAGGTTTAGGGACTGGCAAGTGGGGGCACTTGCGCAGTCAGCGCGACGGTCCGGGACCGCGCACAGGGTCTGCGGTGGCAGACCCTAGACACACTTTACAAGGCCGCTTCCGTGGGTGGCGCAACCAGCGCTGCAAGCCCACCAGCAGCATTGGCATTCACAAGCCCTGGCACCCCTGGTGCACTTTACTGGGGACTGACAGTGAATCCAATAAACCAATCATGAACATCAATTACAGGTACACTTTACTTAGGGAGCACTTGCACTGCGGCACGGATTAGCCGTGGCGCAGTGCCCTGAGCGGACAACACCAGCAAAACAGTCGAGGCACACCATCAAAAAGTGGAAGGGAAACTCACGCCAAGGTGCCAGGTCTAACACGTGTCCCCTCCAGCTGAAATGTGGGGAGAACTACCCTTGCCCAGGGGGTTCCTCGTCACTAAGGCGGAAATACCTGGACAGACCGTCAGCGTTGGCGTGATCTGTACCAGGACGGTGTTCCACCGTAAAGTCCATACCCTGTAGGGAGATGGACCACCTCAACAGCTTCGGGTTTTCACCCCTCATTTGCATCAACCATCTGAGGGGCCTGTGGTCCGTCTGAACCCGGAAGTGAGACCCAAACAAGTAGGGTCTTAGCTTCTTCAGCGCCCAGACCACAGCAAATGCTTCTCGCTCAATTGCACTCCACCTACTTTCCCGTGGAAGTAACCTCCTACTGATGAAGGCTACGGGTTGGTCCCAGCCCTCCTCAGTCATCTGTGAAAGAACAGCCCCTACACCATGCTCTGAAGCGTCTGTCTGTACTAGGAATTCCTTGGAGAAGTCAGGGGCCAAGAGCACGGGCGCCGTGCACATGGCAGTCTTCAGGGTGTCGAAAGCTTTCTGACAGGTGTCAGTCCAAATCACGTTCCTGGGCTGCTTCTTGGAAGTCAGCTCTGTCAAGGGGGCAACGATCGTTCCATAGCCCTTGACAAACCTCCTGTAGTACCCAGTGAGCCCCAGGAAGGCCCTCACTGCGGTCTGCGTCTTGGGGGGTTCCCAAGCCAGGATGGTCTCAATTTTGGGTTGCAAGGGTGCCACCTTGCCACTCCCCACTTGGTGTCCCAAGTACACCACGGAACCCTGCCCGATCTGGCACTTGCTTGCCTTGATCGTGAGGCCTGCTCGGCGCAGCGCCATCAACACTTCCCAGAGGTGGCGCAGGTGTTCAGGCCAGGTGGCACTGAACACTGCGATGTCATCCAGGTAGGCGGCACTGAACGCATCCAGCCCAACCAGTACCTGGTTGACCAACCTCTGAAAGGTGGCAGGGGCATTCTTCATCCCAAATGGCATGACTCGGAACTGGAAGTGCCCATCTGGTGTAGAGAATGCGGACCTCTCTTTGGCCCCATCGGTCAAGGCGATCTGCCAGTACCCAGACGTTAAATCAAACGTGCTGAGGAACCGGGCAGCCCCCAGCCGATCAATGAGCTCATCAGCTCTGGGGATGGGGTGCGCGTCAGTCTTCGTGACTGAATTGAGTCCTCTGTAGTCCACACAGAACCGGAGTTCAGGTGTGGCTCCCGGCGCAGCAGCCTTTGGGACCAAGACCACGGGGCTGGACCAAGGACTGCTGGAGGACTCAACCACCCCTAGCGCAAGCATTTTGGAGACCTCCTCCTTAATGCAAGCTCTGACCCTGTCAGTTACCCTGTAAGCCTTGTGCTTTACAGGTAAGCTGTCTCCTGTGTCCACATCATGGACGCACCAATCTGTGACACCAGGAACCAGGGAGAATCGGTCGGAAAACTGTCCCAGCAAGTGGCGGCAGTCTTCCTGTTGTTCGGGCGTCAGGGTGGGTGAGAGGTTAACTCCATCCACTGACCCATCTTTCTCAGAGGCCACTAAGAGGTCAGGAAGAGGCTCGGTCTCCTCTTCCATTCCATCATCAGTGGCCAGCAGCATGCCCACTTCGGTCCTCTCTAAGTGGGGCTTAAGGCGGTTAACATGTAGGACCCTCAAAGGGTTCCTGGGAGTCTGCATGTCCACCAAGTAGGTGATAGGACTTTTGCGCTCCACAACCTCAAATGGACCTGTCCACTTATCCTGAAGTGCACACGGCTCCACCGGGGCCAAGACCCACACCTTTTGTCCAGGTTGAAGCTCTACCAGAGTGGCATTCCGGTCGTACCACCGCTTCATCTCTTCCTGGCTGGCTTCCAGATTTGCCTCAGCAAGTTGCCTGAAACGCCGAGTCTGGTTTCGGAAGGCCAGCATGTAACTGTATACATTCTGGGGAGGTTTCCTGGGAGATTGCTCCCAGCCTTCCTTTACCAAACTCAGAGGTCCTCTTACCGGGTGACCATACAGAAGCTCAAAGGGGCTGAACCCTAGAGACTTCTGTGGCACCTCGCGGTAAGCGAAGAGCAGGCATGGCAAGAGGACGTTCCACTTACGCCTCATTGGACCGTCCAGGCCC
The DNA here is from genome assembly GCF_964204655.1 of Triturus cristatus. NCBI lineage: Eukaryota > Metazoa > Chordata > Amphibia > Caudata > Salamandridae > Triturus > Triturus cristatus. The sequence continues at coordinate 504,241,931 of NC_140587.1, forward strand.
ATGATCATGCCTTTGAGGGTTCGGTTGAATCTCTCAACCAACCCATTTCCTTGGGGGTGGTAAGGAGTGGTGAACTTGTAAGTTACCCCACACTCCTTCCACAGGGATTTCATATATGTGGATATGAAATTGGTCCCCCTGTCGCTCACCACCTCTAGAGGGAATCCCACTCGGGAGAAAATTCCCATCAGTGCCCGTCCCACCACGGGGGCCGTCACTGTCCTCAGAGGGATGGCTTCAGGGTACCGAGTGGCATGGTCCACCAAGACCAGGATGAACCTGTTGCCCAGGGCTGTCTTGGGGTCCAGAGGCCCCACAATATCAATACCCACTCGTTGGAATGGCGTACCGACCACAGGGAAAGGTTGCAGAGGAGCCTTGTGCCTCCCTCCGCTCTTACCACTTGCCTGGCAAGTCTGACAGGTTCTGCAGTAGGAATCGGAATTCTTTTGCATTTGGGGCCAGTAAAAGTGGGTGACAAGCCTGTCATAGGTCTTGTCCATCCCCAAATGTCCTGCTAAAGGCACATCATGAGCCAGCCCCAGTAGGAAGGTTCTGAACTTCTGGGGTACCACCAGCACACGGGCTGACCCAGGTTCAGCAGCCTTAGGCTCGGAATACAGGAGGTCACTCTCCCAGTACACGTAGTGTGTTTTGGCCTGAACACCATTGGCCTGGTCTGCAGCCTGTTGCCGCATACCCACGAGAGAAGGGCATTCTTTCTGCTCCCTGCAGAATTCCTCCCTGGAGGGACCTCCTTCTTGCTGCCAATGGGTCAGCTCAGGCAGATCTCCCAGTTCGGCAATCTGTTCCCCGGTAGGCTCCAGAGTATCCCCCTCAGGGTCTACTTCCTCCTGGGCCGTGGGAACTTCGGGGGCCGGTTTCCCGCGCCTCCTGCGCCTTCTCCCTAAGGCCGGTTCCTGGACCTCTCCCTCAGGCTCCAGGACCCTCTCAACACCCCTACTGGCTGCCATGGACCGGGTGGTCATGCACGCCCAGTCGGGTAGACCCACCATCCTCAGATGCGTGGTCTTCTCCACCTTTTCCCAAGGGGAACTCTCCAGGTCGTTCCCTAGCAGACAGTCTACAGGCATGTCAGTTCTCACAGCGACTTGTAGAGTACCAGAGACCTCCCCCCACTCAAAGGGAACTTGAGCCATTGGACAACGACTCTCTACGTTGTCAGCATTGACAACCCTACAGTAGGCATTGGGTACAATTTGCTCTTGAGACACCAGGTGTTGCCTCACCGAGGTCACGCTGGCTCCTGTATCTCTAAGAGCCTCAACCTTCTTTCCATTGATGGTCACCACTTGCCCATATTTCTTAGTGTTAGAGGGCAGGTAGGTTACAGGGACCATCTCACTGTCTCCTAGCGAGACTAGGGTCATCTGCCCGGGACCCCCACCCTCCTGGACTGCTACCTCCTCCCCAAAGTTAACACTAGCTACTTGCCGGGGTGGAGCACCAGTGGGTGCGGTCTTACCAAACAGGCGACACTTAGGATCAGAGGCAATGTGACCCGGGTCACCACACTTATAACAATTGAAGGGCCCCTTTGGAACAGGTCTACCTGTCGGGGCCCCGTTCTGCTGCGGGGGTGGGGGAGGCTGAGAACCCTTCTGCTGGTTCCCTTGGGAATTACTTTGGGGGCCTTTTTGGAACCCCTTCTGTTTACCCTTGTCCCCCCCACTCTTCTGCTGGGGACCCTGCCCACCTTTGGTGGAGTCTCCCACTTGACCCTTGTGGACCCTGGTGCTGAGCCAGCGGTCCGCCTCCTCAGCAAGCTTCCTCGGGTTGGACAGCTTGCTATCTATCAGGTGCTGGCGTAGCTCAGGAAAACATTGACTGGACAAGTGCTCCCATGCAATTAAATCAAGCAGCCCTTGATAATCATTCACTTTGCTACCCTTCACCCAACCATCCAGCGCTCTGCAGAAAAAGGTCACATACTCCACATACGTACTCTCAGGGATCTTCTTGGTCTCCCTGAACCTCTGTCTATATAGCTCAGGAGTTAACCCATACCTGGTCATTAAAGCTTCCTTCATATGGGGGTATGAGGTCTGGACTTCTAAGGGCAAATCTAACAGTGTGTCCCGCCCTTCCGCAAGGAACCTTCCCCACAACCCCGCTCCCCAGTCTTTCTCAGGGACCCGGTGTGAGGACATGGCCACCTCGTAGGCTCTAAACCACTGCCCTATGTCATCCTTTCTAAAATACTCCTTTACTACATCTTTGGGGATGTACACCTTGGACTCTACCTGCGCTGGTGGAGTGCTGCCACCAGAAGGAGCGGTGTCCAAACTTTTCGCCTTCAGCTCCAACTCCTTCAATCTGATATCATGATCCATTTGGCGTTGTTGTGCCTCCAGGGCCAACTTCTGCTTTTCCATTTCCATTTGTCCTGCCAACTTTGCCATCTCCATTGCATGCGCCCTGTCTGCTGCCCTGTCTGCCAGCTCCTCTGGCGACCGGACTCTGCTGGGCTCCTCCAGGTGGTCGGGTGGAACGATGTCCCCCGCATTCCGTGGGTCTCGTGACTCCTTCCAGGCTCTCAGCGCCTTGGTGTACTGGGTTCTCCTCTTGAATCCAGCATGGGGGACTCGGAATTTTACACTGTAGCCTTTCAATTGCTCTATCGTGTAGCCTTCCAGTCTCTCCCAATCCACCTCATCGATTCCAGAAATCACAGAGAGTGCTCTCCCAGCGGAGTGTGAGCCAGGCATGGTTGCAGTAATGGCAGATGTCTCAACAAAGTTCAACAAATGAAAACCTGTGGTTGCGTTATTTGGTCTGCTCTCACTATCTGGTGATTAATAATTCACTGTATGCAAATTACAAGTGCAAATCCGAAATCCCACCCGCTGCCAACAATGTTAGAGTCGGGGATCTCTGGTTGGCGCAAGGTTGCCCTTGTGTCAAGCAGGAACCCTCTCCTCCACGTCAGGGCGCAGGATAACCCCTCGCGAATGACCCTTGCTCACCCTCTAGGTGCGTGGCGTGAGCAGCCAAGGCGATTCCTCAGGCGTTGTTGGTTAAGCACTTACAATCACACACACAGTAAATACATCAATCCCCCCAGAAACGGACACCAGCCTTGGATATATATAAAAATACGATTCTTTATGTAAAAATAAGGTATATATATCTCAGCAGACTTATCACAAGACCAATAACGTTTTCGCTAGGCCACCAGGTTATACAGCAGGCAAATGTTCTTGGTTCGTAGTTTCAAATGGATAGTTTGTAGTCTCTTTACTTGTAGCTCCAGTACTCACAGAGATCGGCTCCTGCGAACGGGGAAATAAGGCGTTGCGGGCCCCGAGCCCGATACTGGACTTCTTCCGTGATTAGGAGAGTCGGCACAGGTCGGTGCGACTCTCAGCTTGGGACGTGTTCTTGGGTCCTATATCGGCAGGTGTGGGCAAGTAGGCAGGCGCGGCCCGCGACCCTTTAGCACGGCGGTGCAGGAGGGTCTCCACAGCGGGGGCGGCGCGGCCTGAGGTGTCCGGGGATAGCGAAGCGGGGTCGCAGGGCACGGTCAGTGCAGCTGGATGACCCGGCGTAGATCACAGTCGTCGGACGGCTTCCGGCAGGAGGGGTGATAGCGCGTTCAGCGCACTCCAATGGCAGGCGGTGACAGGGATGCAGGCGGCCTGGCCCGGGAACAGAGAGCGGCTCGGGACGGAGCGGGGCTCTCACGGGTTTGAGGCAGGCGAGCTTCTGAGTGTCACGGCCCTAGGAGGGGCGATGAGGGGCGCAGTCTCTTTTCCAGCGGGATGCCCACACGGCTCGAATTGCAGGACGAGCAAAAGCACAGAGAACCCACTGGTCCTGGGGTTCAGTTCAGGGGGCAAGCTCAGATCAAGCCCTTGGAGAATGTTCAAGCACAAAGTAGCAAGGTCTTTTCAGTAAGTCTCTTCCTCTCCTTTCTCAGCAAGGCAAGCAGCAGGCCAGCTCCTCCAGCGTCTTCTTCTCCTTCTAGTCGGGCAGAGGTTCTTTGTGGTAAACAGGATTCTGATTTCTTAGGAGCCAGGCTCCTACTTTTATACCATGATTCTTTTGTTCTTTAGCGCCAGGGGGCCTAGGCCTGGCTCAGTCCAGTTCTGGAGCACTTTGTTATGGTGACTCTGCTCTTTCCTTTCAGCAGCAGGGCAGAGACATCAGCCGCCCCACAGGGGGTGGCGCCGGCTTTGTGGTGGCAGAGCACAGGTCTATTCAAGAGTCACGGTGTACTCCTCCCACCCATCCAGGTGTAATCTCTCTACCCATCACCTGGCAGCCAACCTGTCTCTGGGGATTCCCCAACCCTGCTCCTTACTGTTGCCAGGCAGAACACATACACACAGCAGAGGCGGACTGAGATGGTCAGGTCAGTAAATACTAACTTTCTAAAAGTAGTATTTACAAACCCAGGATACTAAAATAGACTTGACTACAAGAAGTATTTTATCATCCTGAGTTCAGGCATACTAAACTTGACACTTCTACCATGCTCTCTGAGTCCACTGGGGTCACAGCGTCGGCGTGATCCCGGCAGCCCATTCTGGCCTATGGAGAGCAGGTAGCCTTCAATAGTGAAGAACGAAAATGGCTGTAATTCACTACTAAGACATGCCACACACATCAGGGCATGTCCTACCTTATGCCTACAATGCACCCTGCCCTTGGGCCTACCAGAGGGGTGGCTAATATGTAGGTAAGGGAAGGTTTAGGGACTGGCAAGTGGGGGCACTTGCGCAGTCAGCGCGACGGTCCGGGACCGCGCACAGGGTCTGCGGTGGCAGACCCTAGACACACTTTACAAGGCCGCTTCCGTGGGTGGCGCAACCAGCGCTGCAAGCCCACCAGCAGCATTGGCATTCACAAGCCCTGGCACCCCTGGTGCACTTTACTGGGGACTGACAGTGAATCCAATAAACCAATCATGAACATCAATTACAGGTACACTTTACTTAGGGAGCACTTGCACTGCGGCACGGATTAGCCGTGGCGCAGTGCCCTGAGCGGACAACACCAGCAAAACAGTCGAGGCACACCATCAAAAAGTGGAAGGGAAACTCACGCCAAGGTGCCAGGTCTAACAGGGGGCCCCGCAAACACTCAATGTAAGTATTGCTAACAATATGTCTGACCAAGCGCCTCTAATTGTTCAAAGCGTCAATGCTAGTACAGATGAGCAAAACTCGGTCATAATGACTGACCACTCTGTCAATGAGGGCCAGAGAAATTCTTTGAACATGGTAGGACAGGAAGAGGGAAGGAAAGAGTTTTTAAAACTGGTATGGGATACGCTTAAGAAACTACTCAGGCCATTAGAAGTGAGGTTAACTGGCATTGAGAATCAGTTGCTTGAGGTAGAAAAAAGTGTTATTACACTATCTAGCTTAAGTCTCAATTGCACTGATGTACCCATAGTGTCTATGCAAGCACCAGTTACTGCTCCTGTGATACCTCTGAATAAAAATCCAACTAGCATACAGCAGCAAAAAGAGGAAATAGTTAAAAGAACAAATAAAACATCGATAACAAATACATTAGTTACATCAAATATAATTCCCTCGACCTCGTCATCTGCAAATACCTCTAACAAATCTCTGCTGAAGGGTCATGTTCAAAGCAAAACGCCTCAATTACCAAATGTTGCTACTACCCATTCTGCTATCCCCAACACCCCTGTTCCACAGAAATCCACATTTAATCTACCTGTCAGCAATAAATCCTTGACTGATAGATCTTTTGCCAATGTTCCTAATAAGCCAAACAATCAATCTGGCCATGCTTATAACAACTTTAAAGGAGGGTATATAGATTTACCACCTGAGGCAAGCCCATTTGTAATTGTTCTTACAGGGGTACCTGAATTAGAAAACCAATATGAGGAGAACTTTCAATCTCTAAAAAATAAAGTGATCTATTGGTTAAATTCGAATAAACCCATTCCGAATCATATGAAAAGTAAAATCCTCATGGTTCGTAGGGTGCCGTGGGTAGGACCCATGGCTAAATCAATTATGGGTGACTGCATAGTCATTTCTTTTGAGGAACCCCATAGTGTTGAACAGATTTGCAAATGGAAATCATATGGAGATACACCACCCATTGAAGCCAGGCCTCTATCGTTTTTTTACCCCCCACCTAGGCCCATACAATATGGGTCCAATTGGAACACTGTCAAACAGTGTCACGGCTATGTACCCAACTTGGCTAGACAAGCAGATCGAAATATGTGGTCTGGTATTCCCACCTTTAACAGGTTCAGTTGTCTAGATGCTGTCGATTGACTTGGGACTATGCCAGATTGTATTCCCAAGTTATATGACACCTACTGTACACTAGTTAATAAGTCTTATTACCACCAGAGCAAGGAAAGGTCTCTAGCAGCTGATAAAGTATGTCACGATCTGGATGTGGGTTGCCTAGATGGGGGAACCAATACTATAGTAAGAGATGTGGTCATTGAGACAGAGAATCAAACTGCCGATATACAGTTAGTTAGTTCATCATCAGCCGGTACTTATGCCGGCTTTTGATGATCAAACCTGTTCCAGTAATAGACTGGCCCCACGTTTTCTCATTTTGTCTTGGAACATTGCTGGTGTTGGTAAAAATCTTAAGGATCCTGAATGGGCTGATTATGTTGATACTAGTGACCTTTGTTTATTGCAAGAAACATGGGCAATAGATGTTCCTCATAGAGTCGGATACAAAACCTATGGCACTGAGGCAGTTCAGTCTGATAGGGGGAGACCGTCAGGGGGGTTGATCATATGGCTTAAAATCACCTTGGTTATGAGGGTTGAAATTATAGAGACAGGAACACCCGATATTCTGGCCCTAAAAATTGTACCCCCAAATGGAAATGAATGTTACATTGTCAACGTCTATAATAGACCACTTGCCCATTCCAAGGTCTCACCTACTTTGGAAACACTGGATCTCTTTTTGAAAAAGGTAGTTGGAGATACCCCGGTAATTTTGGGAGGCGACCTAAACTGTAATTTCGAACCGGTTTCTGGTATTAATGACGTCTTTGAGGATGAGGACCAGGTGTACAAAATTCCCCAGCTTGAAACCTCAAACTTTGTTAAGTGTTCCACTTTGGCCGTTCAATTGCTTAGGCTAACGGCAGATCATGGTCTAAGAGCATGTAACGGCCGCCTTCCTTCGGACCTGACAAAACAACCAACTTTTGCGAAATCCAATAGTAATCTAGATTTCATACTTGTTTCACTTAACCTTTGGCATTATTTGATTGACTTAAAAGTGGCAAGTAGGGAGGAAAGTGATCACTACCCTTTAGAACTTTACATTGATGTGCAAATGTTTAGTGATATTACTACCAACCTAGCTACTCTATCATCTGAGACCACCAATGGCAAAATGTGTGAGGATGTACACATAAATAATAATAGACGTGTAGTAAAATGGCCATATATTTTGTCTGATGGCAAGGCCCTAGCATCGGTGTACTCTCTCCTTGGGGAAATGTTTGGACCTATAGCTGGACAATCTTTTCTACCTGTCCACTTTGATCACTTTATCGAACTACACAATGTTTTCTTCAGTGAACTAAAAACTTGCTTGTCAAAAATGCCAAGGAAAAAGCAACAAAATATAAGAGTGGGAAGTCACGGAAAACTATGGTACGATCACTCATGCAGGTTGGCCAAGAGAAACCTCTTGCTTGCTATTAAAAGCAAATCAAAAGAAGGAGTCAAACTTGCAAGGGAGGCATATAAGTGTGCCCAAAAAACATCAAAAAAACTATGGGAAGAGTCGATTTGGTCAGAAATGCTAGATGCTGCAAAAACTAATGATAATGTTGGGTTTTGGAGGTTGGTGGCAAATGAGGGGCATGCAGGCAGAGCTGTAAAAGACACGTTTTTGGATGAAATGACATGGGTGACCCATTTCACATCCCTTTACAAACAATATGATGGTGATGACAACAAGATATTATGGTGCCCCCCTCCTATTGAACCCCTTGACTTCACACTGGAGGAAACAATAAGGGCGATTAATGAACTAAAAAATAGCAAAGCACCAGGCCCTGACAAAATACCGGGGGATCTTTATAAACACGACATCGAAGTATGGGCTCCTTATGTAAATCGTTTATTTAATGTTCTGTCTACAAGCTGTTGCTTTCCAGATAGTTGGCGTGCAGCGGAAGTTGTGTTAATCTTTAAAAAGGGGAACAGATCGGTACCTTCAAACTATAGACCAATTAGTCTAATGGACACCCTGCAAAAACTCTATGCCAAACACTTACTGTTTCGGATTAATGATTGGCTGGAGGACTCAAAAATAATCTCTAAATTTCAAGCCGGCTTTAGGAGCAAGACTAGTACCATAGATCAAATATTCAGATTCTGTTGTTTGATCTGGAAGTACGTGCATATTAGGAAAGGTCATTTGTATGTAGCTTTCGTAGATCTGAGAGCCGCATTCGACCTTGTCCCTCGCAACTTGCTCTGGAGGACCTTAAGTGAAGTAGGCTTGCCAGGGTGTCTTTGGGCTCAAATAGTTGAGCTGCATGCTGGAAATTATGCAAACATCAGGTGGGGTCCAAATGGTGAACTGACACGTAACATCCCCATTGAACGTGGGGTTCGCCAAGGGTGTGTCTTGGCCCCTACCTTGTTTTCCTTGTTTGTTAATGATGCTCCCAACTATTTGAATGGTTGTACTAATGATTCCCCGCAGCTTAATGGAGAGAGGGTGCCTGCGTTGCTCTTTGCGGACGACACCATTCTTATATCCCAGACCAAAAAAGGACTCCAGGCACTCTTAACCCCTTCGATGCTGCGCAGATTCCGCCGCTGTGCTGGCGGAATCTTGCGCGGGCGGGGTCATGACGGAATGGTTCCGTCATGAGCACAGCTCAACCGTGGGTCATGACGGAACCATTCCGTCATGAGCACCGAAGGGGTTAAACTCCTTTAGCTGTTATTGCATGACCAAGGGTCTGGAAATAAACGCTGATAAAACGAAATGTATGGCATTAAACCCCAGCAAACCGGACAGAGGGTTTTTGACTTTGAATGGCCAGAAACTAGGAACTGTGGAAAACTTTTCCTATTTGGGCGTTGCACTTGATTCAAAACTAAGTTGGAAGGCCCAAGTTGAGAAAAGTAAGGTATCATATGCCCACAACGTTAAACCTATTATACGTAGACTGAACGCTAGCACAAGCAAGAGTGTAACCCCTGTCTTAGAGCTTTTTAAATTTAAAATTCAATCTGCTGTGTTGTATGGAGCAGAGATATGGGGACCTTGAGCCAGAGACAGCTTTCAGGGCTTGGATAATAAATTCATGAGAGCTATTGTTAGGGTCCCGAATAGTACACCTTTAATACCCCTCCAGCTCGATTAGAATTTTAAAAGAACAGATTACTTTGCCATTATAAGACCATTAATGTTTTGGGTTAGGTTATGGTCTACCCCAGAACTGCTCGAATACAGAAATGGCCTTCAAGAATTGTTGATTCTTGATTCTTTTAACTCTATTCAGTGGCTTGTGCATATTAAAAAATGGTTCATGCTTCTGGGATTGTACTCAATGTGGGAGAATCCTGACAATTTACCGGCCTTTTCTAAATCTATAGTAAAACGAGCCTTTTGGTCCTACATGAGTGACAGGCTCGTACATGAAAGTAGAGTTGGGTCTCTAATTCAAGGTTTTTTATCCTTTAAGGACGAACCCCGTTTCGAATCCTTTTTGGATGAAATTGAGCCACCTATTGCAAAGTCCCTTTACTTGAAGTTTAGATATGGGATCCTTATGCTGAACTATAATACAGAACGCTGGTCACAGAAAAGACTGGGAGGCCTGAATGACAAAAGCGGGTGTTGTCCTATGTGCTTAAACTCCTGTACGGAGAATGAGGTTCACATGTTGTTTGGTTGTAGTGCCTACCTGAAGGCTCGAAAGAAATGGCTAAAACCCATGTGTACTCTCCTAGGAACCAGATCCTGTTCTACAGCATACAGGATTATAAAAAGCAATACAACCCAGTTTATTGTATTTAGCATAAGCAGGTTCCTTTACTCTGTGTATATTATTCGCAGGAAACTTGGTCAGATACTCTGAGTAGGACCTCCGTATATGCTTATAAAAATCTGTTCCTAAAATGAAATGTGTTTTAAATTGAGGAGATGAAAATTTATTCTTGTATTACATTTTTAAACTTATTATTTTAAAGTGTTGCTGCATGTATGCTATTATGATTCTCTGTTTTTTTTTTTTATATATACATGTGTCTTTTATGGCCAAATTGGCCGAAATAAAGAAATAAATAAATAAATATAATGCACTTAAGAGTATATGGTCAGGCTGCACTACAAACCGCATCAGAGAAGGGTCTCCGAATGCTGCAGAGGGGCTCTGCTCATGCAGGGGCACCCTCTCACATAAGAACCAAACACTCTGCCTTCAGGATTGATAAGGCCTGCCATAGGACTGACTTATAGGTTTATATGTGTGTATATATATAGTGATATAGGTAACCTATATCACAGTAAGGGGTGCATGCACCACCTTACCCAGGCTGCAGTAGCAGACCTGTGGTGTCATTTTGGGTGGCTGTCCAGGGGTGGCATAATACATGCTTCAGCCCCTGGTAGGCCTCTGGAGTACCTATGCCCTGGGTACATAGTATACCATATACTAGGGACTTATAATGGCACCTCCGATCCAATCTGAACTGTACCTAAAGTACATGGAATCATTTTAGAGAGGAAGCAGCTAGGCTGGGGCCCTGATTAGCAGGGTCCCAGCCAGACTAAAGTCGAAAAACAGTGAAACACCAGCAAAAAGTGGGGGTAAACATGTGAAGCAGATCCTACTCTCCTACAAAACCTTCTACTAAAGGACTAAAGAATAGGGTTGAAGGGAGGAGGAAAGAGGAAAGAGAGGTTAAGCGAGGGTTACAGAGGCATGTGCGCCCACCCACAAAAGAGTAAGCCCATTCCTATTCACAAACAGTACTTTTGGTGTTATTGCAGCCATAAAAGACACAAAACAGTAGTAAATGTACTCCAGCTCAAATCTAGAAGAAGTGCATCACCACACATAGCCAACCACTGGTGCTGCAGCACTCTCCCATAGACAATAATAAAGATAGAGACTTAAAATGAAACCTTGTAGAAAATAATATTAAATGAAATTAAACTGTTAAAAATTTTTTTTGAAAATATCAATACCTTTAAAATTAAACTATTTTAAAATAGGTGAAAATATCAACAAATGTAATTTATTGTTAAAAATATCTTCAAAAATTAAACTTATTTTTATTTTATTTTAGCATATTTAATACCTATTTTAACATAAAAATGTATGTAACATTCATTTTTATTAAACAAACAATTAAATTATGATTGATTTATTCTATATATATATATTTTTTTTTTTTGCAGGGTTTTATATAGCGTGAACTTGACCCGAATCGGATATCAGAGCACTTTACATAGCACCAGTTACGTTACATGAGGACACACATTCATTTTTGTTTGGCACGGGGAGATTAAGTGATTTACCCAGAATCACAGGATGTTCAGCGTCATAGCCGAGACTTGAACCCAGTTCTCCAGACTCGAGGTCGACCGCCCTGGCCGTTAGGCCAACTCCTCTCCCCTCTACATTATTTTTAATCATTGATAATAGAAATATTTTTTTTCATTTTAGGCAGGATTTTTTTTATTTAAACCTCAGAAAAATAACAGAAGTTAATATATTTATGATAATTGCATTTTAACTGTAAATTATGTTAACACTGTTTTTTTTAATTCTGAATATAAATAAATATATAAAATCATTTCACATTAATATTTATCATAGGTCTCTCCTAACCGCTTCTGTCAGCGCTGGGACACTCCTCTGAGTAGCTGTTTGCGCTATAACAAATGTGTTTCATTCAGTCATTCATTCATAATTTATTTCGAGTTTAGTACATTTTGTTACTTTTCCCTACACTTTACATAGCGAGATTGCTGGCACTGAGGCAAAATTTAGTCACCAACGTATTAGTTTTAAAACCAAAGTTTGAAAGTAGGGCAGGGCTTTACACTGAAGTTGTGGATGAAAAAATCTCAAATCACGTCCCAAGGAGGGGGCCATATGTATAAATGCGTGTTGAAATTATTAGGAACCTTTTACTGTTATAAAGTCTGCTCTGAGGAAATGGGCCATACGGTATTCAGCCTACACCGAATTAAAAGAGCAGTCTGTGGGTGGAAGGAAGAAGCAAGGTAGAAAAAGTACTGCGCCGAGTGGCTTGTGTAATGGAGCTTGAAATAGGAAAGAACGCGGCTGCTGGCACCTTTATCAGCAAGTCTATTTTATGCGCAGATAGGTTTGCTGAACTAATATAGAGGGAACGGGGAACACACTTTGCATACCCATTAATAACAAACAAGATTATTGTGGCTAATGTTATTGCAAATAAATCTAAATTCTTATTAACAAAAAGTGTTTTACCACAGGAATGTTCCTGTATCAAATGAAAATGTTCACTGCCAAATAGATTCATGCTGGGATTTTGTTTTCAGGCTTTTAGGAAACGTCCAGTGCCTTTATTGTTATGGTCTGTTCTGTAAATTAATATCAAATGCAATTAACATTTAGTTCGTGTTTATCAAAGCATAGCGTACAAAGAAAATGTACCATTTCGCAGGAGAAATAACCTATTGCGCAAGGCACCTCGAAAAGAACCATACTAGCTTTCAGGACCTAGCAAGACCCCCGTGCAGCAATGAATAATACTATGCACTGGTATTTCAGGGTGCGGAAAAAAAGATAGTTTCATTTGGTGACACACCCTAAATGTATTAATTATTCCACATATTTGATACCACACATAAACATACATCCACCTCTGTAAACAAAGCAGCACACCAACAGGTAACGATGAAAGTATACCAAAAAGCAGCCGCGGTCCGTGGAGGGAGTTCCGTGGGGCGGAAAGGCAGGGCGGGGGAGGGGCAGGGTGGGGGGTACTAAACACCGGAATATGGATAATTGGAGGTAAGTAAACAATTAAATAAATAAAACGAATTTCGTAGCGCGCGCCGCACCACATTTTGTGATGCAGGGCGCGCTATGAATTTTTGTAAATTTATTTAATTGTCATCCATACACACTCACTGTGACGTCGGACGGCCCCCATGCAAGGGGTTAAAGGCACCCAGGGTTTGTTTATTCCCTGGAGGGGACCCAGAAATTAGCCAAAATACAGCAACATTTTTTTGTTGTTGTGAAAAATGGGGAAAAAGGGCAACAGGCGAAAGCATCTGTTTTTTTCCCTGCAAATGGTATCAACAAAGGGGTTGTTGTGCTGAAATCACCATCTTCCCCGCTTTCAGGGACAAGCAGACCTTTGTCAGAAAATCAAAATGTTTTACACAGTTTTGGCATTTTACTGGGACATAGCCTATTTTTGCTATTTTTTGTGCTTTCAACCTCCTCCAGGTTAATGGTAAAAATGGGTATGAAAGCAATGATGGATCCTGGATATCTATACATTTCTGAAAAGTAGACAAGATTTTGAAATCAGCAAGGGGTATTTGTGTAGATCCTTCAAGCTTCAAGGTTATAGAAACTAACAGTTGAAAAGAGGAAGAATTGAAAATGAGTTAAAAAAAGAGCCATTTGTGCCAACGTTTTCACCTGTAACTTCTACTAAGTATGACAGATGCTTGAAATCAATATACCATTACATCCGCTGGACCCTTCTGGTTGTGGGGATATATAGGACTTGTAGGTTCACCAAGAACCCGAGGAACCTAGAGCCAATTAATAAGCAGCATCTTGTAATGGATTTTTATTGTGTACCAGGTATATAGCAATTCATTTGGAAAAATATATACAGGGAAAAATCGGTATGAAAGACACCTATGTATTTCTGAAATGGGAACAAAATATAGAGTTTAGAAACAGTAGCTATATGCACATCTCCAAAATTGTGGGTACCCATACTAGCATGTGAATTATAGGACATTTGTCAAAGTGACTTATTTTTTACACATTGTCTTACATTTGGAAGGCAGAATTGCATTCAAAGTCAGTAGGTAATAACAGCTGCTCAATAATTCTGTTTTCCCCTAAGTCTCCTGATAAAAATGATACCTCACTTGTATGGGTCGGTGTAGTGCCCGTGACAGTAATGGCCCAAAACGCAACGTGGACACACCACATTTTTACAGTGAAAACTGACCCTTTTTTTGCAAAGTGCCTAGCTATAGGTTTTGAAGCCTAGCTCTGCCGGCACCTAGGGTAACCTAGCAAACCTATACATTTTTGAAAACTAGACACCCAGGGGAATCCAGGATGGGGTGACTTGTCTGGCTCTCACCAGGTTCTGTTACCCACATTCCTGTGCAAATCTTACACTTTGTAAAAAAAAAAACATTTTCCTCACATTTCTCTGATGGAAAGTTCTGAAATCTGCGTGGATCCACAAAGCGTTGAGGGATCCACACAAGCCATACCTGCTGGACTCCCTAGGGTGTCTAGTTTTCATAAATGTGTGGGCTTGGTAGGTTTCCCAAGATGGCCACCAAGCCCGGGGCCAAAAATCCAGGTAACCCCCCTGGCAAAAGCAGATAGTTTTGTGATAGGTAATTGAGGTTTACAGGGGATTCTGGGTAGGGAAATTTTTGGGATCCATGCAAGCCATACCTCCCTGGACTTCCCTGTGTGGGTTTGGCAGGTTTCTCTAGATGGCTGCCGACGCCGGGACCAAAAACGACCTGGTTTTGCAAGGGTCACATGTGTTATTGGTACCAGGCTTGGCGGCCATCTGGGGAAACCTACCAAACCCACATATTTCGGAAAACTAGAGACCGGGGGGAGTCGAGGGAGGTATGGCTTGCGTGGATCCTCCAATGTTTCCCTACCCAGAATTCCCTGCAAACCTCATATTTTGCAGAAAAAATCATATTTTTCCCAAATTTCTTTGTTGGAAAGTTGTTGGGCCACTGGGCTAACACAAATTTCCTACCACCTAGCGTTCCCCTAGGTCTCCCAATAAAAATGGTACCTCACTTGTGGGAAGGCATAGTGGCTGCAACAGGAAATGGCCGAAATCGTACTGTGGAGACTTCCAAATTACCTATCACAAAACTACCTGGTTTTGCGGGGGAGCACCTGTTTTTTTGGCCCTGGGTTCTCGTCCATCTAAGGAAACCTACCAAACCCACACATTCCTGAAAACTGGACAACCTGGGGAGTCCAATGAGGTATGGCTTGCGTGAATACCCCAACATTTCCCTACCCAGAATCCCTTGCAAACCTCAAATTTAGCTGAACGAATCACTTTTTCCATACATTTTTGCATGGGGTCACCGTGCCAGCACAAATGTCCTACCACCCAGCGTTCCCGTTATTCTCCTGAGTAAAATGATACATCACTTGTGTGGGTGGGCCAAAGGCCTGTGACTGGAAAGAGACAAAAACATAGGGATTAAAAGTATAGCACAGCGAGTTCTAAGTGCCACATTTAAAAAAAATAAGTTTTTTGCTGATTCTGCATTGGACAGTCACACAAGTGAGGTATCATTTTACTCGGGAGAACAAGGGGAACGCTGGGAGGTAGGACATTTGTGCCGGCACAGTGATCCCACACACAAATGTGTGAAAAAAGTGTTTTTTTCAGCTAAATTTGAGGTTTGCAGGGGATTCTGGGTAGGAAAACGTTGGGGGATCCATGCAACCCATACCTCACTGGACTCTCCAGGGTGTCTAGTTTTCAGAAATGTGTGGGTTTGGTAGTTTAGATGACTGCGAGCCCGGGCCCGAAAAACAAGGTGCGCCCCCTTGCAAAACCGGGTAGTTTAATGATTGGTAATTTTGAAGTCACCACAGTATGATTTGGTCCATTTCCTGTTGCAGCCACTATTGCTACCCACACAAGTGAAGTGCCGTTTCTATCGGGAGACCTGGGGGAACGCTGGGTGGTAGCAATTTTGTGTCAGCCCAGTGATACCACAACTTTCCAACACAGAAAAGTGAGGAAAATGTGATTTGTTTCAGCTAAATTTGAGGTTTGCAGGGGATTCTGGGTAGGGAAACGTTGGGGGATCCAGGTGAGCCATACCTCCCTGGACTTCCGCAGGTCTGTAGCTTTCAGAAATGTGTGGGTTTGGTAGGTTTCCCTAGATGACCGTCAAGCGGGGGACCAAAAACTCATTGGATCACCGTTCCGGCACAAATGTCCTACCACCCAGCATTCCTCTTGTTCTCCCGAGTAAAATGATACCTCACTTGTGTGTGTGGGCCAAAGGCCTGTGACTGGGAAGAGCCAAAAACATAGGGATTAAAGGTATAGCACAGCGAGTTCTAAGAGCTACATTTTGAAGAAATGCGTTCTTAGCTGAGTTTGCATTAGACAGCCACACAAGTGAGGTATCATTTTACTCGGGAGATCGAGGGGAACGCTAGGTGGTAGGACATTTGTGCCAGGACAGTGATCCCACATAATGTATGGAAAAAGTGATTTTTTCAGCTAAATTTAGGATTTGCAGGGGATTCTGGGTAGGGAAACATTGGAGTATCCAAGCAAGCTATACCTCACTGGACTCCCCTGGGTGTCTAGTTTTCAGAAATGTGTGGGTTTGGTAGGTTTCTCTAGATGGCCACGTGCCCTGGGTCAAAAAACCAGGTGCCCCCCCTGCAAAACCAGATAGTTTTGTGATAGGTAATTTTGAAGTCTCCACAGTACGATTGGGACATTTCCTGTTGCAGCCACCATGCCTACCCACACAAGTGAGATACCATGTTTATCAGAAGACTTTGGGGAATGCAGGGTGGTAGTAATTTTGTGGATCCACACAGATTCCAAAACTTTCCATCACAAAAAAGTGAAGAAAATGTGTTTTTCTTGACCAAGTTTGAGATTTGCAAGCAATTTTGGGTAAGAGAACCTGGTGAGAGCTGGACAAGTCACCCCATCCTGGATTCTCCTGGGTGTCTAGTTTTAAAAAATGTATAGGTTTTCTAGGTTTCCTCAGGTGCCGGCAGAGCTAGGGTCAAAATCTACAGCTAGGCACTTTGCAGAAAAGGGGTAAATTTTCACTGTTAAAATGTGGTGTGGCGATGTTGCATTTTGGGCCATTTCCTGTCGCGGACACTAGGCCTACCCACACAAGTGAGGTATCACTTTTATCAAAAGACTTTGAGGAATGTGGCGTGGGTGGAATTTTGTGGATCCACGCAGATGCCAGAACTTTCCATCACATCAATATGAGAAAATGTGTATATATTTTACAAAGTTTGAGGTTTGCAAGGGATTCTGGGTAAGAGAACCTGGTGAGAGCCACACAAGGCACCCCATCGGATTCACCTGGGTGTCTAGTTGTCAAAAATGTATAGATTTGCTAGGTTTCCCTAGGGGCCGGCAAAACTAGAGTTCTAAATCTACAGCTAGGCACTTTGCCAAGAAAGGATCAGTTTGCACTGTAAAAATGTGGTATGTCCATGATGCGTTTCCTGTCGAGGGCACTAGGCCTGCCCACACAAGTGAGGTATCATTTTTGTCAAAAGACAATGGGGAATGCAGCGTGGGTGGAATTTTGTGGATCCACGCAGATGCCAGTACTTTCCATCACAGAAATATGAGGAAAATTAGTTTTTTGACAAAGTTTGAGGTTTGCAAGGGATTCTGGGTAACAGAACCTGGTGAGAGCCAGACAAGTTATCTCATCCTGGATTCCCCTGGGTATCTATTTTTTAAAAATGTAAAGGTTTGCTAGGTTTCCCTAGGTGCAGCCAGAGCTATGGTTCAAAATCTACAGCTAGGCACTTTGCAAAAAAAGCGTCAGTTCTCACTGTAAAAATGTGGTGTGTCCACGTTGTGGTTTGGGCCATTTCCTGTCACGGGCATTAGGCCTACCCACACAAGTGAGGTATCATTTTTATCGGAAGACCTTGGGGAATGTGAGGTGGGTGGAAGTTTGTGGATCTGCGCAGATTCCAGAACTTTCCATCACAGAAATATGAGGGAAATGTTTTTTTTTTTTACAAAGTTTGATGTTTGCAAGGGATTCTGGGTAACAGAACCGAGTGAAAGCCACACAAGTCACCACATCCTGGATTCCCCTGGGTGTCTAGTTAAAAAAAATGTATAGGTTTGCTAGGTTTCCTTTGGTTCCAGAAAAGCTAGGACCCAAAACCCACAGGTAGGCACATTCTGAAAAAAGTCTGTGCATAGTGTGCTTTCTGCCACCCTGGGGAGGGGGGAAATCGGGGGCTATTGCCCCGATATGCCCCCAAGTGGGGCAGAAAGAGAGTGGTTATTCTTTTGGGTGGTTGGGGACATTGGGATGCCCATTCTGGGCAGCCCTCACCCCTCCGTATAAGAAAGCCAGCATAATCGGTGATGCCTAGTGGGCTATCTGCAGATCAGGGGCTACTGCCCCCATCAGCCTCCTGGGGGAGCAGAAAGACTGTGGCATCTTTTTTGGGTGGGTGGCAGCATTAGCATACCAGTTCTGGGCAGCACCGCCCCTGAATTTTGAGAAGAATGTACCCCTCATGCCTAGGGGGCAGATGAGGGGCTATTGCCCACATTTGCCTTCCAGGGGGGCCGAAAGACTGTGGTCATTTTTTGGGGGTGGGTGCATTGGCATGCCCATTCTGGGCAGTCCCCACCCATACATATAAAAAATAAAAACAAATCCCTGGTGCCTAGTGGGTCTTCTAGGCAGCCATTCTGGGCAGCCCCCACCCGAACTTTGAGGGAATTAAATCTCTGGTGCCTAGCTGTCAAGAAACAGAGGACTCTTACCAAGAACTTACACAGGAACAGAAGTCGCTAGTTCCCAACTCCCTCTCAGAAATCCCTCAGAGACCGTTAAACTAACCCTGTCTCCAAAATGACTTCCAAGGGGGTAGTGGGAGTGGATAAAATAATAAACAACAGAAGAGACTGGTTCAGAACTTCAGGTTCCTCTTTTCACAATTTTCCCTTCAGTACAGAGTCTTCTGAATTACTGTTTAACTGAGGGCACCTAAACACAAACAATTACTAAACAACCTTAATCTACTCTATCTTCCTAAATATCTAAATTCATAAGCGTGACTACCTACCCATTGTTCTAACAACAGCGCTCCTCTTCTTTTGCTATTGTTCAATACCTTCTTACTGTCTTTAAACTTTCTTTCTTCTTTTTCTTGTTTCTTTGGGAACATGTTCAGAGATGCATTCTGTTAATTACACAATACAAGCTATAAACATTTACCCTCTATTTTATCTGCTAATCATCTACCTTTTGATCTACCTACCTACATCTCTGAATATCTTGCTTCTCAAATATCACTCTTCTGTTCTTTTCTTCTCTTGTTTTTTCCGATAACTAGAAAAGGCAACAACTAAAAAATGTAATCTTTTTCTCTTCTAGGTACTCGAGACTCTTCTGACTTTTCAAGGTAAGTTTCTTATTCTAATACTCTGAATTATGTACAACACAGGTCTTATCAGCTCTTATAGTAACCCTGCAAAATTGTCTATGGATTTAAGAAGGACAAAACTCCCAACGTACCACTTAGCTCTTTCTTCTTTTTCTTTTTTCAGGAATAGAGCTGTTGCTCTGCAGTGGCGCCGAAACTCAGCTTCCCAAACTTTCGTGACAAGGGCGGAGTCACGTCAAGAAATGACGCCTTCTAGGACTCTTCTCACCAACGGGAGAGAAAGAGCAACTCAGAGGCGGAACTGCAGAGAACCTAATCCCGACGGGATAAGGAGGCCAACCAGACGAAACCGACGGAAAACTATGAGGGGAATTTCTCCTTAAATCTTGCGAGGTATGTTCTCTCTGAATGCTTCGGTGAAGTGCGCAATTATTAGGGAGCACACGCTGCACCAGAGCTCCACTCGTCTCGAGCGGCAAAACACTAGACTGCCAAGTGTGCAAAAAAGTTGGCGGCCATCTTAGTGTTTCTGCTGTGCCACCATGCATTCCACATACTGCCTAGGGTCTGGTATCTTCTCTTGTTGCTGAGTTCCTTACTCAGTAAAGTGCACACTAATCTGGTTAAAGGTTTAGGAGTTCTGACACTAGGGGACTTTCTGCCCCCCCCGGGGGTCCAGATAAGGAGCTATTGCCCCATCTGTCTCCTGGGGGGGCAGGAAGACTGTAGCATTTTGTTTTGAGGGGGTGAGGGCATTGACTTGTCAACTTTGGGCAGCCCCCACCCCAGGGTATATAAAAAAAATCCCTGGTGCCTCGTGGACTTTCGGCCCCCCGGGGGGGGGTATCAGGAGCTACTGCCCCATCTGCCTCCTGGAGGGGGCAGAAAGACTTGGCATTTTTGGGGGGGTGGGGGAATTGGCATGCCTATTCTGGGCAGCCCCCGCCCCGAACTATAAAGAAAAAAAGTCCCTGGTGCCTTGTGGGCTCACTGCCTCCCTGGGGGCAGATAATGGGCTATTGCACCATCTGCCTCCCAGGGGGGCAGAAATACTGTAGCATTTTTTATTGGTGGGGGCATTGGCATGCCCATTCTGGGCAGCCCTCACCCCTACATATATATATGAAAAAATAATTCCTGGGGCCTACTGGGCTTTCTGCCCCAGGGGGCAGATCAGGGGATATTGCCCCCGTCTACCTCTGGGGGGCAGAAAGTCCTATGCCTTCTTTGGGAGGGTAGGGTGGGGGCATTGGCATGCCCATTCTGGGCAGCCCCCACCGCTAGCCTATAAAAAAAATCCTTGGCATCTAGGGTGCTTGCTGCCCCCCAGGGGGCAGAAAGGATGTCTGGCAAAATTGCATGGGGGAGCAAAGGCCTTTGCGTGCTATGCACGCGATCTTCATTACAATGAAAACCCTAACCTTGCTTTGGGAGGTTGGGGAACCATTCCGTCAAGAGCATGGAAGGAGTTACAGAAGGGGCTTCAGGTGCTTGTGATGCCACTTCTATAATACGGACCGCCTAGCTCACAGATGGAGTGTGCACAATTAAAATAGGAGTTTCTCTTTTTTACTCCATGCAAATGAGGGGACACCTTGTGCTCGTGCCGCATTACAGTCGCAGGCCCAGAGGAAAACAAGCAATGGTAATGCATCAATTTCACCTACGTAAAGATCGAGTTTCCGCAGTGGAATAGGCAAAAGGGCAGACGTATGGATGCCTTCCTGATGCAGGATTCATGTCTACCACTTAGTGATTACCTAAACTATATTGCATCCTTTTAAAATATTTTTGCATCACTACATTCCGGAGATGGCTCTATCGGTTACGTAGTATGCCTAGAAGATGATGCATTGTGTTAAATGCCACCATAGAAGAGCTAGAAAAGAAGAGAAGAGAAAATTACAGGACAAGCTACAGTATCAGGGGCAGGCACATTACGATGTTTTTAAATTAATGGATGTTATCTGTGTGATGACCGCAAGGAATAGCTTGGAGATAATATCTAAATGCAAGCCGCCATACGATATGTTATATTACAGGTTCATTTCTTTGTGGGATTCTATTAGATGTGGTCAAGTTGATTAACTCAGTTTAGTACAAGTGAAATGGTAAATTATGATAAAGGCAGTGCATGAATTAAAAAACTTTTTTTGATAATACTTACTTTGCTTACCACAAATGCACGTGGTGTTGGAAGGAACAGGATGTAGAAACGAATGAATGATATGAGGAAACTTTATGCTTGCCACATAGTGAAGAATTTATACGTAGTTAACCAAAAGGTAATGCTTCAGGCAGGAATGATGTGGCAACAGTGTTTGAAATATATATATATGGGTAGTTCGAGAAGTGATAAATTAAGTGATCAGCAAACATACTGTTTGAGAGTAGGGAGTTTCCAAGTAATTTGTACTGATCACCCGTGTGTTAAAATTTATATAAAAAATCACGATAGACAAGATACCTATTAGCATGAGCATGTCAGTCCTTCCTCACTGTTTTTGACATTGAAAAGAATATAAATGTGCCAATAACTGACCCTCATTTTTCCATATGATTAAGACCATCCTGTCAAAATGCGTAATGCTTGTTTGCTGGTACTTGTTGGATTAAAGAACTTTAACTTACTTCACTCCCGACTGGAGGGCTTGTTTACTTACATTGTGAAGGCCGGGTGAGATTGCATTTGGAATATGTAACGGTGACTCCATGATCAACTCCCGACTCGCTTGGCTGAGTCGTCCTCCTGTCAAGCTTTCATTTGGTTTCATGTGGTTCATGTTTAAAGGACGCCCACCGGCTGCCCATTAACTGCTACGGAGGACTTGCAGTGCTTAATTTGTGCCGGTGCTTTCCGGTGCTTAGCACCTGTACCTTTTTATCAGGTTCTACACTGCCACTGCCAACTTTTATCAACATGACGACTGCACTGCAGTCTGCACATCATGTGTCAAAGAGTAAATTAAATATAATTGATTTACGGTATTGTTCACTTCACTCTCTTACAGTCTCCAGAGTCCCAAGGTGAAGAAGAGTATTGCTGTGCAGTGCGTAGCGAGCGAGCCCGATAATAATGCCATCTCCATGTTGCGATTACGAATCAAATTGCTTTCAGTGTTGCTAGTGGGCGGGCCTAAGATTGGGCTGTTTTTGGCTCTACTATAGGGGTAGAGGGCTGGGCCAGCGTGCCGTGCGTAACTTTTTTTCATTCCAGGGACGGTTGACCACACCCTGGCACACACGCACTGCACAAGTAACCAGCACGGCAGTTAGCACAACGTGGAGGCGGGCATTTTCAACCTGTAGCAGCCTTCTTAATAAGGCAGTGCCACCAGCAGTAACCGCAGTGAGTAATAAAAAACAATGCTGCTTTATCTGGCGCGTGGTGCCGATCTCCTGAACCGAGTCAGAGCCTCAGAGGCCCCAGCAATCATGCCACCGGTGTGGGGCGGGGTACTGTGTGCAGTGCAAATGCTCTAAGGCTGCCGGAAGGGCAGGACCTTGCCGAATTTATTTTAACCCCGGTCTACTCTAAAGTGTCTGACATACTTACTTTTACTTGACTGGCACTGCTCACAAGAAATCAAATCCATGAAAGCCAATGCAGGATAAATATTATAAAGGTGTGTCAATATTTCTGTAAATGTACATCATCATCCTGTGATTTGCACGGTGAGGAAAGTGCCACCAGCAGTAACGCTAGGGCCCGTGCAGCCTTCCTGTCCATAGACGGCAGTTCCTGCTGGTTCATGAGCCCCTGTTTTGTGTGCTTCTTAGGTACACAAAACACAACAAATTGTGTTTACCAAACAGGGACAGCAATAATTCTAGCAACCATTCACAATTGCCAAAACACATTTGCGATGGGGTTGGAGCCTTTGTAGTGGGGGTTGTTAAAATGCCCACGGTAAACATGAACACAATGCTGCCAAGTGGCGCAATGTAATATGTTACATCCTCAACGAGGCAGAGGTTTTAGACAATGAATAGCAATTTGCTTGGCTGTTCAGGCACTACAACACCCAGAATGCAATATGCTCTCCCGTGTCCTCTGAAAAACAATTGGATGTTGGTGAAACGCATGGGACGGATGCCACTTGTCAACCATGTACAGTTAAAATCGACAATCACAGCCAACTAGTAGTGTGAGGCCAGGGTCACACTGGCTGTTGGAGCAAACAGGGTGTGGCTGAAGGGCTGACTGCCTGCCCTCTAACCGATCAGTTTGAGGGCCGTTTTTTGCGGGCTTGTTTTATAGTCTGCTAGGCCGGTTTTTATTCTTGGTTTTACTAACAGCAATGAGGAATAAAAACCAATGCTGCTTTTACTGGCGAAAATCGACAGTCACCTGAAGCGAATCAGAGCCTCAGAGGCCCCAGCAATAATGCCACCGGTGTCGGGCGGGGCACCGTGTGCAGGGCAATGCTGCGAGGCTGCCGGAAGGGCAGGGCTTTGCCCTTACTTAATTTAACCGGTCAACTCTAAAGTGTCTACTGCTCTACGATGTACTTTCTTTACTTTTACTTGGCTGGCACTGGCAGTGCTCTAAAGAAATGAAATCCATGAGGGCCAAAGGGATAAAAGAATGTGTCTGGTAATCTTTATGTAAGTCATGTGATTTGCATGGTCGGTGTGGGAAGTGCCATCAGCAGCAGTAACCACCGTAAGTAATAAAAAATAATGCTGCTTTTACTGGCAGTGGTGGCGGTCACTCAATCCCCAGCAATCATACCACCGATCTTTGGCGGGGCACCGCACCATGTGTATTGATACGACGCAGCGCAAAGAATCGTTCTGGTCACATACATGTGGCACAAACAGTGCGCAGCCAAATGACGTCCCGCCTGTCCCTGATTTCCAACGTCCCCAACTCACTCCTTTATGTACAACACTCCCTGGTCGAGATGACCTTTCTAAAATAAAAATAATCTCTGCACAGCCCCCTGCAGCTGGCTGTAAGTCCATTTGTGCCACATCAAACACTTAAAAATACAGAGAACAGTAAAGAACACTTTTGAGCACCAGGGGCCATTAGAAGCACACTTGCTAGCTGACATATGAGAACAGTGATGCGGTTAAAAGACAAAACTCAACAATACCTTCTATTTGCCACTTCTCTGTGTCCGGCAACATTGTCCCTGCCTCCATTAAATGTCAGTACACAATCTACTTAGTTTAGCATCGTCTTGCTACCAATACAATTCAAGGAACAGAAGGACCATCAGCGCTATAATTAAGGCAGACCCACTGTAACACTGACATTCTGCACGGACAAGTGTTCTCTCTCTTTCAGCAGCACCCTTTTCAAGGCATCATTTCCTAATTTATTGTATTCGTGTAGAGAGTATTTTCACCTTTTTTTGTGTAATCTCTTCCAAATTACCTCCACTGAAGCGGTAGGATCTCATCAACAAATTTCGAAGTCTTTCTTAGTGCCCTACACTCTTTTGTTTGCACAACCAGTTTATTCATATTTACTTTCGAACAACAATATTGATTGCATATAATACAGAAATGTGCTTTAATTGCACTTTTGATTTCATCTTTTTCGAAATGTTCACAGGGCAGGGGAACCTCCTAGCAAAACCTTACTTGGAGGAAGGCTCCCTTGCTGAAATTCAGATCGGGTATTATATCTGCCTTTCATCAGTGCCAGTTGAAGATGTGGGCTGAGCCAATAGATTAAGTGGGTGGTGCCAGTGGAAAGTGGGTGTGGCCTCCGACAAATATTTGAGCACCTGGACTTCATATTTTACAAATTAAGCACTGAGGACTTGGCAAAAGTTTGGGCCACTGCAGGTGACTTTTGCCACTTGTGGAGCGGGGGGCCTGCCTGCTAATGACTTGCGAGCACTTTCAGAAGCAGCCGGAGTCTGGTATGGTTATCAGACCCCAATACGACTGAGGAGTGAAGACTTTAACAATCACAGGTACTGGGATAATGGATTTGCTTAATAAATATGAGGATGAACATTTTTCACAAAGACATGCACGTAAAATGTTACCAAGCCCTGCATGGAAATGATTCCTTTTGAAAGCTGCAACGTGATTAAAGTGCAAGTTCTTTTTGTGAGATAGACAAATAAACAATATGATGAAAAAACGGAAGGACATGGCAATACTCAAGGATTCAAAACAATGAACTGTGAACTGGGTTGTTCCAGAAGTGATAAACTAAGTGATCAGCAAACCACTCGAACATTCTCATTATTGAAAAACATTTAGGACATACTGTTTAAGAGTAGGGAGTTTCAAAGTAATGTGCACTGATAACCCATGTGTTAAAATTTATATAAAACCATCAGGAAAACAAGATACCGACTAGCATGAGCATCTCAGACCTTCCTCACTGTTTTTGACATTGAGCCGTATTTAAATGTACCAATAACTGACCCTGATTTTCGCATATGATTAAGACCATCCGGTCGAAACGCGTAATGCTTGCTTGCTGGTACTTGTTGGAATAAAGAACTTTAACTTACTTCACTCCCGACTGGAGGGCTTGTTTGCTCACATTGTGAAGGCCGTGTGAGATTGCATTTGGAATATGTAACGGTGACTCCGTGATCAAGACCCGACTCGTTTGTAAGGGTGGGCGACAAATTCCGTTCCGCTCGCAGAACTTGTGAAATTTCGATAATGTCAAAACTTCCGCGATCCGCGGCGGAACGGAATTCAGGGGGGCATGAGGGTAGAGGTATAGGCTTGCACAGGATTCATTCTGGCACGATGCTCCTGTCACAAAAATTAAACCTCAACAGGAAGCACTTACAGATATAAATAAAGCAGGTGCCCGAGCTGAAGCTCAAATTCAGTAACGCATTAATCAGCCAAAAATATTCGTGAGCTAGGTCGAGGCTGGGCAGGTGTGCTTTTCTCCCCATATCTACCGTCAAAAATGAGCTGTGATCCTTGATGGAGCTCTGTGCATCCATGACTTTCTCGAGCGCAATCCCCGTTAAGTTCCTGTGATCAGGAGCTTCTTTCTCCTCATCTGCTGCTCTGATCAGTCTCTGACCCTTTATAAACAAGAGACATGTGAACTCGCATAGAAGCCCCACCCGTTTGGCCCCGCCCCACACACTCTAGCAGTATGCAACGTCTTCCCTCCCTTTCCCACCTATGATGGACAGCTCACTCAAGGGACCCGGCACCTTTCGGCGCGGTGGCAAAGTTACAGACACACATGTTCACGGAAGACAACTCTTCTGGCCCTTTACGCAGCTGTAGTGTAGGAAAAGCACTATACATTTACCCAACGAGGTAGCACACACATGGGCACGGGAGACAACTCTTCTGGCCCTTTACGCAGCTGTAGTGTAGGAAAAGCACTATACATTTACCCAATGAGGTAGCACACACATGGTCATGGGAGACAATTCTTCTGGCGCTTTCCGCAGCTGTAGTGTAGGTAAAGCACTATACATTTACCCAACGAGGTAGCACACACATGGTCACGGAAGACAACTCTTCTGGCCCTTTACGCAGCTGTAGTGTAGGAAAAGCACTGTACATTTACTTACTGATTAGCCAGTAGAAAGTACTCCAGTTGAGTAGAGGTATTGCATAAAACGGTGGCATCTTCATGGCTCAATATGCAGGGCAGGATTCATTCTGGCACGATGCTCCTGTCACAAAAACTAAACCTCAACAGGAAGCACTTACAGATATAAATAAAGCAGGTGCCCAAGTTGAAGCTCAAATTCAGTAACGCAATAATCAGCCCAAAATCTCCGTGAGCACGCGAAATTTCGCGTGTTCGCGGAGATGCCGTTTTGCGAAAGGCATTTTCGCAAATTCCGCCCACCCCTACGTTTGGCTGCGGCGTCCTCCCATCAAGCTTTCATTTTGATTAATGTGGTTCATGGTTAAAGGACGCCCGCCGGCTGTACATAAACTGCTACCCAGGACTTGGCTAAAGTTTGGGCCACTGCACGCCCAGGTGACTTTTGCCACTTGTGGAGCGGGGGCCTGCCTGCTAATGACTTGCAAGCACTTTCGGAAGCAGCCAGAGTCTGGTAGGGTTATCAAACCCCAACACGACTGAGGAGTGAAGACTTTAACAATCACAGGTACTGGGATAATGGATTTGCCTAATAAATATAAGGATGAACATTTTTCACAAAGACACGCACGTAAAATGTTACCAAGCCCTGCATGGAAATGATTTCTTTTGAAGGCTGCAACGTGATTAAATTGCAAGTTTGTTTTGTGAGATAGACAAATAAACAATATGATGAAAAAACGGAAGGACATGGCAATACTCAACGATTCAAAACAATGGATTGTGCACAGGGTAGTTCCAGAAGTGATAAATTAAGTGATCAGCAAACCACTCGAACATTCTCATTATTGAAAAACATTTAGGACATACTGTTTAAGAGTAGGCAGTTTCAAAGTAATGTGCACTGATCACCCATGTGTTAAAATTTATATAAAAACATCACAATAAACAAGATACCTACTAGCATGAGCATGTCAGTCCTTCCTCACTGTTTTTGACATTGAGCAGTATTTAAACGTACCAATAACTGACCCTCATTTTCGCATATGATTAAGACCAACCCGTCGAAACGCATAATGCTTGTTTGCTGGTACTTGTCGAATAGAGAACAGTGGGCCTGATTCACATAACTAACTTAAGACAAAATCCTAAACTTACTGCCATTTTGGTATTCACAGAAGGCGCTTACTCATTTTGGTAGTCACAGAAGGCACTTACTCATTTCGGTATTCACAGAAGTTAGGAGTCCTAACTTTAGGACTCCTAAATGCCTTCTGTGAATACCGAAAGTCTTAAAGTTAGGATTTTTCTCAGTTTAGGAGTAGTAAAGTTAGGACTCCTAACTTTAGGGCTACTAAATGCCTTCTGGGAATACCGAAAGTCTTACAGTTAGGATTTTTCTCAGTTTAGGAGTAGCAAAATTAGGACTCCTAACTTTAGGACTCCTAAATGCCTTCTGTGAATACCGAAAGTCTTGAAGTTAGGATTTTTCTCCGTTTAGGAGTAGTAAAGTTAGGAGTCCTAAATTTACTACTCCTAAACTGAGAAAAATCTTATGCTGTGAAGTCATGTGCCATGGCCGCTGCACTACACCTGTGGAAGTAGTGTCAGCATGTGTTTATACCTACTAGGATGAACTACTGACCCGTACTGGTCTGAAAGTCCTGGGGTACGGGAACTATGTGAGGTATTGTGTACAGTCTCATGGTGCTAGGCTGAGCTGCTGCCGGACTCGGGGATGAAAGCGTGAGTCCAAACAGTGTGTCATATGCTGTGAAGTCATGTGCTCTGGCCACTGTGCCACATCTGTCCAAGTAGTGTCAGTATGTAGTTATACCTACTCGGAGGAACTTTTGTTTCAAACATTGTAACTTGTGTATGGTGCTTAGGGGGTGTTATACAGGGAGTGCGGAGGTAAATTCGCACATATCAAATCAATTCGGTATTTGTAAAGTGCAAACTACTCACTCCTACGTGTCTGATGGCGCTGGGGGCGTAAGCTGAGCTGCTGACGGACTCGGGGTAACGCCGGTGAACTACTGATCCCTACTGGCCTGAAAGTGCTGGGTACGGAAATTAAGTGAGGTATTGCCTAGAGTGTCATGCTGCTAAATTGAGCTGCTGCTGGACTCGGGTATGAAACCGTGAGCCTGTGTTTGCTATGCTGTGAAGTCATGTGCTCTGGCGCTGTGCCACACTTGTCCAACTTGTATATGGTGCTTAGGTGGTGTTGTACAGGGAGTTCGAAGGTAAATCAATACGGTATTTGTACAGTGCAAACTACTCACCCCTATGGGGGAGTAGAGGTGGTGATCAAAGCGAGAGCTCTGTGCTGCAAAGTCAGATGGTCTGGCCGCTGCGTCACAGCTGTGTGGAGAATACATTTTGGCGAAGGTGCGGGAGTTGCCGTTACCTGGCCCTAAAATAGCAGGCCTAAGTTGTCAGTTATAGGGTGGCGCTAAAAGGAGCCTTTGTGTTGATGAGTTGGAGCTACATATAAGTGCGGATGCACAGCTTCAAGTTATTCAGGAAAACTCGATTTCCGTGATCTGTGAAGTGTACTCCATTACTTCTGTAGATATCAGCCATATCAAAACGTAGGTTGTTGTTGTAGATGGACTCTGAGGTATGCAGACACAGCTTTGTTGAGTTTCTTCCTAGATTTTTCAATCTGAGGACAAAATAGTTTTGACCATTTCCACTTCTGTCTTTGGCATATATTGGAATATACAAAGACAGTTTGAGGGAAAAGTAACATCAATTGTCCAAAGGTGTCCTTCATAAGCATTTCCAAACCTACCCCAGTCAATGTGCCTAGGTTGTTTCCGCCTCAGTGCACAATCATGAGGTCAGGGTGTTGGAAATGAAAACAGGTTTTAACCAAACGCAACAATTGGTGCCACTTCAATCCTCTCTGTGCAAACCATTTAATGTCCACATTTTGTAAACCTAGGTCTAAGTCAATACGTCTCTGTTCTGCATACCTCTTGCACCAGAAAATATAGCTATGTCCTACGATCGATACTAGCATTTTGAAGGTATGGCTGGAAGGTATGGAAAGATGTCTGTAGCTCATGCAGTTCCTTGGTAGAATAAGAGATATGTTTAAAGATGGGGAACTCCTTTTTATTGCCATACAAAACGATACGTGATTGGGAAACGAAAAGCATTCTTTTTTAAAAGTAGGGTGCACATTCGTTTTGTGGAAAAGCATCTTTGTGATTGGTTGAGAAAAAGCAGTTTCAACGTGGAGTACATATCATAGGATAAAGGTTGTCTACTCAACCACACCTGCTACTTGCATTTGGAAGGCACTGTTCAAACTTAAAACAATCGTGAACTTTTAACCTGCATGTGCCGTTAAATGGTCGAGGAAATGTGGCAGAAAAATATGGTTAAGTTTAAAAAGATTGATGAACTTTTAACCTGCACGTGTTGTAGAATGTTCTAGAAAGTGTGTTGAGTGAATACGTTGCACTTCTGACTTCTATGTGTTGTTGAATATTTAAAAAACTGTTTATATGGAAAATTAAAAAGAAACCAAGAGAGAGAAGTTTTGAAACCTAAAAAAATCAACAAACTATTCTAATTTGTTCTTTACATGTATTTATGTGTGGAGCAACAACATTATAGACAGAACAGCACCAGGAAGAGGAAGAAGCAGGGAGTGGTGGGACGGGGGAGATGGGCAGAATGGCAGACATGCATAATTAAGTATAGCACAAGTATAGACAAACAATGGCCAAAATGAAATACACCAACAAGGAGCACAAGTCACACAACTTGCCAACATCACACCAGTGAACGATCATAGAAATGAAAACCACGCTGCATTCATACAGGATGTATACAAAGGCCAGTTGTTGGTGTTGTGGGATGTCTGCGACCGTGGTCATCATGGATGAGATGCCCAACATGTGGCACATGGGCAAGTTCACTGTCTGTTACGTTGCAAACAGCTGCTCCTCCCTGCCACGAGCTCCCACACTTTTGTACGGTGTGCTGTTGTATATCATGCACTCATACGGCACACCATTGTAAAGCCTATTTGCGCATGTGCTTCTGCCTTCCAACTACACCATCACAGTGCCGTTTGGAGGTGGTGCATGCCACTTTACAACATTGACTGCTGCGGTCCTTGTGGCAGGCCACACCAGAACACAGAGACACACTTACCGCACTTCCTGTACACGTAGATGTCCGAGACACCCCATTCCCGTTGTTGGATAAGCACACCCCTGCACTGACCTGTGTACTCAGGACCAGTACATGCTGGTTGTGCATGCAGGCGGATGCGAGAGTAGCTACATGTCCAGGCTCACTGCCAACACTGAGGTGATAGCACACTGTTATGTTGCAGGGCTGGTGCCTATCATGCTAACACAATGACCAGAGGGACACACTTACTCAGATGCGGGTTTGGGGGCGTTGGCGGTCCCGGAGTTATTCCGAAGAGTCTTGTGGCCCTCATGGGTATCCCTGTATCATGCTCATTTATTTTATGGCACCTGTGGGTGAAGAGATCTGGCGCCGTGGCCAGGGCGACTGACTCCGGAATCCGGGGATCACGTTCGATCCCTGGCGACGGAGGTAGCTTAGTCCAGCACCATGTGACTCTGGGCAATAGCTTGCTTAATCTTCCCAATGGCCCCCAGCGCCTAGAGACCCTTACGGGTGATTGTTCACGCTTTACAAATGTGGATTATTAATATTATTATTCTGGTGTGGCTCTTGGCTGTGTTCTATTTCATGGTGGAGGTAGTCGTCCTTCTTACACCATCAGAAAGCAGGTGTAAAATCCCTGGTGCTAACGTGGCTTATTGCCGGAATTTGTTTCGCATTGCAGTTGGTGTGAAAGTTGTGATGTGATCTGATTTTATTGCGTGTGCAGGACAATATACGAACTGGGCAGTGTATCTCGTCAAGATCCAACACCTGACGCCCTATTCCCAATCAATATAAATACAATGAGGTTTTGTAAATGATTTTGTGTGTACACTGTGAGGACAGTCACTACGTCAGTGTAATTCAATACAGGATTTTAATATTTAGAATAAATTGCAAAGGTGCACCTCGTGTCTTTTTGCACGGGAACGGCTAGTCTGCATTTCAATATCAGCACTTTAATGGAAGTAAAGTTGAGACAAATCTAACACACTATTCAGAAGTTGGTGGAAACTGCAGACATCACCAGTATTCCTGTGATAAGTCCTCCAAAATTTAAGACCATGGTGGACTTCAAATAACAGTAATAAGAACAAGAAAGAGTTACACAGCAGTTAAGAAAACAACCAGAAACGTTATAAAAAAAAATTCAAACGTCATTTTTTTATTAACATATATCAACGATAAAGTAATAAACAAAATGTATCCCAAAAAATATAACATAACAAGGTGGAACACTGCTGTGGGGACCATGGATGTGGACGACTGGAAAATAAAGCACAAAATAAGGACGTGTGTAATGTGCATATCAAAGGAGAGAGACATAGAGAAAAAGAGAAGGAAAAAAAAAAGCTAGAGAGAAAAAGAGAGGGAAGGAAAGAAAGGGAGTGAGAAAGGGAGAAGGAAGAGAGAGCGTTAGAGAGATAGAAGGAAAGAAGGAAGAGAGAGAGGGAGAGAGAGAGAGAGAGAGAGAGAGAGAGAGACACTGCTGCCCCTGGGCATCCATGAGCAAATAATTACCTGGTGCCACCGGAGTGTGCAGCAGTGGGCACCCCACATGCCCTGTCAAAACTCATCCCAGATATGTCTCTGAGTCCTGAGTAATGAATGGCGGAGACCACATCAGGTGCTTGGCAGATCGCACAGATGTCGCTGAGTCCTGAGTCATGAATGGCAGAGACAACATCATCTTCTCCACGGCGCGGCAGATCTCACACATGTTGCTGAGTCCTGAGTCATCAATGGCAGGGACCACATCAGTTTTTGGGGCTGCTAAGCCTGTGGAAGTTAAGTTTGTGCCACGTGATGGTAGGCCCCTGATGGCGATATGAGCTTCGGGTGGCACTAAACCTGTGCATCTGAAGTCCGCGCCAAGGGGGTGGTAGGCCCCTGAGGGCTATACAGATTAGGGTGCAAGTAACCTTCTGTGGAAGTTTTGAAAGACTCTTTATGGTGGAGACACGTGGAGCGTCCGGCATCTAGTCAGCACCGGCAATAAAGGATGTGACGTGGTCGATCTATTATATTTGCGTGGTCACATGGCCTGTGACGCATGTGCCGGACGGGTGTGGTGTGTGTGCAAACCTTCCCTCAGGGAGTGGGCGGAAGATGTGGAGAACTGGACCACTGACCTGCACACCAACAGCGAGTACGCCTGCAACAGGTAGCTATGTGGGGCCATCGTCGGAACGTAATCTGAGTGGTGTGGCATGGCGTACAATGGTACAGGGCAGGGATAGCTACAATGGCGCAGCAGACTCGTAGTACTGCGTCTGTGAGTGGAGTGGACAGCCCGCAGTTGTCCCTCTGCAAGCCTGGGTGCGAACTGTTCATAATTCACACTACATAAGCATTGAAAAATCATTTTGTGATTCAGTCTGTCAGCTGGCATTTGTCCAAGGTATTTGTGAAAACATATTGGAGTTCTTTCTGTGATAGATACCCCTTTGACGCTGCCTCTCCCCACGTCAGCAGGTAACACACCCTCTTCCAACATTACCATCATACCCCCAACAGCCTTCTTGAGCCCGGAAGTGTCCCTGTGCGGTTGGACAAAGAAGAGCCTAGACACGTATAGATTTACATATAAAAAAAATTATTTAAAGAAAAGAACAACAAATAAGACTGAAGGGAGTCTGGTGCTGTGGTCGCTGGCACGAAGTTGGGGTGACTGCCATTCAGGATTCAGGACACAGTTACACATGTGGGATCGGTTTGTGTTAAAGAAGGTTAGTGGCACAACGTGCTGTTTGCCTTGCATATGGAAATATGCCTCATTGATCAGAGGGAGTCTGGTGCTGTGGTCGCTGCCATGGACTTGGGGTGACTGCCATTCAGCACTCAGGACACAGTTACACATGTGGGATTGGCTTGTGTTAAAGAGGGTTAGTGGGACTAGGTGTCTCCGGCCTTGCATATTGAAATATGCCTCACAAATCGAAGGGAGTATGTTGTGTGGTTGCTGCCTTGGACTTGGGCTCACTGCCATTCAGGACTCAGGACACAGTAACACATGTGGGATCAGCTTCTGTTAAAGAGGGTTAGTGGCACCAGAAGTATTGAGAGTGTATGAGCCTGTGATGATGCTTGGTGTGGACGGCTGCACTGGGAGCAATGTGTCTTGGCTATAGGACTGCGTGATGTGGAATCACGACTAACTGAATTGTGAGGCCTGCTGATTGTAGTGTAGGCCAGAGGTAGCGGTGAGCAAGGGCCCACAACCACGTGCATACGTTGGTGGTGTCACCAGCCTGCGTAGTGCAGGTTCAGTGGCACCACTTGTCGCCAGCCTTCAATATGAAAATACTCCTCACTAATCGAAGGGAGTGTGGTGGTGTGGTCGCTGCCATGAAGTTTTGGGTCACTGCATATGGAAATATGTCTAACTGATCAAAGAGAGTTTGCTGCTGTGGTGGCTGCCATTGACTTGGGGTCACTGCCATTCAGGACTCAGGACACAGTTACACATGTGGGATCGGCTTGTGTTGGACAGTGTCAGTTGGCACCATGTGTCCAAAATTCAAATTGCGAGGTCTGCTGCCCACAGTGTAGACTGCTGAGTGTTCGTTTGTACTTGAAAATGAATTTGGTGATTGTACTAAAGGTATAACTGATATAAAAAATGTTCAAGAAGAAAGGATACTAAAAGGATATTATGTAGATTTGAGGCCTGTAATAGTTACTTGCCTAGTGGACTCTGTAGTTAAGGAATGAAGAAATAATTTGCATTGGTAGCCCTAGTGAGTGCAGTGTACGCGTATGATGAAAAGATGAAATAAGTATAGAATACAGTGACTAAGTGTTGTATTTTCTGAGTACAATCTTGTTGTTAGAAATTAGCATTTAAAAATGGAATTGAGAGCTGTACTGCCTGCAGTGTAGACTGCTATTCCATTTTAGTTTTCATTTGAAGATTAATTTGGTCATTGTAGTAAAGTTATATCTGATATAAAAAAAAAGGTTCTTGAAGCAAGGATACTAAAAGGATAATATGTAGGGTGTAGGAATGTGATACTTACTTGCCTACTAGAGTCTGTAGTTGCATATGGAAATACCCCTCACTAATCAAAGGGAGTGTGGTGGTACGGAGTTGGGGTCACTGCCATTCAGGACTCAGGACACAGTTACACATGTGGGATTGGCTTGTGTTAAAGAGGGTTAGTGAGACTACGTGTCGCTGGCCTTGCATATCGAAATATGCCTCAGTGATCGAAGGGAGTGTGGTGCTGTGGTCGCTGCCACGACTTGGGGTGACTGCCATACAGGACTCAGGACATAGTTACACATTTGGGATCGAGTTGTGTTGAACAGGGTTAGTGGTAATACATCTACATTCCTAGTTTGAATTTTATAATGAGTACGTCGGCAATAAATATAAACATAGTTGGGATTTTCACCAGAAACTACTTTAAACTTTGTTATTTCTTTTTAAAACTTCAGAACAGTATTATCTTCCATTTGTTAATCAACACCTAGACATATCAAACTGTTATTTTCTGTACAGTTCTCTTGACTAGCAAAGAAACGTAAGTCTATATCATCACAAATTTGTTTTATAACATTTATATTAAAACTCGATTTCGTGCCGCAGGAAAACCTAGACTTATCCAGATGGTTCCTGTTGACTTTGAACATAAACTTACAGATGTCTATCGATCCGAACATTGGTAGGATCCAATTTCTCGATGTGAAAGTATCTTCAAACTGAAGCTGTACATTTTTTTCCTAAGTGTCTTCTCCTGTGAAATTTCTTCCCACATTTCTTTGAATTCTGTCTTCTCAGAGTTGGTAATATATGACGTGACATAGTGAGAAACAGCAATTGAGTTATGTGCATTATATTGTATGTTCATATTTGTATTTCACATCTTCAAAATCTCCGTATTGTAATCATTATTGTACTTCGATGCTTCTGTTCTTTTTAAATTCTAAGTATTTTAGGGTGATTTTCGATTTCATTGAGGACTTAGGACACAGTTACACATGTGGAATCGGCTTGTGTTGAAGATAGTTAGTGGTACCATTTGTCGCCGGTCGCTCACAGTGTAGGGCTGAGGTAGCGGTGAGCTAGGGTCCACAGCCACGTGCATACGTTGGTGACCCAAACAAACCTTGCATAGTACAGGTTTAGTGGCACCACGTGTCGCCGGTCTTCCATGTGGAAATATCCCTCGGTGATCGAAGGGAGTCTGGTGCTGTGGTCGCTTCCAATGAGAGCTCAGGACACAGTTACACATGTGGGATTGGCTTGTGTTGAACAGGGTTAGTCAGCACCACGTGTCGCCGGTCTTCCACAGTGTAGGCCGGAGGCAGCGGTCAGCAAAGGCCAAAAGGCAGGTGACGTTGACTTGAGCTGCACAGATTGGGAGCATTTGGGCTTCTTAACCCATTATAGTCTCTTACACAATTTGTGTCGCTACTAATGTTGAATTGTTAACCCTGTAACTCCGGTGTAGGGCGGAGGCAGCGGTCAGGATGGGCGCACATCCACGTGGCGTTGAGTTAAGCTGCACAGTTAGTGACACCTGGAGTACTCAGCGTTTGCGCACCTGGCGATGAGACGTGGTCCCGGCGGGCAGCACTGGGAGCAATGTGTTTTGTCTAATGACTTCTGCGTTGATAAGGCCACGTGGGGATGACTTTTGGTGCAGTGAGTTAGTAGCACCTGAAACACACAGCATGTGCGCAGCCTGCGATCATGCGTGGTCCATGCGGGCCGCACTGGGAGCAACATGTCTTGCGAACTGGACTGAGACATCTGCAATCGCCACTGCATCTGAATTGTGAGACGTGCTGTCCGTAGTGTAGCTCGAAGGCAGTAGTCGGTACAGACATAAGTCTGCAGTGCTGTGCCGCTGGGTTCGCAGGGGCCCTGTGTCAAGGAGGCCCACAGTTATGGCGGCTGCCACGTACCAGGGTGAAGGCTGCCGTTCTGACAGAGTCATTGGTCTTCCCACAAGTGAACCATGCCTAGGGCCTGGTCTATTTATTCATATTCCTACGCTGGAGTGGTGTACGTTGGAGCAGCCCACTCCGCTTCCATGGGGGGACAACACAGCACCATGACCAAGATCTTCCCCACTGACTGAGGTAACATGGTTGCGTCCACTGTGCACTACACTACAAGTATCAATAGTATATCACCACATGGAGAGGTTTGTGCTTTGCTTAGTGAGGTCTGTGCAGCACATGACCGTTACACTTGGCATTGTGTGCTTTATCAGTGATGGGTGACCTGCCTCCTTCATATATAGTTGGTTGCTCATTTCCCAACATTCAGCTATTGTGTGGCTGAGGGGCATGGCGTTTTGGGAAGGTCCGTTGATCAGTTTTGTGCTGCCTCGGTGGTAGTAGGAGGGGTGGTCCGGGGGGGAGGTTCTGGTGGTGGTGGGGCTGGGTGTTGTGGCGTTGTTGGGTGTATCACATGTTGGTTTTTAGATGTGGCTGTGGGTTGGGTCGAAATAATGGAGTAGATAGTCGACCTCCTTACACCAGTTAATTGTTGATGTTAATTTGTTACTGCTAACTCGGCTTATTGCCTGCTTTTTGGATCGCATTGCAGATTTGGCTGGTCATTGAAAATATGGGGAAGTGGTGTTTTCGTGGTTTTTTTGCACGGGAACGCCTACTGTGCATTTCATTAGCGTTAGATGTGGCTCTTGTTTGTGCCGATTTTGTTGGTGTAAGGTATTGATGGAAGAGTGGTGAGATTTGCAGTTTTCACCAAGTTGAGAATGGGATGATAATTAAAAAACACAGAAAAAAGATAGGTTTAATGAACGTTATAAATAGAAATTAGCATTTAAAAAACTTTTGAAATTCATTGAGAAAACCGTAGGTTTCAGGGACGTTATAGTTAGAAATTAGCATTTAAAAAACCTTAGAAATTCACTGAATATACCATAGGTTTCAAGGACGTTATAGTTAGGAATTAGCATTTAAAAAACCTTAGAAATTCACTGAAAAAACCATAGGTTTCAGGGATGTTATTGTTAGTTGGACATTGGACTCATATAAAACCAGAGAAATTCACCTGTTATAGTTAGTTGAGCTAACTATAACTCGCACCCCCGTAATGCACTGCTGATGACGTCACATATTACATCACTCATGACATGGTCAGTGACATCACTGATAACATCACTGAAGACATCTCAAATGACATCATTGATGACATCACTGGTGACATCATCCACGTGAAAATCAGATGCACCTGATCAGACCCTAATATAACACTTGATACACCCAGTCTAAAAATACAGACTATAATTTTCGAAACCGTGAACATACCAATACCAGTTAGTGCATATCCACTCTCTAATTTGTAGGTCTACACACATCCATTCATTCACCTGTACACTCACTCATACATACATTATCGTATCCAGTCACATATCTATACAGACACTCACACACTGCCTCTCATTCTTAGAGTTATTCACACACCTAGTCAGTAATGGAAATAATCAATAACACTTTCATTTACTCACCTGTACAGTTGTACACATACCACATCACGTATTTAAACATATACTAACACATACTTACACTCTAATACAATAACTAATACAAGGACACACTGATCCTTACAGGCACTCACTCTCACATATAGTCATTTATACAGTCCAACACTCATATATTTTGCCTTTCTCATATGAAGTTACTCACATGTACCACTGAGGCATCCATTCACTCACCGAGACACTCATACACATACTCACTCACCCATACAGACCTTCACAGATTCAGACTTGAACACATATATCTAGTGAATTAGCCATTCACACATCTATGCAGAGAGTCAAACCCCCCACCCACGCAGACACTCAGGTACTCAAACAGGTACTCAGACAAGCAATGAATAGCTCATATAGATCCTCATTTAGTTGATAACCAAACCATGGAACTGCTTACACACCAACTAAAAACCTAAACTGTGTGAATGTCTATATCAGTCGCTAGCACATGCATTAAGCAAGACATAATTAATTAGTCACTTATACAGTTAGTAACACACCTACTTAATCATCCATCCTGAGTCTTATACACTCATTCATTCTTCAATACACCTTGGCATATATATATTTATAAAACATATTTAAAGACTATCCATAGTCTTGAGGAATCATTTGGGTAATTTTAGGTCTTGCCTGCTTACGGAATAGAGTGCTGAAATCATTAGAAGAAATTGAATACTTAGCAGCAAATGAACCAGACAGTACAGACATTCTTAAAACTAATATGTTGGACACATACTATCCGAAAAGGAGTCGACATCTGGAACAGCTATGTCTGTATGAAGTACTTCAACATTACAGCTTTATAAGAAATGTTAAACAGAATTTAAAAGAAGGAAAATATGCAGTAGTTGGATGTCATGGTTGTTTAGTAAAACATGCAAAGGGTGATCTTATAAACCACAAGAAACTCAGTTGTGAAACTCCAGATAAGCGAGAATTTTACTATTTAGCACTTCTCCAACTCTTTAAACCATGGCGTAGCGAAAGTGAACTACTTGGAGACTTTGACTGCTACAAAGATTCTTTTAATGCAAGTAAAGATAGCATTGGATTACAATTTTCCCTACATATTTAAAAATGTTGAATGATGAAGTTGAACAGGAAAAGACTATTACAGCTGAAATAGCTAATGAAAGTTCTCAAGATAGTCAAAGTAGTGGTCAATGTAGTCAAGATCCTCTTGGACAACCAATACTGGAAAATGAAGCAGCATGAAGTCAAAATTGCAATGCAACAAGCACACGAGGAGAATATTACATTGGAAAAGTTAGAAGAACAACTAAATGTTGAACAGAAAGAAATATATGTACAAGTGAGAGAACAGATAGAACATGGTTTGTTGCATAAAAAAAAGAATATGTGTGTTCATCTTTTAAACCTCTTCTGATGTACATCAGTGGTGAAGCTGGGACAGGTAAAAGTTTTTTAATTAAAGTTTTGACCAGTTATCTTAAAAAACTACTGGTTCACATTTATGTTCTGTGGTAACAGCCTCAACTGGATTAACTGCACACAATGTTAAAGGAGTTACTTTGCATAGATTACTGATGTTACCAGTTGAGCATGATAGTAAATTACAATATCAGAAGTTGTCTGGAGAAGCTTCTCATGAAGTGTCAAGAGTGCTGACAAAAATGAAACTATTAATTATTGATGAGATGAGCATGGTCTCAAACTTATTGCTTACTTATGTACACTTAAGATTGCAGCAGGTATTAAAAACAGATTATGACGTTCTCTTTGGAGGAAAACATTTAATTGTATTTGGAGATCTGTTACAACTAACACCTGTAAAAGGAGAACCAGTGTTCAAAGCTCTTCAACATGAAGACACAAAGAAATCTCTGGAAAGTATTGGAAATGTGAATCTGTGGTTAAATTTTAAATATAAAGAAATCACTCGGACTATGCGACAAGCAAGAGATGAAGATTATGGAAATATTCTAAAAGATGTAACAATTGGTGTTGTAAGCAAACATGGTAAAGAAACTTTTCAAAGTCGTCTACTAAAGAACTTGTTTACAAATGAAAACACACCAGCAGAAGTAATGTACAAGAAAATGAAAGAGAAAAAGTCTATAGTTTGCTTAATGCCTACAGTGGAAGAGTGTTATACATTTAATAGAGAGCTAATGAAATTAGAAAATGTAGAAATAGTTCACATTGAAGCTATTGATAAAATCGAGCATCAAGGAATAACAATTCTTCTTTCAGAAAAAAATAGTATTCTTTGGAAAAGTCTGTATCAAAAACTGCTGGCTTAGAAAAAGAATTAGATGTATGTTTAAACTGTCGGGTAATTGTGAGGTGGAATCTGAATGTAGAAGAAGGTTTAGTGAATGGAGCAATGGGGAAAGTTGTTGATCTTGTGAAATATCAAAATAGAAATGGAATTGAATTCTTGAAAGTTAAATTTGATCAGATTAGAGATGTAAGACAGATTGCGCGTTGTGCTGTACGTTTTTTGCTTGTAAAAGACTTGTATGTTCGTAGAAAACTGTTTCCCTTCTGTTTAGCATATGCAATAACTATTCATAAATCTCAAGGGTTAAGTGTAGATAATGCTTTGATAAATGTAAGAAGAACTGTGTTTAAAGAGGTAATGGTATATGTTGCATTATCTCAAGTTAGAACGATGTCTGGTTTGTATTTAATTTACTTTGATGAGAACAAGGTTAGTGCTGATGTTAATTGTGTAAGAGAATATAATCGTTTGAGAAGGCTTTATGCTCCAAGTTTAGGTGAATATCCTATTTATGAGAAATGTGTTGTGTGTTCAAAACGCAAACACGGTGAAGAATCAACTATGGTTGGAAAGCAGAAACAAAATCAAGAGAAAAGAAAAGATGTAAAGAAGCAGAAAATAGAAACAAGTGATGATGTTGTCGGATTCCAATTAGAAAATGCTTCTGGTGTCAACTGCTATGATAATGTTATTCTAAACGTTATATTTTATCTTGAAGATGTTTATGGTGAAATTATGGAAAGTCAGGAAAAAAGATTATGTTCGGCAGTTTTTACTTTATTTCAAGAATTGAGAACTGATAGAAGTAAGATCCATTCTGCTTCTGGTATTCGCCAACTGTTGGATACATGTACTGGATCTTTAACGTTCAGTGCTAATATACAACAAGATGCACAAGAATTTCTGATGGTTATGCTTGGAGTACTAGAAGATGAAGGTCTTCAGATTGAGAGTTTATTTGAACTCAGTTACAAATAAGAACATAAATGTGAACAGTGTTCGTTAACTTCAAGCACTATAGTTGACAGAGAATGATTTCTATATTTGACAATACCTGACTGCAAATCTGTACCATTTTCCAAATTACTAAAAGAAGCAGATCACAAGATGATCTGCTCTCGTTGTAAATCAACAATGCTATCTACATTATGTCTACAAAGATATGGAAAATATTTGATTATATTGCTACAACGCTGTAGACCAAATGGAAGAAAAGTGGAAACCACAATAAGAAATTGTGTTGCTAGTCAAGTATCTATTTCTGGAAGAACTTTTGCAACAGTTGCTATTGTTTTCCATACTGGAAGTACTACCACAAGTGGACATTCTACAGTTTGTTTAAAGTGTAATAATGGTTGGAGTCACTGCAACGATACACACTTGGAAATTAGACCGAGATCGCCTTATAAATACCCAACTCATACTTGATATTTCTGAAACAAAGATTTTAGATACACCATTCGGCTTTGTGGGAAGGTGTAAAGATATTTTAAGGAATTCATACTGGATGCTTTCAAAGCGAACTTTTTGATACATTATTTGATGTATTGAGAAAATGTTCACAGAAACTACGAAGTAAAGGTAAGATTTGAAGATTGGAAATAGTATTGGATGTGTTATTTGTGTTGATTTTGTATTATATTTGTGAGAATTAGGGATTTGTTTTTTTTTCACAATCTAGTTGATTGGTTTTTTTCCCTGCTGTTTGTGATGAAACTACTCTGACATCACTGTGAATAGGGAAGTTAAGTAGTAGCTGATGACAGC
The DNA here is from genome assembly GCF_964204655.1 of Triturus cristatus. NCBI lineage: Eukaryota > Metazoa > Chordata > Amphibia > Caudata > Salamandridae > Triturus > Triturus cristatus. Next base: position 504,284,545 of record NC_140587.1, read on the forward strand.
AAAAAAAGGGAGAAAAATTGTTTTCTGAATGTTAAATTATTTTGTATTATTTAAAAACTCACTATAATTTGTGAAATATATTACATTACATAGTAGTTTTGCAGTTTATTTAATGTAGTTGAAAAGTTAGAAAAAACAGTAGTAATGAAAATAGCACAATAGTAGTTTGATATTTAAAAAACCTTTGAAATTCACTAAAAAAAACATAGGTTTTACAGACGTTATAGTTAGAAATTAGCATTTAAACAACCTTAGAAATTCACTGAAAAAACCATAGGTTTCAGAGACGTTATAGTTAGTTGGACATCTGACTCATATAAAACCAGAGAAATTCGCCTGTTATAGTTAGTTGAGCTAACTGTAACTTGCGCGCTCGCAATGCACTTCTGATAACGTCACATATTACATCACCCATGACATGGTCAGTGACATCACTCATGACATCACTGATGACATCTCAAATGACATCACTGATGACATCACTGGTGACATCATCCACGTGACAGTTTGACACACCTCTTCACACTCTAATATAACCTTTAATACACCCACTCTAAAATACAGACTACCATTTTCGAAACCATAGACACACCAATACCAGATACTAGATACCCATCCACTGATTCCTATCTATATATTGTGAGCCGGACATTCACTGATACAGTCACTCATACATGCTGTCACTCATCATTACATCAGTATAATATCCACTCATATACCTATACATACATTCACACAGTGCTACTGATCCATAGATTTACTCACACATCTACTCAGTCATGCCAAAAATCAATCACACACCCATGTACTCACCTATGCAGATATATACACACCATCTGACTTATTTATACACACACCATTTCCCTTATTTAGATAGCTACTATCACATACTTACTCTCTTTTACAATCACTAATACAAGTACACACTTGTGTATGCAGACACTCTTGCAATCAATCTCTCTCACATATAGTCAATTATACACTCCTACACACACATATACTGTCTAAAAACACCTGTACACACAATTAGCTACCCATACAGCCCTTCCGAGATGCAGTTTTGAATGTATAGAACCAGTGAAACAGCTATTCAGATGTGTATGCACAGAGTCAGACACCCCCACCCACTCAGATAGACACTCAGACACCCATACAGATACTCATACAAACAATCAATAACCCATATAGACACTGAAGTAGCTACTCACCAACCCATGCACCTGCTTACACACCAACTGAGAGACTAATAGAGATATTCACACAGTTTAGTCACTAATCCATGCATTCAGTAACATATGTTCAATCAGTGATTTATAGAGTCAGTCATGCATCTACTAAATAATCCATTCAGGCACTTATGCATCGACTCATTCTTCAATAGACCTTGTCTTAGATATATAAGAAAAATATTTACAGTTTACAGAATAACACAATCACTGGATGATGTCATCAGTGATGTCATCAGTGATGTCATCTGAGATGTCATCAGCGATGTCATGAGTGATGTCACTGACCATGTCATGAGTGATGTAATATGCAACGTCAACAGCAGTGCATTGCAAGCGTGCGAGTTATAGTTAGCTCAACTAACTATAACATGCAAATTTCTCTGGTTTTATATGAGTCAAATGTCCAACTAACTATAACGTCTCTGAAACCTATGGTTTTTTCAGTGAATTTCTAAGGTTTTTTAAATGCTAATTTCTACTATAACGTCCCTGAAACCTATGGTTTTTCAGTGAAACAAAAAAAATATATATATATACATACATATTACCTACTGGCAGTCGCCAGTAGGTAGCTATAGTTAGGACCTATTTTCCATAGGAAATCCGCAACATTCTATCTGGAATAACGTTGGCACCGATTGACGAATCTTCGCACAATTTTTCAAACGTTTGGCCAGCTCCGGTCCGCTCCTATCCTGAAACTTTCACGGTGATTCATCAAGCGGAGGCCGAGAAGAAAGGGGGGTTCCAAAACGCGTTTTCCCCATGCATTTTTCCATAGGACCTGTTGACGCAGCTACAGCCCGAACTGCTTAACGGAATTACACCAAATTTGGCAAAGAGGTAGTCCTCAGTTCAGACTCGTGCCTTTTGCTTAAATGGTGTAAACCACTCATCTCATCGTGAGATCTGATTGGCTGTCAGCAATTCATCCAAAGAGTGTTGGCAGCCATCTTGGGACCAATATACATGATAGCACCTCATTAAAAAGCATTGCAGTTAATAGAACGTTTTAAGACTTTAGTTACATTATAAATCATTTGTTGATGGTATCATACTCATGTTAGGAATTCTGGTGTGTTCTAAGGTGATTTTACCATGTGAAAAATCCTTCTGCTGGGATAACATGAATCATGTTTGAGAGAAAAATATTTTCTCATGCTTTTCCCACAGAGGTTTGGAAGGTGATCTATAAGCTAACCTGAGAGCATATTTTCTGTAAATTCACATTATCTTTCTCAGTCATGTGAGAATGAAGTCTTACATTCTCAGTAAAACATGTACATCCAACAAGGGCAGAGACTGTCAGTTGATTCCTTTATGTTCTACTGCAGCTTCCCATAGTGTTCTAAAGAACAACTAGAGCGCTAACAGTCCTACTTATGACAAACGTATGGCACACCTGAACCCATCTTGATTGGAATAAAGTGGTAACTCTTAAAACATTTAATTTAAAAAGGAACAAAATGAGGGGATTCATTTTTCCAAAGAAAGTATGATTAGTGCTGCAGAAAGAAAAGTTAGGGCACATTTTGAGTGACTTCTCAAATCCTCTTCTATTTCATTAAAAACTTCTGACATGGAGACTGAAACATGCACTTTGAATACCAGTAGCAGACTTCCCTGGTGAGCAGTAGCTTTACTACAGTGATCTAATGAGCAACTAGAGTGCTAACATTCTGAATTTATGGCAAATGTGTGACCCATCTGAATGCATTCTTGATGGAATCAAAGTAAAAAACTGAAAGTATTCCTACTGAGGAGACTGTAGTAAATGAGGAAATTAGGAAACTTCATAACAAATAAGTCTCCCAAGATGGCCACCAGAGACAAAAGAGCCCAAATGTAGCCATATATCACCCAGATGTAGCCCAAGTATAGCCCAATGACAGAATGTCCCAGAGTGTTCTAATGAACAACTAGAGCGCTAACAGTCTTACTTATTACAAAAGTATGGCACACCTGAACCATCTTGATTGGAATAAAGTGGTAACACTTAAAACATTTAATTTACAAAGGAACAAAATGAGGGGGTTCATTTTGCCATAGAAATTATGATTAGTGCTGCAGAAAGAAAAATTAGGGCACATTTTGACTTCTCAAATCCTCTTCTATTTCATTAAAAAATTCTGACATGCAGACTGAACCCTGCACTTTGACTATCAGCAGCAGACTTCCCTGGTGAGCAGTAGCTTTACTACAGTGATCTAATGAGCAGCTACTATTCAGAATTTATAGCAAATGTGGGATACATCTGACGGCCTTCTTGATGGAACCAAGTAAACAAGCATTGAAAATGCAATAGGTCTCGCCCTCGTTTAGGTTAAAGCAATTCTGTTTGTAATTAGGTGGCTTTTTAGCTTTGCTTGTATTAGTGTTTTTCAAACTTTCATGTACATAACATGCATATGTATGCATATATGTATATGTATGCATGCATTTGTATTTTTATTTATATAGATATGCAGATTATATATATGTTTATATATGTAGGTATATATATATATATATTCACTGAAAAAAACATAGGTTTCAGACTACAATCACAGTGCTACTAAATCCTCCATCCAGATATTTATATTTATATATCCACTCATTCTTCAATGCAGATTGCTATATATATAATACATATTTATTTAACTAACGAACCAAACCATATTCACTGGATGATGTCATCAGTGATGTCATTTGAGATGTCATCAGTGATGTCATCAGTGATGTCACTGACCATGCCATGAATGATGTAACATGTGACATCATCAGCAGTGGATTGTGGGCGCTCGAGTTATAGTGAGTACAACTAACTATAGCGGACGTATTTCAATGGTTTTGTACGAGTGAAATGTCCAGCTAACTATAACAGCCCTGAAACCTATGGTTTTTTCAGTGAATATATGTCTATACATATTTTTATTTTTTATTTTTTTTGTAGCTTGAAAGACCTTTCCTGTTATGCTTGATATGGGCTTTCCTTCTCATCATTTTGAGTGCAATACCTGATGTATGCATGTTATGCTTTACTCCTTACATAAACATGATTTATGTATATGTGCATGCGTGAGGCAACACCTGCGACCAGAAATATCTCTTAATTAGGCATTGGTTGCTGCTTAGTTATAAGCTGGTCTGAATCCCAGAAGCAGGTTTAGCTTGCTTGAGCTAGTTCTTCAGTTTAAATAAAAGATATATTTAACTTACAAATCAGTCTAATATCATAGAAACCTGGATTAAACAATGAAGGAAGGGATAACTTTGTATTCACAAGCCCTAGCTATATACCTCTTTACTCTTGTCTTTCCATTTTAGAAGATTACATTAACTCCTGCTCTTTCCTAACTCATTGCTGTGCCCTTTGTCTCACCTGATAGTTTCATTATGACTGCAGGTTGAGGTCAGAGATCGGAGATTCCATGAGCATCCTTGGTTCTTGCTTGTGTGAGGATCCACATCTATTTCAGCTAAGACAAAGCTCCAGGTCATTCCTTGAAATGGGTAAATGTGATAGGATGAAGTGGCAGGATTGGGCAAGATAAAACAGAAGGTAACTAGAAAAAGGTGAGACCAAGAAAAGAGGGTAAAGAAAAGAGATTGAAAAAAAGTGAGGTGGGGAGAATATAGAAGGAATATGTAATATAGGGAGTAGATAGTTTAAGTCAAAGAGAAGGGGATGCTTTGGGATAAGGCATGAAGTGAGGAGATTGGGCTAGTAGGATTGTGGAAACCTGGAAAGGTGTAGAAGGTGAAGATAACTGATCCAGGAGCGCAGGATAACTCCAGAATCATGAGCACACTGGTTAGCTTTTAGAGAAATATTCATATGGTTCCGTCTTATCAGCAACATACTCTTATGTGAAGTGCTCAAGGAAACCACCACCCTCTAGACAAATGGTGGTAAGCAGAGTCTGGAAGCTCAACTAGGAGTGACAGGATGTGATATGCTGCATGGATGTACAAACTATGTAAGGCTCAGCTTCATAACCACTAACGTAAATAGAGTCAAATGTTTGTCTTTCAGAAGATACAAACCAGGTCATCACAATTTCTTAGTTCCTTCAAAGATTACAGAGTCTATGAGGTCCATCTAGGTTCAGTGCAAGAGAAACAAAAGGAAGGCTGACCTTCTTAAATCACCAAGGATAATAGAGTTGATGAGTCAACACAGGTATGGCAGACTTAGAGAGACAATGGGTTCACTTGTGTAGATGCTTTCAATAGCCGTATTTGAGAAGCAGCAATCATGTATTTACTAATCAAGTTAAATTCAATAAAGTCCATAAGCGAGCAACACAGACACCTAAAGGTAGGGTCCCTGATGAATCCTCAATAGCTTCTTCATCCCTACATTCCATTGCTATGCTATCTGTACCAACAACCTTCTACATTCTTAAGGATTACATTACATGTCTTACTGATACTATAATACATGCATAAATGATAACTATATTTATATATTGGAATATACAATCTACCTCCCATTTTATAATACAAGAAACAAAAAAAAGAAACAATGTGTACATAACAAAGTCTGTACATCACAAAATCTATAAACTTCTCTGGAAAATTTATTCTTCTCCCACTACTTGAAACATTTTTGTTAAACGTGTTTTGTGATGTTGCATTACAACTTTCTTCCTGATGCTCCACTACAGTATCAGATTCACAGTTTTTTTATTCACAAACCTGGTATTCCTTCTGTCATAACCCTGTTCAATACGTTCATGTCAGTGGCGGCTCACACAGGTAACGCTGTGGGGCAGCTAGTTGGAGCGGGGGCAGGGCTGGGTAGGGAGGTAGTGGAGTGTGACATACGACGGGAAACTGGAGAGTAAATAAATAAATAAAAGCACTTAATTTGCACTCGCAGCATCGCAGAGTCAGAAATGCTGTGAGCGCAAAGCGCTTGTATTTATTTATTTATTTCTTTACTCTCCACTTTCCCGTCCTATGTCACACTCCACTACCCCGACCCAGCCCCGTCCTGCCCTGCCTCACCGCCTCGCTGCGTTACCTCTGCGATCCGTCACTGGTTCATGTTAGATATTTATTCTAACCTTGTTTCTTGTGTGGTTGTATTGCAATACCAACAAAAATAATAATTTTCTCTAGTTCTATCTTTATTTTTCCACAAAACCTCTTGACCTGGTTTGAGTAAGACAACTACACTTTAGTTCCACCAACCTTTGCCCTTTAATAAAAAAAAGCCATTTTTTTTATTTTTAGCACTTGTAGAGGTGATGAATATGCTGGTTCACCTTTTTCTACTCTCACAGGTTTCTTTACTATATTCCAGTCACCTTCTTTGAATGTTTTTAACTTTGCTATATAAATTGAGTCATGAAACATCTCAGTTGTCATCTGATTTCTGTTTTTATATGACTTGTTTTACTGTTCCTAGAAACAGGCCAAAATAACCAATTTTGTGACATTTTATACTTTTTTTTACCTACAGCAGGACATCCTGAATAATCACCCAGATGTGACTTTGAACCACACCTAGAGCAAAGAATGGGGTTTTTAGAATTAAATCTACTAATTTTAGCTTTATCCTCAAGTATATCAACATTTCTTTTTGTTTCCTTCCCTGTTTCCATACATACAGCAGGTACCTGTAGAGAATCATGAGATAATGCTTTAGTAGATAACATAGACTGTTCTATTCCTTTGGCAATGTCAATGATCTCATGCAATGTTGGGTTCCTGCATGCTAACAGTCTCCCATGCACCTTTTTTGAATAGCACTGAAAAACAAAATTATCCCTAATATAAGTGTCAATTATTTTGCCAAACTCGCATGAGGCTGCAAAAATGTGTAACAATGCAATATATTCCTTAATACTCTCCTGTTCGAGTTGTTTTCACATGAACGATCGATTAATCTCAGCCATGACATGTGGTTCTTCTTTAAACTCTTTTGCCATTCTTTTAACTGCCTCTTCATATTCTTTCTATGGAATAAATTGTCCTGCTGGTGGTTCTATCTCAGGCAAATTATCAAATATTTCTTGGCCTGTATTACCTAGAAGACCAAACATTAGTGTTTTCTTTCACTCTGGTTCAAATTTCTTTTCATCAATGGCAACTATGTAATTTTCGTATGCTCTATACCATTTTTTACACTTCATAATTGGCTTCCTTGGATTTTGTAACAATAGTGCTGGCTGAGTTTTTTCATTGTAATGTGCCAATGCATAAATATATTTTTCTTTATCAATTCAAAATGGTAGTCAAAATACAGCTGTTCACAAATGTAGAATTGTGGGATTCAGTAATAATTTGAGAAGTACTGTACCCAACATTACCAAAATATCGCAAAATTAATGTGTTTCATCTATTTACCGGCTTCTGAAGAATATCAAATGTTTTTCCATATTCGCTGTAAGTATACCATGCACTATGCTACTAAATTTCTTGGAATATTTGAAGCGTTAAATTAAATGCATATCTTTGAATTTACAGCACAGAGAATTGCCAGATTACTGAAATCCTTTACCAATTGCAAAACTAAGAACAATGTATATCTTCTATTGTGTCCGTGCAGATTAGGATATGTAGGAAAGACATCCAGATCTTTAGCTACACAACTCACGAAGCATCGATCGGCCATTTGCACTAAAAAAAACATGGCGCCCCTTGTGAAGCATTATATTGAGCTAGGATACAAACCAAGAGATTGGTTGGCTTATACCAGAAAAAAATCAACCATAAACCAGGCTGTGATCCAGAAGCTATAAGAAAAAGAAGAGAAGTATACTGGATTTTTACATTAGATACTGTTACTTGTGGCCTAAATCAGGAAATTCCATGGGAGCAAGCCATACGTTTTAAGGCTGATTGAGTTGACTTCCTGTCTCCAGCATTCAGCTGCCTATGCTAGTCTTGATGTTTGACTCATTGGTATAGGGCGCTATGCCACTCCATCAAATATCAGACACATTTATCCTCGGGGGATATTTTCCGCCATCTTTTCCACATAATCATCAGTCCACAGAAGTGATTGTAATGAATGTAGTCATAAGATTCTTACCAATTTAGCTACTCATTATCTCTCTTCACACATCATTCACAGATTGTGTTTTTTTCTTACCCAACTGCATACCTGCGAATTGGAGACTAATCATTTCCTTTTTTCCTATTCACATACTTTTTCAGGAACAGCTGTACCTTTTTAATAATGGCTGCCGTGTTTGCTACATTTCCTTTCAGTTCCTTCAAAAGCATGTGACAGGTCATATGACCGCATCTGTCAGTTTCGTAAATGTTGAACTTCTTTGAGTCTATTCGTGTCATTACGTTTTCCATTTTCATGATCTTTTTCTTACTCATTAGACAATGTGAGTCATTTCTTCTGAAGTTTGATTGGCATCAACAGTGCTAGGGTTACATGGTGCCTTTACCTTTTTATTAACGGCCACTGTGTTTGCTACACCTTTTTTCAATCCAGTTGAAAGCACGTGATAGGTCACATGACCGCAACTGTTGGCTTCCTAATTGTTCAACTCCTTCGTGTCCATTCTTAATCAAGATGGCGTCTGGCTGCTGACTTGCTACCAGCGGTTCATCCAAGTAAGGAGTTTATTGGTAAAGCATGATTCTTCTATGTACTCATTATCTGCTCGCCCTTGCAGATTATTCAGCACAAATTACAATGCGTCCATTACTGTTTTTAGATCCAATATAATGTATTTGTGGCAGTGGCCAGATTGATTCTCATCTGGCTCATTGTCCGCCACACATTGTGTAAGTTTGCGTTTTTGAGTAGCGTATTTTTGGCATTTTTTTGTGTTGGCGGTAAGGTTAACGTATGCCCTTTGCATCTTGTTTATAGGCTGTTTTTAAAGACGGACCGTCTGCATCATCATTCCAGACAGGTCCCCTTGAGTTGCCATTTCTCGATTGAATCATATGTTGGACACCTTGTTAATCTATTTGGTTTGTGGATGTGCTTAACCATGGTGTCTTTTTAGTGTCATGATCTATGATGACAATCAATGCAATTTTTCAATAAAAATTATTTATTCTATATTCAGATAAATTCCGTTCCCATACAACATTGGAGAGGATTTCTCTTACAATGCCTATACTGTGCCTCGCATGCTCCTGCAATACTCAGGGTATTTTTTGACAACTTATCCTATATGAGACCTACCTATACTGGGTGTCAGGGAAACTCTATCAGCAATGTAACAATTTTGCCCTCCTCTTCTGGGCACGTTTTTCTAATCTGGTTAAGGTATGGCATGGGTATCCACTGAAATAGATATGCAGCACCGCATTTAGATATTCATCATTTTGATAATTTCTTTCGTATGCATAGAATCTCTGGTATTTGGGACTTTACACACCACTGCTTACAGATGCGAAGCAATGAATTACTTCATCCTATCCTTGTATTAATCATCCTTTTTTGAAGGAATTATATATATATATATATTTACCATTTTTGTACTAACATGCATCAAGATACCTAAATCTGTGGCATCTGCTGATGAAGGGACCTTGTGTGCAGAAACGCTCATAGATACCATCTGGTTTCTAGTCACGTTCTCTTCTACAGTTGTTTCTTAATCCATACACCATCTGGTCTTTAGCTGTGTTTTATCAATTGTTGTTGTGTTGAACCTAGCTTTTTCTATCATCAATATCTTTATGAAGTAGACCAACCAGCTACTGTGGAATTAATTATACACGTTATCGTCTATTTGAATGTTTTTAGCTATGAGAATGAGTGAGTGAAAGTAAATATGACTGGAGTGAGCATGTGGATTGATTTATATTTCATGTTTTTGTACTGTTTGAAGAAAATAAAACACATTTTGTATTTTTCTAATACTCTGTTCCTTCAGTTTATTATGAATTATTGTCTATTTCTGATTGTTATTTGAGTTGCGTTAGGACTTTGCATTTATATTGAAACTAATGTAAATGCACTTGACCGTATGCAATGAGCCTTTTTCAAAATGGCGGCATGCAAAAGGCACGTTGCGTGACCCCACGTCATGTTTAGAAAAGACGTGCTTGAATGACGTGCTTCAATGATGTCGCTGAGCTCTTTGCACATCACACCCACACTCCTGCAAACTCAGAATGCGAAGGGAATCTTTAGTGGGTGAGAGTAAGGTAGGAGGAACCTATGGGAGGCACAGTTTTCTAAACAATTCCAGAGTTAGAGACTATCTGACACATGCATCAACGTAGGCGCTTGCGATTCCTTAATTGCGATTATTAAGGAATCGCAATTAAGGAATCGCAAAAGCCTATGCATGTAGGAATCGCTAAAAAAATAGCGATTCCTACACGTTCCTTAATTGCGACTCGCAATTCCTATGGGCCTCCAGGCCTATAGGAATGAATAGGAGATTGAATGAGCTATTTGCGAGTACCAGTAGGTACTCGCAAATTGCTCATACAATTTCAAGGGTGCAAGGGTGTCAAAATGACACCTTATTGCACCCCTGAAATTGATCTGTGCACATATGTTGCACACACACATGCCCTAAGGACATGTGTGTGCGCAACATGAAACTTTGAAAAATGCACAAAAGTGCATTTTTCAAAGTGTTTGCAAATTACCATGAAGTTCAACTTCATGGTAATTTGCTCCCCCTATTAGCGAAATCGCTAATCTTTTTACTTTAATGCATTGCATTTAAGGAATCTCAATTTGGGATTCCTTAAATGCAATCGCAATTTAAGTAATCGCAATTTAGAGATTCCTTAAATTGCGATTTTTGCATTTGGGATGATGCATCCCAAATGCAAAAATACCGGTTGCAAAGGGGCAGATCTGCCCATTTGCGACCGGTTTTTCCTTTGATGCATGTGCCTGTATAACCTTACTTATGGTTGAGGTGACTGCAGTCAGTAGAATATGCAGCATTCTAATATCTATCAGTTATTACACTTGTCTGCAACCTGTAGAATCAGCACCTTGTTAAACCACATGATAAACTACCACTGGGCAGTTTGAGTTCATCCAGGAGGGGCGGAGATTCAAATTCTGAAAGACACATTTTCCTAAAAACTACTAGAGATTATAGAGACATTGATATGGAGAGTCCTGTTATCGGCATCTTGCCGAGATGCTGATAAAAGGACTCTGTCAGATTGGAGCTTATGATGGTCTCCATTTATGCTTAAAGTGCACCTGACCTTTTATTCTACTACATGGTCTTTTAGTGCGGAGCAACATTTCCACTATAGCTTTCCGTCAGTAATTGGGACAGTCTTCACAAACATTAGTCATTTAGAGCTGCATCTGATGTACTCAAGTCACGTCTTACTGAGGTGCCGCTCTCTTGGATACTGCAGTATATACTGACTAATTCCATATGGGACTTATTACATACAATACGTGACCTTTAATAAAGTCACTGCGTGAGGAAACGTATAGGCTTATGTGTATGAACACTCTGTACTAGTAATAACAATTAGGTAAATGGTGCGATACCATCAGTAGATCTTGGTATCGGGATGTTATGTTGTGTAGTGTTATGTTATGCAGATTTGTAGTGTGAACTATCACCCGGGAGGGTATCCTGGTGCTGAGCAGTTGTGAGTCTAGCCAAACCTAGGTCTAGAGAAACTGCTAAAAATTCCAGGTCTTCAGCTTCTTGCAGAAGTCAAGAAGTGAGGAGAAGTCTCGTATGTATATTGGCAGGCTACGCAAAGAGTCATTCTTACGTAGGAAAAGTGTGATGGGAACACTCAAACAAAGTTTATAGCAAGCAGTCCTAAGGAAATTTAATAACAAGTACAGTGCCTCATTCTTTTAATGATTTCTATTACAATATTATAATCCACATCATAGTTTGATTGGAAAAACAGTCAACAAATGTTCCATCTATCAGACTTATTGAAGGCTATTATGTTCATTGGGTTTGTTTAGTGTAGTTTCGGTAACAGCAAGACTGATGTTCCTTAAATGGTGATGCAGATGTGGTTGCTTTGGAGTACTCTAGAATCTTCTTGATCATCCGTGCGGGTAGCCATGAACTCTTTTCAGTGCTGACTGGATGTAAGTGTGCATAAAGTTAAGCAATGAGCCCATATATGATCAAGACCAAAGGATTGATGATTTCCGTTATTTGAAAAGGGCTAACAAAATTAGGAGAAAATGGTAAACAGGAAGGCATACGTAACGAGTTGACAGCCATACCAAATCACCCACTTGATACAGGATGTCTGTGTTTATTAGCATGTTTCATATATGGAGTTTTTGCTGCATTAAGGGGTTTAATAACATTGCTTTGTAAAAGATATGAAGTGTGAATGCTTTCCTGGACTGGACTGGTATTGCCGGGCATGTCAAAGGCAGCATGCGAGGATAGAAAACAAATGCACAATGAACTAGAGAGTAACTAAAACAGAATACAAACTCAGCAAGGGATTCCAGAGAACTCAATGAGTATAATATTGAGTCAAAAGGCATAGATTTTGGTGGCCTAAGATACATAGATATTGCTCCTTAGGCCACCAATAGCTACGTGTTTTGAGATCTAGAGTTCGTTAAAAACCTGAGTGCCCACCCAATGGAGTGTCATGACACCTGTATAGTATCTTTTTATGTTAGAAAGATGTAAGAATTAAGTTTTGATCCTTCCTGTATAGGGATCCCTTTTGCTGACAAGTTTATGTGTCTTTGGCAAACCAGAGTTCTTTGTCTATGGTTTGTTTGGACTGTATGATTTCACTATCCCGATTTATTGTAGGTTTGTGATTGGTATCCCTGAGTCAGTATAAAGCATCTGCTTTCCCATGTCAATTTCCTGGATGACAGTCTACTGTGAAGTGAAATCTGGAAAAAAGGAGCAGCCAATGTGAAAGACATGTGCAAAACATGGTTGGTGCAAAACATGGACTTTAGAGAGCCTAAATTCATACGGCCCATCCAAGTAACTACTTCAAGATTTCACGATTCATAAATAAACAGCAGTACAGTGCCTGTTCTACCCCTTTAAACATGTTGAAATTGGCTTAACCATGATTTGCGCATTTATGTTCCGATAATGCCATAGCACCATGGTGCAAAAATTACCCCTGGCACCCCAGACACAGAAAAATAAATGGCACCTACAGAGTACAGCTCCTATTGTGTGATCCACTACATTGTGAGTGAAAACATGGCTTCTGGCCTACACTGTGTAGCCTCAAGGCAGCAACTTTAACCCTGATGCACAGATTTTTTTTAAAAAAGATTAAATACATTACTCCTAAGCACCCCTTGCTAACCACAAGGTAGGGTGCGTAGTATTTAAGAGTGAAACGTGAGATATTCAAAGAAGCATGTTCACCAGTGGCTAAGCCCAAACCAACATTGTCACAGGTCAGGCTGTAACTGGCAAAAAGGAAAAGTCAAAGTAAAGATTATACACTTCAATCTATGACTTTGAACCTATACCAGCGACTGACTCAATACAAAGACATTTGTATATTAAATAACAATCCAATTTAATGGTGAATTCTGTTTTTATTAAATATTTTGCAAATGTAACTTTTAAAAACTTACCTTCACCCTACCTGAAGCTGCTAGAGGCTATTTTGCAGTAGCTCTCCAGCATCTTCGCAGCCTGTACTTTGCCTAAAAGAGGTGTGAAACAGGTGTGAAAACTGCTCTCAGAGCAGAGAATATGGCCTGGGAGTGAGTGAGTAGGTGGTTTTCAACCCATGGCTGGAAGACCAGTTTGCATGGGCCCTAGGGAACTGTATTAACTTCAAAGGATGGATAGATATGAATACGTGCTACTACCTGTTTTTTTTGTAGTTTAGTTGCTGGTCCTATTTAAACTTTTTTTAGAACTTTTTTTGCGTGCTCCCGGGGCGGCGTTTTCATTCAAAACGTCATCGGTACTGTTAATTGCTGCACTTCGTTCATAGATGTGTCCCCCTGGGCACAGCTTAGATCAGATCGATCTTTTAAAATATTTGAGGCGACTCGTTGTAGATTGGATTTCAGTTCATGTATTTTATTCATACATTGTGAATATCTCTAAGTTGATAATCTTTGTAGTTCTATTTTATGGACTTTTTTCTCCAATGCATTTCGGGTATAGGTACCCTTCGTCAGGGATTAGTCCTGCAGTGAGAATGTAAGTATCATGAACAACTGTGCACAATAGTATATTTTATTGGCTGAAACATTATTATAAAGAACGGTGTATTAATACTAATGTGGTGTCCATGGAACAATTCTTATAACTTATTTATCTTACCCCAATGACTTTTACCTTGGCTTCCCAACTGCTTTGCAGTCTGTGTGATTTTTATTGTTAAGCACGGATCTGTAAGCCGATTTTATTGAAACTGAAATACAAAAATGGGAGACACAGGGTGAGATTTTTTAGAACCTCTGTTCTGGTTTATTCTCTTTTAATAAACTGATTTTAATGCAATTAGAATACCACTTACTGGGGCTGCCACTAGTTCATGACATTCACACGTGTGCTTGCATTTGACTTTAGAGCTTCTTTTACCAATTGTTTACTCACCCAAAGATACCTGCATGGTCCAAGCTTGGAGAGCTTGTTAGTTTTTTTTTTAATGTACATGTGAATTTTAAAGACCTACTACAGAACCTCCCCATAGACTTACAGCGTATTTAGCAAATGTGCCACTTCACAAATTTCTAACTCAGTGGTCCATTCTCTGTTGGCCATGTTGTTGCTTCACAGCGTCAGACCGATCTCTCTGTCTTATTTATTCGAGCACCCAGCTCACTGTGTGTGAGTCACGTGTATCCCTTCCTTTGTTGTGACCCCTCCTTTGTAAGTGGGTATGATGGAATTTGTCGTTTCCAACTCAATTTAAATTTTTAATTGCACTAAAATGAAGTTTTCTTTGTCATTCCCTTTAACTTGGGCTACATTTACTCATTGTCATCATTCATCATATTTGGCCAGATTTATAAATTTTGCAGCTCTGACATTTCTTTAAGCTGGTGATTGCTATATTAAGTCTCAGAATTAGATTTGCCTCCTTTTTCATCAGACTCTGTTTGCAATCTCCACCTCTAGGATCTGGTTGAGTCATTTAAACCACAGTCCAGTGAAATTCATTTTCCGAGTGATTTTTTTCTCAAAGGATGAATAACTGATGGGGCTGATGGAACTTTACGGCAATTCTCGGCTTATGTTCAATAAACATATTTTTTTTTTACATATGATACATAGGAAACCACACATGTGGTAAGTGTGTTGCTTGTGAACAAACAATTGATGGCACGGAATCCACACTATATAATACCAACAAGAAAGATGTACGATTCTCAAATTGTAAGACAAAGAACGCTTTGTATGGTATGGATTTGTATGGTATGGATTTTGTAAAAATGTAATGAATGTGATGACAGTAAACTGTGAATAATTCCTTTTGATCATGTTAATTGATTTACTGGTAAAAATGATTTAATTGTTTCAGACAAGGTTTCATCATAAATATTATACATTTAGAAAATTGAAATGTTTCGTCATAACCATTTGGTGCCTGTGTCCTGGGTCACATGACTGTAAATAGTTGGCAGTTGCCCTTTGTGTATTCTACCCAGACAGTGGGACAAAGGGGGATTGCATGTTGACAGGATGGGCCATCCTGCCAATATGGGTGGGTGGAAGTTTTTCCCTGCCCCACTTACATTTCAATGAGTTGCCTTCAGCACACTCACAAAGGAACTTGGCATCAGCCTTTTGTCACCTCCAGACCACTTGCAGCCTGGGCAGGAGAAGGGAACAATAGATGTTTCTCCCACAGCAAAGGATGGAGCCAAGTAGAATATTAGACCCTCAGACCAACTCTTCATTTCACTCCTGGACCTGCGGAGCACAATCAGGACTGCCTTGTATTAAAGAGGACTGCCATGTTCTTTGGAGCCTGCCTTGTACCCTCACATGACTGACCTGCTGCTTGAGGCATGCCTTGCTGCTTGAACCCAGGACTACCAGAGTGACACCAAGGGCTAGTTGGTTGGCCTCCCAGTTCGAGCCAAAGGATACAATAAGCTCCAGCAACTTTGAACCCGGCTTCTGCATCCTGTCTGAAGAGAGTCTTGTCCCTCAAGTGGTGTCCAACCAGTCCTGAACCCTTGGAAGGTGCCTAACCAGCCAAAACCTAAAACTTGGGACAAGAAATTTTCTACCAGAAAGTGGCCCAAGAACTGACAGGAGACCGGGACTTACCTGCTCGCTGGCTTAACTTTGCGGTAGCTCCCAATATGTTCTTCTTCACAGCAAAAATTTCTGTTCAGATGAACCTCTCAGGAAGGGTATCTGCCCTCTTGGAGCCCTTATCAGCTACAACTTGCAGTGTTGTCCCACTGCAGATTTTCGACTTCTAAAAAAGTGACAAAGGGCCATGTGTATGAAAGTTTCAGTTAGCGATTTCCAAATCGCAACTGAATGGAAATTGCTATTTGGAAATCACATAATGATATGTAAAAGGTAAGTATTCCACGATTAGCGATTCTGTCAAATTCACAATCTCAATTAGGAAATTTCCTACTCACAAATTGCACTGATGTGATTTCCAAATATGAAATCACAATTAGGAAAAGTCGTATTTTGGATGCAGATTGATGATGTAAGATCCAGGAAGTTTAGAAATACAGGGTGTGGGCACAACTCAGAAGCCTGGGAAGGTATGCTTCTGTGTGAATACTGGTGGTGACATTTGAATTTGCCTACAACGCTATGTTTAAGGATGATGGGGATTACGACCTTGGAAGCAGGAAGAGGAAAATGTAATTATCTGATAAAGAGCTGAAGCTGTTGACTGAGGAATGTGTGGCACACACAGACCAGCTGTTTGGTAAATCATCTTTTTCTGTACCTGAGGCCCAGAAAATACAAATATGAAACAGCATCCTTGAAAAGGTTGAAATCTCTTGGTGTCACCCAAAGGACTATGCCAGAAATATGGAAATGCTGGTATGACGTAAGATACCGCACAAAGGTGAAGGTGGCCAGCAGAATGGCTGAGGCCCATGGCACAGGTGGCGCTCCCTCTAAACATTCTCCTCCCATTCTAATGGAATTACATATTGAGGGGACAATTGAACCTGAATGTGTGGTGGAAGAGTCAGATATTGACACCTCCAATCCTGCGGGCATAAGCCATGGTAAAGGTTTTCTTGTAAATAAAATTCCATAACATATTATTAGCTACAAAAACTTGATGTAAATGTTTGCTGTCATTTTAAAATGCATTATGGGAGTTGTAGTACAACTACGTAATATGGTGTAGTGTGTGTCGATGTATAAACTACATATAGCAATATATAATCTTCATATCAAAAACACATAAATCACATGGTAAACTATATGACGCAAAGTAAGACACTATTTTTTTATCAATAACTATTTACATACATTGCCACTGATCACATCCAGGATGTGTCTGAAAACACTGAACCTGATGAAGCAATTGACACACAAGTGAGAATTGATGACAGCACAATTGCTGCTCCAACACCCATTAATCAAATTCAAACTACTAGGAGAACAAACGTGGCACCACTAACAGCCTTTGACAAAAGTGATGAAGAGCAAACACAAGGCAGTAACACAACTTTACTAGACTATTTCAGACACCAACTTGATCAAGCTGCAAACTGCCCCAAGAAACCTTTCGAATTGGTCAAACAGAAATCAGTGGCAGGTCCAAACCACTCAGATTCCGGAGTCATCCCACCTTCTTGCGATGATCTTGCTGCTTTCTTCAAGGAGAAGTCAAGACTCATCACCATTGAACTCGCCTCTAAGAAGGCTCTACTGCCATCCCTTCACCTCTTAGATAAGAGCAAACAAATCAGTCAATCACTAAGAACAATGTGTCATGGGGCACCTTTACACCATTCAGTGAAAAAGACATCAACAGGATTCTTCAGAACATCAATCCTTCTAACCACTTCAGTGACCCGTTGCCCCCGGCCATCTTCAAAGAAATTAAGAATGTACTCATCCCCGCCTGGAAAAGGATTGTAAATGTCTCTCTATCACAAGGCACAAACCCAGACTGCCTAAAAGCAGCTCAGGTGCCACCTATACAAAAAAAGCTGAATGTAGATAAAACTGACTTCAATAATTTCCGCCCTATCTCCAATATCCCTACACTAGCCAACCTACTGGAAAAATGCGTACAATCCCAACTTTGTGCTCACATAGAGAATTTCCAACTACTAGACCAGCATCAATCCGGCTTTCGGAATGGGCACAGTACCGAATCGGCTCTCACGCATGTTATGGATGACATTTTAAAAATGCTTGACCTAAATGATTCCTGCCTCCTAATCCTACTTGACCTTTCCTCCGCATTCGACACGGTTAATCACAACAACCTCCTATCCATTCTGAAGAACAGGATGGGTTTCTCGGGTATGGTGTTACAATGGTTCTCCTCCTTCCTCCACCACAGATCACAAAGAGTCAAGGCAAACCACTCCCTCTCCCAGACCTCTCCCAGCCTTCTCCAGTACTCATGGGTGTCCCCCAAGAGTCCGCTCTATCTCCTACCCTCTTCAACCTTTTCTTGGAACCTCTAGCGAAATCACTAAATTCCATGAACATTCTCTACCATATGTACGCAGACGATATACAACTTTATTTGAAAATCTCATCCCCGGATAACATCATCTCACTCAACACTACCCTTCAGGCCACACAAAATTAGTTACCTGAGAACCATCTACTGCACAACACTCCCAAAACTTAATTCCTTTTCATTTCCTCCCCCAAGCCACATCCCCAAGCTAGACATTTGGCTGAATCACCTCAGAGCCTTCAACTGCACCCCCTCATCATTGACTCAGCCAAATCTCTCGGAATCACCCTGGACAAGCACCTGAATATGAAAAATCATATTAGCAATGTGTGTAAGTGAGCTAACCACGTGATGAGGACCTTGAGAAACATCAAATCATTCCTGCCACAAAAGGATTTCAAGCAGGTGGTCCAAGCACTGGTCTTGCCGAGGCTAGACTACAGCAGTGCTACGCTCCTTGGCCTTCCCAAATACACTCCACTCCACTAAGGGCATCATTGAATGCTGCGGCCAGACTTGTCACAAGTACCAAACAAAATGAGCACATATCCCCAGTCCTAAAATCTCTCAAATGGATACCCTACAAAGCTCGAATTCAGTTACAGACTGTCGTTCTGACGCACAAAGCCCTGCGTTTCAAAACTACCAGGTACCTAGCAAAAATGCTTGAAATATCCTGTGGTGGGAGAGCCTCAAGAAGTGCTAACACTTTCCTCCTGAAACCTCTCATCCTTAGCAAAAAGAAAACTTGTCCCGGAGCCTTCTCTGGTGCGGCCCCAAAGATGTGGAACTCTCTTCCACCGGAAGTACGCAGAATCTCCTCAACGACAGCTTTCAAACTGGAAGCCAAAAGATTCCTAATGGACAAATTCCTTCCTTATTTGGGCTAGGTCCACTGGCTCGAAATCATTGATCCTACAACCACTGTTCCATCATGTGATTCTGCTCTTCTTTACCGCATTGTGTGCCCCCCTCGTAACCGCTATTATTGTATTACTCTCCTTTGTGTCATTTGTCTGTGAATCTTGTGATTATTCATGTTGTGTATTCTTACTTGATGTCGCTTTGGGTTTTTGACCTTCCTTCCACGCTTTTGTAAAGCGCTCTGATATCCTTCGGGATCTTGATCGTGCTATATAAAACGTTATAAATAAAAATAAATAAATAAAATAACTTTATCTCTGTGCAGGACACCAAGTTAACATAGAGTCCTACAACTTTCAATTCACAATGATGATGTCTCTGATGTCATGTTAAACGTTCACAATTGTTTTGTAGGCATGAGAAATCAATCATCACAGTACAGCCCGTGCAAGCCAACAGATAAAAACATAGAATAGGCATCTGCAAAGCATATCACTTTCAATGCTGAAATTGCAGAAAGGTCAAGAGCGTTGGATAGCTGCCATGAAAAAGGAGCAACATATGCAAAGGTGCAGGCACAAGCAGCACATGGCACACTATGATGCATTCACAAAATCAGTTAATTGACTGGCAGTAGCGACAACCACTTTTGCCAGGAGAACTGTGTACATCCAAAATACCAATTGCATGGGGCACTGCTGCCAAGATGTAGCACACGGTCTGGTCCAAGTGACCACAGCTCTGGATAACATTCAGACACATAACCTGTCAGTCCCTAACATATTCCCACCACCTGAAAGCAAAGACGGCTCAAGCCTCAGTGGCATATCTGTGCCAAACAGATACTCTACAAGTTGAACATGCTGACACACATCTGGCACAGATATGTCCACCAAATCCACAACCAAGTCCTGCTGAGAAGCCGACCAACACCACAGGTCATAAAATATAACATTTGTATGCACGCAGATGTATGTTACGTGATTGTTTTGTTTGTTCTGTTTGTTGCTTTGTTTAAATAATGGCATCCTGTAAGGATAGAGTTGATAATACACAATTACAAAAATAATTACTACCTGAATAAAAGGTTATCTTTCAGTAATGGAAAAACATCACCATCATGTGTGTTGGCTTATTTTTAGATGTGCTCATCATTCTTACCTTAAAAATAGCTGTCTGTGATCTCTGCATGTCATGCTCAACCCTCTATTGCATGTGTCTTGCCCTGCTGAATCGGTAGTGGTGGTAGTTCGTCATCTGAGTCTTATTCTGGCTCTATTGTGAAGACTAGCACATGTGGCAATGATTTTGCAACAGGTCTCTGGTTTGTCGTAGTGCTCCACTAGACATGATTTCAGTATTCGAAATGTCTGTTCAGTTATTGATTGTGTTGGTTTATGTGTTCTATTTATTGCCTTTCACTTCTGGATCTCTGATTAAAGTATGTCAGTATCCAAGGGCGCAAGGCATATGCACTGCCTCCTTAAATAGTATGAGCAAGAGAAACAGTTAAATTATTTTACAAACATGCTATTGAACACTTTATGAATTAAGTTTGTAATCCTCTTACCAAGTAAAAAACCACCACCAAATTCACCTTGAGACAGACGGTTATTTATAGTTTGTACCTGATTACCAGCTGAAACATATTGATGGTTTTTGCATTTCCTAAATGGCCATTTTGCAACTATTTGCAATTTGGAAATCCCATGTACATAGTGTCAGTGAATCACTATTTGGTAAGATCAATTTTAAATTTATAAATGCAAACAAATGAGATTTCTACATGATGGTAATTGCACGATCTAAAATGCCTTTCGTACATAGGAACACACGATTTTGCATTTCCAAATGGCCTGAAATAGTGATTCGCACTGTTAAGAAATGCAAAATGGCTTTGTACATATGGCTCAAAATCCGAACGTAGAAATTTCCCCACAAATTCATCCAGCAGTCCAGCGGCTCAGCACTGATGATGCCTCCTCCATGGACACCATCAGCTGCCGTGCCCCCTGAACTTTATCTTCTCAGGAACTTTTCTTCAAACTTTCTTCAAAGTCTGAAGGTAAGCCAAGACTGGGCCCAATTCACGTTGTGTAGCCAAACTGTGCTCCATCGCAGTCAGCCTTAACTTTTGAGTTTTTACATAGCCAGGTACCCGTGGTTACTGTTTTGATCTTTTAGGCACTATTTTTCACTTAAAACATGAAAAAAATCATAACTCTTGTTCTACTGGTTGGATGTAATTTGTTTTGGTGTCAAAATATTTATTAAATGTATCTCTATTTTTCTAAAGTGGTGTGGGATTTTTCTTGTGTTGTGTTTTCACTTTATTACTGGTTGTGTACTGCATAACTACTGAACACAGTGCCTCTAACTTAAGCATGGCTGCTTTTGTGCCAAGCTATTAGAGGGTTTAGCACAGGTTAATTTAGTGATGTTTGTGGTACACCCTAACAGAGATTGTGGTTGTTACTTCAGA
Organism: Triturus cristatus; assembly: GCF_964204655.1. Lineage (NCBI taxonomy): Eukaryota > Metazoa > Chordata > Amphibia > Caudata > Salamandridae > Triturus > Triturus cristatus. The sequence goes on from NC_140587.1 coordinate 504,306,646, forward strand.
AGAGTCTTTAACACCCTCAATCAAAAACCCAATTTCCTACATTGGTGTTCAATGCTGGGATCAAGTACTTCTGTTTATGCAGTGTCATGCAGAGATTTTGTGTACCACTAAAATCCATTATAAAGAAACTGATATCAAATTCATTATTTTAAAATTCTCTTTTTTTTTGCTGTTTCCAAATGTAATTCTATTCTACTTGACTGTCTGCTCCTGTAGCTCTGTCTACTAACATGGAGTTGGAGCCCAACAACCTGAAGTGCTACTCTGGTGCTGAACTCAATAGATTCTGCAGAAAGAGGAGGCTTCCCGCGGCCAAGGTTTCCAAGAAGCAGGAGCTCCAGAAGGCCCTCAGGGCATGGGAGGAGACCCGCCAGTTACAAACTAAAACACAGGAGCCTGAGGAGGAGAAGGATATGGAGGAGCAACAGGAGGAAATGGAGGGGGAGGATGGCAGACCCCATGTCATGGCTCATGAGGACAGAGGAGGGCCCACAGGAGTGTGGTACCCTGCCAGATCCAGAACAGGCTGCAGCATCTCTTCCCACAACCTGTCCCCAGAGGAGCTGAGGGCAGGTGAGCAGAGAGGGGGTTGAGGCTGCAGATTGCAAGCTCAAAATGGAAGCTTGTGCAAAGAGGGTTTTGCAGGAGAGGAGAGAGTGAACAGATGTAGTCCTGGCCACGGAGAAAGCTGAAGCTGAAAGTGCCTTGGCTGAAAGGAAGCTGGTCTTGGCTCATGAGATGTGCCTGAAGGAGCTGAGCCTTAAAGCTAAGCAGGCAGCAGAATCAAGCAGCAATGGTGGCAGCAATTCAGTCTCCCATGGAGAGGTGAGGGTCCATATACCCCAAGACCTGGTGCCTCGCTATGTGGAGGGGGGTGATATAGACAAATAGGTTTCTGCCTATGAGGTAGCACTGAAGATGCACAGTGCCCCAGAGAAGGATTGGGAGGCAGGCCTGTGGAAGCACATGCCCACAATGGGGAGGGATACCCTTCTTACACTAGAGGTATGAGATAAGATAAGCAATGCTCCCATTAACAGCATTCTGCTCACTAACTTTGGGCTGCCCCAGCGACATACTAGAGTAGGTTATGGGACAGCCAGAAGTTGCTAAACCAGTCTTGGGTGGATTTTGTGGACTACACCAGCAACGCTCTGAGTGGGTGTGTAATGGGCAGTAAAGTAAGTCACTTCAATGACCTAGTTCTGAGAGAGCACATGCTCAGTACTTGCTTTATAGAGCTGTGCCAACACATGATAGATAGTAAGCTTACTTACCCCATGGAGCTTGCATAGGAGTCTAACCTCTGTATTATTACAAGAGTGTCTAATAAGATACCTGGAAGTGACCCCCAAAAAGGGTGGTTCAGGTCGACCCAACAGAGTGAGGAGACGGTCCATAGTGACACAGACAAGTCCCAGAGCAAAATGGGGGTAATGGTTCCTATGTCCCTTCTGAGATACAGGGGGGAAATAATTGTAGTGTGAGCACCAACTTTACCGTAACTACTTCCAACACGGACAACAGGGTGTGGCTATGTATATTTAAATATAATGTCCTAAGCGTGAGTTGCACAGCTACACTTTTTATTTCAGTCACATCCAACTGACTTTTTGTGCCTGCTTTTCTATCCTTACCAATTTCAGGGTCTGTAGGACCCTACCTCTACGCACTGTTGCTCTCAGGTATCAAATACCTTTATGAATATTCAACATATATACATGAATTTCTTTTCTTGTTAAAAATTTGAATTTCACTTTGTTGCTTTGCATTGAAGAATAAGGCGATACTTTGTTACAGGTTCATCTCAATTTTATTCATTGGATGTCCAAAGTGTTCATTTTGTAGATTCAAATTGAAGAAATTATAGAAATTGTGATTTCAATACATTTGTTATGATTGCCCAATGCATTTCGAGCCGTTAGGCTCTTCCTCAGGGGCTCAATTTCTATTAAATAAACAACAATAAATCAACTTCACAATGATGCTAGAGCGTCATATTGCCAAAAAACGATAATAATGGACATTCAGGGTTTATAGTGGTTTCTGTGATGGACATTGACCAGGTATCACCACCACCAGCAAAGTGACTGAATAGAGATGTGAGTGGGTGTGTAAAGTTGCAAGCAATAAGTCGATTTGTGATAGAAACGGGAAGGAATGAAGCATGTATGAATAAAACCTGTACCTTGATCTTGGGAAAATGAAATGGATTCAAGATAAGTGTCGCGTTCTGGAAGAAAAAACTCAAATAAGTGAGCTGGTCTTAGTACCGTCTCAGATTAACTCGCTTTCAAAATAACTGGTGCGTTAGTTACTCGGTCTTACCGATAACGAGGAAACCCTTTTCCCGGTCGCTGTACGAAATGGTAACAAAACGGTAGGGCAGAAGGTCCAACTGAAGGTCTTCTTCGTGCTCAGTTCCCTAAGTTGACAGCGTATAAATAAGAGTCTAAACCAACTTACGAGAATGAGAATCTCTCGCGATGCAGTAGCGTAGCGATGGTAATGGAAACTGACGAAAGGTAACGGTGAAAAAAGGAGTCGCCATCTTGGAATGGGATGGAAGAAAGATCTATAGAAAAGAATCGTTATAATGGAGTGACTGGAAACTAATGGTAGCGATACCAAAATGAAGTAGACTGAGGGGTCAGAGCAAGTATAAGAGTGTAAATAAAGATTTATATGAAAAAATCGTAGTGATAAAGAGACTGAAAATTCATGGTGGGCGATAAACAAGTATGTGTGTGTGGAATAAGAACTCAAGTGGTCATCAAAGGATGGGATACTACGAGATTAAAAATGGGGAAAGAAGAAAAATATGGAAAAATAATCCTGAGTGGTGAAATGATCTCTAAAAATCGCCATAATATAGTGGCTGAGGGGCTAAAGGTAGCTTAAACATCAGTACGGAGTATATGTATATGTGATTGAATCTCATGGTAAAATGTGAATGGGTATATGTATGTTGGTGGAATCCCTGGTCAGAGCTGTTCTGCCCTTTCTGATGGTTACAGCGTTCACTAGTCATGCAGTGCCATCCTGATAACAGATAATACATCTGTGTAGTAAACAGTTTTATCATAGATAACAAACGTAGTCTATTTTGTCATTAATTCCCTTGTCAATCAAGGTGTCGAGACGTTTGATCCAATAGGTCTCTCTTTGTAAAAGACTTCGGGTGAGATCTGTATCTGGATGTTGTACCACCCTTTCCAGCACAGAGAACTTGAGTTGGGCGATGCTGTGCTTCTCGTCGTTCCAATGTGTGGCTAGACTGCTGTTTTTATTCAGTGTCCTAATTGTGCTTTTATGCTCTGATATACGCACTTTAATTTTGTGTTCGGTTTTACCAACGTATAGTTTTCCACATGGACACTTGATGTAATAAATGAGTTTACTTGAGTTACAGTCAGAGTTGTGATAAAGTTTAGTAGATTCTCCTGATAGTGGGTGATGTAATATATTACCGACTATGACATTGTTACATTGGACGCAGTTTTGACATTTGCTCATTCCTTTGTAGTTTATGTTACCTTGTCTGGTCGGGGTATTGATGATTTCCTTAATATTTTTAGATCGTTTAAAGGCGAACATAGGTGGATCTTTGAAAATGTTGTTAAAATCCGGCTCATTCTGTAACATTTCCCATCTTTTTGTGATGATCTTTTTCAATTTCCCGGATACTGTAGAGTACTTAGAAACAAATACTTGTCGGGATGTCTGTTTGTGTGGTTGAAATTGTAGTAAACTTTCTCTGTTGTATTTGGAGGCACGTTGTTTCGCTAGTTCTACCACTTCAACAGGATACCCCCTTTTAAGGTACAACTTTACACACCCACTCACATCTCTATTCAGTCACTTTGCTGGTGGTGGTGATACCTGGTCAATGTCCATCACAGAAACCACTATAAACCCTGAATGTCCATTATTATCGTTTTTTGGCAATATGACGCTCTAGCATCATTGTGAAGTTGATTTATTGTTGTTTATTTCATAGAAATTGAGCCCCTGAGGAAGAGCCTAACGGCTCGAAATGCATTGGGCAATCATAACAAATGTATTGAAATCACAATTTCTATAATTTCTTCAATTTGAATCTACAAAATGAACACTTTGGACATCCAATGAATAAAATTGAGATGAACCTGTAACAAAGTATCGCCTTATTCTTCAATGCAAAGCAACAAAGTGAAATTCAAATTTTTAACAAGAAAAGAAATTCATGTATATATGTTGAATATTCATAAAGGTATTTGATACCTGAGAGCAACAGTGCGTAGAGGTAGGGTCCTACAGACCCTGAAATTGGTGAGTATACTTGGCATTCTTGACTGTTGCATGCCTCCTCTACAGCACGCTTATCTTATGAACTTGAAATAAGAAATGCGTTGATCTTTCTGAACTATACAGTGAGTGCCTCTCCCACCAATATTGTTGCTTTTCTATCCTGCCAAAAACCAAGAACTTGTAAGTATCTATGTGATCTACCTTATCTGTACCCCACCTCCAGATGTGTGGGACCCTCCCTTTCCCAAATGCTATTGTTGTTGTTTTAGCCACATTCACTATTAGAACATCTACCTCATTGTAGTTAACTGATTCAGGAGCCCTTTTTAAAGTAGTTTTTATTGGAGTGGGAATAGTAAATTTCACCCCTTTAGGGTCCAACATCTTCCCCAAAATGGTTTACAATGGAGTGGGAATAGTACATTTAAACCCTTTTGTGTCCAACACCTTCCCCAAAAGTAATTTTTGTATTTTTTTTGATCGGAAAAGAAAACAAGTCATGCTTTTTACACTTACATGTATCTTGTTTTTCATAGGTAATTTAATTTATATGTTTATATTTTATTTTAACATATACAATTTTTTCAACTATAAATTGCTTTTCCTTATTATAGTGGTACAACATTTATTACACTTGTTCTGTAAGTTAAGACATGCAATGTATTTAAACAGTTTTAACATTTTTACATTTGTAAACATTTTTACAAAAATAATACATAATTAGTTTTAACATATACATTTGTTACACATACACATCTGTATTGTTAAATCTTTAATGTATTTTTTGCATATAATAAAAATTACCATAATATATTGTTATTTTTATAGTACTATTTAAATTATGCTTTACATTTTGTTAATACAGTTTTACATATTTTTTATACATTCTTATACCATTGTTAAATACTTTTTCAACATTTTTGAATAATTTTTAGTTACAGTTCCATTGATTTCTATAACAGGATAGTATTTTCTTAATTTCTATTTAGTGGCCATTTTTTTACCACTACCTGTTTTCTGTAGTCTATTACCTTCATTTTGAAAGGAATTTCATGGGAGTGAGTTGCAGTTACCTGCTGCTGTTCAACAGACAGGTTATACCTTTTTCTTTAGGGTTTTAGGGGTTGAGAGGTTGAGGGGGTGGGTAGATGTAGTTAGTGTGGAATATAGTCTTAGCCTTGTTTTTGAGTGATGTTTTGTTGTGGTTTGTGTTAAGATGTTTTGTATTGTGATGCATTAGGATTAGTTATAGTTGTATTGTAGTATTATGGTTTTTTAGATATAATAATAGTACTTCTTTTGTTTGTATAATTCTAAACTTATATTTATGTTGTATTTGGGAATTGCGTTTTGTGGGGGGGGTATGTTATGCTTTCTTACAGTTTTACAGATTGGAGGGAATTGTATGGGCCTGTTTTAAATGTTTTTTTCTAAAGAAAGTTATTTTGGCTTAATATAAACCTATAGCACTTTTTTAATATGCTTTTCATTTTTGGGGTTCCTGAAACAGTTCTTAATTTTTATTCTTCGGGTTTTTTATGGTTTTTAATGACTGTGGATTACTTTGGTGGATTGACTTTGGACTTTTTCATTCTGCATTTTTTTGGGTTCTTTAGAAGTTCTGATTTACTTTTTATGTTGATTGGACTTTATGAAGAGGAATATGGGCGAATATCTATTGCTACACAACTGTAAGTATGATATTTCTATTTATTTTTGGGTGGGACATTTTATATTTTATTATGTATATGTATTTTGCTCTAATTGCACTGTAAACCTTTTATTTTCAATGTGTGTAATTAAACTGCTTTTATGTGTTTATTTCTAATATTGTGCTTTGTCCTTCTTTGTGTGTAAATCTTTAACTGTTATTAAAATTCTTTATTTTTATTTTATCAGTCTTCTTTTCAATGTATTTACTATATTTCTTTGACTAATTTAGAATAGTAAATTCTTTAATATTTATTTAAAAATGTTTATGTCATGGTGGTGTTTTATTTTGTTGCGCTTTACTGGTTAGTATGTAGGTAAGTGGGTTATTTATAATAGGGATTTTGCTATTACTTTTAAGTAGCCTACTCTCTTGTTATTCACAAATATTCTCCCTTTACATTGCAGCATGTTCTACATCTTACAGGTTTGTTTAGTTATTTTAGGTTCGATTTGATTTACTGGATGCTTTATCCTTAGTTTTGGAGGGCTTCTATGAATTTATAGAGGGTTGGTTGAGTTTTGCCCAGCATGACTTGGAAGGCGTTATGCCATCCTCCCACTGCAATGTTGATGTTGCCTTGTTGAGCCACGGGGCTGTTGTAAAAATTCCACCATGGTATTCTGAATTTGGGTTGGTGTCTTTTTCCAGGGCGGTGCAGTTTACCCACCCAAGTGTCTTCAAAATTGTCCATATGGGTATTTCTTTTTTGCTCATTTGGTGATAAAATATAGTTTATCTAAGCATGTTGTAGTGGTCAGTTACTTCTTTACAGGGGCATATGTCATTGCAATTAATCTTGCAATTTCAAATGCAAACTGGCTGTTTGCTGCATATTCTGCATTTAGTGCACACTTTTGGGGATGCCTCAAAATGCTTTGGTTATAGTGGTAATAGAAGCCTTGTACGGCAGAGTGCAGGTATGGGTTAAGTATTGTTTGTATAGTTGCCTCTTCAAAGCCTATTATGATTTTATGTGGGGGGTTTATTTTGATGCAGTTGAACAGTTTGTAGTAAGTAGTACTTGGTTTGCTAAGCAGCAGTGTATAAATGAGAGGCATTTTAGAGTTTTGATATTCACCTACTATGGTGTATATCTGTGTGAATAGTCTAGACAAATTTTGAATGTTCCGTCTATCAGCCATGTTTCACATTGGGGTCTTCTTAACAAATTATTTCCAGTGGCAAATATAATTATTCTTTTGTCATTATTGTGGTTGATGTGTAGGAGGAAGGGTTCATTGTTATGTGTAATGCTTTAGTGTTCAGAAATGTCAATGTCTTGGCATCTTCTAGGAGCAGCTTGAAGATGAGGTAAGACAAACAGGGAATTCTATGCACTTCAAAGCCACTGTCAAGAAGCTTTGATCACCTTCCAAGAATCAGGCCACCAGGGCATAAAAGAATGACCCCAGACACAACAACTCATTAGTACATGTCTGGACCTGTGGATACTCTGGTAGAAAGAAGGACTGTTGTGCTTCTACTCTGCTTTACTGCTACTCTAAAGGAATTGCTGCCCTGTTGTGCTGACCTGCTGCCGTCCTGCCTGGAGAAAAAGAACGAGACCTGCAACTTCATCTAGTCTGCTGGCCTCCTGATCTGAGTTTCAGTGACATAAAAGGCTTCTCAAACAGCTCCTGGACCCAGCTGCGGTGAGTTCCTGACCCTAAATTGGTGCCTCTCAGATCTTGAGCCCTTGGTGTGGCTAAAGAGCTCTTTAAATCGAGCTTTTGGGTTCTTCACAACCAAGAACGAGCCTATTAGCAAGTGAACTGTTCCGCTCACACCGAAAATCAGCGCAGGCAGCCTATCTTTTCACACAGCAAACATCGATCACCAACAGAGGACTGCCAATGCGAATCTCCAGACTGCCTGTCTGGGAAGCCTGGCCTGCTCTTTGCGTCACGCCAACTACCGCCTGCAATGCACTCCTTGCTCCCTGCAGCCCGGTCCAACGTGAACGGGACTCATGGCACAAAAATTGAGAAGGTAAAAATTCAGCTGGAAAAATCTGGGACTGTATCTGACCAGTGCTCCATCACAGTCAGCCTAAACATTTGACTATGACCGGGTTCAGCGTGACCAGATAGCCGCAGTTGGCGCATTCTGCTTTTAGGTGCTATATTGCAATTTATTCTTTAAAAATGTATAACTACAGTTCTACTTTTTGGCCTTGTTTTATTTATTAAATAAGCTCTTTTTTTCTAATCTGGAGTGGGATCTTTTGTGTGGTGTTATCACTTTTCTACTGTTTGAAGTGTTGCACAAACACATTACACATTGCTTCTAAGTTAAGGCTGACTGCTCTGTGCCAAGCTACCATGGGGTTCAGCTGAAGTTAATAAGGGGGTTTGCTTGGGCCTTACCCTGTCTAGGTTTGTGGTTGCTGCTTGACCAGGGCTCACACCCAAGTAAACCAGTAACACAATTTCTAGCATTTCTGCTCTTGGACTAATCAAAGTTCATAACAAGAGTCCTGCTGTTGATGCCTTTCCTTAATTTTCACTCAGCTGCTGCCATGAAATTATTTTATTAGCTACTTTTTCAAGATATGGGTTTCAAGTGGCAAAGGAACAGTGCTCTAGAAGGTCTTACAAACTAATGTAATGTTGACATAAATCATAATATATAAAGTCTGTTAGGGTTTTTAAAATGAGCACATCTAAAGGGCATTGCTTGACATTTACAAAATAATAAAACAATGATCCTGAAAACAAGTAGGCAGATCATCCTCCCTGTGGATAAAATAACTATGCCTTATGTAGATTCTTAGTGTAAACCTTTCAGGCATACAATGCAGTGCATAGTTTGCCAATTCACGCGGTGGGCACCGGCACTCCTTTTTAGGAAACTGGATTTGTTTTGTCTCACCAGACTTAGATCCAGACCAAGAAAATGAACACTAGAAAGGGGAATAGGAAAGCTAACAAAACTGTGACAAAAAGAAAAAGCAGGGAGAAACAAATATTGCACCTGAGGACTGCCTTTAATACAGTACCACAGGCATGAACAAATGCTGTTGATCACATTAAAGCCTGCCCTTTCAGCTTTGCCAGTTCTGGGAAGAAGTAGCAAAAACATTATTCCTTTCTATATAGAATGCATATAGAAGATATAGAAATTAAGTTGGCGAACACTGTGAAGTCTTGTAATTTTCAGATGTAAAAATGCCCCCTGTACCTTCCAATGGAAGTAGTTCATGGAAGGTGGATTGATACTCCAGAACAGCCATAGCCTGCAGTGAGTAATACTCAGGTGCCGATTACGATCCGGTAAAAACCGGGTACGAACCGTCGGTCGGAACGTTTTCTCCGTCCGACTCGTACCCGGTTGTAAAACTTTACAAACATGGAATTACGATTCGCACGGAAACACCATTTCCGTACGAATCGTAAAAAACACCGACCGACGGAAATATACATACAAATGTGATCCGGGAATGCTGCGACGTGAAGTCGGGACGCTTTCAGGCAGCGTTTCACGACCCAGGAAGTACGATTCGAACCGACAGCAGTCCGGACGGCAATATTTTCACGGCACCCAAAAAGTGCCGGAAAAGCGAAGTACGGTGCGAAACGGCCAGAGTAGGTGGCCCGGTACGCGCCGTACCCCCCCCCCAGCCCCCGTATGTACACGCCGACCCCCCCAGCCCCCGTACGTTCGAGTCGTACCCCCCCGTGTATGTACACCCGTGTACGTGTCGTACCCCCCGTGTATGTACACCCATGTACGTGTCGAACCCCCCCGTGTATGTACACCCGTGTACGTTCGAGTCGTACCCCCACCCGTGTATGTACGGTGCGTATGTATGGTGCGTACCCCCAGCGCTACACGCTGGGGGTACGCACCGTACACACATGGGTGGGGGTACGACTCGAACGTACACGGGTGTACATACACGGGGGGTTCGACACGTACACGGCTGTACATACACGGGGGTTCGACACGTACACAGGTGTACATACATGGGGGAACGACACGTACACGGGTGTACATACACGGGGGGTTCGACACGTACACGGGTGTACATACACGGGGGGTACGACACGTACACGGGTGTACATACACGGGGGTACGACACGTACAGGGGTGTACATACACGGGTGGGGGACGACTCGAACGTACACGGGTGTACATACACGGGTGGATGTACGACTCGAACGTACACGGGTGTACATACACGGGTGGGAGTACGACTCGAACGTACACGGTTGTACATACACGGGGGTTCGACACGTACACAGGTGTACATACACGGGGGGTACGACTCGAACGTACGGGGGCTGGGGGGGGTCGGCGCGTACATACGGGGGCCGGGAGGGGGGGATTCGCCTCGTACATAGGAGGTCTGGGGGGAGTGTTGGGCGCGTATGCGGGCACATGTCTCCATGGTTGCTATGGGAGTTCGGTGCAGACGGTGTTTTTTCCATACGGTTGTAACATCGGACGCACGGGATGGATCGTAATTCCGCGGTCGGACTTCACTTTTCACATTTGTACGTTAAATCGTCCGGGGATGTGTCGGACACATTTTCCGACCCGAGGACGTGTGGGGAATAATTCCCAATGCGATTCGTATGGACTTTTTCCCATGCGAATCGTAATTGGCAGTTTGTACGGCACTTGTACGATTCGTATGGTAAAAAGACCGGATACGAGTCGTACGGGGAAGTTTTTTTACCGGATCGTAATCGGCACCTCAGTTGGGAAGAGCAAAACACCCTATATGTATATTTCAAGCAATTGGTAACAACACATCTAGCAAGAAGATGTACTGATAAGCCAGACCTAAAAAGAACATGAAAAAATGAGATAGAGACAAAGGTGTATACGGGTGAAAGTAAGTAGCATGAGGTGGAATCAAGTCTATCAGCCTGGGAATTCAGAAATTCAAGCATTCAGCTTCATCACCAAAAGATACTAAGAAATAATTTGTGCTCCTGCACTTATGCTTTTCATACATTATTCACTGACCCAATGCAAATAGAACTGTGGGCATGACAGTTAGTTACACTCACACAAATGCAGATGGAAAAAGCTACCAACAAACAATATATCCTGCATGAAAGAAAAAATGAAACTTACTTTTGTTTTATTTATCTTTAAATTAAATCTCCAATCACAGCTCCTTATCTGGCTAATCACTTTAATCAAAGGATGGTACCATATACCGAGTTACATGGCACACTGTTGCATCAGTCGTGAGATCAGAAAGAAAAAAAGCGATGCAATGGGTGCTGCAAACTCAGCAACCAGGCCCATACATGACAAAGTGTAGGAAAAAAACAGGAGAAATCGATTTCTCCATTTATTGTATTTGGAGATGTTTGAACAGGTAGAAAGCTAAAATAACATACTTTTTTGCTTAAAATTGGGCCTCTCATCAAAAACAGGAGCGTTGCTGCGCACCCAACCTATTCACTTGACAGTAGGGAATTGGTCTCATACACCCATGGACCAGTGATGGTGGAACACTGCTTTAAACAAACATAAATAAAAGTTTCCTGTTTGGAAAAATATCATGGAGAGCTGGCAGTGGTCACCTGTAGCATTTCCTTCTCCCCCAAAGGGGAAGGAGTCTTAAGAGGACCACTTACCTTTTGCAAATCAGTTTCAACCTCATTTGAAGAGTCTGTAAATGGTCAATGATTTTCAAATGTAGATGTGGTTGTAAACCATTGAAACATCATACCAAGTCACAGTTTAGAAGGAGCAGTCCAATTACTGTCTTTCCGAATCCCCATTCAGTATGGGTTGCAAAACCCATTTTATGAGTTAGAATTTCTTTTTGTGGTTTCAAACCTGATTTTCCAATTCACAGCTTTACGACTAGGATTTTGTCTCAGTGAAACTTAAGTTTGTCTTAAGTTTAACTTAAGACCAAAACTTAAGTTTCACTGAGACAAAATCCTAACTTTAGCACTCCTAAATGCCTTCTGTGAATACCAAAAGTCGTAAAGTTAGGATTTTGTCTCAGATTACTTTTGTGAATCGGGCCCATTGTGTTTAAATTTAAGAAATGCAGCTAAAGACCTACCGACCTTGTTTAGGTAGAAGTTTTTTTTGGGGTACTTTTTTAAACTGGTCAGTTAAATAAGATCTCTTACTGATAATGGAATTGTATTCATATTTGAGTCATTTAATCTCTGTCACTATCAAGGGGTCTTTAGAATGTGTATAAAGAGATGTCTTTTCGTTAATTGGCTTATCAAGAGAGGCCAAAGAGGCTTTGATATCCTTATTTCTTTTAGCCATCTAATACAGAAATCCATTTCAAAGCGTCCCACAAGACTACGGGGGAGGAAGCTGATCCAGAGTTTTACTTCAAAATTGGCGGATTTCCTTACTGAGCCATATTGTGACATCCTCAGAGTCAAGTAATTCAGTTTTCTATCCCCACACGCACACTCGGGGTGCACGGGGAAGAACTCAAAAGATACAGCGATTGCAGCATGATCAGACAACAGAATAGGTTCTATTGTGTAATAAAAATATCCTGTGTTAAACCAGCACCAAGCAGAATGTACTCAATCCTGGAGAAGGAATTGGAAGAACAGAAAAAAGTAAGTCACTTCCTTTGGGATTCAGTAAATGCCAAACATCCATTAAATTATGCGTTGGACATGGTCTGAGTATTGCATTATGACACCTTGGGGTTTATAATGGGATGCTGAATTCCTATCAAGAACAATATCCATGGGAAGATTAAAGTCACCTCCTACAAACATATTTGTCAATTGAGGTAAAGCAGTGAGCTTAGAGTTGATATTGTGCCAAATTTAGGAATCGGCACTGTTAGGAGCATAGATATTAACAGCATAAAGCTCACCATCACTATGGGAAAACCTAGCTATAGCCCACTTTCCATCATTGTCCTGTTCCGCCAAGATAATCAAAAGACCTGATTGTTTTGTAATGAGTGTGATAACACCATTTTTTTAACTAGCCGAGGAACAAGCCAAATCAAAAATGGGACCAGAACGCAGGAAGAGGGCATGTTTGTGACCAAGTTTAGATTCCTGTAGAAAAAATATGTCCCCCTTGAGTCCAATGCAGTAATCTAATATTTTTTTACATTTCAGTAAGTGGTTTAATTCTTTACCATTGAGAGAGACAATCTTCAGGTCAGGCACTTTGAAAGGCAATGTAGTGCCCAAACATTAACTGGGTCATTGTTGCCCACAACAAGGGGCCATATAAACGGAAAAACTGCAATGAAAACATACCACCCCCATGGTGTAAGGGGAAACGAATAGGGGAAATAAAGAGAAAAGTTAGTAGACGACAAATGCACACAAAACAATTTAAATACAAACAAACACCTACAAGACATCTCTGAAAGCAGAGATGACAAATCCCTAAAGTCGAAGTACAATCCAAAGAGGCTGTGGGAGCAGCCGCATACGGGCGAAAATAGAGCAAACCACCGCACCAAAAGTTTCTAATAAAGCAAATTGATAAAAACAGGCACATCGATAAGTAGGGGTATGATATAAAGTTACAGTGATCAAACAATAACGACCAGTCACCATAAAACAGAAACATATCGAATGGAATGGATTTTCAAACTACACAGAAGCAATCAAGTTAATAAAACAAATATAGATAAGGTTATACGAACATAAACCAGTAGCAAGCAAGGGAGAACTACATGAATACAGTGATCAAAAAATCCATTATCTATCGCAGAAGAGATAAATAATCATCTATATCATACCATAGAAAGAGGAAAGAGAGAAGAATACGAGGAAGATGCCTAAATATTTCCCTCCTCCACCTTCACCCTGTAAAATGCATTACAAAAACAGACTAAACATGATGACCAGATTTAGGCTAAACCTCTTGAACCACAACCTGTCAGTCCCAGCTGGATTTGTAGGCGATGTTAGGACAAAAGGGTGTTGCGGCTGCGATCTAAGATCTCCGCAAGATACCCTTCATTTCGTCCTACTCTGCCCCTTTTATGCATTCCCAAGGTCCCGGTTCTTAAAAACTGTCCTAAGACAAGCCAAAATCAGACAGGCCAAAGTGGCCCTTCTATTTCTTAAACTGTCCACTGACCCTTTTGTTTTATTTAGCACTGTGCACTTTCTGCGACTGGCAGTCAAATTAAGAATCACTAGAGGAGAGGTCCAATGAAGTAGGTAGTGGACAATTGTGTAGGACCTATTGGCCGCTCGCAGACCCACTCTGTATTATCCAATGTATGAAAGTCGCACACAAAGGTTTACAGTAATTGATTGTCCCGTTTTTATTCTATTGACCTGTATGTATAAACGGGGTTTTATTTTTATTGATTTTATATGTAATGCGTATAATTGTTTCTAACTTTTTTAACGGTTGTATGATTGTTTTATGATGTGCATCTTTTATGGATACTTTTATATCCGAATAAAGATTATTGATGATGATGGTGGTATCATGTAGATAAATCAAAAAAATGTTAAATTGATAACTGCAAAAGCAATGATCACAGAAATGAAGGATAAATCAATTCAGCTCAGCAAATATCAAGATGGAGAGTAATTTGAAGATCCACATCACCACTCTCATTCATTTGAGATTCATTGGTATTCACCAAAAAAGTAACAAGTTCTGCAGGTTCATCAAAGATTTGCGGTTTAACCCTGTAGATAATCCTGCACCGAGAGGGGCACACAAAAGAAAAAGGGATGTTCCTTTCAGTCAACCTATTTCATAGTTACAGAAAGCTTTTGTTCCTTACCACTGTGTCTCTAGTAAAGACTTGGGAAATGGAAATCTTAGTTTAATGCCAAGAGACTCCTCTGGATTTCCTCACTTGTGCAAGTATAGTCTCTGCATGCTGAAGACGTAGAGGTTTAAAAACAACTGCACGAGGGGTTGTGGAATGCTTATGCTAAAAAGGGGGTATACGATAGGCATGTTCTATTTCAAATTCTCTATGGAATGATATTTGAAGGGTAGTCAGGACACAGGACTCCAAAACCTCAACCATAGATGCAGCTTTCTCCTCCATTCCCTCGGGGGGGCCAAAAATCCTAAGAGTGCCACACCCGTAATGATCATCCATGTCGATGACATCTCTTTTGAGAGAGGATACACCCTTAATGACTTTTTGAAGGCATTTCTATGGGCCGTTGAGAGATCCTCTACATTGCTTATTCTGCCTTCAGCATGATTAAGCCTGGTGTTTAAGTCTCTCATGCCTTTCCTGATAGCTGCCACCTCCACTTGAAGGAGATCCATATTAGTTTTAGTGCTTTGTGCAATGTTATGCACATTGTTTACTTTAGATAGCATGACTTCTATTGCTGCAGAATCTTCATGTTTGCCCAAGATAGGGGAGTCAGGAAATGGTTTGTTCTTGTTTAGCGCGTTTCAATTTCCCCTTAGTGTTTTTGTCCCTAGACTCTTTGGAGTCCGCCATGGCATAAGAAGAAGCGAGGGAGGGGAAGATGGGGTGAAAACCGTAGCACAGCTCCAGAGCAGCAGACACAATGGCTGTGAGTCAAAATCTGATTTGGCCATGAACCAAAGTAACATTTCCCTACTTTTAACAAGCACTCAGAAAATATATATGGCATTTATTGAAACAGTTTGTATAAGGATCAGAAGAGCACTCCCAAAAGGCATATGGTAATTATATTGAGATGTAGGAGGCATCTAGAAAGGACATTGAAATAACATCAGGCAAGAGAAGCATATAAAATGTTGTAGAGTTCAGGTAGTCATTGCCATAAAAAGAAAGTACACTGTAGCTCAAACAATAGGTCTGTAGGAACTTACTACGAAGTCCATAAAAGGAAAAAAGAACTCCATGCTATGCAGAATAATTTCGAGTATAGCATGATAAGAGAGGCTGTGGGGTGAATCCAGGCAACCCACGACTCACCCGTTCCAAAAACTATCAACAAACTGCTCCTGTGATTACTCTGATTCAGTATCGATAATGTGGCAGCTGATGAAAGGAAACGTTTGGGAGGTGCCATCTTTAAATCACCTAATCACAATGCATCGGATATGCGAACATCATGAAATGGTGCTCCCTGGGTCCCTAGCACCATGAAACTCACTCAACAGGATCCTCATTGGTTCCCCCATCGGACAATACCATCAAAGTGCTTGCATCGCAGACTTAAAGGCTCCGACATGGTGGTGGCTCCACGGAGCTCACAGGAGCACCGCCATCCAGCATTGCTCACGCCATGCTCCCCCTATTGGCTAGATCATTGTTGATTATACAAATTATATCAGACCATGTATGTGTGTGGGGGGTATATATATATATATATATATATATATATATATATATATATATATATATATATATATATATATATATATATATATATATATATATTACCTACTGACAGCTTCCAGTAGGTAGTTATAGTTAGGACCTTTTTAGGAAGCATTTTTTTACTTTAACTTTGGTGTCGTTTGACCAATCTGCATGACATTTTCCCCAAAAAGTACTACTGTGGGTACTATTGTTATGGAAAGTTTGGGGGTGATCCGTGCAGTGAGGACCAAGAATTTGGGGTGTGAAAGAAGGTTGTGTTTGTAATGTTAATTCCCATAGGAAATTTTAGCCACACCTACAGCCCGAACCGCTGAACTAACTTACACCAAATTTTGCCGGGAGGTAGATGTCAGTTCAAGGAAGTGCCTTTTGCTTATTTGGTATAAATCCAATCAGTAGTTGCTGAGAAATGTAAGTTTAAAATGATAGCGATATGTCTGGTCGTGGATATTTTGCTGTGGTTTCGGGATGATTTGCTAATGCATGCGCCATCAGAAATGCTCTGATTGTCTGGACGCAATCTGAATAGAAAGTTGCAGCTGCCATTTTATCTATCAGGAACAGTTCCTGGGGCTGAAAATCTGTGTGAAAGCTCACATAAGGGGTCAGTGTGGAGATACTCTGACCCCATGGTTGAAAATTGAGGTGTTAGGGACACAAGTTATGTGTCCAAAATAGTTTTTTTTATCGCTCAAGACATTCACAACACAATAATGACATGGTCAGTGACATCACTGTGATATCTCAAATGACATCACTGATGACATCATCCGCAGAATCTCTCACACACACCACAAAATAACCTTTCATACACCCACTCCAACTTCTACACTAGCATTCTCAAAGCATTGACACACCCATACCAGTACTTACACACCTACTCACTGATTCATAGGTCTACACACAGATCCACTCAATTACCCATACAGCCACTCATACACAAACTCACTCACTAATACAGCCACTGATATATCTATCCATTCAGCCACTTACACACAGTCAGTCAATCATAAAGATACTCACACACCTACTCACTCACCTATAGAGTAAATCACACAGCCATTTGCTCACCTATACAGTTATACACACACCCACTCATGTTTTCATACAGATACTAACACATACTCACTCACCTATACAGTCACTGACACAAGCACACTCATTCATACGGCCACTCTCGCAATCACTCAATCATGCATACAGTCACTCATATACTCCAACACTCACCTATCCTGCCTTTCACATATGCAGTTACTCACCCATAAATCACTGACACATCCATTTACTCACCGACACAGCCATACACACACTCACTCACCCATATAGCCCCTTACACACACTCACTAACCCATAGAGCCGCTAACTCACCCACGCACTCATCCATACAGGCAGTTACACACCCCATCACCCACCCACCCAAACATTAAGACACCTAAACACATACTCAGACAACCAATCACTCACCCATACAGAAACTCACGCACCCACTCACACACCTATACAACCACTTAGACACCAAAAGACAGGCAGATACAGACATTCACACAAGTCACTCACCCATACATTCACTGAGACACTTAATTATTCACTTATACAGTCACTCACATATGCACTGAATCATTCAATGAGGCACACATACACAAACTGATTCACCAATACACCTTGGTATGTATATTTCACACTCATACACTTTAAAAAAAACACTCAGTGGATGTTGTCATCAGTGATGTCATTTCAGATGTCATCAGTGATGTCACTGACCATGTCATGAGTGATGTAATATGTGAGGTAACAGCAGTGCATTGTGGGGGCACGAGTTATAGTTACATCAGGCAACTACAACTGCTGAATTTTCTCTGTTTTTTTGTGTGTGAAATCTGAGCGTAACATAACGTCCCTGTAACCTTTGGCCTTTTCTGTGAAAAAAATAACATATATATATATTCACTGAAAAAACCATAGGTTTCAGGGATGTTATAGTTAGTTGGACATTTCACTCCTATAAAACCATAGAAATTCCCCTGTTATAGTTAGTTGAGCTAACCATAACTCGCGCCCCTGCAATGCACTTCTGATGACGTCACATATTACATCATTCATGACATGGTCAGTGACATTACTGATGACATCACTGATGACATCTCTGATGACATCACTGATGACATCATCCAGTGAATGTGTGTTTCTATAAAATGTAAATATGTTTCATATATATATGCCAAGGTGTATTGAAGAATGAATGGGTGTATAAGTCAGCATGGATGATTAAGTAGGTGTGTTACTGACTGTATAAGTGAGTGATTCATTGTGTCTTGCTTAATGCATGTGTTAGCGACTGATACAGACACGCACACAGTTTAGGTTGTCAGTTGGTGTGCAAGCAGTTCGGTTAGCAACTAAATGAGTATCTATATGAGCTATTGATTGCTTGTCTGAGTACCTGTGTGGGTGCCTGAGTGTCTATGTGGGTGGGTGGGGGGTGTGACTTTGTGCATAGATGTGTGAGTGGACAATTCACTGGGTATATGTGTTCAAGTCTGTATCTGTGAAGGTCTGTATGGCTGGGTGAGTGTGTGTATGAGAGTCTTTGTGAGTGAATGGATGTCTCAGTGGTACATGTGTGAGTAACTCCATATGTGAAAGGCAGTATATAGGAGTGTTGGACTGAATAAATGACTATATGTGAGAGTGAGTGATTGCGAGAGTGCCTCTATGGATCAGTGTGTGCTTGTATTAGTTATTGTATTAGAGTGTAAGTATGTGTTAGTATATGTTTCAATAAGTGACTTGGTATGTGTATAACTGTACAGGTGAGTAAATGAAAGTGTGATTGATTATTTCCATTACTGACTAGGTGTGTGAATAACTATGAATGAGAGGCGGTGTGTGAGTGTCTGTATAGATATGTGACTGGATATGATAATGCTGTAATGATGGCTGACTGTATGTCAGGGTGAGTGTATGGGTGAATGAATGGATGTGTGTGAAGACCTACAAATTAGTGAGTGGATATGTATCAACTGGTATTTGTGTGTGCATGGTTTCGAAAATTATAGTCTGTATTTTCGAGTGGATGTATCAAGTGTTATATTAGGGTCTGATGAGGTTCATCAGATTTTGACGTGGATGATGTCATCAGTGATTTCATCAGTGATGTCATTTGAGATGTCATCAGTGATGTTATCAGTGATGTCACTGACCATGTCATGAATGATGTAATATGTGACGTTATCAGCAGTGCATTGCGGGGGCGCGAGTTATAGTTAGCTCAACTAACTATAACAGGGGAATTTCTATGCTTTTCTATGAGTGAAATGTCCAACTAACTATAACATCCCTGAAACCTATGGTTTTTTCAGTGAATTTCAAAGGTTTTTTAAATGCTAATTTCTAACTATAACGTGCCTGAAACCTATGTTTTTTTCAGTGAATTTCAAAGGGTTTTTAAATGCTAATTTCTAACTATAACGTGCCTGAAACCTATGGTTTTTTCAGTGAATTTCTAAGGTTTTTTAAATGCTAATTTCTAACTATAACGTGCTTGAAACCTATGGTTTTTTCAGTGAATTTCAAAGATTTTTTAAATGCTAATTTCTAATTATAATGTTCATTAAACCTATCTTTTTTTCTGTGTTTTTTAATTATCATACCATTCTCAACTTGGTGAAAACTGCAAATCTCACCACTCTTCCATCGATACCTTATGCCAACAAAATCATCACAAATGAGAGCCACAACTAACGCTAATGAAATGCAAAGTAAGTATTCCGGTGCAAAAAAAACACGAAAACACCACTTCCCCATATTTTCAATGACCAGCCAATGCGATCCAAAAAGCAGGGGATAAGCCGAGTTAGCAGTAACAAATTAACATCAACCTTTAACTGGTGTAAGGAGGTCGACTATCTACTCCGTGAATTGGACCCAACTCACAGCCACATCTAAAGACCAACACGTGATAGAGCTACTAATCATGCAGCTCCAACACCAACAAGGCCACAACAGCCAGCGCCACCACCATCAGAACCTCCCCCCGCACCACCCCCCCATACTACCACCGAGGCAGCGAAAAACAGGACAACGGACCTTCCCAAAACGCAATGCCCCTCAGCCACACAATAGCTGAATGTTGGGAGATGTGGCAACCAACTATATATGAAGGAGGCAAGTCACCCATTAATAATAAAGCACACAATGCAAAGTGTAACGCTGATGTGCTGCACCGACCTCGCTATGCAAAGCACAAACCTCTCCATGTGACATATCTGGGATTCGTGGAGTGTTGATGGGCACGTGGAGTGGCCACTGCTGCACACTCCGTTGGCACCAGGTAATTATTTGCTCATGGATGCGCAGGGGCGACAGTGTCTCTCTCTCTCTCTCTCTCTCTCTCTCTCTCTCTCTCTCTCTCTCTCTCCGTCTCTCTTCCTTTTATCTCTCTAACTCTCTCTTCCTTCTCCCTTTCTCACTCCCTTTCTTTCCTTCCCTCTCTTTTTCTCTCTGGCTTTTTTTCCTTCTCTGTTTCTCTGTGTCTCTCTCCTTTGATATTCGCATAACAAACGTCCTTATTTTGTGCTTTATTTTCCAGGCTCTGTCGTCGACATCCATGGTCCCCACAGGAGTGTTCCGCCTTGTTGTTTTGTATTATTTTTGATAAATTTTGTTTATTAGTTTATCGTATATATATATATATATATATATATATATATATATATATTCACTTAAAAAACCATAGGTTTCACACATGTTATAGTTAGCTGGACATTTCACTCGTAAAAAACCAATGAAATTCCCCCGTTATAGTTAGTGCAGGCAACTATAACTCACGCGACCGCAATCCTCTGCTGATGACGTCAGATATTACATCACTGATGACATATGTGTCTTTATGAAAAATAAATATTTGTAATATATGTATAGCTAAAGATTAATGGAAGAAGACATGGGTAAATAAGTGTCTAAATACAGTGATGTAATATCTGACGTCATCAGCAGAGGATTGCGGTCGCGTGAGTTAACGGGGGAATTTCATTGGTTTTTTACGAGTGAAATCTCCAGCTAACTATAACATGTGTGAAACCTATGGTTTTTTAAGTGAATTTGCAAGGTTTTTTAAATGCTAATTCGTAACTATAACGTGTGTGAAACCTATAGTTTTTTCAGTGAATATATAAACATATAAATATAATCTGCATATCTATATAAATATAAATTCATGCAAACATATACATATATGCATACATATGCATGGTATGTACATGAAAGTTTGAAAAACTCTAATACAAGCAAAGCTAAAAAGCCACCTAATTACAAACAGAATTGCTTTAACTTAAACGAGGGTGAGACCTATTGCATTTTCAATGCTTGTTTACATTGATTCCATCAAGAAGGCATTCAGATGTGTCCCACATTTTCCATAAATTCTGAATGGTAGCACTCTAGTTGCTCATTAGATCACTGTAGTAAAGCTACTGCTCACCAGGGAAGTCTGCTGCTGGTATTGAAAGTGCATGTTTCAGTCTGCATGTCAGAATTCTTTAATGAAATAGAAGAGGATTTGAGAAGTCCCTCAAAATGTGCCCTAATTTTTCTTTCTGCAGCACTAATCATACATTCTATGGCAAAATGAACCCTCTCATTTTGTTCCTTTTTAAAATAAATGTTTTAAATGTTACCACTTTATTCCAATCAAGATGGCTTCAGGTGTGCCATACCTTTGTCATAAGTAAGACTGTTAGCGCTCTAGTTGTTCTTTGGAACACTCTGGGAAGCTGCAGTAGAACACAAAGGAATCAACTGATAGTCTCTGCCCTTGTTGGATGTACATGTTTTACTGAGAATGTCAGACTTCATTCTCACATGACTGAGAAAGATAATGTGAATTTACAGAAAATATGCTCTCAGTTTAGCTTATAGATCACCTTCCAAACCTCTGTGGGAAAAGCATGTGAAAATAGTTTTCTCTCAAACATGATTCATGATATCCCAGCAGAAGGCTTTTTCACATGGTAAAATCACCTTAGAACATACTACAATTCCTAAAATGAGTATGGTACCATCAACAAATGATTTATAATGTAACTAAAGTCTTAAAACGTTCTATTAACTGCAATGCTTTTTAATGAGGTGCTATCATGTATATTGGTCCCAAGATGGCTGCCAACACTTCTTGGATGAAGTGCTGACAGCCAATCAGATCTCACAATGAGATGTGTGGTTAGGCTCCGCCCAGATATGTATATGATTTTACTATTGATTTTCTCAGGAACTACTGAACGGATTTACACCATATTTGCAAAAGGCACATGCCTGACCTGAGGACTACCTCTTTGCCAAATTTCAAGTAATTCTGTTCAGCCGTTCTGGCTGTAGCTGTGTCTGAAGGTCCTATGGAAAAATGCATGGGGAAAACGCGTTTTGGGACCCCCCCTTTTTTCTCATCCCCCGCTTGACGAATCACCCCGAGACTTTCAGGGTAGGAGCTGAACGGAGCGCTCCATTAGTTTTGAAAATTTCGCGAGGATTCGTCATCCGGCGCCAAAGTTATTCAAAATAGAATTTTCAGATTTCCTATGGAAACTAGGTTGTAACTATAACTATCTACTGGCGACCGCCAGTAGATAATATATATATGTTAATAAAAAAATAAAGTTTGAAAATAGTTTATCGTTTACATATATATGTTTATTAAAAAAATAAAGTTAGGAAAAATATTAATACCGTTTTTGGTTGTTTTCTTAACTGCTGCGTGACTCTTTCTTGTTCCAATCCAATCCAATCCAAAACAGCTTTATTCGACAGAAGTCATAAAAGCGATACAAAACAGGTACAGGTACATAGTACACAAATAAATTAACAAAGAGACAATATAAAATTTATACTATTTAAAATATTTACAGATTTTTAAAAATGCATATAATACAAAGAAAATCATTGTGGGTAACATCCAAGGCCGCTAACACTTTGCTAGCTAATACTCTTGATTCTTATAACCCATGCCCACCCCAGGAATTTAGCAACGGCCACAACAATTACCGGGTCAGTGCAGGTACGAAGGAGTCTTACTGCTTCAACACTCCGTCTGGTACCCAATAGTTTACAAACAGGTCTCAACCATACACGCCTCGGGGCCGCATAGGCAGGGCAAACAAAAAACATGTGTGCTAGAGTTTCCACCTGGGAATTGCAGAAAAAACACGAGTTGCTACTCATGGACTCCCACCGGGCTGTAAAAGAGTTTAAGGGCAACGCTCCCACCCGCATCTGGAAAAATAGTTTCCTATCTTGCACTTTGGTAACAAGATCCCAGAAATGTTCTAACCTTGGTGCAGTTTTGATGCTCAAGAATTCATCAGTTAGCGAAAGGGATTTAGTTTCGTGAAATACCTTAGCATTTCTTGTTCTTATTACTGTTATTTGATGGAGTCCACCATGGTGTTAAATTTTGGGGCACTTATCGCAGGAATACTGGTGATGTCTGCAGTTTGCACCAACTTCTGAATAGTGTGTTAGATTTATCTCAACTTTACTTCCATTAAAGTGCTGATAATGAAATGCAGACTAGCTGTTCCCGTGCAAAAAGACACGAGGTGCACCTTTGCGATTTATTCTAAATACTAAAATCCTGTATTGAATTGCACTGAGGTAGTGGCTGCACTTATAGTGTACACACAAAATCAATTAAGAAATCTCACTGTATTTATATTGATTGGGAATAGTGCGTCAGGTGCTGGATCCTGACGAGATACACTGCCCAGTTCGTATATTGTTCTGCACACGAAAAAAATCACATCACAACTTTCACACCAACTGCAATGCAAAACAAATTCCGGCGATAAGCCACGTTAGCACCGGGGATTTTACACCTGCTTTCTGCTGTAGCAGGACGACTAACTACACCATGATAGGGAACACAGCCAAGAGCCACACCAGAACACCCACATGTGCCATAGAGTCAATGAGCATGATACAGGGATACCCATGAGGGCCACAAGACTCATCGAAACAAATCCAGGACCGCCAACGCCCCCCAAACCCGCATCTGAGCAAGTGTGTCCCTGTGGTCATTGTGATAGCATGATAGGCACGAGCCCTGCAACATCACAGTGTGCTGTCACCTCAGCGTTGGCAGTGAGCCTGGACATGTAGCTACGCATGCATCCTCCTACATGCACAACCAGCATGTGCTGGTCCGGGGTACACAGGTCAGCGCAGGGGTGTGCCTACCCGGCAAGTGGAACGGGGTGTCTCGGACATGTCCGTGTACAGGAAGTGCGGTAAGTATGTCTCTGTGTTCTGGTGTGGCCTGCCACAAGGGCTGCAGCAGTCGATGTTGTAAAGTGGCATGCACCACCTCCAAACGGCACTGTGATGGTGTAGTTGGAATATAGCAGGACATGCGCGAATAGCCATTACAATGGTGTGCTGTACGAGTGCACGAGATACAACAGCACACCGTACAAAAGTGTGGGGGCTCGTGGGTGGGAGGAACAGCTGTTTGGCAATGTAACACACAGTGAACTCGCCCATGTGCCACGTGCTGGGCATCTCATCCATGATGACCACGGTCGCAGATATCCCACAACACCAACGACTGGCCTTTGTATACATCCTGTATGAATGCAGCGTGGTTTTCACTTCTATGCTTGTTCAGTGGTGTGACTTGTTGGTGTGTTTAATTTTGGCCATTGTTTGTCTATACTTGTGCTGTACTTAATTTTGCATGTGTGTCATTCTGCCCATCCCCCCAGTCCCCCCACTCCCTGCTTCTTCCTCTTCCTGGTGCTGTTGTGTCTATATTTTTTTTGCTCCACACATAAATACATGTAAAGAACAAATTAGAATACTTCATTGATTCTTTTAGGTTTCAAAACTTCTCTCTATTGGTTTCTTTTTACTTTTCCATATAAACAGTTTTTTTAATATTCAACAACACATAGAAGTCAGAAGTGCAATGTATTCTATCAACAAACTTTCTAGAACATTCTAGAACATGTGCCGGTTAACGATATTTTTTTGCAACATTTTCTCAAACATTTAACGGCACGTGCAGGTTAAAAGTTCACGATTGTTTTAAGTTCGAACAGTGCTTTCCAAATGCAAGTAGCAGGTGTGGTTGAGTTGAGCAAATGTTATCCTATCATATGTACTCCACATTGAAACTGCTTTTTCTTAACCAATCACAAAGATGCTTTTCCACAAAACGAATATGCACCCTACTTTTAAAAAAGAATGCTTTTCATCTCCCAATCACGTATCGTTTTGTATGGCAAAAAAAAGTAGTTCCCCATCTTTAAACATATCTCTTATTCTACCAAGGAACTGCATGAGCTACAGACATCTTTCCATACCTTCCAGCCATACCTTCAAAATGCTCGTGTGGATCGTAGGACATAGCTATATTTTCTGGTGCAAGAGGTATGCAGAACACAGACGTATTGACTTAGACCTAGGTTTACAAAATGTGGACATTAAATGGTTTGCATAGAGAGGATTGAAGTGGCACCAATTGCTACCTTTGGTTAAAACCTCTTTGCATCTTCCACACCCTGACCTCATGATTGTGCATTGTGGTGGAAATGACCTAGGCGCATTGACTGGGGTAGGTTTGGAAATGCTTATGAAGGACACCTTTGGACACCTCAGCTCAGCACCATGTGACTCTGGGCAATAGCTCACTTAATAGCTCACATAATTTCCACGCCGGCCTCGAAGGCCTTCAGACCTACAAGGGTGACTAGTTTGTGCTTTACAAGCACCATATTGATTTGATACGTGCACATTTACCTTTGCACTCCCTGTATAACACCATACACAAGTTACAATGTTTGAAACAAAAGTTCCTCTGAGTAGGTATAACTACATGCTGACACTACTTGACAGATGTGGCACAGCGGCCAGAGCACATGACTTCACAGCATATGACACACAGTTTGGACTCACACTTTCATCCCGAGTCCGGCAGCACCTCAGCTTAGCACCATGAGACTCTAGACAATACCTCACATATTTAACGTACTCCAGGACTTTCAGACCAGTAGGAGTCTGTAGTTCGTCCTAGTAGGTTATCAACACATACTGACACTAAATCCACAGGTGTGCTGCAACAGCCAGGGCACATGACTTCACACCATAAGAAACACAGTTTAGGCTCACACATTTATCCCCGACTCCAGCAACAGCTCACCTTAGCAGCATCAAACTCTACGCAATACCTCACTTCATTTCCGTACCCAGCACTTTCAGACCGGTAGGTATGAGTAGTTCCCTTCGCACCCCCTCTATAGCACACCCTAAACACCCCACAGAGGTTACAGTGCCCCTACCCTCCTCTTTCCTACTTTTTTCGCCTTTTTTTCACCTTACTCGCTTCAACAGAATCACAAAATGGTGGCCAGCACTTCCTAGTTGCAACCGCTTGCAGCGCTCCCAACCAATAAGCAGCAAGCTCGTGCTCGTAATGCCTCAGCCAATCAGATGGCAGAATTCCCAAATATCGATATCTGTAAATTTCAATATTTCTCAAAAACTACTGAACGGATTTACACCAAATAAACAAAAGCGTGCTTTCTAGACCACGGCCGTTCTCCCTGCCAACTTCCGATCACCCGTTCGACCTGTAGCCTTGTCTAAAGTTTCCTATGAGAATTAACATGGAAAAAACATGTTTTGGGACCCCCCTTTTTTCTCAGCCCCACCCTTGACGAATCACCCCCAAACTTCGCACGTAGGAGCTGATATGAACAAAGAATTAGTTTGGAAAATTTCATAAAGATTCATCAAACGGTGCCAAAGTTATAAGCACAACAAAAAATATTCTTCCTATGGAAACTTGGTCCTAAATATAACTACCTACTGGCGACTGCCAGTTGGTAATATATATAGATATATATATATATATTTCTTCAAAGTTTCCCCCAGACTGAGACCGCACTCCAACAGCAGGTACCTGTGGGTGTTCTGGTGTAGCGGCAGTCCCAGCCGCATGAGACGACGCACCACCGCAAAAACAGCGGACTTGCAGAAGTGAACCAATCACGTTCTGATATGCACAGCAGGTTATCATTGCCGGCATGCAACGTTCAATCTTAAAACCCAATGGAGGGTGATTAATTGTGTCCTGAATGGCGTGTCAGCAGTCAAACCCACTGGAGGGTAATTATTGACAGGCCAAAGACCACAGATCCCGGCGTACATTGAGAAAAGGAATGATCCAATTGCATGGCGCACCGGAAGCCAAGAAATCTTTTAAATACGCAGGGGATGGTGGTAAGGTGATTAAATGGACTGCTGATGCGGGCCTCTGAAGAGAAGCTGAACGCTTCGAAACGCGTCAGGCCGAGGCAGTACCAGGGGATTGGAAGCAGCATGCTGTTAAATAAAAGGTCGTACCTACCTGCTGTTGGAGTGCGGTCTCAGTCCGGGGGAAACTTTGAAGAAATTCGTAGCGGCAGTCCCAGCCGCATGAGACGACGCACCACCGCAAAAACAGCGGACTTGCAGAAGTGAACCAATCACGTTCTGATATGCACAGCAGGTTATCATTGCCGGCATGCAACGTTCAATCTTAAAACCCAATGGAGGGTGATTAATTGTGTCCTGAATGGCGTGTCAGCAGTCAAACCCACTGGAGGGTAATTATTGACAGACCAAAGACCACAGATCCCGGCGTACATTGAGAAAAGGAATGATCCAATTGCATGGCGCACCGGAAGCCAAGAAATCTTTTAAATACGCAGGGGATGGTGGTAAGGTGATTAAATGGACTGCTGATGCGGGCCTCTGAAGAGAAGCTGAACGCTTCGAAACGCGTCAGGCCGAGGGCAGTACCAGGGGATTGGAAGCTGCATGCTGTTAAATAAAAGGTTGTACCTACCTGCTGTTGGAGTGCGGTCTCAGTCCGGGGGAAACTTTGAAGAAATTCGTAGCGGCAGTCCCAGCAGCATGAGACGACGCACCACCGCAAAAACAGCGGACTTGCAGAAGTGAACCAATCACGTTCTGATATGCACAGCAGGTTATCATTGCCGGCATGCAACGTTCAATCTTAAAACCCAATGGAGTGTGATTAATTGTGTCCTGAATGGCGTGTCAGCAGTCAAACCCACTGGAGGGTAATTATTGACAGACCAAAGACCACAGATCCCGGCGTACATTGAGAAAAGGAATGATCCAATTGCATGGCGCACCGGAAGCCAAGAAATCTTTTAAATACGCAGGGGATGGTGGTAAGGTGATTAAATGGCCTGCTGATGCGGGCCTCTGAAGAGAAGCTGAACGCTTCGAAACGCGTCAGGCCGAGGGCAGTACCAGGGGATTGGAAGCTGCATGCTGTTAAATAAAAGGTTGTACCTACCTGCTGTTGGAGTGCGGTCTCAGTCCGGGGGAAACTTTGAAGAAATATATATATATATATATATATATATATGTATAGATTTTTTTTTTTTTTTTACCACGTTCTCCCGTCAACTCCCTGCTCTCAACACAGCGGGTGCCCCAGCCGCGAGGACGAAAACTCGCGAATTCACGCCAGCCACAGTTCAAAAATTGCTGCGCACTCCAACCAGTATTTTTAATTATTCAAATTTTTATTCGTTTGCAAACGAATAAAAATTTGAATAATTAAAAATACTGGTTGGAGTGCGCAGCAATTTTTGAACTGTGGCTGGCATATATATATATAGATATATATATATATATATATATATATATATATATACCAGTCCCTCGCATTCCTGAGTGAGCGTTTATCTTCTGTGTTTGGGTTTCATTGCAGCCAGGTGCTTGACCTACAAGCAACACTCCACCCCTCATGGGTACCTGATCCCGTACTTTGAACGGAGCTTCTGGATATATATATACATATATACATATCCAGAAGCTCCGTTCAAAGTACTGGTTTATTCCCAAGTACGACAACGTTCGGCCAACACGGTGGCCTTGGTCACATGTACAAGTTAGGATAAAACAATCTGTGTTAAATAAACTAAATCTGTGAAAATGGACTTTCCAAAATAGTGAACACTACAAATAGGAAACGTAAGTGCCATGATGGAATGGGCAGTAAAAGCGATGAATGTACTCACAAGAAGGCATGGAAATGCGTACATATTGTTGTGCAAGGCACCAAACACTTATTAAAAACTAGAGTTGCTACAAATGGTAAATGCCGCCATAAATGAGAAAGTCATCATTATCATCATAAAGCTTTATTTCGGTTAAAAGCCATAAAAGCACATATATACAATACTTATTGCACATTAATAGGGGTTCATAAATCATACTATTCCACAATATATTAATTAAAATACATAAAATATACAAAAAAGGTAAAACATTAGGACAATCAAGGGCCAATTTGAGTACAATAAATATCAGGGTAAAGCGTCATAGAACTAGACACCTTTTAACTTGATTATTGCACTTCTTGCATACCACATAGAAAGGAGGAATCTCGAAGATGCGAATACAAACACAGGGATCGTGTCATATTTTAATAATCTGTAAACCTCCCTGTAGTCCCTGAGGCCTCTCGATTTACAGAGGGGTACAATCCATTTAGTTTGTGCCCCGATTTAAGAGGGACAAAAAAGCTAAACATGCAGATCGGCCTCTTCTACAGAGTCACAACCAGGAGGAAGAGCTTGACCATTTGTTTAACAAGGCCTGGAGTGGGAGAGATCCGTGTCTGAATTGAAGGTATAATATTTTTGCTAGCGAGGGCTGGATGTCATCCAGAAATTTTTCAAAAAAATAGTGATCTTTCACCTCCAGAAATCGGAGGACAACCTGCCCAATCTAGAATTCAGATCACGGAGATTCAGGTGGTACTGTTTAAGAATAACCCCCAACGCCCTCTTACTAATCAAAGGACAAGATGTTTCAGGCGAAGTCCACAGATCTGCCCTGTGCAAATCATAGCAGAGCTGTTTTACATGTTTGAGCCATAAGATGTTGCCCGATCCCCTTATAGACAGTAGCTCGATTAACTCCTCCTTATCGCTTAGCAGCTCTGGAGTGGACCAGAGTCTCCTCCAATATAGCAAAGGTCGGTGTAGGATGATTGATTGATGTACTTATAGAGCGCAGCTATCACCCTACGGGCATCTTGGTGCTTGCATTGGGAACCCGTCCTGGTTTTTCCCTGTAAGATAACCCGTACTGGGCATCCCCAAGGTGAAAGCCAGGCATCCCGCTGCGGGGGGCCGTTGTGGAGATTAAGCAGGCTTGTTGCCCAGAGCTGCATAGTGTGAACTCGTGCTTAGAGTGGGCACCGAAGCGAGAATTATCGAGTCCGTGGACGATTGGGCTCTGGACCCTGCCGCGTCGGGAATCGAACCCAGGTCCCGGGTCTGATCTCTGCTTCAGGGTATGCCTCCTCTAACCAGTGAGCTACACTTCTCCTGAATAGGAGCCAATCCCAGGTCCAATCTTAGAGGGTTCAAAGGAGTACTCTTGGGAAGGTTTAAGAGACGCTGGCGTTAACATGGCCCCAAAGCTCTACGCCATATAGAGCCGCTCCCCTAGCCTGTGCCCTATATATTTCAACTGGGGACCTAGAGGTTTATAGGAGCATTCATTAAAAACCTTAAGGATTCCACCTGTTGATTGAGTCAGCTTAAGGTTGGCCTTAACCATATGGGAATCCCACTCCATCCTATCATTCAGGGTGACTCCCAGGTAATCAAAAGTGGAGACTCTCTCCAAAATACATCCCTCTAAGTGTGGATGGGGATAAGTTGATGGTTTAGAATTGAAAACCATGAATTTGGTTTTTGAGAGATTTATCTCCAGATTTCTAGAAAGAACAAAAGGCCTCCAAAGTTTGCTGGACACCCATTGGAGATTTTGAAAGTAGAAGGGTGTCATCAGCGAACATTAGGGCGGGTATTCTGCACGCTGCTAGAATCGGAGAGTCTAGATCTTTTACCCCCAATAGGTGTGAAATCAGACCATTAATAAACAGGGAAAAAAAAGTGGGAGCCAACACACACCCCTGCCTTACACCCCTGTCTACTGGGAAGGGAGCAGAGAGCTCACCATTCCTACCATAGCAGACCCTCGCATACGTTCCAGAATGGAGACGCTTAAAGAGGTCACAAAGGTATGGGGGAAGACCCATCTCAAACAAGATTGACCAGAGTTTGTCCCTCTGAACCAGATGGAATGCGGATCTAAGATCCACAAAGATCAGGTAGAGGGAACCCTTCCCCAAAAGCACCGTCTTCCAGTATACCAGCTGTAACCTGAACAGTTGGTCAGTTGTTGAAACCCTAAAGCGAAAGCCCGCTTGAAGGGAGGATAGGATATGATGTTCATCCATTCAACCTTCAAGCCTAGTTAATAAGAGACAGGCAAACACTTTCTGCGAAACGTCAATAAGGCTGATAGGCAGATAGTTTGCCGGGTCTAGTGGAGAGGCCTTCTTGTGGATGGGAATAATTTCTGCGCCCTTCCAAGTATAAGGGATGTCCATACCCAGGAAGATTGCATTAAAATATAACTGTAGGTATGGTACCCAAATCAGTGATTCGCTTGTAAATAAATCCCCGGGAATTCTACCTAAGCCGGGAGCTTTACCAGGGGAAAGACTCTTTAAGGCAGCCTGAATTTCACAAGAGGTGCAGAGTGGTGGGTCAGACACCCATACTTCATTAAGCACTTGGGGAGATAAACCAGTCAAAATTGGTGCTGATTCAACTACGATATCACTTGTCGGGAGACAAAAAAGAGGCTTAAATTGCCTCAGCCAAACCTCTTCACTCAAGCCGGGAGTTATAGCAGAAGATCCCTCTTGTCTGCCACACCTAACTAAATTCCAGAAGGTCCTGGAATCATGGTTATCCAGGGCGTCCTTTATACAAGCCCACCTGGCAGCCTCCCAGTCTTTTTTAGATTCCGATGTTATGGATTTATACAAGAGTCTGGCTCCTCTAATACTGTGCGGGGTACCACTTTTCACCTCCCGCATAAGTGCCCGTTTTGCATCCCTGCAACTAGAATTAAACCAGTAAACTTGTTTCCTCACCCCATTCGGCTTGGAGTTGGCCGCAACATTAAAAAAACGGCGGCCATCGTAATGAGTTTAGTGTGGGTAATCTCTAGCTCTTGGAAGTATAATGGATCCTGTCTACCCTCCGTGAGAACAAACGCTTCAGCTAGGAGGTTGGCCACATGGGAGTAAAGTACTGGGATTTTATCTGGGGAAGTCAAAAACTTTGACCACCTGATACGACGACCGCCAGACACCACTGTTAGCTTAGGTGCTATAGATTGGTCCGGGATCCCTGGGACTCGTTTAGAGCCCAAGTAATGCAGTAGTTCCAATCTAAGGAGGTTGTGATCACTATCGGCCCTGTCCACTATGGTAAAAGACTTGAGATGGGGCCAAAACTCCACGTTTACCAAAATGTTGTCAATAGTTGAGCTTTTGCCCAATCTATTATAAGTACACTTCCCCGGGGCATCAGGTACAAGTCTGCCATTATAAGCTCGAAGAGAGTGAATAACTAAGAGCTTGTTGATCTCAACAGCCAATGGTGTTAAACGTATAGCAGAATACATAAGGCAGTCCTGAACATCCCAGGTTGAATCCTCCTCAGTAATAGAGGGGATACCAGCCAGGGGTTCAAAGTGGCAGTTAAAATCACCCCCAATGACTTTGTAGGCAAATGCAGAAAACAAAGTCAACAGGTCATCAAGGGCGTTGAGAATAGAAAGTCCCAACCGTAGTGGAGTGGGCCGTAGATAGATATTGATTACCAGTACCGAGGTACCGTCCCCAAATTTCAAAATAATGCAAAGAATATCTAGTGAGTGGGAGTCAATCACTCTCACTGTACACCCCAAGTGGGTAGCCACCCAGATACATAGACCCCCGAGGGTCGCCCCCTGGGGCCCTGCACCGCCGCAATACTATAGGAGGCGAAACCAGCCCTAACCGGAGAAGTCGTCATCCAAGTCTCTTGAAAGAGGCATCGGTCATAATCATCTACCAATGCTTCCCAGTCAGGATTAGAGAGTTTGGTACCCAACCCTGCTACGTTCCATGACCCACTTAGAAAGCCAGAGTTGACATCCCCGAAGGAACTACGGGGTACAATTTCAGGACCTGGAGGAAGGCCTCGGTGAGTCACCAAGGTCAAACCTACGTTATCAGAAAGAGTACCAATACTTGAGCCAGAGGAAGTCATAGATGTGTTTAGATAACAAGCAGTGGGAAGACCAGCCTCTACCCTCTCCCCCACCATCTTGGTGGCATTGGCCCCGCCATGTATTAAACCTGTAACCCCCACACAAGGGACTAGTCAAACCTCACTGCCCAGTATGCCAAAGGAGTTGGCAACTGGAACATTGTAGACAGCCGTCTGCAGGCCAAAATGAGAATTCCTTAAAGCAGGCCTGGCCAAACCAACCGGCCGTTGATAAAAATGTCCCAAAGGGAGAGGTAAAATCGGGCTCTGGGAAGGCGAGCCTTGCCATTCAAGAATGTAATTAACCACTCTAGGATCCCTGAAGTTAATGATAACACAATCACCTCCCTTATCTTTTTGATTCACCCCCAACCAACTCACGCTTCTCACAAACAAAATTTCCCCGTGGCCCCCTCTTGGCAAAGATCTAAAGGTGTTCAACCAGTGGGTAACCTTGTTCTTCAACTCAGGGAAAGATTCCTGGCGTGCACCAGACAATGGGGGGACGCCTAATAGAACCACCACATATGGCGAAGCCTCCGGAGGCAGCTGGGGAAGAAGTGATGGTGGTAGTTGCCCAGAGCTATGGTCATTCCCATCTATATAATGGGGTATCAAATCACAGTCCTCTCTCCTCGTGCCAGATGCTAAAGTAGAAAAAGAAGAGAGGGGTGGGGGCAAGCTAGATACGGACACAGATGGCCTGGAAAGTGAGGGAAGATCGGGTACATTAGAACTTATAGTGGGAGGAAGTGTATTCGTAGTAGCTGATACCCGCGCCCCAATATCATTAGAACTAGGTACAGATACAGTAGGGCAGGAGCCTTGATGAATAGGCATAGAAATCACAGGAACCGTATGAGTAGTCCCACTTCCAGGAGGGGCACATAAATGCCCAGCAGTTTTGCTATTAATTAAGGAAACAACTCTATCAATTTTGCTCATCAGGCTTTTGAATTGAGAAGTGATCCAATTGGGTTTGCAGATCAATTAGTAGATGGGTAGCCCATACCGGAGGAGCTAGAGAAACAGAAGGTTGTGTTGGTCCTAGATTTGAAGATACTCTGAGTGCAGAGCTATTTGCAGAAGGTTTATTAGGTGGCTTTACCTTCTTATTTCTGCCGCGAGGCTTTTGAATCCTGGGAGTTTCTTGAGGGACCTGGAATAATGATATATTATTGGGTGAACTAACCACTGGGCTGGCCGCTGAGTTTGCTTGAGCACAGGGAAGCTCAGCAAATGAGGGCACAAGCAGCGAAACCTGGTGGTTATCCATATGAATGGAAACATTCCCAGGTAATGGAGGAGAGAGTAAGCTTGGAGTAAGAGAAAGACGTCTCTAGGTATTCTCTATTGCAGTTGCCACCACCCCTATAGTTTTTTGCAACATGTTGTCAATAGCAGTAAGACTTGGGAGAGGAGTGTTAGAGACTACATTTTGTCTAGTGCAGGGACGGCCAATCACTGGCTTAGTTTTGCCCATTGTCTTTAGCTTGATAAAACAAAGTGAAGACTAATAAAGAACCCCCAAATCAAGAACAGTAAAACTCTATAACATCCCTCATTAACAATACCAATTTAACCCACAGGGTTGCCCACAGAGGAATGAGACAAATTGTACAATCACCGTGCTTAAAGCACACAACAATCCACAATAGTAACGTTACACAACCTGAACCAGTCCACACTTAGGCAGCCAAGAGAAGTTGCCCAGCCCGGCCTCCGGCGTCCCGCCCTTGTCCCGGGCTTCTCCCGGCACGTCCCACGGGATGAGGTTCCACACAGGCCTTTATGCGCCTCCTGGCGCCTGAAGATAGTGTCAGCGGCGTTCTTGTCACAAGCGGGATTGCTGGGGGATGTAGTCCCGGCCACACCATACAGCGAAGCCAAGCCCGGCTGGTGGAAAAGTCACAAGGAAATGATCCCCTGCAACAGCGTATGGCAGCATGCAGCGGAGCCAAGCCCGGCTAAAACAAAAAAGAGTCACAGGGGAATCGGGGAAAAAAAAAACCACAGTAGCATATATCGGTAAAGGATCACTGACTGAATATCGAAGGTCAAAATATCGACCTACAAAAATATCGATGTCAAGAATATCGACATCCTATCTACAACATGGTAAGTACAAAAATATCGATAATTAAATATCGATGTCAAAAATATCGTTAGTAAAAAATATCGTTTTTTTTAGTTTAAAAATATATGTAAAATAAACCAAATAATACTTATAAATAAAATAAACATAATTAAATATATTTTATAATATTTAAAATTAATTAATATATATATAATTTAATAAAACATTAATTAAACATATACATATAATATATAATATATATACTTACTTAATAATTAGTTTTAATAATTATTTTAGTAACGTATAAATTATTAAATGTTTTTCAAAATTACCAATACATCTATACACATAAAACAATAACATTAATAAATATTAAATAATTACATATAGCAAATAAAAATAAATAAATTTGATTTGAATATTTTTTATTATTAATGATATATTACATTAGCTAAAATAATACAAAACATATTAAATATCAGAGAGAATAAAACTACTAGTCCAACTCAAACAAAAACAACAGTAAGGAAAATGTTGGATAGCGTAGGGCTAAAAATTACTATTTCCACTACAGGGAGTGTAACAGTAGGGAAAGTGTTGGATAGCGTAGGGGTTAAAATAACTATTCCAACTCCAGAGAGTGCAACAGTAGGGAAAGCGTTGGATAGCGTAGGGGTAAAAATTACTATTCCAACTCCAAAGAGTGCAACAGTAGGGAAAGCGTTAGGATAGTGTAGGGGTAAAAATTACTATTCCAACTCCAGAGAGTGCAACAGTAGAGAAAGCATTGCATAGCGTAGGGGTAAAAATTACTATTCCCACTCCAGAGAGTGCAACAGTAGGGAAAGCGCTGGATAGCGATGGGGTACAAATTACTATTCCCACTCCAGTAACTGAAACAGTAGGGAAAGCGCTGGGTAGCGTAGGGGTAAAAATTACTATTCCAACTCCAGAGAGTGCAACAGTAGGGAAAGCGCTGGATAGCGTAGGGGTAAAAATTACTATTCCCAATCCAGATAGTGCAACAGTAGGGAAAGTGTTGGATAGCGTAATGGTAAAAATTACTATTCCCACTCCAGAGAGTGTAACAGTAGGGAAAGTGCTGGATAGCGTAGGGGAAAAAATTACTATTCCAACTCCAGAGAATGCAACAGTAGGGAAACCACTGGATAGCATAGGGGTAAAAATTACTATTCCCACTCCAGTGAGTGCAACAGAAGGGAAAACACAGGATATCTTAGGAGTAAATATTACTATTCCCACTCCAGTGAGTGCAACACTAGAGAAAGCATTGCATAGCGTAGGGGTAAAAATTACTAATCCCACTCCAGTGAGTGCAACAGTAGGGAAAGCGCTGGATAGCGATGGGGTACAAATTACTATTCCCACTCCAGTAGCTGAAACAGTAGGGAAAGCGCTGGATAGCGTAGGGGTAAATATTACTATTCCAACTCCAGAGAGTTCAACAGTAGGGAAAGCGCTGGATAGCGTAGGGGTAAAAATTACTATTCCCACTCCAGATAGTAAAACAGTTGGGAAAGCACTGGATAGCATAGGGGTTCTATGAACATAATAACCAATTAAATAATTTGTTATTAAAAAATAGCATATTAATAATTAATTTACAAATTAATTATTATTAAATACCAATAATTTAAACTAAATATTTAAATAAATAACATTACATTACATCCCACACTATTCCCCTTTAACACACAACACACTACACCTACAAAAAACACAATAAATGTAACTATCAATTTATCTATTACATTCTTTATAATTAATATGGTTATTCATTTACTAGTTAATACATATTAACTACCAAATTACAATTAATCACCAATTAATTATTAATTAACAATACATTAATTAGCAATAACAACAAATAAAATGAAAAAATAAATTATTTATATTTACTATATTTAACTAACAACAATTAATTACCAATTAATAATTAATTAACAATTAATCAATAATAAATACAAATAAAAAAACAATATCATTAATTATTTTAATTTAATTACATCCCACCCTATTCCTCTATAAACCCACAACCCACTACACATAAAAATTCACATAATTAATTTAATTATCAATTAATCACTTAATAAAAATAAATCACCAATTAATTATTAATTAACAATTAATTAATTAACAATGACAATAAATAAATATTAATAATAAAGTAATTATAACTAATATAATTAACCAATTAATAAAATAATTTACAATGAATAATTAACTAACAATTAAATAATCATAAATACCAATTAAACAATACATATTAATTCATTAATTATAATTAAATTACTTCCCACCCTATTAACCTATAAACCCACAACCCGCTCTGATACTAAAATGCTAAATTTACTTTAAAATAATTATTAATCTCTAAACATTTATTTTTAAATGTATTAAAATACATTACAATAATCTTTAACATACAAATAAAATACATATTAAAATACATAACACTAAAGAAATATCGATATTATTGACATCGATATTTTTGCTTACGATATTACTTACATCAATATGAATTACTTCGATATTACTTACCTTGGGGTCGATATTCTGTCCATCGATATTCTTGACTTCGATATTCTGTCCCTACGATACTAAAAACCGCCTCCTTTGTGCACAAAGCCGGGCGCCACTCGCACCGAGAAACTATCGCTCCTCCCGCTGCGCAGCCTTGAGCCCACCTGTGCCTTTGCAGTCCAGGGAGTTGCGTAGCTCCTGCCCTCCTTTTACAGATCCCGGGCACGACCTTGAAGGGAACAGGCTTGGTTGCTCCTCCACGCGGTGCTGCTCGGCGACCTTGAACGGCCTCTCACAGTTGTGATGCGTTGCTGCTTCCGCCTTCACACCGTGCTGATCGCGGACCCGGTTCCGACCTGTTCTCCAGGTCCTCCAACCAATGTTGGACCGGATCAGCTGGGCTCCCCACTTGCTCGTCGTAGCTCCGGTGTTCCCGCTCAGCCTGGCCTCCAACCAGCAGGAATTCCGCACTTGCCTTCCGGGCTGGCTCTTCCCAAGTGATTTCAGCTTAAAAATACCGCTCGTCGTTCTCTTCTCTCTGTCGCCACCCACAGCTGCAGGCTACAAGCTACGGGGCGGACGGAAGTCCCGGGAGCAGCGGAGGCCGCGGGAAGCTCTGGGGCCTTGACTGCGTTACACCCTTGAAGAGCAGGGTAAAGCAGGTGAAACAGAATGAGAACAGCGATGAGCAAAACGGCATCTTCTACCTCCTCGCGCTTGCTCTCACTCACTCAGAATGTGGAATGCAGCGTCTGACGGCTACCGCAAAAACCTGGGCCTAAATGAGAAAGTGCATCCATGAATTATCTGGGTGAATGCTGGGAGACTGAGTTCTGCCGGTGAAGACGCACCCTGTGAGTCACTGCAACTGCAATAAACAGTGGGAGGCTGAACAACTGCCCAGTATGTATAGGTGAATACCTGCCCAAACGCCCGAGATTTACACAGCGCACAGTTAAGAGTAAATGCTGCATGCGAGTGTACCAATATGCCTACAGTCACTTATGCAAAAACATTAATTACTAACATAGTAAAGTGTTGCCACATCACCTCGTAACAGTGTGCTAACATGTTCCTTTTGATTGGCACCTAAATGAGCCTACAAAGTGTATCTATCCAACCTCAATGGCACCTGTGAACTCACTCACAATAGAGCCAAGTGGGCAAGGGACCTAAGGAGTGATAGTTCATAGCAGAACTGCACTGATTAACACACATAATGTAAGTTATATATACATTCTATGTAAAACAATTCTATGTAAAAAATGGAATGCATTAAAAACATCATGTGAAATGTCTGGCACACAAAATCGGACCAGTGAAGTATCACATGACAATCGTAAGGAAATCCATGATTACAGAAAATCAAGGGCAAAGTTTGTACATAATATATCATGAAATCGAGTCCTTAACATGAAATATTAGGGATCAAAAGTAGGTTTGAAAGTCAAAGGTATGACACAACAGAGATGCACTACATAATCTGCAAAACAACTGAAAACAAATAGATAAAGAAAGTGCATAATCTTATCTGATGTGAAGAAACATCTCAACATCATATAAGAGAAAAGGGTAGGGTAACCCAACTACCCTAATTGCTGAAATACCATGGAGTACCCCTTCCTTTCCTCCTGTAAAAAACACAAATCAAACCGATTAAAATTACGTCAGTCTATCAGCACAGAAAAGTTTCACAGTTACAAATACTCTAACTGGGGGGGGGGGCGTGGTCAACTGCCGAGCATGGAGAACGTGAGGTGAGAGAGCTCCTTTCTGAACCCCGACACTTGGCAATTTATCCTGAATTTCACCTCAATATTCAAACTCAATAAATACGGACTTTGAGAGCGGAATGCTTCTGCAGCTGCTGGCTGCGCTCCGGGGATCCTAACTCCAGTGAAATATATATTTTGAGCAGCTGTTCTGGTCTACACGAAGACAGCGCTGGGACGGTGGGAGGAGCCGCTGACTATCAGGAGGGGAGCTATCCGGACTCGATGCTGCCGGTATGTGTGCTATGGCTCCTGGCGGTTTCTGGGTGCTGAATGGTAAAGCGGACCCCCACAGCTACCTGTGGAGTGCGGGCTCTGAGGGGGAGTGTTATGAAATACTCCAGGATCGTTGTTGAGTAGAAAAGTCTTTATTGAAGAAAGTAGCAACAGGAAATATAACCGGTCAGCTTCACGTCCAGGAACAGTCTGAACCGCTCTTTGCCTGCTCCAAGTTCCATGGAACATGTGTTGTAAATTGAAACCACGATGTGATTAAGCATTTACTAAAGACATGAATTCTCCTTCCTTAGAACATGTCTCTTTCGTTATGTTGACTAAAGTCTGGACTCCATTTTGTATTGTCATGTCTCCACGTGCTCAACACGAGAAGAGTCCTATCTTCTTGTTAGTTGCTCTTGTAATCTGCCTAGTAACAGTCTATAAATAGTTCCTTTGTCCGCCTGGCGCATGCCCAGGCTTGACCACATCTGTTATCAGTTAGTCCTTGCTTGACCATGTTTTCGCGGGCTCAAGGAGTATGTCAGCTCCGCCCACATATTGATCTTGTATCGAAAATGTCCATAAAAGGTAACATTCCTTGCCTCATGTTGTATCCACCCACTTATGAGCCCCTCTGTTGTGTATAAAAGGGGACCGTGTACGCAAGTTCTTTGTGCTACTCTATGCAATACTGAAGGGTGTTGTATGGATTGTAGGACCACCCTTAAGGGTTAATAAACTTTGTTTTTGTACTTTGCAGTTTCCGTGCCAACTTCCTTATAGATTCCATTGCAGGAGAGCGAACCCTTGTGTCCTGCGGGCCTAGCTGGGGCCTGTATTCATCAATTGGCGCCCGTCACGTGGGGCTCATCGGCGACTCGGATGCTCGAAGGAATGGTCGCGACGAAGGTGAGGAATTTGGCCGGGGATGTGATCACTGCCAGAGGCACTTTAGTCCTGGCATCCCGAGGTTTTTTCTTCCTTCCCTTCCGAGCTGACCATCTGGGTGGCGCCGGTCCTCGACTGAGACCTCTTCTGTCGGTTCTGCCGTGACAGCCGTTTGGGCGAATTTTGGAGCTTGGCAGTTGGAATCTGGACTCTTGATTGGTAAGAACCGTTGTACGGTACTTGCTCCGAGTTTTTTGAAGCCTGGTTTGGCTATTTGAGTTTGATTTGTGATGACCGGTCATATCTTGTATTGGCTATTGTGAGAATATATGCGTTGCAACACATATAGGCAGGTAATGTGGAGATATTTCTCCGGAACTGTGTAACTTTGAACGGCACAACGTTTAAGTGCCATTTTTGATAATACTGCATATTTTGCATTATTTTTGAGCATGCCTGCTTTTAGCGCACTCCGTAAGTGGTGCTGCTGCTTTGGAAACCGGTTAAACCTCGAGGAATCTGCTCCAGCCCCCCCTGAGGGGACTCCTAATAGGGATATGTATGTGAAGCATGGTCTTTCCTCCATAATGTACAGCACAGTATGGAGGAAATATACCAGAAAGGATCCTGAGTTACGGTGGCCGTTGTATGGGTCGTTTGATATGCGTAAGATTGAGTATGTGGAACAGTGTATGTGTAAGCGGCGTGCTCGTCAAGACATGTTTGAATGTGTGCGATTATGGGTGAAGGAAGTGCGTGAGCGAGAGAAACGTGAGAAAGCGCTGTTTGATAAAGAGCAACGGAAGAATGATCATGTGAGAGCACAGGAAGCAAAGCGTCGGGAGGAAAGAGAACAGACGGAGAGGCAAGAGAAAGAGCGTAGGTTGCAAGTCTCGGGTCAATATGCTGTTCGTCAGTCACTTTATCCTGTCCTTAATAATCATGACGATGATTTTTATTTATTAGATCGTTCTCCGCCTCCTTATGTCGGCGCGTCTGCCCCGAGGCCACAAGATTCTGGATCGGGTTCGGGTAAGGTAGACACGCGGTCCATGTTATCGACTGAGCGAATGGGTGAGCTTCGGCAAGTTTCCTATCGTGCACTTAAGGGCAAGTTATCCCTTGCTGAGTTGTTGAATTCCTGGGAGTTGTGGCAGGATAGAGAGAAGTTGTATTTTTTGGGCCACTTTTCTGAGGAAGTGATTGCTGCTTTCCGGAAATATTCCAGTGTCTTTGAGCCTGACGATGTGGAATTAGATGCTAAAGCATTGCGTAATGGTGTTTTCTCTCCCTCTAAGGCGCCTGATGCGGTTCGGCGGCTGTTTGCGTTGCGGGACGCGGTGAGGGACCTTAAAGAGAAAGCACGCCAACAAGCTGAGGAGGAGAAGCAGTCGGATTCGCATACCGGAGATGGCCATTCATCCACCTCTCAGTCAGATAAGAGCGACCTAGTGCATGCTAAACCAATGCGAGAGGCGGCGCCTTTGTATGTTCCTCCTAAAGGAGCGGGGACTAGCTCGGATATTACCTCCGCCGATGCTAAGGGATATTTTGTGTATAATTGGGTTTATACTCCCTGGCACAGGGCTGACGTCATGGCATTAAAGAATGCGTTGCCTGATCCCCGCAAGAATCCAGCGGCCTTTTATGAAGAAGTCGAGGGGGCCTTGAATTCTTGTACTATGACCTTAGCAGATATAGATTTGTTCTTTGGGCTTATTTTACCACCAGATATGTGGCGATCTGTGCGGAAGGTGGACGATGTTGCCGCTTTTAAGGCTCGGTGGTCTGAGCTTGAGGATGAGGATAGGGAGAGGAAGCCCGCGCAGAAACCACCTCAGCTTATCTTAGATCTCCCTGCTGCTATTCTGACTAAGTTGAAGACAATCATTCCCCCTAAAAAGATTGACTGGAATATGCTAGCCTCGTGTAAGCAGAAAGTTGATGAATCAGTTGCAGATTTCTTTACGCGCTTTGAGGAGACGTTTCATGATTTTAGTGGTCAGTCACTTACGGATGATACGGGTCGACGCCTCTTTGCTGATAAATATGTGGCGAATTTACTACCGGCGATCGCAGCCCGCCTAAAAGCGAGTGAAAGTTCTTGGTCCACTGCGACCCCGACAGCCCTCCTGACTATAGCTCAGTACTATGAGCGCCAGGAGCAAGAAGCGAAGGGGCAGGAGGAGAAGAAATCGAAGGATTTAAAAACGAAGGTGATGTTAGCGCAAGTATATGGTCCGCCCCGCCGGGGTGTCAATAGAGGTAGGGGAGGATTTTATGGTCCTCCCTCGGGCCGATCTGATTTGAATAGGAATCAATGTGCGTATTGTAAGCAATCGGGACACTGGGCCAGAGATTGCCCGGCGTTGCATGCTTCGCGTCAGGGACACAATCAGGGTGGCCCGAGAGGTAGAGGGGGTTTCTCGAATTTTAGAGGGAATTCTAACGATCACGCTCGTTTTGACCCTGCCGGGCAGCAACGAGATAGGCCTAATGTTTTCGATCGACAAAACCAGTATCAAGTGTCGGGGATTGACCGTTCTGGGTACCATGATTCTCAGCATGCATAGGAATGCGTTGGATGGGGGTTAGAATCAGTTGAGGTGCCAGTTGATCAGAAGGGTCCTTACGTATCAGCTGAGGTTTTGGGTTCTACTGATCAGTTCCTAGTGGATACAGGAGCGACTCGTAGTGCGCTGTCTAAACAATTGGTTCCGAGGGCTCCCCCATCTGGCTTAATGGTTGCATCGGTAGGGTTTGATGGTACACTCTCCCGAAGCCCTCTTTCGCGGCCCCTCACATTTCAGGTTGATTCTTTTTCTGCACCCTGTCCGTTTCTGCTTGCCCCGAACACGCCGGACAACATTATGGGCCTTGATATGTTAAAGCACTTTAGAGCTACGATCCGCTGCTCCCCTGCTGGAGTGCGGGTGATCTTAAATGACAATTACCCCCGGTCTGAACGGATGTGTGTGGTTGCAGAAGATGCTGTGTTAGCTACCCTCCCTTGTGCTTTGTGGGCCACTTCTTGATACTGATGTGGGACAGATGGTGATTCCGCCTGTTCACATTAGTGTCCAGGAGGGGGCGGTGTTACCACGCCTTCCACAGTATCGTATTTCGCAGGAGGGGGAAGAGGCTCTTATACAGATTGTGCAGGATTTGATTAAGGTGGGAGTAGTGGAGGAAGTTCCCTACAACGTCTGTAATAGCCCGATTCTACCCATTTTGAAAAAGGATACGG
Source organism: Triturus cristatus (assembly GCF_964204655.1). NCBI lineage: Eukaryota > Metazoa > Chordata > Amphibia > Caudata > Salamandridae > Triturus > Triturus cristatus. Next base: position 504,350,874 of record NC_140587.1, read on the forward strand.
ATGCTAAAGTCTATCGGTTTATAATTGACTTGAGAGAAGTGAACAAGATCGTGATACCTCAGTACCCAGTGGTTTCTGATATCACGACGTTGCTTACTTTGGTCCCGCCTACGGCGACCACGTTTTCAGTTATTGATTTGAAAAATGCCTTCTTTTCAATTCCTATTCATCCCGATAGTCGATACCTTTTTGGTTTCACTCTAAATAATAGGTCTTACCGATTTTGTAGAATCCCTCAGGGCTTCACGGAAAGCCCTAGCATTTACAGTCAAGCTTTGAAAAAACAATTGGACTCCTTTGTTCTGCCCGAGGGTGTCGCCCTCATTCAATATGTCGATGACATCTTGCTGGCGGCCGACACTCCGGAGTTGTGTGAAACGAGTACGTTGTCTTTGCTTTCCTTTTTGGCATCCCACAATCACAATGTATCTCGGAAAAAGTTACAGTTCTGTAGACCAAAGGTGACATATCTGGGTCACCTTTTGTCTAAGGAGGGGCGTGCACTCACACCAGATCGTGTCCAAGTAATTCTGGACACGCCGACGCCGTCCACGCAGAAGGACGTGCGTGCATTTTTGGGTCTTGTTTCGTTTTGTAGGCAATGGATACTAGGGTTTTCACACATAGCTAAGCCATTGTTAGCCCTTTTGACAAAAGACACACCTATTCCGCTTCCTTGGACGAATGAGTGTGACACTGCCTTCCAGAAATTGTGACAGGCCCTCTGTTCAGCACCAGTGTTAGGGACTCCTGATTATACCAAACCTTTTTCGCTGTATGTGCATGAGAAAGATGGATGTGCATTATCAGTTTTAGTGCAGATGCACGACGACAAGCAGCGCCCTTGTGCATATTTTTCGGCTGTACTTGATCCTGTTGCCCGAGCATTGCCTGGTTGTTTTCGCTCGGTTGCGGCGACAGCTGTGTCAATACGCCAAAGCGAGGGAATTGTGTTATCTCATAAGCTGTTGGTATTAGTCCCCCATGCTGTTGATGCCCTGCTTAATCAGACAAAGACGCAGCATTTGACCAGTGCCCGTTTAACGGGATATGAGCTGACGCTTTTGGCTCCTCATATTACGTTAAAGAGGTGCGTAACGTTAAATCCGGCCACATTGTTGCCATACCCCGAGACTCAGTCTGAAGCACGGAAAGCACATGATTGTATTCTTGTGACTGAGGAACAAACAAAGGGTCGTATTGATCTCCAGGATGCGCCCTTTCCAGATGTAGATGGAGAACTGTGGGTGGACGGGTCATGCCTGAAGCTACCAGATGGTACGACTTCAGCAGCGTATGCAATTACCACATTGCAAACAATAGTGGAGACAGCACGCATACCACAGAAATCAGCTCAAGCAGCGGAACTGATAGCATTAACACGAGCATGTGAGCTCAGTACAGGATTGTGTGTGAATGTTTATACAGATAGCCGGTATGCCTTCGGAGTAGCGCACGATTTCGGCCTGCTCTGGAAAGAGAGAGGGTTTTTAACGTCACATGGAGTACAAATAATGCATGGGGAGTTAGTTCATAATCTTTTAACTGCATTGACATATCCGAAGAAAATTGCCATCGTTAAATGTAGCGCCCATAGGAAAGTAGTCGATAAAGTTGGAGAAGGGAATGCGTTAGCAGACCGGGTGGCACGGGAGACTGCGATGCAGCCCGGTGCTACTGCCATGTATGTAGTGAAGTCGCAAGTAGAAAGATGGCACGATGCGAAGGAAGAAGTGCGAGAAATACAGAGGACCGCTTCTGATAAAGAACAGGAGCAATGGTCCAGTGAGGGAGAATTGGATGATGAGGGTTGCTGGAGAAATAAGCAGATGGATAGATGGAAATTACCCACGGCTTTTGTACAACCTATGGTTCAGATGGCACATGGGCTAGCACATGTTGGAGCTTCCGCAATTGTAAAATTGCTTACCCAAGTCTGGGAGCATCCAGAGATTGCTAGCACGGCAAAGAGAGTGGTGCAGACCTGTATGATCTGCCTGAGGTACAACCCAGGAAAGGGTACTCGAACTCCAGCAGGAGGATTTGTAACACCTACTGCACCCTTTGAGGTTTTGCAGATGGATTACATCCAGCTTGAGCGCTGTAACAATTTGAAGTATGTTCTAGTAGTGGTTTGTGCCTTTAGCAAATGGGTTGAGGCATACCCTACGAAAGACAATACTGCAATAACTACCGCCAAGATGCTGTTGAAGGAGTTCTTCCCTCGATATGGCGTTTGTAGACTTCTGTGGAGTGATAACGGACCCCACTTTATAGCGGATGTTATAAAGTATGTTTTGAAGGGTCTGGGCATCACCCAGAAGTTCCACGCAGTGTTTCACCCTCAATCTGCGGGACTAGTCGAGAAGTATAATGGTACACTGAAGCTCAAGATCGCTAAAATCCAAGCTTCGACGTCTTTGACTTGGCCAGATGCTTTACCGCTGGCGTTATTGTCAATTAGATCGGTACCGCACTCTCGAACCGGTCTTACACCGTACAAGATTGTCTTTGGACGCCCAATGAATATTTGGGGTCCACCAAAACCTAAGACTGTGTATGATGTACCTTGTGTAATGATGAATGATTATCTGGCGCAGTTAACGGATAACTTGGTTTCTATTCATCAACAGGTCCGGGAGGCGCTCCCTGATCGGTCCACCGGTGAAGGACATAGTCTCCGGCCTGGCGACTATGTCATGGTAAAAATCTTTGACAGGACGAACAGCTTGGAGCCGAGATGGGTTGGTCCTGAGCAGGTCCTACTTGCAACGAGGACGGCTGTGCGAGTTTCCAACAGAAAGAATTGGATCCATTCCCTGCACTGCCGCAAAGTACCGCCCGGATTGGTGGAGTCTGCTGTATTGACCGATCAACGAGAAATTCTGGCTGCAGAGAAAGGCCGTGCTGGGGAACCGAACGACACTGAGGAGCTCTTTCCGGACCACGCGACTCCTGGAGGAAAGCGATATCATCTCAGGCCAAGGAAGTGAATCCTTCAGTATCGGGACATGTTGTCAGAACGGCCCTTGGGTTAGTGAAACGGAGAGCCAATGAGGCAAGGGGGGGGATCAGCCCTGCATTAGTGTAGCGACACCCGTCTTGGCCCGTTGGTGAAGAAATCGACCGCTGCCTAAGGGGAAGAGTTCTGACAAACCTTTTAGTTTCAGGAAGATATTGATTCTTTATTCTGACATGGAGAAAAAGAAAATCCTTTGTGCAACAGGTTTTATGCTCACAGTAGCTATTGTTGGGATAACCACATGGTTTGTGGAGGATGTGACTCCTGCTCGAGAGTTACTTGTGTTGACCACTCCAGTGCCTGAGGAGCACTACTTCTATACCCTTCCGTATCAAGAATTGAAGCATCGTCAGTCTTATTTGAATAACACTTTCATCCAGATGTTGCATCATACCCACGTTGCCACGAATGCTACGAACTGTTGGATATGTGGTATGATGCCAGCTCATCAGAAGAAAGGAGGAACGCCATTCATACCTCTTCCTTTCTCTCATAATGGCTCTTGTAGAGCATGGTACACTTTGCTTTTTGCCACTCGGAAACCCACAGTGGGACGATTACTCTTCAGACTCAATAAAGAATGTCATCAGGATAAAGATGGATATCCGCAAGCGAATGGGACAATTTGGGAATGGGAAGAGTATCGACCAGACAATGAATCGATTCCTTATATTTTCACGAACACCAGAGACACTGTGGGAAAAGACAGATTTGTGATTCAAGTGGCACAAGCTCAAGCGGACCTGTGTGTCCAGATTGTGGGTTATATTCCTGTTGGTGTTAGTGATTGCATTACCATATTAAACATCGACGGGTTGAATAACAGTACTTTCTTAGCATCCCATAATACATACTTCGTATGTGGAAATAAAAGTTATTACCGTTTGCCAGCCGGTTGGTCTGGAGTATGTTATGTAGCATTTCTATTGCCTCCTGTATTTTTGGCACCTGCATCCTATCATAAGGATTTGAAGTTGTTAAATAATGTGACTGTAAATAGGTATAAACGTACTCTATCAATTGATGATGTGGATCAGACTGACACCAGTCTGCAGCAGTATATTGATTTTAATTTAGGATTGTTTTTCTTCGTTGGAGCTGCCCTAAATAGTAGGAAAGTTCGAAGGTTAACAAGAGTGGTAGAGGCTGTGACAAACCAAACCGCTGCTGCTCTTGGGAATCTTACGGAAGAATTGCAGATTACTAGAATTGTTGCATTGCAGAATCGTATGGTGTTAGATGTTATGTTAGCTGACCGAGGTGGAGCTTGTAAAATTATCGGAAGTAGTTGCTGTGTGTTTATCCCTGACCACACGCCGTCAGTCTATAATGCTATCAACAGGTTGCATAAAATTGCAGCTGAAATCCATACAGAAAACGGCACTTGGTCCTTTTCTGGATGCTTTTGGGAATTGATCACTGCTTGGGGTTGGAAGGTTTTAACTGGTCTCTGTATAATTGTAGCAGTTCTGTTTTCTTGTTGCATCTGTGTCCAATGTGGTCCCTTGCTCTGTTCCTTATGTGTATCATTCTGTATTCCCGATAAGAAAGCTATTGCCAATGTCACTTATCAGAAACGTTTAGCTAAAGAAGTAGAAGAAATGATGACAATTGACATATACGATGATTATCCTAACAAACCGGATGTCTTCAGTAAATGCTGAAAGGGTCGTCTGTTGTAAATTGAAACCACGATGTGATTAAGCATTTACTAAAGACATGAATTCTCCTTCCTTAGAACATGTCTCTTTCGTTATGTTGACTAAAGTCTGGACTCCATTTTGTATTGTCATGTCTCCACGTGCTCAACACGAGAAGAGTCCTATCTTCGTGTTAGTTGCTCTTGTAATCTGCCTAGTAACAGTCTATAAATAGTTCCTTTGTCCGCCTGGCGCATGCCCAGGCTTGACCACATCTGTTATCAGTTAGTCCTTGCTTGACCATGTTTTCGCGGGCTCAAGGAGTATGTCAGCTCCGCCCACATATTGATCTTGTATCGAAAATGTCCATAAAAGGTAACATTCCTTGCCTCATGTTGTATCCACCCACTTATGAGCCCCTCTGTTGTGTATAAAAGGGGACCGTGTACGCAAGTTCTTTGTGCTACTCTATGCAATACTGAAGGGTGTTGTATGGATTGTAGGACCACCCTTAAGGGTTAATAAACTTTGTCTTTGTACTTTGCAGTTTCCGTGCCAACTTCCTTATAGATTCCATTGCAGGAGAGCGAACCCTTGTGTCCTGCGGGCCTAGCTGGGGCCTGTATTCATCACATGGAACGTGTAACCTGCACGAGGCAGCATGAGACGATAGTATCAAAGATAACATAACACATCCCCTTTTCTCAATAAACCAAGAAAAACACAAAGCACTATATTAAGGCAAGAAAATACTTAAAATGATAATACAAAACAACAACGAAAGGTACAATGCTAAAATGCAACGAAAGGTGCAATGCTAAAATACAAAGCATACCAGGAACATAAAAAAAACTAAAACAACAGATGTAATGAAATGTAACACACATCACAAAGGAAAATTTTCAGAAATGTAATCCTTTAGCCAAACCGGCGGTCTTCTTTCCCGCTTGTGATGTGTGAGATCAGAAGCAGAAGTAACTTCATTAGTATTCACATTAAGAGGACAAGAGGCCTGTAACGAGGTGCTGGAAACATCATTTTGTTCACAAGTTGACGCATTTGCATCAGAAAGAACATTAGGAATCACATTTACATTGTCATAAGCACAGACCTTGTCCGTGCAATCTTCTAGATCAAATAGTGGAGGCGCATCACCTGTGCAAGTAGAAGGTGCAGAACATTTAGCAATTCTCTTGAGATTCCACACTTTACCATCAGACAAACGAACAGAATTATTCAAAAGTTCAATAACCTGTAAAGGTTCAAAAAATTTGCTAACCTCTTTTGCAACCTTACCAGGTTTCCTAACTCTCACCCACTGCCCAATTGTTATATCAGGTAGTTTAGTATTGTGTTTAGAATCATACCAATCCTTCCTTTTAGTTTGAAGAGTGACAGCTTTCTCTCTGACATCCTCTTCAGACCAATGCACTATGCTGTGTTTGAATAACCAACCAGGTGTAAATTTTGTAGTGGGATTCCTTCCACGCATTAAAACAAATGGTGGATATCCAGTGGCTTCACAAATAGATACCCTATAAGTCCAAACCATTTTCATAACCTGTGTCTCCCAATCGCCATGCTTAGCAGCCATTTGAATAGTGTTTTTTATGACTCTGTTGAAACGCTCAACCATTCCATTACTATTTGGGTTGTAAAGTGCTGTAGTTTTGTGTTTAATGCACAGTTTATCAAAATACTCTTTGGCTCTGTTTGACATAAATTGAACACCGTTATCACTAAGCAGAACCGAAGGAATACCTTCAGATTGAAAAGATTTGTCAAGGAATTTAAGGACTGACTCAGTATCAGCTCTAGAAATTACTTTAACTATGGGCCATCTAGAGAATAAATCCATTAATACCAGAATGAATTTTTGTTCATTGCCTACAGGACCCATAATGTCTATCGCGGTATGTTCCCAAGGAGAGCTAGGTCTTGACATCACACCTAAAGGGGGATTACACATAACCAGAGATTTATCAGCTACTTTGCATATATCACATTTGCGAACAAATAGCTCAGTTTCAGCGTCGATGTCAGGCCACCAAAATGAAGCTTTGACAGTTTGTTTAGTACGAACAATGCCAAAGTGACCTTCATGACACAGGGCTATTATAGATGTACGTAAACTTTTGGGTGGAATAACTCTTTCTCCTCTCCATATATTGTCCCAACGGATGCTCAACTCAAATCTAACTTCCCAATAGGGTTTTAAAGGATGATTTTTTCCCAATTTCCTAAGCCAGGATTGAGTAAGATGAGTTTTAACATCACACAACTCACCATCTTTTACATATTCCTCATCCCATTTAGTTTTTGAAATACCATTATTGCCATAATCGTGAACAAATGCAATCTGAAAAGAGTTCCAGGTTTCATCTTCACACTCATCAAGTTGTTTAGGCATTCTAGATAAAAAATCGGCCATGTAGTTTTTCTTACCAGGAATGTGTTCAATTGTATAACAATAATCTTGTAGCCTGATTGCTAACCTTGCAACTCTAGCTGACGTATTTATGGTGCCTTCTGTAGTAAGTACTTTAAGAAGAGGTTTATGATCACTGCGTAACGTGAAATGTTTTCCCCACACAAAAGCTCTGAAATGATCAACAGCCCACACACACGCTAATGTTTCTTTTTCAATAACAGAGTATTTCTCCTCCGTAGGTGACAAAGATCTAGAGGCATATGCTATTATACGTTCATTGCCTTCGTCATCAGTTTGTGAAAGAACGGCCCCTAAACCTTTAATGCTAGCATCAGTAGTTATTATACTGTTGGCCAAAGGGTTGAAACTTTTCAATGAAGCAACATTAGTAATGCAATTTTTTATGTCCTCAAAATCTTGTTGACACTCCTGGGACCACTCAAATTTGTTCTTGTTCTTCAATAATTGTCTGATATTGTAAATTCTAGCAGAGAAGTTTTTGATATACTTAGAACAAAACTCAGCAAGACCAATGAAAGATCTTACATCATCCTTGCAATTTGGAGCTGGGGCTGAACTAATCGAATCCACAAGATTAGGTTTGGGTCTAATACCCTTGCTGTCAATTATGTGACCTAAATAGGAAACATTATCACTAGCAAATGTGCATTTTGAATATTCTACGGTCAAACCTTTAGTATCCAAAATTGATAACACTTCTTGTAGGGTTTTATCATGGTCAGCTTTATCTTTTCCGAATATTAAAATATCGTCCTGAAAGAATTTTGTGTTTTTAATGGTAGAAAATAAGTGGTGCATTAAACGCTGAAAAACAGCAGCAGCAGACGCTAGCCCGAAAGGCATCCTTTTAAATTGGAAACACCCTTGTGGAGTGACAAACGTGGTAAGTTTTTTGCTATCTTCGTGAAGTGGAATCTGGTGGTACGCAGCAGATAAATCCACTGTTGAGAACACTTTTGCACCATCTAATAAGGCTAACATTTCATTTATTTTTGGCAATGGAAATTGATCAATAACTATGTTCTCATTTAGATGGCGTAGATCCACACATAATCTCAATTTTCCATTGCTGCGTTTAACGACAACTAAGGGGGAAACCCATTCAGAACTCTCTACAGGTTCGATAATGTCAGCAGACATTAGTTTATCTAGTTCCTTAGCTACCTCATCTCTTAAAGAAATGGGAATATTCCTGACTCTGTGTATTTTAGGAATTGCATTTTCTTTTAATATAATTTTATGTTCAAACCCCTTAAGTTTTCCTATATTTTTTTTGAAAACTGTCGGGAACGTTTTTAACAGTTTTTCACCTGTTTTAGTGCCTTCATCCATAACTAGAACTTGTTCGTCAGAGTTTGGATCTAAAATTATGTGTAAATTCTTTTGATCCTTCCATCCGAGAACAGATGGGCCCTTTTTTGAAATGTATAACTTTCCATAAGCTTGGCGATTTTTTAATACAAATTTAAACCAACGATAACCCAGAATGTCAATCTTTTCTCCCCCGTATCCTTCAGGGTCTATGTCGGAAGCAAATAATTTTGAACCCACCTTGCTAATGAACTGTTTCTGCCACACCTCTTCATTTACTATAGAATAAGGTGAGCCAGAATCAGCATATACTTTAACACGCACCCGACCAATGTGAATCCAACACTCGGGTTTGTTTTCAATTATGAGGCATCCATCTCTTATGTTTAACATTAATTTCTTTTTAACGGCACCTGAACATTCAGAAATAGAATCATCATTGCTGCTAGCATCACTATCTGAATTTTGTTCCTCCTGAATGCATTTGACAGCACTCGTTTTTCTCCTGCAGGATTTTGTATAGTGCCCATACAATCCACATGTACTACATCTAGCTTTCCTGGCAGGACAGGATTTCGCAAACGCTAAATGTTCTAAACTACCACACCTGTAACATTTGGGAGGTCCGGTGTGAAACTTATACTTGTTTCCTCCCTCTATTTTAGTTTTACCAAAAACATTTTTTTTAGCACTGGATTTAATTTTGGCTAAAGTTTCTTTAAGCGCCTCATCTGTTTTCAAGGCATTGGCACACCTGCTGGAAGTCTCAGCTTTGCGGACAATAGCTAGGATGTCATTAAGACACGAATCACCATTTATCCAGAGACGCTCCTGAATAGCAGGGTTGGAAGCGTGCATAACAACTTGGTCACGTACTAAATCTTCCAACAATGCTCCAAAGGCGCAATCAACCGCTAGTTTCTTTAACTCACCAACATAATCATCCACTGATTCACTTTTTTGTTGTTTTCTCTGAAAAAACTTATAACGCGTAATGCCAATACATACTTTTGGTGCAAAATACTTATCTAAGTTGGCAAGTGCAGCTAAGAAAACATTACTGTCACCATCGCCAACGGTTTTGTTCATTTGGTTATACGTTTTGAAACCATGGGGACCTAAAGAATGTAACAGGATCCGCTTTTTGTGTTGAGCAGCCATTTTCCCATCAGAGTCTACAGTTTCGATGTAATTCAGGAAATATTCTTTCCATTCTGTCCATTTGAGAGATGGTTCGGAACCTGAAGACCAAAAAGCTTGAGGTTGACTGAGTGAAAAGGTTTGTTGGCTCATTGTGGCAAAACGAGTATTCAGTCAAAAATGAATGTGGGTTACGTTGTAAAGAAAGCAAACACACCAGAGAAGTGAACTGGAAAGAAATAAAAACAATAAACCAAGAACAAATCCGATGAAGTCTCTAGTTTAAATGCAAAGCAAAGTGGAATTGTTCAGTGAGAGAAAAAAAAAATCCTACACTGTCCATACTTCACCACTTAAATCCAGACCATTTTTCACTCGTATGTGGTAATGGAATTATGATAGTTGAACTGTCGTTGCAAAACTGTAAAATATCAACAACAACAAAAAAAAACCTTTTTTTTTTAACTTCTTATTGTCCAAAATCAACATTAAAAATAGTGCTATAGCGATTATTAGCGCTGACTGACCGGTTCCTTTAAACGCCTCCACAATTGTAGGCTAATCGCAGCACAGACGAGAGAAATCTTCTTCTTTCTTTTTTTTTTACAAGACGTGACCTCCCCAATTCAAAATGGCCGCTGCGCGATGACGTGAAAACGCGCTATTTCCTGTATGCGCAAGCAGTCACTGACACGCTACGTTCTTAGAAGACAGAAGAACGTTTCGCGCGAAGCAGCGCAAGCATAATACCCTGGCCGCGAGCAAGATTCCACGTTGCTAAGCGATGGCACAGTTCAAACTGGCAACAGACGCCTAGATAACGGTAGGCTGGTTTCTTGATAATAAAATAAACTTTCGCTCACCGTTTCTGTGGTCCGATGCTCGCGTAGGTGGTAAATACAGCGCTCACCTTTGTCCATTAGAAATGATTTTCTGCATTTTCTGAAGACGGAAGAGAAAAAAAAAAAAATCCGCTTGGTGACCGGAGCAATTCCGTTTTTTATATCCCGATCGTCGCCAATTTTGTTATGAAATACTCCAGGATCGTTGTTGAGTAGAAAAGTCTTTATTGAAGAAAGTAGCAACAGGAAATATAACCGGTCAGCTTCACGTCCAGGAACAGTCTGAACCGCTCTTTGCCTGCTCCACGTTCCATGGAACATGGAACGTGTAACCTGCACGAGGCAGCATGAGACGATAGTATCAAAGATAACATAACAGGGAGGCCGCCTGGTTCCCCGAGTTGTGACGGAACAAAGTGCCAAAGGAACAAGATGGCGGAGGGCGGCAGCTGTCGTACATTGCTGGTCTCCCGCATGTCACTCACCGCGCGAGGAGAATACTGGTGGCTCCTGAGGTTGCTGACACTACAACAACGTTACATGTCTGGCACTGTAAGAGAGCATGGAGCGTGACTGAATGAGGAGCCACTCAGCCGGAGTACGTTACTCAGCGGATGCATCACAGCAATGGCGGCCATTGTCCAACCCGAACTATTGTGCAGGGGAAACGCGGGGCCCTGCGTCCAGCACTGCGGACGTCCCGTCGGCCATTGGAAGGGGGGATCAAGAGACGGTCCTGGTGGCGTTCTGAAGGGGCAATGACCACAAGCCCTGCTTGATTTGGTGATTGCGGACGTTGACGAGGATAGGGTGGATATCGCTAGAACCGTCGTGGAAGTGCAGCAGCTGTGTCATTTGCCAAAAAACGCTTCCGAGGTACGGGGGCTCTCAACTGCCTGCTGGATTGATGGTGATGTGTCCCTGACACATGGTCTCGGCCCAGTAGCGGGCGGATGCACAGAAGCAGAGACTGAAGGAGCTCAGGTGAGACGTGGAGGCTGCTGTGGCTGACCAAAAGTATAGTTGTACCTTCAATACTACTTTTGTAGTGAGGACAATCGCATATGCAGCGCACTTTGTGAGGGTACGGCTGGAACCTGGCTGGAGCATGAGGATAGTGGACATTAACAGCGGATACTCCCTTGCTGGTACTGGGGTTTGGTCCACCTGCAAGTGGTTTACACTGCTGTGGAATGGAGCGCTGCAGAGGTCCCCTCGTGGAACATCCTGGAGCAGAGGAGCATACGCAGCCGTCAAGGCACTATAGGGCGCCCTAAAGCCAAGCAAGCTGACGCAGTGTCCAATGAAGATGCGCACCTCACACCTAGTGGTGAACCCTCAAACAGTTCTGATAATGAAGTGGTGCCTCCCACGGGAACCGACCAGCATGCTGCCAAACTGTATTTAATTTTGAAAGAAATACCGGATACCCGTGTAGCGATTTAAGCACAAATGGGGACGCTATCCACCAATTTCAACTTGCTGCAAGCGGACCATAAAAAACTAGCGGACAAAGTGAAATGGAATAAACTGGGCCTGGATGATTTGATACTGCGACAAACCATGCATACCTCTCAGCTCGAACAATTTCAACGTCAATTGAAGGCTTACAAGACAGGGTGGATGACGCGGAAGGGAGATCCCGATGCAACAATGTCAGAATTCTTGGAATCCCGGAATGCAGCGAGGGGTCTAACCCCACCCAGTTTGTGGGAAAAAGGATACGTGACCATGTGGTGAAGGAGGAATTAACAGATCTCTACAGTGTGGAGAGAGCGCACCGGGTACCGCCTAGACCACCTCAACCAGGAGCACCGCCAAGGCCACTGATAGCGCGCATCCTGCATTATAAGGACCGAGACACGATCTTACGGGCCGCTAGAGAGAACGCCCATATACGCTTCGAGAACAAAATGATCTCCCTGTATCCAGATTTTACTTTAGCAGTACAGAAAGCCAGAGCCACCTTTCAAGAGGTTAAGAGGAACTTACAAACAAGCAATTTGAAATATGCCTTGCTTTTTCTGGCCTGCCTGAAAGTTATTTACGGACAAAAATCAATAACCCTGAAGAGGTGGCGGACTAGTTGGAGATAACATTTACGCCGACGGCCTCGCAGACCTCACTTCTGTCAAGGCAAATGCGACGTCCTCTTTTGCTACGGGATGCCGGGATCAACATGGTGGAGGGCAGACGAGTCATGGACGCTGCTGACACTGGTCCATCTCCGGAACAAATCACGAACAGCCAAAAAGACGCTCTTTTGACGGCGGCTGCACTGGCTGCCCATGATGCCCAAACTGCAATGACTTCGACGCAGTCCTCGGATGCGGCTACAGTTCATTCTGAATCTGAGGCTAGCTTGACATTGTTCCCATCGATCACTGTGCAGACTGCAAGCGAATACTAGAACTGTGATTAAGGGATGGTCAGGAGTGGTAATGTGTATGATACTCTGCAACATGTTTTTCAGATGATAGATATTTCTAGAAGGTCTAGCTACTACTAGCTGTAAATATGAATGTACTGACATACTACGTTCATTCTTATGGTGTGTAATGTGTTGTCTGGTTGGAGCGGGGCAGTTGTCGCCTTCCCCCCCCAGCGACTGCACTATGGTATTTATTGTTTAAAGTTTAAGTTGAACTTTTCTTTCAAGTTTGGTCCTCTGTTGTTACTTGAGGGAACCTAGTATTGGGGAGTTTAGTTGGTCATGCATGCTCGGTCTTCCCACAAATGGCACCTGATAGGCGTAGTAGTTCACATGCTCTGCAGCGACTGTATCTTCTGACTCAAGATGGCGTCACTTAACAGATATACATGCTGTACCTGGAATGTAAGGGGCATGGGATCAGTCCATAAACGGCACCATATATTGGCGCTACTGAACAGAACGAAAATTGATATAGTTTTCCTGCAAGAAACTCACCGTAGTCATGATGAGGCATTGAAATTGCAGCGGAAGTGGAGGGGACACTTGTTGGTTACGTCCTATTCAGCATTTGCACGGGGGTAGTGATCTGGGTTCGTAATAATACCCCCTTTAAGCTACTGAAGCAAAAAGGCATATATGTATTGTTCCATGGCTTATTGGATGGGGCACATATCGTTCTTGAGAGTATATATGCCCCGAACATTGACCAAGATAGATACCTGGAAGCACTTAGTGTGGCACTGACGGACTGGTTGCGTTATCATTGGGTGTTGGGGGGTGATTTCAATGCGGTATTAGACATTGATCTGGACAGGTCGCACCTTCCGTTCCATGCAACTGATTGTAAAAAACAGGCAGAAGCGCTTAGGGGATGGGCGGAAGGCTGGGAACTGCAGGATACCTGGCGAGTGATGAACCCGAACCACAAAGAATATTCCTTTTATTACCCACCACACCGACGACATACTCGCATAGATAGACTTTTCTGCTCTGGCTCTTTACTTGGTTCTGTTAGTAAAGTGTTGCACATGGGTAAGACATTATCGGATCACAATCCGGTAGAGTTAACGCTCCAATGGGGCCAAATCCCAACCCCGATATCGACCTGGAAGTTACAACCCTTATTACTGGAAGACCAAGTCTTACGTAGCACATTATACGATGCTATTGTTAATTATTTCTCTGAGAACAAAGGGTCTGCTAGTATGCGTCAGATAGAATGGCACGCCTTCAAATCAGTTATAAGAGCAGTAGCAATTAGCACAAAGGTGGGAGCTCATCCCGCCCTTATAGACCGGATCACAGAGATTGAAGGTAGCTTGAATACACTGGAAAGGGAGGCTGCAGGGACGGACGCACAACAGACGCAGTTACAGGAGGCCAATATGCAATATGCGGAGCTTCTGGAGGAATTGCGCATAATAGATTATCGGCTTTATACACACACACAGGAGGATAGGGCAGGACCCCTACTGGCAAAACTGGTTAAAAATGCTCCCCCGCCAGCCCCTATTCTAGAGGTTCGTACTGGTGAGGGTAATATGGTTAACACACAATTGGAAATCAACACTGCATTTAGAGATTATTATGCACACTTATACAGACAACCAGTAGGTCATAGTGATACAGACTTTGAATCCTTCTTTGATGGTTTGCAAATACCACAGCTAATACAACAACACAGTAAAGAACTAGCTCAACCGGTGACCGATATGGAAATAAGACAGGCGATTAAAGCTCTACCGCGCAATAAAACCCCTGGTAATGACGGTCTACCTGTAAAAGTTTATACTGTATACGCTGATTTGTTGATACCTCATTTACAGTGCCTGTATCACGCGTCACTGGAAACAGGTATGCTCCCCTCCACTACATTGCAAGCGACTGTGGTTTCACTTCTGAAGCCCGGACAAGACGGTTCTGACATGTCGGGATACAGGCATTTATCGTTACTAAACTTGGACTATAAAATCTTAAGTAAATTATTAGCCAACAGGCTCTGTCAGTTTATCCCGAAACTGATACACAACGATCAATGCGGATTTGTGCTGGGTAGAAGTACAGCGCTTAACATTAGACGATTACACCAAATCATGACCAGTACACTTGACACGGGGGAAAAAGAGGGCTGCATTTCGCTTGATTTACGACAGGCATTTGACTCACTGCATTGGGATTACATGTTTTATGCCCTCTCTAGGTTTGGTATACCAGCCGAATATATTACCTGGGTGCGATTATTATACACGAACCCCACGGCACAAGCATGTACAGGACAGCATATTTCCCGGCAGTACAGCGTAGCTAGTGGTACAAGGCAAGGATGCCCATTATCGCCATTATTGTTTATTTTGGCACTAGAACCCCTCCTGCATGTACTCCGTTCCCTAATGGGACACAAGGAAATACTGATAGGTCACACGACACATGTTGTTTCTGCTTATGCAGATGACCTCATAATATACATAAATGATATGGATATGGATTTTGAGCCTCTGCCCTCAACTTTTGCTCTTTTCCAGGAATTAACTGGCCTCTCGATCAATGCCACGAAATCTAATGCCTATTTTTTTGCTGATCCCACACGCACTGGACAGTTAACCCTTGGACAATGGAAATTTAACATAGCACCTGATACCTTCCGGTATTTGGGAATACAGATCTACCTGGATACAACAGACTTGCTGGACGGCAACCTGACCCGTGCGGTAACTGCTCTGAAGTCCCAAATTAAGTTTTGGACCTCACTGCCTCTATTGGTGGTGTGGCGGGTTGCCATAACTAAGATGGTGCTATTACCGAGACTGCTCTATTATTTCACCAATTTACCTATACTTGTACCAACGGGGGTCTTCAAATTGTTGAATTCCTTAGTAATAGCATTGATTTGGGGCACAGGGCGTAGACGAATTGGCCTACTGAAACTACAATTGGGTACAACACAGGGAGGACTGGGAGTGCCAGATTTGAAGGTGAACTGCTATGCTAGCCAGCTGCAGTGGCTGGCGTTCTTGTTGGCGGGTCGTAACTTACAGGAAATAGATATGTCACGCCGGACTGGGACCGCGGAGTTGTACATAGGCTCTTGCTGCCCAGGGCTAAGATCCCAACATCGACACCCCACCTATTAAGAATAGCGATAACATATTGGCGAGGTGCGCTGAGATACATGAAACGTACGGCACCATATGCTCCTACCATTCCGCTGCTAGGTATTCCCACACAGTCAGGTGTAGTTACTAATCGAAACCTAATGGCTTGGGCAGACACAGGGATTACTACAATGTGGCGTTCTTCTCGGAGGGTACCCTAATGTCACATGAGGCCTTTGTCCGCGGGCATGGGGCTTCAGATAGACTGTTCCTATTGCACGCAAGCATCTCTATATTTATTCGGGACACTTGGACACAGGGGGGTAATGAACCAGATACACACGCGCTGCTTACTATGCAATACCTGATGGGACATGGGGCGTATCTGACAAAATGGCTATATCAGGGGTTCCGCACAGTAGCAGCGATATCGCTGTAACCACTCCGTGAAAAGTGGGAAAGAGATGTGGGCCGTGCACTTACAGACAAGGAATGGGGCATCATAATAGGACATCCCAAAAAGGTGTCTCGTAATCCCAAATTTAAATTCATCCAATTGATGCTAGTACACAGAGCCTACTTGACCCCATGCAGACTGTGCACCATGTTCCCGGGAATGAGGGATACCTGTCCACGATGTCACGTCCCCAATGCAGGACTGATACACATGGTATGGGAATGCCCGAGATTGGGGCACTACTGGGCATCTGTGTGTCGAATATTGAAGGATATCACCCCAGTGCGCAATAATGATTCAATGGAATACTGAATATTCCGTCTGGGGCCATGAGGGAAGAAGGGCAACCCAACTCATAAGTTCGCTAATCTTGCTCTTCTATTAGCCAAAAGGAACATTACAACAAGGTGGAAAGCCCCTAGGGCACCATCCTTACAGGACTGGCATGCGGAAATGGTCAGGTGGGGTAAAGCAGAAGGGGCTGAATTACAAAGAGAGGAACACAGGGCTTTACGAAAAACACCGATATCTATGGCTTGGCTGCATTGATGAAGGAATACGCTGCGATTGACATACAATCGCATTGAGAGGATATAGTTGCACCTACCCAAACCCCAAACTGAAAGTTGTAATCATACATATAAACGTTGACAGCGTACTTACTACAGAAACGGGTGGGGGAATGGCAGGAATGCACACAGAGAAACTATGTAAACCGATACATGATATGACCATGTGAATGTATTACTATTGGGAAGTGTTTGCCGAACATGCGGGGGAGGGATGGGTCGGGGGAGTTTGTTATAAGTTAGATATAAAATAACGAGACGTATATACTTGATTTTACAAATTTACAACGGTATACATTGGCTGACTTCTGATGGATGCGAATGAGTCGTATTGACGCACATTGTTATGCACTCATAGACTTACCCTATGGTATTCAAAAGACGATGCAACGTAAATTAAGAAACGTAAGAGGTTCTCAAGGATATTGTTGAGAATTATTGTACAAATGTTGACAACGCATACAATATGTGACGCCCAAATAATATGTTAATACGGTGCCTTTTCATACATGTGCAACTGTTGTATAAAATCAATTAAATATGTTTAAAAAAAAAACTCACTGCTATGCACAGTAAGCGAGCAGTCAACATGTTAATCATTATACAAATGTATGCTTCATTCTTCGTCCTGGTTTATCGCAACCAATTCTGTATTAATCATTAGGAATCCTCCAGCAGTATCAATCGATAGACGATCAACCACTGTAGATAATTGACAAATCCTACGTGAGTTTAGAATTACTCCCACTGAAGGTATCAATAAACTGAATATATCACCTACTATTTCTGAAAAACTAGCTCTCTTCATACGAGTTAGTTCCTTTGCGCTTTCATTGCTTCCAGTGATTCTTTTCACATGGTACACTTTTGGGAATACTAATCCAAAATAGCAACTCCCGTACCAATGATCAGGCAGCCTAAAATATGCTTTGTCTCCACATACATAATAGATTCCAGGAAATACTGGATCTGTTCCACCTTTTAGTCCCCATCCCAATTACTAGAAAATTATGTTCACATTCACTGGAACGAATAAATACATTGTTATATTCTGTCTTTAATCTAAGGGGGCAGATATTCCTTTCTTTTCAAAGTCTAGGGACATAGCAGCATGAGTCTTGCCATTTGTATACATATTTTCTTTCTCAGCCCATTGAGGTATCTGAGGTTTAGGTTCAGAGGCCTTTCTTTGGAAGTCCTGTCTCCTTTGCTCAAATAAATTCAAAAATATATTTTCTTCTTCAAGTAATTTACATTTTAAATTGTGCTTGTGTGCTTCAGCTATATCTATTGTTTTCATAGTTAGAAAATATTCTCCCATAAACTGTGCATCCTTTGTACTAAGAACTGGGTTCATGCTCTTTCGCATAGGAACCTCAGAAAAATTCTTATCTACATTTGAATAATAATATTGTAACTTTCCTGTTCTATAAAACAAACTTGCTAACACTCAACAAGAAATACCATAGGTCAAGTGAATATGGTGGTATGTTACACCTTCCGCTACTGATGCTGGTAATTTCATACATACATAACAATCACTCACTTTCATAGTGTCTACATATTGCACTAATAGATTTGTGAAAACATTTAAAGCAGTGTCATTACCCACACAATGTGGTGTACATCTAACTCATCTGGTGCTCCTAAATCTACTCTATCTCTTTCAGTCTTGGACTTATTCGGTGCTTCTAATTCTAACCTATCTCCTTTAATGTTATCTACACTTTCATGCGTACTGGTGTTATTCTTTTCTTTTGTAACCATCAAATAAGGAATGGCTACTGTCAGTACTAACCAAATTATGAGCACCAAAAATATACTACATATACATATTTTACAACATTTTTGTACACAATTTCGGTTCGGTTTTCCAGCAGCCCTATCATCAGCCATCTTGGGCTCAGAAGATCTCTCTTCTTTAATTCAGATTAAGATTTGAAATATAATTTCTTGGGAAATTTTCAAGTTGGTCTCACTTCTTCAGCAATCTGTTCTGCACTTACTTCTTCATCACTTTCTACATTTAAATCTAAATTCTCGAAATCTTCAAGAATTACATAGGTCCATTCAGGACCTTTGAACTTATTGTTCAATACTCTTAATCTTTGACTTTGTCGTCTGGGCTTTTCAGTAGATGTCCCAGACTGACTTGAAATTTCGTTTACTTGGTCAGGTTCTTGATTACATTTTTTGAAATGATACTTTAACATTTTCACAACACTTGGCCAGTTATCACCCCTTCTAACCCTTTTTGCTTGTACTGCACTGTCACTGTCTTCGAGTGTTCTTTTATTTTCATTAAGTTGTGGCACAATTTGATTGTTTTCGGTTTCAGTAACCCTTTCTGTCTGACCCTGTCCAGGGCTTGTTTTTGCAATATCTTTTTCTGACTGGATGCGTTCTTCTTCCCTGTCATGACCCTGTTCAGGTTTTATTTCAGTTTTCTCTTTTTCTTCTATCTGAGCTTGTTCTTTCCCTGTCTGGTCCTGCTCAGGTCTTATTGCACTTTGCGTTTCTGCAGCCCGAACATGTTCTTCTAGACCTATCTGTCCCTCCCTAGACTTGTGAATGGTTTCATCCACTTCCGTCTGAGTAGATTGTTCTTTCCTTATCTGGTCCTGCTCAGGTTCTCCAATAATTGTATTTTCACCTTCCTGAGCTTGTTCTTCTACACCTATCTGGTACTCACTAATTTCCTGCCTTTCTAACTTTGTTTGACTTCTTGTTCTCACAATTACTTCAGGTATGTCAACCACTGGTTTCCAGTCATTCTGACTTCTGCTCGGTTGTTCTCAATCAGCTATTTCAGGATCTGATATTCTAGATCCTTCAGCTGTACCACCTTCTGCAGCCTCAACCACTTGTGTCAGTTGGGAACCTTCCGTGTCATGTGCTGGTACTCTCTTGGTATGGCTTGCATGAATCCAATTAGGCAAGCCTGCACATTTCACTGCTGTGGTTGTAACCAATATAACCTGATGTGGCTTTCCGCACCTGGGTGCTAGACACGACTCTCAAGTGTGTTCCTTCACCACCACCCAATCACCAGGATTCAGATCATGTGCTTGATTCGACTGCCTGGCAACTGTGTCTTCTCCAACCTGATGAGAGATAGAATGCACTAGGTCAGCCAGTTCTTTGCAATATTCCAATACCAAGTCATCAGATATATTCAACAGTTTGTGTCCTGGTATACATGCCTGCCTCATTGCTCTTCCCATGAGTATTTCATGGGGACTCAACCCTGTATTCCTATCAGGAATGCTTCTGAGCCCCATCAGAACAAGAAGTAAAGCATCAGGCCAGTCAAGTGGGGTGGATGCACATACCTTTCCCAGTCTTGCTTTTATAGTGCCATTCAGTTGTTGTGCCACTCCAGAAGTCTTTGGGCGGTATGCACAGTGTAGTTTTTCTTCAATTTTAAATGCTTCACAGATTAGACGAATTACTTCATTATTAAAATGAGACCCTATATCTGATTCCAATGTCACTGGAAGACCGAATCGTGGAATCAGTTCTCTGAATAATAATTTGGCAACTGTTATACTGTCATCTCTTCTAGTAGGGTATGTTTCCACCCACCGTGAGAGTAAACAAACTATGACAAGTATATACTTCAAACCTCTGCAAGGTGGTAATTGGATAAAATCTAATTGCAACCTTATAAATGGACCTTAGGCTTTTCCAATTTTTCCTGTACTGACCACTGTCTTTTGACCTGGATTCATTTGTTGACAAATTAAGCATCTCTGGCATAGACTCTCTGCTATACTCTTAAACCTTGGGCTATATCAATCTTGTTTGAAAAGTCTGATCATCGCATCCCTGCCTACGTGGGTGTCACCGTGGTACATCCTAGCAAATTGTGAAAGCATACAGTTTGGCATTACAGGCCCGCCATCTAGGTAAACACACACGTCGTCTTGTGACCTTTTTTCGCATCCTTCTTTCACCCATTCTCCCTTTTCTTTCAATTGTACTTTCTCTTGTAGTTGTCTTACGTCTTCCCATGTTTCTAATCCTGATAGTTGGCAGCTGATTCCACTTGCTTCAATTTTCTTGTTCACTGCCATTTTGTATTTGGCACAATGTTGGGCAACCTGGTCAGCATACCTGTTACCAGCTGTCACATAGTCATTTCCTGACTGATGTGCGGCACACTTGACCACTGCCACTTCTTTTGGCAATTGTATTGCTTCCAGCAGTTATTTTATGAATTTACCATTTTTGATTGGGGACACTGAAGAAGTCAAGAAATCCCTCTGCATCCAGAGCTGGCCAAAATCATGCACAACCCCGTAACCATACTGGCTATAAGTAAAAATGGTTACTTTCCAATTTTTCCCAATTTTACATGCTTTAATCAAAGCCACCAATTCGGTTACTTGAGTAGATTTGACTCCTAGTACATAGGATGCTTCGACTATTCCAGCCAATGTACACACAGTGTAAGCAGCACTTAATCCTCCCTCCTCATGACGCATACATGAGCCATCTACAAACAGCTTTCTTCAGGGGTTCTTCTTGTATGTCTGGAAGGGGTTTGGTGCAAAGTTCAGTCACGTCCAGACAGTCGTGCTCGACCTCATCTCTCACTTCTTCTCCATATACATCTGGCAACAAGGTAGCTGGGTTTAAAACGGTACACCTGACTATTGTCACATTCTCAGCACCTAATATGATTCTTTCATACTTAGTCATCCGTCTAGGGGTAAGATACTGAGTTCGAGGTCTTGTCAACAGAATCTCAACTGAATGTGTAACATGCACCTTTACCAGATGTCCCATTACAATTTACTCACTTTGCTCTAGACTTATATAGGTTGCAGCTACTGATTTTAAACAACTAGGTAAAGCCGAGGCTACAGGGTCCAAAGTAGCAGAAAAATATGCCACTGGTCGTCGCATCAAGCCATGTCTCTGTGTTAAAACTGAAAAATCACAACTAGTCCTTTCACAACAAAATAGTGCAAATTCTTTCAAGTAATCTGGCATACCTAAGGCAGGAGCTTCACACAGACATTTATTAAGGGTTTGGCAAGCAAGGAAAACCCTACAATCCACTGCCTACAGTATCCCACAACTCCAAGGAACATTCTTATTTCTCTCTGGGTTTCAGGCAATTTCATCTGTCTTATTATTTCTATTCTCTCGGGAGTCACTCTCCTCACTCCACGTTCTATTTGGTGTCCAAGATATTTGACTCCGGTTCGGCAAAACTGTAATTTTTCTGGGGACATTTTATGTCCACCTTCAGCCAAATGGTTCAACAAGGCAATCAAATCAGCAACACAGTCATCTCTTGTTTTAGATGCGACCTCTAAGTTGTCAATATACTGCACCAGGACTGACTTCCTAGGCAGCACTAAGGTTTCAAGACACTTTTTCAAAATTTGGCTTAAAATGAAAATACGATCCTCAAATTTAAAAGAAAAAAAATATTGGCTATCAGGGTGCAATGGAATAGAAAAGAAAGCGTGACATAAATCAATTACAGCAAACCATCCTGCCTTCCATGGTATCTGGTACAGAATTACATCTGGGTTAGGCACTACAGGGCAGCATGGTACAACAATGTTGTTGATTTTTCATAAATCTTGAACCACCCTATATTTCCCATTGGGTTTCTTAATGCCAATTATAGGTGAATTGCATGGATAGCTCATTATTTCTTTTAGAATGCCTTGTTCCACCATTCAATCAATTTCTGCTGCTACACCAGCTTTAACTTCGGGACTCATTTTATATTGTCGAGTGTTAGGATAGACTGCACCTTCCTTCACGGTTACTTTTACTGGATCTACATTTGCCATTAGTCCTACATTTTCTCCTGTAATATCCCACACATCTATACTGACTGTCAATTTGACCTCATCTGGCAAATCATCTTTTGTCATCAGAGAATACATCTCGTCTACCTCTGTGCCTTGTTTAGCTAACATGATTTTGTAGACTCCGTCTTCATCTGGGGTTTGGATTGCAACACCGTCCGGTGTGCAAAATATTGTGCAATTCATTTTGCATAGTAGATCTCTTCCTAATAAATGTACAGGACTGTAGTCACACACAATGAATTTATGCATTTCCCTGAAATTGCCAATGCGTACCTCCATGGGTTCTGTAATAGGGGTTCTAATCTGTTTATTGGAAATGCCCACTACTTGGATTGAATCTCCCGAGAGGGGTAGGTTTGGAATGTCTGCTGTTCTCACAGTAGAACAGGTAGCACCAGTGCCCAACAAAAAGGTGATATCTTTTCCTTCTACTTTACCATCAATATATGGACCTGACTGATCTGCTGGGGTTGGCTCATTATCACCTCATTCTGCGTCTGTGGATTTAAAGGTTGATTATGGCCATTATTATTCTGTATATTTTTACACTTGTTTTTCCGATGCCCCAATTTTACGCACCTATGACAGGGAAACTTTTTCTTTGCCTCCTCTCTATTCATTCTTGCCTTTGGTTTCCCCCCATTATTTTCACCTTGACCTTGCCCTTTTCCTTGATTACCTGTCTGACTATTTAATTGGAGTTCCTGTGATTCTGCTAGTTTTACTTAGGCCCACATCACTTTTTCTTCTAACTTTTTCCTTTTATTGTCAATTTCATCTCCGCAGTACTTTGTGTACTTGAGTATATCATCTATTGGCCTTGCTTGCCAACACAACATGTTTTGGCGAATCATGTCTCCAATTTCTGGGTTTAATCCTGTAACAAAACGATATACAAAATGTCCCATATCTTTATCTCCGATATTCTCAAATCCGCTATATTGCTAAAACACTTGCAGCAGTCGTTCATAATAAGTATGTACTGACTCATTTATATCCTAGGTTGTTCTATCTATTTTTACCCAATCTGTTTCTTTCAGAGGAATTTTCCCTTTCATGAAAGTGTTCACCTGGTGATATTTCTTCATTACCTCTTCTGAAGGAGCTCCTGTTTTCCCATCTCTCGGGTATTCATCACTAGGCCAATCAACAGTAATTTTACATTCTGTCCACAAATCTGCAGGTACTACTCTGTCAAATAGACCATCCAAATCTTTTAGCAAAACCTTTGAAACCTTCACAAATCTCTCAACTTGCCTGTACCATTCAACTGCCTTTTCTCTTAGCTTCGGGAAATCATTAGTAAATGACAAAATATCCTGTCTTGTCCATGGAACATGTACATATCCTCCTCCTGGTACCTCTCTCATGGGACATAGTCTTTCAACCTTACCTGTTTCTTTCAACAGATATTCAGAGGTTGTTCTATTTGCCTGTGCTTCTTCCTTTTTCCTTATCCATCTAGCTTTCCACTTGTCTAGATCACCCCACTTTTGCAGGATGTTCATTAATTCTTTAACCTGTAATTTTCTGCCGGACACATTTATATTTTCTAAGTCTTTATCACTGAATTCTGCTCTGTATGGTTTCTGTAATACCTTGGATTTCCCTATTTTGATTACCATTTCATGGGCTAAATCTGTGAATTTCTCATGGAATACTTTAGTATTTCTGGTACAGGAATTATTCTTCACTTCAAGTATTTAGTCTGTCTAGTCCCACATTTCCAGCTATCATTTCTTCCAATTCTACTTTTAATTTGTAAATATCTAAACTTTTCAGTGGTGGTTTTGGCTTGTCTATTTCCTGTGCCCACCTTTCTATTTCTTCTGATGATACTATTGTGGCATTTTTTACTCCTGTGGAAGTCTCAATCTGTACTTCCCTTAAACTACTAGGTGTAATTCTTCTTGGAGTTTCATTAATGATATCACTGACTCACATTCACTGCCTTGTCATCAACTAATACTTTCTCCTTTCTTTGTTCAATTACAGGTGTGGACATTACTGGAGGTTTGGGGCTGATCACTTTATCCCCATACAGTGGAACAACCGGACCTATAGTCACTGGTATGGTTAATACTTCAGGATGGGTATTCAATTGGGTTATCTTCTGTATTAATTATTCACTGTTCTTATTCATTGCCTCTCTTTCTTTTTCCTGAAGTGCTCTTCTATTCGTTGGATCATGTATAACTTGTGGAACCAGTGGTATTCCCAAACCCGGGGCACTAGGAATAGTTCTACTGGCTTCATCGTGATATGGCGGAGGGTTTTTCATTAAAATATCCTCCATAAAATCATCTTCTGATTCTCAACTACCTGTCATCGTTATATGTTTTGTTTTCTCTGTGCACTTGCCTCCTGACTGTTCCTCTGCCATCAATACAGGATATAATCCTTCAGCTACCATCGCTTGTCTCCATTGTTTCATCTGACTATCTCGAGTTTCACACTTTAGTTTGGGATAAAATCCACTAAGGTTTCTGCTACTTCTAGATCTATCGCGCTCAAGCGATTCAGTTTCCCATTTTTCTAATGCCTCATACTGAGTTAATCTAGGTCTGGACTCTAATTCATTCATTCTCAATCTCAGATTATGTAAAATTCGCCCATTAAACGTGCAATGTTCTGGGAAAGCTAGCACTCCATCACTTTTTGTATATTCTATCCAATTTTCTAACCATACACAGGCATGATAGCCTCTTTCCATCATGATGTATGATGCAGGCATTTTCGGGGGAAGAATAAGAATTCCCTCTATAGTCTTAAGGGGCTTATCCTTTTTAAAATAATTTTTTATTTTCTGCATAAATGTCATCTTCCTCTTTTCTCCGTACATTTTTGTCGTCGATACTTTTATATATTGGTCTCTTGCAAATCCTAAATACCTTCTGTCTGGGTGATTCCCTATTAAACTTGGATCGTGTCTCCACATGCAAAGCCCACTATCAATTATTATTATGGCTTCTATTTTCAAACTAATCAAATGTTTGCTTTTACTTTAATAATTGAGCACTACCAGCGCGGCTTCTATTCTTCTGACCAATCAAGTTCCGCCTCACGCTATGCGTTTAGCCAATACTAGTGTGACTTTTCTGTGACATCAGTATCACTCCTTACTACTGACCCCTCCTTTACAAATTTTGCGTCAATCACACGCCCGCTGTTCCAACCAATCCCAGCGCGGCCCTTTTTGACGTCAGTGCAGTACTCGCAACTGACCCCTCCTTTACAAGGTAACACGAATGACTTCTTTTCCTATAATTTTCATGCAAAGACTCATTAAATGACAACATAAAATATTCGCTACTCTGTTTGCTTCTGATAAAAATCCCAAAATCGATTTACATTTACTGCGAGTAAAACTATTCCGCTTACTCTTCACACACTATGAGTAAAACCTTCCGCCTACTCTTCACTCAAGCATTGATGAACCTGCTACTCCTTCGGAATTACCCTTTCTAGGTGATATAAGACCAAAGTTTCACCAGTGAACTCTTTGCTGTCAATCACTCTCACTTTTATACAGATCAATCCCTAACTAAACACTGTCAGCCCTGCATAGCTTTTCAGTGCTACCTTAAACAAACAAGTAACCTTACTGCAGTGTAGCTTCCAGGTACCACCCGCTAGTCACTGTTCCTGGGAAATTCCAGACAACATAGAACAAGATACAAAAACGGGTGTGTTAATACATTAAATTCAGATCTTAATATTTACACCTAACTTAACTAAAACTAACCATCCTCTCTGCTACCAGAAAAACTGATGGAGCAGAGTGGTTACCAGCTAGAGATACCCACAATTCACATACTCACCTTGGCTCATAAACATTCATATAAATGCTTGTAAGCTCCGCTCGGATCAATTTAATGTGATGATACCTGCGAGGTGAATTTACCTCACCAATTCTTACCAACCCTTTGTCCATTTATAATTTCCTCTGATCAATGGACCTAGTTGTTAGCAGTATAGGTGTAATGCCATCAAAATATATACTCTAAATAACCACTGACTCAAGAGAGTTTTAAATGTTTATATAGTAAGTTTTATGTGAACCAAAGAATACAGAGTGCAGCTCGAACACCGTTTTATTTAAGGAAAGAAAATCAAATTAAGTCAGAGATTTCAGACTAAGTTATAATAATGACAATACCTGAAAAGGAGAAAACAAAGGGAGCAGCACAATGACATATTACACAGAATTATATTTAACTAGAATGGTGTGGAAACCAACCCCTTGGCCTAGGAGAAGGACTGGGTTCCCTGGGACAGCTCAGGAGACCAAAGGATTCAGGACAGGATTCAGGACAGGATAGGTGACCTCTTCTACATCCGACGCCTGCGTCGCACACTTCTCCGATACACTCTTCCTCCTCGATTCTTCCACGATCTTCTTCTAGCTCTCTACCTACTTCCCGCCTCGATTCTTCAGCGATGTTCTTCTAATTTAGCTTTGGTTCTAAGTTCTGTAGTTCGGTTCTTCTTTAGGATCTGCTCAATTCTTGGTCAGCATCTCGGTCTCTCAGCATCTCTGCAGCATGAGCGGTATCTAACTAACTAAAGTACCTCAATTATACTCTTCTAATGGTAATCACCACCCCTAAATGTTTCAAGTTCATGAAATGCTTAACTCTGATTGGACAAGCAAGGGGAGATGATCATCACACCATGCTAAGTTTTAATATTTTTCTAAAGCTTATTGTTTAATTTGCCCACCCCTTAATTTACTTTCCCAAGCTTTATTTCCCACCAGTATTCACATCTTAATCAAAACATTGTATGCAATTTGGTTCCTGTTCACAGGACATCATGCTTGTTCCCAGGACACGTTGCAGTTTTCTTTTGGATGGCATTCAAGTCTTTGCATCGCGGATCCTGGTTTGTCATTACTGCGCATGTGAACTAATCACATGATACACGAGATCCAGTCCCTCTTGGAGGCCCAAATACGAACTAATAGAGAGGTCAAAGAAAAGAATATTAAAATCAAAAATAAATGGTGTCACTGTATACCACCTATCTCTACTCCCATTTACTTATAATAATCTTTCGCATTAGCATTTTAGTAAACTTACATCGTTTAGTTTCAGCAAAGCATGCGCATTATCATGTGGGTTTAAAGCGGCCAATTAAAGAGCAACTGTGCAGCTGCAAAGATTTCCCTCCAAGCGACAGCACGTCATACTACGTAGATGCAGTAGATGCATGCACAATGCAGAATACCGCGTTTAGCAGCCATCTTTAGTGACACAAGGATTACTTGTTAGTAAAAAACATAGACAAGCTTCCCCTAGATTCAAATGTACGAACTTTGGTGCAGATTAGTACT
Source organism: Triturus cristatus (assembly GCF_964204655.1). Lineage (NCBI taxonomy): Eukaryota > Metazoa > Chordata > Amphibia > Caudata > Salamandridae > Triturus > Triturus cristatus. The sequence continues at coordinate 504,379,005 of NC_140587.1, forward strand.
TACAAACACAATTATTACGGAGTTATGAGGTATTTGAGGGAATTGCTTCCGAGCAAGTCTCCTTTTATACGAGTCCTTGCTCCATCACCATATTCAGCTCTACAGATTTGCATGTAACTTCTTGTCATTGTTAATGTAGTATGTGACTTTTTAAAAATCCATCCAGTACTTCTTCAGTTTCATTCACGATTAGAAAAAATATCATATATATAGCTTATTATACCAAGTTGGTTGGAGAGTAACGCAAGTGACTGTCCAATTCATTCTGCAGTTTTAATAATTGAAGTATTTGAGTTTGGAGAATGTCCTATAAGTCATGAATAGGATTCTCTGATGCCACAGTGGATCTTTACGTGGCCACAATTTAATGTTTTCTTGGGACCAAAGTTAAGTATCATTGGCCCGCTGTTTACTCGCTTACATATTGTTGACTAAGACTGCACAAATGTATCCTTTGTCCTGATGATGACCTAATGATTAATAAAGTTGAAACGCCGTTGACGCCTTCCTTTGGCAAAATTAAGAGGAAGGATACATTGCATTTTTGATCTGGCCATTTGATGGATTTTTTTTGTGTATTTTTTTCCCTCTGCCATTGTTTTTCTGTTAACACTGTGAATTGTATTTGTAATTATTAGTTTTGAGTAACCCAAGTAGCACCATTTGTGTAACATATGTTTGAGTTCTGTATTAATTGTTCCTTATGAATTTTATGTAATAACAAACGATTTTCTAATAATTGTTATGCATACCTTCTCATTATTATTTTCCCTCTATTTTCCTGTGTTTAAATCTAATTGTTTTATTTTTGTGAAGTAATAGTGTTTTTGTTGTTTTTTACAAATTAATTCACTTTGGGTATATATACACCATCTCTTGCTAAGGTAATCAGAGGAGAAAAAGACTTCCATGCCGACACACTGATGCGAGAGGATGAGGCTCCTGCACGCAGACTCCCCAGCTCACAATGGTCTGACATCCCTTGCGGGGTGTCCATCTCGAGACCAAGATGAGGCCCCACAGTCTCTCACTTCAGGTAATGGGGTTGACTTTATCCTAGAGGGATTATTGGCCTTACACCCACATACATGCTAGGTACATTCAGGTATATCTAGTTAGGGACGCATCATAGAAGTACGCATTCATTACTGTCACATATTTTATATACTTGCCTGTAGTCATTGTTTTAGCATGATGGTAGAACTCTACCATCCTTTTACTCTGCTGGTGCTTATAATCATTTATATCTGTTACTGTCTAATGGTTGTTTCAGCACACTTATTTTACACTAGAAGGACGCTGGTTCAATAAATGCTGATTGAAAAACGTCCCCACCGTTGATTCTGTGTATCCTTCTGAGACAAAGTGAGCCCGAGTGACTGAGCGGGAAGTAGTACACTGTTTCAACGATCCCTGATGGGACAGGTTTGTCATGTTCGATAGTTGCCACAAACTATTCTCTCCTTGGTAGGTTAGTAGGAACTACATGACACAGCCAACGCGCGTTTCGCCCCATGTGGCCCGCAAGCCGGGGCTTTCTCAAGGCATAGTTAAATTAATATGATTTGGCTTGTCCTAGGTATTAGTTCTTCCAGTAGGGGGGCGTGGCCTGCAGGCTGATGAAGGCAGATGCGTGAGCGCCAAGCTCCGCGCAGGCCCCGTGGATTATCCAGTTTAACGGCCATCCTGTCCCCGGGAGGCTACCGCAAAGTGCTCCCTCGGCGGTGTGGGACTTGGAGGGGTTGTTTGCGGCCCTTCTTTGGCCAAACTGAGCTGTGTAGCTGAGGCGGCGGCTGAAGAGAACTGCCGACTGGAGAGTACAAGATGGCGCTGGGCTACAAAGGGACTGCGTAGGAGCTGTCCCAGGGCCCCGGCTTGAGGCACCCGAGACCCAGCGGCTGAGTAGTGAGTGCCGCGATTATTACTGCAGCGACAGCGAAGCGGGCTGCAACGACTTACAACTGGAGACTGCTGCTCCCTGTGAGGACTCTCTGGCCGGATCGGCTGGCCGGGCTGGTGGTGGCTGGGCCGGGCGACGGTGGAGACGGCTGACACAGGACGGAGATTCTTGGCCGGGGCAGGCCGCCCCACTTGCAGATCGGGAGAGGACACTATTTGTGATCCGGTGGCATCGGCTGCTGTGGACTGCTCCAGCCTGGCTGCGGCACTGTGGGGAGGGTGACGCGACGCTCCGCCTGGCTTCCTCGAGGTGCGGGTATGCGGTGGCAGACTGAGAGGGACTAAGCTGCCCCGGGCAAGCTGCGGAGGAGGTCAGTGAAGACGCTGCTTGGACTGCGCAGGGGATTGCGGGTCTGAACTGAGATGCCCTGCCTGTGTAGGGGCCCAGCAGCTGGAAATTGACTACCTGTATCTCGCCTGGTAGAGGACGAGCAGAGACCGGTACCGGCCTGAGCATCTGGGCTGCTGTTCGGCAGGATGGGCTCTCTGCTTGAGTGACTGCAGGGACGGCAGAATTTGCATCACTGGCCGCTGCTCCTGGAGTGCCTTGGAGGTGACCTTCTTACGGTGAGGGAGGCCCCCCTGATTGCGCTAAGGATGCCCGTGGGTGAGTGGTGGCAAGTGCGCCCCTTCCGGCCCGCACATTGGATTTGCTGGGGCTATCTGTCCTGATGTCCCGGGGTCCACCTCACTTACAATAACAACCTGGGCCCATCAAGACATAGAGCTGATTAAAGGTGTGTATGCCCTGGGCTGCTGGAACATATCACGAGAGGACGGGCAGCTCCCCGGGGCGTCTGGATTGCCTGTTGAGCCTCTGCCTGGTAATTTGCTTGACTTGCCTTGTGGGCTGGGAATCCCGCTGCCCATCTGATGGAGTGTGTGACCTGCTGACCTCGACGGCTCAGTGGCTGTGACCCCCTTGGCGTTTCATTAAGTTTTGGTAGAGTGTTGATGGGAGCTTGTTGAGGAGGGTGCGACGCTGGGGGAAGGTAGTGTCTTGCCTGGAAAAAGAAGCTCTGACTTATGGCCATGCTATGGGGAACCCTAGAGGGAAGCTTCAGACGGCCCGCTGTAATAAGACAACATGGGCCAGGAAGAGAAACGGCCGACTTCTCCTGACACTCGGAGCTAGACTGCTGAGTGAGCACGTTTTCGCTTTTTATTCATTTTAAACTTGCAGAGTTTTTAATTGTCTAGGTGCTATCTTTTAAACCGTTACTTTCTACTCCCATTCTGCATACCTGTATTCCCTCGCTGCTGCTTCGCCCGCCCCCGGTCCATCACGGCTGTGTGCCGATTGTGTGGAGGGTGTGGCCAAGCTAGCAGGGGCATTTCCGGTGTGGAGGCGGGGGAGGAGCTGACCTGCCGCTCCCTGCAAAACACTGATGGGCAAGCGACCGCTCAGCGTCGCGCTCAGCGGGCGCGTCGCTGGCGCGCCAAAGGCAAGCCCGTCTGCGCCCGTCTGTGCCAGACCAGGCAAAAGAGCCATGACCCCTGGTTCTACAATACCACAGAGTAGGATTACATATACTAGAGAAGAGCTACTTAAACTACCAAAGCCTTTGAACACAGCATGTGAGCATAAGTTAAGTGCAGACAGCAAAACGCTGGAATGCGGGCATTGCCAAACTAACTTAAGGTCCGAGACACAGATCACAAAGGAAACGAATTTGCTACTAGCACTGCTCAACTGCAGATCACTGGCAAAACACAAATATGATATAAAGGACCTGTTAGTAGAGAGCACATTGGATGCCCTATTTCTGACAGAAACATGGCTCAATGAGAGCTCTATCCCAGATGTTCTGGATACCATCACCAATGAGTACAGGCTGGTGAGGCAAGATCGAGTGGGTCAAGCTGGAGGCGGAATCTCTATAATCCACAAAGCCACTATGAAATGCGATAATAAACAAGTTGACATAGATAGCTGGTTTTATAATCTATAGACCACCAGGCCCAGCAACTCAATTTATAACAAGTCTGGAAGAAAAATAGTGCAACCAGCACTCAGACATAACAACTTTTTGGTGCTTGGGGATCTAAACATTCATTTTGATAACAAGCAGAACCATGAAATATGCACATTATGTAATGACCTACTGACACTAAATTTGGTTCAAAAAGTAGGAACCCAAACGCATCAAAAAGGACATATACTAGATCAAATCTTCACTAACTGCGAAGAGCTAGTAGTAGGAGCGCCATGGCCAATCCCCTGCTCAGACCACTACCTAGTCCCCCTTACAATACCCTCACACATAAAAAAATTCCAACAACCTAGGAGGGAAATTACTACAAGGAAGTGGAACAACTTTAACTCCGCTTCTTTTACGCAGTCACTAATAGGGAAGGAACTCAGATTGGACAAAGACATTAACCGAGCGAATGACCAACTGGATTCATGGATCTCAGAGTCGCTAAATGAGATAGCGCCGTGGAGTACGAGAACTCCTAAGAGGCATAGTGAAACAGCGCCATGGTTTAACAACGAATTGGCAGAGGCCAAAAAAAAGTGTAAGAAGCTTGAGCGAACGTGGAGAACATGCTGGAGTACAAACAGGAGCTTAAGCGATACCACTTACAAATAAAGAAAGTTAGAGGTATATTCTATACAGAAAGAATTGAAGGAGCCAGAAACGCACCCAAGGAATTGTTCACCATACTGAAAATGCTAAGAACACAGAAAGAGAATAACGACCTCTAGGGAGAGCTGCAATAAGGTAGCAGAGTTTTTTGCAGAGAAGGTAAAGAATATCTACGACACCTTCCCGATAGAGGCGAGACTAGGGACCAGCGCTAATAGTGCTAACCAAGAACCTTACGTAGGCGGGACGCTAGATGAATTTAAAATCCACGATCTAGCTGTACTCATAGACATAGCTAAAGGAATAAAATCCGGCTCCCCCGTAGACGCTGCAAGACTAGAGATAATGATGGAGGGAGCTAACCCCATTATGCCATACATCTCAGGAAGGTGTGGTCCCCGCTAAATGGAAGCAGGCTATGGTGAAACCTCTGAAAAAGAAACCACAAATCAAGGACACAGTATTAGAAAACCTACCCCGATTTTCCTACTGCCTTTTGTAGCTAAAATTGCAGAGAAAATAACCAATAAACAGATGGTTGATCACATAAACAAGAATGACCTACTGCACCCTTCGCAGTCAAGCTTTAGAAGCGCACACTCAACGGAGTCGGCACTACTCCTTGCCACAGAAGCACTGAGAAAACATGCAGATGAACGTGATACTGCCGCACTGATACTACTAGATCTTAGCGTGGCATTCGACACCGTATCACACGAGCTACTCCTCCAAAGACTTGAAGCGTGTGGCATTAGGAGCCAGGCTCTGAGTTGGATGGTGTTTTTCCTCTCTGGCCGAAGCTTTAGAGTGGCTCAACAAATTTACCTATCCGAGAGTATGCCTCTGACACAGGGGGTCCCACAGGGTTCAATACTGAGTCCTACTCTTTTTAATTTATACATAGGTCCTTTAGCGGATCGTGTGGAACAACATAATGTATCGATTGTTTCATACACTGATGATACGCAGCTAATTGTTCTGCTGTCACAAAATGAGGATCAAGCAGCTACCCGCTTTTCCAAATGCTTATCAGAGGTTGCGAACTGGATGTCCAACCACTGCCTCAATCTGAACGGAAATAAAACAGAGGTAATGGTGGTGGGCAGGTCGCCAACCATATGATCGTCTGCTTGGTGGCCCGAGCCTCTAGGCCAACTGCCCACCCCAAAAACTGAAGTTAAAAATTTGGGAGTATGTTTTGACTCTGAGCTGAACTTCGACAACCAGATTCAGATGGCTGCGGGCAAATGCTATGGAGCAATGAAGATCCTGCGAAAGATCCTCGATCTTCTACCTTCTAATGACAGGAAAACAATTGTTCATGCGGTCATAACCTCACAACTGGACTATGGTAATGTCCTGTATCTCGGAGCCACAAAGAGAGGACTATCCAAACTACAGCGGGTGCAGAACACTGCAGCTCGACTGGTGCTTGGTTTACCCAGAAGAGCGAACACTGAGAAGGCCCTGAAAAAATTGCACTGGCTGCCAGTGGAAAAGAGAGTCACCTTTAAGGCAATGTGCTACTGCCATTGCATCCTCACGAAATGCGGCCCTAAATATCTTCATCCATTACTAACCGAATACACCCCTGGTCGGAGTCTGCGGTCCTCAGGGAAAGCCCTGGTGAAGGTACCAAGGATATACAAAGCCAGACTGGGAGCACGTTCTTTCAGGTACCTGGCAGCAAAAACGTGGAACACTCTGCCAATAGCCCTAAGGACAGAGCCATGTGAGAACCAATCCCGCAAACAATTAAAAATCTGGCTGTTTACCAGTACGGAAAAATTCATAGATGTCTGGCAAGAACCTTTTCTAGATTATAGCAGCTCTTCCCTCTCCTATGTCTCAGCGCGGGGACACACCATCTGGTGTAACCAGCGCTCTATAAATTAAATAAACTAAACTAAACTAAGAGTCGGGAGATACAGGGGTGCAGCAGCAACTGGCCCAAATTCTTCAGGCCAACACCGATACAAGGGAGGCCCTGCATCAGGACATTGCGAAAGTGTCTATGGGCCTGGGGTTGCTGAGAGCTGAACACGCCAAGCTGGCGGACGGAGTGGGGCAGGCCGAGACCGCCCTGGCGACACTGGAGCTGGCGCAGAAGTCCATTGCTGACCAGGTAGGAGAAGTCACCCGCAGACTTTTGGTGTTGGAAAAAAGGGCAGAAGATGCTGAAGGGAGAAATGGAAGGAACAACATCTGAGTTTTGGGACTTCCGGAAGGTATTGAGGAGTCCAGCATGGTCCAGTATCTAGAAGATTGGCTCTGCGATACAGTGGCGCAAGAGGGGCTGACGCAGTTCTACACGCTGGAATGGGCTCATTGAGTTCCGGCCCGCCCTCTGGCGCCGGGTCGACCTCCGCGTCCAGTGGTGGCCAGGCTCCTTCATTACAAGGACAGGGATCATCTTCTGCAGAAGGCCCATGCGGCCGGGCCGTATACGGTGGACAACGGCAAAGTCTACATCTTCCCGGATTATACGCTGGAGGTCCAGCGACGTCGTACGTCTTTCCTAGCTGTCAAAAGATCTCTCCGTGATGAGGAGATACAGTATTCATTGACGTTTCCGGCTCGTTTGCAGATTATCCTGGATGATGCAATGCACTTTTGCAAGGATCCGTCAGAGGCATGGGATTGACTGGAGACATATAAGACAGACAGGTCCGCTGGGACTGATCTTCCCCTGAAGCAATTGCTGCAGCGCCGATGGGGGCCAGGGCGACGTCCTGTTACTTTGAAGGTGCCCAGCGCTTCCCAGACAGAGAGGGACAGACATGCAGCATTACGTCTCAGAATTGCTTCAGGACCCTGCCAAAGGCTCAGAGACTGGCACGGACACAAATGTCTCAGCTGCAGGCATGGACACGTACGAGACCCAAACTAGTAGCCTACAGATGCCACATGTTATGCCAGGAACGACAGACGATATTTTTTTAAATCTACAACATGTTTTCTTGATTTGATTGCTTTGCAGGTTGCTGGACGAACTCTGGGCCTTTTGCTATTCGCATTGTATATGACTGGTGTTTCTTATGTTATGGCCTATAGGTTGAGGCCGGGTGGATGCTGGGTGTCTCTGTAGAAGCGGCGCCTTCCGGGGATGAGAGCGGTTTTGTACATTATGGGGCATGGATGTGGTTTTTCTTTGTACTCTGATTGTTGGTGATTGATGGACTGCAACCACTTTCCCCCATTGTTCCTCTGTAGTTACTAGAGGGAAAGTAGTTTAGTGTAGTTTGGATGGGGTCTAGTGTCTTAGTACCTGTCCTGGGGTGGGGTTGTTGGGGTTGTTTTATTTACAGTGTGGGAATGTTGCGGGGTTTATGGCGTAACCTTTTGATATCAGTTGTGTGGAGTCAGTAGAGATTAACACCATGGGTTCGGTATCTGATTTGAAGTGCATATCTTGGAATGTCAGGGGTATGCATACCATGACACGGAGACATAAAATACATGCATATCTAGCCTGGAGGAGGGTACACCCCTCTTTTCTACAGGAAACACACATAGCACCGAAGGAAGATGTGGCATTGCAGCGTAGATGGAGAGGACAGATTCTTTGCACAACATATTCTGCCTTTGCGCGAGGGGTCCTGGTATGGGTAAGGGCAGGTGGTCCTTTTCAACCCACACGTCAGCTGAAGGATCCTGAGGGTCATTATGTAATGGTTTCACGGAGGCTGAACAGTAGGGAAGTAGTGCTGGGCAGCATATATGCACCAAACACAGAACTATCTGCCTTTTTTGCACAATGTCTGGGAAACTAGCTCCGTTCTTAACTTGGTCGGTGCTACTACGCGGGGATTTCAATTCTGTCACGGATGTCCATTTAGATAGATCTCATCCTCCCCTCTCGGACGCACCTACTTATGCTCTTTCAAGGGTTAGGCGGGATTGGCAGGATAGATGGGGGCTGATAGACACCTGGAGGGCTTATCACCCGGCTGCCCGGGATTACTCGTTCTTTTGTTATACACGACCTCCATGTTTGACTCTTGCTCTCCTGACATACATGCTGTAGTACAACATAGCGAGTACTTAACTCGAACGCTCTCTGACCATAACTCATTATTGTTAAGTGTGAATCTATTGCCCGAGCGTCCCAAATTTCCGACTTGGAGATTGAACCCTGAATTACTGGAAGATCACGCATTTCGCGATGTGGTGGGAACTGGCATTACTGATTATTTCCAAAGCAACACTGGTACTGCCTCTTCATTAATGGTGGAGTGGGACGCTTTCAAGAGTTTAGTACGGGGGCATTGCATAGCGTATAAGTTGGGAGTGAGTAGAGTTTTATTGCAAGAATTAGAGAAGGCGGATCAAAAGCTGCGGGAAATTGAGAGGGAGAGGCCTGAACGCCCAGATCGCCAGCGTGACTTAATGGCAGCGAAAGAGGAGGTTGCGGTACAAGTGGAGCGCTTGCGCTGCTTAGACTATAAAAAATACGTGGTTAGGGCACATGTAGAGCGAGATAAATCTGTGGTGTTGTTGGCATGGCTAGCTAACCCGGCGCGCAGAGGGACGGTCATCTTGGAACTCCGGGCCCCTGATGGAGAAGCTTGTTATACGCAGATGGGGATAAATGGCCTGTTCTTTGATTATTATAATCATTTATACCAAAACAAAGTGGCCCCTGATGAAGTGGTTATTCAGGAGTTTTTGGAGACGGCGGATCTCCCAATGCTAGATCGTGAAAGAGAGGAGCTACTGGGCCAGGACATTACCCTGGGGGAAGTCCGAGGTGCGATTAAGCATATGGCCTGAAAGAAAACCCCTGATGTTGATGGCCTGCCGGTGGAATTCTATAGCGCATATATTGACCTGCTGGCCCCTAGGTTAGTGACGTTATATAATATTGCAAGGAAAGAGTGCCTTTTGCCTGCCACCACTCGAGAGGCGTTAATTATACCATTGCTAAAACCGGGTAAATCTCCCCATGACAGGACCGCCTATCGCCCATTGTCAATGCTGACCACGGATTATAAGATCTTGAGTTGAATCCTGGTGGCCCGACTGCTCCCCTTTATGGTCCACTTAATACATACGGATCAAGCGGGATTTCTACCCAAACGGAATACGTCTCAAAATGTTCAGCGCCTCATTACTATTCTGGAGACTGTTGCCATACTGGCGATAGATATTGAAAAGGCCTTTGATAGCTTAGAATGGCCGTATTTGTCCAAGTCATGTGAAGGTTTGGGTTAGGGGACGACTTTGTAGGTTGGACATTTCTGTTGTATAAACAGGCTACAGCGAGGGTAAAGACGGGAGTGATGATATTGGACGCTTGTTCAATGGGGCGCGGGACAAGGCAGGGTTGTCCTCTTTCTCCTCTGCTGTTTGCCCTGGCCATTGAGCCACTGGCGGCATGGCTAGGACGGGCTTGCATTATCCAGGGTTGAGGGTACAAGAGCGAATTCATCATATCGCATTATATGCTGACGATCTTCTTTTATTCTTGGCAGACGTGGAGGGTGCCCTCCACGGCGCGAAGACTCTATTGAACGATCTTGGTACGATCGCCGGACTGAAGGTCAATTGGACAAAGACTTGCCTATTCCCGGTGGAGACGCAGTCTGTGGGCCGAGTGTATACGCAGGGGGTACGCTGGGAGCGACAGTGTTTGACATACCTCGGCACTTGCATTTACCATACCCAAACTGACTTATTAGAGGGTAACGTGGGCAGGGCCATTGGAGCGCTTAAGGGATGTATTGACTTTTGGGGCACACTCCCTCTTTCGTTAGCTGGACGAGTGTCCATTCTCAAGATGGTAACGCTCCCCAGACTGCTGTATTATTTCAGAACATTCCCGGTTTGGATCCCGGCGTCGGTTTGTAAGCAACTCCAGTCGATGGTGGTTGGGTTTCTTTGGGCTGGGGGAAGACGGAGAGTAGCTCTCAATACTCTAATGAGGCCGCGGTCAGAGGGGGGGCTGGCAGTCGAGTCATATTATTTGGCGGCACAGCTGCAGTGGCTTACTCAGATGGTGGCACGATCATTACGCATTGATGAGGATTGGGGGGATCTCACCGACATAGGCAGATACTTTCCAAATTGCTTCTGCAGATGCCTCTCCCGGGCTCTTCGCTGACTCGAGAGATGGGGACGTTTAAGCTCTGCTGGAATAGGAGTCACAGGCGCGCACAGATAGTGCGTCCATATGCCCCCGAAATACCGCTGGCTATATGTAATGCTCTACCACATGGCGGCAACTGGGCGGCACTGGAGGACTGGGCGGACAGAGGATTGATCACCACAGGAGACCTATGTGACGATGGCACAGTGATACCATATGAGGTATTACAAGACAGATATGAACGGGCTTGGGGGGATTATCTACTACACCTTGCGCTGGTGGCGGCCATCCAGGCACATTGGAAAAGGGGACTTGAGGAACCGCCCACCTCCATGGTTTGCCAATATGTGGTTCTAGCTGCTGGCACCATCAAGGCAGTTACTTGTTTATATCGCCGAATGACAAATGAGCGGCTGACCCCTCTGGTAACGCTTCGGCAGCGGTGGGAAGTGGACCTAGGCAATGAAATTCCTGAGAAGGTGTGGGCGGGACTGGTGGAGCGTGCATGGAAAAGCACTCGGAACGCACGTTTCCAGCTAGTACATTTCTTTATTCTTCATCGGGCATATCTTACACCTGAAAAAATTAATAAATATTTTAATGTGACATCAGCAGCATGCCCGCGCTGCAGTATAATAGGGGTGGACTTCTGCCACATGATGTGGAATTGCCCTCAACTTGGTACATTCGGGGAAGACGTGGTTGCTCTATTGCATGATGTTACAGACAGGGACATGGAACCCACCATAGGCCTTTGTTTGTTACATTGGTCCCCCACACCTCTAAGAATAAACTAACCAGTACATTTATAGATATGTGGCTTTTACTGGCAAAAAGGGAAAAAACAGCCCACTGGAAGGCCACGAGAAACCCTAGTTTTCAGAGGTGACGTACTGAATTTATGAAATGGGCGCAATGTGAGGGTACTGCACGACTGCAACTGGCAGCCCACGCTAACAGTGATAAAGCAATGGAACTAGCAAGGGCTTTGGAGGCGCTAGTACAATTGTTGCAAACACCACCTACTGACACTAATGACGACTCGAGTACGCCAGGGTTGGAGACTCCTCCCCGAGGAACTACACCTCCTTAAGAGGATGGCTACTATACTTTCTCACATGACACTGCTTCTGACTCCATATGTTGGCTTTCTGGAACACTGTGGTGGGCGCATTTACTATTGACACAACTGTGGCTCGTAGTTTAACTTTGTTTCCAAATCTTTGTTACGCCATCAGGGAGGCATAAGTGGGAGGGAATGGATTTGCATTTCGAGTTATTTGCTACACTGAGAAATTAGCATCTACAACCATTTGATGGAGAGGGAGACGATATCTCTGGAAATTCTGATTAATGTTATGGTGACTTGAGAATAATCGGATGGCTGTGCACAATGTCTTTTGTAGCATCTAATACATAGGCGGAAGCGGGTGATTTCCGCCAGAACTTGGTTCATTTTAGCACCTTGATGTTGAGTGTACAGATATGCTTGACTTAAATTGCAATTTTGTGTTTGTTTCAATAAAAACAATTTGTGCTGGTTCGTGCTGTGGGAATAGCGCTTTCAGTGCTCTGGGAGGGTTGCATTCTTTGTGTAATTGAGCTGCTTTTAAAAAACTTCACTATCGTTTTTAAATATATTGCGGAATGTGAAACTCTTTGCATAGGCTTACCTATAATTGCTGAGACGCTGATTGCGGTGCCTGCCTGTTAGAGCGGACCCGCACAGAGGTCAGCGCTCTAGTCTGCTCGGTCCTCCAGCACTTCCTATTGTGCAGCGAACTCATGAGCTACCATCCTGGTAAATGCATGCTCCATAAAATACAGTTGGATAATCTACCTCCCTGCCATCGGCGCTGTAACACCTGCGTCTGGGTGGCCCTAAATCCGTCCACTACTAAGGTCAAGGATTTTGGTGGGAACAAGCCGATCAATAACAGGGTTATTAACTCCTCACGAAATAGTATGGGCTCCCAAATAACCGCTCAGACCTCCGATCTTCTTAATAAGAACCCTCGAGCCATTAGCTGCATTTTACTTAACAAGAGGTCAATGATTATGGGGGCTTGGGGGTGGCATTCGAAGAATGTCCACCCCCGGGCAGCTTCGGGCTTGTGGTATCGCCCAGGGCCGAGCACATGCAGGCAGGGTGCCTGCTTTAGAACGCTGGCGTTCAAACGCCGTTTCTAATTATTGGCAGTTGAGGGTCCAGGAGCAGGTAGGCAGGAGGCGCACTCGCTTTTCGTGCCTCTTGTGTGATTTATTGGGGCTCTGGCAGGCTGCTAATTAGTCTTTTATGATGGCTGAAGCTGCGGAGAGAGTCAGGGAAGCCCTTAGAACATTGTGCCAGGCAGGAAGGGAGGATTTATTGGCCCCTGGTGTCCTGAATCAGGCTTGGACTGGGTTAACCCTTAAGAAGAGGGCTTCCTCTGAGGGTGTGTCTGCTGCAGTTATTGCCTGCACATTATCGGACAGCTCCCCTGAAGTTTTTTCAGTGGAAAATTCAAAGTCTTTGAAGAAATTATCTAGGGAGGCTCCCCTTCTTACCTCTTTTCAGCAGTCAGCTCCTACTGTTGTAGTAAAAAGCAGGGGGAGGGCTCGCACACGCTCAGTGAGGGTTAGAGGGGCAAAGAAACCTGCCTTTCTTAAAGGGATATCCAAGGTCTCTGAAATTGTGGAAACTGTTAGTAATGAGGCATTGGCGCCATCTAGCGGCGAAGCACAGTTTCGCGATTCTGGCAATGGTGAACACATTTTTTCTGGTAAATCACCTATAAAACGCGATATTCCTATTTTTAATAAGCGGTTGGTAATTCTGTTTCTGGTGACCGGTTTCTTACTCCTGTTAGGTCTTCAGATACCATTAATTTGTCAGCGGAGTTTTCAAGTTTGCCAATTGTTCCCATTGTAAGGGCTGAAGAGAATATGGCTTCTGGAGTATCTTCGGATTTGCCTTCTTTGGATTTTCCGGTCAGGGAATTAAATAAGGATTTTTTGTCTGTTTTGGTTGTTGGCGGAGCAGACGTTAGCCGCTTTAGGTCAGCGAGTGAGCCTCCTGCCGCAGGGGGATGGGTTTGGGTGGGGGGGGAAATAAAGGCAGTCCTGCGGTGCCTGAACATCACCAGTCTGCGAGTAATAGCGACTCGCAGGACAACTCTGCGTCCAGATTGCAGAAGGGCATCAGGTGTGGCGAGTTTCCAGCGTCTTGCTCACCTTTTCACGCAGTGCCTGAAAATTTTCAAGGACCCCCTCAGTCTGCAAGTACTAGCGGTTTGCAGGCTGACATTCCTACAAGCCTGCGCAAGGGCAGCGGGCGCAGCGAATAACCATTGAGCAAGTTTCATGCGTCTTGGTCGCCTTTTTCCACGCAAGAAACAGCTGTTAAAGTGATTTTTCCAAATTCCTTACCTGATTATAGGCTTCCACAGTTTAAAAAAGCAGTGAATTGGAGGGTTTTCGATGGTGGTGTTGGGGATGGGGCTAGGCCTTCAGGTAGTGGCGTCCAGCAGAATTATTATGACAATGGGGATCACGACTTATATGACCTGGAGGAGGGTGAAATCCCCCATCAAGAGAACCTTTCTAATGACTGTTTTCCTTCCAAACAGGGGGACTTGTTAATCAGTTTTCTCGAGCTGATCTTTTACAGACACAAGAATCCGAGAGGAACTGGAAGCGGCTAGAGCGTTTTTCCAAGGCCTAGGAAGGAATCCAGATGAGGAAGCGCGCAGCTTTGGACAAGCCCCTTCAAACAGGTGGGCAAGTTGGCGATGCTTGTTCTTTATTTAATGTTAAAAAACGTAGGGAAGTAGCAGTTCTGGAGTCAGTCACAGGTGATAAGGTCTGTTGTCATTGTAAATTTGCGAGTTCACACGGACAGGTATCCCCTAAAACAGATGCGGTTGCAGCTAAGGTAAGGTACCTGTTTCAGTTTCGCAAGAGGAAAAGAATACCAAAGACAAAGGTACAGGTTTAAAGAGGTTGCCTTATATGGGGTTGTCCATGCCCCTGGGGTCACATTTAACTAAACATACTAAAGAAAAGATTTGGAGCGGGGAGTTTGTAGACGTTTTCAAACTGCTACATCGGGAGCTTCAATCTAAAGAGGGTTCAAAGGAGGAGGCATGGGAGCTAGCGAGATATTGATTCCTGGACCTCTGCCTTTCTGATTTTCGCAAGCGTTTACTGTGAAAAGTTTCCGGACCGTTTGGTCTCTCTTTTAAAATATTTGGATACTATTAGAAAGGCGCATGCAGAATTTGGAGGCTTCACATGGTTACACTATGATGAGGAGTTTCGAGCTCGTTTAGTGTTAATTCCAGAAAAACCCTGGGGTGAGGTAGATAACGAGTTGTGGGTCCAGTGGATGTATCCCCAAAGGCCTCCTCCTGCATTACATACAGCAAGCGGTTTGGCGATTACCCCACGGCCCTTTCTTAGTAGACCCACTCTGGGAGGGGTGGGATCATGGGCAAAAAACACAGCTTTCACCACGGGGGCGTGCTGGAATTTCAACAGGGGTTTCTGTCAAAAGTATCCATGCAAATATAGGCACGAATGTTCAAAGTGCGGTGGTAAGCATGCCGTGTTGCAATGTTTTAGTGAACAAAACCCCAGCTTCTATACAGGTCAGGGCAGAGGGAGAGGCGTCCCTGTCCAGCCTCCTTTCAAAGGCGGTTACGCCAATTGACATTCCCAACTTATGTAAGTGGCTAAAATTTTACCCTCTCAGGGAGAAAGCTTTAAAGTTAGAGTGGGGGTTTGAGGAAGGTTTCAAACTCGGTTATCAAGGTCCTAGGCAACGTAGGTTTGCGCAAAATTTAAAATCTGCAAAGCAGTTTCCTCAAGTTATAGCTAACAAATTGCTGAAGGTAGAATAGCCGGTCCCTTCTTTTCCTGGCCCCTTCCCAATCTTATTGTTTCTCCTTTAGGAGTGGTTCCCAAGAAAACGGAGGGAGAATTCCGTATGATTCAACATTTGTCTTGGCCAAAAGGACTGTCAGTAAATGATTTTATAGCTAAAGAGGATACTGTAGTGCAGTTTTCTTCTGTGGACGTAGCTCTGGATTTAGTTGAAAAGGCCGGCTCAGGAGCGGAGTTGGCAAAGTGTGACATTAAGTCAGCTTTCAGACTGCTTCCGGTGCATCCTCAAGATTTTGAGTTGCTAGGGATTCATTTTCAAGGTCAATTCTTTGTTGACAAAGTGTTACCTATGGGATGTGAAGTTTCCTGCCAACTTTTTGAAGATTTCAGTTCTTTCCTACAATGGCTTTTTTCATTCAGGTCCGGCTACATGCAAGTGTCGCATTATTTGGATGATTTTATTTTTGTGGGTAGAAAGGGCTCTAGTTCATGTGGCAAGGCCCTCCAATTTCTCCAATCTGTGACGCAGGAATTAGGTGTTCCCTTGGCGGCAGAAAAAACAGAGGGACCAGAGACTTGTCTAATATTTCTAGGCATAGAAATTGATACTGAAAAGATGGAAGCTAGGTTACCACAGGCCAAGGTGCAAGAAATTGTACAGTTGCTCAATTATGCTAAGGCGCCACAAAAACTGACTCTATTTGAGATGCAACTTTGCTTTTCCAAGTTTGAAGCGGCGCTCTTTACACTTTGCATGTTATGGCTATTTTTTGGCGCCTTTAGTGTATCTGAACTTTTGGGTAAACCTTTTATTCAGGGTCTCAGATATTCAAATGTCTCTATGTCTGCAGATTCACAAAACATTTATTTAAAATCATCCAAAACAGACCAAAGAGGAAAGGGGGCTACTGTGGTGTTGTGGAAACTTAGCGGTCCACTATGCCCATGGTTTGCCTGGTTAAAATTTCAAGAATTTCCTCATTATCCTAACAGCAGCTGCATTTTTCAACACCAGGATGGCTCTCAGCTGACTGCTTCTCAGCTTTTGGCCGTACTGAGGAAATCGTTGTTGTCATTAGGGTTAAACCCTTTTGATTTTGGAACACATTCATTTCGTATAGGAGCTGCTTCAGAGGCTGCTAGAAGGGGCTGCTCTTTACAACAGCTGCGTAGGCTAGGCCGTTGGTCATCTAATTGTTGTTTGAAATATGTTAGAGATTTTAATGAATGTTGAACATCCATTTCGCTGTTGCTAATATGTATCTCTTTCCAGGTCACCACTTACCTTCATCGACCTCCATGGCGAATGTGTGGATTGTAGGACACTCTTTCGTCAGATGGGCAGCCAAACAAGCAGACAGGAGCAACTATGGTGTAAATTTAGGCTTTAGTTTTGAAGATACGGACATTTTGTGGTTTGGTAAGAGGGGAATGAAATGGGGTCAACTGTTGCCCAGTTTAAATGAGTTGGTGTATTGCTCGATTTCCCCGGCCTTTCTGTGTTAAAAGGGGCCTAATGTGACTTCAGTCTCTTTCCATTCAAGTCTAAGGGTTAGAGTAGTGTATAGAGCCTATTTATTAGGCACTTCGACATGATCCTGTGTTCTTCCCCATAGATCAGGGTTTGCATACATATCCTAGGGGATAGATTCGTTAGCATTAGGGGTAATCTGTTCTGTAGTGAGGGTATTTCATGGAGCCGTGCTGAATTCAGGCCTGGTAGGCCTTAAACGGGAGAGACTCCATCTTTCCTCCTGCTCTGGCAGCTTGGGAAGCTTCTAGGTCATAGGCAGTGTTTTAGTTAGGAGGTGTTATTCGCTTGGAGAGAACCGGTTCAGGCCGGCCCTTATCGAAGGATTGTATTTTTCTTCATGCCGAAGACACTACATCAGGCCGGCCGGCTGGGAACGTGTCCTTGGCACGGGGAGGTACAGGAATTTGGTGGGCGGCAGGTTACGTGCTGGTATTTTCCATGAGAAAATGCACATCTGTATTAGTGAAAGTCTGAGGCAGACACTGGCACTTGCTTTTAGTCCGTGGGCGGCACCTGGCCGTTAGCAGTAAAGCTACTATTTATTCCAGGGAAGACAGATGATAAACTTGAAGGTGGAGAAAAACCGAGAGACAGATATTCTTCTAACACAGCAGCCAAAGAGAAGAGAGTAGCCAATGAGGAAGAGGTCCCAGTGACTCGGAGAAAAGAGAAGGGAGTAGATCTGTGACTGCAGAGGTGTGACTTCCAGGCGAAGCCGAGGCGCAGACGGGAAGGGAACCTGGATGGCCATTGAGTGCAGGCTACATACGACCAAGGTGATGTCGACCCCTTTTTATTAGAGTGTACAACTTAATCTTTCACTTTCCTTGCAGGTTATATGTGATGTATTCTGTGAGCGTGTATGTAGTAACTAAATAAAGTATTCAGTTTGTAGTGAGTCAACATGTGCTGTGTGTTCTTGTATAAGAGGGTAGCCTATTCTTCTAGTCAGCTGTTACTTGACATGAACAGATGTTAATCCTGATCAGGTAAGTGGTAACTGAGTGAGGGAGAAAGGAGCCCCTCGAACTGGAGAACAGGTTGTGCTCAACTAGCAGTCTTTGTGTGATCTGATGTTATAGTGAACCAACATGTGCTCTTGCATGAGAGGGTAGCCTATTCTTCTAGTCAGCTGTTACTTGACATGAACAGATGCTAATCCTGATCAGGTAAGTGGTAACTGAATGAGGGAGGAAGGAGCCCCTCGAACTGAAGAACAGGTTGTGCTCAACTAGTGGTCTTTGTGTGATCTGATACATGGTAACCCTGATTCCCCTGTCGTGTATTATGGTAATAATAGGATGAGCTCGTGCTAAGGCTGCCCTCTGGGTAGGAAGTCCTGGGTCTGTCTGAGACCGCGAGGCTAAGGCTGCCGCCTGGGTAGGAAGTCCTGGGTCCGTTTGGGACCGCGAGGCTAAGGCTACCGTCTGGGTAGGAAGTCCTGGGTCCGTTTGGGACCGCGAGGCTAAGGCTGCCGTCTGGGTAGGAAGTCCTGGGTCTGTCTGAGACCGCGAGGCTGAGGCTGCCGTCTGGGTAGGAAGTCCTGGGTCTGTTTGAGACCGCGAGGCTGAGGCTGCCGTCTGGGTAGGAAGTCCTGGGTCTGTTTGAGACCGCGAGGCTGAGTCTGCCGTCTGGGCAGGAAGTCCTGGGTCTGTTTGAGACCGCGAGGCTGGGGCTGCCGTCTGGGTAGGAAGTCCTGGGTCTGTTTGAGACCGTGAGGCTGAGGCTGCCGTCTGGGTAGGAAGTCCTGGGTCTGTTTGAGACCGCGAGGCTGAGGCTGCCGACTGGGTAGGAAGTCCTGGGTCTGTTTGAGACCGCGAGGCTGGGGCTGCCGTCTGGGTAGGAAGTCCTGGGTCTGTTTGAGACCGCGAGGCTGGGGCTGCCGTCTGGGCAGGAAGTCCTGGGTCTGTCTGAGACCGCGAGGCTGCTATATATATATATATATATACCCATATAATAGGAATTCCCTGTCCTTAGGTGGTACATGTATATATGTGGTTACTTATTGTAAATAGGCCCTAGGGAGGGGGTAACGTTCTGACTGGGTTAGAAAGGCTCTGTTGAGCAGGTTCTATCTGATCCGACAACCCAAGCAGAACAGTTGGCTTCTTCAAAGCCGCTACCTAAGGTGTTATTAATTCATTTGGGCGAAAATGATTTAGTACAGTTGTCTGGCCTGGGACTCCTTTTGGAGGTGAAAGCTGATTTAGCCAAGATAGTGCTTGCATGGCCCAATACAAATTTTTTTTTTACTGCACTGGTGCCAAGGAGGGTTTGGAGAGGCGCTGAGAAGTTTTCTGCCATCAACAGGGCTCGGCGTAAATTTAACAGGGAACTACGCCAGTTTTGTCTCATCAATGACATTTCTTGGTTGGCACATGAGGACATCAGTAAAGATGACTTTCAATTTTTCAGAGCAGATGGCGTACATCTAACGTTCATTGCAAATGAATTGTACATTGTAAATATTAAAGATAAGTTATGTTATATTTTGGGGTTGCATCCGTGGGGTTGAAGGTTTGCAGTAGCGGCTTTCCTTCTTGTTTGGGGAACATATTTCATATTAAACAATTTCTGGTTATTCTTGCAATGGTGATTTTCTATCATGTGGGGAATGCGTTTAGCACAATATCTGATACTCAAAAAAAAAAAAAAGGAGGGAACGGGGGGGGGGGGGGCGGGGGGACAGGAGAAACACCTTTGCAGGGTTTTTTCCTGGTGGCAGATTGGGACGGGATTGAGGCAGGTAGGAAGGGTTGGGTCAGGCAGAATAGCTGAGGACAGAAGGGAAACAGAGATAAGGGGCTGGGGTAGAGGTTCCAGGTGGTGGAGAATTGGGGATCTATGTGGGGAAAAAATTAATGGGGAAAATCACTTGGGGGATCCATATGGGGGAAATTTTATTTGGGGGATCGATATGGGGGAAATTTCATTGGGGGATCGGTTTGGGGACTTTTCTTGGGGGATCATTGCGGGGTGGCGGGGGCGGGGTAATTTTGCATTGAAAGTCATTGTTTGGCATTATGATTATTTTGCTATGTTGCTAAATAAAAGCGACCTTTTAACCCCCATCGGCCTGCGATGTGATTCATTGCCCGAAGCACAAGCTTCACCTACAGTGCCTGGTACAAGTAGAAAATCCAGACCTCGTTTTTCTCACAGAAACCTGGACAAATGAAACAAATGAGCCGGACTGGAATGCTGCAATCCCGGCTGGTTACTTTGTTGCCAATTCTGATAGAATTGGGGCTAAGGGTGGTGGAATTGCTATAATTTCTCGATCCCATTATGCAGTGAGAATTACACCAGAATCTACATTGGATGCTGATGCAATGTCTTTCAGTATAAAATATAATAACCAATAACTGTTCCAGAGCCTTCTTGTCTATAGACCTCCAGGCCCTAGATCCTCCTCCATTACCTCCCTCCAGACCTACCTGGAATCATGCCTAGATACTGAATCTTTCACGGTACTAGGCAATTTTAACTTTCACTTGGAAGCCAATAACAATTCTGATAAGTCCTGCCTAACAGATAAGTTAGCTGGCTTTGGGCTGAATCAGATTGTTAGTGAGCCAACACATCAAGCAGGCCATATTCTATATGACATTTTCACTAATAACAATTTAATAGAAGTCAAGACTGTGTGCCCATTACCTTGGTCTGACCACTCGGCGGTACACTTTACCATCAATCTTGCAACAACCAGTATCTGTTGCAAGAACAGACCTTCTGTGGTCAAGTCTTGCGCTTGGAAATCGGTTTGCAAAAATTATTTGGCATTAGCACTGAGTGAGAGGACTTTAATTCCAGCTGACCCCAACCAGGCTGCAATTATTTTCAACAGCTGGCTCAATAGGGCAGCTAATAAAGTGGCACCGTAAGTGACGAAGCACTCTCGAAGAAAGCTAGCCTCGTCCCCCTGGTATTCGGTGGAACTTAAACAATTTAAAATCAAATGCAGGCAAGGTACGCATCTGGAGATCGGAATATAAGGTGGCACACAAGAAAGACTACTGTGTATCCTTAGAAGAATATAAAACTGCCATAAACCAGGCCAAAACAGATTATTTTATCGCCAAAATTCAGGAGGACACAAATTCTCCAAAAGAACTATTTAAAACTGTGTCTGCTCTGTCAAGGTGTCCGCGTGACACCACGTTCAATCCAGACCAAACGTTTGTGAACAAACTGGCTGTTTTTTTTCAAAATAAGGTTGAGTCCATATATAATGAACTTCTGGAAACAGACGAGGTAGCTGGGAGTAATCATATAGAGAAGCAAGAGGACAAGGTCTCTCACTGCAGCCTAACACAATTTCCAGTTTCGGGAGAAGAAAAAGTGGCTGATCTCTTGCTGAAAACTAAATCGGGGTCCCCCTTAGATCCCTGCCCGCCGCATATTCTACAGTTGGTCCAGGAGGAGATTAGCGCCTCGCTGTCTCCAATATTGAACCAAATTGTAATCTCAGGGATCATTCCGCTGACCTGGAAAAAAGCTTGTATTCGTCCTCTCTTAAAAAAACCTAAGCTGGATACCTTAGAGGAGAAAAACTACCGTCCTATCTCTTGCCTGCCTTTACCCGCCAAGATTTTGGAGAAGGCTATGAACTCAGAACTGACAACATATTTGGAGCTCAATAACATCCTTGACTCTACCCAACATGGTTTTAGCTGCATTCTACTGATTCAGCCTTGATCATGGCAACAGAGGAAATTCGGAAGGTGATGGATGCTGGAGGAAGGGCTGCTCTAATCTTGCTTGATCTGACAGCAGCCTTCGACACCGTAAACCATGCGGTACTAGTTCGACAGGTGCAGGATGTTGGTATCTGTGGTAAAGCATTAGCCCTTCTTACCTCTTTTCTATCATCCAGGGAACAACTGATCTTCTGGGATGGCTTTCAGTCTGAAGAGTTTGCTCTCCCTGGTGGAGTTCCACAGGGCTCGACCTTATCCCCGACGTTGTTTAACATATCCGTTGCCCCTTTGGCTCGACTCATAAAAAGCTATAGTTTCACACTGGTGTCATACACTGATGACACTCAGCTTGCAGTATATGTAGCACAAACCGTGGACGTAACAGCTGCCCTGTTCTTCAAATGACTTTCTGCACTGATGTCCTGGATGAATTCCAATTTTTTTTTAATTGAATGCGGAAAAAACAGAGGTGGTGGAGTTTGGACAGAAATCATCGGTCTGGAGCCAATTATGGTGCCATCTGCAGCCGGCGCCTGCCCGGCACCGGCAAATAAGGCAAAGAACCTAGACTTCCTGATCGATAAAGACCTCACCCTGGCACCACAGATTAATCAAGTATCCTCAGCTTGCTTTTTTATGCTAAAAGGCTTAAGGAAAATCCTCCCGTTCATCCGTTTTTCTTTGAGGAAAACTGTGGTAGGAGCTATGGTCTTATCTAGAATAGATTATTGCAAGGGTTGGGTCAGGCAGAATAGCTTAGGACAGAAGGGGAACAGAGATAAGGGGCTGTGGTAGAGATTCCAGGTGGGGGAGAATTGGGGATCTATGTGGGGGAAAAATTAATGGGGAAAATCTCTTGGGGGATCGATATGGGGGAAATTTCATTAGGGGATCGATATGGGGGAAATTTTATTTGGGGGATCGATATGGGGGAAATTTCATTGGGGGATCGGTTTGGGGACTTTTCTTGGGGGATCATTGAGGGGTGGCGGGGGCGGGGTAATTTTGCATTGAAAGTGATTGTTTGGCATTATGATTATTTTGCTATGTTGCTAAATAAAAGCGACCTTTTAACCCCCATGGGCCTGCGATGTGATTCATTGCCCGAAGCACAAGCTTCACCTACAGTGCCTGGTACAAGTAGAAAATCCAGACCTCGTTTTTCTCACAGAAACCTGGGCAAATGAAACAAATGAGCCGGACTGGAATGCTGCAATCCCGGCTGGTTACTTTTTTGCCAATTCTGATAGAATTGGGGCTAAGGGTGGTGAAATTGCTATAATTTCTCGATCCCATTATGCAGTGAGAATTACACCAGAATCCACATTGGATGCTGATGCAATGTCTTTCAATATAAAATATAACAACCAAGAACTGTTCCAGAGTCTTCTTGTCTATAGACCTCCAGGCCCTAGATCCTCCTCCATTACCTCCCTCCAGACCTACCTGGAATCATGCCTAGATACTGAATCTTTCACGGTACTAGGCAATTTTTACTTTCACTTGGAAGCCAATAACAATTCTGATAAGTCCTGCCTAACAGATAAGTTAGTTGGCTTTGGGCTGAATCAGATTGTTAGTGAGCCAACACATCAAGCAGGCCATATTCTATATGGTATTTTCACTAATAACAATTTAATAGAAGTCAAGACTGTGTGCCCATTACCTTGGTCTGACCACTCGGCGGTACACTTTACCGTCAATCTTGCAACAACCAGTATCTGTCGCAAGAACAGACCTTCTGTGGTCAAGTCTTGCGCTTGGAAATCGGTTTGCAAAAATGATTTGGCATTAGCACTGAGTGAAAGGACTTTAATTCCAGCTGACCCCAACCAGGCTGCAATTTTTTTCAACAGCTGGCTCAATAGGGCAGCTAATAAAGTGGCACCGGAAGTGACGAAGCACTCTCGAAGAAAGCTAGCCTCGTCCCCCTGGTATTCGGTGGAACTTAAACAATTTAAAATCAAATGCAGGCAAAGGAACGCATCTGGAGATCGGAATATAAGGTGGCACACAAGAAAGACTACTGTGTATCCTTAGAAGAATATAAAGCCGCCATAAACCAGGCCAAAACCTATTATTTTATCGCCAAAATTCAGGACGACACAAATTCTCCAAAAGAACTATTTAAAACTGTGTCTGCTCTGTCAAGGTGTCCGCGTGACACCACGTTCAATCCAGACCAAACGTTTGTGAACAAACTGGCTGGTTTTTTTCAAAATAAGGTTGAGTCCATATATAATGAACTTCTGGAAACAGACGAGGTAGCTGGGAGTAATCATATAGAGAAGCAAGAGGACAAGGTCTCTCACTGCAGCCTAACACAATTTCCAGTTTCGGTAGAAGAAAAAGTGGCTGATCTCTTGCTGAAAACTGAATCGTGGTCCCCCTTAGATCCCTGCTTCTACAGTTGGTCCCGGAGGAGATTAGCGCCTCGCTGTTTCCAATATTGAACCAAATTGTAATCTCAGGGATCATTCCGCTGACCTGGAAAAAAGCTTGTATTCGTCCTCTCTTAAAAAAACCTAAGCTGGATACCTTAGAGGAGAAAAACTACCGTCCTATCTCTTGCCTGCCTTTACCCGCCAAGATTTTGGAGAAGGCTATGAACTCAGAACTGACAACATATTTGGAGCTCAATAACATCCTTGACTCTACCCAACATGGTTTTAGCTGCATTCTACTGATTCAGCCTTGATCATGGCAACAGAGGAAATTCGGAAGGTGATGGATGGTGGAGGAAGGGCTGCTCTAATCTTGCTTGATCTGACAGCAGCCTTCGACACCGTAAACCATGCGGTACTAGTTCGACAGGTGCAGGATGTTGGTATCTGTGGTAAAGCATTAGCCTTTCTTACCTCTTTTGTATCATCCAGGGAACAACTGATCTTCTGGGATGGCTTTCAGTCTGAAGAGTTCGCTCTCCCTGGTGGAGTTCCACAGGGCTCGACCTTATCCCCGACGTTGTTTAACATATCCGTTGCCCCTTTGGCTCGACTCATAAAAAGCTATAGTTTCACACTGGTGTCATACGCTGATGACACTCAGCTTGCAGTATATATAGCACAAACCGTGGACGTAACAGCTGCCCTGTTCTTCAAATGACTTTCTGCACTGATGTCCTGGATGAATTCCAATTTTTTTTAATTGAATGCGGAAAAAACAGAGATGGTGGAGTTTGGACAGAAATCATCGGTCTGGAGCCAATTGTGGTGGCCATCTGCAGCCGGCGCCTGCCCGGCACCGGCAAATAAGGCAAGGAACCTAGACTTCCTGATCGATAAAGACCTCACCCTGGCACCACAGATTAATCAAGTATCCTCAGCTTGCTTTTTTATGCTAAAAGGCTTAAGGAAAATCCTCCCGTTCATCCCTTTTTCTTTGAGGAAAACTGTGGTAGGAGCTATGGTCTTATCTAGAATAGATTATTGCAATGCTCTTTACTTGGGAGGTGGTGCGGCCCAACTCTCTAAACTTCAATCAATTCAAAATGCGGCAGCAGAAGTATTGCTCAAACTACCCAAACACCATCCCACATCTGCTTGTATAAAGCAACTTCACTGGCTCCCAGTGAGACGCCGGGTTGACTTCAAGGCACTCTGCCTAGTACATAAAGCCCTATTTGGTGGCGGGGCTAAGGATGTGCAAACCTTGTTTCCTCGATATACGCCGTCGTGTCTTTTAAGATCCTCTTCTTCTGGACTGGTACACCTTCCAAAGACCAAAAAAGCAAGGTGTGGAGGTAAACGCTTTTCTTTCTTAGCGGCTAAACTATGGAACTCCCTTCCTCTACATCTGAGACTTCAGCCCAGCAGGTCGGTGTTTAGGAAGGAAATGAAAACTTGGCTCTTTACCCATCCCTGAATCTCGTTTGTCGCTGTCCCTGCACACCACCTAGCACCAAGACGCCTCAGCAATAGCACGCTCTATAAATAAATCAGTCAGTCAGTCATAAAAATATATTAAAAAATAAAAAATTAGTTCTTCCAGTAAAAGTAGTAGTCCTCAGTTAGTGCTCACAGTTCTGGTCATTATGCATCAGTCTGCCTTCTCATAGGGTCATCTTTTAAGCATGATGTTGTCTGGTGTCACCTTTAATCTGTCAGCTGTTTGCCGGTCCTGCACTCTGCATGGGGAAGTGCCCATGTTCCAGCCTTGCTCGCCCTCTCCTTGCGTATCTCTCTTCAGTGAGTAGTGTCAGTGGAGAGTGAGGTCTGCATCCTCCCTGCAGGCAAGGTAGCTCATTAGGGGCTCTCCCAGCAGGAAAGTGGCTTGTTCACCCCATACCAAGGGGGATTTAGGAGGCAGGGCTACAGCTCAACCAACCAACAGTGGTTGTCATAAAGTGAATAATCGGTACACTGCTAGTTGCAGTAGAAGTTGGCTTGGCCTAGGACCAGCTGGGTCAGTAAATAAAATACTGCAAACAGGAAGCTAAAAAATGTAGGGTTCTTGGGCCATGATGGGCCAAACTGGATACAAGATTCCATCCCTTGCTCCTGCCAACAGGAGTGTAATTTCAGGTCACCTTGCCCTCTAAAACTTTGGATCCTTTTCTGGAGCTGTATCCATAGTGCTGTTTGTCCATTGAAGAAGGGCTTTGGGAACATGCCCTCCTCTTGTCCCTCATCTCCTGAAAGTTTCCTGGCCTAGGTGTCCATCTGCACTTGCCAGGGCCCATGCCCTCCTGGCTACGTTCAGGGCACCTGTGTCTTCAGAAGTGTGGGCTACCCTCCAACCATGGTACCACCACCCAAAACTGTCATCAGGGTTTCGACAAGTCCACTATTTACTGTCTCTAAGAAGGATTGGGGACGCCAATGACCTTATCACAGTAGTCCAAGAACATTATGGAAGTACAAGACTAGAGTCCACTCCAGGCCCCCATGCACCGCTATGTTGTTGAGTGGGTATATTATTTCTCTTCTGTGGTCCACTCTTCTGTCTAAGTCTCTGCCTCTGTGCAGGAGTTTAAAAGAGGTGGTGAAAAAGTGGACATTCCTGTCCAATACAGAAATGCCATATCACACCTCCACCTCCAACTTGAATTTTCATGTGAACAGCCCACAAGCTATCCTATTTATTCTGCAGCATCTGGGTTTTTTTAAAGATGGCAGCATTTAGAGATGATTTGACTCTGAACGACGTCTTCCACTAAATTAGCACTGCTTCTGACAATGCAATATGGTGCCTTCCCTCCAAGACTTGAAAGGGAACCTCTAGTTTGACTAGTGCCAGAGTTCTACCTGTTATCTCTTTCTCTTTGTCTTTGTGAGACGGATATGCTCTGGCTCATCAGTAAGTGTAGCTAATCACTCTATGCATATTCCATCCCCTCCTAATCCTGTACGTGGAGATTGGTAATGCTTCCTAAATGGAAATGAGCCTATCATCCAGTAGATGCTTTGAATTGCCAGATAAACAGGACAGTAAATAACTTCACCTAGTAGGGTAGTTAAAAACCTGAATCTCATTAGAGCTGGTTCAGGGAAAGATCACATCACATCACTATCGTATCCTACACCAATGACACTCAACTCCTCCTTTATCTAACTGACAAGCTCACCACCATGAGAACCAACTGTTCCAGCTGCATGATCAATGTAGCAGACTGAATAAGATCTAACTATCTGAAACTCAACTCCGACTAGAAGGTAGTGCTGATCATCAGGAACAAGAACTCTTCATGGGGCTGCACCTGCTGTCCATCGGAGCTTGGACCCAAATGGATTGATCACACCGGAAACTTGGGAATCATCCTGGATGACAACTTCAACATGACAGCACAGGTCAATGCAGTCAGCTCCTCCAGCTACCACATTCTTTGCATGCTTTGCAAGTTATTCAAATAGCTAACCCTGAATATCAGACGCACAATCACACATGCCCTCATCACATGCAGACTAAAGTACAGCAGTGCACTCCACGCAGAGATCTCCAGCCATCTCCAGACCATCCACCACGCCGTAGCGAGATTCATCCTTGACCTCCAACAGCACACCCACATCTCACCACACCTCAGAAAGCTCAACTGACTCCCCATCTACAAATGCAGCCAATTCAAACTCCTCACACACACATTCAAGGCACTGCATAACATTAAACAAGCATACTTGATCAACCCTCTGCACTTTCACTGACCCACTACACACCTATGTTCAGCCACTCTCTGACTCGCACACACCCTGCATCCACAAAAGCAGAACAGGCGGTCAAGCATTCTCTTTCACCAAACTCAAAACCTGGTACGACCTCCTCCAACACATCCAGTCCTCCTCCTCACTTATTGAATTCTGCAAGGAGCTGAAGACTTGGCTCTTCGATTAATTCTGCAGAGTCTGACACTCAACCCAAAACTCAAACATCAGCACCTGAATGACTGTTCCAGCGCCTGGATACTCTTACGGGTGAATAGTGCACCATAAAAATTCACATAGCATTACAAATATCAAAGTGAAGCATACATGCCCACATGAATATGTTATTTGTACTCTGGACTTTATTAAACATAGAAACATTCATCATCAACCATCAATTAATCTTTATTCGGATATAATAATATCCACAAAAGAACATGACATTTAAAAAAAAGTCAAACAATTCATTATCAAAACACATTGTACATAGATAAAAGATTTAAAATAATTCATGTTATCAAAGATTTGCACAGCAACAGCATTAGGTCTTCAAAAACGTTGGTCGCCTTGAAAGCAAGTACCTCTAAAGTGGCAGCAAGAATATGGTATCGTAAAGTGCGGGGTTTTAACCAATTTAAAACAGGGAGCTCCAACCTGGACCAAGTCCTTGTAAACATCATAATACATGTCACAAACAATCTGCCAGGCCATACGTGAGTTGGCAATAGCAATAACATTATAACATTAAAACGTGAGTTGCTTTGTTGACAAGTACCCCTCAGTTAGCAGCAAAATATAGAATTATAAAGTGCAGGATTATACCCAATATAAAACAGGATGTTACAACGTAAACCAAGTCTTTAAAAACATCATAACGCACCCTAAAATTAATATACCGGGCCATACATAATTTGGATAAATCCTTAGCTAGGTCAATGATAAGGCGATAATAGACATGGCAACTTCATAAAAACAACTATATTTGTGAGGCCCAACCGTCCCTACCCTCTAAAACAGAGATGTCTACAACTCAATTCTGGTCTTCCTTAATTTTGCGGCTAATCTTAAAAAATTCATGGTACAGAACAACGTGGAAGGGTCAGCAGAAAGTTTCAAGTACAAGAGTGCCACCCTAACCTGGGTAAATGTATTCTTTCTTAAGATGGATTTTAAAAATAATACCCTTGGGTACTCATAAAAAGGGCAAAAAAAACAAAAGGTAGGGTATCCTGCGGAGATCCCAGATCGCAGCCGCAAGGACCCTTTGTTTCAACATCTCTTGTGAACCCTGCGGGAACAGATAAAATATGATGGAACAGATCCAATCTGAATCTTGTCATTAAAAATCTATCATTTTTGTTATAGATTTACGCCAGGTAGGGTTGAAGCCTGGTGCTGACTTCGTTAATATGTGGGCTCTCACTGAAACTTTCACTATTTCGCTGTCTTCCCTTGCACAGGCTAAGCGCCGGAGGCATTCGGACTTTATGACCCCCTTAACTTGGGGCGTCAGTGTCATGGGCTCATCAAAATAATTTGCAAATCCCAGCCATTTCAGGGTGTCCTTTACATATTTGATCCATGGTATCCGATAACCTTTCTCTCTGTTAATGCAGTCCTCGAGTATTTGTCTACTTAAGCTAGCCTCGGGGTTGGTCCACATTTTGATCCAGCACATTATTGGTTTAATACTTAACCTGTCACTGATATAGGGAAGGCCTAACTCCTCGTGGACGATATAAGCAGGCGTGCTTTGAGGTACTTGCAGAATCCTTCTGAGGAACTTATTTTCCTCCAATTGTATCAAAGAGGTGTTTCTGAAGCCCCATACCTTACTCCCATACAGGGTTTTAGCACAGCATATTGAATTATACAAGTGCAATATTTAATTTGTTGACCAACGACCTAATCTCGTGGCGCGATTCATTATTGAGCCCATCGTGTTCGTTAGTTGACTGCATTTGTCAGAAATTAGTGTTTTGAAATTGAGGTGTTTATCAAATAATATCCCTAAATAATTAAAAACCTCAACCTTCTCTAATTTGTGACCCCCAATTTTAAAAGTAAAGTTCTTTGTCGGTCTTTTCCCTGTTTCCAATATATATAATTTGGTGAGATTGGGAGATAAGTCTAGATCCGCCATGAACCTACTAAAACCATCGATAAGAGACTGGAGTCCCCTTCCTGTACGGGACAAAAGGACCGCATCGTCCGCGTATAGGAGAACAGGTATGCTTCTCTCACCTACTCGTGGGCAATCTACCCCCAGCTCTATAAGTGCTTTGTCTAAACCATTTATATATAACGTAAATAAAAAAGGCGCCAAAATGCAGCCTTGTCTTACACCCCTGGTACATGAAAAATGTTCGGTAAGATTCCCCTCGTTGCTATATCTGACCTGAGCAGTTGTGTTCCGGTGTAGCATTTTAAAAATATATATCAGACCTAAATCAACCCCAAGGAGCCCTAAAATTTCCCACAGCTTCTCGCGGTTTAGCCGGTCAAAGGCCGCAGTCAAGTCCATAAAGCCCAGGAAGACCGTCCCCTCGCCTGCCAAGGTGTACTTTGCCACCAGATTGTAGAGATTAAGGCACTGGTCCGTTGTAGAGCGGCCATTTCTAAAACCGTACTGAGAGGCTGTTATAATCTCATTTTCCTCAGCCCAAGCCGTCAGACGGTTTAGAATGACCTTACCTAGTACCTTCACCGTCACATCTATTAGCGAAATCGGGCGATAACATTGGGGATCACTCCTGTTACCCATTTTAAACAGAGGTACAATGCTAGCCGTTGACCATGACCTGGGCATTCCTATCTCCACTGCCATATTAAAAACTCTGGTGAGTTTTGGAGCCCATAAATCAACCTGGGACATGAATAGATCCGGTGGAATCCCATCCGGACCTGGCGCCTTGTTACGTGTCAGGGCATATATTCCTTGATCTCACCCACCGCAAACCGCATCCATGTACTAGGTAAAATACCAACATCTGGGGTTTATCGACCAACAGGGCTGCCATGGTTATACAGGTTCTTGAAGTGTAATACCCAAGCCTCAGGCAGGATATGACAGGCCATCTTTACGTTATTCGGTGCCTGGAAGCAAGGGTCGTTGATCACCCTCCAAAATCTAGTCATGTCCCTCTGCTCGGCTGCCTCCCTCAGATTCTCCCACGCCTCACATTGAAGGGTATATTTCCTCTGTTTTGTGGCAGATTTGTATTGGGCCCTACATTCCGCAATCCTGCTCCTATCCTTGGGGACCATTTTGAGTGCCAACTTCAGATCCTTTTGAGCCCTCGAGCAAGCTTTGTCGAACCACTTTGGGGAAAGATTAGACATGGGCCTTGATTTGGCCCTCAATAGCCTGTCAATGTCAGTTGCCGTACTTTCGAACGCACTAATCAATTCTCTACCCTCCACTGCCTGATCTAAGCACTTCCATATCCCGCTTTCCGAGATTGTAATGAGCTTTCTATAAAAC
The DNA here is from genome assembly GCF_964204655.1 of Triturus cristatus. NCBI lineage: Eukaryota > Metazoa > Chordata > Amphibia > Caudata > Salamandridae > Triturus > Triturus cristatus. Next base: position 504,410,361 of record NC_140587.1, read on the forward strand.
GCTTCCCCATCTACATTACACCATCTTATGCGCCTGCCCTGGTCTACTGCTTTCAAAATTCCCCTAGTAATCATCTTCCTTGGCTGAGTAAGTAGATCTGTATCCCTCAGGGACAATACTAAAGGGTTGTGATCGCTAAAAGCACTAATCTTAATACTAAAATCTATTACGCTGCATTTAATGGCATGTGAAACAAAAATAAAATCAATAATTGTGTCCCTACCCCTGCCCTGAAAAGAGGGATTAATTTTGTTAGACTTCCCTACCTGGATTAAATCCATCGTGGAGGTTAAGTCATAAATGCCCAAGATCTTACTTAGTTCCCCACCTTCTCTAGTGTGCTCTAAGTGCCAATCCTTTGTAGATGGGCAAGAATCCCATTTTCCCCCGCCCCATTTCAAATATGGGCATTGATGGCAATTAAAGTCACCCAATAAAATCAGCTGGGGGCGGCTGTCTTCTATTTAATGTATACCTGCCAATTTTTCATTAAGCTCATACAACCTCTGCATCGATTGGCCCGCATTATAGAAGTTTATCAGGATAAATTTTAGGTCCTTCTTATAATATCTAATGCCTTGGATGTTATCCGAACTCCAACCCAAGTCCTCCCAGGACCCTTGTATGGACAATGACACATAGGTTATTAGACCGCCCTTTGCTCGACCCATTGTTGATTTTCGAGCAGGAACAAAAAACATTTTGTATCCCTCTAAATGTGAGATGCTGCTATCAGTTTCCCACGTTTCCTGCAGACAGATAATGTGGAACTGTCTGCTAAACTCTAGCCATTCCTTATTTTTTATTTTGGCTGAAATCCCTGCAACATTCCACGAGACCACCCTAAACTCTTTAGGGGCTGGGTCTTCCGCTCTACTATCTAAATTAACCTGCCTAAGAGGTGAAGTCCCTACTGGCCTGCTTACAACTAGTACATTACCATTTCCCCCTATATCTCGCGGAACATCATTGTGGCGCATAATGGCTGTAGATGGATTTCCTGCTGAGCCATCAACAAAGATCACCAATGGGCTCTCTGCTGTCATGACATTCGTCATACTCACACCTGGGCCCAGTCAGTCCAATTTGTCCATTACTGCTGCATCAGACAGCGGGGTGAATCTGTTTGGTACTAATCCAAGTCTGTTTGCCCCACCTTTGGTAAATTCCCCTCTCCTGTGAGCCACTTGACCTGCCTCTATCAATTTATCCCTATAAAAGAAATTCAAGGGAAGCATTTTTATACTGGTCCCCCTATCAAAGTCCCCATAACGGGAAAGAAGTAGATCTTTTACCAGCTCAGGATACCTGAAATTAACAATTACACAGTCACCTGCGAACTTTTTCTTGGAGGCCTCAACCCAGGCTACCCTCCTTGCCATGAGGATGTGATTACTCTGCAGGCTGGCCACCTTTGCATTAATATGCAACCAATGTTTAACCTTATTAATCAGGGAGCTTGTTGTCTCTTCTCTATCCTGAGTAAGTGCTGGAACCCCTGCTAATACTATTGTATAGGGACAAGAGGCAGGGGGTAAGTCCAACGTCTGAAGACCTGGGGTGCACTCTACCTGGTCATCTATAATTCTAGTGGGGGCTTCAACACATTTTTTACTACCTTCACTTTGTGACCTATGAGAGGCAGAGGTGGAGGATGTACCCGCGCCCTTACTGTCAGTGGGATTAGTGCCCCTTGGGTTTCCTTCCCCAATCCCTTTGTTTGTACACGGAAGATCAAGACATAGGGCAGTCCCTGTCCCTTCGTCTCTCAGACAAAGTGGAGGCACTAATAGTCCCCCTCTGTCCTGTTCTAACAACCTACTTACTTTCCCTTCCTCTCTATTTATTTGTTCCATTACAGGGCCCAAATACTTAGATATAAGTGCTTCCAGTTTGACCTCTAGTGCCTTAGTTATCTCCTGTGACCAATCTACCCCATTCAGGGTAGAACAATTTTTGCACTTTCGGCATGGTGTCCTATTGGCCCCTTCCTCTACAACTATGGGTCCTTTTCTAGTCCCTCCTCTTTTAAGTTTAGTAGCAGATCTTTTTTTGCAAGCCCCACTATTGTGCGGGATCCCGGAAGCCCTTGTTGCATCTAAAGCACTTTCTACGGGGGAAGAGACTGAGACTAGTAAAGATTTTTTTGAGCGTGTGACCACCTCCCTACCCCTCCTCAATGAAGAGTCTAGCTCGCTCTCAACTCCTGTCGGGGCTCCCCCCCGGTCCAGACCTCCCGTCGCCCTGGTCCTGACCGTGTCCGCCATCGATCCTTCCTCTGAACTTAAAGGCAGATATTCGGGCTGGGACATGATATTTCCCCCCCCCATAGAATTAATTAACTCCATATCCCCAAATGCTGGCGAATTAGCATGAACTTGTGCTGTAGTGAGGCACGGGGTTGAAGTATGGGCTAAGGGACCCTGGTCAACTAAGGTATCGACTCGTGGCATCACACATCTAGATATTTTACCCAGCGACGAGCGTTTGTGTGCTATGAGGGAGTCAATTGTAATTGTAATTGTAATTGTAAAATCACTTGTATAGCGCATGGCTACCCGTAGGCATCCCAGCGCTTTTGGTAAAAAGTGAGCCCAGGGCTAATTCACATTACATTATTTTACCACACTAAATTCTGGGGAATAAAAAGGTTTTAAGTTTCTTCCTAAACTGAAGGAAGATATGTTCCTGCCTCAAATAACCCGGAAGGGAATTCCATTCTCTTGCTGCTAGCAAAGAGAAGAGTCGGCCGCCTGAGCGGGCTCGTTTTATCCTAGGGATAATTGCCAGATTATGTTGGCTCGAGCGGAGATTGCGTTGGGGCCTATAAGAACTTATCATATTTTCCAATATGGAAGGACCTTCTCCATGTAAGATCTTGTGTGTGATGCAGAGAGATTTGAATCGCACCCGCTCCTTCACCGGGAGCCAATGGAGCGATCTTAAGGCTGGCTTCGCCGACGTATAACGACTAGTGCCCGTTAAAATCCTGGCGGCATAGTTCTGGGCCACTTGCAAAGTTTTAAAAGTGGAAGTTAGGGCCCCAAGATATATAGCATTCCCGTAGTCAATTCGTGATAGAACCAACGACTGAACTACGGTCTTCCTTGCTTTTTCTGGAAGTTGGGGCAGGATTTTGCGCAGGGATTTCAGTATCCCATGGCAAACTGCAGACGTCTTTCTGGCTTGAGTCTCAAAAGATAAGACGTTATCGAGCCAAAAGCCTAGGCTCTTTATTTCCGTCTTGGGCGATGGTATGGCACACATACTGGTAGGCCAGGCAAGATGATCGGGAATATCTTGTCTGCCTAAGAGCATCAGTTCAGTTTTTCCTCCGTTGAGTCTCAATTGAGACAGATTCATCCAGTTTACTACCGTCTCCAAACAATTAGCCAGGTTGTTCGGCGGAGAATCTATTTGTTGCAGAGAAAACACCAGCTGGGTGTCATCTGCATAACTTATTAACTGGATGCCAAACGGAGCAACCAGTTCCGCCAACAGGGCCATGTAAACATTGAACAGTGTGGGGCTAAGGGACGAACCCTGTGGTACCCCACACTGTAACGCTAACAAGCGGGAATGGCTATTGCCCTCAAACACCTGGAAGTATCTTTCCTCCAGAAAGGATCTAAGCCACTTCAAGGCTTTTCCGGTTATCCCGATGTTCCGGAGTCGAGTCAGCAACAGATGGTGGTTAACTGTGTCGAAGGCGGCGCTGAGGTCCAGAAGGATAATGGCAGCGCTGCCACCTGCGTCCAAAATCCTTCTGGCCTCTTCCACCACCTTCAACAATGCTGTTTCAGTGCCTTGTCCCTTTCTGAATCCTGTCTGGGATGGATGGAGGAGATTATACTTCTCCAGAAATGCAGCCAATTGGATGTTTGTCAATTTCTCGATTAACTTCCCCATCCCAGGTAACAAAGATACCGGGCGATAGTTAGCCGGGTCTTCAGGGTCGAGGTTCGGCTTTTTAATCAAAGATCTGACCATGGCCACTTTCCATGCCTTAGGAACCGTAGCCGATTCCAAAGAGGTGTTAACCATCTTAGTTACCGGTTCACTGATGGCAGGGAGTGCCTGGTTAAGAATTTTCATAGGGGCTGGGTCTCGTGGCGATCCACTTTTAATACTCCTCATCAGAGAGGGAAGAAGCTCTTCCGTGAGGAGGGCAAACTCCGAGAGTGTTGGGCGTTCCCTTCTTTCCTCCCAAGGAGACACCCTGTGGTGTGCAGTCAAATCTACTACCGGGATCGTCTCCAGGATTTTATGTATTTTGGTCTGAAAGTAGTTCGCCATGTCCTCGCATCTTGTATTCAGCTCATCTGCTATTACGGGGGGATCCGGAATTTTATTAAGGAGCTTCACGATCTTAAACATTTCCCTGGGGGCATTGGCGGCGGATTCGATCTTGTTCGCAAAAAAAGCAGTTTTAGTGATCTTCCTATCAGCACTAAAATCCTTCCTCCAGTAACGTTCTGCCCTTTTACATTCTTGTTTCAACAGCCTTAATTCTAAGGTAAACCATGGGTGTTTCAGCTCTCCCTTCCTAATTGTTGAGGGTTTTTTAGGTATAAGTTTGTCCAGGGATTGGGTGATCCATTGATTAAAGTTGTTAGCAGCCACGTCCACATTGGAATTATCCAGAGGCTTGCTGCTTTCTAACAGTCCCCTCCAGTTGTCCACATCAAGTTTTGTCCAAGGTCTTATTAACGCTCTATCTGAGGAAGTAAAAGTACTTGTTCTGGATATTTTCCAGTAAAAAGGAATCACCGAGTGATCCGACCAAGGGACACGATAAGGCTCCGTGACTGTTATGGTCTCAACGTTAGTAAAAATGGGATCAAGAGTGTTTCCTGACTTGTGCGTGGAACTCCGAACCTTCAGATTAAGGTTATAACTCTCTAGGTCATTTTTTAGATCTTTCGCTGTCCTATCTCCTAGCTTGTTAAAGTGGATATTAAGATCTCCCAGTAACAGGAAGTTCGTGGCCGTACAGACCCCACCTATCACCGCTTCCAACAGGCTTTCATGAAATAAACCAAGAGGGCCTGGTGGTCGGTAGATCAGTAGCCCTGTTATTGAGCTCTCATCTGAGGGGTGGAGAGTAAAATGAGTACTCTCACATCCCTGAATGCTCGGATCCTGTAGACGGCAACTTATGCTCTCCCTGTAGATAATTGCAATCCCTCCTCCTATTCTTCCTGGTCGGTCTTTATGCTGTACTATGTATCCTGGGGGTAGTGCCTCGACCAAATCTGGGTCAGAGTGTTCCCCCAGCCAAGTCTCCACCAGAAACAGAACATCAAGATCTCTAAAGGTAATTAGGAGTGAGATTTCCTCCTTGTGTCCAGGCAGGGATCGGCAGTTAAGTAAAGCCATCTTTAGGTTTTTCGACAGTTTGTTTTCGTCGGGTACCTGTTCCGACACGAGAAAAGGACAACGATTGCATGCTTGGTGGCCTTTCATCAAGTCTAGCGTATGTAAACATCGGGGAGAAGTTGTTCCCTTATACACTAGAAGCTCAGCACGAGTATATACTCTTACCTGATCAGAGCATCTGGGCCCAAGGCCCGATCGTGCGCGAACGGGCGCAAACGGGCTTTCCTCTGGCGCTCCCGCTGCGCGTGACCGCTGCGCGTCCTCATGGCCCGTTTATGAAGGCTCTCCTTCCAAGCGTCTGAGCGCTAGAGCGCTACAACGAAGATGGCGCCGACAAACGGCGCTTCCCCAACAAATCCTCACCAATTATGGCGTCCTAGATGACCCGGGGCCCGCTCTAAAAGCGGTGAGTAACTCGCCAATGCGATATTTTACAATGCAAGTGGGGGGCAGCGTGCGCGCTCACGGCGCAATTAAAATCCAGGCAAAAATAAACTATATTCAACCTAGATATAAAAATTGGGATTGTTATATTAAAAAGTATGTTTCACTAGCGCAGCGCGCTTCTGTCCTGCAGTAATCCAAAATAGCGCAGTAATACAATGTAGCGCGGCAATACCCCAGAGGGCACCTTGTACCAGGCTGCACCCACCTGAGTCTTCGGCTTATGAAGGCTCTCCTTCCAAGCGTCTGAGCGCTAGAGCGCTACAACGAAGATGGCGCCGACAAACGGCGCTTCCCCAACAAATCCTCACCAATTATGGCGTCCTAGATGACCCGGGGCCCGCTCTAAAAGCGGTGAGTAACTCGCCAATGCGATATTTTACAATGCAAGTGGGGGGCAGCGTGCACGCTCACGGCGCAATTAAAATCCAGGCAAAAATAAACTATATTCAACCTAGATATAAAAATTGGGATTGTTATATTAAAAAGTATGTTTCACTAGCGCAGCGCGCTTCTGTCCTGCAGTAATCCAAAATAGCGCAGTAATACAATGTAGCGCGCAATACCCCAGAGGGCACCTTGTACCAGGCTGCACCCACCTGAGTCTTCGGCTTATGAAGGCTCTCCTTCCAAGCGTCTGAGCGCTAGAGCGCTACAACGAAGATGGCGCCGACAAACGGCGCTTCCCCAACAAATCCTCACCAATTATGGCGTCCTAGATGACCCGGGGCCCGCTCTAAAAGCGGTGAGTAACTCGCCAATGCGATATTTTACAATGCTAGTGGGGGGCAACGTGCGCGCTCACGGCGCAATTAAAATCCAGGCAAAAATAAACTATATTCAACCTAGATATAAAAATTGGGATTGTTATATTAAAAAGTATGTTTCACTAGCGCAGCGCGCTTCTGTCCTGCAGTAATCCAAAATAGCGCAGTAATACAATGTAGCGCGGCAATACCCCAGAGGGTCAAGTGACAGTCTCTGTTCTGTTAACTGAATTTCATGGGTTAACAGGGATTCTGCTCTCGTAATGAAGGCATCTAGGGTTCCCTTAATTCCTCCCCCCCACCCTATTAGGGTTTTTTTTAGTTTTGGCCATATTGGGAACATAAACTGGAGGTGATATTGTGATATGCAGCCCCTTCCTTAGCCCCCCCTAAATGGCAAGTGCTTTTAGTACAAACACGCTGTGTTTGGACGCGATATCAATCACCACAAGCCCAGCAAAAAAGAAAGCAGAAAAACAATCCTTGAGCAGGACCCTCTACAGATTCATAAGTACCATTGAAGGGTCTCTACAAGCTGATGTACAAGCGGACAATGCGCACGCCTCCCTCAAGATCACTCTATATACCCACCAATAATGCAATACAACCCTGTGAGTGCCAACTAGAAATAGCCAAGAGGTACGGCCCAGCCCGGCCTCCTTCGGCCCCTGACGGGCACGGACGGGCCCGCCTAGTGCAGGGAGTTCTGGGGGATGTAGTATAGATGGCCGTTCCCCTCACGGCGTCAGTACCACTGCTCAGCTCTTCGAAACACCCCTGCGATGGCCGTTCACCTCACAGCGAGTATGGAAACAGGTTTGACTGTGTGGTTTGCTGCACCCGGTCTCCAGTAGCGCGTCCCGCGCTGCGGGGCACCTACGGGTCTTTTGTAGGGCCTCGGCGCTGCCGGACACCGTCACCGGCAGGCGCCTAGTGCAGGGAGTTCTGGGGGATGTAGTATAGATGGCCGTTCCCCTCACGGCGTCAGTACCACTGCTCAGCTGTTCGAAACACCCCTACGATGGCCGTTCACCTCACAGCGAGTAAGGAAACAGGTTTGACTGTGTGGTTTGCTGCACCCGGTCTCCAGTAGCGCGTCCCGCGCTGCGGGGCACCTACGGGTCTTTTGTAGGGCCTCGGCGCTGCCGGACACCGTCACCGGCAGGCACCTAGTGCAGGGAGTTCTGGGGGATGTAGTATAGATGGCCGTTCCCCTCACGGCATCAGTACCACTGCTCAGCTGTTCGAAACACCCCTGCGATGGCCGTTCACCTCACGGCGAGTAAGGAAACAGGTTTGACTGTGTGGTTTGCTGCACCCAGTCTCCAGTAACACGTCCCCTTCATGCAAATTGCTTTTCTGTGTTGAGCCATCCAAAATTATATTTTGTACAATTTTTACGCAAGATGAAAATATAGTGAAGGAGTACTGTTTTATATTTTAGTCAAAATGAAAAAAGGTATTCCTTTTGGAATACCTAATTAAATTATAAGCACTGTAGAGGACATAGCCAATTCGTTCTGGGTCTGATCTACAACAAGGCTACCTGTTCATAGATACCAGGCTGATTCTGACAAAAGCCTTTCTTAGTGAGCCTTCACACATGTGCACACGTGTTGAGAGCACCAGACCTCAAACGCTATCTGCAGAACAGCAGGCCTTATTTTAAAAGGCAGCCAATGGTGGTTATAGCTAACAAACATTTAGACCGAAGCTTACAGTTGGTGAGACTTCATTAGTGAGGCCCAATCACAGCAAAGATCAAATAAACAGGAGGTGCAAAATAAAAAATAGAAACTGGGGGAGGTGTTTAGTAACTATAACCCACTTCTTCACACTCTCCAAGAACACATCAAAATAATATAAGTACATCACAGTAACTTCAGCAGAGTGTAGAGATACTTCAAAACAACCACGGGGTTCAGATCATGTATCGCCACTACCACTACACAAGTTACAGACAATGGCGTACAGATCCCATACAAGGGTGATATCTGCATTCTAATACCTCTGGGTCTCATAACAGTCTTCAACACCATCAAATATCCACCCTTCATCCACACACTGAGGTCCCAAACGGGATCTTCTGGTATTGTCATCCATCCTCATTCTGACCAAGAACCCAGAAGCTTCACATCTCCTGGTCAGTACTGTATGCTCCTATCCTGTCTCTCTAATTTTCAACCTCTACATGGAGTCATATCAAACCTTACTCAGCAACAGGAATATCAAAATTCCCCCATGACCCCGATGACACACAACTCCACAAGTCTCTGTTAGACTTGGCATCGTTTGGCGTGTTTCCCCTGAGTTTTTGCTTTCTGACTTTCCGGTTTTGACTCTGTTTTTGCTGGCGTAGTGTTTCTGCGCACCTTTCTCACTGCTGATCAGTGGTAAAGTGCAAGTGCTCCTGTGGTAAATTGTTATGGATTGGTGTTTCCATGATTGGATATTTGATTCACGTGTTAGTCTCTAGTAAAGTGCACTGAGTGTGCCAGGGCCTGTGAATCAAATGCTATTAGTGGGCCTGCAGCACTGATTGTGCCACCCACGTGAGTAGCCCTGAAAAGGTAACTCAGACCTGCCATTGCGGAGTCTGCGCGCAGTTTGCAATTGCCATGTCGACTTGGCCAGTGCGCACACTTGCCAGTCCCTCACCTTCCCTTTTCTTACATGTCAGCCACACCTAAGGTAGGCCCGAGGTACCCTTGTGGGCGGGGTGCAGTGTATGTGAAAGGTAGGGCATGCCCTGGTGTGTGTGGCATATCCTGACAGCGAATTACAGCCAATTTCGTTTTTTACTATTCCAAGGCTACCTGTTTCCCGTAGGACAGAATGGGGAGTTTGTTTATAACATCTTATAAACATAACTGGCCCGGGGTATTCAGTAGGAAAATACAGTTTAGTATGCCTGAACTCAGAATCTAGAGATCCATCTTTTAGTGAAGGTGATTTTTACATTCTGTGTTTGAAAATACCACTTTCAGAAAGTAGGTATTTTCTTGCTCAGTCATCCCTTGTGCCTCTGCCGGAATGTGTATTGTCTGTCTGGGTTTTGGATGACAGAAGGCTGGGGAGCAGGAGTGGCTCTAGATAGTCTAGGTGGGTCAGGAAAGGGCTGAATAGACCTGGGCTGCAATTGGAGAAGGGGGAGGAGATTTCCTTGCACCTCAAAGGGCCTGGTCTGCCTCTGACCATGCCATCTCCACCTCCTGCCAGGAAGTCACACTAGAGAAGGCAGAACTGGTTCTGGCTGGGAACAGACACTCTCTGCCTAAGAGATCAAAGGATTTTGGGTTATACGTATTGGGGCCCAGATCCCTGAACTTTAGAATTCTTTTGGACCAAGAAGACTGCCAAGAAGAAGAGCTGGAGAAGCTGTGAGGAGGAACTACCACTTTGCTGTGTGCTTTGCTGTGTTGGCCTGTAGTGGCTGCTTCTGTCTTGGGCAGTGAAAGGACTGGACTGGACTTTCTGCAATCTACTTTTGTGAGTTTCTCCAAGGGCTTGAGGTAGAGCTTGCCCCCTGTTCAAGAAGTCTCAGGAACAGCAAAGACTTCAAACTCTTCTGCTCTCAGCACTGGGGACTGTGTGTTTTGTGCTGTAATAGAAGAAAAGCAACCCGACGACGTCTATGACGCCGCTGCCGACTCCTGAAGGCACCGCAGAGGGCAAGGCCGCAACGCCGTACCGCGACCCTCGTCTCACCAACGACGCCTGCTGATGCCGCCACCGAGCCGATGCTCACACCGCGACCTGTGGGCACTGCACTCTGCACTGCCTTGCTTCACGACGAAGCCTTGGTAATCCCGACGACGATGCTCCACGCCAAAATCTATGCCGCTGCTTGCACCGTGGTTCGAGGGTACCGCTCGTAAAGTCACACGACGCACAGCCCTCATCCTGTACCGCAGCCTTGGCCTACTGATGTGGCGCCATCTACTCCAGTTCATTAGCCGACTACAGCGCTTCACCAACGATGCCACCGCTGCATGCACTGCGACCTGCCCGCACCACGACGAGCACTGCATTCGCTTTGCACCGCGACCCTGGTCTCACCAACGATGCCGCCACTGAGCCATTGCTCGCACCGTGACCTGAGGGCACTGCACGCCGCACTGCTGCACTTCACACTGCAGCACCCGACGACTGCCAACGCCAGCGCTCTTCACTTCAACAGTGCGATCTGCAACGCGTGTGACTTCGAGGGCCCCAACGACTCCTGCACCGACTCCGGATCCGACGCCTGCAGACACAGTGCTTTCAGAAGCTCAACGAGAGGTGGCCGACGCCTGGCATTTGTAAAAGGTACTGTCTTCCCAACACCGTACCTGGCCTGCGACACCGCGGTCAGCCAGAACTGTTTGGATTTGTTTCCTCACGACGCCGTGATAGCCCCAGACGGAGCTAATGACATCAACTGTTTTTCAAGCATATTTTGATAACCAAAGGTACTGTATTGTGGATTTTTATCGTTTTTGGTCTTGACTTAAGTATATAAAAATATTGGATATTTTTCTTAACTTTTCAGTGTACTCTGCTGTTTTATGAGCTTGCGCTCTCTCTCGGCAACCTCAAACGTAAAATCCTCGTAAAACACTTGCAAATCCAAATATACAGTATTAAAACACTTGTGCTGACTCTGCCTATTGTAAAACACTACTCTCACAAAGTCTGTGGAAAAATAACCTCTGGGAAAGCAAGCGCAATGCCGCATTATCCAACTAACTCCTCTTGAAATCTGTAGCTTCCCACATGACTGAACAAAAACTAAGGGCTTACTGACTTGCGCACTCCGCAAACACTACTCCTCAAGACCGAAACTTGGTAACACGACGAGAGAAACGCAATGAGTTTTTCCCTGCTTAAACTCTCGCGCCAATATCTTTTGAGCTCCTTCCTACTCGAACTCCACAGGTGAAGTGCGCACTTCAGTGGGAGCTTCACGTGGACATTCTAAATTGCCAACAGGCACTGGAACATTAACCTGCTGAACCAATGTTCACTCCTTGGCGGCCATCTTGGATTCCCTCTGAACTCTCATTTTATGTAAGTAGTATCCATAGCTGAATTTTGTGGGACCTCTCAGCATAAAGACACTAATAGAGTAACCTTTTTGATTAGAGGGCAGGGTGGTTCTGATACTCATCCCGCACCGCAGCCTTGGCCTACCTTCAGCAATGACGCCGCCGCTGACAGCACTGCGACGAGCACCGCTGCACTTCGCACCGCAGCACCCAATGCCTGCTGACGCCAGCGCCCCTGACTTCAAACGTGAGGAGTTTGATCTGCAATGTGTGTGACTTCAAGGACCCGACGACTCCTCCACAGACCTCCGAAACCGATGCCTGCGGACGCCGTGCTTTCGCAGCTCAACGAGATTCACCCAGGCCCTGCATTTCTAAAGGTACTGTTTTGTGCATCTTCCCGACACCGTAGCTGGCCCCCTATGCTGCTGTCAGCCAGAACTGTTTGAAATTTGTTGTTCACGACGCCGTGATAGCCCCAGATGGAGCTATCCACTTCAAGGAACTTTATTTCAACTTTATTTTGATATCTGAAGATCTCTAAGTACTGCATTGTGGATTTTTTTAAATCGTTTTTCGTCTTGTCTTAAGTGTATAAAAATATTGGATATTTTTCTAAGCTGGTGTGGTGTCCTTTTGTAGTGCTTACACTGTGTTACTGTTGATTGTGTGCAAATGCTTTACACACTGCCTCTAAGATAAGCCTGACTGCTCGTGCCAAGCTACCAACGGGGTGAGCAGGGGTTATTTTAGGAGTGTAACTCCCTGATCCTGACTAAAAGGAAGTATGCCTACTTGGACAAGGTGCAAACCATTGCCAACTAGAGAACCCCATTTCTAACAGTGTGCCACTATTACCTTGGCACTCAAATTCAATACCATAAGCATCGGCTAAAGAGCTTAACATCAACGCATGCACCCTCAAACCAATCATCTAAAATTCTCCAGTTCGTTAAAAAGAATTGTGCAGATAGGAGCCACTTGCCACCGAATACCTTAGTGTTCCAGGCTCCATTAAGTCCAGACTTCATTCACTCTCCAGAAGTATGAGGGATGACAACGAAGATGGCAGGAAAATGAAAACACTGGATAAAGGAGATGAATTCAGTTTACCTCTCACTGTCCCACGTACCCTATGGATAACTGAAACATGGAAGCTGATTCACAAGAAGGCAGCTTTAAGGTGTTAAATACATAAGAATATACTCATGACTGATTTTTAAAATCTCTACTTTGGAGATTTGTGAAAAACATGCGTGAATTACACACAAAAACATAATTTTACCCAACAGCATGGTTAAAATCTAAAGGAAGGAACCAACCGAAAACCAGAGGTTCTAAGAAGAATTGTTTAGTTCATCCCTGCACTACAAAACTGTGCAACAATAGTTTGCTAGGCATTCTTAGGATAGTAATTATAAAAATGCAAATGTTATATTAATTCTGCAAAAATTACACAAACTGCATAACGTACTTGCTTGATTAACAGCTTAATTAACTACTATTTAGCGCAAAATGTGTTGCTCCAGTGAAATTTATCATTTTAATCTAGGGCATATTGCTAGCAAGTAAAGCAATAGCAAAACATTTTCTCATTTTTTTTGTGGATCAGCAAAGTCTTCCTTGGGAGTAGCTCTTTTTTGGGTGGATACTAAATGTTATATGGAACCTTAGGGGTCATCTTATTTGCATTTTCATGTTATTTGCCACACGTAGCACAATTCACAATGCACAACGACAGTGCCAGGACAATGAAGTTTACCGGTAAGTAATGTATCCAATTGCTCTCTAGAGTGTTGAGAGGCAGAGGTAAGTCTTTAGCTCTTTGCTGTGCTGGATAAATGTTAGGACTGTTCTTAAAGTTAGGGGGATGTTGTTCCAGTTCCTGGAAGGTTAATTTCATGTTTTTATTTTCACATTTCTTTATACTTAGTCTGTCAGTGTCCATAGTGCAGGTATGTTAAAATGCCGAAGATGGCCACCATGTTAGCTAAGTAGGCATGATTGCCATTCAGAAGGACGCAACTGATCCGGGAGATGATGATGGCATGTAAGGGGAGCCAATGGAGTCCCATCAGTGTATCAATGATGGGGTGGAGTTTTTTCAGTCCCTTGGTGCGACGTGCCAAGCATATTAAAGGCTGAGTCATGGTGGCCAGTATGGTGAGGGAGGCTGTGGAGAAAGCTATCATTCAGATTTGTCAGTACAAGAGTTTGGAAAGCCATTCTTAAATCAATTTCAAGGAGGAATGTTTTAATTTGTTCAAGAGGGAGCGATAGTACACTGCTATTTTGGTCTTTTTGGCCATCTGCTCAGTGATACAGAGGTCTGTGTGGAGGTTGGATCAGAGTAGCTTGGCACTGATTTGTAGTTGGGTGTTGAAGCTACCCAGGTTCATATGGTTTAGCAACGTTTAGCCTAAATGTTGTTGGCAACCTAGGAATTTTGTCTTGTTGGGTTTTAGCATCAAAGTGGCCCTGGAAATCCATTGTTCTCTGAAGGTAGAGAGTGTCTGTACCCAGCCCAAACCAGTTCTGTCCTCACTGGTGCAGCTTCCTGGCAGGGGTGGGGACGGCATTGTGCAAGGCACACCAGGCCCATTCAGGTGCAAGGAAATCTCCTCCCTTTACGCTAAATGCAGCCTAGGTCTATTCAGCCCAGCCCTGACCCATCTGGCTCTCGGAAGCCACTGCCCCTCTCCAGTCCCTGTCATCCTAAAGCCAGATAGTCAATCCACAACCCCATAGGAACACAGGATGGCTAAGCAAAAAATACCTACTTTCTAAAAGTGGTATTTTCAAACACAGTATGTAAAAATCATCTTCACTAAAAGATGCATTTTAACATTCTGAGTCCAGACATACTTAGCTTTATTTTCCTGCCTTGTTCCCAGGGGTAATTGTGTTTATAAGATGGTATAAACCAACTCCCTATTCTGTCCTATGGGAACAGGCAGCCTTGAAATACACTGTAATGCACCACCAAGACACATCACACGCATCAGTACATCTCCTACCTTCAACATACACAGCACCCTGCCCACAAGGGTACCTTGGGCCTACCTTAGGGGTGACTGACATGTAGAAAAAGGGAAGGTTGGGGCCTGGCAAATGGGTGCACTTGCCAGGTCGACATGGCAGTTACAAACTGCGCACAGACTCTGCGGTGGCAGGTCTGAGTTACCTTTTCAGGGCTACTTCTGTGGGTGGTACAACCAGTGCTGCAAGCCCACTAGTAGCATTTGATTTACCAGCCCTGGAACTCTCAGTGCACTTTACTAGGGCCTCACCAGTAAATCAAATATGCCAATCATGGAAACACCAATCCATAATATAGTTTATAACAGGAGCACTTGCACTTTAACACTAAACAGCAGTGAGAAAGTGTGCAGAGACACTAAACCAGCAAAAACAGAGTCAAAACCGGGAAGTCAGAAAGCAAAAAGACAGGGGAAACACGCCAAAAGATGCCAAGTCTAACACATGTAGCCTCCAGCTGAAAGTAGGGAGAACTACCCAGCCTCCTCTGAGTTCTCTTCACTAAGGCGGAAGAACCTGAACAGACCATCTGCGTTGGCGTGTTCTGTGCCAGGGTGGTGTTCCACCATGAAGTCCATTCCCTGTATGGAGATGGACCACCTCAACAGTTTTGGATTCTCACCTCTCATTTGCATCAACCATCTGAGGGGCCTGTGGTCTGCCTGAACTTGAATGTAAGGTAGGGTCTCAGCTTCTTCAGTGGCCAGACCACAGCCAAAGCTTCCCTTTCTATGGCACTCCACCTCTGTTCCCTGGGGAGTAGTCTCCTGCTAAGGAAGACTACAGGCTCGTCAAGGCACTCTTCGTTCAGTTGTGAGAGCACCGCTCCAACACCAAGCTCTGAGTCATCAGTCTGCACGACAAACTCCTTGGAGAAGTCGGCTACCTTGAGCACGGGTGCCGTGCACATGGCTGCCTTCAGGGCATCAAAAGCTTTCTGGCAGGACTCAGTCCAGATAACCTTCTTGGGCTGCTTCCTGGACGTCAGCTCTGTTAAGGGGGCAATAATGGTGCCATAGCCCTCAAAAAATCTCCTGTAGTAACCGGTGAGACCTAAAAAGGCTCTCACCACTGTCTGGGTCTTGGGGGACTCCCAAGCTAGAATGGTGTCAATCTTGGGTTGTAGGGGTGCCACCTGGTCACTTCCTACCTGGTGTCCCAAGTACACCACAGAGCCCTGCCCGATCTCGCACTTACTTGCCTGCCCTCTGCAGAGCCCTCAACACTTCCCCGAGGTGCCGCAAGTGTTCTTCCCATCTGGAACTGAACACTGCAATGTCATCCAGGTAGACGGCACTGAAATCCTTCAGTCCAGCCAACACCTGGTTGACCAACCTCTGTAAGGTGGCAGGGGCATTTTTCAACCCAAAGGGCATCACCCGGAACTGGCAATGTCCTTCTGGGGTTGAGAATGCTGACCTCTCCTTGGCCCCATTGGTGGTGGTAATCTGCCAGTACCCAGACGTTAAATCGAATGTCCTAAGGAACCTGGCATCTCCCAACGATCAATAAGCTCATCAACTCCTGATGACGGCATTGAGGCCACGGTAGTCCACACAAAATCGCAGTTCTGGAGTGGCACCGGGTGCAGCAGCCTTTGGGACCAAGACCACTGGGCTGGCCCAAGGACTGCTGGATGGCTCTATCACCCCTAATTGCCAACATCTTAGAGACTTCCTTTTGATGCTGATTCTGACCTGGTCAGTCAACCTGTAAATTTTATGTTTCACAGGAGGGCTGTCACCAGTGTCCACGTCATGGGTACTCCAGTGAGTAACACCTGGGATTAGAGAGAACAGTGGGGCAAACTGTCCCAACAACTGGGGACAGTCACTCTGCTGCTCTGGGGTCATTGTAGAGGAGAAGATCACACCTTCCACTGACCCATCGTGCTCCTTGGTGGACAGGAGGTCAGGGAGAGGCTCATTCTCCTCTTCCACCCCATCATGTGTCACCAAGAGCATGCTCAATTTGGACCTTTCAAAATGGGGCTTGAGGTGGTTCATGGGGAGAACCCTCAAAGGGTTCCTGGGAGTCTGCAAATTCACCAGGTAGGTGACGTGACTTTTCCGCTCCACCGCCTCAAAAGGCCCAGTCCACTTGTTCTGCAAGGCACAAGGTTCCACTGGGGCCGTGACCCCCACTTTTTGCCCAGGTTGAAATTCTACCAGAGTGGCATTCTGGTCATACCACTTTTTCATTTCTTCCTGGCTTGCTTCCAGGTTCGCCTGAGAGAGTTTCCTGAAGCGGGCAGTTTGGTTTCTGGAGGCCAGCATGTAACTAAACACATCCTGGGGAGTTTTCCTGGGAGCTGCCTCCCAGCCTTCATTCACCAAAGTCAGAGGTCCTCTCACAGGATGACCATACAGGAGCTCAAAGGGACTGAACCCAAGAGACGTCTGAGGCACCTCCCTGTATGCAAAGTGAAAGCATGGCAAGAGGATGTCCCACGTACGCCTCATGGGTTCTGTTAGACCCTTAATCATGCCCTTCAAGGTTTGGTTAAATCTCTCCACTAGGAGGAGGAGCCTAGCGCGCAACCAAGATGGCCGCATAGGCTTACGGCTCTCGAGGGCCTCCGCAACCTCCCACATCTATCCTGACTAAATCCTGCTAAATTTGACGGGCTTATGCTGATGCATTCGCGCTGAGGTGCCACCCGTTTTCCGAATTCTGATCGGACGCCGGGAACCCGAATGGTTGCCTTCCGAAGTTTGCGGCCTGCTATTGCCTAGGTCCCGGTCTCGAGTTGGTGAGGTGCCCGGGTACGAAGTGAACAACAGCGGCACGCTGGGCTTGGCCTGCCCCGTGCCCCGCACTTTCACTTTCGTTTTCAAGTCTGTTTTTTGAGATCGGCTGAGGGACCCTGGTGTTTCAGAGGACCGCGGACAGCGGAGTGTCTGGCCTGATCTTCGGACTATACACGGACTTCCTGTCTGCGATTGCAGTGTCTGCTTAAATTAGCCAACTGGTCCCTGTCCCTGGTGCTGGCGGGTGCCAACCTTGGTGGCCTCCGGACGATGGCGGCGAGACTCGAAGGGGACAAGTCGAAATCCAAGTCAACCCGGAGGGGATCCTATGCTCAGGCCAACAACATGGATCGCTATGCGCAGCTAAAGGGATCCCCCGCTGGCCTGCACAAATCGCCTGAGTGGTCTAAAGAGCTTGCGGGCCCAGCGTCAGAATTTACCCTGCAGGACGTCATGGGCGCCATTGAGGAGATGAAGGCTGCTGTGGGTCAGCGATTTGATGCCCTGGCACATAAGTTGGACGCGGTCCTGATCGATGTGAATTTGGTCAGGGCAGACCTGTCCAAAACCAACGAGCGGGTCGACTCCTTGTCTCAAGCGGCGTCGAGCCTAACTGTGGACGTGGCCGCCCTGCAGACGGAGGTCCGTAGGCTGCGGCTTGCCAGTGACCAGACGGATCGTCGACTTGAGGATTCGGAAAGCAGGGCTAGACGGAACAATGTCTGTATCATCGGAGTGCCGGAAAGATCGGAGGAATCTGCTGCTGATCTTTTTGTGGAGGATCTGGTGATCAATCGTCTCGCGCCCAAGGGATTGAGCAAGTTCTTTGCGGTGGAGCGGGCCCACATGATTCCGGGTGGTGCGCCCAAAGTGGGTGCTCCCCCGCGGCCTATAATCGCCCGACTTTTTAACTTTCGGGATAGAGATGCTATCCTTCAGGCGTCGAGGGTGGCTGGGCCGCTGAAGTTTGAGATCTCCAATGTCAGCTTTTATCCGGACTTCACGCAAGCGGTCCAGAAACAGCGGCTGGGATTTTTGGGTGTCAAACGGCGCCTGAGGGACATGGAGCTGAAATACGCCATGTTATTCCCGGCGAGGCTGCGGGTTGAGTTCCAGGGTCGTTCCCACTTTTTTGGCCGACCGGAGGCGGTTGGTGACTGGTTGGATGCCCTACCGCGGGGACAGGATCGAGACAGTCGGACGGAGGAGAGCGGACGGGATGTGGTGGAGCAGGACTAGAACTTGGTTCCTGGTGATGGACTAGACTGACTATTTTTTGCACCTTGGCTCAATTGCACTCTAATCCGGCACATCATGCCCTTCAAATGTCTGGGGGTTGTGGGGAGCTTATTGGGGTCTTTTCCTCCTTCTGGGGTTCTTTTGTGGTATATGTTAGGGCGACAGGCACACTACAAGTTGGGGGGGCTGTTCGGGCTCAAGCAGGGGTGCAGGGAGGGGGGAGTTGTGGTTTTGGGACTGTGGGGGAGGGGGGTTGTTGGGGATGGTTGTTTTTTCGTTTTGCAGGGCAATGTGAAGTTTTTTGCTGATTTCTCCGGGTTTTGCTCTCCGGGATGTGGATATCATGTGCGGGAGGGGGATGGGGGATAGGGGATTGCGAATCCTTTCGTGGAATGTGAATGGTCTGGGGGACAGGATCAAGCGCGGGGTAGTGTTGCAATTCTTGAAGCGGATCTCGCCCGACATCGTTTTCCTGCAGGAGACACATTTGGTTGGGAACTCCTTCCAGGCCCTAAATAGGAGGGGCTATCGCCTTGCCGCTCACTCTGGTTTCACTTCTGGCTCTAGGGGAGTGGGCATCTTGATTAGGACCTCCCTCCCATTGGCAGTGGACGAGGTGCTTCACGATGATAGGGGGCGATATGTGGCGCTGGTGGGGAGATGGGAGGGCAGAACCATTTCACTGGTGGCTGTGTATGTGCCCCCGGGGTTGCAGACGGCTACATTTGCTGACTTGGGGCGTTTGGTCCTGGGGCTCCCTGGGGGGGTTTTGGTGTTGGGTGGAGATTTTAATGCCGTGGTCTCTGGATTGGAGGACCGTCACCCCCCCAGGGATCTCCCTAGGGCTCAGGCCTCGTTGGGGTTTTTTTTGGACACTTTGGGACTGGTAGATTGCTGGAGATTGATGCACCCGGGACAAGCGCAATATACCTTTCACTCGGGGGCCCATGGGAGTCTCCCGAGACTTGACTATATGCTCATGCCGGCGACCCAAGCTGGGATGATTGGGGAGGTGCGACATGTAGCCCGAGTTATTTCTGACCATTCCCCTATATGGTTGCAATTGAGGGTTGACCCTGGGACAGAGGGAAGAGTGGCACCCATTAGCCCCTGGTATCTTTGTAACTCTAAGATCCGCGCGGAGTTGGTCAAGTCCACGGATCACTACTTCACTGATAATGTGGGGTCGGTGTCGTCGGCCGTCTCCCTATGGGAGGCTTATAAAGTGGTGGTCAGGGGGCAGGCCTTGTCCCTTATCTCTCATACTAAGAGGTGCGAGAGAGCTGAGGTGGTTCGCCTGGAGGCTGAAATAGCTGTAATGGAGGACTTGGAGCGTGGAGTTACTGATGAGAAATTGCATGTTCTCAGCCTCAAACAGTTAGATTATAGAGCGCTAGTCACGGAAGCTGCTAAAGGGATGTATAGAGAGCAGCAAGGGCGACTGTATGACGTGGGGGATAAGGCCGGAAAGTTGATTGCTTGGTTGGATAAGAAGGAGAGAGCGAGCAGGGTGGTGCCCGTTGTGGAGAGAATGGATGGAGTGCGTGTGACTGACCCTGTGGAGATTGTTGACTGCTTCGCGGATCACTTCCGCGGGGTATACTCTCCGGTTTCCGTGCGTTCGGAGGAGGATTCTCATCTGTTGCTTAGAGACATCGCACTGCCAACCTTATCGGAGGCGGATGCAATATTGATGGAGGCGAAGTTGTCGTCAGATGAGATCGCTTTGGCCATTCGCTCGATCGCGTCTGGTAAGGCGGTGGGTCCTAATGGTCTTCCCATTGAACTATATAAGTTGCGTCCTGATAAGATAGCGCCGTATCTTCGAGACATGTTTTCGGCGGCACGTGCGGCGGGCTTCCTCCCCCCTGACCAACGCCTCGCCACCATAGTGGTGATACACAAAGAAGGGAAGCCGCGAGACCGCTGCGCCTCCTATAGGCCCATTTCGCTGTTGAACGCAGAACCCAAAATTCTGGCTAAGGTGTTGGCTAACCGACTGGTTCGGGTCGCGGGCGACTTGATTCATCAGGATCAGTCCGGTTTTTTACCCCATCGGAATACCGCCCTAAATTTGAGGCGGTTGCACGGTGTGCTTGCTAGAGCCGAGTTTATACGGGAGCCGGCCATCTTGGCATCTTTAGATGCTACTATGGCGTTCGACACTTTGGAGTGGCCATATATTTGGGCCGTTTTGGCGAAATTTGGGTTCGGCCCTGAGTTTATTGGTTGGGTAAAATTTCTATACGCTGACCCATTGGCTCAGGTGGTGGTGAATGGTAGGGTGTCGGCTCCTTTCGCACTGGGGAGGGGTACGCGACAGGGATGTCCGCTATCACCCCTTCTCTTTGCGCTTTCTTTGGAGCCTCTCGCCGCCTGGTTGCGTTGGGAGCCGTCGTTGCGAGGCATTAGATGGACGCCGGAGTTCGAAGACCGTGTTTTCCTTTACGCGGACGACATCCTTCTGTATCTCACTTCCCCCCGACAGTCACTAATGGTATTGGTGGACGTATTGAATTCCTTTGGCCGCAACTCCGGCCTGGTCATCAACTGGGCCAAATCGTGCGTCTACGTCCTCTCGGGGGACGCCCCCCTCCTGCCGCAAGACTGCCCTGTTCAGATTGCTACCCTGGGGTTCAAATATTTGGGAATCTTTATCTCACTGGATCCCGCGGTCCGCTATGAGCGAAACCTTCTCCCTCCCCTCCAGCGACTGAAGGCCGACGTCGCAAGATGGTGACGACTTCCGCTTTCACCGCTTGGACGGGCGGCATTGTTTAAAATGATGTCGCTGCCTCGCTTTTTGTACGCTTTGCAAAATACTCTTGATGTCGTGCCGGCCCGCTATTTCCGGGAGGTTGAGGGTCTTCAGCGCCAACTGTTTTGGGACGGGCGGCCGCGGATTGCTCTTGCCAAGTTGACGCTCCCTTGGTACGATGGGGCTCCCCGATATCAAACGATACTATTGGGCGTCTCAGTTGGCGGCGGTGAACCACGGGATATATGGTCCTGCCTTAAACCCGGCGTTCGAGATGGATAAATTCCTGCTCCCGGGTGGGGATTATAATAGGGCGCTGTACTCGGTGACCCCGGACACGCGGCTGACGGAACCCACGCGGGTGGCGGTGCGTGTGTGGCACGCGGCGAATGCTGCGATGGGGTGGAGGGATCGCTTGACTCGGGCGACGCCGCTGTATGCCTCTGGGCGGTTGGGCTGTTTGTGGAGATCGAAAGGCTTTGAGAAATGGGACATGATTGGTATATGTAAGGTGGGTGATCTTTGGGTGAAGGGAGCTTTCAAAACGTTTGAAATGCTTAAAATGGAATATAAATTGAACGATAGAGAGTACTTCCGGTATGCTCAAGTCCACCATGCGCTGTGTTCGGTTTTTCCGGACGCTGCTGCCATCCCCAAGTATTCCCCACTGGAGGATAGAGTGTTGGATGGCTACGTGCCCGATAGCACTATTTCTCTGATTTACAAGAAACTCATCAACGATCGTGCGGACTTGCTGCTCCGTCTGAGGGAGGCATGGACGGGCGGTGGCTTAGAGCTGGATGATGAGGACTGGGTGTCGGCGGTGGCCTCCCCGAAGGAGGTAGCGATCCCGGCCCGCTAACGGTTTGTTCAGCTGAAGATCCTTCATAGAGTGTATGTCACGGGGCCCGGTTTGCTGCGTATGGGTTATTCGACGGATGGACTGTGTAAGCGTGGATGTGGCCTACCGGGCACCTTTCTTCATATCTTGTGGGAATGTTCGGAGGTTGTGCGATTTTGGAACGATGTCCACACTGTTATGGAGGAGGTCACGCGCGTGGCCCTGTTGCCAGAGGCTAGGAGGTGTTTGTTGAATGTTTGGGAACCGAATGATTGTACTGCGGCACAGACGCAGTGGGTGACCTTGGGGTACATGGTGGCTAAGCGTAACATTGCGCAGTTATGGGGCTCCCCGAGGCCGCCCACTATTGAGGTATGGAAGGAGAATATGGACTGGTGTATGTTTAGGGAAAAGACGGTGTATGTGGCGAGAGGTAAGCCAGGGAAATGGAGTAGGGTATGGGGTCCGTGGAATTCATATCTAGGCCATATCTGCACCCCGTCTTTGCCATTAGAGGTCGATATTGCTTTGACCCCCTAGCCGCGCATTCTGCGGGTGGGTGTGAGGTGTGTTCCATGCTTTGTTTTCCCATTGCCCCCCTTTACCGCTTCTGGACTAGAATCGCTTTGGACACTTTATGTTATTCCCCGTCCTGGGAAGAGCACGCTGCTATCTCGGACTCTCATTGCCTTGAGTGTGTTTTATGTTTAATAAAAAATGAAACTGTTGTTTTAAACTGCTCCTGGCCTATGGCCATGGCCTGTTATAGGTGCTTACGGACTGCCGGGTGCTCTGCCGCTGGTTCATTTGAATGTATGGCGTTACACTGCGGGCCCTCGGGCTCTATAGCGGCCGGCCCTGGTGGTTGTAGGCCCTTGTATGTCTTTTATTGTGTGCTAACGGTTTCTAATAAAAAAAAATCTCTCCACTAAACCGTTACCGTGTGGGTGGTAAGGAGTAGTGAACTTGTAGGTTACACCACACTCCTTCCACAGGGATGTCATATACTTCGATATAAAATTGGTTTCACAGTCAGAAATCACCTCTCTGGGGAAACCCACACGGGAAAAGATCCCCATTAACGCCCGGCTCACCATTGGCAATGTCGTCCTGAGAAGGATTGCGCCGGGTACCGGATGGCATGGTCCACCAAGACCAGATGTACCCTTTGCCCATGGGTATCTTGGGATCCAGTGGCCCTAAAATATCCATCCCTACCCTTTCAAAAGGGGTTCCAACAACTGAAAAGGTTGGAGAGGAGGAGCTTTGACCTTCCTCCCACTCTTATCACTTGCCTGGCAAGTTTGGTAGACCGGCAATGTCCATCTGACTGCCTTCGTATTTGGGGCCAGAAGAAGTTGGTGCCAAGCCTGTCTAAGGTCTTGACCCACCCCAAATGTCCTGCTCACGGCACGTCATGCGCCAGACCCAGTAGGAAGGTTCTGAAGCGCTGGGCTACCACCAGC
This sequence comes from Triturus cristatus, assembly GCF_964204655.1. Lineage (NCBI taxonomy): Eukaryota > Metazoa > Chordata > Amphibia > Caudata > Salamandridae > Triturus > Triturus cristatus. The sequence goes on from NC_140587.1 coordinate 504,434,071, forward strand.
ACGTGGTCTGACCCAGGCTCAGTGACCTTAGGCTCGCTATACAGGAGACCATTCTCCCAGTAGATCAAATGGGATCCAGACTGATTACCAGCTGCCTGGTCTGCAGCCTGCTGCTGCAGACCCTCCAGAGAAGGGCACCCCTTCTGCTCCCTGCAGAGGTCTTCCCTGGTGGGACCACCTTCTTGCTGCCAATGGGTCAGCTCGGAGTTGTCTCCCAGTTCAACTACCTGCTCCCCTGTAGGTACCGGGGCGTCCCTCTCAAGGTCAGCCTTCTCCCGGTCCGTGGGAACCTCAGGGGCCGGTTTCTCGTGCCCCCTGCCCTTTCTCTGAGCAGGGACCTGGGCCACTGTTTCAGGCTCCAGGTCCTTCTGATCACCCTTCCTGGCCACCATTGACCGAATGGACACGCATGCCCACTCTGGCAACCCAAGCGTCTCCAAGTGAGACCTGAGCTCAACATCCTTCCACAAGGACTGCTCCAAGTTGTTACCTAGCAGAAAATCTACAGGCATGATAGAGCTCACAACCACCCTCAAGGGACCTGAGACCCCCCCATTCAAAGGGAATCTGCACCACCATACACTGGCGCTCTGAGTTGTCTACAGCAACTACTTGGTGGAATGCCCCGGGGACTACCTGCTCCTCAGAGACCAGGTGACACCGAACTGAGGTCACACTGGCTCCAGTAGCTCTGAGAGCCGTTACATCTTTCCCATTGATGGTCACCCAGGTGCTGCATTTCTTTGTGTTAGGGGGCACCTGGTTTCCTGGGACCATCTCACTGTCCCCTAGTGAGACGAGGGTCATTTCTGCGGGATCCCCACGCTCCTGTGGGCACCCCTCCTCCCCAAGCGCTACACTAGCCAACACCCTAGTCTGCCCACTGGTGGGTGGCTGTGCCCTCTTGGGACTCTTGGGGTCCCCCTTCACGTGACCCACCTGGTTATATGCAAAACACTTGCGGGGGCCGGTCTCAGCAGGCTTTCCTGAAGAGACCCCTTGTTTCTTATCTCCTGGGGGATGGGAACCTTTACCATGGGTGTTAGTTTGGGGCCCTTTAGAGAACTCCTCTGCTCCACCCTTGTCCCTCCACTTTTCTGATGGGGACCCTGCCCACCTTTGGCTGAGTCTCCCTCAAACACTTCCTTGTGGACCCTGGTACTCACCCAGCGATCCGCCTCCATAGAAAGCTTCCTGGGGTTAGTCAGCTTAATATCAACGACGTGCTGGTGCATCTCTGCAAAACATAGACTAGACAAGGACTCCCATGCTATCAAATTGTAGAGCCCCTGAAAATCTGTTCCATTACTGCTTCACCCAGCCATCCAGTGACCTGCAGAAAGAATCTACACATTCCCACCAAGTGTTGGCATCAGTTTTCCTACTGGACCTAAACTGATCCTTGCACTTTTCAGGGATGAGTCCATACTTAGTGAGGAGAGCGTCCTTCATATCAGCATAGGTGAGGTTCTGTCCCTTACCCAAAGCTATCAGGGTATCCATTGCTTCTTCTGGTAAGCCAGGCCACAACCCTGCCCCCCAAATCCTTTTGGGGACCCCATTCATGTGAATTGACGACTCGTACCCTTGAAACCACCTTTTAATGTCACCCCCCTTCTTGCCCTTTGACTATCAACTAAAGAGGATTGACAAGATTGGTCAAGTATTGTGGATTTAGCAATGAAAACTTTATATTATAATTTTTTGCACTTTTTGTTAGCAGAGTGACTTAGGTCCATAGGTCCTGAAGAAAGCCCAGAACTTAGTTGTCATTATGGCTGAAACATGTCGACCTAATTAGAACAAGGGTATATATATTCAACCCTTTTTCACTTGCTTTTTAAATACTACCACTTTTGGGAGGAAGAATAAAAATTGGTGCCCCTGAGTAGGTAGTTTTTAATCACTCCTTAATTTTTGCACTCTGCCCCTCCTTACCTTTGAGTTGGGAGATCCTATACATGCTTTGCACTCCAGCTCCTTCCCTTTAGGGGTTAAGTTATAGCCCACATGGGGTACATTGCGGTTCCCATGTGTTGGAGGAACCCAATGATGAAGCATGTCACCCTCGGGTGAGTGAGGGTTTTCGTCCAAAACTAGTTTGTGCCCTACCTGTATCAACCTGGCTTCAAATTGGTGCTACCCTATACATTGTGTGTTTGACGGCCAAGTATAAATACACACACACACAATATTGTGCCAACGAAGATTACATATAAGCACACCATACATTCTTATTTCAATGAGATAAGACATAACCTGTATCCTTCAGCTGAAGTATGTCCAAGGCTTGAGAGCGTTACCAAGACCTTCTTTCAGCGAGAAAAAACAGAGACGTAACAGGATAACAATAAACACTGCAATAATAATATACACTTCTATCAACAAGGACTATGCACGAATTACATAAATGATGGGAGGAGGAAATGACCAAAATCCAGGCAAGTATTGTAAAGTAAGCTGAGTGGGAACAAGAGGGAACTGTGATCTAGGAAACGAAGTCAGGAAGTCTCTGACTGCGAAGAGTTTCGTGCGCAGTTACCCAAGATCTCCCCAATAACCAGAAATTAGCCGGGAGTCAAAACAATGGAATTCCACTGAGCACAAGAATTAAATGTAGCCCCAATAGGATTTAGACTTATCTGTGAGTAGCAGCAGCAAGGATGGAACAGGACTCGTCTGACCAGCACCTGCAGAGAAGAGTCATTACGCCTCAGGATCTTCGACAGGAAACTCAATGTGAAGCACTGAATATGAGCCTGGGTGAGAGTTAAATATCTTTTGTCAGGCTGATGAGTCATGGAGGTTGCTGAGTCATGGAGGCTTGTTGGGTCACAGAGGCTGCTGAGTCATGGAGTTTGCTGAGTCATGGAGGCTGCTGAGTCATGGGGGTTGCTGAGTCACAGAGGTTTGTAGAGTCACGGAGGCTGCTGAGTCATGGAGGTTGCAGAGTCGAGCTCTGGCGTGGCCTGGAAACAAAGATAAGGAACACACCACCACATACCGGAGCAGAGAATTAAAGAAATATAAAGTCAGCTTTTCTTCCTCAGGGAACACAAGGCGTAAAAGAGGGGACAAGCCGAGGGCGAGAGGCATGTGTTGAGAACCTGCTAGAAGTACCCACCCAAAAGGCAGTCTTCCTAGGTAGGATGTAAGTGAGTTAAATGCACCTAGCGCCCTGGGGTTCTCCCTGAATAGTTTCCCTACTACTGCTGCAGTGCAGAAGGTGGTGGGTAGTCCGATGGATCCTGACAGTACCCCTCTTCCAAGGCCCGGTGACAGGGCTGGGTTCGTGGGGGCTACACTGATGGAATATACACAACAGTCGGGGAGCATGGACATGAGGTTGTGGCTCCCAGGTGCGTTCCTGTGGGCCATACCCTTTCCAAGCTATCAGGTAATATAAAGTGCCCCTGGTTCGGCGAGAATCTGAAACAGAACTTACTTCATGTTCTAAGTGTCCCTCCACACTTACTGGAGGTGGTGGAGCGAGGTGACAAGTGTTTGGATCAGTGGGTTTTAAAAGGGACACATGAAAGGTAGGGTGAATTTTTAAGTGAGCTGGTAAGGCCAGGTGTACTGCTGATTTCTGATATAGTTTTAGAATGGAAAACAGGTGGTTTGACGCTATGGAAATCTCCGCCTCTCCGTTGTCGAGGTGACCGAGGCCCTACCCACCTGAAGGAAGTCCACAGTGGTGAGAAGAATGGCGAACGCAGCTGAACGCAGAACGCCGTTTTGATTCCTCATTCCCTTCGAGTCCCCCTTTGATGGGTCGACGGCACAGCGCTGAGGTCAACAAGAGCAATCAGGAGACAGCAGCAGACTGATTTGGCGGTCAGTGCCGCAATGGGGATGGAAGGCTGCGAGGCGCTGCAGGGACCTCGCGGTGAAGCAATAAAAAGCTGAAAACTTCAAAAGTCTGAGGCGACGGGAAAGGCTGAGGCAGCGCGCGGGAGAGGCCGGGGGACAATCGTCAGTAATCAGCCATGACCGGTAAGAGCCATCTATGAGACAAACAGCTCTCGGTTCCATTTCTGTGTCTCGTGAAATCTGTTAATTAAGACACAATCTGAGTAGTGCAACAGCAGCGACCCGCACCTGAGCTGCTGGAGTTTTAAAATTCGGCTGCCCCTGAAAAGAGAGATTTATTGAAGAAACTGTGGCAGGGGAGTCGAGGGGGAAGAGTGGTGAATAGGACCTGGTGATTTGGTGTTGCCTATCGTGGCCTAGTGGAAGTGGAGAGTGAGGAATCGGCAGGCAGATTGCAAGCCTTGGACATTTTCAAGGGAGGAGAAATATATAATTACATAGCAAAATGGGAAGAAACCAAAAGCAAGCCAACGGGGTAGCCAGGGTAGAAGTGACAACCGGAATGAAAGCCAAAAAGCGCCTAATACAAGCAAAGGGGGCGTCATCCGTACTAAAAACCTCTGCCACTACGAACCAGTCTGAAGTCAGTTCTAGTTCCGAGAGCTCTACTGAAGATCACTTGGATGTACAACCCGGACCTCAGCCCGTGTCAGCACTATCGCTACCGCAAGGGGGGATCCCCACCCCCGTTACCAGTACCAGTACTCTCATTGAGGCCGTTAAGGGACTGTTAAGTGGTGCCACGCCGGGATGTAATTTAGCCGAACGAAAGAAATGTAAGGAATTTCCGCTGTTCATTAAAAAGAGTACGCAGCCTCATGCGACACAGGGCCCATCGCAAACTAGATTAGCCTCGCCAGCAACCCCGGGAGATGATACAACATCTAATCTCTTTGAAGGGTTGCATATCTCTCCACCCCCAGGCCACGCATGTGGCTGTGACATCCTCAGCTACGTCCTCTGCGACATCCTCTGTGACATCCTCTGCTATAATTGATCCAGTGGAGGGGTATCCTTCGCTTAGCCTCTTAAGTTAACGCACTGCAGCCGTGCAGCAGCCACTTTCTGAAACAGCCTCAATTACTGAAAACATCTTAAGGCAGCAACAGCTAGAGAGCGGCTAGAAGTCTCAAGATATGCCTGGTGGCGTAGCAGAGAAAGGCTGGGAACCGCTAAGCCAGAGGATGGAGAATCCGCTCGAGAAGTTAGAGCTCCCTTCCTCTGGGGCCAACTCGCAACAAATGGAAGTGAAAATACTGCTGAATCTAATACTGGAGGAAATCAGGGAGATTAAAAAATCCCAGGCACAAGAGACTGCCTCTCTTCATTTAAGACTGGAAAAAATTGAGGCATCAATTGCTGGTTTTCCAGCAAGTCTTGAGGAGGCAGAGTCTAGGATTGTTCATTTTGAGGACCAGATGAGCTCCACAATCCGTAAAATCAATGAAGTGACGGCAGATAAGACCACTCTTGAATCAAAGTTGAGAGACCTGAAAAATCACTTGCATCGTTCAAATCATCGAATAGTAGGAGGGCCCGAGGGAAGTGAGGGTTCTAACACCCTCCGTTGGGTTGAAACATGTATCAAACAAAAAGTGCTCCTGGACCACGCTGGGGATCTAACATTAACTAGGGCCCATCGGGTTCCGGCCCACCCCTTTCCAAATTCAAAGTACCCTGGCACAATTCGAGTTAACTTCTCTGATTATAGAATAAAAGAGAATGTTTTGACAAAAGCTATCCAGCAGAGGCAATTCGCTATAGATGAGGACAAAATGTCGGATTTTCTCAGACATGTCAGCAGGGGTGGCGCGAAGACGCAAAGAATTTGTAAAGCTATTATTTTTATTTAAAGCACAGGGGGCACAGGCATCCATCGCACAGCAGTCGAAGTTAAGGGTGCTTGTAAAAGGGAAGTTCCACTTATTCACGCAGGTAGAGGAAGCCCAGGAACTCCTGAAAGAGATTACTGCCACTGGATGAATCAGCCTTAAGGTTGTGTCCATTGTGGAATATTTCTTCTGTTGTGGGGGGGGGGGGCTGGTCACCCAGGGTGCAGGGTCGGGGCACCCCATCAATACTGTGGGTAAAAATGTGGGTTGTGGGGCCAGAGGGGACCACATTTTTGGGGTGGGTGGATGGGCGGGGGGGAACAGAAAAGCAGTAGTAAAATGAGCAGTAGCAGGGGAATTTTGTAAAGATCGTCAGGATTGTGAAAGTTTTTTATGTATTTGGTATAGTTAATAGATACACAGTCATAAAATGACAAGTAAGTGCTGTATATTATCAGTTAACGTCAATGGGATTTTTAATAAGCAAAAATATGGAGCATTAATTAGATGGCTAGCTTCCTCTTCACCCCAGGGTCTATTCCTGCAGGAAACACATTTAAAACAAATTCCCCTAGGCTTTTCCTTCCTAGGTGGTATTTGCATGCCTTTTTTGTTTCGGCAGGGCTGGCCAAAAGAGGAGTTGCAATATATTTCTGCAGGGATCTTCCCTGGGAATTTGGCCAAATTTAGAGGGCTCCCCTGGGAAGATGGATCTGGGTCGAGGCCAAATTAAATGGCACGATATTACATCTTATCAATTATTATGGTCCCATTGTAGATGACACCACAGCCCTACTGAAAATTAGTGAGACACTTAGGGGGGTACCGGGGAAGATAATTTTGGGTGGTGATTTTAATTTTGTCCAAGATTTAAGGAAAGATACTTCGAATAAAAATAAAAAAGAGCTAAAACCCAAAACCAAAAAAGTGATAGAAGTATTAAGACGGGAACATGTTATGATAGACCCCAGGCGCGATGCCAATCCATTTAAGTTGGAATTTTCCTGCTATTCTAATCAATTCCACACGACATCCCGAATTGATTTTTCTTTAACATCTCAATCCTTGGGCTATACAACCACTGAAATAGAGATAAATCCATTCTCTGACCACTCCCTTATTAAACTTGAAGTGGAAATTGAGGCATGCAGGAGGCCTAGATCAAGGTGGCAGATGGATCGCCTCCTCCTGCAGGACCCTCAAAGGGTGACTGACACAAAGGAGTGGATTGCCGAATTTTGAAAGATAAATGAGAATGCCGCTGAAATTTTTTCAGTGTAGGGTGGGTTTAAGGCAGCCCTTCGCGGGCAAATAATTGCACTTTCCACCGCTCAAATTAAACAAAGGAGAGAGAAAATTGTTAAACTTCGTCAGGCAGTAGAAAATGCAACGAAATTAAGAAATATACAGCCCGCATCAATAGGGAACGCTAGAGTTCAGTTAGATAGGGCGAAGTATGAATTAAAGAAGTTTTTTATAATAGAAGAGATCACCAGCTCAAGAACATATCAACATATGAGGAGAGTCAAATGGTCGGCAAAATGCTTGCCGGAACTACCAAAACTAAACAGGAAGCAGCCATGATCGCTGAAATCATTGACCCCAAGACAAGATCCTCTTTAACTGACAAAGAAGACATAGCGCAAGTTTTCTTAGAGCATTACTCACAGTTATATACTACCAGATATGAAGCAGGAGCGGATCAAATCAAGAATTATTTTGAGGAGGTTGCTCTCCCTACTCTCGATGGGCATAAGGCGGAACAACTCCAGTTGGAGATTTCTGAAGAAGAAATTATTAACGTTGTAAAGTCTATTGCAGAGGCCAAAGCCTGTGGAGCTGATGGGCTTCCAATTGAATTGTATAAAACCTTTGTTAAGGAGTTGACTCCCTTTTTGACAAAACTATTTAACAATATCAAACTGGGAGGCTGTGTCCCCCCAAGCTTTAAGGAGTCCATACTGGTTAGTTTTGTTAAGAAGGGGAAAAACTGTAAGGATGTCAACTCTTACAGGCCAATTAGTCTGCTTAATGCTGATTTTAAAATATTAATGAAAGTTTGGGCACAACGTTTTACTCCCATTGCTTAGGCACTAATTCACTCTGATCAGACTGGGTTCATTGCAAGAAGGTCAATGTCCATTAATACAGGGTTTTTAATTCAGGCACTTGACTATGCGACCCACAGCAAAATACCCACTCTTATCTTGGTCTACGCCGAGAAAGCGTTCGACTTGATCAACTGGGATGCACTTTTTTTTGGTCTGGGAAAATTTGACATCCTGGTCCAAATTGCAAATATGTTGAGAAACATCTATCAAGGTGCCCAAGCACGGGTGATAGTAAACGGTGACTCAATAGGGGTAGTGGAAATAAACCGTGGAACCAGACAAGGTTGTCCGATGTCACCTCTACTTTTCACCTTTTTCATCGAACCCTTGGCCATAAGAATCCGTGGAAACCCTCTGATTAGAGCTCCAATTGAAGGGATGACCAAGTTGAAACTTTTCGCGGACGATATAATTATGTACTTATGCCCGGATAAGCAGAATTTGGAAGAAGCTCTTCTAGAATTTAGTAAATTTGAACAGATAGGAGGCTACAAAATAAACCAAAATAAAACGGAGATTTTAATACTTAACATGGATTGTAGCTTTTTACCCCCTAATTTAAAAATCCAGGCACTGAAAGAAGAACCGATCAGATATTTGGGCATCTACATCTTGAACCAAATAGAACAATTATTTAGTTTGAATTACCTAGCCACGTGAAATAAAATTAAAACCTTACTGGATACGTGGACCTTTCTACCTTTGACTTTGATTGGGCGTGTTGCACTCTTAAAAATGTCTATTCTTCCCCTTTTAATATTTCTTTTTATAAATGTACCCTTGAAAATCAACTCCAAATATTTTAAAGAAATCGAGTCAATGTTAAGGGAATTCGTGTGGAATAAGAAAGGCTCTAGGGTTAAACTGCCTATATTACAGCTGGAGGTTTAGCCTTACCTAACATTCAAACTTATTATGAGGCGGCTATATTAGATCTTACAGCACGTTTATTGGATCCTAATGATCGGCTGGATATATATTTTTTTTAAACAATTATGCGTGAGTCTGGCACACAAATTCCAATCTTGTTAAAAACATCTAAATTACCTAAAAAGTTCCACTATAAGACAATTTGTGATTATTCTGATAGATTGCAATACTTTTTTAAACAAGCGGACTCTTCAGGGCTCATTTTTCTGAAGTTAGAGGAATGTAGGGCTTCCGGACTGCAAATTCACTCCAGTCGGCTTAAGAGATGGAAGGATAGTGGCTTTGAGGACCTGGGCCATTTTTTAACCTCCAAGACAGTGATCTCCTGGGATGAGGTTTTAAGTAGATTTGGTAATCAAAATTAGCCAGGGTTTCTGAAGTACTTACAGATTGTAAATTTTATTAAAAAATACAATCTACTGTCAAGTGGTCTGCCAATTAATCAAATTAATGCCCCATATAAAGCCAAACTAAAAGGGGTAGGAAATTGGTACTCCCTGCTGATAAAATGCAAGGCACTCCCCCCTGGTTGAGGAATTCTTGGGAAAAATAACTCGGGAAACTAATTGCACTTTCTCTCACCAGGAATGGCAGTCCATAGCCCAGGTAGGAAGCAATGCCCTGAGAGCAGCTAACCTTAATAGAATGGCCTTTTTGTCACGGTGGCTGGCTTATTACACCCCGAAAGTGTTGAACAAGCGTCATGCGGTAGTGGACAATAAATGCTTTCGATGCCAGTCTCGCGGTGAGGGAGATTGGCTTCACACATTTTTTACATGTCCAAAGCTGGAAGTGTTTTTGGAGCATGATCTTTTCAGCAATAAGCCAGGCTATTAAAAAGAAGCTTTACCCCGAGACAGAAGTGGCTCTTTTCGGTTTCTCTAAAGTAAGGTCAGATTTGACCAAAGCCGCAGAGATATATATTGCTGTCTGTTCCACAGTAGCTCGCTCTTTAATTCTCCAAAATTGGAGATCTGAAGAAGCGCTATCTTATTTTAAATGGGTAAATAAAATGCAAAGGATAAGGAGATTTGAAGAAGCATACGCTAAAAGGGTTGGGGTAACAAAAAAATGTATAGCGGTTTGGAATTTTTTGACAATTGGGATATATTGACTAAAGTTTAGCACTTTAGCACATTGCACTTTAGGTCCTTATAGATGAAAGTGTGAAAATTGTTTTTGTCAAGGGAAATATATTTACAAAAATCTAGCACCTTAGCACATTGCACTTTAGGCCCTTTTATTTAAGGGGAATTATGATTGCACCTCGAACCACAGTGCAAGCAGCGGCGTCGATGTTGGCGTGAAGCGGCGTCGGCGATAACAGTGCGGTGGCGTGAAGTGAGGCTGTGCCGAGTGCGGTGCCCACAGGTCGCGGTCTACAGGGCTGAAGGCAGAAGAACTTGCTGTTCCTAAGACGTCTTGAACAGGGGGCAAGCTCTACCACAAGCCCTTGGAGAAATTCACAAAAAAGGAAGTTGCAGAAAGTTCAAGTCCAGTCCTTTCACTGCCCTAGGCAGAAGCAGCTACTGTAGGCCGACACAGCAAAGCTCACAGCAAAGTGGTAGTCCCTCCTCACAGCTTCTGCAGCTCTTCTTCTTGGCAGTCTTCTTGGTTCCAAAAGTGTTCTAAAGTTCTGCGGTCTGGGCCCCAATATTTATACCACCAAATCCTTTGTTCTCTGAAGGCAGAGAGTGTCTGTTCCCAGCCCAAACCCGTTCTGTCCTCACTGGTGCAGCTTCCTGGCAGGGGGTGGAGATGGCATTGTGCAAGGCAGACCAGGCCCAGATTCAGGTGCAAGGAAATCTCCTCCCACTACTCTAAATGCAGCCCAGGTGTATTCAGCCCAGCCTTGACCCATCAGGCTCTCTGGAGCCACTGCCCCTCTCCAGTCCCTGTCATCCTAAAGACAGATAGTCAATCTACAACCCCAGCAGAGGCACACAGGATGATTAAGCATCCTTTCTAAAAGTGGTATTTTCAAAAACAGAATGTAAAAATCATCTTCATTAAAAGATGCATTTTAACATTCTGAGTCCAAACATACTAAGCTTTATTTTTCCACCTTGTTCCCAAGAGTAGTTATGTTTATAAGATGGTATAAACCAACTCCCCATTCTATCCTATCGGAACAGGCAGCCTTGCAATGGTAAACATGAAATACACTGTAATTAGCCACCAGGACATATCACACACATCAGTACATGTCCTACCTTTAACATACACAGCACACTGGCTACAGGGGTACCTTGGGCCTACGTTAGGGGTGACTGACATGTACAAAAAGGGAAGGTTGGGGCCTGGCAAGTGGGAGCACTTGCCAGATCGACATGGCAGTTACAAACTGCGCACAGACTCTGCGGTGGCAGGCCTGAGTTACATTTTCAGGGCTACGTCTGTGGGTGGAACAACCAGTGCTGCAAGCCCACTAGTAGCATTTGATTTACCAGCCCTGGCAATCTCAGTTCACTTTACTAGGGCCTCACCAGTAAATCAAATATGCCAATCATGGAAACACCAATCCAAACATAATTTACAACAGGAGCACTTGCACTTTAACAATGAACTGCAGTGAGAAAGTGCGCAGAGACACTAATCCAGCAAAAACAGAGTCAAAACCGGTAGGTCAGAAATCAAGAAGACTGGGGAAACATGCCAAAAGATGCCAAGTCTGACACACACACACAAGGCAGACATCAATTGTTGACTTCATTGAACATGTGCATGCTTATAGAACATAATTATGGCCCAGGCTGTGCGATCTTCTGTAGGGTCCAGGTCACAAATGTCATGTTTAGGTCTCGCCTAGCGTTGCAGCGCGAATGCGCTGCCATCGCTTTGCGAGACATGCAGTATATACTGTAGTCTGGAAGCTTCGTGGAAGCTCTGCACACTCTCTGCCCATTGGCTTTTGTCCTGAATGCAGCCTTCCGATTGGTTTGAAGCTTGTTAGTCCCTCCTCATTCATCATTTGTATCCTTCCTCAGCTATTGGCCCCTTTACTCCTAACACTATTTTCTTCCCTGTCTCCCTATATGTCTGTGACTCTCACCCTCCCCCACCTCCCCCCACTCCTGTTCATGTTTTCTTGCCTGTTGGCACTTCCGTTTTCATATTTATTATTGCCACCTTGAAATATGCGAGTTCAAGATGCGTGCTGTACAAAAACTTCTCATGTTTAATGAACTAGATTTTAATGTTACTCTAAATATAATAAGACTCTAGGCAACATTCGTGGTATGCATGGCCACTGACGCCTCTTAGTTCACAAATGGCATTGTTGTCGGGCAGGAGGAGCGGCAGTGTTTTAACTCATGCTTAAAACGAGCACTTTTAATAACTTCCTCTCAATTCAGTGCTGTAATGTTGTGTACTGAGGTGACGTGCTAAAGAAATGCACTTTTTTGAATTCTGAAGAGACATTATCGCACATTTACATCATGTTTACTGTATGATTAACATGCCGATCATTTTCATGGCTCGCCCACTGGCTCGTATACGCTTGGCTCGTCTCCGGCTGTCCCTACCTGTTAATAAACATATTGGCTCGTGAACCTCTAACAAAGAGAGATGAATGGATACATGACAGTGAGCACGGTAAATGGTAGATAAACAGACTGGTGCAGACAAACAGACAAAGTCAGTCTCCATTGCCACACGTCAGAATCATCACTTTCAATAACCTGGAAATCTGCCGGCAACTCCTGCATGCCCCAACCTCATCCCCCTCACCTATTCTTAGCAGAAGCGGCAGATTCTGAGCTTTGCCCTGCTGGTGTAAAGAGAAGCACGGCAGAGTCTGTAGAAGCGCTGGGATCCCTAGCCTTTCCGGGTGGGCACCTATGCCTTCCGGATGCCTTCACACTCAGGATAAATGAATGCATTTTGTTCTATGCTTTAGTCGCCCCTCTGTGAGCACTGTCTGGTGGATGAAGCTCAGTGTTAATAAACACATTCAGAGAGGTGGTTGTGTACAAACAACAGCCACAATACCGTACGTTTTGAACGTGTAGTTAAATACCTGCTCATCGAGTACCTCATTGGCTGATCATTCCATGGCACTACCAAAATTACATTTGGATACATTTGCTCAACTGTAAAACACTCCCTTCTATGCGTCATTTAACAACACGGGGCTTTGGGGTTAGGTAACCTACTTTGCATGATGTGTAAAAGAGTAAATACAAAAATGAATGCAATGAAACGAAGCAAACAGTACTGTCTAAAACACTGTGAAAACTGACAAGCATTCTGGCATTTTGTTTAGTTAATGTCGATTTTCTCATAGATGCGAGTAAAGTACTCTTAGGGGCATATTCACAAGGAACTATCGCCAAACCAACGTCACTTTATCGCAGCCAAAGTCATGCTAAAAATACCACCCCATTCACAAGCCTGTGTAAACAGCCCACAGCACCAGTTTACCCACGATAGCAGCCGCAAAAACATTGCCACAGAGGCCCACTGCAACTATTGCTAATGAGATGCAGAGTGGGCGTTCCCGTGCTAAAAGCCACGACAACATCACACCTCAACATTCTCAACGACCAGACAGAACTGCTATAAAAACACAAAACAGGCGATAAGGACCAGGAAATCTACACCTGCTCTGACCTGGTGTAAAGTCGGACAGCAGCCGGCACAACAAAAGGGAGCACAGTGCAGGGCCACATCTGAAGGGCAACAGATGCCATGGAGCCACCCATCATTCGCCTCGGACACCCAAGAGGGCCATAACACCCACCCACACTATCCCAGGACCACAACCCATACCCGGAACACCCCCCTCGGACCACCACAGACGCAGCGCAGACAAAGACAGCGGACTGCCAGGAAGCGTACCAGCCTCACAGACCCAACCTCTGACAATGTCATTATCCACCACAGGCTGAAGGGGACAACCATCCCACGCATCCCGACCATCATCACCCAACAGGCCTACAGCACCAACACAGCGGACAACCAACATCCCACCCCACACCAGGCTGCTGGCTTGGCTGCACCTGTTGGCCCCTGGTACCCCCAACCAACACCCGCCAGAGTCGGAGGAGTCTCACTGCCAGCCACATCCAAGTCCCTCATACCTGTCCTGGACATCACCATCACCCTGGTACCCCAGTCCCCATACGTCCAACACAATGCGCAGGTCATGCTGGATACCAAGCAAGGATCATATGCCATAGCAGAACGCACGCATGTGTTGGGGGCAATCCACAGCACACATGTCCCACCTGTGCCCCCTGGTGACACAGCACACAATCACCTCAACAGAAAGCACACGTCCCACCCCAATGTGCAGGCAACAACAGAACACCGTGGAACCTCCAACAATGTTGCCTTCAAATACACAGCCAGTGTGCATGATTCCTTCAGCCTCCGACCGTCCATCATCAACCAGTGTACCCAGGATGGCAACAAGGGAAATGCACAGCCCATTGGCAAGTTCCAAATGAACACCCCACTCACCTAAACTCCTCAACCATGCAAATCACAACTCTGGCAATGCACACATCACTAAATCACAACCAACATGCACAACAACATGCCCACCCACCAGACACGACAGAACAACTCAGAATGGTTCCCTGGCCAAGCCATGAACATGAGCGGGCAATGGCATGGCACCTCAGCCACACAACAGCCGACAAACAGGTGGCAAACAAGCATGTGTGAAGGATGTAGTAGTACCATGATTGGGAAAGTACACAATGCCAAGCGTGCTGGACAGACCGCAGTATGCAGCACACACCCATATCTATGGCGACATACACCTCTGGTGTATGGAGTGTAGTGGACAGTGGACGCAACCATGTCACCACAGCCAGAGGGGGACCTCGTGGAAATCTTGCTGGTTACGCCCCCCCAAGCGTGATCAGAGTGGGATGGCCCTGCTTACGCCACGCCAGCGTAGGGGTGTGAATAAGAAGCACGTAGCCCTGGGCGTGGTCCTCTTCCGGAAAGCCCAACATCTCTGCCAGGGCGGCACCTCTCACCCCGCCACAAGGCCAACGCCGTCCTCTAGAGCAGTGCTGCCTGCAACGCTGTGCGCCTGCCGGACCACGAACCAGTCAGGCCCACCACTGCGCAGCCAGGCCTCACTGGTCACCTGCCGACACCAGCGTGTGTCAAGGAGGGCCCACCACGTTCTGGCGCAAGCTTGGCGGCCTCCTCAGACTATCATGGTCTCCATGACACGGGCCCGCTTTAGTCCTTTTTCGTTGACATACTCTACTGCCGCCTCAGGCCTACTCCTCGGCCCAGTAGGTCCCATGTGTGAAACTGTGTCCTGAGTCATGAATGGCAGTGACCCCAAATCCGGGCCAGCGGCAACAGCACCAGGCCCCACCCGATCAGTGAGGCATAGTTCCATATGGACTTCTTGCGACATGTGGTGCCACTAACCCTGTTCAACGCCAGCCGGCGAAACGTGGTGCCACTAACCCTGTTCAATGCCAGCCGGCAATACGTGGTGCCACTGAACCTGAACTACGCAGGCTGGTGGGGCCATCCAACCTGTGCTGCCAACACTCGGTGAATGGCCCATGCTGACCGGTGCCTCAGGCCTACACCACGGTCAGGTAGGTCACACATTTGGAACTGAGTCTTGATTACACCATGGCAGTGAACATCATTTAAGGCATAGGATAAGTCACTATACTCACTTTGATGTGGTGCCAACAAGTCTGTGCATGGCATCACAACCACATGTGTCTGTGGCCCTACGCGGACTACTGCCCTCGGCCTAAGCTGAGCACGAGTGGGTCACAGATTTGGAACTGAGGATCGGTTATTCAAAAGGTAGAATACATGTCATCGCACGCATTGAGAGGCGTAAGAGGACGACGCTTTGCAGTCCGGAGGGAACAAGATCATCGTTACGGAGGTGATCGAGCACTACCGACAACTGCCCTTGTGTCCCTAACTCTGTGCCTCGCCAGCCAATGACATGTGGCTGTGGACCACTGCTGACCGCTGCGTCCGGCCTACACTGCAGTCCAGTAGGTCACAGACTCTTCATTTTGCAATGGCTGAGTTCATATCAGCGTACTGGCATCATCGCAGACAGCATCCCATCTCAGCCCCGGGGCCACTAAGTCTGTTCCCCGACAATCATGGACACTCTCTGGTCGAACTTTGGTGGCGTCTGAGTCTATGGACTAGGGGGACGTTTTCATCCTCATGTAGCTGACACCGAATCGCATTCCACTCCTCCATTTGCTGCTTCCGGATAAAATCAAACCTTTCGGCATCATGCCCTAGAGGACACCTTCCACTGTCCCCCCAAACCCTCCGCAACATACACCTCGGACATTGATGGTGACCAGCTCAGGTCGCATGGCCCATCTGACTGCACCGCAAGTCACTGTCTTGTGGCTGGGTGCCTGTGCCGGCCGCTTTAAATCCGGGGCCACTAACTCTGTGCTGGTCAGGTCCGGGACCCCTTCTTCTGAGATATTGGATGGCCCCTGAAGCATTGGCCTTGGGAACATCAACACCATTTCTCTGTGGCCCTGCGCTGTACGCAGCCTCTGGGCCCAACAGCGTCCCACCTCGGCTCACACACCAAATGGAGTCCTGACCGTTCCGGATGTGGCATCACCGCAGGAGGCACACGCCACCACCGCAAGGACCAACTCCAACAGCCATCTGCCACAGTCGACAAGGTGGTCCTGACAGACTTACGGAGTTGCTCAGACCTGTCGTGGATGCCATCATCAGCCTGATACCCTGCTCAGTACTCCAGGTGCCAGTGACTCAGTGCACCGCAAGCCATTGTCCGTTACTGATTGAGTTTTGAGCTGTGGACAGTTTGCGCAGCTATGTCACCGCAAACAGTGTGGGGGCCCTGAGACGTTGATGGGGAAGATGATGCAGGTATGACACACCCCACTGCATCAGGTATCTGTCGGAGGGACACAATCCGAGACTTTTTCTTCACATGGGCGCGCTCATCTCTGGTGTCCCATTCCCAGTGCACTGCAACTCACGATCACTTCTGTTTGCATGTTGGCTGTCCTCTGGACTTTCTCCGGCTCCCTCCATGTTGCTCAGCAGTTGACTCTTTTATGCATGTGTTTTCTGTTTCTGTTGCACTTGTGTCTAATGTTCAAGTGGTTGCCAGCATCAGACATTCCGTGCGTGCTGGCTTACACTCACCCCACACATATCCAGCACAGGCATCACTGTACATGTGGCCCTGCCAATAAAGCGGCCGGGCGCACGTGCTCGTAGACACTTCAATATGATATCTGCGTGTATCCCTGTGGTCTTGTTGTATGCATGAGGGCCCTGGGCCCTACACCAGTACATTGTGCTGTGTACATTGTATGCAGACGTGTCACCGCAGGCAGCAGGTTGGAGCTTGGACATGTAGCTTTGTCGTCACCCACTCAAGTTGTAAGGGAAGTGGCCAGGGCCGTCGTACGCAGAGCCAACATGGGTGTGTGACTGATATTTGAGCACACCTGCCCGTGGTTCTGTACTGTGAATGTGCAACTGCATGTGTCTCGATGGCAGTGTGGGTCTCCTTAGTGGGGTGCTGGTAGCCTCTGAAGGGTGATTGACACCTACGTATGTGTCCTGGTTCGCATTCCATGGGTTCGGCCCCCACCCACACCAGTTGGCCACCTCCTTTTGGCGTCAGGAACATGGCACTGGGGTGCGATGCATGGGTGGGTGAAGTGTCGTGGGCCAGCTGTGCTTGCGTCTGCTTCTGGCTGTGTGGTATGTTGCAGGCTCGGTGTTCTCCTCTGTGTAGCTTGGCTGTCCGGGTCCTGGTGGGGGGTTGCGTGGGATATCCATGTGCTGTTGTAGGGCGTCAGTGTCGACGGCGTGGTGGTCCTCTCCGGCATCACTGATGTGTTGTATTCTGTGCTCTGCTGAAGGTGTTGTGTGCCCCTCTGCGATGTGAAGGGTAGGTGCGTATTGACTTTGCGTTGACATGTATGTTGGCGCACTGTGTAGGTTTGCATGCAGACTGTATGACAATGTACATTGTGACTGTTTGGGGGGTGCTGGATTCTTCTGCGGGACAGTGTACATTTGGTCTACATAACGGATGTGATGTCGTACGCATACATTTCTAGTTCACAGTTTTCGGGTCCGTCAGATGTAGTAGGCATGTTTCTGTGTATGTTTGGAGCCAGTTGTGTTCTCTGTTCTGCAGTGTCAGCTATGCGCTTTGTTCCTCGTTGTTGTCAATGTGGGTGTGCTGTTCGTGCTATGTGTGTGTGCTGCAGTGTGCCAAGGGGATCGGCCCCATGGACCTGGCTGATTGTGGGTGTGCAGTGTGCTACACCTCGTTGTGCATGTATACCATTATGCCCACTCCCCCGTCCCCCCAGTCCCTGTTCGTTGCACTCCCTGTTGATGTTGTGTCAGGTCCTCTGGAGCTGTGTCCGTTCTCCCTACTCCTTGCACCGTCTCCACACTGATGACTGTGGCCTGGGTTTCCTTCAGCTCCTCAGGTGGCGCTGGACTGCCACCTCCTGTCGCCATTGCTGCCTTCCTATTAGCAGCGGGTTTTTGCCTGGTTTAGGTAGTCACGTCATGCCGGAGCCTATTGGCCTCCTGGATTGGCTTCCTCGGCACGCCGACTGCAATCCAGGTGGTCTGCTATAGGGGGTCAGTTGCTGGTAGTGTTCTGTCACCTCCGTGGCGCTGGTCTTGTTTTCCTACGGTCTGCAGCCCGTCTTCCTCTCCGTCTTCTCCTTGGCCCTCTCTGACCCCGTTGTTCCTTGCTGGTAGTCTGTGGGGGTTGTGGGGTTCAAGTTGGCCCCTACGCTGTGTCAGGGTGCATCCATGTTGCTACGCGCTTTGGATTGTTTTTGGTGTATTTTTTCTGTGGTTTTTATGGTGCATTGTTCCGCCAAACCAGTGGGATTTGCAGGCCTGTGGCTGGTTTTCGCTACTTTTTGTACCGCGGTTGGCCTCATCGCATGTTTTTTTGCATTTGTGTATCGCATTTATGCGGTGTGGCGTTGATTTTCACGCAGAGATTTGGCGGGTTATATGGTGACTATCGCATGCTACCGCCTTGTTGTGAATTCCACGTTGGCACAGGGTTATTTTCCCGCCATAGGCTGTGATATTGAAAGTTGCGTTAGGCTACTCTTGCGGTAGTTATCACACGTTCTTAATGAAATCTGCACACTTTTAACTAATAGCACCAGGTGACCTTTGACAACTAGGCAATGAATACATTTTCATGTACCCCCGAAGCCTCCCTGCCCCTGCCCCCTTGACAAACTTCATTGCCTCCCAGTGTTTGGGAGATAACCAAGACGCAGGAGAGTGAGTCAAATAGTCTCTAGAAAATGAAAGAGAAGCCGGGATTCGGATTCACATGCTCCGATCTCGATCGCATTGGTTAGTCTGTAAGCACTACTTTTATTAAGGAGTTTCACATTAGTAAAGAACCACAGTGTGCATGTGTGGCGACAATTCACCCATGAGGTACGTGCCAAGCAATTGTTGACACGACCCACACTTTGCATCTCTTTCAATATATTTATTAAGAAGTTCAGGACCTTTCCAAGGGATTCTGCACACTACATACATTCACTCCAAAAATAAAACGTGTAGGTAAAAAAATTGCCATTTACAATGTCAATAGCTCTAACTCACAAATGCGAGACCTATTTGCATTGCAAATGCTTGTTTTATTTCGACAGTACCTCGTGAAATTTGCATCAGTGGCTGCAGGTCCCTGAAAAGTGTAGCCTGTGGGGCAAACAACCCTGCTTTCAGGAGCCATGCAGGCACATTACAGAGCTACCACTGACCGCTCGATGCTGGGAATCCAGGGAAGTACAACAGTGACAGCAGATAGGATGAACTGAGCAAGAAGTGGTGGGAGGATAATTTGGTAAATTTCAGATTATCTGCCAAAACTATTTCCTATCCTTTAACAATTGACAGGTATTTTTTTCTGTTCTTAATCTACTCTATTCATTATATTTTTGGTATAACCTATTATTTTGAAGTTCCGAAGACAAGTATTCGTGTGAGAATTGACTTCTGCAAAGCAAGACACAGTGTCACAAAAGTGGATCTTTGAATTAGCACACGCATTCAAACGCTCGTTTCCAGAAGGGGATATTATCATATCAGCACCATGCTACATGAAGCGAAAAGAGATTTATTGCATGCATTCCTCTGCATGGAAAATGTCAAAGGGAACTGAGAAAGAAAAAACCTGCGCTCAGTGGCGCCGAAAGACGGTTCAGCACGCTCGGAGTCACCCAAGTCAAACACATTCATTACCCATTAGGCTGCTGAGCGTCTGCTGGAGAATAAGCAGTAAATTATCTATGCCGCTGAACCAGCTCACTAAACACTGCTGCTACTGGCCACAATGATCATAGGAAGAGAAGTCTATTGCTGCAGAGCATCACTGCCTACCGTGTGTCCTGATGAATAAGTCTTTAGAAACTTGATGGTCCTAGATTACGCGTGGGTCAGTGGGGGCCCGGGGGAAAGTGTGGGGGGCGGCATTGTTTTTCTGCATAGGCTTTCTGCACCTAGAGTTGTGTGAATATTTGAGAGGAGCGTGCAAAGATCTGGGGGGTTTATAAAGCTTGGCAGACATCGAGCAGCCACTAAACAAACATTGGTGGATGTCCCATCCAGGGTTTTGAGTGGGATGAAAAAACTGGGGGGGTCTCTCAAAGGGGCGTAGCCGATGTAATTAAGGGCTTGACTTAAAAACACCTAAACTAAAAATCTCTGCCTAGCATAGTGTGCCGCCCGACTGGTAATTTGCTGTTTCTGTCACTGCATCCAGATATATAAAACAAGTAACATTACACCTAAAAGAGGCCAGGAATATTGGCTTTGTCCGTGGTTGTTAGTTGCATAAGATAAATAAGCAAAAGCTATGGCTTTGTGGTGTGTATAAATAATATTGAAAATGCTTCATGCCTGAATTGATGAGACTATGAAAGAACTATAGCGAGTCTCTTTGAAGTTACATCATAAACTGCTGCAGAGTTAAGATTATTTTTTCACCCTGAGAGCGGGGGCAAAAATGGAGAGACCGATAGGGACATGGCTCTGCACCTGTTTGGTAGAAAACCCCTTCCAGGAGGCGAGTTGTCCCTCCCCCTCCCTTGCTTTCCACGACTGCGTCCCTCCTGCACGTCAAATCAAACCACTGACAATGTGCTTTGGTGACAAAAAGGTCGCAGTTTATTCAACATAACATGTTTATACATTCTGCACAATCTTGGTTAGCCTATCACTCTCTTGACATTCATGCGAATATACTTTCTTTTCCTAGCAATTCTTTTCATTGTTGCGTGGACCCAACCTCCTCAAATTACTGGGACGGGAGGGTCCGCCTTCCTGGGCCTCTGTTTCCAGGTCAAGGCTTCAACTTGCTACCGATTTGGGACCTGCCCGGGCTGCAAGTGCCGTCCCGCTTGCCCTGCCCTTTCGTGGGCCCTCCCTGTTTCGCGGGGTACCTGCCGTGTGGCAACCCCCAGAACCCTATTTGAGCATCTACTCTATCTATCATGAGGCTGAGTCCTTCCATTTTGCTCCCTCTGTACCCCAGCCGTGAGGCATCCCAAGGGTCCTGCGGGAGCATCACATCTACTTTCTCCATGGCGGTAGGCCGACCTTGGCTCCCTCAGTGCCCCTGCCATGAGGCATCCAAAGGACGACCTGTGTGAGCCTTCCCTCTACCTTTCATTAATTCTCTCTTTTTCTAGTTTACTTGTGTTCCTTCCGCCATGCTACCTACGGTTTCACAATGGGGAGGGAGCTCCCCCCATTCACCCCAGGTCCGCCCACCCCCGCTGCCCTCATCTGGGGAGGCCTGTACCTCACTCCCATGCGCCTGTTTTGTCTTCGTGGTCTCCTGCCCTTGGTGCCCCCTTACAACGGGTAGCATGGTGGTCGCCCCTGCATGTCCTGCAAGCGTTCTGAAACCTGCATGACGCCCCCATGTACAATTGCCTTTTTTCGAACTTTCAGCATATTTTTTCTGCTTTCCTATTGCCTTGATTCTTCCCCTTGAAAACTTGTCCACGCCCCTCATCTTTGCACTTACTCCCGTATATACGGAAATTGCTCTCTTTGCTGCTGATGCCTTCCCCGGCTGACACCATGTGCTTCGTGAACCCCTCCATGTCCCTATCGTATCTCAGCCATGCGTCTCCCTGATTTTGTTGCTGCGCCGCATGCACTTTTTGCTCGTATAAAATTAGCGCTGCTGCGCTTTGGGTAAATTTCTCAATGTAAACACATGCCAATGTTCTGAAGGTTTTCAGCCAGTTTTCTATTGATCTATCTACTTGTGGCGGTCCCTCCTGTCATCGTCTTTTTCGTCTTTGCCGCTAAGTCTAAGCCTGCCTGGCACACTTCCAGCAGTGAGAAAATGTCTATGAACTCCTTCCTCCATATTCTCTCCTTCACTTTTAGTGGGATGAGATTGGCCAGCCCTAACAGTTTCTTGGTTGTGGGGGGGGTCACTCTGGGAAGGGCGCAGATACTCAGTGGCTGGCTTCCTGTTCTGGACCAAGCCCTCCCCAGCCCCGCTCGTGCCCCTACCCCCAGGGTCCGCTGTCCCTTCCTTAGTGGTCGCCCTGGGTCCTGCCTCCTCATTTTGTGGAGGCTGGCTAGCGTCCCCCTTTTCTTTGCCTGTGGCCCTTATTATGTTGCCCCTTCGGTCGGCCCTCTGGTCCAGCTTCTGGCTATCCCCTTGCCCCTCTCTGCCCCACTGGAGGCTCCCTTGGAAGGGGGCTCCTGCTCCTGGCCATTGCCAACAGGGCATCCACACTGCCGCGTTCGCGGCCCCTGGACCCCATGATTCCCCTTGGAGATCCTGTCGCCCCAGGATCAACCCTGTCTGCCATGGGGGTTGCATGGACCATGGTCCCTGCATTGCCCCTTTACTCACTCCCATCTCTTCTGGTCCCCCCCTGTCGGACCGTCCTGCCGCGCCCCGTTTTGCACGCCATGCTTACCCCATTCCTTGCCGATCGCCCTCCAGGTGCCTCCTGACGGGCCGCCGTGTTGGCTACAGACCCCTCTTCATCGCTGCTCCCTTCAGTTTCTGAGATGGACACCAGCTCTGGGGTGGTGGCCCTCCTGCTCCTGGCCTGTGTTTGCTTCTTCCCCCTTTGCTCCCCACCCTTGGCCCGGGTGTTTCTTGCGCCCGTTTTGCTGGCTGCTGGGGCCACCGTTTTGGCTGCATGTTCCCCACCCCTGGGTTTCCTGGGGGCAGTGCTGCCCGTCGTTGCTTTCTTCCATGTGCCCTGTCCTGGAGTTGCTGGTCCATCCATGCAGCTCCATTTAGGGCCACTAATGCCCTGACATTCCCCATCATTGCCTGCAAGTCGTTCCCTCTCCGCCTCTCCGGATTCCTCTCGTTGTTCTCTGGCTGCTCGTGGTCCTACCTGAAGCGCGCTGGTACCCGTGTCTTCCCATTTTTCACCCGCCTGCTAGCCATCCAAACAAGCCTTTGTGTCCTGGCGACTTCCTGGCACCTTATCCGTGGTTGACCCCCAGCAGCAGGATGCGCCCCAAAAAACTCCACTTCTGTTTCTAATGGCCTGCTTTTTATGCTTTGTCTGTGGCGCTGGGACCCCCAGGAGTTTGGATACACCTCCTGTATGCCACCTCCATCCTCCTTTCAGGGTTCTGGCACTTGTTACCACAGCCTGGCAATCCTTGCTACACCTATACAAAAGTTAATGGAATTTCCAAGCAAAGGAATGCCCCCAGGCGCTGTTCGCACCTTTTTCTTCTCGTGAGCGGCAACCGGAGACCTCCTGCTGGCCTCTGGTCGCCTGCTCCGTAATCTCTGCTGGGCACTTTAACAAATTCCAGGCTCTTCCCCGCTGGTTCCCGCTCTGTTTCCCAGGGCCGGGTCAAGCAACTTGCTGTGTAACTGTAAGGGAGGGAGGCGCCCTTCTTCTGAGCGTGTCCCGGCCTCTGCTTTACCGACTTCCTGGTCTGGGGCCACCCCCTCACGCCGCCATCAGTGTTGTGTATCGCCCCACTGCCCGATCCTCTGTTTGCAGAAGGGCCAATAAGTCGGTTGAAATCGGCCGCCTCTCATCTTCCCACAGCACTTCCGGGATGAAAGGTTGCCAAAAGCCGGCGTCCGCTGCTCACACTGCCTCCGACGCTGCCTCACGTCTCTCCACCGCACTTTGGTCTTTCCCACATCTGAGCGGCCGCTTGATCGAGACGATGGGGAAAAACCCTGATCCTGGTTGGAATCGGCGGATGCAGTCCTCTCGTGGCTTCAGGCTTCTCGTGGCTTCAAGGGGGACCGTCTCGTAGGTAGGTCGCCTCGGCATCTGCCTCAACGGTTCCTTCTCCTATCCTGCGAGGAGGGGGAGTATGTGCCTATCCGGGCCTGTTGCCCCTTTTCATCCCCCTCCTCTGCCTTGCCAGCTCACCCCCCGGATTGGGGGGTTCACTGTTTCCCCGGGGTGATCAATCCTGGTCGCCCCCTTTCTAGCGGGCTATTTAAAATTGCGCGGGAGGAGCTTCCCGCCTCCGGCCGGCGTTTGGCCCGGGCCACTAGTGGGTCCAGCTTCACCTCCCCCCGGCACAGGTTTCATGGCAGTGCTGATCACCCGCGGGACCCAGCCCACTTAAAGCCCTGGTCCCATCCAACCTATTTGGAGAGTATACATGAGGACAGACCCAAAATAGGGTGCGCGGGATATCCGCTCATTTTGGGCAGATGGCTTGCATGCCAGCTGAGTGTTGAGCTGCTTTGAAACACAGCATGAGCCTGATTAAATTAGGCGTAATGGAAAATCCGCAGATTTTGGGAAATTAAATGCAAAACCCAGAGGAGAAACCACCAATGGCATTCCTCCACCATTTATAATTGGGTGGTAAAAAATATTCTGAATTCTGGAGGAAATGCTAAAATCAGACAATAATCCACCTGTGTTATTTGCTCCTCCATAGGAATGGTATAGTGAAGGAAAGGCCTCAAGTGGACTCTCTGAATTTAGCATCTCCTCCAGAATTTGGAAGCTAAATCTAAATCACACCCTACGTACTCTGTGGATGTAAAATCCTTGTGGCGGTAACACACAGCATAGGTGGTATGCCTACGTACAGCCAACATAAATATTGTATTCACTTCTTGATCTTATTATTACATCCTCATGTAAGCACATAATTACTATTCATAACCCGCATCTTCATGCCATGTGATTTAGTAGCTAGGGCACTGAAGTGAAAACAACATTATTGTTGTGTGAGTGGGATGTAGTGGGGATATGACACAGTAGATATCAATCTTCACTATCGAATGAACAGCAAAATCAAGCCAGGTTTTCAAAGTGACCAAAACCACATCCAAACAGTCTCCACTGATTGTCATTTACTGCAAATGGATTTCATGCATAGTCATTGTGGGTATTAAAAAATCATGACTGAAAATATCCTCCTGTTCTTGATTCACAGCTGTACTCAAAGCGGAAAAACTCCCAATGCAAAAGGCAGAGAGAAAGTGGGAATTAATTATGTTCCTTTTCTGTTACAGCCTTTAAGTCCACACTTAAACATTATAAAAATTGTATTTATCGAGCAAACAGTGCCCCCTTTGGGAAAAATCCTTGAAGCTTCTAATTCCCCTCAAATTCTTTTTAAAAATGGTTAGGTAAATTACTAGCCCTCAGTGTTTAACCAATTTTCTAACCCCTTGCTAGGAAGTATGCGAAAATCCCTCATCCTATTTTTAAGCAAAGTACCAACACTGTACAATAACATAATAAATGATCTGGCCAGCAGGAAGATTAATTCAACCGGGTGCTAATACCTCTCAGAAGTCCTGTTTGTCATGTTGGATGGACAGGTATGCAGCCCTGTGTGATTGCCAATAGCTGAGATTAATTCGAGTATTCCATCCATCACCTTTTTGTTTCTGCATTAGCCGCCCTAAGTGCGCCGGGTATGCCCAGATATGGGTCCCGGGCTCACTGTGCCACTGGAACCAAGCTATACCTGCCATAACTAGGGCAAAACCAGTCCTATGTTGCTTGTGTTCTGGATTCAAGAATTCAATCCATCATTTATTTTTTGGATCGGAGGGACAGCATTTCTTGTCTTGACCTTTCAACTTTGAAACCTCCTCGCTCAGTACTTTTACAGAGCAACTGATTATATGGAAAAAACTGAAGTCCTTTATGTGCTTATGACATGATGCGTAATTGATGGATACAACTTTATTTTTGTTTTTGCCTTTATATCTCAGTTTAGTTTTTCTTGTGACTTCATGATGTGCCAAGTTGCCTCTTTTAGGTGGACATGGGCTAAAAAATACTTGTTTCATTTGTTCATTCATTCTGAGTTTGGCCTTAGGATAATTTCCTTTGCTGATGACACACAGCTCATTCTTAGACTCCCTAAGTCCATTTAAGAGCATAAAAGAGACACAGGAGGTGCCATTGTGTCAATTCTATATTAGATCAATGCCTGTTTCATTAAATTAAACAAATTGAAAAATACATTATTTTGTTAGGTAGAAACATTCCTTGGTCTTCTACTTTCTGGGCAACTACTCCCGGCTCTCCGCTGGTTCCAGTAGACCAAATAAAAAGCTTGGGATTTTTCATTGACAAACATTTGCCTGTAGCTCCTCATAGCAATGCTGTAGTATCATCATGTCTCCCCTAAATGTCAAGTTAAAGAAGATTCTTCTATTAATTGTGCGTCAACTTGTAGAAGTTAGTGGTTAATCCAGTAATAAAGTCATGACTGGATTATGATAGTGCAAACACAAGGAGAGGATGGACGGAGCGCTGAAACTTTTCAGACACTCACCCCCCAGTCACAGATCTGGGTTTAATCCATCATCGATCTGTACCTCACTTCACCACCCCAGTTCAGACACAGCCATATGCAAATCAGTCTTGACCCTGTGCCTCAAAGGAACAGTCCAGCCCGAACAGCCAAGCCATGTCTACCCTGGACCGGAAATAAGCATCCTGGGACTGGATTTTCCTTGTGTTTGCTTTGGACTATGATAATGCCTGCTAACTTTACATGTAAGCTATGTCACTGTGCTGGCTCCAAATGATACAACATTTTGCAGTTCGGCTAATAGTTTTCTTTGTGTTTCTGGTAGGCCTGATGTTCTCATGTTTACACACAACTCTTATAAATAAGCCCTTATGTTCTTGAAGATATTAGTACTTTTGATATTCTTTCATAATGTAAATTTATATCATGTATAATAATTTGTGGCGTTTCCAACAAAGTCTCAGTCATTCTGTCAACTGCAAAACACTATTGCATGATCACAAAACATTTTCACTGGCACTGTTCCATGTCCTAGGTGGTAAGGTAAGGCAGTGCTAGAATCAAATTATTTTCACCATCATATTATTAAAACAGGATTTAGGAGGTTTGTAATGTGTGGTAAGCAGTACTAGAATTGGAAACGATTTACGCCAGGAGCCCATAACTTGGAAATTAAGGTGTGGCAGTGGAAAGGGGGCTGGGTCACGAGGAGTGGAGTCATGAAAAGCAGAGTCTGACAGTTAACTTATACACTCATTTAAAAAAAATTAGTGTAAAGAAATTGGCAACAATGACAACTGTGACCATAAATCTGTTCTAGCATACTAAATTGGCCACAAAGAGGTTGCATTTTAAAGCATCTTATGGGATACGGGATGTGTTGCTGTGAGTGTGTCCATCAAATTTCAGGAGACAATAATGATAATGGTAAAATACCACTGGTTGGTTAATGCTCTTGCTGGAGAGATCTGTGGTTTGTCTAGTGAGAGTTTTGACACATAAAGTAGCATAGAGGATTACTGTATCTGCTGCAAAGCACATGGTATAACATGAAGATCACAGATGTGTATTTCAAGTAGATAGGTAAGTGGGTTACTGTTTTTGCCACACGGATGCTTTTGTTAATTCCAGTTCATAGCAAGCACGAGGAGATGATGGACGGAGTGCTGAAACTTTTCAGACACTCTCCCCCAGTCACAGATCTGGGTTGAATTCATCATCATTCTTTAGCTCACTTTGCCACCCCACTTCAGACATAGCTATATGCAAATCAGTCTTGACCCTGTGCCTAGACTGCAATCCTTCTAATATAACACAGTGAGCTATGAAATGGCATCAAGGAGCTGCATGCAAACTGCAAGTCATGGGTTTAAAAATGTATTGTTTATCTTCTCAATATGTTGATATTTTAATTTTCAAAAGATGGGTTCATTTGGGTAGATTAAAGTTTTGTTTGTACAGGGAACCCCAATCACTGTGTTGCATTTTAAATCCCGACTTTGTGTTTCTCCTGACTAATGACTCTTAAATTATAATGACTGTAAGAATGGAAGATACATGACTCTTATATCTTATAACCCTCATTGTCGTATGTAACATTTTTTGTACATTGATTTGCACACTTGTATGATTTATTGTATCTCTGTGTGTGATGTATAGTGCTCTGACATGTTACACTGGGATGCTTAGAGCTATAAAAGATTCAAGAAAAAAAGAAATAGCAAGCGTCATTTAAATCATTGTTTGTGTAGTTACTCATACACTGCCATTCTTACCATGTGTGAACATTTCTTATGCAGGGGAGCTGAACACAGCAGCGGCCCGTGGAGGGAGTTCCAATTTGCGATGCTGGGCGCGCTACGAAATTCGTTTTATTTATTTAGTTGTTCACTTACCTCCAATTATCCATATTCCGGTTTTTAGTACCCCCCACCCTGCACCTCCCCCGCCCCGCCTTTCCACCCCACGGAATTCCCTCCACGGGCCGCTGCTGGCTGAACACATCAAAAACCTGCCTCCAAATCATAGTTTTTCATAAGTAATTGTGAAGTGATAGGTTGTGTGCCTTTGTTTCCTTCCATTGCATTGACTTCTTGGTGTTAGGCTCCAGATGGCTCCCAGCCAGGATGATTCTTAAACATAAGAAGGGTTGATGGTCCTTCAAATCAACGTGGCCTTTGTTTTGGGCATGCTGGAAGTAAAAATAAGAAAGCCGCCTCACCAGTTGCACCAGTTGCAGACAAGGTGTGTGTGCCTGCGGGCCCTGCTGAATTGTGTCCAGATGCCAGAAAATTGCTCCAGGACACATTCAGCGAATTTCACTTGGTGGGTGACCCAAGATTCGCCTCGGAAATAGCTGCTGGAACCTCGGTTACTCTCTTATGCCTGTTGACAGATCAACTCGTCCCTTTAAATCTTGTTGGTTAGTAAGTCTACTTATGTTTGAACTGTGGCCGCTTTGTTCCTACCTGCCAGATGTTTGTTATTTTCAGAGAGCAATGTTAATGGAAATAAGAGCAACGCCTTTGTGTGAAAAGTGTATTCATTCTGTATTTAGTGTGATTTTTTAGCTTCCCCATCGTTC
This sequence comes from Triturus cristatus, assembly GCF_964204655.1. NCBI lineage: Eukaryota > Metazoa > Chordata > Amphibia > Caudata > Salamandridae > Triturus > Triturus cristatus. Next base: position 504,463,179 of record NC_140587.1, read on the forward strand.
AAAACCACAGCGTCGAAATTGTTCAGTTCTTAAGTATAAATATTTAAAAGCCTATGTGCCCCCATTTGCCTACTAGAAATGTTTTACATTATCTGTGCAGTAAAAAACAGTTTCTCTTATTCTCTCTTCCCAGTTCATTTAGTTTTAGACGTGTAAATAGAAGTCTCAATCCACTTCCCGGTAATGTTCTTGAAGACAAAGAAATGTGTTCGGATATGACCTTTGTAGAGAATTCCTTTTTATTACAAACTTTATTAGAGACAGCAGGCATGGTTCACGGATCCTTGGCACTCCATCTAATGTATTATTTTGGTGCTAGCGCGCTCCCCATTCATTGAGCAAAAGGCGATTATTGTGGCCCTTGTAATTTTAACATCACGCAGTGGTGGTCATAAATAGTTACTACCTCATGTCACCTTCTGGAGGTGACCGCCTTAGAGGTCAGACCTTTTTGTTAAAGCCGAGACGGTACTGCTTCCTTCTTCCGTCTTTAGGTATCACAAGGAGGCATGACTCTTAAAATGCTTGAGAATGTATTTTGTTTTCTACAAACACATTTGGGGCCAGAGCACAAAAGCTTTTTGAGTGACACAATTTCGTGTCTTTGAGAAAGTTAAGGCAGTGCTTGCTCAAAACAACCTTTACCACCGTATTAGGAATAGGGCTCCTGGTTTTGGGGTATTTAGTGATTTTTAATATATCCCTTTGTATTTATTGACAATTAATTTTGGGCCATCCTGTTGGTATTTATCCATATGTAGTTTGTGTTCTGAAAATAATATAAACAGAGTTGCCAAATGATATATTTCCACATTTATTTAACTGATAAACATGCCCTCATACTTTGATTCTTGTCGAATTTTAGCAAATTAAGCAGTCCAATATACCAAAACACTACACCCGGATGTACATATCGCATTATATTCAAATTTATGTTAACTAATGCCTGTATTTAAGAAAATCTCATTCTGTTTTAAACTCCCCATGCTTTCTATCTGCTCAGCTGTTGGTCTGGAATTCACGAAGGACAATATGGAGAGTCATGCAAAAGAGCCACCATTATCTGTATTTTTCTGCTTTTAAGAATAAGTACAGACAGAAAACACATTGTTTTCTGTCTGTATTGAACTGTAAAGTTCAGTAAAAACGGAAAACTGGGAGCCTTACTTATGAAAATACAATTCTTGAGATGGTAATGTGTGACAAGCATGTTTATGTACACTTGTGTGGTAGTTGTTGTGGTGTTGATGCAATCTGTTTTTTGGTGCTACTCTGCTTTTGTGCTGCATCCTTGCAATTCTTAGGTCTCGCCTAGGCAGCGCATGCGCTTTATCTGGATATGGGCTTCAAAAAAAGCCCATCTTTTTCATTGGTTCCTCTTAGTGTCCTTTAGAAATGCTGGCCTTTCATTGGTGAATACACTTAGTAGTCCCTCTTTTTGTTCTGCCCTGGAGACTGGCCCTGCTACACCAAACCTTTCACTATGGGCCATATGTTGTTCTTCAGTGCACTACTTTGTTGCTCTGTACTCATTGCTGCCCCCAGTTCACTTAATCTCCTGTGCCTTTTCCACAATACCTCTGGCCCCTAAGCAGCTTCTTTGTCTTCTGAACAGCTGCTCTTTGCTCCCTCTGTTGGCTGCAGCTGCCTCCTCCTCCCTTCCCCCATTAAGGATCTGAGGAGGAACCTTTCACTTTAGTAATGCACAGCAATATTTAACCAGTGTTTATTTACAAGTAATAATGTATGAAACAAAATGTAGGTTTCTCTCGCAAGGACAGATGAGCACATACTACAACACTGCATAAATTTACCAGACCTGGAGAGTCACTTAAAATTAACATATCGTACAATACAGCACAGCTGGCCCGGGTCAGAATCAGTACAGGTACCCAATATTCAGGAACAAAAACAATAATATATTTGCAAGACGGTAGCTCTGGGCCCCACAAGGACATAACTGGCATTGCCGCTTTAATGGGTCCCTCGAAACCGCCCTCGCTCTCTTCATCTTGTTTCTTTCCCAAACTGTGATCAGCATTAAGCATTTGAAAGCGGGACTCCTGTGGTCTCCGTTTATTACTAATTGAAACTACGCTCATGGCGTCTGCAGCTATTAGCTAACTTTCAAACTGTTTGAGCTAGACATTTTTTTGGGTGATGTGCAATTTTTGCAGCAGTTGGAGAATTAAGTACCAAATATGGCAAATCCATAATTAAACGAAAAGTGACAGAAGGTGGGCTTGGGGGGGGGGGGGGTAGACGACCGCAGGGAGGTCTCCCCCCCGGGCAGTTTGGGAGGGGCGGAGGGGGGGTGGGTGTCACCACAAATAGCGGGCATTTTGTTTTGGGCTCTTTTTGAGTTGTAGCCCAAAGGAAGCCCAATTTTAAATAATTTGGGTTCCCACTCCCAGACACCATTTTAGGTTTGGTGACCTGGTGGCTGGGAGCTTTTAGCTTAGTGCAGTTTTTTAGTGTTGTAGCTTAGCTAAGGTTAGTTTAGGAAGTTTGGAATTTGCATTTGGCTGCGTGTTGCGATGTGATGTCAGGCGAAGATTATCGCGTGTTGGAGGCCCTCCGGCTCCTGAGTGAAGCGGGCCGGATGGACCTGGTGATTGGTGAGGTGGAGGGGCCGGCGCACGCCGCACGACAGGCCTCCGCGGGCGTTGCTGCGGCGATTGCCGCCTGTAAGTCTCCGAAGCGTCGGAGGACCTCTCCGGTAAGTGAGCGGGACGCCCGCGTGTTAAAAAGGCAGCCCTGGCTCTGAGTCCGCATCCCTTGAAGGGGGGCGGGTCGGGGGCATCTGGGGCCCCCAGTTGCGGGGACAGGAAATCCTCTGGGGGGCCAGGTGCTTTAGCGGTGGTCGTTCGCGGGCGGTTATCGGCTCTAGAAGGGGTGGAAAGGGCAGGTTCGGCTCCCGCTGGCGTTAAGCGGGGGCGGGCGGGCCGGGAAGCAGCGCTCGGCCTCCCTTTCTCTCAGGCCTGGGGCAGAGTCAGCGTCAGAAGGCGGGCGGGCGGGGGGGCTGTTTCTTTCTCGGGGGCTGGAGCGGGAAGTTATGCTCAGCGGTGAGGCGGGCAGGGAGGTTTCTGCCTTCTCCTCGCGCTCGCAGGCAGTCACGGGGCGAGATTACGCAGTGCAATTTGGGGGCGGGCCCGTGTCTGCGGCGCCTGCCCACGGTGCGGTGTATTCGGATGGGGTTTTTGCATTCAGGCACAGCGGCATTGTGGAACATGAAGCAGGGGGGGAGGGAGGTAGGCCTGGGTCTATTTTCAGCCCATTACTCTTTTCCCCTCCTCTGTCAGTAGGAGGGGAGCCTTTATCAGTGGGGGGCAGCTCTACTGGGGAGGGTGAGTGGGCCCAGATGGGTGGGTGGGGAAGCCACCAGAAGGCTGGCAGCAGCAGTGTTTATGGGGCTGGGCGGTCAGCCCCATCTCCAAGTTGGGGAGAGGACGGGGCCCTCAAGTTGGAGGATGGGGATATGGTTTTGGGGGCAGGAGGGCACGGGGTCGGTGGGTGAGAGGCATGCAGATTTGGAGCCAGCGGGGGGAGGCCCGTCTTGGGAGGGCCTGGATATTTTCCCCTTGTGGTCGGAAGGGGTCAGGGGTCTCGGACAGGGTGCACAGCAGGACCTTCCGTGGTCATGGGAGCGTGGGGTAGGCGCACGGTTGCCAGGTGTGCACGGGGCAGGGGATATGGTCATGGGAGGCGAGCGGGCAGGGCCTGGGGGTGCCGGCAGTGGGGGGAGTGGGGTTCAGAGTTGGGATACTGCTACGGCAGTGGTGCAGGCAATGTTGGAGTGGAGTGGGGAGGAGGAGGGGGATTCCCCCCCTTCAGACAGGGCAGTCGGTTTTTGGCAGATAGGGCAGGATAGAGGGCGGCGGGCCCGGGAGTTCTCTCCGGGCATGCAGGGGGCAAGGGATAGCCGGGTGTGCCCCAGCACATCAGTCCAAACTTTTTCTTTTCAGGGCGCAGATTGTTGCAGCGGTAGGGCGGCGAACGGCCCAGTTGCACCGAGGTGAAGGGAGGGTGGAGCCTTGCGCGGCGCATTCCGTAACAGCAGGGGATCCCGGCGCTGCCAGCACACAAAGGTCCGGAGCAACCTGGATGGCCCCAACGACAAGCAGAGTAAGGTGGTCAACCACGCCTGCGAGGACGGATTTTCAGAAAGGTCAACGCATGGGGGAGTGCTGGCGAGTACAGTTGGCTCCCCCGAAAAGGAGTGCATGATGGGGCCGTAAGGGCCAATGTATGGCAGGCTGGGTCCAGTAAGGCCCGTGATGTGGATATGGCTAATGTGGCCCTCTAGGTGGAAGAGCCGATTGTTTTGGATCATGATGAGGATAGCCCCAAGGAAGGGGAATTGCGGGATAATGAGGGGGGGTCCCTCTCATGTGTCTAGTAGTATTTTGCAGGATCCAGTGGCGGCGCTGCACAGAATGGCATCGGTGGTGGAATCCAGGAGGGTTCCTCGGATAGTGGATCACGCAGAGCCAGTGGCACGTCAGTCGGCGCCCGCTCGGGCACACTCCTTAGAGCCAGGTGCGAATATTAGACCACAGGCCAAACCTAAAATGGTGTCTGTGTGGACGGGGGAAGGGAGGGGAGCGGGGGGGGGTGCTGGATGGGAGATTACATAGAGGAAAATATGTGAGGGATATGGGGATAGAAACGGGAGATGGGGGTGTTGCGCAGGGCACTAAAGTGGATTGTGGGATGAATACAGAGGCGGCAGGAGGGGGCAAAGAGCCTTTGTAGAGTAAAGAGTTAAAAATTAAGAAACTGTCCTAAATGGGTGTGATGAAGCCTTTGGGGGCTCGTCTGATGCTGACAACTAAGGAGCGTATTTGGAAAGGAGTGTATGTTGAAATGCTGAAGCTACTCCACAGGGAGGTGCGGGCTAAGGAGGGTTCAAAAGAAGAAGAATATGAGTTGGGCAAGCGGCCTAAAGTGCCGTTAACCATAGAGAATTGGACGGCGGTGTTTTTGATTTACGCCAGCGTTTACTGCAAAAAGTTTCCCGAGCGCTGCGTGGCCATCTTTAAGTACATGGATGTCATTCGCAAGGCACAGATCATGGGGGGAGGATACGCATGGGCCCAATATGACGAGGAGTTCCGGGCCCGTATGGCTTGGGGCCCGGAGGCGAAGTGGGGAGAGTTGGACACTGATTTATGGCAGCATACTTTGGGGGCATCAGCGGGGGGTAAGACTATTTTTACAGCTAGCGGCTTGCCTTTGGTATACCGGCCCTTTCAGGGGAAGCCCACCCGGGGAGGGGTGGGAGCGGCAGCAACGTCCTAAACTGGGACTGGAGCGTGCTGGGAGTTTAATAAAGGCCTATGCACGAGGGAGTACTGCAGATACCGGCACAAGTGTTCAGTGTGGGAAGCGCCATCCCCTTGTTAACTGTTGGGGTGTCAAACCACAGGGAGGGCAGCAATGGCAACAGTCGGGTGCCACCACATCTGGCTCTGCCCAGCAGTTTCAGGAAGGCAGAGGGGGCAAGGGTCCTCAGGGTACTGGGCCCAAAAGTTCCTACGCCAGTTAAGCTAGCGAAGCTGAGTGAGGCCCTTCAGGGGTATGGGGACCTGGGGGCAAAGCGGGTGCTTTTGGAGGGGCTCCGGGGGAATTTGATTTGGGCTACAAGGGGCCACGACAGAGGCGCTGGGCGGATGACTTGAAATCAGCTGCAGAACACAGGTTGGTGTTGCAGGACAAATTGGACAAGGAGGTGCGGGAAGGGAGAATGTCAGGCCCATTTCTTGACTGGCCAACAGAGAATTTGATTATCTCTAACCGGTTGGGGTGGTACCCAAAAAGGAGCAGGGACAATACAGACTGATTCAGCATCTTTCATGGCCAGAGGGGTCGTCAGTAAATGATTTCATTGATGGGGAGGCTGCCTCTGTGTCCTATTCCTCAGTTGACGTGGCCATGTCACTAGTTGTGACCGCAGGCGCGACTGCAGAGATGGCAAAATGCAACAAAGTCGGCATTTCAGTTGCTTCCAGTCCATCCAGAGGATTGGGATCTTCTGGGTATCCATTTCGAAGGTAAATGGTACGTGGACAAAGCATTACCAATGGGTTGCTCCATGTCATGTGCTTTATTCGAATGTTTTAGCACTTTCTTGCAGTGGTACTTTACGCAGCACACAGGGCACACGCTGGTTACACACTGCTTGGACGATTTCTTTTTTGTCGGTTCCCCGGGCTCCACGGAATGCCAGGTAGCTCTGGACACTTTCCATGAGATCATGGACAAACTGGGAGTGCTACTGGCGCTGAAAAGAAAATGGGACCCTGCACAGCTCTGTCTTTCTTGGGAATTGAAATTGATTCTGTGGCAATGCGGGCTCGCTTGCCAGATGACAAAAAAGTGAAAATGTTGGACTTGTTGGACAGAATGTTGTCAAAGCGGAAAGTGACTGTGAAGGACATTCAGGTGTTGCTGGGTCATCTTAACTTTGCCTGCAGGGTGGTCAGGTCGGGGAGGAATTTTTGTAGACGACTGGGGCGGGCACTGGCAGGTCAACACTTGCCTCACCACCATGTCCGACTGTTGGCTGGGGTGAAGTAGGACTTACGTATGTGGTCAGTTTTTCTACACTCGTTCAATGGAGTGCCTTTGGCCAGGGAGGAAGATGTCCAGTGGGACGTACAATTTTTTTTCCTGATGCGGCAAGCAGTGACGGTTTTGGCCTATCCTGGCAGGGCAGGTGGTGTGCTGAAAAGTGGCCCCCACAATGGAAGGATGGGGGGGAGGAGCATTGCATTTCTAGAACTTTTCCCGCTCTTGGTGGCTCTGACATTGTGGGGTGAGGAGCTGGCACATAAGAGGGTCTTGTTTCGAGTGGACAACATGGCAGTAGTCGAGATCATCAATAGGCAGTCCGCAAGGGATGAGCAGATTTTGAAGATGCTGCGAGTTTTCGTGCTGGGTTGCCTCAGGCATGACATTGCGTTTCGGGCCTTGCACATACCTGGTGTGGACAATGACATAGCTGATGCTTTGTCTCGTTCACAGTGGGGGAGATTCCATGGGCTGGCCAAGGAGGCGGACAGGACACTGACCCCAATGACGGAGCATCTTTGGTACGTAAGCAACATAGGATGCTACAGTTGGTGGTAGGTTCTTTGTCAGAGCCCACTTGGGCGGTGTACGAGCTGGCTTGGAGGGATTTTCTAGCATCAGGTGCATGTAGACGGGTGGAGGTCTGGCGTAGGTCAGAGGATGTGATTCAGTTTATCCCAGACCTCATTGAGGGAGGCCTGTCCAAAGTGACCATCGCAGGGAAGTTGGCGGGTATTGCCTTTATGGGGAAGCTCCTGTGGGGTTACACCCCTTCCGCGGGGGAAGTGGGGAGAAGGATGCTTGAGGGCTGGGCTAGGGAGCAGGGTGGGGAGCATATGGCCCGCAGCCCCCTTTCCTGGCAGACCCTGGCACAGTTGCTAGAGTTGTTACCTGTAGTCTACAGGGATGATTTTGAGGCTTGTTTGTTTTCCACGTTGCTGGTGTGGATGTTTTTTGGGGCATTTAGAGTCTCCGAGCTCCTAGGCAACAAGGCCAAAAAGGGCGTGCGCTGGTGAGACATGCGGGTTGAGGGGAGAGGGATACATATCTGGCTGGCCAATTCCAAAACGGACCAGAGAGGTCAAGGGAGGGGGGTTTGGTTGGAAGCAGCCTTCCCGGTATCTACGTGCCCGGTGCATTGGACTCGGCATTGGGGGGAGGTGGCGGGAACCCCTGGGGATGATTTGGTTTTCCAGCATATTAATGGGACTAGGGTGACAGACTATCAGTTGCGTATGGTGTTGCTGAAGGCGTTGCACAGTATTGGGTTGGATGGGGCACAGTATGGGACGCATTCTTTCAGGATTGGGGCGGCAACAGAGGCAAACAATAGGGGTTGGTCCCGGGACGACATAATGCGGCTGGGGCGCTGGTCATCAGATTGTTTTCAGCGCTACATGAGGAGAGATGCGGAGGTGTAAGTCTCATTCTTTTTTCTCTCATTGCAGGTTCAGTGACTGGGCCCCAAGTAAAGGAATTGACCATGTGGATAGTGGGGCATTCGTTCATCAAACGGGCTCAAGTCCAAGCATGTCAGAGTTATTTTGGGGCATTGTTGGGGTTCAATGAGCAATTTTTCAGAATCATGTGGAAGGGTAATGGTAAGATGCTTTGGAGGGAGTTGATTCCTAGCCTAAACAAGTGGCTGGTAAGGGGCCATTGCCCGGATGTTCTGCTGATTCACCTTGGGGAGAACGACCTTTGCAGGGTGAAGGGGGTGGTTCTGTTGAGGGCAATGAAGAGGGACTTGGCTGCGTTGAAAGAAAGTTGGTCCGGGTGACACGTTTTGTGGACGGAGTTGGTTCCGTGTAGGGTCTGGAGGGGTGCGGTGAAGCCCAGGGCCATTGACAAGGCGCGCAGGAAGGTGAACACTGAGATTTCTAGATTTTGTTGCAGTTTAGGTTTTGGGAAGGGTAGCGCACAGAGAGATTCGTTTTGAAGCAGTGGAATTCTTTCGGGATGACGGGGTACACTTATCTAGGCTTGGTATGGACCTTTACTTATTGGAGATTAGGGAAGTGTTGTCAAGAAGCCTGAATGTCCAAATGCATCCTGCTTAGTTGGTGAAGAGTTTTCCTTTTTGGGGGGCAAAAAAGGGGGGGGGAGTTTTCTCCCCCCCCGGCTTTCTGGGTGGCGGGGGTTAGTGGAAGTTTGCCAGGGTTGGCAGAGATTTGTTTATCATTGTTGTAGTTTGGTTTATCGACAGGTAGGGGTAGGCAGAACAATTTTTATTTCAGTTACAGGTAGGGGGTGATTGACAGTGGTAAAGAAGCAGGCGGGGGGTTGTTTAACGGATTCGTGGAATTTATAGAGTTATACGTTGAGGCAATGCTTTGTATGGTTTGTATTGTTGTTATGTATGGGTGGGGGCGGGTTCAAGGAAATTTTAGGGGCGGGGTCCAGAGTTAGGTAAACGGTTTGATTAGTGAGGATTAGTTTTGTACGGCTGTTGCCAAGGATTTATAATGTTATGTGCACCTATTTCAATAAAGAGGCCTTTTACACACAGTTTTTGGTTTGTGGTCTGCTACCCCCCCTCACCACTCCCTCCCAAGGGAGGCTTGGGTGGGGTAGATGGCGGCAGGGAGGTCTCCCCCCCGGGCAGTTTGGGAGGGTAGGAGGGGGGGTTCACCACAAACAGCGGCCATTCTGTTTGGGCTCTTTTTGAGTTGTAGCCCAAAGGGAGCCCAATTATAAATAATTTGGGCTCCCGCTCCCAGATACCATTTTAGGTTTGGTGACCTGGTGGCTGGGAGCTTTTAGCTTAGTGCAGTTTTTTCCCTCCCTCCCTCCCTCCCGATTTTTTATGGTTTTGGGTATCCTTTTTTCACATTTTCTAGTTTTTGAAGTGGCTTTTTTGGGACAGGTGAGCAGGAATTGTTGGCTATGTATTGTCGCTTGGAACAGGTGCGGTGCGGGGGTTAGTGGAAGTTTGCCAGGGTTGGCAGAGATTTGTTTATCATTGTTGGAGTTTGGGTTATCGACAGGTAGGGTAGGCAGAACAATTTTTATTTCAGTTACAGGTAGGGGTGATTGACAGTGGTAAAGAAGCAGGCAGGGGGGTTGTTTAACTGATTTGTGGAATTTATAGAGTTATACGTTGAGGCATTGCTTTGTATTGTTTGTATTGTTGTAATATATGGGTGGGGGCGGGTTCAAAGAAATTTTAGGGGCGGGGTGGGGTCCGGGGTTAGGTAAACGGTTTGATTAGTGAGGATTCGTTTTATACGGCTGTTGCCAAGGATTTATAATGTTATGTGCACCTATTTCAATAAAGCAGCCTTTTACACACAGTTTTTGGTTTGTGGTCTGCTACCCCCACCTCACCCCTCCCTTCCAAGAATCACATAACTCCAGTGGCCTGGCTGCACTACAGAAACTCAAGCATCTAGGACTGGTGCCATGTGAGTGAGTTTGTATCGGCCCAATCAAGGAATGGAGCACGGATGCTGTGGTCCTGCTTTGATACAGTGGTGGTTCAGCTGTTTCTAAGAGCTTTCTATGGTGGCTTAGACGGGCACAGAGAAATACAGTAATTTGCCCAGGGTCACAAAAAGTGTTTGAAAAGAGAAGCTGTGATTAGAACGCACATCAACTGGTTCACACGCATCAAAAGTAAGTCCAGTGGGGCCCAGTCCATGCCAGAATTTCTGCATAACCGCTGGATACATGAGTGCCATTTAGATTTACTGTGTGTTAATTAGTTTTATGTAAACACCCACATTAAGCTGTTTTATTACTTACAATTCATATCCTTTGTTATTTCAAGTGCTTTATCATTAGACCACGTGGGAGCTGTAAAAACATACATCCCCATAGATATAAATGTTGCAAAGTGTATAGTACTCAATCCCACATTTAGCAAGCAAATCGAGTGGGGGAAGTGTGTGGGTGCAAGCTGTTTAACGAGACTGCATTCCGCTGCGGTACTATTGAGAGGCTGTTAGCTAGTTTGTTACCATGCAAGGATACCAGAACATCTTCAGCAGCGACTCAGCTTCCCGCCATCTGCTGTCAGAAGAACACGTCATGTGGGAACGGACTGTCTTCAAGTAGCTGCCTGATTTTGTGTGTGCGTCTAGCAGCACCAAGTGTGCGCACTGAAGTCTATCACCAATATCTAAACATCAGTCTGAACGAATGATTTGCTAATATGACATACAAATGCAAATCAAGTTCAGATTGCAAATGTCTGTCAACAAGACCACAATATTTTATTTAAGGCATTATGTTACAGTAGGCTACATTAATTTTATGGTAAATTATTGTGTTGCAGCATTTATATAGTACTTCACATTCCTGCCGAGGTCGTGAAGCACTTTGGTGATGCATGGGTAACTGTAAAGACCTTTTGAATTGCCTCGTAGGAAGGGTGTTGCCGCTGTGGGAAGTGCTTGGTGTAGCTGGTGAGGGTTACAGACATGCGTTGAACATGTAGCCCTGTTTAAGCACATGTGGAAAGGTGTGAGAAATGGTGCAGTCATCCTAACTTGTACATACCCTTCTCTTTGGCATGGTCCTTCTAATAAGCATCATGCGATCTAAAAATGTCAGGATTTTAGAACTCTCCAACATAGATCCTGGTTTAGGTATAGCCTAGAGAGAAAACGTTTTACCTGTCTGGCCACCCACATGCATTCACTAAAAATCATTAATAGAAATGCATACATAAATATATATATAGATGGGCTTTAGCTCGGCCTCTTTATTCATTGGTCTGTGACATTGTCAATCACATTTTGCTTCCACATACCTCTGCATAAAGCATTGAGCAATGGGTCAGCCTGGTTCAACCATTGGCTCTACTGCACCATGAGTCACGGTATTTTACCAGATTATAAGTGAGAAGTAGTGCACTTCAGTACCAGGGTTTTAGGGCAAACCTCTCCATTAATTTTGTTTAACTATTTTTTTATACGTTTATTTTCTTCTGCATAACTTTGCAAAAAGTGCATGTTTGCTAATGCTTGTTTTTAACCCAGTAATTTCAAAATTACGTGTTCTAAACAGCGTATCCTTTTGTCAGAGAACTTTATCTAATACATGCAAATTTGGGAGAGTTAAAGCCAAGCTATTCTTCAGGGGTGTTAATCAAGTCCATTTGGACAACTTCGCACAACCCCTGTGAGAAAACCAACTTGATGGCTAGTCTTTTAAAAAGATTTGTTTTCCTTTGAGTTGGTGGGTTGCAAGAGCTGCGTGTGATTTCATAGAATAACGATTTCATGGATGAATGGCATTAACCATTTCATAGAAACAAATTAATAGAATGTTTATTTATTTTCTATCGAAATTTGCTTTTGCATGAATATTTTTTAAGACGTGAATACAATGGTTGCAGGCCTTACTGACATTTTTGTTGGAGGTATTTATTTCAGTGCTTTACTTCAAGGTAAATTACTTCTGATTTATATTTTTTACATTGTCAAAAAATTACTCAGATGCTTTTAATTTGCTGATTCCATCACCACCACTTAACAGCATTGATCCCTGACCCCTTCACAACCTGTGCACACCTGCATTCCCAAAAAACTACCTGAACAAGTCAAGTAGACAGGAACCTAACCAGGAAGAACAGATGGTGTCGGAAACAATTTGATCCTAAAGGACACCGATTTAGAAAGAAAGGGAAGGATTATCTCTTTCTATAGTCCCCTCACTCACCAGGGTTTCCCCACGGTGACATGATTCATCATAGGGGTCCTCCCAGTCCTCTACGGACTGAGGCGTGCTACGACTTGCGGTGTTACGTAGGAGCACTAGAAAAATGTGGACTATGTGTAGTGAAAGTGAAGTAGTGGTGGAGTGGGATAATTAAAATAATCAGCTAGTGGGCTAAAAATAAACTTTATTAGTGCTCTAAGCTGAAAAAATTAAAACGGGGTAATATGCCAAGGAAACCTAACTGTAATGGAGAGGTGTGCCTAGCATATGTTCTGGTCAACTAGTTTCGAGCTTCCCCAGCTCTTCGTCAGGACTACACTGGGACCAGCCCAGTGTCGAGAAACTTGCCACTCCTAGTTAACCTGAATTAGGTGCAATAAGTGTGATGCCACAGTAGTAAGGCATGCGTTTTAAAAATACATACGTAATGTACGTCAGCACAATGGTTTAAGAAAAAGCAACACTGTGCTTCATGGTCACTGGAGGGGATGCGGCGATCTCGTACATTTGTACGTTGAACCCCGCATGCTATGACACCTACTCGAAGCCAAACCTCGTGGACCGCATTCCTACAGATGTGGTCTTCCAACTTATTAAGGCTGTAAAACCCTTTCCCAACTGAGTATTATATATTGGAAAATCAACCCTATGTGAATAACACTGTTTTCGTGAAATTTGTGCATCTTTGTTTTTTTTACTATTATATGATATAGCGTACACTTTTTTTCTACATGATCACTCCACTGCAAACAAAACCTGAGTAACAAACACTGTCATTTACAACTCCAATAGGTCTAACATTCACAAATGCGAGACCGATTGCATTGCAAATGCTTGTTTAGTTTTTTTCTAGACTGCAATGCTTCTGTTGCATTCTGTCTCTACTGTTTTGTTGTGACGTGCCATGTTATTTTTAATTGTGGTGTTATGTTATCTCAGTATTTTTAGTTAATTTACTTATAAACATTAACAAATGCTGCTGTATCTCCAGCCAGAAGCAGTGCATGCACTTAGTGCTCAGATGACAAGAAACCACTGTCTAACATGGTGTAGTAGCGCTGCTCCTGCTCTTCAACTGCTTAAGACACCAATCAGCTCAAAACTGTGGCAACGATAATGGGCGTCTCACATAAAGTGAATACTGGCAGCAGCCACAGTTTTAGACCTCAGTTTACATGCTAGGTTAGGATTTCAACTGGGCCAATAAAAATCAGGGTACCGGTTTCACATTCAGTAGGGTCACTCAGTGCATGTTTACCATGCAATTGACATTCCCCTCCCAACAGTAAGATCAGCCCAAGCAAAGCAGCACCTCTCAGAAAGCAGATTCTTACCGCCTCACAACTGGGGCCGTCCATAAGACTTCTGGGGCCCCATGTAGAAAGGCAATGTGTGAGCCCCTCCCAATTTACATTCATTATGAAATCACAGAAAACAACATCATAGGAAGAGCCATCAATTGTCTATTGTTGAGCGACTTTGCAAGAACTAACTTTCTTGGTGCTGATATTAGTAAAACAAAAACATATATATTAACAATGATAAAATAAGCACATATTTTAGATTTCAATTAAATGGAATACATTATATTAGTCACACTGGATGGAAAGGTTTGGCCTAGGTCACTCCAAATCTCTTAAGTTCAATCATATGTTAGCAATTTGTTTCCAGATTAGTGCATTAGCTGGGCCCAAGCAGCACAACAATATTAGTTCAGGGGAACAGTGCTAGGGACAGCAGTTAAAGTCAAAGCTAAGATGGAAACAATACTTCCAAATACGCATGCAGGCAGCCTGGCATTATTCTGTACAACAATGTGAGCAAGTCTACTATTGATCCTTTCCAGACATGCTCGCTCTCTGCAGTGACTCAGGTGGGGTAACTTCAAGCTTGGTCAAAAAGTTTAATTAGACTGGGGCAATACAGGTAATTTTTGGAAATTCATATTATTCTTCCTATTTGAAATTCCTGAAATATGCCATTATACCACTTTGAGTAATTCTGCACCATTCGCTGTAAAAGTTGATAGCAAATATACCATTCAAAATAAAAGTAAATTGCGAATGCACAGGAACAACAGCTGTTGTTTGCGTTAATATTAATGTATTTTGCACTATAAGCACGAAATTCGTCCTTGTATCCAAAATTGAAGCAAGGATGCATTTCCTTTTCAAATATAGCGCCAAATGATGAATTTGCTTTTACTGTAATTACACATAATTTTGCATATTTCTGCTGAAATTTTGTGTACTTAAACAAAAGCAAATTACTCAAATTTCGAATATTCCCTATACAATTTGTGGATAAATTAGTTAAATAGTTTTAGTTGTCAGGTTTTTCCTGAAATCCTGTAGTCACATAGGCACACTAGTAATGTCAAAGATGAAATTGTTTATGTTCTCTACTAACCATGACATTGGGTATGTGATGACAGGTTGGCTCCCCAAGCCTTCTTTGACTCTGCATGGTAGCTTGGTCGAGAAGTCAAGGACTAGCTGAAAGAAGGTGCCTCGAAGGGTGAGCCGATATCATAGTTATTATAGCTAGACTATAGACAGACAATTGGTATTTTAGATACAAAGGAGTAGCTCTTTAATAACGCCTTAGATACATAAAATGTAAATGAAAGTCAACCAATCGAAAATGCTTGAATCAATAGAGCAACACTAGGAATACAATGGACATAGATGGTTCAGACTATGTCTACTTTAACACACTGTATAACTGTTATAGTAAGACTTTACTATCTGTAATACAGAGAATCATTGTGGGAACTTTTTCAGGAGTGCTCGGGCAATCAGGTGTGTCTGCGTTCAAATTATGTCATCAGTGTTATTTATTACTGGTGTTTGGGGACGTAACCCTACAATTGCACCCAAAATTGAACACCAAGTACACTCCATTAGCTACTAACCTTCAGGGTAGCGAAGTTAAGCAGTCCAAGGCTTATTCAGGGAGGTTGTGCGGGGTTAGATACTCAGAACCCCACAGAACATTTAATACCCCCCAAAAAAATAATGGTCCAGCCAGTACTTTTAGTTTAAAAAAACAAAGATAATATGTTATTCTACACAGAGAAACAAAACTGTATATAACATCAGAGAACAAAAGCCATTATATGTTTCTCAATGCCTAAACATCAGTTCTGGTGGGACAGTTCCTGTAGGGTTTCTCTGTGCTAGAGCAATTATAATCTTGGGATTAATTTTCCTTGGGACTGTATGTGAAACTGTGAGTGTGATGGCCAACCCAGACTTAGCCATGCAAACATGCATATCCTCTTTCTCCCCAAGTGCTTTCTGACTGTCAGGTAGTTTTCGTTTCCTAATCTTCCCCCACCATTTGGGTGCACAGTACCTTCTTGTGTGTCTTTTGTTAGCAGGCAGCAACTGTTGCTGATCATCAAGCAACAACTCTCAAGGTGGTGTGCATTCACTTTAAAGAACGATGTGGCCCCCCCATGTGGAAGGCCTATCGGGGCTATGTTGGGGAGTAAAGGGGGTGAGCTATATTTAGTTTGATGCACCTTTTCCAACATGTTTATGCAATCAACAAGTAGTATGGGTACCTTCTGGGACTTGGCTGAGTTTTTCAGTAAGAGGGAAATCAAGGCCCACTGGTTCGGTTCCTTTCCTACCTTTCCCATTTCTTTTGTACCTTCACCTTCTAGCCACCATGCCATCCACTGCATTTTTCTACTTGGTAGTACACTTTATAGCCAGGTACACCCAAGCCACCTGCAGTGATTGGGTTGTTAAGCATGTCCAGGGCAATTCTGTATCTCCATGTCCCTGACTAGTTCTCAGATCAGGGAATTCAGCGGACGGAACCACCCAGCTAGGTCCCAGGTTGGCAAATTTACAAAATAGTATAAAAGTCTGGGAAGAACAATCATCTTTGTAAGAGTGACCCTTGCCATGATCAGCACCTTGAGGTTCTTCCAGAATGGCACAGAGCCCTTCAGTGCCCTGAACACTGCTCCTAGGTTCCCATCAATGACATCTGCTGGTCTATGATATATATGCACCCCTAAATATCTGAAACTGTGAGGGGTCAAGTAAATCCCCAATTCTTCCAGGTTAGATTCCATTACTTTCTGGGGCTACTGGGAATTCACATATCTCGCAATTGATTGTCCTAAGTCCAGATACTGCACAAAACTCCTCTAGGAGCTGTTGCTCCTTTTTTAAGTCACGATCCCCATTTCTAACATAAAACAGTATGCCATCTATATGGAGCGATATGACGTGGGTTCCACCCCACAATGGGATACCTCTGTTCACCCCCTCTGCTCTAATCACTGTGGCCAGAGGTTCAATTGCTATGGCAAAAAGCAGTGAGTTGAGGAGACAACCCTGCCTGGTGCCATGAAAAATACAGTATTGAGGAGAAATAAGATTGCCCATTTTAACCTGAGCTACTGGGTTGATCTAAAGCACCTCAATCCAGCGGGTCCACTTAGCTCCCAGTCTCAAGTGAGCCATAGTGGCCCTAAGAAACCTCCAACTGATGGTATTGAAGGCTTTCTTTAGGTCTACAGATGCCACCATCTCGCCCGGGTAGGTCTTTGTATCCCTCTCAACTAGGACTCTGTTTAGTCTCTGCAGGTTATGTGATGTGTTGCCTGTGGGGATGAACCCATTTTGATCTTTATGAATCTGGAGGAATAAATATTGGTACAGCCTCATTGCCAGAGCCGTGCGAAGTATATTTAAAATCAAGGTTTATCTTTGAGCGAGGGCAATAAGAGCACACCGAGTCTGAGAATTTTGCAGACTTGGTAAGCTGTACCACTGATGCTTCTCACTCTGACTCTTGCAGCTCCCCTCTCTGCAGTGCCTCCATATAGACCATAGGTCTTCAAAACTGTGGGGCGCGCCCCCCTGGGGGGGGGCGCTTCATTCTAGACAACAATGGTCCCTAGAAGGAAGAATTTTTGAGAGCGAAATGAATATAGACTCAGTCGTTACTATATTGGCTTGACTTGCCCAGCCGGGCAGAGGTCTAATATTTACTTTTAAACCATTTTAACCCCTTCGATGCTCATGACGGAACGGTTCCGTCATGAGCATCGGTTGAGCTGTGCTCATGACGGAACCGCTCCGTCATGAGCACAGCCCCTGGGGGAAGCGCTGGCGCTCCCCCCCTGGGGCACCGATCGTGCCCCCACAGATGGGGATGGCAGCGGAAGAGTTTCCGCTGCCACCCCCGAGCCCCCCCACGCTTCCTGGTGATGTCAGCGCGCACAGCGCGCGCTGGCGTCATCAGGAAGCGTTGGACGCGCTGGAATTCATTTCTTCCAGCGCGTCCAACGAGGAAGGTAGGTGTTTTGCTGCGGTGTGGCGGGGGGGGCGGAATTCCAGGGCCTTGAGGCATCGGGGGAGAGGAAAGAGTATTTCCTCTCCCCTGATGTCTCAATGCTGGGCATTCCTGTTCCACGATCGCGCACAGCGTCGCGATCGTGGGACAGGAATGCCCCCACTAGACCCCAGGGATGTTGTTTTCGGCCATTTGGGAAGCGACCCCTTGGGCAAGGGTCGCTTCCCTGGGGGACAATATTGTGACAGACTTTTCTGCCCCCCCTGGGGCAGATCGGTCCACTTTCGTTCCGTTTCTGCCCCCAGGGGGGGCAGAAAAGCCCACTAGACACCAGGGATGTCGTAATGGTGAATTGGGAAGCGACCTCTTGGGCAAGGGTCGCTTCCCTGGGGGTGAAATTTGGCAAAGACTCTTCTGCCCCCCCTGGGGGCAGATCGGTCTACTTCCGGTCCGTTTCTGCCCCCGGGGGGGGGCAGAAAAGCCCACTAGACACCAGGGAATTTTGATATATTGATATGGGAAGCGACCCCTTGGGCAAGGGTCGCTTCCCTGGGGGTGAATTTTTGCAAAGACTCTTCGGCCCCCCCTGGGGGCAGATCGGTCCACTTCCGGTCCGTTTCTGCCCCCAGGGGGGGCAGAAAAGCCCACTAGACACCAGGGATGTCGTAATGATGATATGGGAAGCGACCCCTTGGGCAAGGGTCGCTTCCCTGGGGGAGAATTTTTGCAAAGACTCTTCTGCCCCCCCTGGGGGCAGATCGGTCCACTTCTGGTCCGTTTCTGCCCCCAGGGGGGGCAGAAAAGCCCACTAGACACCAGGGAATTTCGATATATTGATATGGGAAGTGACCCCTTGGGCAAGGGTCGCCTCCCTGGGGCTGAATTTGGGAGAATTTATGCACAGACTTTTCTGCCCCCCCTGGGGGCAGATCGGTCCACTTCCGGTCCGTTTCTGCCCCCAGGGGGGGCAAAAAAGCCCACTAGACACCAGGGAATTTCGCAATTTTGTTATGGGAAGCGACCCCTTGGGCAAGGGTCGCTTCCCTTGGGGAATGTAAAATGTAAATGTAAATGTAAATGTAAATGTAAATGTCAAGGTACTTATAGAGCGCACTGTCACCAGACGGCCACCTTGCGGTGTCGCCTTTGCGGTTTCCTGGCGCTGATACTCATACCGCTGTGGAACCCCTCCTGGCTTTCCCTGTGAAGTGTCCACTCCTGGGCACCCCCAGGGTGAAGCCAGGCATCCTTAGCGCTGGTGGGGCCGGTGTGGAGGCTAAGCAAGCTATTGCCCAGAGTTGCAGTGTGGGGCCCATGATTAGAATAGGCACCGAGGCGAGAATAGACAGGTCCGAGGAAATTGAGCCCGAGCCCCGCCGAGGCGGGAATCGAACCCTGGTCCCTGGCCAGAACTCTGCTTCAGGGTCTGCCACTCTAACCATTGAGCCACACTCCTCCGCACAGACTTTTCTGCCCCCCCTGGGGGCAGATCGCTCCACTTTCGCTCCGTGTCTGGCCCCAGGGGGGGGGGGGGCAGAAAAGCCCACTGGACACCAGGGAAGTAGTGTAAATAAAAATGGAAGTGACCCCTTTGGCAAGTGTCGCTTCCAGGGGGCAATTTTTATAATATGTATTTGGCCCACCCGCCCCGGGACAGAGTAGCCTTTTTTTTCCTGCTGTTTTCTGCCCCACCTGGAACATAACGATTGACCATTTGGGTAGTAACATAGAATGTTGTTATGTTTATTGTTTTTTTTTGGGAATTGCAATAGTAATGTTTTTTTTTTTTTACTTTTTTGTTCTAGGTGAAGGCTTTTGCTCTTTTGAGTTTGCCGTGTTTCTGGCGGTTCTGCTGTTTGTGTAGTTTGGTAAGAGACTCTTTTTTGTACAATGTAAATGTGTTTGGTTTCTCTGCATGAATTGTTTTTGCAAATGGTGTAATAATAGCAGTATGTTTGTTTTTTGAGTGTCAAAAACTTTTTGCATTGGTGCTCGATGTGTATTTTGTTGTCTTGTGAGTAATGTGTTTTTTTTTTTCTTCTTTCTAGTTTAATATCGTTGGTTTTTGCTGTGTCACTGCAGAGTTAGTTTCTGGTGAGTGCAGCTGTCTCTTGTAATTGGATTGTATAGTTTTTGAGTACATTGATCTTTGTGATAAAGGTACACATTTCTTTACTTACTTGGTTTGCACATTGTTGGTTGTTGTTGACTTGTTTGTGCAGTCTTCTATCTTAGTAAGTAAAATGGCTAGCCGCAGGATGACTGCTCAGCAGGTTGTTGGTTTGCTGTTTGAGTCTTCCTCTGATATTGGTTCAGAGACTGACTCTGCATCTGAGGGAGAGGAGGCAGGGGACGATTCTGGCAGTGAGTTATCTCTCCGTATGGAGTCATCGGATGATGAAGATACTCTTAGTGCGGATGAAGTGCCTGTGTTAGAGGAGGAGACTGATGTGCCGCTAGTGCGGCAAGAGGCATCTGGGTTGCAGGCTGGGGCTGCAAGGCTTCCCGTTGGTGTAGTGCGGCAAGAGGCTTCTGGGCTGCAGGCTGGGGCTGCTAGGCTTCCCTTTGAAAGTGATGACCTCTGGGTTGCCCCTGGCATGGTGCAGCCGGCATTGCTAGAGTTTACTGGTGTTCCAGGGTCTAGAGTGAATACTGAAAACTTTTTGCCGGTCAATTTTTTTCAGTTGTTTATGGATGATGTGTTTTTTGCAGAGATTGTTGAGCAGACTAATTTGTATGCCGAAGAGTTTTTGAGGGACAACTGTGCCAGTCTTAAGCCACACTCTAGAGCTACCCGGTGGACTCCCACAAATGTTGAAGAGATGAAGAAGTTCTTGGGTTTAACTTTTTTGATGGGCTTGCTAAGGAAGCCATCAATGGCTTCATATTGGTCTAGCAGTCCCTTGATGGCAACGTCTATTTTTCCGGCAGTCATGACTCGTGACAGGTATTTGCTTCTGCTTCGGATGATGCACTTTGTTGATAATGGTTTAGCGTTGCCACGAGATCACCCTGATTGTGACCGTCTTTTTAAGATTAGGCCTGTCCTTGATCACTTTGTTGATCGATTTCCTGAGATCTATGCTCCTGGGAAACAAATTGCAGTGGATGAGTCTTTGGTGTTGTTCAAGGGCCGCTTGGTTTTTAGGCAATACATTCCTAGTAAGAGGGCACGCTATGGAATAAAGCTGAATATGCTGTGTGACAGTAGGACTGGATATGTCTCTAATTTCAGGGTGTACACCGGTAAGGAATCTAGGTTTAATCTCCCTGGTTGTCCGTCCACTTTTGGAGTGACTGAGAAAATTGTTTGGGAACTTGGAAGAGGATTTTTTAACAAAGGCCACCATTTATATGTAGACAACTTCTACACTGGTGTGCGGTTGTTCAGGGAATTGGCCAAAGTGGACACTCTTGCTTGTGGCACAATCCGCTCTAACCGTAAAGGTTTCCCGAAAGAACTTGTGTGTCAAAAGCTTGTGTGGGGACAGTGCAGTGCGTTGCGTTGCCAGGAGCTTCTTGCTGTGAAGTTTACTGACAGGAGAGATGTCTACATGCTGACTACCATCCATGATGAAAGCACTGCACCTGTGACTGTTTGGGGTCAGGTCGCTGAAGCGCGCAAACCTGTGTGCATTTTAGACTAGAATAGGCACATGGGTGGTTTTGACAGAGTAGATCAGAGGTTGGAACCTTACACTGCTCTTCGTAAGGCTTACATTTGGTACAAGAAGTTGGCTATCCATCTTTTCCACATGGCAATGTTTAATGCTTTTGTTGTGTTCCAGGATTCTTGCCCTGAGTCAAAGATGACTTTTGCTAAGTTTCAGGAGTCTGTAATAGGCAGCCTTGTTGTAGTGGAACAGGCAAGTGTTCCTAGAGTTGGACTGGTGGAGGATGTTGCTAGATTGAAAGAACGCCACTTTCCAGATCACATTCCTCCCACACCCGCAAAAGATTTTCCCAGTAGGAGATGTAGAGTCTGTTGGCGAAAAGGTTTGCGGAAGGAGAGTCGTATGTACTGCCCCGACTGTCCTTCTCATCCTGTACTGTGTCTCTCTGCTTGTTTTAGAGCGTACCACACCCGAAATTTTTTTGGGGAGGATTCTTGAGTGGTAAAGTGAACTGCCTGGTCTGTATTCTTTGGATAATTTGATTCTGTTTCAAGGTTGGTGTTAGTGCAATGTATTTAGTTGCTGATTTTCTGTTAGAAGATTTGTATCTATTTGCAATTTGTTTGTGTTTTTAAAAAAAAAAATCCTAAATGTGATGGCGGTGTGTGTTGGCTTGCGCTTGGCTGTTGGTGTGTGTGGACTGGCACTTGGTTGGTGGTGTGCGTGGAATGGTGCTTAGCTGGCGGTTGCATGGACTGGCGGTGTGCGTGGACTGGTGCGTGGCTGGTGGTGTGCGTGGAATGGTGCTTTGCAGGCGGTGTGCGTGGACTGGTACTTGGCTGGCGGTGTGCGTGGACTGGTGGTGTGTGCGGACTGGTGCTTGGCTGGTGGTGTGCGTGGACTGGAGCTTGGCTGGCAGTGTGCGTGGAATGGTGCTTGGCAGGTGGTGTGCGTGGACTGGTACTTGGCTGGCAGTGTGTGTGGACTGGTGGTGTGTGCGGACTGGTGCTTGGCTGGTGGTGTCCGTGGACTGGCGCTTGGCTAGCGGTGTGCGTGGACTGGTGTTTGGCTAGCGGTGTGTGTGGACTGGTGCTCTGCTGGCTGTGTGTGAGTATTGACTTTCTGCTGGTCACTACACACACTGCTAGCTGAGTGCCACTCCACGCAATCCATCAGCCTGTGTAGTTGCTGTGTCTGGATTGTGGGCGTGTGAAAGTGATGGGCCCTTGAATGGCGCTGTGTGCTGGTGTGAGTTTTGTTATGTGATGGGCCCGCGGCTGGCGGTGTGAATGGTTTTGTATGTCTCACACGTATGAAAGGTGTGTGAATGGCCTGTAAAGAGGTTGGTGCCTTGTCGTGGCTTTACAGCTCACGAGCTGTGAGTCAATGGTTCAGTTTCTCGCCCTTTCAATTATTACCAGTGCATTTCATTTCTGTGAAATCACTTACTAATACAATTGTATCTACTGAACCATCACTCACCCTCGTGCCAAATCCAACCAGTATGTGTGTGTGCTTGCGGATTAGATGGCTGTGCAGTAATATTTGTCTTTCTGAAGCAGGGTGTACCTTGTCCCTTTTTGGTGAATTTTGTAATGTGTTGCTTTTGTGCCTGGTGGTGCGAATGGTCTTGTTTGTATCACGACCTGGGGGAACGCTGGGTGGTGGTAAATTTGTGTGAGCCCGGTGATGCCACTACTTTCCCACCCCAAAATGTGTGAAAAAAGTGATTTTTTGAGCAAAAACTGAGGTTTGCAGGGGATTCTGGGTAAGGAAAGGTTGGGGGATCCACGCAAGCCATACCTCCCTGGAAGCCGCCGGGTGTCTAGTTTTCAGAAATGCGTGGGTTTGGTAGGTTTCCCTAGATGGCCGCCGAGCACCGGGCCAAAAACCAAAGTGACCCCCCTTGCAAAACCAGGTGGTTTTGCGGTAGGCCATTTTGATGTCGCCTCACTACGTTTTGGGCCCTTGCCTGCCGCGGGTACTTGGGCCTCCCACACAAGTGAGGCACCATTTTTACCGGGAGACCTGGGGGAAAGCTGGGTGGTGGTAAATTTGTGTGAGCCCGGTGATGCCACTACTTTCCCACCCCAAAATGTGTGAAAAAAGTGATTTTTTGAGCAAAAATTGAGGTTTGCAGGGGATTCTGGGTAAGGAAACGTTGGGGGATCCACGCAAGCCATACCTCCCTGGAAGCCGCCGGGTGTCTAGTTTTCAGAAATGCGTGGGTTTGGTAGGTTTCCCTAGATGGCCGCCGAGCACCGGGCCAAAAACCAAAGTGACCCCCCTTGCAAAACCAGGTGGTTTTGCGATAGGCCATTTTGATGTCGCCTCACTACGTTTTGGGCCCTTGCCTGCCGCGGGTACTTGGGCCTCCCACACAAGTGAGGCACCATTTTTACCGGGAGACCTGGGGGAATGCTGGGTGGTGGTAAATTTGTGTGAGCCCGGTGATGCCACTACTTTCCCACCCCAAAATGTGTGAAAAAAGTGATTTTTTTGAGCAAAAACTGAGGTTTGCAGGTGATTCTGGGTAAGGAAACGTTGGGGGATCCACGCAAGCCATACCTCCCTGGAAGCCGCCGGGAGTCTAGTTTTCAGAAATGCGTGGGTTTGGTAGGTTTCCCTAGATGGCCGCCGAGCACCGGGCCAAAAACCAAAGTGACCCCCCTTGCAAAACCAGGTGGTTTTGCGATAGGCCATTTTGATGTCGCCTCACTACGTTTTGGGCCCTTGCCTGCCGCGGGTACTTGGGCCTCCCACACAAGTGAGGCACCATTTTTACCGGGAGACCTGGGGGAACGCTGGGTGGTGGTAAATTTGTGTGAGCCCGGTGATGCCACTACTTTCCCACCCCAAAATGTGTGAAAAAAGTGATTTTTTGAGCAAAAACTGAGGTTTGCAGGGGATTCTGGGTAAAGAAACGTTGGGGGATCCACGCAAGCCATACCTCCCTGGAAGCCGCCGGGTGTCTAGTTTTCAGAAATGCATGGGTTTGGTAGGTTTCCCTAGGTGCCGGCAGGGCTAGGGTTCAAAATCTACAGCTAGTCACTTTGCCAAAAAAAGGGTCATTTTTCACTGCAAAACCACGTTGCGTTTTGCGCCGTTTCCTGTCGCGGGCACTAGGCCGACCTGCACAAGTGAGGTACTATTTTTCTCGTAGGACTTTGGGGAACGCGGGGTGGGTGGAAATTTGTGGATCCACGCAGATTCCAGAACTTTCCATCACAGAAATGTGGGGAAAATGTGTTTTTTTTGTCAATTTTTTACGTTTGCAAGGGATTCTGGGTAACAGACCATGGTGGGAGGCAGTCAAGTCACCCCATCCTGGATTCCCCTGGGTGTCTAGTTTTCAAAAATGTATAGGTTTGCTAGGTTTCCCTAGGTGCCGGCAGGGCTAGGGTTCAAAATCTACAGCTAGTCACTTTGCCAAAAAAAGGGTCATTTTTCACTGCAAAACCACGTTGCGTTTTGCGCCGTTTCCTGTCGCGGGCACTAGGCCGACCCGCACAAGTGAGGTACCATTTTTCTCGTAGGACTTTGGGGAACGGGGGTGGGTGGAAATTTGTGGATCCACGCAGATTCCAGAACTTTCCATCACAGAAATGTGGGGAAAATGTGTTTTTTTTTGTCAATTTTTTACGTTTGCAAGGGATTCTGGGTAACAGACCATGGTGGGAGGCAGTCAAGTCACCCCATCCTGGATTCCCCTAGGTGTCTAGTTTTCAAAAATGTATAGGTTTGCTAGGTTTCCCTAGGTGCCGGCAGGGCTAGGGTTCAAAATCTACAGCTAGTCACTTTGCCAAAAAAAGGGTCATTTTTCACTGCAAAACCACGTTGCGTTTTGCGCCGTTTCCTGTCGCGGGCACTAGGCCGACCCGCACAAGTGAGGTACCATTTTTCTCGTAGGACTTTGGGGAACGCGGGGTGGGTGGAAATTTGTGGATCCATGCAGATTCCAGAACTTTCCATCACAGAAATGTGGGGAAAATGTGTTTTTTTTGTCAATTTTTTACGTTTGCAAGGGATTCTGGGTAACAGACCATGGTGGGAGGCAGTCAAGTCACCCCATCCTGGCTTCCCCTGGGTGTCTAGTTTTAAAAAATGTATAGGTTTGCTAGGTTTCCCTAGGTGCCGGCAGGGCTAGGGTTCAAAATCTACAGCTAGTCACTTTGCCAAAAAAAGGGTCATTTTTCACTGCAAAACCACATTGCGTTTTGTGCCGTTTCCTGTCGCGGGCACTAGGCCGACCCGCACAAGTGAGGTACCATTTTTCTCGTAGGACTTTGGGGAACACGGGGTGGGTGGAAATTTGTGGATCCACGCAGATTCCAGAACTTTCCATCACAGAAATGTGGGGAAAATGTGTTTTTTCATTTTTTTACGTTTGCAAGGGATTCTGGGTAACAGACCATGGTGGGAGGCAGTCAAGTCACCCCATCCTGGATTCCCCTGGGTGTCTAGTTTTCAAAAATGTATAGGTTTGCTAGGTTTCCTTAGGTGCCGGCAGGGCTAGGGTTCAAAATCTACAGCTAGTCACTTTGCCAAAAAAAGGGTCATTTTTCACTGCAAAACCACGTTGCGTTTTGCGCCGTTTCCTGTCGCGGGCACTAGGCCGACCCGCACAAGTGAGGTACCATTTTTCTCATAGGACTTTGGGGAACGCGGGGTGGGTGGAAATTTGTGGATCCACGCAGATTCCAGAACTTTCCCTCACAGAAATGTGGGGAAAATGTGTTTTTTTTGTCAATTTTTTACGTTTGCAAGGGATTCTGGGTAACAGACCATGGTGGGAGGCAGTCAAGTCACCCCATCCTGGATTCCCCTGGGTGTCTAGTTTTCAAAAATGTATAGGTTTGCTAGGTGTCCCTAGGTGCCGGCAGGGCTAGGGTTCAAAATCTACAGCTAGTCACTTTGCCAAAAAAAGGGTCATTTTTCACTGCAAAACCACGTTGCGTTTTGCACCGTTTCCTGTCGCGGGCACTATGCCGACCCGCACAAGTGAGGTACCATTTTTCTCGTAGGACTTTGGGGAACGCGGGGTGGGTGGAAATTTGTGGATCCACGCAGATTCCAGAACTTTCCATCACAGAAATGTGGGGAAAATGTGTTTTTTTTGTAAATTTTTTACGTTTGCAAGGGATTCTGGGTAACAGACCATGGTGGGAGGCAGTCAAGTCACCCCATCCTGGATTCCCCTGGGTGTCTAGTTTTCAAAAATGTATAGGTTTGCTAGGTTTCCCTAAGTGCCGGTAGGGCTAGGGTTCAAAATCTACAGCTAGTCACTTTGCCAAAAAAAGGGTCATTTTTCACTGCAAAACCACGTTGCATTTTGCGCCGTTTCCTGTCGCGGGCACTAGGCCGACCCGCACAAGTGAGGTACCATTTTTCTCGTAGGACTTTGGGGAACGCGGGGTGGGTGGAAATTTGTGGATCCACGCAGATTCCAGAACTTTCCATCACAGAAATGTGGGGAAAATGTGTTTTTTTTGTCAATTTTTTACGTTTGCAAGGGATTCTGGGTAACAGACCATGGTGGGAGGCAGTCAAGTCACCCCATCCTGCATTCCCCTGGGTGTCTAGTTTTCAAAAATGTATAGGTTTGCTAGGTTTCCCTAGGTGCCGGCAGGGCTAGGGTTCAAAATCTACAGCTAGTCACTTTGCCAAAAAAAGGGTCATTTTTCACTGCAAAACCACGTTGCGTTTTGCGCCGTTTCCTGTCGCGGGCACTAGGCCGACCCGCACAAGTGAGGTACCATTTTTCTCGTAGGACTTTGGGGAACGTGGGGTGGGTGGAAATTTGTGGATCCACGCAGATTCCAGAACTTTCCATCACAGAAATGTGGGGAAAATGTGTTTTTTGTCAATTTTTTACGTTTGCAAGGGATTCTGGGTAACAGACCATGGTGGGAGGCAGTCAAGTCACCCCATCCTGGATTCCCCTGGGTGTCTAGTTTTCAAAAATGTATAGGTTTGCTAGGTTTCCCTAGGTGCCGGCAGGGCTAGGGTTCAAAATCTACAGCTAGTCACTTTGCCAAAAAAAGGGTCATTTTTCACTGCAAAACCACGTTGCGTTTTGCACCGTTTCCTGTCGCGGGCACTAGGCCGACCCGCACAAGTGAGGTACCATTTTTCTCGTAGGACTTTGGGGAACGCAGGGTGGGTGGAAATTTGTGGATCCACGCAGATTCCAGAACTTTCCATCACAGAAATGTGGGGAAAATGTGTTTTTTTTTGTCAATTTTTTACGTTTGCAAGGGATTCTGGGTAACAGACCATGGTGGGAGGCAGTCAAGTCACCCCATCCTGGATTCCCCTGGGTGTCTAGTTTTCAAAAATGTATAGGTTTGCTAGGTTTCCCTAGGTGCCGGCAGGGCTAGGGTTCAAAAACTACAGCTAGACTCTTCGCAAATAAAGTGTAAATTTTCAGTGTGAAAATGTGGTGCGTTCACCTTAGGTTTTGAGCCACTTCCTGTCGTGGGCACTATGCCTACCCACACAAGTGAGGTACCATTTTTATCGGGAGACTTAGGGTAGTTCAAATTTGTAAAGCAACTGTTATTACCTATTGATTGTTGATGCATTTCTCCCTTCCAAATGAAAGACATTGTGTAAAAAAAAAGTCATTTTGAAAAATGACCAATAATTGTCATGCAAATATGAGTATTCCCAATTTCGAAAATGTGCAAATATGCACTGTTTCTAAACTCTGTAATTTGTTCCCATTTCAGAAATACATAGGTGACTTTCATACCGATTTTTCCATGTATACATTTTCCCACAATAATTGCTATATACCCGGACCAAAAAAAAAAAACATTACAAAATGCTGCTCAGTTTTCTACTCTGGGTTCGTTGGGCTCTTGGTGAACCTACAAGTCCTATATGTCCCCACAACCAGGAAGGTCTACCGGATGTAACGGTACATTGCTTTCAAAGAGATGTCATAATTCGAAGAAGTTACAGGTGAAAACGTTGACTCAAAAGGCTGCTTTTTTCAACAAATTTTTAATTTTTCCTATATTTACCTGTAAATTTCTATAAAGAAACCTTGATGGATCTACACAAATGACCCCTTGCTGAATTCAGAATTGTGTCTACTTTTCAAAAATGTATAGCTTTCCAGGATCCATTATTGTTTTTGTACCCATTTCTACCGTTAACTGGAAGGAGGTTGAAAGCACAAAAAATAGCAAAAATAGGGTATGTCCCAGAAAAATGCCAAAACTGTGTAAAAAATGTTGGTTTTCTAACAAAATTCTGTCATTCCCTAAAAGCTGGAGAAATGGTGATTTCAGCCCCACAAACCCTTTTTTGATACCATTTGCAGAGAAAAACCCAGAAGCTTTCATTTGCAGCCCGTTTTTCCAATTTTTCACCCAAAATAAATTTTTTTGCTGTATTTTGACTAATTTCTGGGAACCCTCTAGGAGAATCCACAAACCCTGGGTACCTTTAGAATCCCCAAGATGTTGGAAGAAAAGGACGCAAATTTTGCGTGAATACCTAATGTGGTCAAAAAGTTACAGAGGCCTAAGCGCGCACTACCCCAAATAGCCCAAAAAAGGCTTAGCACAGGAGGGGAAAAGGCCTAGCAGCGAAGGGGTTAAAAACAATTAGTACAAACAGTACATAAAGTGGGACTCAAGCCTGTGTCCTACTTAGCCATGAGGTACAAGAGAGAGCGGTGAACAACAGGAGGCTCAGGCAATGCTAATTGGTTTGTTACACATGAGTATACACAGAATTGTGAGGAACAAATCGCAAAAAACACCTTTACAAAGAAATAAATAGCAGTTTTTCGTATAAGGTGTATCAAGGTGTCAACGGCGTTTCGAACCGTGGAGAGAATGAGCGGTTCATCATCAGGACATAAGGTACATGCCTGTTAGATAGAGCCCATTAGCCTAGACGGGTTTGGGTTAGGGAACAGAGGGTGCTTCTGGAGCGCTGCTGAATTGGCGGCGATTGGGGGTGAGAGCACTGCTACAATGGCGGCGGCAGTAGAATTCTTCGGGAATACCCGGTAAAGAATAGGTACAATTATGTATCTTGGACGGCTCGATCGCCGATTAGAAGCTGTGGCTCGATGGCGGAATCAGTCGGACGTGTATACGTCGCCCCTGGGGGGGCGCGTACTCCACCCCACCACTTCATCTTCCATTGTTGCCTCCAGGCACCAGTCATGTGTCTCAGCCATAGTCAGAGTGGAGATGCAGAGGCGCTAAGAGGTGAAAAAAAACAGCAAAGCTTCGTTAACACGTGAATGGTCTTTTAAAGACCTGTGAAGTACTCGGGTGCGGCTGGCAGCTCAAAAACTGTCTGTGTGTGTGCCCTGGAAGCTGTCTAATTCCGGGCTGACACACACGACGATGGGGGTGGGGGGGCCTGAGAGGGTCTTCGCAACTGCAACTTGTCAACAATATGCCTTTGCTCCGATTATCTCTCCTCAAATTATGTCATTATACTATGTTGTTAGAAATGGGATTTCTGGTTGGCTAGGGCTTGCGCCAAAGCCAGACAGAAACCACCACTCTAGTCAGGGCTGGGGAGTTACACGCCAAAGATAACCCCTGCTCACCCCCTTGGTAGCTTGGCACGAGCAGTCAGGCTTATCCCTGAGGCGATGTGTAAAGCGTTTGCGCGCGCACCCAGCAACAACACCCAAGGCCCACCACAAAGGAAACTCCACACAAGGTATTCTATAAAAATAGCCTTTGTATTATACACAACACATTAGATAAAAACACACACTCTACAATGTGCCAACCGGCACGGGCAGAATTTACAAGGGATTATATATACAGGGGACAGGGCCACCTGGACCACTGTCAGGAATTAGCACTTTTTAGAACATAGGAATAATACTGTAGTACAAAATAACATATGTAGCACACAACTAGTAACTACTGGTATCAGGTAAGTACCACCTACGCAACCCTAACCACCTGAGGAAAATATTGCGCAGGGAATCAGGACCTCACTAGCACCACCTGTACTAGGGAGAAAACAACCACCTAAGTATCACAATACCTGTAGGGGTCTAAGCACATAAACACATGATGCATAAACTACATTCAGCGGTGTAGAACAAGGCACATGACGCATAAATACACATTCAGAGGTGCAGGAAAGGAACAATAGCGCCAAACTCACATTAGCCACCACTGTGGCAGTCCCTAGGCCAACTGGCCTAGTAGGGGCAAGGACGCCCTGCGTCCAGAAAAGGCAGGGCGCGCCGGCGCAGGCTGCGCAAGCCAGAACACCGAGGCCACAACCTAAACGTTGCAGTTGCCCGCTAAGTGCTGGGCAACTGGAGAGATGCTGTGGCACACGTTGGAGCTTCCCAGGGCTCTGAACAACTGAAATGCCCCCTAGAGCCTCGCAGGCTCTAAATAATAATATGCCCCTTCGTTGGAGCCTCTGGGGCTCGAGAACCATGCGCCTCTTTGGAGCCTCGTGGGCTCTGAAAACGAATATGCCCCTTGGAGCCTCGTGGGCTCGAGAAATAATTGGGGGGCAACGTTGGAGCGGCCCGCTGCCTTCCGGGGCCGCTCTACTCCGTGACACAAATGCCCCTCTAGGCTGGAGCCACGTAGACTCTGGAGATCGCCTAGGTCCTCCACGCCGCTGCCCACTGTCAGGTGGGGCAGCGGAAATGTGCACTGCGTGCTCGAGACGGGCACCGAAACTGTGCCCCAACACCGTTGGGGAAATGCCCCCTACCTGAGCCTCTCTAGGCTCGAGAAGCACCGCTCCCCCCCAGGCCAGAGCCCCACTCACCGGGCCTCGTCGGGGGGAGTCTCTCTTTAGCTGGCAGTCCTTCGGAGTCGAGGGAGCGCGGGGTAGGCTCCCGCCCGCTCCCGCTGGCACCTCCTTTCGGCGGCGTTCCTCTTCCTGGCGCGGGGCTTCCCTCCGTCACACGGGAGCCCTGCGCCGCGTCGAGATGCTGGCGCCACTTCCTGCCCGGCTGCAGGCTCCGCCCCCGTCACGGGCAGGAGTGCCTGACTTCCGGATCAGACGAACGGGGCCGCAGCGGTGATTATCCCGGCAGTCAGAGGGGTAGGCTCCCTCGCGATAGGCAATATACGGCGGGGTGGGCACCCGCCGTAGGAAAATATTTAAATAAGCGGGGTAGGTACCCGCAAGCGCACCAAAATGCGGGGTGGGCACCCGCTTTGAATATAGCACAATAGCAGGGAATACCTACGTCGGGGTTCCCTCGCTGATTATCGCAGCGCTGCGCTGCTGGCCCCAATTAAAGCGCTTCTGGCGCTATAAGTGAATGAAAGGCGCTTCCAGGCGCCCTAGGGGGAAAATAAAGCGCTCCCAGCGCCTAGAGTAGGATCCAAGCCAAGTCCAGCAAAGTTCTTCCCTGCATGCAGCAGGGCAGGGGTGGGGGGGCAAGGCTGGACCCAGAGCCAGCTCACTGGGCCTCCAGGCAGGGAGGTAGTCCAAGTGGCGGTCCTCTGGTCCAGCAGCAGCAGCAGCCCCCCTCAGGTAAGATCCTGGCAGAGAACAGTTTCTGTGGGGACACAGCCCCATTTTTATACAGTCAAACCCTTTGTTCTGGGTTCAGGGTGAGGGGGAAAACCAGTCGCAGCTGGTTGGGGGGCACCCTTGATGTGCTCAGCCCCTCACTCTATTCACTGGCAGGGCTAGGGTCGTCAGTCGCACCACAGGGGGCGGGGCCAGCATTGTGTGTGGAAAACCCTGTCCTATTCAGGACCCAGGTGTACTCCTCCCACCCATCTAGCTGCTGATCTCCCCATTCACCACTGGGTGACTCATCCTGACTCTGGGGAATCCCTAGCCCGTCACATGACATGACCAGCCAATCACGCGACAGACACACTGCACACAGAAGTGCCCACCTCTAGAAGTGGCACTTCCACACTAGGTACATGCACGCCGCACACATCATCGCGCAGCATTCACTCCCACGAGTCCGCACATACCAAACTTGGGCCTGCACACCCCACGCATCAGGAACTACTAGGGACACATACACTCCCCATGCATTCCTATGGGAGGGCAGGCCTATCTCACCACATGCACTCAGAGCACGCACGCACTTTACCCTGGGACACAGGAAAAGTGCGCAGAAACCAAAAAAATTACCACACCAAGTCACCAATAAAAAGCCAAAAAGTCCAGGGGTGAACCTGCCAGAAGGGCCAAGTCCAACATATGTGACATCCTTTTAGCATTGGGAATCGCTGGGAATCGCCATGCTTTGAGGATTTACATGTGTGACCAGCAGTGCTCTCTGAATGGGGTGCAGCCATGAATGAGGGGCCCTTGCTGAATGAGGCAATGACAGGATTCTGTTGTCTGTAGTAATTCCGTAGTTTACTTTGTTTTTAATTCGGCCTTGTTTACTTCTCTCTACAATTACTAGTGAACTTCATCTCTTGACATGGTGGGTTGTGACAGTTGAAGGAGGGAATGGTGTGCCAGTGGCTTGGAACTCATGTGTGTTTTCCTACAGTCGGTTGTCCTACTTTGCATTCATGTTGGGAAATGGGTGGTTGCCAGCAGAAAAAATAAATATAGTGTTTTTAACCACGCGTTCTAAGTATCTTCGACCGTTTCATGGTAAACCTCAACTAAACAGGAACAACACAAACACCCAGAAAGAAAGTGGCTGTTGCTCTCAGCACTTGTGGTTTTGACGCATTTTTTGGTTTGAAATGCATCCTCGCATCCCAATATGGACGCAAGGAAGCATTTAATGCTAAAATATACTGTTAAATGACAGTTTTGAATTTTACATAATCATTGTTGTAGAATTTTGCATAATTACTCAAAAGCAAATGACGTGAATTTTGCACACCTGATCCACACTTTGGGGACCCCCTGCACCCAGAGGGTGTGTCCGTACTGAGACACTTTGCAAGTCCAAACCGGTCAGACAGGAGGTCCTGTATGTTTTTTAAGGCATTTGACATGGCTGCCGCCACCGATTCAGATACTGTCAGTTCGAACATGATGATAAAATCCATGTCCATAACATAGGGGACTGCTTATTTTTGTACTATCTGGGACATCAATATAAAGAGCTGGCAACCCTAATCGCAAGACTGGAAGTTTGTTGCAGGATAAGCACGATATTTTTTTCCTCCACCCTCGATCCCTGGAGCCTGAATAATGCCATAAAAACAATAGTTTATCTTATATCTCAAACCCTATGCCAAGCCTCAAATAACATGCTGAGTAACGTCAACTGTGTCTGGGAATGCACCCTGTATTCTGACAACTCACTCCTCATTCTCGCCCTTCTCTTTCAAACTCACCCTGCACTCACAGGGATCACAATGTACTCACACTGATCACC
This sequence comes from Triturus cristatus, assembly GCF_964204655.1. Lineage (NCBI taxonomy): Eukaryota > Metazoa > Chordata > Amphibia > Caudata > Salamandridae > Triturus > Triturus cristatus. Next base: position 504,496,686 of record NC_140587.1, read on the forward strand.
ATGCACTCATACCACCCGCTCACCCTGCTCTCACAGTGACCACACTGCACTTATGCCACTCACCATGAACTCACACCGTTCTCCCTCCACTTAGTTGCGGACACATCAGCACACCGCACACTCTGCACTCTCAGTGATCACTCTGCACTCACAATGCTCTTGCGCTGTTCACCCTGTACCTCACCCTGCAGTCACACCAGTTCACCCTGTACCTCACCCTGCAGTCAATCAAGCACACTACTCACCCTGCTCATGTGACACTTCACTCACCTGTCCCCCTCAGGTGTGCGATCAGTGTTAGGGCCAGCCCTTACTGGGAGTCTTAGTCCCCCCCACCCCGAAGTTTGGGTCTAGTTGCACCCCATGTTGCTTCCCACGTCGGAAGTACGTTTCACTGCAAGGAATTTACAATGGTTGTATTCTTCCTGAAGATTCCATTCTCTGGCAGGTAAGAGTGAAGAGCTTTTTGTAATATTTTTTAAAGCCTTGCTCCTTTATCCTTCATCCCACTACTAGTGGGAAGAGGGAAGAGGTGTGGCGCCGCGGCCAGGGCGACTGACTCCGGAATCTGGGGATCACGGTTCGATCCCCGGCGGAAGATTAGCCCAGCACCATGTGACTCTGGGCAATAGCTTGCTTAATCTTCGCCAACGGCCCCCAGCGCCTAGAGACCCTTAAGGGTGATTGTTTGTGCTTTACAAATGTGGATTATTATTACAAATGTGGATTATTATTAAGAAGGAGCAGATTTGGCATTAATGCCATAGGTGCTGACTTTGGTTCTGGGCACCCCGTTTCCAGTCCCGGTATCGGCTCAACATCATGTGATCCTGGGGAAAATCACTTAATTTACCAGTGACTTACGAAAAATTAATTTGACCTTGATTAAAGTTGCTGGTGCTTGCATGACATGTTCCAATCCCTAGAGCTGCGTCCACAAGCCTGATATAACAAATATTGTGAAGTATGCCTACCATCTGTTCTCACTACTTTCGTAGACCAAATAAAAAACAAAAATCTTGTGCAGCTATTTCTGAAGCTTTGGAAGGCAATCTTCTTTATAAGCCAACTATGCCAACACATTGACTCCTGATGCTGCTAGAAAATAAAGATGTATATATCCTCTTGAATCACTTATATCACATGTGTATGATGTAAATGTCCCCTAGGCCTTCTTGGAAAACTGTGGCTGGCCTCCTACTGACATGGCAACACCTGGCCATACTCCACATAATCATGGATTTTTCAATCATGTCAGAAAGCATGTTTTGTGGAACCCCTTTTACTGATATCTTGTTTAGGGGTAAGGATGTGGTGCAACAGCCAGAGCTGATGACTGTAGAGCTGGGGAACCAGGTTCAATTCTTGGTGTCTGCTCGAAATCCTGTGATTCTGGGCAAACCACTTAATCTCCCTGTGCTTACAAAAAATGAATGTGTGCTTGTGTAATGTAAAAGATGCTCCTGTAAGCACTCCAATACCTTTGGGTCATGTCGCACTATATAAAACTGCAAAAAATATATTACAAAATTTTGTGAGCACTCCAGTTTCCAGGTACTGCTCAAAACTGGAAGTGGAGCACAACCAAAGTATGGCAGAAGCAAGAATCCATCCACACATTGACTGTCTCTGTGGAGAAAAACAGGCACACCCCACACCTGTGTTTCGGGAGTGTTTCTGCTAATCTAGCCTACATTTTGTGTTTTATGTGAAAAATTAAGCACCAATGTAATTTTTTGTGCTAATTCTTTCTTGGAGACTTTTCATTTGAACTTTAGAATAAGCACAAGCACTAAAAAAACTTCAGTTTACTACACACTCTTAATTTATTCAATATTATTTGCCCTATACGACCTGGGCTCTGCAGGAGGGAAGGGCCATCAGTGATGCAGAGTACCAGCTTCCAGAACTTTTTTGTCAGGTGGTGGTGATGGTAGGGGGGCTCAACGTGTAAAAAGTATTAGATGGGGTGGCTCAGCCGACAGAAGTTTGAAGACCTCCGATATAGACTTTAACCATTCAGTAGGTTAGGAGACCAGAATGGTGCAGGTAGAATTGAGCGAGCAGTGCAGCTAACCCAGGTATCGTCCCTCTAGTTATGTTATTTTAATTGGATTTATACACCGCATAGCTACACTAGCAGGGTTTCCCAGCGCTATACTATCAAAACAGATCGGGGTACAAATTAGGGAGATGGTTCCTATTCCAAGAGGTTTAGAACAGACAAGGTTTTTAACCTCTTCCAGAAAGTCAGAAGGGAGTGACATGCCCTCAGATATATCTATAGCTTTGGGCCTAAAAAATAGAATGCACGGCCTCCATGCCAGGATCTCTTGTTTCTGGGAACCAAAGAAAGGTCAAGATTACTTGACCGCAAGGATGACTATGTGTACAAAATGACACTAGAGACCTAAGATAGTTATGGCCGAAATTAGATCGACATTTATGAACATTACACAGTTCTTTGAATTGGACATGGCGCTCTATAGGGAGCCAGTGAAGTTCCAGGAGTAGATTGGCAGTTCAAGAGAACTTTGGGTGATGGAGTAAAAGTCTAGCTGCTGTGTTTTCACAATCTGCAGCTGTCTGAGTAAGCTCTTCTTGACTCTTAATAGAGAATGTTTCCATAATCTAATCTGGAAATAACTGAGTCTTGAATGACCGTTCTTTGGGCATTGCTGGAAAGACAGACCAAACTTTTCTTAGGCCACCTTAGGGTGCCAAAACAAGTGGCAGCCACCTTCATGATTTGGTGACTCATGAATAGTTTGTTATCCAACCAAACTCCCAAGTTCTTGACCACAGGGACAGGGCTAGGAATAGTGTCCATCACCCCTGGCAACAGATGGGGACCGCAGAGATGAGGACGGTTGCCAACCAGCATCACCTCTGTCTTGTCCCTATTTAACTTAAGGGAGTTTGCATTTATCCATGAAAAGACGTATAAGAGAGCTGTTCAAGGCCTCTGTGCTGTTATTTTCTTGTGGGGACAAGGACACAACAATCTGAGTATGATCAGCATATGACAAGATGGTAAGGTCACACTTTTACATGATGTCTTACATAGAGGTTGAACAAGGTAGGAATTAAAGTGGAACCTTGAGGGAAACCAGATGGTAGCAGGTATGGTTTGGAGCAATGCTGGTGAGAATAGACTTGCATGCCCGTGGTCTCTTGTCTCTGAAGCAGTGTGATGTGATTCACCGTATTAAAGGTTGCACTGGGGTCCAAAAGAATTAGTGCTGCAGTGTCACTGGTATCCAGTTCCAATTGGTGACTAAGATAGTCTGTAACAGCTAGGAGAGCTGGAGACACCTGGAGTAAGAAGGGGAAAAAGGACTGCTAAGTGGTTTAACCAGGGTATGGGTAACACCTGGTCAGCTTGAAAAGATTTTAAGTTTGACAATATAGGATCCAGTAAATAGCCAGCTTCGTGGGTAGGATCATTGTTAATAAGTTGATAGTATGCTGTAAATCAACAGCCAAAAAATCCTCAATAAAGATAGAGCCCATTTTACTTTCCTGTTTATTTCCCCGTGCCTCAAGATTCTCTGTTTCTCCCCTGCCCGAACTACTTATTGTTGCTCCACCCTCTGTTACTTTCCTCCCCACCCACTCCTCTGCTTCTACTCCATCCCGACTGTCGAAGTCTTTTTATAAAACCTTTTTAAAATTTTCAGGGTGGCCAAGCAGTTGCATTTTACTTTTGTAAAAGTTACATTTCCAAGGTTTGTACAGTTTCGAGTATTCAATGGATGTAATTAGGAAGCACATTTTACAATGTAGGACTGTGCATTTGTGATATATTTGCACATTTTTTAGGTCTTACGTACAGCATCTTTAGGTTTCTTTTGTCAAATGATATATTGTGGACAATGCCAATACTTGCCATGGGCTTTGGTCAGATTATTGTTTATCGTTGGTTAACAACGTTGTTTGCTTATTATTCAATGGCTTGACTTCCTCTTGTATTTGCTCCTCAACTGGAGCATTGCTTCTTTACCATACTTTTAATTGGATTACTTGTATACATTCACAGCTCACATTCAGGAAATAATTTTTTTCTTTTGCTTTCAGCACTCCAAGGGAGTATATGTGTTTCCTTGTTGCTTTTCGTATACTCTTCCCCACTCCTCCACTGGCCCTGTTTTTGATAGCCCCTCCACATCATTACTCTCCTGCGGCACCCTGCTTACTGCCACCTCTTGCTGTCAATGTTGACATGCTCTTCTGCCAACCCTCCTCTATTGCTCCCCCACCCATGGGGTCTAATTTTCTATTTAAATTAATTTTCAGGAGGGCTTGACAACTGCAATGTACTTTTGCACTCATTTCTCTTATATTTGTTTTAATTGCCACTAATAGCTTCCACCATCTTGGGACAGGAAATTAAATAAAACCAAAATGGTCGTCATGTGCCAGCATGTTGTTGCATTTGCGCTTATACACCATCAAGCTGGAGCAGTTGTAGTGTCATGGGCTGGACTGTTCCCATGGGGAGCAGGGTCAAGACAGATTTGCATTGTTTAAACTGGAAGGGCATGAGAAGTAAAAAAAATGAAGGATTTAGGCCCAGATCTCTGTATTGGGGTGAAAGTTTGAAATGGATCAACATTCTGTCAATCAATTGTTCTTTTTGCATTTCTCACCCTGAGTGGGACGAGTATGCCCAGACGTGGGTCCCATGCTCTCCCTGGCACTGGAGTCAAGCTAGCCAGGCTGATAAGAGGCGAAACCCTGAAACGGGTCTCAGGATATTTGTTTCTGATCCAGGGAGGACCTGGCCTGGCAGCTCGGGCTGGACTGTTCCCATGGGGAGCTGGGTCAAGACTGATTTGCATATGGCTGGGTTTAAAATGGAATGGCATCACCCATACAACTGGGGTGAATGTTTGACATTGATCAACAATCTGTCCATCAATTTCTTTTTTGCATGAGGATGCAATTATGTGTTATATCATTGCTCTTGCATTTTTGTTGCTGTTTCCTTGCCGTACTGGCAATAACCAATGTTATTTGTTCTTTACGATCTTGAATAGCAGTGGGAAAAAGTACTAGCAATGTCAAAATGAGAGACCTATTGGCTTTGTCAATGCTTTTTAAAATAGAGTAGCTGTGCTAGTGTTTTTCCTCTCTTGCAAAGTTTCAAAGTCCTAAACAGAATACTCTCCACCAACTGTCATCACTACACAACTGTATTGACCCCCTCTCAACAATATATTATTTGCCCATACACATGCCATTGCACTACCACACCTATAAAGCACAATAGCATTACCACTTTAGAATACTACATTGCCACCTTCAAAAGTGCCCTGCCACCACCAATATCGCACTGGACCCACATAATTGCGATGCTACCATAGAGCAACCTCTCCAGTAAAGCCTGGCCCAAGATGTTTCTGATTTCAGGGCCACTTACTGAGTGTTGCATAAATAAAGGAACTATTGTATGTGTTAGAGCACGTTTTACACTACCTTAAATAACTATATGACTTGTTTTTAGTTATGTAGAGCCACCAAATCTGGAATTCGAGAAGCTGACACAAAGCAAAGCAAACCCCATAGGTCTGGCAAATAACTGAAAATGTCAGTCAGACCTATTGGGTTTACCAATGCTTGTCACTAATGGAAATATATAAGCAATAATTGGTGTATTATTAATGGAAATATATAGAAATAATAATTATGTAATATAACTAAACCATGCATATTTTCTATATGCATTTCACCTTGCTGAGTTTTACTTTGCAAGTTGGGTGAGAAGAACCTGCTTAATTGGTCCTGAAGTTCCTGAACCCTCCTAACAAGTATTTGCTCAATTGAACATGTTCCCTGAAAATACAGAGGTAGCCAATAATTGGCCAGTGCTGCTATTATCGCGCAAAAAGCCACTAATGTGGTATGGACATGGATCACACCCTCTACATTTTTGGAGAGAAGTATGTTGCATGGTTTTTCTCACCCGAAAGAAGATGGGGGTGCTTGAGTCAATGTCATTGGCCCTTGAGAATAAAGCTCATTGCTGTGGTGAAAGCAACATAGGTGACAAAAGAGAGTCCCAGCAAACAATACAGAAAACAGAAGAGGAAACGAATCCCACCTGTGCTAGCCGAGCAGAGGCTTGCGTTTGATAAAGCTGTGTAGCTGAGTCTTAGTCAATCTTGCCCCTTTTCTCCAAGAAAAAGGTCTTCAACTTCTCCAAACCTCTGCTTATATGAGGATGATCAGGATTGGGCACTAAGGAAGACAGAGCATAAAAAAGTTTCAGGAAAGTCTGGTTGTCAACAACAAAAACGTCTGCCTCATTTTGTGACCCTCTAATCCCACTAAGTCTTGCACCATATAATCACTATGAGTCCGATGTACTAAAGGTTTTAGTGTTGGCAAAGCCTCTAAGTCACAACATCAGAGGGTTTGCAACTGTGAGAAAGTTAATTCGAATGTACTAAACTCATTTTAGGGGTAGGTAAAAACAATTTCAAAAATATGTTTAGAAATGGGTATGAATCGCAATTTTGAAGCGGTGCGTTATGGGCATCCTATTCAAACTGTGATTCAGTACCATATTTTTCAGTGGTTTGTGAACAGAATTCTTGTCACAAGCTACTGATGAAGAAATGACTTTCAAATTGTAACCAATTTGCAAAGGGGCTTGGTCCTCTTTGGACCACTTCCCCTGTGAGAATGGGGGTTGTGGTGACCAGGCCTGGCTGGTCATTGGCTGCACTGAGGTAGGCCTCTGATGTGGTACGCAGCCAGCTACAAACACTCACACAGAGTCAGGGTGCATGGTGTGAGTCAAAAGACCCCGAGCGGTCTTGCGCATGTTTATGTCAACCTTCGGGAGAGCCCGCCCTACGGGTGAGTGCATGTGTGTCCTACAAAGTATAGTGCGGGCCCGGTGGCACCTTCACTACATCCCTCCAAACTTTTAGATGCTAGGACCTTTTAATATTGAACATTCAGTCCTGGTGCACATGGCACGCAAAGTCATTTAGTCTTTGGCTGGGTGCAGGATTCAGCCGAAGACCATACCTCTGGCTTCGGGATATGTTCTCTCTGCCTGTTGTTCCAGCATCTCCTGCCGATGACAAGGGGTTTGCACCCGGTTTGTCTGTTCGTCACCACCCGGTGACCGTCCTTCTGGACTTGGTGGTCTGGCTGCTTCGTGGGGTACTCGGACTTGGTGTCACGTCTTCTCCCCCTTCTTCAATCCCCATCTATTTACCCGTTGGTGTTAGGCTGACCCCCACCTTCTTGAACCAGGACACGTTTCGGGTGACCACTCGAGACTGGTGCATGGCAGACACCATGGTACCCTGCATGTTGATGACTTCCCACACTTCAGGCTCATGCAGAGTGCGATACATCCATCCCGGGTATCAGTCGTTCATGATGACTCGGTCACCTACTTGAACGCCCATCGGTTGTGCACAGCGAGCTTGGCTTGCCTTGTCATTGGTACCTTTCCTTCTTGCCTGTGCAGCATCTAGATCTAACTCGGGTGGACTCAAAGATGGGTCAGCAGGAATGCTGTCCCGAGGAACTCTCCTGAATAGCAGGTGCGCCGGGGTGCATTGGGTTGTGCAGTGTGGTGTCTGAAGATATGCACTCTGAAACTCATTTCCCTGTTCAACGCCAATCTTGAGAGCCCTGTTCAGAGTCTGCATGAACCGCTCCACTTCTCCATTTGTCTGCGGCCACTGTGGCGTGATTTTCCGATGTCGAATGGCGTAGGATGACAGATACTCCTGGAATTCTCTCCCTTGGAAGGGTGGACCGTTATCTGACTTGATTTCTTCCAGAAACCCCATCAACGCGAAGACGCGATCAAGCGCGGTCTGGACATGGGGAAAAGCTGTTGACGGCACCAATTCCACCACAGGGAATTCAGTGAGGACCAGGGTGCTCAGTCCATCAGGGAATGACCCAAAGTCGATGCTCACTCGGGTCCAGGGCTCTGGACATGGTGCTTCCGTGATCACCGGATGTGGTGCTGGGTCACTTCCCGTGATGTTGCAAGATTGGCATGCGAGAATGACCTCCTCGACCATTGTGTCCATGCCTGGGGACCAGACTTTGCTTCATAGTCGAGCTTTGGTTTTAGCCATCCCTTGGTGCCCTTGATGTGCCAGACGGACCACTCTTTCTTGAAGGCTCTGTTGACGGCACAGTTTTTCCTCCTCTGTCAGGGCACTGACCCCGTTGAGGAAGTGACGCCAGTTCCTATTCACCAATGTCACTTTGACTTTGGGCAGGCATTCGTCAGACTTGGTGGCTCTCCCGATGTCTGCCAGCATGAGAGCCTATGGGCATGCCTCTTGAGAGACCATCCAAACAAATTCTTCGGTGTTGTCCTAGTCTGACAGGTTTCCAGCTGGAGCAGGCGTGCCAGGATGGCGCGACAGGAAGTCTGCCGGATTGTTAACCCAAGGCCGAAAGATCACATCGAAACGATGGGCCTGTAATTGAACCGCCCACCTCTCGGTCCTTGGGGGCGCCAACCTAGAGGTGCTGGCGAAGAGGGGAACGAGGGGTTTGTGATCAGTGACCACTCAAAATTCCTGTCCATACAAGTAGAGATGAACATGCTGGCACGCCCATTTGATAGCCAGGGCTTCAAGCTCGATCTGCACATATCGCATCTCTTTTCCGGTCCACGCCCTGCTGGCATACGCAGTCGGGACCCAGGCCTTCGCTTCTGTCTCTTGCATGAGGACCGCACCTAGCCCCATGGCATTCACCACCACTTCTGTGCGTCGATTTGGATGAAAATACGCCATCACCTTATCGTCGATGAGGGCCTCCTTCACAGCATGGAACGCCATGTCTTCCCTCGCAGTCCAGGCCCATGGCTAACCAGACTTGGTGAGATTGCGAAGAGGCTCGGAGAGTGATGCCACAGTGGGAATGAACCGGCCACAGTATGTGGCCATGCCGAAGAAACTGCAGACCTACGTTGGAGACGTGGGTCTCAGAGCAGCATGTATCGCCGCTGCTTTCTTCGGATTGACGTGCAGGCCATCCCTGGAAAAGATGTAACCATAGAAGTCCACTGACTCCTGATAGAACGAGCACTTTGCTTGGTGCAGGGTAAGTCCACTTTCTGCCAGCCATCAAAGAGTTTCTCTGAGGTGTACGTGGTGTTACTCAAGTGTCTTCAAGAACACGAGGATGTCATCACTCAAGTTAATGACACCTTGCAAACCTTATCGCATTCTGAAACACCTCTGCTGCGGAGGACACCCCGAAGCTCAGTCTCTTGTATCGATGTATCACCACGTGGGTGGAGAAGGTGGTGATGTTCCTGCTGTCGGGATGGAGCTCCAACTGGTGGTAACCCGCATTGAGGTCGACGTTTGTAAACCACTTGGCCCCATTGAGGTCGGCCACGATGTCATCCATGGTGGGCGTGAGATGTCTTTCCCGCTTTACCACTTTGTTCGGAAGGTGCATGTCGACACAAAGTCAAATGGCTCCTGGTTGCTTCGGTTTGGGGGCAATGACCAAAGGTGACACCCATGGGGTTGGGCCTGACACTTTCTCGATCACGCCCAGCTGCTCCAGCTTCCACAGCTCCTCCTCCACTTGAGGGCGCAGGTGGAACGGCACCCTCCTGTGTCTCAAAGCTGTGGGTTTGACCGTTGGATCGATTTGTAGCTTTAACACCTTTCCTTTGAGGCACCCCAGGTCTTCGAATAGCAAGGGGAAATCTCTGAGAATCTCCTGGACATGCAGATCATGCACCTGGTTAGTGAAAAAGACCAACTCCAGGTCCTCCACCGTGTGGCAGCTGAGGAGCATCCCACGCTTACCTTCAGTGATGTGGAATTGCATGCGTAAGCGGCGCCCTTAGCTGGCGACCTCAACCTCCATGACTCCTCGTAGGGGTAGCAGCTCCGTCCCGCCGTAAGTGTATATTCTTGCCTTGGAAGGCATGAGCAGAGGTCGTGGCGACAACTGTTCATACTGGTCACTGTCCATCACATTTACTGACGCCCCAGTATCTATGAGTGCTCTCACCAATGAGCCTGCCACCGTGATGGTGCACATGGGCGGAGGCCGACGCTTCTGGCCTTCTTGACTGACAAATGACACTACGAAGATGTCATCGTCTTCCGCACCCAAACCATACCCTGGCAGAGTGGTGTCCACTTGATCCAGCGGGACTTCGAGCGTCAGTTGTCGCACTGTCGTTGACAGTCCACGCTGGCAAGTGGTGTTTGTTCTCGCTCTGCCTCCCCGGCAGACCTTCGCAAAGTGACTGAACTTTCCGCATTGCGAGCATGTCTTTCCCCTTGCGAAGCATCTCCCCGCGGGCGGGTGATCCAGCCCACAGTTACCACAAGAGCTCTTCTGGGGTGGCCTTCCGGGCCCTCTGGGTGCTGCTGGTCGTCTCTGAATTGCATCTACTCTCTCCTCTTTAATTACTGGGGGTCGGGAGGGCACGGGTTGCGACATCGGCCATCTTGTCCGCACGAGCTTTGGATAGCTCGTGAGACCTGGCGAGCATGAGAATCTCATGTAGGTTGATGCCTGGTTGTCGGAGAATCGGGCGGCTCAGCGTCACCGATCGGCACCCTTGTATAACCTGTGCCCTGATCTCCTCCCTCTGGTCCGGCAGCGTACAGGAGCTCACCATCTTTCTTAAGACGGGCGTAGAAGACATCTATGGACTCAGTTTCCCCTTGTCTTGCCTGGCGTAACTTGAAACGTTCAAAATCAGGGTTTATTTGTGGATCAAAATGCCTGTTCAGGGCTGCCACCGCCCCCATCGTAGTCGTCGTCGGCCCCTGTTGCAGGCAGCATCTCGAGCAAATCATATAGTTCACCCCCACCATAGCACATGAGGAGTGATCTTTTCACCCTCCCATTGGTCTCTCTCATACCTACGAAATAGTGGTCCAGGCGGCCGATCCAAGACTTCCACCGCACCGCTGCAGGGTTGGAGAGTTCGCTGAACGGGGGCAAGGGGGCCGCAGTGGCATGACCCGGATGTGGTGGCGCAAGCAGGGGCGCTGGCTGAGGAACTGGCGGCTGCGCTGCAGAGGCACCAGCTCCGTCCGCGTTGGGCAAACTCATGATTGTACGCGAGTGTTCATGCTGCGCAGGTGCCTGGCGGGCTCTTCTCCTGGCGAGATGCCAACACTATCCTTCTCCACAGCGTTGGGTGGCCGCGACGGCACTTGCATGCCGCAGATGGTGAGTAGGGGCAGGCTGTGTGCCATTGCTTGTGCCCGTGCTTGGAGCAGGAGGCGAGGGAGCGAGTTGTGGAGCCCAGGGCCACTGTATGCGCTATGCTTTCCTTATACAGTTACCAGCACCAGGCACGAGTAGGAGGTGCTCAGTTGCACTCGCCAGTGTTTATTTTCTCTCTGTGGCGAGGGGTGTGCTGCCACATGCTGGAGCGCTTTCAATTTGTGCAAATGCCCTTGCCAATGCTTGTTTTTTTTGCTGTTGTTCCTGTTCCTTGTGTCCCCAGGGCGTCCCAATCGCCCGTGATTCCTCCAGTCGCGTGGGGCATGATAATGCCCTGTGCTCGGACAACAGGCTCGACCACGAGACGGTGGGAGCGAGGCTTGCCGCTCGGGCGGGCGCACGTGCTGAGCAGGCCAGACCTCACCTGACTCACACGGCTCTGCTGGCAGTCCCGTTAGGCCGCATCCAACCGCTGCTGGACCTTGGAGTCCACAGTAATGAGCGTTTCTTCCACAATGATCTTCTGAGCGGGGTGGGCACCAGCAGGACAGCGCACCTCTTGCGGCCGTGCAGCAGAGGGGCGTGGGCACCTGCCGGACAGCTCACGACTGTGCTTCCGCTTCACAGGTGCAGCAGAGCGGCTCGCTGATGGCAGAGAACGCACGCCGCACCCTTCGATGGCATGGACAACAGCCGGAGCAGGTGAGGTGCAGCAGAGGCACGGGTGGGACCCGCCTCGTCGTCAATGTGGTGACCAGGCCTGGCTGGTTATTCGCTGTGCTGAGGCTAGGCCTCTGACGTGGTACGCAGCCAGCTACAAACACTCACACAGAGTCAGGGTGTATGGTGTGAGCCAAAAGACCCAGAGCAGTTTTGCGCTTGATTATTTCAACCTTCGGGCGAGCCCGCCCTCCGGGTGCGTGCATGTGTGTGCTACAAAGTATAGTGCGGGCCGGGTGGCACCGTCACTGCAGGGGTAGCAGGTCCAGGGGGAATCAATTCTCACTAAAAAATTTCTAAATAAATGATTTTAAGCGAAACAGGCTGCTTACCAAAATGTTAGAATTTTGAAAAGTAATCATATTGATGGTGGTCTGCTATCCCTTGGATGCCACAATCCCTGAGATTGTGGTCAATCGTAGTGAGTTGCAAATTGTGACCTGCCCAATTAATTTTCATTATGCAGGTCAGTCTGCCAACCACTACAATTCCTTATTTTGCAAATCAACCTATTAAGACATAGGCCAGTTTGCTAAATAAATTGGTAGTGGCAAACTGTTAGACAATTTGCAGTCACTTTGGTTTTTTATGCATGTCCTGCTACAGATGCAGACTTCGCCATGTAGCATTCTGAAGTGTCTTGGGAAGTTGAGCAAATACTTATCATAGGGTCCAGTGGAATCCCTTGAAAGAAAAACAGATGTATATGAAAAGCTCCAATGAATGTGGGAAGTTCACAATTCACACTGCCTACGCTTGATGAAAGAGATTTTGATGATAGCGCATAAAGTGCTATTCCTCTTTACCCAGATGTAAGATCATGAATCTTTGCCTCCTTGCCTCTAGTGTGCCACATACGTGTGAACGGAGTGTCACCACTGGTCTTTCATGCTTGTGCAATACACCTTCATGGAAAGAAGAGGATTGTGAAAAGGAAACAACGCCATCTGGAGAGTAACCTGCAGTCTCAGTGGCGTATCTAGAGCTTTTGCCGCCCAGTAACGGCAAGCGCTGGTAAGAGCGGGGGAGTCGACAGACGACAACAAGGGAAAATAAAATTAAAAACAAATAAAACATACCTTGCGCTTGCCGCCGTCACCAAAAAAGGACCGTGCACCCCTTAGCTATGCTACTATGCAGTCTGGCTATCTTGTGTGTCTGAGACCAATCATCACCACACCTGGTAGATTTCCCTTGGACGTAGGGCAAGCTCAGATGTACCAACATACCATTAAAAGTGAGGACAACAGACGTATTGTCACATTAATCTTTACTGAACTCAACGACATGTTTGTGTTAGACATGTAATAATATTTGTCAGAGACTCTGGGTTTAAAGGCATTCCCTTCACTCTTTCTCACAAGAGAACACCCACAAGAAATCATAAGCATTGTTTTATAAGGCTTTATTTGAAAAAAATCTTATAGAAAGCATATGTAAAATTATTACAGTAGCTATGATAAAAATGTGACGATTCTAATGTGCAGAGAATACATATTATAAAAACCGATAACATACTTCATTTTAAGAATTCTCTATTCAATATTTTCTTGCTAATGATATTTAGCACTAAAAGGTCTGCCGTCCTTATGTGACAAACGACATAGCATTTGTCGCATAGCTAAAAGCTAAAGGCAGACGGCCCGCAGCAGCCTGCAAGGCCAATTTATGTTTCTGAGAAGACAGCGTTTCATAGATTAAAAATGTTCCTTTCTCCCCATTATAACCCAATTTTATTCTTTAATATTGATTCTTAAAACTATTGTGAGAAAATGTCTTCGTGATTAGTGATATAACATTAAGGGAAAACCCAGGAGAAATATTTCAACATTTTACACATTCAATCTCTCTATACGCATATTAAAAAATACATTAAACAAATGTATTAATACGAAAACTAAAAGCACGTTATCAAAACTAATAATATATATACCTCACATTGTCACACAAGAATAATCATTTATATTGAAAAATAAGCAACTGTTTTGAAAGCGAAATAACACAGGAAGCCCTTAGGATCTGTTGGGCATTTTTAAATAATATTGTGGGCACATGTTCTATCAGCACAAAATGCATGGCAGGTTTACCTGCAAAAGTCTGGTTAGCTGTACCCCTCTATATACAGGATTAGCACAGGTATAGAAGTTTCCTACCCGGGGTGATGTTTATATAAAGAAAATGTACATAAGAGATTATATAACACTATGTAGATTATATAGAAACTATATGCAAGGTCTACTGGAATAATGTGATTCTGCGGCTGCAGATTCTTTTTGCATGATTATAAATTTGCCACATTTGCCACATATTCCTTTATCTGCTGCACGGTCTGCAGATTTAAACAAAGAAATAATTGCTTCTAGCTCAAACGGATCAAACATTACTAAAACATGGCAACATGTGTTCATGCGCAGTGGAATGCCTTTTGCAAAGGTTAACTGATCATCTTTCAGTTGCTTATTTCTGTATTTAGTTGTGAAATTGGTAATAAAGAGGTGAAATCTTTGCATAAACAGTATTACCATGTTTAAAATAGTAAGATCAAATTAGTACCACATTATGCCACATAATGTGCCTTTTTGCCGCATAATTTAGTCAACCCTGTCACAATATTTGGTGCGCCCTTGCTGTATAAGTCCAGTGGCCCTGACTATACGAGACTCATGTCATTTATAATATGACGTTTGTGTACACCTGCGTATACACTTCTCCTGTCACTGGTTCACTGTTTCTTATATAATATATTCTAATAATACCTTGAAAGAAGAGGAGATTGATACTACACGAAATATAGAAATCATATAAATACTGTAATTTCTTCGTCCTATACATTCATATCAAAAAAGGATATATAGCCAAAAAGAATATAGGGGCTGGTTAGAGTTTGGCGATCAGAGGATAATCCATCAGGATGCATTGCCCTGCCATCCCAAGTGACCTCTGCCCACCGTATTCAGAGCTGTCCACCCCAGCCGAAAACTCTAAACATCGGCAGGAAATTGCCAGCACAGCAGTTCCTGTCATTGTTGTAAAAGTTTGATGGATGGCTCCATCAAACAGGACGCCATCTGTCAAACTTACATAAAGTTTTACTTTTTCCAAAAACAAACTCCCACATTGGGAGTTTGTTTTGGAAAAAATAGAACTAATAGTCCCCACATCATGAGCGTTTTTTCCCAAAGTGTAGGTGTTACTATTGTTTTTAGGTCTCGCCTAGGCAGCGCGCATGCGCTGCCCTAGGAGGGCCTTTAGCCATCGGTGTTCACTTTTCAAGCCCTGCGCGCATGCTTGTGTCGGCATCCACCTACCTTGCGGGAGCGAGCGGCAGTACGCCACAAGCACGAGTGCAGTGCTTGAAAAGTGAAGACTGATCGCGCACGCACGCATGCACCCCTCCCGGGCTTGTTAGGTCTCGACTAGTTAATGTTTATCGCATATGCGTATAAAAAAAGAAATTAAAATACCCTGCAGGGCCAGACTTAACAGCTTTGCCAATGCTTGATTTAAAATGCAATATATTTTGGATTTGTATGCATCGCAGGCAGGATGGAGTTACAGATGACAGAAAAGTTTCTGGAGAAGGCCTTGGTTTAAAGTTCCTGTTAAGCTGAACATTGTTTTCCAATCAAAGGAAGGTGGCACTTCCGAGAGTTTCTGAACCTTTTAAAATGAAAAACTTGCACGTTAGATGTTGATTTGGTGCTCGATCACGTTTAGATTTGACCAATATACCAGCTAACTAGAATAGGTCTAGCTTCAACCGGGAACTGTGATGGTTCCAGAACTAATCGAGCTGCGGCATTTAGAGCTGCACGGGGCACACGTTTAAAGGTTTCAATGGCTTGGAAACTAGTGGTCAAAGTAAGAAGTCGTTTTTTGGGGGTGAGCACTAGATTGCCAGATCCATAATTTAAAAATAAAGTATTTATTTACACTAATAGCTTTCCGTTAGTTAGTCATTTAATTATTAAATTCAAAACCTGCATCTGTAGGCTCCCACAACGATCCTCACTTTAGATTACGCAGAGAGCTCCTGAAATCACGTCTCCAGGTACACTAGTTAGCTCTATGTTCTAATGTGTACATAATTCTTTAGGCGCCTCAGGTGATGCATTCTTTCAGGAATCTAGATGAAGGGTTTGGCAGTAAGAATGTAATTGTCAGTTAATGGCTTTAAAGCGCACGTGACTATGCCTGAACGCATAATAGACGGGTCCAAAACAATGACGTTGCTCTTTTTTGGGGCCCATACCGGAAGAGCTCCCATAAAGAGGGTTACATTTTAAGGTGTTAGCTCAAATAGCTAAAATAAAGCAAGAGAAATTATTCGGCGGGCAGTTTTTTTTTTTTAAAACACATATCCCAGCATGTTCCACCAAGGATGCACAAGGCGAACAAAAGAAAATAAACAGCCTGGTTGAATCTTACCCTGAGCATACCTTTGATGCCCATGTTCTGATCTAGACTAATGGGATTATATCTCGTCCTGACGCCCAGAGGTTTTACTCACCTCTGCGGGTAACTGTTCAGACGAGAGAACGGTCGCAATCCAATCAGTGACCTACTGAGAACTGGTTGTATAACTTGTTTTCCTTCAAGGGAGGCGCCCGACCAGCCTCTCAAACACAAAATTTGTATGATTAATTAAAAGTGCGTCATTAGCACATCAGAGAGCCCACGGAGCGGCACTGAACCCATGGGGCCCTGGCACACGTTGATTTATCACTCGAGGCACCTAGGCCCTAAGAGAAGCCTGCACCAAAGAATTTGCAAGTGGACCTATTAATCTAGACCTCAATTAAGGGCATCGAGGGGGCGTGGTACATACACACCAGCCTTTGGGAGCAGGTAGGAAGGAGATTTGGAGAATAAAATCTGTGAACTTTAAACCCACAGGTTTTATTGGGGTGGTGAGATTTTTAAAGGGGAGAAAGGCAAAATAATTGTTTTTTACTTTTTGTAAATATCAGGAGGATTGAGCCTAAATTGGGTAATCAAATATATTGTTGTTTTAGGTTAGCAGGTGTGGCTGCTTCTTCTCAATAGTAATTGAACAGACAAATAAGACACACAACATTAGTTTCTGCATATTGATCAACCATTGGTCGCCACTTTGTCCAAAGATAAATAACGGCCTACTGTTCACGATTTAAAAGTCCAATAAGGCCCGGTTCTGGTTCTTAAATAAGACTTCTAAAAATTGATCTGTATTACTTTTTAACATGCTCTTTCTGTTTTTGTTTACTTTATCAGTCAGAGGTCATTAGGGCGGCTGTAAAATGTTTTCTTTTTGCATTTACTGTTTATAGTAAGCAATGAGAAGTGGGGAAAAAAACACCAGCTTTCAGTGATTTTTCCCTAATTTTTAGGTCGAGCATTCGAGACCTCTTGTATATACTTTAGTATATACTTATATACTGTAGTATATACTTATATGTGTATATACTTTGTGGGCTCTGGAGATCAGCCCTAGGACCTGTGGGACTTTCTTTTTTCTATTTTTCTGGCACCTGCTTCTATTTAACTTTATTGATAGAAAACAACCAGCAGAGGTCAGTAAAATACCAGAATCACTTTAGCATTCTCTAGATTTTCAGTCCATAGACAATAATATTTTTTTCAACTCTTGTATTTTCAGTGATATGACCACCGAAGGCCCTGATTATATATTAAAAACAGAGCTTTGGACTGTACCATTTCCCGCTGAAAGGCAATATTTCTCTCCATGTGTTCTACATAGCTAAATACATATAAGGTCTCAAAAGCGAGACCGATTGCATTGCAAATGCTTGTTTTTTCTGTCCCTCACCATCACGTTTTACTGAGTGGTGACAGACAGCATACAAAAGCAATCCAACCACCCACTCTCAATAGGGCAGGCTGTCGGGTGGCAAGTTTCCGATCGTCAGCCTGTCAGAGGAGTATGTCGGCGATAGAGCCAATGTATGCTCCATCGTCGATATACTTTCGGTCTGCCCACCTCTAAATGAGGCAGTTGGACTGATAGTATGTCTCCATTCCCGTTGCGACTGAGTACCCTCTTTGCCAAACTTTAAATCAGCTCAATGGTCCTTCAAACGACATCATACTTGAATTAAAGTGATACTTATTACTCAACATATAGCTTTAAAAACGCCTTCTCAAGAAGACTTACCAAGTACCTTCAATAGTGCAATGTTCTACTTCACATGAGCGTAGTTGTGACTTTATGTGGCTATTTCAGAGTCCCTGAAAGTTCAGAAGTACTGTTACATTACTTCCTGTGATGCTTTAGGGTACATATTCAGTTCTTGGTAAATTAAAGAATAAATTCCAACTATCAAATCTAGGGCAACCTTTGCAGGAGATGGCTGCCAAAATCCAAAAGGTGAGCTCCAAATAGGAGTGATAACAAGAACAATTACCTCATCAAAGGCGACATAGTGAAGACTTTGGAAAATATTGATGCATCATTTGAACTGAGCTTTTATAGTCCATGTGTTCAAGATGGCGGCTGTAGGTTTCATACAAACTCTTGCAAATGTATTTTGCCTGTTTTTTATTTTTTTAGGGCAATAGAGCTTGTATTTCACAAGTTTTCCGGAAGGTTTATGGAGGCAGGTGGGCTTGTACTACTGCTTCGAAGAGTTTTTTCACTGATAACTGAGCTTTTATACTCATTTCACTTTGTCAGACTGCATGTTTATGCTGACATTAGAAAGAGGTAAGGAAACTTTATTTTGCGTTTTGCTATATGTTGGTGTTTATATGCAGGTGCCTGACAGTTTTCTGGGTAACCTGGCCCACAGCATGCCATCTTTATTATTCACAACTCATCTCTGTGTGTACAGTCACCACCTTGATAATTTGGCATGGAAACAAAGCACAAAAACATTCTATGACCCATTTAAACATTGTGAAGATGCCATAATATTGGTGCTTACTCTCCTGTGTTCTATTACTGAGAAAATAGTTTAATAGAATTTGTAAGACCATTCCTTTGGAAGGTTCTAAGCAGTCCCTATTTGTCCAATCTCAAGGCAACCGAGCTGTAGAGTACAATACTATACTTGGTTGCAAATCCACTGATGAAGAAAAATGCACAATCCATCAATCATACAGCAATACCTGATGCAGATCACGCCCTATTGCACAGCGTGGAGAAAGTGCACACAAAGTTCACTATCCTGGAATAATTGAATGACAGAGTTTATGAATGGCCTCGACCTACAGGTGTTTGCCCTGGATCTGCCAGCTACATCGGCAGTGCCCTGGCGGATGGCAAACACTTCAGCATGCTCTGCTTCAAATCATGAACTTCATAATGCGATCCGTCACAAGATTTGAACTCATTTCAGACATTTTCTTAAATACCAGAAACAGCTGATGATGCTTCAGCAAACTAGTGACCCCTAAACATTCCCTCATGCAGGAGGAGCAGATGCACTGGAGCTTCAGGTTTTACATCCTTTCACGCCAGTATGAACAATTCAAAGTTCTGAATGACTTTCTTGTTTAGAATGAAGTTGATGCGTCTGCCTAAGCCGTGATGCTGTTGTCTTCACAATGGGCACTAATTGAGTGCATCATTTAAATGCTTTCACCCTTTGAGTACGACATACCGACAGTCAAAAAGAGTGAAGCTACTCTGAGAAAAGTCAACCTAGTGATCCACATAGCCAAGATCAAGAGATGCATGCTTAGGAAAATCATTTGTGGATAACTATGATGAAGCTCCTGTTTTTTTGCACAAAAAGAGGGTAGTTGTTCCTTTAAAATTTGTCTGGGATGTATAGGAAGTGAGGGGATCTTGCTTATTGGAAAGTGTTGCCCTCATACATCCATGTGGGTGTCATGCGTCATCATCAGGCTTCGCTCCTCGTGGAGCCTTCGCTGCAATGCCCCATAGGCCCCACGTGAGGGCTCTTTAGCGGAGATCTTCTCTTTTAGTCGTGATGAGGAATGCATGTGTGTGGAGATACAGAAGTGTGTGTAGTGAAAGAAGGGGTTTAAAACTGCCTATGGGGTACTGAGAAATATTTTCATCAGGGCTCCCCTTGGCAGGGTTAAAAGCAGGTGAGTGTAGCTTGTCAGGGAAGTGTTACGAAGCATGACAATCTCTCGATAAGTGCTTAAAAGTTCCTGTTTTGTCAGCAGCCAGCTCTTTTACTATGAAACAAGTACCAAGCTGCACTTAAAAGTAGTGGCCTCTGAAAAATGTAGTGCCGCTTTACTGGTCCTCTGATAGGGCCAAGCACTCTCTATATGTATGCCCTCTCTGAGGACAAGATTGAATTCAAGGGTGGACTGTGAAAATAATGTGTGAAAGTGAAACTAAAAGGCTTCAATGTGATGGACATTAATGTAGAAATGCGTATTGAACTGTCCTGCTGTAAAATTAGGATAGATGCTCATGTTGAATGAAATAAGATAAAGTTTATTCCAGAGAAAGGATAAGTCCCATTCATCAGCTAGCTTCAGCCAGATTCAACTGACTTGCTAGTAACTTCTCAGCATTCCATTGCCATGGAGCTCATCAAACAATAACTTGAGCATGCAAAGAAAATAAGTAAATGAGCACTATGTTACACATCTTCCCTCCACACACAGAACAAAAAAAAAAAAAAGAAAAAAGAAAATCTTTAGGTTAAATAGTTCATATTAAAAGGTTCAATAGTTCATATTAAAATCCTTGAATCTAGAAGGTACAATTCTCATTCTACGTTCCCTTTCAGAAGAGATAGGAGTATCATTAGATGTAATCAACTGTGGCTTATCTTTGTCACACATCAAGTCTTTTTCTTTTAACACAACCACGCTATTAAGATTCCAGATGCGGGAATCTTCTGTCTTTATAGCATTTGTTAAAACGTTGACAACTTTGTGAGGCTTTAGAAACAAACCTGAAGCTTTCTTTCCCAAAGGTGCTCTTACCATGACAAGATCACCAACATTGACAACAGTAGATTTTACTGCTTTCCTAGAATCAACATTTTTTTTCCTAGCAATCACTGTTTCTTCTTCATTGGATTTCCACATGAGCTGAGAAGAAGAACTTTTTTTTCCAGATTCAGCAACATTTACCCAGAAAGGTGCCACAAGAGTATTGGGTTGTCTATTTTTTAGTAAAATAAACGGGGTACAGCCAGTGGTAGCATGTGGAGTGAACCTATATACTTCAACCTTTTTGTTCAATTCATCTTTCCAATCAAGTCCATTTTGTTTTGACATAGAGATTGTCTCTTTAACAAGCGTTCTATCATACCATTTAATTCTGGATGGTAAAGAGCACATAGTTTGTGACCAATGGAACAGCGTAGTAGAATATCTTCCATTTCACGTGACACAAACAGCACACCATTATCAGTCAGGAGAGACCCAGGCAAACCTTCACGTGTGAAAATATCTTTGAGAAATGCAATTACATGTTTTGTGTCAATGTTTTTAGTAAACTTGATCCCAGGCTACCTTGAGAACATATCAATCAGGACAAAAACATAAGCCTCACCACCATTACCAGAAACTGGACCCAAAATGTTGAGCGCTAGTTCCTGTCATGGACCTTTGGGGCGCTCCCTTATGACCATCGGTTGTACTCTTGGTTTGAGACATTTCTCGCTTAGAATACAAGGCATACAGTCTCTAACCATCCTCTCAATTTGAAGATCCATACCTGGCCACCAGTAATTGAGTCTAAGTCTTTCTTTAGTTTTAGACATTCCCTGGTGACCATAAAGGGCTAGTTTGACCAACTCTTCACAAAACACCTTCGGAGGAATTAATCTTGAACCTCTGAAGATTAAGCCACCACTTACAGAATGTTCATGCCTAACATTCCAATAATTGTCAACATTGCCATGAGATTTGCTAGACCACCCCCTTTTAATCAGAGAACGTAATTCCATAAACTCTTTTATACCGTCATGCTCAATATTGCAAACCAATTCATTCATATCTTCATCCTCAATGTTCACATTATCCTCCTCATGATGAACTTGTCTGGAGAGAGTATCAGCAATGCAATTACGCACACCAGGTAGGTATTCAACTTTAAAATCATAGGCCTGAAGACCCACAATCCATTTTGAAATTCTGCTTGAAATAGCATCAAAACCTTTTTTGTTGAACACTTCACACAAAGGTTTATGATCGCTTCTCACCGTGAATTTTGTGCCCCAAAGTAAATTTTTAAGCTTCTTAATGGCCCAATGAGCCTCCAGAGCTTCTCTATCTATTACTGAGTATCTGAGTTCAGCACCCTTTAAACTACGAGAGAGAAATAAGATTACATTTACAGTTTCACTATTCTCCTGCTGTAAAACAGCACCAAGACCCTTCATACTGGCGTCACTGATCAGGACAGAGTTCAACGGGGGATCAAAGCTTCTGAGTTTTGGCGTTTTCTTAAGAGAAGTTTTTAAACCAACAAATTCATTTTCACACAAATCAGACCAGTTGAAATCAACACCTTTGCACAATAAACCCCTTATGTTAAGTTTTTTTCTCCAAAACCTTTGAAATGAAATGAAAATGAAATGAAATGAAATGAAAAAAAGTATTTAATAAAGCGCACTGCGGCCAAGCGGCTTCCTGGCGCTAGGGACCTGATCAGAACTCACAAGATCAGCTCGAAGGACTAGGAGGGGAACGCCTGGGAGAAAAGAAAAGTTTTGAGGGCCTTGCGGAAGTGAGAATAGATGGGAATAGAGCGAATAGAGAGGGGAAGACTATTCCAGAGCTGAGGGGCCAGGACTGAGAACCGCGTGCCACCCGTTCTGGATTTATGAAAGCGGGGAATGTGCAAAAGAGACAGAGAGGAAGAACGAAGAGTGCGACATGGAGCATACGAGGAGATAAGAGAAGTGATGAAGAGAGGAGCAGAACGGGAATGAGCCTGAAAGGCTAGGCAGGCCAATTTGAAAGAAGATCTAAAGCGGACAGGGAGCCAGTGAAGAGTCTTAAGCGCAGGAGTGATATGAGAGGATTTAGGGAGGGAAAGAATAAGTCGGGCAGCTTGATTTTGAATGGCCTGAAGTCTGCGGGATTCAAAGGCGGGAATGCCCACATACAGACCATTTCCATAGTCGAGGCGGGAGATGACAAGGGCCAAGACTATGGTTTTAAGTGCATCAGTAGAAAAGAACCGAGAGATCTTCCGAATAAGACGGAGGGACAAAAAACAAGAAGATACAACAGAGCTAATCTGGCTGTGCATTGAAAGGTCGTGACTGACTTTGATACCAAGAGTACGAACAGAGGCGACAGGCAAGGGAGGGGGACCGAAAGAAAGGGGCCAGTGTGCGGGAGACCAAGGACTGGAGGGACCACCGGTGAGGACAAGTTCCGTCTTGTCCGGATTGAGTTTTAGGTGATTGGCACTCATCCACTCAGAAATAAAAACTAGGGTAGAACAGAACTTAGGAAGAGAATCAGGGGAAGAGGACCGATCGAAGATGAGTTGAAGGTCATCTGCGTAGTTGTACACAGAGACCCCCAGCTCAAGAAGAGATGTAATAAGAGGTTGGATATAGAGGTTGAAAAGAAGGGGGGAAAGAGAAGAGCCCTGGGGAACACCACAAGTGACCGGACGGGAGGGGGTGGAAAAGCCGGAAAGATGAACCGCCTGGGATCTCTCACGAAGAAAGGACGCGAGCCAAGAAAAGGCCACGCCCCGAATACCGGCTGATCTGACACGGTCGAGAAGGATGGAATGGTCGACCGTGTCAAACGCAGCGGATAAATCGAGGAGAACCAAGGCTTGGGGAAGGTTAAGATCGGCTTTTCCCTTTATTTCGTCCAAAACCGCGAGAGCCACCGACTCCGTGGAGTGGCCCGGGCGGAAGCCCGCCTGATGGGATGCCAATAGGCCGTTCTCCTCAACGTAAGTGGAGAGGCAGGAGGTGACATGGGCTTCCAGGATTTTACCAAGGTATGGAAGAAGGGAAATAGGTCGAAAATTAGAAGGAAGAGAGGGATCCAGACCGGTTTTTTTTAAGATGGGAAAGACTATGGCAGATTTGAAAGAAGAGGGAACTAATCCAGAGGCCAGAGAAGAATTGAGAAGAGCAAGAGGAGGGGCGGGGCAGTTAGTAAAGAGAATTTTGAGAATACGGGCTGGCGCGCAGTCCGCAGGAGAACCAGACATAACTTTAGCTAGGAGTTTAAAAAATAATTCAAGGGAGATGGGAGAGAAAGAGGCAAAGGAAGAACGAGGAGGGGAAGGAAGACAGGTGGAGCTAGGTTGAGCCACTGTGGGAATGTTGGCTTTGATCTTCAGAATCTTGTCTATAAAGAAATCATTGAGTGATGAGCAGAGGGACTGTGAGGGGAGAAGACTAGGGGTGGAGCGATCAGAGGTGGCAAGATTGTGGACCAGGGAAAAAAATTCCCGAGATTTATTGGCGGCAAGAGCCACTCTCTCAGTAAAGTATGAAGTTTTTGCCGCTAAGATCGCCTTTTTGTATTCTTTAAGGAGTGATTTGTATTTAGCGCGCAGAGAGGAGCTGTAATTCCGTCTCCAGTGGCGTTCCGCCCTCCTGAGGTCGAGTTTAAGTGCTTTTAGCTCTGGGGAAACCCATTTGTGCGCGTCGTAAGGACGGACCGCTTTGACCTTACTAAGCGGGGCAACTAGGTCACAGGAGGAAGAAAGCCAGGTGTTAACAATCTCGGCCTGAGATTCCAAAGGAAGATCATTGAGAGCCGGGGCAGAGGAAGCCAAAGTGAGAGAGAGGGAATCAAGGTCAACCTGATTCCAATTGCGGGCTAAGCGGTTTTTAGGAAGAGAAAGCTTGTCAACCGCACCCAAGTGAATAGAAAAGGAAATGATGGAATGGTCCGACCAGACACAGGGGAGAATAGAAGGGGATGAAATAACCGAGCGAGTATACCAAATTTGGTCCAAAATGTGTCCTTGAACATGGGTGGGAGCTGTGACGTGAGATATGAAATTCAGACAGTGAAGAGTGGCAGAGAAATCTTTGGAGTGAGAGTCTTCCCTAGTATCTCCCGGCCAAAAATTAAAATCGCCGAGCAGGAGAACAGAGGAGTTATTGACCACCAAAGTGGCCAATAAGTCCTGGAGGGAAGCGACAAAAGAGGGCATGGATTGGGGGGGGTGATATACAAGAACAACAGTAAGAGGGGCAGAGAGATTAATTGAACGGGCCACCAAGTAGTCCGCATTGGGTATTGGAGGGTAGGTAAGAAGTTGAAATTTAAGAGATGACCGAATGATCATCGCCACACCTCCCCCAGCCTTGCCAGCCGGACGGTCAGCTCGAAGAGCATAATAGGAATCGGGGAGGATAGCCAAAAGATCAGGTAGGGAAGCAGAGGAAAACCAGGTTTCAGTCAGAAACAGAAAATCGGGGGAATCCGTGGACAGGAGGTTGAAAAGTGCTAACTGGTGTTTAACTGCCGAGCGGTTGTTAAGAAGGTGGGCGGAGGCAAGAGTAGGAACAGGAAGGGAACGAGGGGTGGGGAGGGAGTCGGAGGAGCGGGGAATGGGGCAATGAGTGATGGGTACAGGATGGGAAGGGGGAGAGAAAAAGATACCATGGGAATCCAAATGTTGGAGTAACGAGAGGGAAGGAGGGAGGGGGGACGACAGAGCAGTGAGTTGGGCTGCAGTATAAACCAATGTAGGAGTAGTATGTATAGCCCCTAGTCCCGGCCCGTCGCGGACGGGCGCAGACGGGCTTAACTTAGGCGCAACTTTGGCGCGCCTTCGTCGCGCCCGCTGCGCTCGTCCGCTGCGCTGCCGAGGGTGGGTGGCCATATTATAGGGACACATGAGGGGGGATGGTCAGTGGGCGTGGCGGGGGGTGGAGGAGCCAGAGAGCTGCAACGCGGCACCCAGACCCGCCCAAGATGGAAGGCCAGCCCGTCTCGCACCGAGAGCCAGGTGAGGAGGGGACGGTCAGCAGCGGCGGTCTGGGGCGCGTGCAAGGGACGAGGCAGCGATCCAGGAGCACTATGGCAGGAGCGCGGAAGGTACAAGTGCAGACAGGCAAGGTTAAAAAGACTAGCAGTCTCGTAAAAGCAAAGCGTCGCTCCCGGAGGTGCTTCGGGAGATCAGGAAGTTGATACAGGAATGGGCGTGCTATCAGCCGTCAGCCTGAAGTACTTTGCCGGGGGGGAGGAGCCAGAGAGCTGCAACGCAGCACCCAGACCCGCCCAAGATGGAAGGCCAGCCCGTCTCGCACCGAGAGCCAGGTAAGGAGGGGGCGGTCAGCAGCGGCGGTCTGGGGCACGTGCAAGGGACGAGGCAGCGATCCAGGAGCGCTATGGCAGGAGCGCGGAAGGTACAAGTGCAGACAGGCAAGGTTAAAAAGACTAGCAGTCTCGTAAAAGCAAAGCGTCGCTCCCGGAGGTGCTTCGGGAGATCAGGAAGTTGATGCAGGAATGGGCGTGCTATCAGCCGTCAGCCTGAAGTACTTTGCCGGGGGGGAGGAGCCAGAGAGCTGCAACGCGGCACCCAGACCCGCCCAAGATGGAAGGCCAGCCCGTCTCGCACCGAGAGCCAGGTGAAACCTTTCACAAATTTACTATAGTACTCAGTCATCCCAAGAACTTTCATTACTTCTTCTTTATTGGTGGGAGAGGCTAAGTTCTGTATGGTCTCAATCAATTCACGTTTCAGTTCAACACAGTTACCTGATATTGTGTGCCCTAAATAGTCAATAGAGGATTTCTTGAATTTACATTTTTCTAATCTGACAGTGAGATTATGCTGATTGAATCTTTCTAGTACCTGTTTAAGCCTTGTATCAAGCTCCACATCAGCATGTGCAAAAATTAGGACATCATCCTGATAAATCTTTACTCCAGGTAATCCCTGCAAAACTTTCTCCAGAGCTCTCTGAAAGACCGAGGCTGCCAATACTAGCCCGAAAGGCAATCTAAGAACTCTAAAAGTCCCGAAAGGAGTATTGAAGGCAGTGAGATCTTTAGAACCTTCCTCTAGCTTGATCTAATGGTAAGCAGATTTGAGGTCTACTGTAGAAAAAACCTTTGTATCCTTTAATAAGATAAGCATACCAGAGATTTTCGGGAGAGGGTATCTGTCGACAATGACTTGTTTATTGAGAGAGCGCAAGTCTACGCATAAACAGAAGATGCCATCGGACTTGCGAGCTGCGACCACCGGGGCCAACCACTGTGTGCCTTCTACCTCTTCAATAATGCCTTCCTCCTTTAACTTGTCTAGTTGGCACTTCATCTCCTCGCGTACAGAAAAGGGGACACTGCGAACCTTACAAGCAACCGGTTCAGCTCCAGGTACGAGTTTAATATTATGTGTATAGTCTCGAAGACAACCCAATTTATTGTTGAAAACACTGGGAAAATAACTTTTAAGATATTCAGTGTACATGGTATCACCTGCATTACCACTGATTTCATTGACATCAAACTTCTCTTTTAACAAAATGGGTGGATTACTGTTAGGATCCAACATGACACCTAAATCTTTCTGGTGAAACCAGCTTAAGATACTATCCCCTCTATGAGAAACATAGACTTTCCCAGAGACTAACCTTCCTTTATATTCAATCAAACCTATGAGTTTGATTGGTTCCCCACCGTAAGCGAAGGGTTTGATATCAGCTTTTAAAATTTTAACCTTGCTCTGTAAATGATGAGTGTAAAAATGTCTATAAACAATTGTAATTTTTGCCCCAGAATCAAATAGAACACGGGTAGGCATACCTTCTACAAAAATTTCATCAAAAGGACCTTTCTTACTATTGTCCGACACTTGTGACACTATTTGGCCACAGTCAAATTCTGATTCAGAATCACTTTCTGAGATTACCTGTTGAGAAACAGAACTCACTTTCACCTTATGTTTTTTCGCATGGCAGGCTGAGGTGAAATGACCAATTTTTTTTACAATTGTTTCATGTAGCTTTCAAAGCAGGACACTTCTTGTCATTAGCCAAATGACCAAGATTGTTGCAACGAAAACATTTGGGTTGAAAACTGGATTTGTGAGACGAACATGAACTACTACTTTCTGGTTTGAAACTCTTTTTAGAACACTTCCTATTGGAAGAAACCTTTACCTCATTTACTGCTTCTCCTTTGTTTTCATGTTTGGTGATAATCTTCACACACTTTTGTGAGTGTTCAATCAGCTTTGCAATGTTGATGATCTCTTCCAGAGAAGGATCATCCTTTTGCCAGATGTTATCTCTGACTTTTTGTACATTGCAACCCAGCATGAACTGATCCCTAATTCTTTCTTCCAGCAAAGCGTCAAATTTGCAAGATGAGCCTAATTTTCTCAAAGCTGTAATGTAATTTTCAACAGTTTCACCTTCATTTTGGGTCCTGCGACCAAAATGATATCTTTCAAGGATGGTACTTACTTTCGGTAAATAGTGTCTGTCTAATTTTAAAATACAAATTTCATATTTGTTCAACGTTTGGTCATCTACATCAGGAAGGTGATCAAAAACTTCCTGTCCTTCGGACCCTAAGCAATGTAGTAAACGAGCAGTTAAATTGGTACCACACACCTTAGCATACCTTTCAAACACCTTTTTCCACTTTTGCCACCTTATTGGTGGATCCCCTGGTGTTGAAAGAAATAAAGGTGATGTGGCAACATTCTGCATTTTGAATATAAGAAGTTGTTACAAAGTGTTAAATGTAAACTGTTAAAATATGGTACACACCAGATGTTATGTAGAGCTAAATGTTAAAGTAAGCTGTTCTAAGATAGTGCACTCCAAACATTAACTTAAGCTGCCTGAGAAATGAGTAACTTATAGTGTAACAACTTCCTGTAAAGAAAAAGGATGTTATTTAAGAGAAAAAAACAAAAAAATATATATAATAAATAATTAATACCGCAACAAAGTCCTCGTTGTAAGTCCGAGTTCACATAAAGTTGTAGTTAAAAGGAATCATGAAGATAATAACCCACATATGACGATCGTCAGGCTGAAGCTACAGTTCCTTTGGCGCTGAAGACAAATGTTATAGAAACGGTAAAAAAAAAGTGAGAGACAAAGCCAAATTAAACTTTGCACTATTCCGTGGGGTGCGTGAAATTTGAATAAAAGAACTAGTAAGCTGACCTACAATAGCTGTCACATTGCGTAGTTTAAAGTGCGCAATGACGTGAGACCCAGAGGTTAGCGTTATATGCTTGAAAAGAGGAGTCTAACGTGTAAAAACAAAATGGTCGTCACGTTGCGTGGCACATCGCGCACAACGACGTGAGGCCACATAATCACAATGAACGCTTGAGGGGAAGACGCGAGAACACATGCATCCTCCAAAGCTCCGAAGATGACGTCTGTAAGAGTTCAGGGTGAGAATGAATTCCCAGATGTTTTTTTTTAAAGTTTGAAAAGACGTTATGGTGACAACAAGAGCGATCTTTGACAAAAATAAAAGTAAACAAATAGCGTGACACCTTGATGACTGTACCGGTGATTTTCAAGCATATAGAAACTTGAATACCTCACAAGTCACTCACAAATTACTTGATGAGATATAACCACTTCTAGCTCCAAAGGGACTAAACGTGCCTGGGTAAAAAGTTTCATAAAAGGAAGCACAGTCTTAATCTCCGCACTTTAGAACTTTAAAACCAACATTGTGACTCCTTTTTCCGCTTTACACCTCATAAGCGAAACAGTCAAATGAATTGGGTATGAAGAAAACACCAGGACAGTCTAAATCTCCGTTAGATGGAAGGGTTGTTAATGCTTCAAATGGCAGAGGTCCTCCTCCCAATCGTGTAGAGGAACTGACAGTCAGTCAAACGTGAGGGAAATGTCAATGAAGATGTAATACAATGACCATATTGTATCCTTACAAGATCATTAGAGCCCACATCGAAGCCTCCCAACCCTTAAAGTGCAATAAAGTAGTGAATGTAAGAGTGAGGCATGTGGCGATGCTCATGATATTGTTAAAAAACAAAACTCACTTGATGAGAAAGCTGTCTGTCCCCTTATTATTCAGACAAATAAAAAGAAGAGATTCAGAGGTGTTTCTTCTTCCTTGTCTTCTAAACCAATAACATTTCTTGATGTTGAGACAAATCCTTGTTGATAAATATCTGGATACGCAGGGTAGGTTTCAAACCATCGTCGCCAGTGTAAAATTAGGATAGATGCTTATGTTGAATGAAATAAGATAAAGTTTATTCCAGACTGACTTGCTAGTAACTTCTCAGCATTCCATTGCCATGGAGCTAATCAAACAATAACTTGAGCATGCAAAGAAAATAAGTAAATGAGCACTATGTTACACCTGCTCAGAAATATAGTGTTGGCAATAGCAACATCACACTATCAGTCTGGCAGCTACAAGCACTATTCCATTCAGCTACATCTGGTGACAGGAGAACACCACCTTCGATGGGAATTCTCACTTCCACCCCTGGTTCCTAAGATATATGCCTAGTTTACAATGGTTTAATTGAGTTTCTGGCAACATCCTCACACTGGTAGAAAATTAAGAGCACCTATTGTACAGATTATAACGTAAAATGAATGGATAGAAAACAAAAATATGCACCATATAAAAAGCCACATATTGGCAAGAAAAAATATAGAGCAGAGGCCATGACTCAGCAGCCTGGCAATACACTTTCTGTTGTGTCTTGCAGCTGGTATATCCTCATACATTGTTTTAATGCAGCTGAGGTAGCGTCAGGAATAATCTGGATTCTCACAATCTTTGGAGAATAGCCATGCTTAAAATGAACAGGTATTTGCTCCCAGTTTATTATGCGGTGCCACCTGAGTTACCACAGGATGTCGAGGAACTCCCAGAACAACCAAGAAACATTCTCATTCTCTAGAATGGTACAATTATTTCTCAGAGTGTGTTAATGTGATAACATCTCAGAGACACTGTGAGCTAGCATCATAGCTGTGGCAAAACAAAGGTTGT
Organism: Triturus cristatus; assembly: GCF_964204655.1. Taxonomy (NCBI): domain Eukaryota; kingdom Metazoa; phylum Chordata; class Amphibia; order Caudata; family Salamandridae; genus Triturus; species Triturus cristatus. The sequence continues at coordinate 504,527,502 of NC_140587.1, forward strand.
GATGTAGCCTTACGGCAGTTGATAGTAGTTGAAACAGAATATGTGCACCAGGGCAGATAATGCTTGGCACAGCAAGGCTTATATTTAACAAATGAAGGGAAGTGGGGCAGTGTTTTTGCATGCATTATTGTGTTTCCTCTCAAGTCCACACTGTCCATCCTGCAAAGTTTGCCACATTATGGAAAAGATCTGATTAGACGTGGATTTTCCAATTGCCAACATATTTTAGAGGCTCCCCAGCCATGACTCCACATTGGACAGTACTGTTACTCAAGGCTCTGTTGTTAGAGTAATATACCCAGCATGACCCATCGCTTTCTAGGTTTAGTCTGGCATGGGCATAGCTACTCTCAGGGTTGGATTGGGATAAAAAAAATCGGCCCGGGAACACCAAAAAAAAGTGGGCCACATTTGCATATTGCCTTTCAGCAAAACACTACTTCAGCAAAGTTTTATGAAAAGATAGGGGGTGGGGGGCATGTTTTAATAACTTCACTTAGATTTAAAAAAATTGCACAGATTAGTTCACACAGCTATGCCACATATGAATGCAAGTGAGACCGCTTCTGCTCAGGACCCCTGCCCCCGCTCAATCAGCATACATTAATGGTTCGGCCCAGTGAGAGAAAGGGAGAGATACCTCCGCCCAGCTGCCTCTAGAAACGCCACTCAGGCACCCACTGGGCCGCTGGTGGCATCCTAACAGCACAGACAGCCCCCAGGCTGCTCAAAAAAGCAGCCCACAGCTGAACTCGGCTACCGGCCCTTCTGCCATTTCCTCAGTGCCTGTGTTACCAATCCGACCCTGGCTACTCTGCATGACCAGAGAATGGCAGGAAAAATTGGTCTGCAATGGTCAAACCCATGCTCGTTCAGGTATGAGCAAAGTCAAACACTAACATGCTTCCCAAAGTGATCCGATTGGTCTTGCTTGAGGTAGTTTACAAGATCCAACAGCCTGAGTTTACCAGGTATTTTTGGACTTACATGACATGATATCCATGGAGTCCAACATGGGACATCTCAAGTGTCTGAACCGTGCATGCACTGCTGTCAGTACACAGGATGATTGTTCAGGGGCTACTACATACCAGTGCATAAGGAGACATATCCTGACCAAAACAAATAGAGATTCCCCCATTTTCCTAGCAACTGCACAAAACTGACATCTTATGTCCCAAATTGAACCAAACCTTAGCTACCAGAGAGCTTCTTGGGTAAAAAAAAAACTTGCTATAGTAATGGTGATGACAACTTCTGCAATCAAATGTTCAACCAACACTGTAAATATACATCGAGATTTGCTTATGAACTTAGGGTATTGACCGGCTGGTCACTGCTCTAGTGTTTCTAATTGTATGCTTGTACCAGCCATTCCCTGAGGGCTGGCATACACAATCCACACCCATCCATCAAAGGTGTCACAGGACATGTGACCCTTTCAATAAAAGGGGCTGGGAGCACGTGCCCTGGACTAGTTACAGATACTAACTCCCGGTGCCTGTCTGTTTACTTGTAGTGTATGGGGGCCTAGGGTCCCGACCCTTTACATTGGCAACAAGAGGGTTGGACCCGCATGTGCAGCCGCCCTGATGGTGGATAAGGGGGAGAGTAGAGCCTGTGCCGAGGGCACCCCCTACCAGCAGCGGTGAGGCTGTGGCAAAGCAGGAGGTGTCCCCAGTGACCTGGTGAGCAAGTGGTGAACCAGAGGGCCTTGGAAGTGCCTGAAGAAAGGAGGCTGCTCCTGGCCTAAAGAGGGAAAGCCTTTTTGCTCCCCTAACCGATGTCTGGGCCGGTAAAATACAGAGCCCACGCACAGGAATTTCTCCTACTGCAGTTGCCCGTGAGGTGAAAAAGGCTGCGGCAGAGGATTGGCAGCGAGGTGCCAGAGGGCGGCTGTAGGATGCGCTGCGAGCGGGCCATGCAGCAGTGCACCGGAGTAGTGAGAGGCACGCCTATACTAGGTGAGGCCTCTCCTCCCCCCCGAAGAGCACGTGTGGGCAAGAACCCTCTACTCACCGTGAGATCAGCTTCTGCAACTCTTGGAGTCACGGGTGAGAGAGCAGAGCTGCGGACTGAATGAGTACGTCCCGCGAAGAAAGTCTGTTACAACTGCTTTCTCTCCATAGGAGAAAGGTGCCAGGTTGAAAGTGGGGCGGCGCCAGCATGATGTGAGGCTCCAGCCCGCCCCATGAATAAAGAGTGAATGTAGCTAGAAAAGAAAAGGACTTACCCCAGAGAGGCGATGTGTGATGACGCGCCCGTGTGGGTGAAGTGACCTGCGGCTTTCAGGGAGCCGCCGTCTCCTTGGCGATTGTCTGCACCGGCCTTTGCATGGTGTGGTGTTGCGGTCTAGTCTGCGGCGCGCACTACGTGCGACGTCAGCGGACTTCCGGCGGCGGCCATTTTAGAATCGGCACTAGCGCGCCGATTCAAACGCGATCGGAGCTCCGAAACCGGCGCTCCTGCTGAGAAGTTGAATTCGGTAATAAACCCCTGTTCTTCCTTAAACACGTGTGGTGTCATCTGTGGGCACAACAACTTGGGGAAAGAGCACAACATTACAATGGCGACGAGGAGGTGAAACGGCCCAGCGCTGCCTCCAGAACTATACCACGTGGTGCATGCTGATTGCAGCCAAAGTCACCACCACCCTAGCAGGAGCGCGGCAGTGTTACGGAGAGCGGCGGAGGGGGCTCAGCAGGACGAAAAGGGTCCCAGCCCCAGCCTGGTCCAGTGCAGCAGCGGAGGAGCCCAAGACAGCCCAGCAGGCAGGGATAGCGTCACCGGAGTGCACGTGGTCAGGCAACTCCATACATCCTGGCGGGGGTCGCAGAAGGACACGCAGGAAGCGGACAGTCCGGCCAAGACGACGACCCAGGCGAAGGGGGCTCCAGCGGTACCAGCGCATCGGGTGGTTCGAGTCCAGGTACGCGGCGGAAGGGAGCCGGAGGCAAGATGAGTGCCGTATCGTCCTCTTTGCCGAACCCAGTACCCTTCCTAACCAAAGTGGGAGTCCCGGAGATGCCGTGGGAGGACTGGAAGCGGTATTTCATGAACTACCTGTCCGCTCTAGAGGAGGAGAGCGACGCAGTATTCCCGAGCTCGCGCAGGAAGAGGATACTCCCACACCACCTGGGCCCGGCGGGTCAGAGAGTATACGACGACTTGGTGAAGGAAGTGCGTCCCGTAGGGGACGATGATGTGTTTCAACACGCGATTGACGATCTGGACGCCCATTACCGCCCGGCAGTGTGCACAGCCATCGACAGGTACAATTTCTACCACAGAGCGCAGCACAAAGGGGAAACGGTCGACGAGTATGTGGCGGCGTTACAGAAGCTGGCCTTGACGTGCAAATTTGGGACTTTCCAGGAAGAGTTGATCAGGGACCAAATAATCATGCATACAGTGAACACGTCCATCCAGGAAAAGCTGTGTTTTAACGGAGACGCACCCCTTAAGACGGTGGTGGCCATGGTGAAGAAAGTGGAAATGTCCAAGAGGTGTACAGAGGCGGCTAAGAAAGACCGTCTTCCAGAGCAAGCGGTGTGCAGGATAGAGGAACGGAAGAGCCGCGAGGGACAGGTGGCAGCAGAGCAACACAACACGCGGACATACAGGAAGTCCACGACCCGGGGCACGAAACAGCAGGTACAGGGACAAGGGAGCACCAACACGTGCTACAGATGCGGCAGTAACAGGCATGCCGCCAACGACAAAGGGTGCCCGGCGTTCCGAGCTAAGTGTACGTACTAGGGCCTGATGGGCCATTACGAGAGAGTATGCCGAAGGAAATCGCCAAGGCAGCAAGTGAAGTACGTGGCCCAGGAGACAAGCAAGGAGGATGAGGCCGGAAGCCAGGAGGAAGACGAAGAGATCCTGATGATAGAGGATCAGATATTGGGGATAGACGGTGCGGTCGACAAGAAACCAAGATGCGACATGAATATTGGGGGAGTAGGAGTCACAATGGTCGCAGACTCAGGTTCTCCCTACACGATCATAAGAAGGAAGATATGGGAGGAAGACTTTGCACCGGTTACAGCACACCAACTGCGTCCCACGGACATCCATCCCGTGACATTTACAGGGGAACCCATACCGATGGTAGGGTATTGCCCCCTAACCTTCGATTTCAAGGGTAGAACGTGCGAAGGGAAATTGTACGTGGTAGAAAAAGGACCGTCAGTGTTAGGATGGAGGGACCAAGGAAAACTAGGAATAAAGTTAAACCCGGGAGGACGCGTACAAGTGCTCATGATGGAAGAGGACCCTGGAGTGGGAGCACGGCAGTGGAAGGAGGAGTTCCCTGAAGTTTTCAGAGACAATATAGGGAAGTTAACCAAATTTACGCACAAAATAAACCTGAAGGAGGGAGCCCGACCAGTGTCCCACAAAGTGCGAAACATTCCGTTCCGCACCAGCGAGGCGGTACAAGAGGAACTGCAGAGGTTAGAGGACAACGGGATTATCGAAGCCATCAACAATGCTGAATGGCTGGCCCCCTTGGTTGTTGCGCAGAAGCCGAACGGGAAGGTGAGGCTATGCGTGGACCTCAGGGAACTCAACAAGAACATTGTGGTGGACAAGTTCCCCCTTCCCCGCATCAACGAGATGCTAGCCAAGACCAAGGGCGCCAAGTGGTTCTCCACAGTAGACTTGACGTCCGCATATCACCAGATTGCACTCCACAAATCGTACAACCATCTCACATCGTTCATAACACCGTTTGGGTGCTACAAATTCTTACGGATGCCGTTCGGGCTTGCCTCTGCTGCAGCAGTTTTTCAAAAATTAATGTACCGGCTGTTCAACAAGATGGAGGGAATCCAATTCTTCCAGGACGACATCTTGGTGATGGGAACCTCCAGGGAAGATCATGACCGGAAGCTAGCAGACGTACTGGCAGTACTCAAGCAGAATGGGCTTACAGCCCAGTGGGACAAGTGCAAGTTCGGAATGGAAACAGTCACGTACCTGGGGCATGAAATCAGCCAGGAAGGCATAAAACCCAAATCATCCAATGTGGCAGCCTTCAGGGACGCACCCACACCCTCAAGCAGGGAGGAGGTCCGGACGTTCTTAGGGATGGCTGAATTCTACAGCAAGTTCGTAGCCCACTTTGCCTCAAAGACACACCACCTGAGGTCGATCCTGAAGGACAAAACGGCGTTTGTATGGAAGGAGGAACAACAGCTGGAATTCGAGAGGATGAAAAGAGAGATATGCGATGCAGTACCCATTCAAGGGTTCGACCCAACGGCACCCACGGTACTGACCACAGACGCGAGCGACCGAGGCCTAGGGGCGGTACTAACTCAAAGGTCCGCACAAGGGATGACAGCCACAATCAGCTTTGCGTCCCGCACGCTGGCGGACAATGAACGCAAGTTCAGCGTAATTGAAAAAGAAATGCTAGCCGTGGTGTGGGCAGTGGAAAGGTTCCGACAGTTCTTGTGGGGAGGAAGATTCCTCTTACGAACAGACCACAAACCACTGGTAAAGGTACTCACGTCCAACGGCCATGAGCACGCAACACCAAGAATCGCCAAGATGACGCTACGACTCCTCGACTACGTGTACGACGTGGAGTACATACCTGGGACCAGAAACAGAGTAGCGGACTATCTAAGCAGAGCAGCAGCAAAGGAATCTGCGGAGGAGCAAGACGCAGAAAATTGGGCAGAGTACGCAGTGGCGTTCATGGGCGATCACGAGAAAGCCATCAGCAGGCAAGAGTGGGAAGAAGAGTACGAGTCAGATGAGAAGGTGAAGGCAGTCAAAATATACGTGACGCAAGGGTGGCCGGAGAAGAGGTTACTCGGAGAAGAACTCAAACAGTACTGGGAGGTCAGAGAAGAACTGTCGTTGGGGGACGACCCCTGTTTTCTGTTCCGTGGTAACAAAGTAGTGCCTCCGCTGGCGTTGAGACCTAGAGTGGTGGCCATCGCCCATGAAGGGCATTTGGGAATTGTGAAGACGAAGGGAAGAGTAAAGGAGGACTATTGGTGGCCAGGATTGGACCTCGCGGTGGAACGACATGTCAGAGCGTGTGAACAGTGCAGCAATGCAGACAAGACACAAAGGGTGTTGCGTCCACCGCTGGGACGCTTTGAATGTCCGGAAAATCCGTGGGAGGAGATCTCAGTAGACGTCCTAGGCCCCATACAAGACGCCAGTGGTATCCAGAAGTACCTCACCGTGGTTGTTGACAGGTACTCAAAGTGGCCAGAAGTCCACGTGGATGAGAACGCGGAGACAGACACCATCTTAGGTTTCCTCACGGACATATTCATCAGGGAAGGCATCCCAAAAGGGATCCTAAGCGACAACGGCCCACAGTTCACGTCGACCAAATGGGAGGCCTTCATGGACAGAAATGGAATAACGGTCTGGCGCATGCCGGTCTACCACCCCGCGGGGAATGGAGCGGTAGAGAGATTCAATAGACTGATAATGGGGTCGGTGCAAGCGGCCATCAGTCAGGGCACAAGCTGGGAGAAGGAACTTAAGCAACTACTATGGGCATACAGGATAACTCCCGCTTCCACAGGCTACAGCCCGTTGCGAATACTGAGAGGGAGAGAACCTTTCACCAGAGACAACGTAGCCTGGAAGAAGCTCACAGTGCAGAGTCATTGGTCACCGGCTGTGGTGCGCAAGAACTTGGAAAGAGCGCAAGCCGTGTACACAAACTACTACGACTCAAGGCATAACACCAAGGAAGTGGTACTGGAGAGAGGGGAGTGGGTGAGGGTGAAGTTACCCACGCCCGGGATGAAGGGGGACAGCAAATTCACGCCCCCATTCCAAGTAGTGGAACCCTACTCCACATCAGCCTTACTGAGCGACGGAAAGATATGGACCCAAGATCGAATGGCAAGGTGTACCAGGGCCGACGAGACAGAGCCAAGAACAGAACTGAACAGCACGGAAAGGGCCAGGTCCACACCGGCGGCAGAAGGCGAAAGGAGAAGACCAGAAGGAGGAGCAGGAAGTTCCCCTCAGGGGACCTGGAGCCCGAGAGAGGGCGGAGTCAGGACACAAGGACTGAGTGACCAAGAGACAGAGTTGGGTGGTCCTGAACTCCGAGAAGCGAGTGGAGCGGCGTTCCCGAGTGGGGTGGACACCACCCCGACCGTGAGCGCAGAAGGCAGGAGAACACGCTGCGGGAGGAGAATAATGCTGCCACGAAGGTTCGAAGAGTTCAGCCTGGACCACAAGTAAGACTGTTCAAGTGTGAAGGAGGGACTTGGTATGTTGTGTTTATAAAGGAGGGAGATGTGGTGTTGCGGTCTAGTCTGCGGCGCGCACTACGTGCGACGTCAGCGGACTTCCGGCGGCGGCCATTTTAGAATCGGCACTAGCGCACCGATTCAAACGCGATCGGAGCTCCGAACCGGCGCTCCTGCTGAGAAGTTGAATTCGGTAATAAACCCCTGTTCTTCCTTAAACACGTGTGGTGTCATCTGTGGGCACAACAACTTGGGGAAAGAGCACAACATTACACATGGCAACAGCAGCGAGTGAAGCGGCCTATGGTGACAGCACTCTCATGCAAGGAAGCAGCAGTTGTGGTGCCAGTGAACAGGCAATGGCTGTGCCATGCAGGTGTGAAGTGTGGCACGATGGAACTGCCCACTCCCCCAAGAGACAGCCTACAGTTATGCATGGTGAGAAGGCAGACTCACCTAGGGGTAGCATGGCGAGAGGCGCTCATGTCTGTGGCTGTCTGCAGCCCCTCACGGGCAGCAAAATGAGGAGAATGGCATGATCTGACCAACTGGTGCACCGGCTCCCGTTACTGCACACATGGCCCGCAGCAGTAGGAACCTTGAAATAAAGCGGCAGTGCCATCTAGTGGCCATTTGGCAGTACCGCACCAGCTAAAGAAAATCAACGGCAGCAGTTAACAGGGACACAGCAAAGACTGCTGGGGCCTACAGATATTGTGAAGGGAGAGGCAGTTCCGTGCAGTTCTATAGAAGAAAAATGGGGCACAGCAAGACCCTAACAATCAACAGGGTGGAAGAGAAAGTGATTGGCAGTGCCCTGCACTGGAAGAAATCTGAGCACAGCAATGTATATAGAGACAAATTGTGCATACCAAGGAGCAAAAGAGCCCCTTCCTTCCTCCCCTTCCCTCCTCACCCCGCCCCTCACCGCGCAGCGTCACCTTCTATAGGCCCACTACGTGATCACATGCTCCGTGACGTTCACTAACCCGGAAGCAGCGATTTATGCCTTATACGACCGCCGCGGCTTTTCACCACTCAACCGCACACGATCGTGGCTGACATACGCTGACCTAGGCGTCCCCGTGTTTTCTAGGATTGACTCCAACACTACCAGGTAAACGCCGCTGCCACCACCAGCAGAACCTTAGACTGTCTCCTCCTCGGCCCCCGGTAACTGTTTACCCACCTTTTTTCCATAGACCTCCCCCATCGGTACCGACTCGCGGTACACCGAGGAGCATCTCCAATTACTTTCTTCCCAGTCACCGATGTTCTCTTCGTGACACGGCGCCAGCTTATACATGCTTAACTGACGTGAAGCGCTTCCAGGTAACCCAGCTTCCCCGCGCACTTCCATCACTGCCGTGAACGCACCGTCCAGTCCTCTTATGTTTATCTCCTTATCCCCAGGATCTCCTTCCCCGGAATCCTGACAATTGCTGTATTTGTTACCCTGCCGTCCAGAGACACGGGACCGTGTCCTTCTCAGGTATATCGCGTCCACACGCCTGCATCCTGAGCACTTCCATAAGCCTTGTCTTCCCTGGCGCGATCTTAGCATACGCTACTGTCCATGAGCTCACAGATCACACTCCCTCCTTCAAATAGTCGCTTGACGTTCACGGAGACACCCCGGTTGTATCTCTCACAGTTGGCCATTTCTCTACCAGCCAACTTCCTCCCTCTCGTGCTTCACTCCGCTTTTACCACTCACGTTCCTCACACGACGTGTACAGTTTGACCGCCACTTTAAATTCAGATCTCACATTCACGCGCAATTACCAGTGCCTCTCCCTCCCCCCTTTCCTGACCCCTCTCCATTCCCTCCCTGTACAGCACCACTAAAAACAGCAACCCGGTCCTGAAGATGATCCTGAGTTATAGGATCGAAACATCGTCGACCACTCAGCGCAACTGATGGCGCATTACCCTTTGTGGTTCAACCAAATTACTGTCTTCATCTAACTTGAAAATTACTGTCATGAACCACAATTACTCACTGTATATATCTGTTCACTAGTTGCACCTTGCGCCGTTTTGCGCTGATTACACATTGTTACTTGCGTCGCCACTTTCTGTGTCACAAACACAATTCAGCACCAAGGCCAATTCGGGTTGCTTCTGCATTCTTTGCCTACAGTGCTGCTACAACTGTACCTCTTTATTGTGTTCTTAAAATATATGATGCCAAGGGCACATTTATAAAAATTAATTCAGAGTCTCCCTCTTCGCTTTCATGTAATGTGTCGTACATGCATTTCTAACTGCCCTCAATAATCATACCAGTTGAGATATTGTTGTTTTACCTCACATCACATGGAGTGGCATGGTAAAACAAAAAGGAGAGCAAGACATGATGGCATCAGACCGTGTCGTGAAGAGGAACAAGATGGAAGTGGAGAAGTGGCACAATGCCACAAGTCTACATCAAGAGGAAGAAGAAAAGAGGAGAATGGTGTGAAGTAGACATTTGGCACACCGCAAATTGTGAGTGTTTTTTAAATCAAGGTATCTTCAAGAACATCTCAGGAGCTGTGGACAGCTGGAGTGAAGCACTGTACCTAGGAAAAACCCAGAGGTCAGTAAGAAATCTTTGGCACCATGACAGGGTGTTTCCCAGAGATCCTCGGCTAGAACAAGCTAATCTAAAGCCTGAGGAAGCGAGCAAGCTGAACCAATTGTAACATCCACCTTTGGGTTGCACGGGAGAGTGGGTTGTGGTCCTGTTCGGAAGTCCTGAGTAAACACTGCCTAAATAGGATCCGAGCAATTCACAACAGCCCCAGGCAATCCAGGGGCAAGGGCCCCAGGGATTACCGGTGAGAGAGGAATCCTGACCTGAGAGATGAGTCTGCAGCAGCTTACCCAGCAGGTACAAGGAAGAACGAAGTTCTCTGTCAGAAACTAGTTACTCCAAAAACGGCCCTGTCAATGCCAGTGGACCAGAGTCAAGATGGCAGGAGTAGCCCAACCTGAAAAACAACTACCCTTGAGGCAGAGCAAGAGACTTGAAGTGGGACTCGAAGCGATTCCTCCATGGACCTATAGTATGGCAGTGGAGTGACACAGGGTAGTCCACACAGTCCTGTGGAAGCCCAGTAAAGAGGACCTCAGTGGACTCCCGTGAGAGGGGAACCTGGTATGAGAGGGGAATCCTGGTGAGAGAAGGATGCCGGAAATTGCATCACCGTCAATCATTTGGAAGTACAGTGGCATCTGAGGAAGACTTCTCAACAGTAACCAGGGCGTCATCAGTCTTTGGAGGCTTCTGTTTATGGAGTCCAGGCGTCTGTGGAAATGTATCAGCCACAGACTTCATTATAGCTCCACATGCACCCTCACAGCAAGCATTGTATACAGACTTCCACGCAATGAGTCCAGGTGGGACTTGACCCACAGTGTCCAGGTGAACTGTGAGCATTCGAATTGGTGAGCGAGTAATCCAGAGTTAATGTACACTGCCATTTGGGCCCAGAGCAGTCTTGTTAAGATGGCAGAGGCGTGCTGTGATGCTTAGTGATCCCAGCGGTCAACTCATCCTCCTCAGGAAAACAACATGAATGGACTCCATGGAGTTGTTGCTTCTTATTTTAGTTCACTACCACAGACTTGTACCATTTCACATAAAATGTTGGGAGGGATGTAGTGACCGGCTGATCACTGTTCTAGTGTTTCTAATTGTATGGTTGTACCAGCCACTCCTTGAAGGCTGGCTTACACCATCACCCCACAACCATCCATCACAGGTGTCACAGGACATGTGACCCGTTCAATAAAAGGGGCAGGGTCCATGTGCCAATGGCCAGTTCCAGATACTAACACCCAGTGTCTGTCAGATTGGTAATAGTGTATGTGGTTCTAGGGCCCGACCCTTTACACTTAACCTCCATTGGCTAGTGGGTATATGTGTGCGTCACAAAAAGTATAAAACCGACCACTGGAGTATAAAGTGGCTCACCTCTGATGAGGATTCTTATCACATAACATAACATTGAAGGGGAAATAACTAGTTCAAGAGTGGCCTCCATTTCAGTGACACATGTATAAGATTACAGCGCGTTTTGCTCTAATGCAATAGTATAAATGCTTGAGAACATGAATTCGATTTTACAATGAGCCGTCAAAAATTGGAAAGTAAATGGTAGAGCATACTTTAAATAATTCGTAGTTGAGGGTACACTAATGTTCTTGGAGTCCTCTATTAGCGTAAAAGGTAAGCGTTGTATCAATAAAACCATATCAATTGATTGATTGATTTATGTGACATGTATTTTTGTGGTAGATTTGGAAGACCCCTTAAATTTGCCTAGTTCTCCTGTAGAATCGGTTGTTGGGAAGAGAGAGAGAACGGAGAGAGAGTGTGTGGGCGCGCATGTGAAATAGACTTAGATGATTTGCATGCTCTGTTCAAGATACTTTGTATTTAACCATTTGTATAGCTTAAACTACTGCCTAACCTGAACTTTGCTTCATGTGTTGGAAAATAAATATTCCGAACACAGAAAAACAATAGTTTTGAAAACTATTTCTAAATACTGTGAATAGAATACAATAATAAAAATAACCACTAGAGGGCACACAAAGCAAACTTAAATAATAAGGGAGAAGGCTAATGTTTTCTTACCAACAAAGTAGCCTAATAAGACAGCGGAGAGCGCAGACGATAACATAGTTTTCCATGCAGTGTTGCCAGAAAGTTGGGGGCATATTTACAAGCCCCATTGCGTTGCTCTTACATCATGTAAGGTCGTGCAAGAGGGACGCAGGTCAAAAAAGAGCCACGCCCTTAGTGGCTTCATAAATATCGAGTGAAGCAACAGCAGCGCAAATCGCTGCATTGCAATACTCTGCGCCATGGGCATTGCGGGGGTGTTCCCATGCAACTCCCATCGTTTTTGATGCATTCCCAGATTTACCAGAACAGGTAAACCTGGAAATGCACCAAAGAGATATGCCTACCCAGCAGAAGCGTAACAAGGAGAATTTATCTTTATTTCTTCCCGTTACTTACTCTCTGTGTGTCGCATTCTGCAGCAGTATATATAGAAAGAGGAACTTGCCTCTCATGGTGCACGGGTGCCTGCGTTGGCGGTAGACAGAGAAAATGGCGCCAGCGCAGGGATAAGTACAGGAATGCGTCAGATTCTTTTAAATATAGCACATTCCTGCCCTTTCCCTGAAACGTAGCACACCAAGATGACTTCCTGCGATGCGCTGCGTTGCGTTACTTTGCCATAAATATGGCCCTTTGTGCTTCATTTATGAGAGGATTGTGTGATGTTTGCACCACACAACGTGTTATATGCGTGACACAAAGCTCTAAGTTAGGTTTTGTTAAGCCACGCAAAGCCATTTTGTGTGGTTTTAGTGGCTTCAAAAATTGCTGTGTTGCATTACTCTGCCCTGGGTAGGTGTTCCATGGGCATTGTGTGGGCGTTCCCACACAACTCCTATGGATTTTGACTCATCCCCAGGTTTACAAGAATTTGTAAACCTGGGGATGCACCAAAAACGTACACCTTCCCAAGGGAGGCTTAGCGAGGAGAAATATCTCCATTTCTCCTTGTTTCTTCTTCTTTCTTTTTAAATTTTTTTTTATATATATGTTTATTAGTTGCAGCCAAAGCAATGACATCGAAAAAATGCAAACCTGATATAAATAAACAAAAATAACAAGCTCACCCCCCCCCCACACCCCACTTCAGGCAGAACGAAATCATGGTTCTAGTACATTCAAGAAAAACTTGTGTATCAGTTGACAGGCATATATGAAGCAATAACAGTGATGGCGGTTGGTGAATTCCTCCATTAAATCCACTCATGCAAGCAGATAGTATTAGCCCACGGAGCGTCGGATGACATTCATGTAAGAACAATGACTCAGGTAGTTGACAAAATCCCACACAAGTACAGGTGATACAAACTAAAAAGAGAAAGTAATTTCCACAGATTTACCGCAAGTCTGGACGGGACAGCAGGTATGTAGTAAGCGGGGCCCAGAAATCCTTGGGGCGGAAAGTCTCAGGCAACTCCTCCTCATAAAGCAACAACTGGTCCCTACAATACATCAAATCACGAAGCCATTTTTTTACCGTTGGAATGGTCTTAGCACCCCAACATTGTGCGACAGCCCTTTTTGCAAACAAAATGGAAACTGCAACTATACGTCTGTTACAGGGCTTAAGGCGTTTAACATACCCAAGTAAGCAAATCTCGGGAGTGCAGTGCACGGGTTCCAACACAACATCAGTAAGCATCTTCACCACTGTTGTCCAAAAGGCAAACACTCCCGCACACAACCATGCCACATGTATGAAATCTGCATCCGCCCTTCCACACCGCTCGCAGTTAGCAGATTCTCGCAAGCCAAACTTACAAAGTTGTAAAGGGGTATAGTTTCTTCTTCTTTCTAAGTGTGCTGCACTAGAGAGAGGAATATGCCTCCCGTGATTGTTTTTGTGCAGGAAGGTGCCCCTGCACAAAAACAACCCTGCAGGTAACGCAATCACCCTTGCCTCATGGTACAATGGGGCCTGCGATGGCACAAGGCTTCCACAAGGGCACAAGGGAAAGAACAGGAATGCACCGTATTACCTTAAATACAGTGCATTCCTGCCCTTATCCTGTCAAGCAGTGCAGCGCAATAGGGTGACTTGCTGCCCTGCGCTGCACTGCACTGCTTGACTTCCTCATAAATGAGGCCCTTGGTTCTTTAAAGAAATGTATACTATGAATAGAACTGTGGTATTGTATTGATTTGAGAATGCCTACTCTGTAAGCGTGCCTCTAGGAATCGTATTTCTGTATAATTCAATGGTGCTCAAGACATGTGTCAGAATAGCAAATAATATTCATGATGTTGGCAAAGTATGACTCAGTGAATTTGACTTTCAATAGGATACCGAGAGCGTACCAAGAGGAGCGGGTTGCCTATGACTCGAAAAACAGAAATATTTGATGTCAGATTCTGAAATGGATTTATCAGTAATTCGTTAAATGATTGAAAAAAATATGAATGCGTACAATTACTTTAATTTCACAATAATGGAAAATGTACCATTTGCAAGACAAAATTCAAGGTCGGTCAAATATATTGGCATGTTTTAACAAAGATATTTTTTTTTATAAGTAAAAGTACACCTTGGATGATTTGTGATTGTGTGTGTGTGTGTACGTGTGGATGGGTGAGTGGGTGAATGTTGGAATGAGCTAATGGTAGGATGAATGATGAACGCATGAACGAGGGAGTGCTTGCATGGACAAAAGTGCTGCCGTTGTTTTACTTATATATAAATTGCTGTCTGAGTGCTGGTCTGTTTGTGTCTGATTGACCTTTTTGGCCTGACCATAGGTGCCTGAGTGTGTACATGTATCTGTATGCAAGTTCACCTGTGGGACTCAGTGCCTTTACGTTTTTTGGTGTCCATGCGCGTGGTTGCCTGGACGTGCTTGCTCTACCTCAGCATGTTAACGTGCATGTAATATGCTTGCGAGCGTGTGTGTGTACGTGCATACACGAGTGACTGTATCAGGAGCGTCACCCCACTGCTTTCAAGTAGTGCAGAAGTAAAAACCTAAAATAATATTCACTTTCAGGCAGCCTAAAGAAGCAGGGCAGTTCTCTGGTAAAAGCAGGGCATTCTTCTGGTAGCAGCAGGGCAGTCTAATGAGAAACAAGGCAGGCATCAAGCAGCAGGGCAGTCCTCTAGAGTACCAGGCAGCCCTTCTGTAGTCTCCCGCTTCCAGAAGTGTCCTAAAGAGTTGTTTGGAGGGTCCACTATTTATACCTAGTGCCAGCTTTGAAGTGGAAGAAACTTCCAGAGTCATCCCCCCACAGATGGTTCCAGAATTTCATTCCTTCCTGCCATGTCTCAAGATGTCTGGGGTGACAAAAGCCTGGTGTTACGTTCTTTGTGAGTGTGCTAAGTCAGCTCGTTTGAAATTTACGTGGGGCAGGGAAAAGCTCCACCCCCCCTTATTCTGGCAGGATGGTCCCAGCTACACCCAGGTCCTTTTTTCACCTTCTGGAACAAATACGCATTCCTGATATAGGAACAACTAACAGGCCCAGGCAGCTGGAAAAATCTTAGAAGACCTCAGAAAGTTTAGGGTAGGAAAATGCAAATTTTCTAAAAGTAAAAGGAACAAATGATGGACAGAATGCCGAACAATGCAAACATTCACCCCCAGTCACTAAGATCTGGGTTTAATCCATCATTCCTTTGCTCACCACGCCACCACAGTTTGGACCCAGCCATAGGTAAATCAATCTTGACCCTGTTCTTCATTGGAAAAGTCCAGCCCGAACTGCCAAGCCTGGTCCTCCCTGAACCGGAAACAAGCATCCTGGGACCGGTTTCGGGGCATCACCCCTCATCAGCCAGGCTAGCTTGAATTCAGTGGCGCAGTGAGCATGGGACCCACGTCTGGGTATACCCTTCCCACTAAGGTCAACAAAAGCAAAAGCAACAAATGATGGATGGAATGATGAACAATGCAAACATTCACCCCCAGTCACAAAGATCAGGATTTAATCCATCATTCTTTTGCTCACCATGCTACCCAGTTTGGACTCGGCCATATGCAAATCTGCCTTGACCCTGTTTTTCATGGGAACAGCCCAGCCCGAACTGCCAAGCCAGATCTTCCCTGAACCGAAAACAAGCATCCTGGGACCGGTTTCTAAAAGTGGCATTTTAAAATTGTAACCTAAAATCTGACTTTGCCATTAGAGGAGTTTAAATACAAACAGAGGGGGCCCGATTCACAGAACAAACTTAAGACAAAATCCTAAACTTAGTACCATTTTGGTATTCACAGAATGCACTTACTACTTCTGGTATTCACAGAATGAACTTACTACTTTTTCGATTCACAGAATAAACTTACTACTTTTGCTATTCACAGAATGGATTTACGACTACTAAACTTACGTCCGCACTCAGGCCGGAAATTCCGGCCTGGAGGCGGAGCTTCCGGCCCAGAGGCGGAGCTTCCGGCCCGGAGGCGGGGCTTCCGGGCCGGAGGCGGGGCTTCCGGGCCGAAGGTGGGGATTCCGGCCAGTGGCGGAGATTTAGCCATGGCCAAAATCTCCGCCTCCGGGCCGGAAGTTCCGCCTCCGGCCCGGAAACCCCGCCTCTGGGCCGGAAGCTCCGCCTCCGGGCCGGAAGCTCCGCCTCCGGGCCGGAAGCTCCGCCTCCGGGCCGGAATTTCCGGCCCGAGTGCGGACGTAAGTTTAGTAGTCGTAAATCCATTCTGTGAATAGCAAAAGTAGTAAGTTTATTCTGTGAATCGAAAAAGTAGTAAGTTCATTCTGTGAATACCAGAAGTAGTAAGTGCATTCTGTGAATACCAAAATGGTACTAAGTTTAGGATTTTGTCTTAAGTTTGTTCTGTGAATCGGGCCCGATATTTCTATATGCTCCCAATCAGAATTTGGCGCTAATTAAATGTAATAAGAAAACCCAATGTTAGCCTATAGGAGAGGTAGGCCTTACAGTAGTGGAACATGAATTTCAACGTTTATCGCTACCAGGACATGTAAAACTTAAAAACATATGTCATACTTTTTAAATACAATGCACCCTGCTTTACGGGCGGTTTAGAGCCTCTTATAGGTGTGGCTAATATGTATTTAAAATAAAGGTTTAGGCTTGGAAAAAGGATTTATTGTGTCAAGTCAAATTGGCAGTTTAAAACTACACAGGTTAGAATGGCAGGCCTAAGACATGTTATAAAGGGCTGCTTATATCGATGCCACAATAAGTGCTGCAGGCCCACCAGTAGCATTTAATTTACAAACCCTAGGTACATGTAGTAAAACTGTACTAGGGACTTGGAAGTACATTAAATGTGCCTAACGGGTGTAAGTCAATTTTACCATTGAAAGGAGAGAGCACTTTAGCACTTGTTAGCAGTAGAAAAGTTCACATAGTCACATAGGCTAAAAAAAGGTGGAAATGACGCAATCAGGCGAGCAGGAGTTGCCGTGTTTGCCACGTTTGTGCTCCGTACTCCGTGCCCAGATGCAGGTCCATGTCCAGGCTGGAGTGTGGCCGAGGCAGCTGGGGGGGTTACGGGAGCCATACAGGAACTTGAACCACTGCTTCAACTGCTGAACTGCTGCTTGCTAGGCGAGTGACATGGGAACAGGTGGTAAGGCTAGAGCCGTGGTCCCCCTCCAACTGTGCAGAAACTAGTGGCGTTAGGCCGGTGCAGTTTGCGTAATGGAGAGGTTCATTCCCATTCTTGCTTTCCGTTCTCAGCTTCTCTCCTCTTTTTTTTCGGTACTGTTCTGGCCTTTAGTGTCAAACCCCTTGTCACACCCCTGCTGAAAGAAGGCAGAGGAAGGCAGAAGGAGTGTGCCGGCAGAGTGGGGAGGACTTCTACCTCTATCTAGGGTATAGTGTTGGTATGAACCCCAATGTACCCCAATTTAGGCCTAAGTAGCTACAAGACCTTTTACCTACATTCGCCCTACCTCGCTCTGCATAACTCTTCTAGCACTGACCTTTTACCCAGTTATGTGCTGAACATATGTCGATCAGTTTCCTTGAAACTGGCCTCATTTATTATGCATGAGGATTCTTAGCATCATATCTTAATCCCCTGCCCAGGACATACACAGCAGGATCAACATATTCTGTAATAACTCTGTACAGAAGTCACAGCTATCATCATCCTTGGGCGACAGGCCCACTGCACATAATTGCAACATGACATACCTAGGTAGAACCCCTGAGGGTACCTTTTGGGTAAAATAGAACCACATCTTCAATCGGCAACCAGAGAAGAAGCTTAAATGCTGACACAAGATGCTGAGGTCCCTGTACACAGAAATTCCATCAGGCAGTGGTGTGACATTCTTCGCGGGGTGTCCAACTTGAGACCAAGACAGGGTCCTTTGTTCTCTCCCATCATGTAATGGGGTTGGGTCTTTCCAAGGGGATTCTTGGCTTTCCACCCACATACATGCTAGGTACACTTAGAGTTTGCATCATATGAGTACACTTGATTACTGCCATGTATCTATATGCCTGTATGTATTCACTGTTTTAGCACCATTGTAGAATTCTATCTTTTATTTAGTCTATTGATGCTCGTAATCTTATATATCTGTTTCTGTCTAAAGGTAGTTGCAGCAAACATTTTTTATACTAGAATGACGCTAGTTCAATAAATGCTTTTTGAAAACGTCCACATCATCTATTCTGTGTATCTCTCCGAGACCAAGTAGGCAAGCGTGACTGAGCCAAAAGTGCTGTACTGTTTCTGCGATCCCTGAAGGATCAAGGGTTGTCATGTTCGATAGTTGCCAGAAACTATCCGCTCCTTGGTAAGGTTAGGGGGCTTATGGTGGCACTCTGAGCTAGCTGGTCTAAAGGCTAACATATTCTTTGGGGGTGTCTGGAATCAGTCTGGACACCAATCCCTTAGTTTATGTTGTCTAAACGCGCTGATCCTATGCATTATTAGGAACTATACAACAATGTGTGTCTCTAGATGCACTCACTGCATGTGCAGTTGCAGCTGTCGCCTTACAAGGGGAGTGGAGTGCTTCAACCCTCATGATCCTTTCCCTTTCTCAGACCAGGAGTTAAGTGGAGTTGCGCTGGGCTGGTTGGAGGAAGGAGGAGTGGTTGAGGGGTGGAGATTTGTCTGGGCCACAGCCCCTCCCAGGTGGTGCGGAAGCAGCCAGCATTGAGGTGGTGTGGCTTGCACACCATGGTGGGGGTTCTGCTCCCAGTACGTCCGCTCATTTCAAACCACAAGTCCATGCCCCTTGTGAACCTTTGCTCTAACCTCTAGGAGGAGGTGGTATTTTCTGTGGGTCGAATAGTCTCAGAGCGAGGGACAGAGGGAAGCCGGCCAGGCATAAGGCGCCTGTGGTTTTTGTGGCGAAGTTGATAAGTGGTAACCTGGTGGATATTTGAAGTTGATCAATTTTGAAGATCATTCTTGAAAATGCTCTCTAGGTGCCTGCGTTCTGGTCGTTTGATTGCGCCACCAGAATCGACTTGCTTTATAGCTAATCACACCGGCTTTACCAGCTCCCCCAAAACTGTTTAGGACTATTTGATGTAAGAAGCCTCAGGCCCATCTGTCCCTCCTGAAGACCCATCCCACCATATCATCCATGTTTTCCAAGGGACAGAAGAGTAGGAAATAGAGAATTGGGGATGCCCATAGGTGCAATCAAAGAAGAAGAGCTGGGTATATAGTCACGGTCCTATCGCAGGGTGTAGCCCTGCATCTGCTCAATCGCTCCATATATAATCCAGTGCAATCTACTTCTCAACCTTGGCTAATGGATCAATGTCACCCAGTGGAAGCACCGGAAGAAATGGAGATGGAGGACGCTAAGGCTGGTCCTGAAACAAGTGGAGTTGGCGCCAGACCAAACTCTGAGTCTGTGGTTTTGTGTGAGCCGGTGAGTTCAGTGGTCACATCTGACTACCCAAACGTTGAGTCAGTACCAGGAGTGTTATCATCCAAAGTGGTCTCTCGAGTGACTGAGTTATATGGGGATGCATGCAGCCTTGTTTCTGGTGATTTATAGGACTTTTCCTTGCCGGACATTGCTGTTCATATGGATACATCTCAAGTTTTGGAGGCTAAATTAAAACCGTCACTCATTCCAGAAACGGCCTTGAGCTCTGGCTTTGTGTAGTAGGACGCCTTCCTCAAGTATTTATTTTCAAGGATCATCGGACCAGATGAAATTAGATGGGTCTCCAAGTGTAGGGACAAGCATCATGGCGACTATCAAATGAGGGAATCAATGGGATTGGTGGCGGGAGGGTCAATTCTGATATTATTTATGAGTTGGAAGGGATTCTCACCTCAATTCTGGCCTTGCTAGATAAATCGATCATCAATTCTGATCACGTGTTGGATGTATTGTCTCCTATTCTAAGAGCACTGCAGTATCTTACCTCTGCTAGTTTTTGTTATGGGAAGGGAGAAACGGGTAATGAGTTGAAATCTCAGGCCTTCCAGACTAATGAAGTTGCAACATATGGACTGGTAGAAATGGGAGTTCCAGTGGGAACCTATGGTGGCCCCGGAGTTTTCCCCACTGAGCACCCAGATGAGTTATCTGGGACCGATAATGTGCCCTGTTCGTACTCCCTAAGGGCCATATGTAGGTAGGCCAGAAATACCGATTCCTAAATACCGAATTTTACCGAATCGGTATTTAGAAATCGGTATTTGCTATGTACCAAATAGTTCGGTAACAATTACCGAATCGGTAAAATTCGGTAAATGAATACAGATTCCACAATACCGACCGGAGTTTCGAACCGGTATTTACCGATTCGGTAAATACCGAATTGGTATTTACCGAATCGGTAATTACCGAATCGGTAATTACCGAATCGGAATTTCACATTTACATCACTTGAGGAATCAGCCAATCCTGTGCAAACCCAACCCCACCCAACCAGGAAGTAACCACACCCAGGCAGGTGCACACAATCAGCAGACTCTGGAGAGGCTGGGAGAGCAGAGGAGAGCAACAGAGCCAGTGCCTGAATTTGCACAAGAAACTGACACAATGGCCAGCCAGGACACAGAGAGAGATGGAGGAGAAAGGAAGAGGAAGAGGAAACTAAAATTCAGCCCAAAGGAACTGCAGGTTCTTGTGGAGGAGGTGGTGAAGCAGCACCATAAGCTGTTCGGAAAGCAGTCCCTGCAAGTGGCTGAATCAGAGAAAAGAAAGATCTGGCTGGGAATCCAGGCCCAGGTAAATGCCATGGGAGTGACCCCCCGGGACATTGATGTGCTGAAGAAGCGGTGGTACGACATCCGCATCATCAAAAAGAGGAAGATGGCTGAACTGAAGAAAGAGGCCAGCCGGACAGGAGGAGGAAGGAACAGGGCACCTGCCCTGACAGAACTGGAGGAGCTTGTGGAGTCTACAATTGAGCCCGAATGTGTTGTGGGGATTGGGGATGCAGACAGCTCTGCCAGAGCCGCCGCCAAACAAGGTAAGACGCATGCACAGGATTGTGCCCCCCCTACCCCTATCCCAAATCCCCAATTGGGCAATGAGAATCCCACTCCACTACAGGTGTTAGTCCATACCAGCAATGCATTATGGGAGATGTAGTCTGTGAAACCCCAAACATGACAAGATTTGCACAGAACAACCAGGCATGTTACACACATTAGCGATAAGCAGGCATAGGACAATGAGAGAGTGTGTTAGAAATGTATTATGATGATAGCAATGCAGGGCTGCAGATACACTGAGCTGGTGTTGAATTTCTGTCCACAGGCGATACTTCGCGCAGGACTGCACAGGAGAAGGGAGAGAGGGCACCCCGTAAGGACAGCTCAGAGAAGGCCACCACGAGTGCTGGGCAGACAACAGCACCACAGCCAGCCTCACCACCACAGCCAGCCACGACACCACAGCCAGCCTCGCCACCACATCCAGCATCGCCACTCCTGCTGGCCTCACCCGCATCGACACCACCTGCATTGTTCAGGTCTAGGAGGCGTGCTGTTGCCAGATTACATGTGTCAGAGTCCTCATCAGAAGACTCAAGGGCGGCGGAAAGATCCAGTGTGCCACTGGATGGTTGCCATGCCGGTGTGCCCTCCGCCTCTGAGGGAGCACACACAGGTGCCAGACGTCGCCGCAGGGCTCGGGTGAGCAGTCCAGCTCCACAGGGTGAGAGCCATGGGGTATTCTTAGGGCTGGAGGCCACCATGGTCAAGGTGCAGCGCCTACAAGGCAAGGCAATCTTGTCAGTACAGCGCCAAATGAAGGGCCTCAATGACACAATGGGCAACATTGACAGGGGCATAAGCGCAATGGCTGAGGGCATGAGGGAGATGGCTGCGGGCATGCGGGACATGTCCCAGTCTGTCATGCTGCTGTGCACAAGGATGGATGAGGACAGAGCAGAACGGCGAAGAGAGAGGCAGAAAGCAGATCACCACACAAGGGCAGTGAACTGGCTGGCGACTGCCATTTCGCTGCTCTGCAGGTGCTCCGTGGCAATGTAGGAGGGGCTTGCGCACTGCAGCAATGATGTGTCAAGGGGGATGGTGAGGGTGACCAGTGCACTTGAGGTGCTGCTTACAAGCCAGTCTGCCGCAAATGGTGCTGTGGATGCTGGGGACAGCGAGGACACCACCTGTAGGAGCAGCATTACCCCCCTGTAACAGCCACACGGAGGAGCAACAGACGGCATGGGGCTGCCACTGGTCCCACAGGCAGTGAGGACAGCCAATCACTGGCATCCCGCACCGTCGTGCGTGGGCGCAGACACTGATGCTGCACACAATTGCAGGACACAGTTGGGTGAAGTAACCCTTGGCTTACAACTATTGATTTCACAAAATTGATAGGCCACTTTAGCCGTTGTGTTGTGGCGTAGTGCCGCATGATTAAAACTATGTCATGGCATACAACTACTGGCTGTGTCCCCTTACTTACTTAGAAATAGTTGCATGTGATCTCTGCCCGTCTCTCTCTCCCATCTGTTGCTGTTGCCACTCCTGCTGCGTTGGGCTCTGGCTGTGCAGACTCATCATCATTGTCCTCATAATCTGTTATTTCCACCTCTGTACCGGTCTTCGTGGCAAGGTTGTGCAGCATTGCACAAGTGGCAATGATCTTGCAGCAGATGATGGGTGTGTACTGGCGTGCGCCTCCGCTTTTGTGGAGGCAGCGGAACCTGCTTTTCAATAGTCCAAACGTGCGCTCCACCACGTTGCGTGTTGATTTGTGTGCCACATTATATCATCTTTCACTCAGGGTTGATGGGTGTAGGTAAGGAGTGAGGATGAATGCCTGGGTGAGTGAGAGAGTACCATTAGTCACATGCCTCAATACACATTCATTTGCGATAAGTATTAGGGAGTGTCACAGTGATTTACCTAGCAGGTATCCTTCTCCAAATTCTCCGGCAACCAGTCGTGTGTAGATCCCACTGTTCTGGAAGATGAAGAAGTCGTGGGTGCTCCCAGGGAACTTGGCTACGATATGAGTGATTATGTTGCCTGCATCGCAGATTACCTGCACATTAATGGAGTGGGTGGACTTTCTGTTCCTGTAAATGTGCTCAGTGGCTGCTGGTGGGCAGATTGGAATGTGTGTGCCATCAATACAGCCTATGACATGCGGGAACTGTGCCATCTGGTAAAAGTCGGTCTTTGTTTTCTGCAGTTCAGCCTGTGTGTTTGGGAAGCTAATGTAGTGTTGCATTCTCTGCATCATGGCATCCAGGAACGTCCTGAAGAAACGGGACAGGCAACTCTGGGATACCCCGCCTACCGCAGCTATCACCCCCTGGTAACTGCCAGATGCGAGTAGATGTAGGCTACAGAGCACCTGCACATTTGGTGGTATGGCATGCGCCCTTGTTGTTGGTTGGTCCAGGAGTGGTTGCAGGTCCCTTATCAGGTCCATGATGGTTTGGGGGTGTAGCCTGTACCTTTCATGTATCTCAGCCTCAGTCTGTTGAAAGAGTGTAATGCGCTGTCTGTAAATACGCTCCTCCCATCTCCAAATCCGCATGACCTGCTGCCTGTAGACGTAGGCGCCTTGCAATCACATACAGAGCCGCCATGGTGTTCACGCTGTTGCATTTTGGGATTGCTTATATGCACTGTGGCTGATTACCACCTGATTTCACTCTGTGTTAATTACCGACTCTTAAATACCGAATTTCATGGAATTCGTAAATACCGAATTTACCTACATCTCTTTTCTCGTTTTACCATTTCATATTTTCCGATTCGGTAAATATGAATTCGGTAATTATGATTCGCTAAATTTGGATTCGGTAAAGATGAATCGGTATTAACCGATTCATATTTACCGAATCCTTTTTTTTGGACTCCTACATCTCAATTGCCTAAATACCGGTCGGTAACTGGATATTTACCAAATTTCGTCCGTTACCGACCGGTATTTAGCTACCTACATATGGCCCTAAATGAGGTAACCAGGCACATTTCCCCAGCTACTCAAGGCGAGAATGTAAATGCACCAGTACTCAAGAATGCTCCTCTGGTTTTTTTCGATATTTAAAAAAGAGGGTACTTTTACGCCTTGGGATAAAGTCTCACAAAATGTCTCTCCCATTGTTTATTTATCAAGAGTTGACTTAGACGAAGCAGTCCCTGGGTAGGGCAGGTCTCCTCCGAATGGGAAAAAGAAAAGGAAGCACTAGATTACAAAGAATAAGGAAACAAAATGGCGGTTTTCCAATGCCCCAGATGAGCCTGTCCCTATTTCACTGCCTCAAAAGGTAAGGGAGTTAAAGACAGTTTGGCATGAGGTTGAACTGGAGTCAGGGTCTCTTGAAATAAATCCTCTCCCCTCCGATCCTTACAGAAGCATTAGCATTAGGCAGACAATGGCAAGAGAAAGGGCTTACACATTTTGGTGTAATAGTCCATAATAATTGGGGAGGGTTGGGCACTGGTTCAGATAATAATGAAGCAGGGATGGGCTTGGCTGATTTGGTGAGTATAGTAGAAATAATAAATGGAGCTAAAGAAACTGTAGGACCAACCATGGACAGATGTCCCCCAACCCTCTCTCTGTGGATTCTCTCCCTGTATGGATTCATCTAAAGCATGGGAGGTTCTTCATTGGACGGACTGCATCCTACTCTTCCTCTTCTCTAGTACAGATTTTCAAACCGGGGTACGAACAAAGGCAGAGCAGTAAGCTAGCCGTAGGACTTGGGTCTCGACAAGTATCTATTACCCTGACCTTTGGTTCTTTGTTTGATAGGGAATTGAGTCCATTTAATAGGAGCTTTCTTCTGCAGCTATTATCGGATATTGAGGATCTGAGTCTGGTAGCGAGTAGAGACATTGATTGTGTGTTTCTGGTCTCTCGAAGCAGGTTTCCGAATTCCAGGGTAACATTTACTTCCAGGATCATTATAATGCTGATATTGGCTAATGCTGATCATTTTAGGAAAAAGGGTATTGACGTCTTCCCATATGAGAAACTGGTCGTTAGACTCTTGTAGGGAAGACACTCGGAACTTAGGCAGAGATGTACCTAATAACAGAGGGATTGTAAAACCGAAGGGCAATATAATCTCAATTGGTAGTATCACAGGGGCAAGAATGATTAATATCGCGGGATATGACAGCCTAGGGAACAGTGACTCTAGAGAAGGTGGTGAGTTGGCCCTTTGGAATTGGGTAGCGGGTTCTTTGAATACTTCCAAAGTAAATATAAAACTCCCTATGATGCAGAGGTAGCCCCCTGGGTAAAGTTCTGTCCTGGAATATGCCAGGTTTAGAACACTCTAACTCAAATTTAAGCTCCTTAATGTCCTTCCAACCATTGATAATCTGTTTACAGGAAATGTGGAGTTGTGTATATTTCAATTATGAAACCGACTTCATTTTCTGTTGTGCAGCAAATCCCTCAGCAAAAGGTCATCGAAGAAGAGGTATAGCTATTTTACTCAGCAATAGTATAAATTGGAATCCTCTAGTCTATGTCCATCCGTCAAATCTCTACGTGTATAAAGGTGACCTTGGATAATGCTGCAGGAGGACGATATTCAACTTTTTACTGGTAAATGTGTATATTCCCCCCGGAAGGGTTGACCCTCTAGTTGACTCCATGTTTGAATTTGTGCGCAACATTAGTGTTCAAGAAGAATGCACATTGATAATTATGTCGGGGAATCAGGAGTTGGAGGATGCATGGAGTATCCCCGAGATAACCTTTCCTGGACATATTAGATCAGACAGGCAAGATTAGGTTTCCTGGATTGTTTATGATCCAATTGCCTTGTTACTTTAAATGGGAGACCCCAAAAGGATTTTCCTGCTCCTCTCGAGGGCAGTCTCTAATTTATTACATAGAGGTATCCTACCAATTGCTTGGAGCTCGTACACAGTTTAAGGCACTGAAGAAAAATCTGATCGATCATAGTATTCTCTCTTTGTGGATTTCAATCTTGAACTCAAGATGCTTGAGATTTGGAATGCTAGAGATGATACCATTGTGTATAATAAAACAAATGGGTGCACCTTTTGGTCAAATACAAATGTGATAAACTTGGCAGGATTGATAAAAAAGGCAAGTTCTGGTCCCACATAAGAGAAACCAGTTGCTTGGTTCGAGAAGCATATGTTTTTATTTTGGTCATGTGGGAGCAAGCAACTAGATAAAGGCGCTAACCTCTTGGTAGTTATCTCTGGGAAGGTAAAAACGCTAAACTGGGAGCTGAACTCCTTAGTATGGGAACAATTTAAGCAGCCATCATTTACAAGAAAAAATTATTGAAGCGGAATAGAACAAGATTGAATGCAGAGGAGTGGAGGATCAAAAGTGGATTAAATTGAGAGAGGTTGCACTTTCAGGTGACTCACGCAAGTACTGGGCTAATAGCCGAATATTGTAACTGCAGAATTAAGGCTGAAGCCATCCCGATAGCTGATGTAAAATGGATTCAATATATTTCACAGTTATATGCATCAAATTCTAGGGGTAGGTTTCTTGTGGAATCATTTAATGAGTCCGTTTTACAGAATGTTTATGGTCCTCCCTTTCGTGAGGAAATAGAGTGTTTTATTAAGGGGAGCTAGGTATTTGGGGGCAATGGGCCCGGATGATCTCCCGATATCCCTTAATAAGCAAGATCTCTCCGCATGGGCCTCCTTTCTCCAACCAGAATTTCAATACTGCTATGTATATGGGACTATTCTGTCTTCTTGGCAAGGAAGTATACTGGTACCGTTATATAAAAAGGGTCCCAAAACATCTCCCAGCAGTCTAAGGCAGATCGTATTACTGAATGCAATCGCAAAATTGTTTGCCAAGAGTATACTTTTACACCTTCACTATTGGACTTTTGGCAATGATCTTCTCCCTGCAGAGCAAGCTGGTTTTTGTAAACATTGTGGTACTTTAGATAATATCACAGCTTTGCAAACCTTGATAGAAAAAAAAACATTAGGCAAGGGTATGGCCTTATATGCTACCTTACATGCTCCCCACAGCGTTCGACAGGGTTGACTGTGGTACACTGTGGAGTAAATTGGCTTCAATGGGATCCCTGTGCATTTGCTCAGGCTAGGCATTGCATTGCACTCTTCTACTTGGACTGAGGTCCCAATTGGAATGACTCAGGGTCTGTCGAGCAACGTGGAAACTCATTATCATCTGAAGCAAGGTTGCTAATAAGCACTTCTTCTTTTTTCCCTGTATAGCAATGGCTTGCCTAGGAGGGTGGGGCAGTGCAAGGGGGACCCACCAAAGCTAAAAACAATAAAACTTTGTTGCTTACTGTATGCAGATGGCGCCATTCTGTTAGACTTAACTCCGGTAGGCCTACAGAGGCATCTTAAGTTATGAAACTATGCTGCTGAATATTGTTTTGGGAATAAACATTTCTAAGGGTAAAACTTTTTTTAGGTTCCGTGGAGTGGATGTAGGGTCAGGAAAAACTTGCACTGGTTTTCGGAGAAAAATAAATTGGAAGCAGTGAGGTTATACCCATATTTAGGTAGCATTTTCTCAGGCAACTGTCCTAGCAGTGATCATATCAGTCAGTGTAAATTTAAGGCATTATCTCAGGCCTTTGCAATAGGTAGGCTATATAAATATTGCGGACAAAGACATTTTGCCCACGTTTTAGCAGTATATCAGATTAAAATTAAGCTCTCAATGAGCTATGCTTGAGAATCAGTGGATGAGGAGCATTGGGATTTCTTTGAGAAGGTGGAAGGGCACATTTGGCGCCATATATGTAACTTGAATCATGTAGTTTCTCCAGCGGCCGTCTGGCTGGAATTGTGGCTTCTTTCGACTATCGTGTTGGCTATAACAGCAAGCCTAAAGTGGGGTAATACTATATTGAATAGTGATTTGAGTTCCTTACGGGCTGCCCTAAAACATGAAATCTTCTCTCGCATGAATGAAAAAAGTGTTCGTTTTTAGAAACTAGGAGAAGGCAGTAGCCATGTTTGGCATAGGGAAAGTTGATGCAGGCCACCTCCCAAAGCAGGCCTTGAAACCACTAATTAAAAAAACTATTAACGAAGTTAGTCATAAAAGAGATATTGTACTGTGTTCCCAGCACACTAGGAATAACATAATTGTGGAGAGAAGCATGTGTAAAAAACCTCAATCGTATGTTTTATGGAACCTTCCCCATGGAGTGCGTAGAACCACCTTGCTGTTAAAGCTGAATTTGCTCCCCTTATGAATTATAACAGGAGCATGGGAAGGTCTAGCTAGAGAAGATAAACTCTGTGACTCTGTGGAAACCAGGTGCAAGATCTAAATCAGTTATTTGTCTGTCCCTAATTACAGCCAATACGACACAGGTTGTTAAGACCAGTGTTCTTACAGTGCAATTTTACGTCAGCGGCGGAGGCCCGGAATTGTCTTTTGGCTCCTCCTTCCGAATCCGAATGCTTATGTTTTTAAACAAATTTGAAATATTTTTTAGATTGAATTACCATACTGTTTTTAGCTTTGGGCATGCTGAATATGGTCCATAAGTAAAACAAATGCGCAAATTATATGTAGATTCCAAGGGTAATAAGAACCGCATATTTGATGTTGTTAGTTATAGTATTAATTTATGCCTAAAGCTGTTTGCATTTGGTTTATTTTTATGTACTGCATCAGAATTGCACAATCGTTCCCACTTTATTTTGCATGCTGCTCGGGATTCGTATCCATCTTAAATATTCCCTAGTGTACCTGCGCTTTACAAGTTAAGAATCTCTATTATTCGTGGAGGGTGTTTTTTATCTTGACTATGTACTCTGTTCGTATATAATCAATTGTGAGACTCCTATTACTGTGAGCTTTGGGAATGTACTTTATCCTTTTCACTAATAATTGTAGGTTTTGTTTTTGTACCTCTTGTATTTTGGATTTTTTATGTGCCACTCTTTGGAGTTCTAAATCATAATTAACATTGAATTGAACTGAAAACAGGAGGGGTGAAGGCAGAAGGTTTGGGGGGAATCCATGCAGTGAGGAACAATCCCAACAGAAGTGGACTACATCTAAAAGAAAGTTGTACATTTTTTTAAAGTATGTTTGAGAGTAAATAGTGGTCCCCTAGATCAATGTCTCCTACCGAACAATCATTTTATTACATTCACAAAGGGAAAGGTGTCCCAAGGTAACCTCATTTTGGGAATCTGGAAAATTTCAATGTTTTGCAAGCATATTTCTGTTGCAAAACATTTGCAGGCACATGCATCAATGTAAAAACCGGCCGCAAATGGGCAGATTCTCAGGAGCTGCCCCTTTGCGACCGGTATTTTTGCATTTGGGAGGCATCATCCCATTTAAGGAATCCCAAATTGAGATTCCTTAAATGCAATGCATGAAAGTGAAAAAATTTGCGATTTCGCTAATAGGGGGAGCAAATTACCATGAAGTTGAACTTCATGGTAATTTGCAAAAACTTTGAAAAATGCACTTTTGTGCATTTTTCAAAGTTTCATGTTGCGCACACACATGCCCTTAGAGCATGTGTGTGTGCAACATATGTGCACAGATCAATTTCAGGGGTGCAATAGGGTGTCATTTTGACACCCTTGCACCCTTGAAATTGCATGAGCAATTTGCGAGTACCTACTGGTACTCGCAAATTGCTCATGCAATCTTCAATTCATTCCTATGGGCCTGGAGGCCCAAAGGGATGAATGGGACGGTATTCCTTAATTGCGACTCGCAATTTGCGAGTCGCAATTAAGGAATTTGTAGGAATCACTATTTTTATAGCGATTCCTACATGCATAGGCTTTTGCAATTTCTTAATTGCGATTCCTTAAAAATCACAATTAAGGAATCGCAAAAGTCTTTGTTGATGCATGTGCCAGTTGATACATTAACAGCGAATCGCTATTTGGAAAGGGACACCATAAACAAGCCCCTTCCAAATAGCGATTTATTATTCCCTTTTAAACTCATTTGGCAATTTGGTAACCTATTGGTAATCTGGCCCATTTTTTTTAAATGATGGCAAAAAGACTAAGTCAATCACTATTCTCTGTAAAGAGCTGTTATTATAAGAGCAAGGTTTAGACACTTCGGAAAAAGAACATCTGGTGGGAAAAATATATCATAAGGTGCATGATGCTAATTGTAATGATTCTGGGGAGATTTAATTTCTATGAGGGGACCAGGCTTATAAATAATTCCATCACTAAGATGAGTTTTAAAATACAATGTGATCTACCTGAAGATGTATTTATGCCAATTAGTTTCCTAGTACGATGCTGTGATTGAGAAACAGTTTTTAGCCCTGATCTTATCTTTTTTTACAGTGTCCCAGGGTGTGTCAAAAAACGTTAAAGCGCTATTTTTCAGTGCACTTAATATAGATTACCAATTGGCATTTACCTTTGACTTTCTTATATACACAATCCTTAATTATTTCTCTATTTAAGGAGGTGCCAGTGTTGGATCAAGTGGAAATCCAGAATAACAAGACAGCAATCTTGAAATTATCCTGGAGATACCCAAGACTAAGATCACCATTGCAAGAAAAATGGGGAGTGGTTTGGGCAAACCCCAAAGTCACTTGCAAATCCTGTTTTCTCATATTTGTAAAGAAGGCACATTTGAAACTCCCCATAAGCCAGGATCATAAACTAAAATAGGGAGCACTTTCGTTATATATCTTCAGCATATTGGCCAAGGGTTTCACGCTCAGCCCTAAGTAAAAATCAGTGACCACTCCCATAGTTTCAGTCTCTTTTGTTCCAGGTCACAAGCAAGATGGACTATGGCAACACCCTCTATTCCGAGATATAAATCTCACCAGAAGGCTGCAGACCAATCAGAACTTGGAGGCCAGAATCACTCTCAAACTCCCAAGCAGCACTCACATCAGACCACACCTGAAGGAGCTCCACTGGCTCCCTTTTCACAAACGAGCACAAGTCAGACTCTTCACCCTCACTTTCAAGGCACTACATAATACTGGTGCAGCATACCTCAACAATCGCACCTGCTTTGACAAAATATCCAGACACCTCTTCTTGTACAAATCCCACGCATACGGAAAACTATTACTGGTGGTCGATCCTTCTCCTACATCGCTCCTAAAGCATGGAACAACCTCCTCTACACATAACAGCCTGCTGCTTGCTTCCTGAATTCCACAAGAAGATGAGCACCTGGCTTTTTGACTAGTCCCACTAGGCCTTAGGTGTACCTTGACTGAAATTTGCTCAGTGCCGGGAAACCTTTCCGGGTGATAGAGCGCTCTACAAGATGGGACAAATTTTTGCCATTTTCTTTTTTTATTTTACTAGATATTCAAAATATTATACTCTTTCCAGAGATTTGTTTTTTAAAGAAAAATAGGGTTTATGTTGAGTTGCCTTTGAGCTAAAGATTTTAGCAGGATTGGTGCCAAACTGTATATAGTCCATGTGTAAAACATAACCATCAATTTCTCAAGCCCGTTTGGGGTTTTAGCCATAAGGTCTGCATCACCAGCATATAAGAATAACATTTTTGGCCTATCCTAGGAGAATCTAGGCATTTTGCTCTCCAACAGTTTTCTATACCACTTATTTAAAAAGTTAAGAGAAAAGATGCCAGATCGATCCCTCTCTCAAGAGCCACACTATCAGTACATTCTCCAGCGAAACTGAATCTGTCTCTAGGGTTCATGTTGCAATGGATACATTTCAAGAAACCAACTACAGCATAGTGCAAACCCATCTTTTGGCCATAGATTTTTCCTAGACATTTGGTAAAAATTCCTTGTTACGCACATAAAAGCCACATTTCAATAGATGTTGCAATATCCTTATTTATCAATAAATGTAAACCGAAACATTGCTTTACTGTTCTTAGACTTGCCAGAAAGCCATGAAACATTTAGCCAGGACTCCAATGTCCTGTGCTCTGGGTTTCATCAGGATCGTATCAAGTGCCTTAATAATGGAATCAATAAAGGAGGTCGCTACTGCCCTCCAAAGTGAAAATTCCAAATGTGTCTCTTATCTTAGTGTTGTGCATGTGTCAGTGATGTTTTGCCTTGGGTTACATCACTCAAAAGGTGTAATGGCAGGAAAATGAGTGAGAAATACTTCCCATTCACTATTCTAATGGTGCTTTATATAATCCCCAGAGAGACAGGGGCTGGAGCCACACAGATAAACTGTATGCAGCTATCCATCGCAACCAATCACGAGAAGCCCTAGATATAAACCACGAAGCACTAATTTATCCACAGCAGAGATGCACAAGGATAGAAAACATTTTTAGGTTGCAATACAGAGTCTTGGAGGGGTGACAAAAACGTGTGCACTATTCACAATTAGCCAGAGTAGGAATGCTAGAGACTACCTCCACGACTGACAGTAGGTTGTCCCGTGAGAAATTTTAAATAGGTATCCCTACGGTGCAAAGTAGTAGCATATGACATAAACTGTTTACAAGCAGCCAGAACAAATCCCCTAAAGGGTTCACCCACTGGACAAAGGGCAGCCCACAGCATACACTATACAGGCAGTCATTGTAATGATCTGAACAGACAGTTCACAAATGCTCTAGTTTCTAGCCAAGAGTGACAGGCAGCATTCCTACACATGCGCTTGATACATGCCACATATACAATGATCCAGAATTAGTTCAGAAGCAAGAACTGGTTACAACGCATGCAGAAGTGCATTCCATAACATGTACTGGTTATCGGTTTTCTGGCGATCATTTTCTTCATGCCCAAGTAGAGTTGACAGAGGAACAAGTATGTCCTTCACTTTTTACAAGTAGCCAGAGTACGGGCCTGATTACAAGTTTGGCGGTCTTGGGGCTGCCATCGAGTCAGCGTCGGATTCACTGCCCATCGACTAAGCGGTCTGACAGCCGAATAACAATGTTGGCGGTTTCACAGACGAAAGACCGCTGCACCTGCCAGGAATTTTCTTCCCGACTCAAAGGCAGTCACAGGCAACAGCGGTTTATAGTGTTAGTTCAGCCCCTGTTCCCGCAGTCGAGATTACGATGTGCCTTACTGCCAAGCAGACAGTGGCGGGAAGACCTCCACACTCAACCTGACAGGAATGCAACATTTGAGGGAAAAAGATACTTTGTCTACTGTTTCCACTAGTCTTTCCATCATGGAGCTCCTCATCCAGGTCCTCTCTTTGCTGCAGACACTTGCTCACGAGGGAAATCCACACAGTCGTCACCAGAATCACAGTTAAGTTCCTCGTCCATTTGTCCACTGTTGCAATGGCTGTGGACCAGTGCTGTAGGTGAAGATTATTTTTCCATTGGTGTAATACATATGTGTGTATTTACAGATGAGTTTCATGAAAATACACACATATGTATTTGCACTGTGGCAAAAATCCTAGCACGAACATCCCCATCCGTTGGAAGACCGCTGCCGCAAGACTGTCATTATAACAGTAACGTAATAATTCGGAGGTCCATTGACCACCGGCTCAGTGGTCTACTTGGAACCGCTGCTGCGGCGGCCCAGTGGTAAGACCACCAAACTCATAATTAGGCCCTTAATGCTCTATCAGGAGAGCATAGCAGTAACCCATGGCAAGCCCTGGCTGCAACCGGCCATGGGTGAATGTCCTTTTGCAGGTGTTCTTTTACATTCCTATTCTTTCTCTGAATGGATCCCATAACTTGTTCAGGTTTTGTAGAGCCAAGACTTCTAAGTGGTTTGGCATTTTTAGAGAAATTACAGGTTTTTACTTTCTTCCTTTTTATAATTTTGCAATCTGCAGCGAGAACAATGTTCCACAAATGCTCTTTTTCTTGATAGACGGATGGGCAGTTGACTAACTAGCCTAACATTGAGCATTTTGTTCTGTGAATATCTCCGCTATATACCTATTAGGAGCAGTAGGCCTATAGGTTCAAGGTCACTAGGAGTAAAACAGAGTGCTGTGAAAGCATAGTTTACGGTAACATTTAGCTGATGAAACACTTGTAACACTGATTTGATGCATTCCTGTGGATTAAGACATAGAAGTTGTCAGCATTTTGAATACTTTGAAATTGTAGCAAGAACGGTGCCCCTAGCTAAAGGCCATTTGCATAGTTAACATGCAACATGAAAATGGCGATAAGTACTTTTAGATTATGCAGGTATAGCAGATGTGGGAAGGAGTGTTGGAGTATTTGCATTATGTAGAAGGCACTTTTTGTGACTTGATTAATTTGCTGGATCAGGGACAGGATTTAGTCTATACTCACTGAGATATTTCTCACTTCCTTTGGGGTCAATGGCTGGTTATCTAGGGGCATATGTATGAAGCTCATTTCCCATTCGCAAACGTGCCGATTCTCAGAATCGGCCCATTTGCAAACGGGAAAAAGCCTTATGGGATGTATCATCCCAAAAGGCCCTCGCAAAATAGGGAATCGCAAGATTTGCGATTCCTTATTTTGCGAAAGTATTTAAGGAATCACAAATTGCGATTCCTTAAATGCGATGTAAAAAGCACCCAAGTTGTGCGATCTCTCCTTAAGAAATCGCAAATTACCACCAACTGCAGGTTGGTGGTAATTTGCGATTTCTTTTAATAATGCACTTTTCAAAGTGCCATGTGGTGCACATACATGCCCATGTATGTGTGCCACATGTGCAAACATGCACATTTCAGGGGTGCAACAGGGTGTCATTTTGACACCCTGGCACCCTTGAAATTGCATTCTCAATTTGCGATTCTCTAATTGAGAATCGCAAATTGAGAATCGCAAATTGAGAATGTCTTCCCATTCATTCCTATGGGCCTCTAGGCCCATAAGAATGAATGTGGAGGTATTCCTTAATTGCGAATCGCAATTTGTGATTCGCAATTAAGGAATATGTCGGATTTGCAAAATTTTTTGCAAATCCTGCATACATAGCGTTTTGCCATTCTCAAATAGCGATTCCCTAAAAATCGCTATTTGAGAATCGCAAATGTATCCTTTGATACATATGCCCCCTAGTTTCTTGGGCTCGATTGTTGTAGATTAGTAGTCACTCTACATTGCACAAGTCATGATCTCATTTGCAAAGGTGTATGGTTTACGATTGTTGATCAGCAGCCATTAATTAATAGCATATAGACAGTGGTTGATTATTGATTACTCTGAGTTATTAGGGCTTTCCAGTTTTAGGATTGTCTATGTGTTATCAACATGAATGTACCAGGGCAATCCGAAGAAGATATTGAGTTTGGCAAAAGAGGAAGGCAGAGATTGAACTGGAGTCAAGCGATTATTGAGTACTGTGGAATTCCAGAGTATGTTGTGAAAGGAGTGAAAGTGAACAGGGGTAGTGAGATAGTGCATTGCATACATGAGGAGATCAGGTTTAGGATGGTTCCTTAAGCACCTACCAATCCTAGTAACAGGAAGAAAAATAGGACAAGATCCAATTTAGAATATCTCCTCAGGTCCTGAGGTCTTATAATATCACTAGTAGCATCTGGTGGTGGCAGTGTCAGAAAGCTCCAATAGGTCCAACAGTAGTAGTGCTGGCACTCTATTTGTCCCCACTGTCAACTTTAGATAATCCTAAAGTAATTAATTGGCCTGAGATTTACATATGGCCTCATTTTTAGGATAGGACAAGCATTGGAAATGCCAATAGATCTGGCTTTAAAGGAATGTTGTACGTTAATGTGAAGCATTGCAAGTAAATAGCATGAGACTGGAGATGTATTTGTGTGGAAGCAAAGAACTGTAGTAGAATACTGGTGTAGTGTAAATGGCCAGGTGACAGTTGCACCTCAAGGCAGACTTAAAGCTTCATGTAGGTTAATAACTGCCCTGCTCCCATCTGTGCTACTGACAGAGAAAAACACCATAAATTATCTACTTTTCTAAGACACATTAATAGCATTACAATATCATGTATGCCCCTGAAAGATCAAGCTCAGGCAGTTGGATTAATAAAGAAAATGATCACAGCTGCGTGGAGGGCAAGCACTTTTTTGTAAAAGCACACAACTTCTGCCAAATCAAAACATATGCTCCTAGCTCCCAAAATGTGAGCGGAGCCAAAGCCCCTCTCTAGTGATGATCGGATAGTTAGCTGGTGGCAGCTGCGCTGTGAAGTCAGACAATAAAAAGGTGTGACGGCACATAATGTATGGGGAGCATGGATTGGGATAGAGAAGACCCAAAGAGGGGAGTCCATCTAAGTGATGTTCACTTGGAATAATTTGCTTAAACTGAGGAACTTTGTTTTTTTTCTTTTTAAATGAATATGGTGGGTAAAAGGGGTGAGAGGTGATGAGCTGCGGGGGTCGTTCTGCATTGTAGCATTGATGCAGGAGAACTGTGCCACTGAATCCAAATGTTTACTAGACACCAGAGTTAGTCATGATACAACCTGAAGATTTACTATTGAAGCTGTATAGCCACAGTGGCAAATCTGCCCAGCCATAGAAAAAGACTGCTGGCCTCTGCCTAATCAAATCCTCATTGAAAACAGGGTGTTGGTTGCCTTGTCCCCGACTCGGCAA
This sequence comes from Triturus cristatus, assembly GCF_964204655.1. Lineage (NCBI taxonomy): Eukaryota > Metazoa > Chordata > Amphibia > Caudata > Salamandridae > Triturus > Triturus cristatus. The sequence continues at coordinate 504,564,209 of NC_140587.1, forward strand.
TCAAAGAAGAAAGTCTACTGGCAAAATGAAACAAAGGCCATTCAGGGCTACTCTTGTCAGGTTTTTATCCAGGAGAATGCAAAGGAAGAGACACATTTTCAACAAGATTTAACTGAGATACAGACTATAGAATTCTCAAGAGAGGCTGGAGATTATGGAAGACCAGCTTTTGCATACAGACACAGGACTGCAGAAGCATTCACTTTTGGGCCAAGGCCAGCAGAGGCAGTAGAGCAATCACATTGGTTCCAGGTTCCCATAAATAATGTCAGAATAAGAAAGATGGTGCTTAGCAATCTTTCAGTTGTTGAGGGACTCCCACACTTTTTTTTTTTGGACCCGAATCCAATCAGGTATCAGAGCGCTTTACATAGCACCAGTTACGTTACATGAGAACACACATTCATTTTTTGTTAAGCACGGGGAGATTAAGTGATTTGCCCAGAATCACAGGATGTTTAGCGTCATCACCGAGACTCGAACCCAGTTCCCCCAGGTCCGAGGTCGAGCGCCCTAACCGTTAGGCCAACTCCTCTCACTTGTGCAGCTCATCACTGGCTTTGCATCCCCTACTATTGTTATTATGGGTCCCCTCCTCGTTCATGAATGTCTTTTCCTTCTCCCATTTTAGAGACTACAAAGACGTCCTTACCTGTTACCTCAACTAAGAAGATTCCCAGTTTCTGGACTGCAAGGCAGTAGTTTGAAGCATTCACAGTGCGGATTCCTTTCAGGTTCTGGTGACTTGACTGGTGACGGTAGGGGCTCAGTATTCTGAAATCTTCCGAAGCAACTGGTGAGTTGCTTAACACACTTGTATAGTATTCATGCTGTACTTTGGGCTAATTCATTTATTAATAGTGTTATGGCATCCATTATCTTAAGAACCATTTCTGTAAGAGTGCTGATAAGCTGCTTCTGTGATGGAAGACTGCAGGTGTGTTCTGTCTTCTCTCCCTTTCCTCACCTGGAATCCCTTTTTCCTCACAAAGGGCCATATGTAGGTAGCCTAACATTTACCACTTCATAAATACCGAATTTTACCGATTCGGTATTTATGAAGTGGTAAATAATATGTAGGTAATCCATCGGTAATATTTACCGATTCGGAATGGGTCGGTAATTTAGAATCGGTATTTACCGATTCGGTAATGATGCATACCTTCCCATTGATTCCTATGGGCCAGGAGGCCCATAGGAATCAATGGGAAGCCAGTTACCATTACCGAATCGGTAAATACCGATTCGGTAATGGGGGGAGCACAATCAAGGGTGGCAGGGTGCACCCCTGATTCCTGCATGTGTGCACATGTGGCGCACATACATGCCCTAAGGGCATGTATGTCTGCCACATGGCACTGTTAGTCCAGCAAAATATTGCTTTTTGCAATGTATTCGGTATTTAGCACCAACATATATTTGGTGCTAAATACCGAATTATTTTCCCTACACATCACTCAATTGAGTGTCACCTACATATCGTTTCAGGATTCGGTATTTACCGAATCGGTAAAATTACCGATTCGGTAATTTTACCGATTCGGTAAATTACCGAATCCTGAAATGTGCCCCCTACATAGCAAAAGCCTAAATACCGGTCGGTAACGGGATATTTACCGAAAATCGGCCGTTACCGACTGGTATTAGGCTTCCTACATATGGCCCAAAATCTCTGTCTTCAAGTTGTATACAATCATTCAAATCTGGTGACGTCAATTTAAGGGCATTGTGGGATTAATCATCAAATCAAATGCACCTCTTTCCTTCACGCAATTGTGCATTACTAACAAATCCACAATCATGAAAACAGTCTTACAGCATTGTTTTCTCCTCCTTATTGCTAGGGATACATGAACAACATACATCATTGCCTTTATGCACTCTCATGTCCTTTTGCCCATCCCATCAAGGAATCCATCAACATTTTTTCACTATTTTTATAGTCTAAAGTTGATTCAACTTTTAAAATAATGATATAGATAACTATATAGGATAAAAAGACTGTTAGCAACTTTTCTGAACGGACACTAAGCGACTTTGAGGTAGAACTTTTGTCTTTGGGTTTAACTTTCTGCCCGTCTAATAATTTTAATTATACACAAAGTCGAATAGATTTATTTTACTTCACACGTAAATTGCGTATTAAGAAGTGGTATGCAACCAAGGCTTCAACGAATGTGGGGAAAAGCAAAGATTGTCCAAGTGCTATTAGAATTAGGGATGTTGAGTTGATCCCTACAATCAATGTACTAGCAGATGAAAGTGAGGCTGAAAACGATCCTTTTTTAATTTGTGAGTGAAAATGTTCCCCTTGACTTAAGCGCTCGTAGTGAATTTAAGCCTAAGTCTATTTTTTTACCGCAAGTTAAGAACGAAGCCATTGATGTTTTTGAGAAAGGTGTCATTCAGGAATTTGTTAAACTTTCGAAGAAAAAATGGTACGGGTGGAAGAATTTGACACAAGTCAGGCTATAGACAATCTGAAGAATGACAGCACAATAGTCATTAAAAAGTCAGATAAAGGAGGGAACGTAGTGGTACAATATAGACAAAAATACATAGAGGAAGGCATGAGACAACTTTCTGACAATGAGAACTACATTAGGAGCAACAGAATGGAATATGAACATTCCATCAGGGTTTTTCAAACAAATGTATCAGAATGGAGAGATAAGGGATTGTTAGAACAGGAAGAGTACAACTTCTTGTTTTGCAAATTCCCTAAGCTGCCAGTCCTATATTTGCTTCCCAAAGTCCACAAAAACCTGCGGAATCCTCCTGGAAGACCAATAGTCTTGTCCACAGGGATCTGTATGGAAAATACTTCAAGGTATGTGGATTTCTTTTTACAGGCACACATGAGGAAGCTTCCATCCTACGTTAAGGATACGGGAGACTTCCTTAGATGTCTTGATAATTTGGAGTGGAGAAGTAATTATTCATTATTATCACTTGACGTCATGAGTCTTTACACCTGCATCCCCCATGATTTGGGGTTAGAAGCTTGCAGATATTTTCTGAATGAAAGATCCATCTCGTACCTTTTTCACACAGAGATGTTGATGGAGTTGATGAATTTCTGTCTGAAGCAAAACATTTTCATTTTTGACAACAAGATCTTCAAACAGACCCTGGGAACATCAATGGGGACCTGTTTTGCTCCTTGCTTTGCGGGTCTCTATTTAGGGTACTGGGAGGATAAGGTGGTAAGAGAGCTAAACACCTTTAAGAACAAGGTAGCCATGTGGGTACGTTACATAGACAATATTTTCTGTGTTTGGAAAGGAGATGAGAGAGAAGCAAATGATTTTGTAAAAATTCTGAATGTGAATAGCTACAATCTGAAATTTACAAGCCAGTGGTCGAGAGAGAGTATTGAATTTCTTGATCTCTCACTCACCATTCAGGAAGACTGTTTGAAAAGTTTCCTTTTTCTAAAAGTGGCAGCAGGCAATAGCCTCCTTTATGCCCGCAGTTGTCATCCTGGCTCTTTAATAAATAGCCTCCGTTTGGGTGAATTATTATGAGCTAAGCGTAGTTGTAGCACACAGGAGAGCTATCTTATGGAACAACAAGTGATGACTGAGAGATTTTTGGAGAGAGGGTATTCGAGATCAGTTATTAACAAAGCAAGATCTGAAGTTGCCAAACTAACTAGAGTCTCACTTTTGGTGGGGAAAGAGAATATCAAAAGTGGGCCCAATGAGAAGATCAGGTTCATTACCACGTATAACAGCCAGGCCCATGAGGTACGGAAGGGTCTAAAGAAATTTTGGCCTGTTTTACAGACTGAAAAAGACGTAGCTGAAAGCGTGGAAACTTTTTCATAAATCACATTTAGAAAAGTCGAACCATCTGCCAAGAGAATCTTAGGTATACAGGGATTTTACACATGTCGAAAGTGCAAAGCCTGTAAGAACAGCAAGAATCGCAAGGAGTGCAAATTGTCTCCTGAGAGTAAACCCTATCATGAAACACACGTCATGTAACACAGATTATGCAGTTTATGCCCTGTTCTGCCCCTGTCAAAAAACCTACATTGGCAGCACCATACACAAGGCTAAGTTTAGGGTGTTAGAACATCTTCGCGCCATAAAACATGGAGATAAACAATATCCAGTTGTGCGGCATTTTCAAATCCATCACAGCCAGAATAGTGATCTCTTAAGTTTTTGTGTGCTGGACACAGTAAAAGCAAATGAGAGAGGCGGGAATAGAGTACACAACTGCGACGCCTTGAGTCAAAGTTAATAATTCAGCAGAGAACCCTAGCGCCAATAGGCCATAATTGCAATGAAGAACTTGCAGTCCATTTAGGCTAAAGAAAGGTAGGTTTGCTTAGATTAAACATCTCCATATTCTCTTGTTTCTTTGATACAATATGTCGCATAAAGTTTTAATACAAGAATGCCACTGCTGTGTAACAGCGTTTTTTAACGTAAGCGCACTGTGGGGTTTGGTATCAGGGTATCTTTCGAAATCTAATTTAATTTTTATTATTTTTGCAGAGGATGTTCGAGGTCACAACGAAGAATGCTAAAGAACGAAAATATCTTGTCTATAATACAGCCCACATGGGCAGAATTGCATTGTATTTGCAACTTTGCTAACTGATCAGCACTCCAGGGTGTGTCAATTGTATTAGTATATCAATTTTCAATTCTGTGCTGCACTGTAACGCCGAATAGAGAGGAGGTGTTGTCCCCACAAGGGCAATTTAATGTTTGTGTCACTTCCAGGTAGTCATGTATCCCACTCGGTTTATACACGTATTCATGTGTATAGCGCGGTGCGAGTGAAATCTCTTGAACGGGACAAGCGATCAAATATTTTGATATGCCTCTGCATTTAAACATGTTTTTTATAAATATGCTGTGATAGCATCATATGCTGTAACACGCAGCCTCGAGCTATGTTTTGTAAAGTATGTTGTGCATTCAGTTACCATGACCATTTGGTCACGTGGTAAATATGTAGCAATGACATACGTGCTTGACGTGCTGGAGTTCTTTTTTGACAATGTATTAAGAATATTTTGGGTTCTTAATACATTGTCAAAAAAGAACTCCAGCACGTCAAGCACGTATGTCATTGCTACATATTTACCACGTGACCAAATGGTCATGGCAACTGAATGCACAACATACTTTACAAAACATTGTTCAAGGCTGCGTGTTACAGCATATGATGCTATCACGGCATATTTATAAAAAAAATATATATATATATATTTTGGGTTCAGTGAACAGCAGATGGCGCTAGTGTGAGCATTTCCTTCCCAGGACGCCGCCGCTCCGACAGCCACACGAAGATGCTTTGATCTCCTCATCGTCCTGACCTAACTGTGAAGAATCACGCGGACTCTCGTTCTACCCGGCAAATGCTTGGAGCAGTTGCAGTATTTCAGGCACCCGGGCGATGGACGCCTAGAGCCTTATCTCTCGTTTGGAGTGGCGTAGGAGGGGTCAGGTTCCGCGCTCGGACGCGCCGCCTCTTCGGTAACGCCGGCTCTGCCTCAGGCAAGCTAACAGCTGCTGCCTCCTTTTCCGGGAGGTTCCAAGTGTTTCGAGTGCGGCTGACTCTGTTTGGCAGTGGCGGTGGCGAAAGCTGTGGAGGGGCGGTGGAGACCTTCAACAGAAGCGGCAGGCTCGAAATGACTACCCGCGGCCAGAGGTCATTCAAACCAAAATCAACCACGGCTCTGGAGGAGATGGGAGAGAAAGGAAAAATGGAGAATGCAGTAAGATCGGACCCTCCACTTAAAGGTAAAAAGGGATCCTGGGCTTAAGGAAAATATGGGAAAGCCTGGAGGGGAGTGTGCTTAAAAGAAAAAATAGTGGAAAATACTGGATGCTCTCCATCTATTACCAGTCATTTTTCTATTCTCAAAAACGCACCCGCCCCTACTACAATTGCTTTAAATAGCCCAGCGGAGGCCCTCCCAGAGCAAGGGGCCATACCGTCTCCCCTGCAAATGGTACCAAACACTACGACCGAACTTGTTGGAACGGCTTTGGTGGACAAGCTAGCTCAGATATCAGAGTCTAGTTCCTGCGGCCAAGACATTATTATTACTACCACTGTCGCATCTGCTTCTGATATTACCGCTCTTCCTGCCGTTATCACCGCCACTGCCGCTGCCACCTCCACAGTCTTTGAGAACTGCCACGAAAAATTGAACCCCAGATTAACAGACCCACATACCCCAGATCTATCTAATGAGAATTTTTTTTCTGTCTCAGATGGATCCTTAACTGAGACGGACAACGAGCTAGTGAGCTCAACTGGTACTAGTAAATCTGAATGGGAGTTAAACGGCTCCGCCCCTAGACCCATCAAACAAAAAAAAAAATCGAAACAAAAAACGCAGCCAGTCGAGGCGGATGTATCCAGATCTGTATGTATCTCTCCCGGACGGGGATCCTAATCTACAATTAGGCTTAAGCCCACAATCCACCATTGAAAATCCTTTGGAACCTTCTTTATCATCAATTCTTGCCTCCATCAAGCAGTTTCAGGAGGAAGTTAGATCAGATAATCTTGCTGCAAAGGGGGCTTCAAAAAAACTCCATAGTGGTATAAGGAAATTAAATAAAATTTGTACTGATATTGGAGATCGAGTTGCTATGGTAGAAGGGCGAACAGAGACCCTTGAAGCTGAGGTTTCCCAAATAAAAGAACAAAGCGCATCTCATGAGGCTCGCCTCACCGATATGATGACCAAGCTTGAGGAGCAGGAAAATGGACTACGGAGGAACAATCTTAGATTATTAGGGATACCGGAAGGCGTAGAGGGAGATGACCCTAGAGGGTACATTGTGAAACTACTTCGGTCCGCCTTTCCATCACAGACTAGCTGGAATTGGGATCAGGAGATCCAAAGGGCGCACCGTTTCCCCTTTAATTTAAGGCAAAGACCGAATGGCAGTAATTATGGAAATGAGAAACCCAGAGTCTTTTTTTTTTTTTTTGGGAACTTCCTCTTAAGGCAATTAATATATGATCAGGCCAGGCCTAACTCCCAGAGAGAAGTCGATGGAATCAAGTTTTTTGCTAAACCTGACTTTAGCCATGCAACAGTGGAACGAAGATGGCGACTGCGGCAACTGATCACTCCTCTACAATTGCAAGGCGCCCAAGCCTTCTTGATGAACCCTGCTAGACGGAAAGTCATATTTGAGGGGTCGACTCGTGTCTTTATTTCTGAGATTAAAGCTGGAGAGTATTTAAAGGAAATAATGGGAAGAAAGAGGAAATAAAGTTTGCAGCCTAAGACTTTGGGACCTTTGGGGGCGTAATGTTCCTCTAAAAAAAAAACTCAAGCCTTAATCAACCAGGGGGGGTATGAGTTACTTTCTCCCTAATTAAAGAGTGGAGGGGGTTAAGAGAAGAAAGGTTTAAAAAAAAGGAAAAAAAAAAAATTAGAGGGGGGGGGGAAAAAGAGTTGGTTTTTTTTTGGGTAGTAGACAGGTCGGCTCGATCTGTGTTCACTTTTGCCATTTTGTAATTGAAGGTCTTAAAAGGGGAACTGGAAAAAAAAGGAAAAAAAAAAGGGGGGGGGGGAAATGTACTAGTGGAGCGACGGCCGGAGGTCTCACATTCGCTTCCATCATTCAGGGTTTTCCTGACTGTCTTTTTTACCTTCTTTTCAGCTCCTCATCGGTCATTAGCGAGATTGGACTATTTTTTTGTTTCCTCTGCTTTAATTTATGATTGTTCTGTTGATGTGCCGCCCCTCGATTACTCTCGGATCATAATCCTCTTATTCTAAACCTAGAGGGCTGGGGCAACCAGGGACCAGGCTCGATCTGGTCTTTTGAAAAGGCTCTTCTTTATGATAGTAATTACCGAGAACATATGGCCGGTTGGATACGGGAATTTTTGGGTATAAATATCGGGACCGCATCTGTAATGGTGGTCTGGGATACCCTTAAGGCAGGTATTAGGGGGGAGACATTACGTTTTTCAATTAGAAAGAATAAAAGGGAAAAGATACAAATTGATTCATTACATCGGCAGATGATAGAAGCAGAAAAAAAACTAACACTGGCGGTTCAGGCAGGCTTAGGATTAGAAAAGGCACAGACATTGGTAGCGGTCATCAAATCAGAGATGGGGGCTGTTTTTGCAGAAAAAATAGCTATTAAATGGGCTGCATCAAGAGAGAAATGTTACGAGTGGAGTGAGCGTATCGGACATCAGCTCGCTATTTCCACTAGACAAAGGAGAACTGCAAATACTATCACATCTATTAATACAGATACTGACGGGCTTATCACTGAATCAAAGAAAATAGAGGAAGCCTTTAGGAAGTTCAGAGAAAAACTATATTCAGAAAAGATAAGAGGATCATCAGAAGACACCGACATAAAAATCTGAGAATATCTAGAGGGAATACCGATAGCTAAATTGAATGAATATTCACACGACGCACTGGAAAACTCTCCCACCTGGGAGGAGATCGCAGCTGCTTAGTCCAGCCTCCCGGATGGTAAAGCCTCTGGGATGGATAGTATTCCAGTCGAATTCTACAAAACCTTTTCGGAACAATTAAAAGATCTCTTTACAAATGTAGTAAGATCTATTTTCGAGGGAACTTTTCCACCGAACTCCATGGTCATCAGCCAAAATTGTAATATTTCCCAAGAAGGATAAATCACCTCTGGAGATGGCATCCTATAGGCCTATAACATTAATCAATACTGACTCTAAAATTTTCTCTAAAATTATTGCCATGAGAATATCTACAAGTATTGAGCCTTTAGTATCTAAGTGGCAACATGGATTTATCCCTAAAAAAGGCACCATCGAACACGTTCGTCGGACTATTACTCTATTTGATGCCGCCGAGGTGTCAGGAGACCCGATCTCGCTAATTCTTCTTGATGCTGAAAAGGCATTTGATCGGGTATCCTGGCAATTTCTCTGGGCCAGAATGCGTCATATCGGCTTCGGAGTAAGAATCATCCAGGCCATACAGGCTTTGTACGAGAATCCAACAGCCAAAGTATGTATTAACGGTCAGCTTACGGATCAAATAAAGATAACCAGAGGAACGAGACAGGGGTGTCCCTGCTCACCTCTACTCTTCGCCCTTTATATCGACCCTTTAATAAGAAGAATTGAAGCAAATCCCTCAATCCCATCAGTTGTTAGGTTCGGGATAGACACAAAGATCATGGCCTATGCCGATGACATAGCCATAGTCACCCCGGAACCTGAGCTTGCTATCCGGGCTTTGGTATTAGAAGCTCAGGAATTTGGATTGGTCTCTGGCTATGCCCTAAATAGAACGAAAGCAAAATATCTTGGAGTTAACATCGTTCCAGACCTTGATAACCTGGTAACAGAAAATCTGACCCCCCTTGCTACCGATATGAGACAATCACTTAGGAAAATCGATAATTTACATTTAACTATTATGGGAAGATGTAACGTCTTAAAAATGACATATTTCCCTAAACTACTTTATTTTTTTCGTGCAATTCCACTTGTTTTTAATAGTTGTACACTTTTAGTTTTTGAACAAATTTTCTCTCAGTTTATTTGGGCATATACGCAGCCAAGAAGGGCCTTTAATCTTCTCTCCTTACCCAAGGAGAGGGGAGGCTGGGCTCTTCCCAATTTAAAATTATATTATTGGGCTGCTTTTTTACAATATTGCCGTGAATTAATACATGAGGACTATACCACCAGTCTGTCCGGCCTGCCCTCTCCCTATGTTTTGCTCTTAGGTTTGTGGCGCCAGCTGGAATATAGCTATTATAAGAGAGTTAAATTTAAGACAATGATCAGTGCCTTTCAGGTCTTTCGCAATATCCGTAAAGTATTCGGAATGGATAAGCTAAATCATTATAACCCGATAAGAAATAATGATAATTTGCCACTAATATTTAAAAGCGTATATTTGCGAAAATGGCATTCTGCGGGCATTCATAGATTAGGAGATTTGTATAGCACCGGTCGTACTATGTCATTTGAGGCGCTGAAAACTCGCTTTAATTTAAGTAGTGATCAGATATGTCAGTATAACGCCATTACGAATTATTTAGCAAAGAAAACTGGGGGGCCTGCCGGGTTTGTAGCAGTAGGCGTTATAGACAAATTGCTTGGCACTAAAACACCGAGGATAGGAGATATCTACTGTATTTTGATTGAACAAAGACCTGATGATCTAATTAAAACTGATGCTAAATGGCAGCTGAAATTAAATATTCCACCTAATTTAGTCTGCTCTGCCTTGAGCCTAGCTCGATCTTTTTTGCTATCCCCTAAACTACATATTTATGAGGGACAAGGGAATCCAAAAAGGTAATTGAGGACCTTGGGTAATAGTTCAGTACAAACAACTGTGATCCTCAAATGGTTAGGATAAGGATTAGATAAATATAGTTCAGAATTGTTACTATATTCTGGAAGTCCAGCCGGACAACCGATTTAATTTTGCAATAAAAAAATGCACACATATAGGAACAAAGTACTTGTGGGACACAGTCCTGTATTCAATTAGAACAATAACATTACAAAACAAACAAAGGCATTTCAGGCAAGACAATAGGAGCTTTTTACATTATCCAATGTTGTAAGCTTTTTCAAGACAGCAAATGCACTTTTTTAACACAATGAATTAATGTGCATGCTATTTTAGTAGGGGTCGACGACGTTTCGATCCTGTTACGAGGGTACTAGGATCATCATCAGGACATTAATGTGTACATGCCTGATTGTAACCGAAATTGCCTGTGGGAAAACAAACAGGGGTGATATAGAGAGGGGGGAAGGATAAGCGGTGATCAGAGGAGAAAATAGAAAGAGAAGATTAGGGCGATCCACTCACGGTGTAGGATGGATTAAGCCACGCCCTTTTTACAACACTAAGTTAGCATAAACGAGATAATTGTTAGCAAGCAAGCTTGTCGTTTCTGCTGCGCTGCACACAACACTGTTGTTATGTGTTATTCATTTTAGAAATGCTGACTCGACTTTGCCTTACAGGATAACAAACTGTTGTTTCACGTTCTTAACCGTGAAATGTGCCCTTGGTCTGTACATCATGCAAAGAACGAGTCTGGGTCACTAGAAGGTACAGAGTGTTGTGATTAGATTGATCGTACCACTTCTTAGACATATCATATATGCAGCTGCCAATATCTGAAGGACAAGCGTCTTTAATATTGCAGAACAGTTTGGGTTTGCACACATTCGAACAGAAGAGCTGATGCATGAGAGAGCTAGCTGATCCTTTGATGTGATTCTACTAAGCTAATCTATACGGTATGGGGTCCCCCCTGTTAACCTAAGAGACCTTCTAATAGTCTAATAATAATAATGTATTAGATTCTAGAGGAAGGAGTGTGGCTGTATACCACTGTCATTCTTAGTATGATTGCTCCTTTCATTTTGTATGGTACTGTAATAATGCTTATGGTTCTGATCTGTACTGTTAGTCTGCTAGTGTTAGCCAAAGTACTGCATCTTAGGATGCGAGGTTTATAAAATAAACTCTTTAAACTTTACCGTGTCTGTATTATTATGTTGTGGACTAACAAATAGATACGAACAGGTATTTCGGATTCCCACCACTCCTGAGAAATATCTAAGTCGCTTGTTCTGGTTTATCTATACATTGGGACCGCCTAGCTAGATCTAGGCTAACGAATGGGATACTAAGCTAGTCGGATAAGGGGTTCTAGGTTCTGAGGGGAGTTTTCTGGTACACCACAATTCTCTGAGGTCCTGGTCTCCTGCACATAGTTCTGTGCATAAGCAGAATCCCTGCAACATGGCGCCCAACGTCGGGCCATGATCTGAGACGCTTTAGTAGTACTTATGTTAGTCCACAACCACCCTCACTCTCGTTTCCGGATAACAGGAGTGACGGTTTAACCTACCTAGGTTTTGACTATAGGTTCATACAAGCTTGAAAATTAAAAAGGTTATAACTTTTGAGCCCAAGTGCTACTGTTGATAACGTTGTTACTCTTTAGGGTGTCCTTATGGCGGTTAATATTCCCGCTCATAGTAGGGTTCCTCTGCGCGCTCATTTGAGGGCTTATGGGGTACCTGATGACGGGATGGCCATGGTCTTTGTGGTCAGTGCTGATGCCACCTACCCTTATGAGGTGTTTTACTCATGGGTGACCTTTGAGGAGGTGGATACGGACGATAATTTGTTCCACGAATATACAGCCACGCCTGTGCCTGCGGCTTATGCCCCATATAGGACACTAGAAATTCCCATTTCTGCCTGGCAGCATACAATTTGGTTTAATGGCGCCCTCCCCATGAGGTCGTATCGGCGAGAATGGGCCCGTTGTCGATTGCAGGGGCCACTTGGCTGGTACTGGCCGGATATACTCCACACCCACGCTACCTGACGGTGGGAGTGGGTGATTTATGAACGCTACACACAGCCCTGATTACGGTCCATAGGGCTTTAGTGCAGTATGTGTCACGCACAGTTCAGGTGGGAGCACCTGCGGTTTCTGGGCACGGGACGGATCACCATCACGCGGTGGTGATTAGCCCTGTTATGGTTAATGCGGTTGTCGGCAAGCGCCCCCTCAGTAAGGATGAATTTCCTTACTGGCTTGCGGAAAAATTTAATCAATTAGAAGCCGTGTTTCCAAACACTACACCTGTGGATAAACACAGGATACTCACCATTACTTTGCCGAAGGACCTGGTCCCTGAACTTGTTGATTGTGACAATTGGGGCAAGGTCTTTGCTGCGACCTATTCGAAGTGCTACAGCACTCCGCCTATTTCTGTACTACCCTCCGTCATCAAGAAAGTCCAAAAAAGTCATGGTGCGGAGACAGCTATTGAGTTAGGATTAAGGCTTGTCGACAGTTGCGATGTGGTTTGTTCCATGGTGATGGGCAACCTCAAAGGAGATGCCATGCAGTTCCAAGTTGGTAATATGCTGGAACTTGTGGCTGATGCCGATAAACCCAGGGAGTTCGCAAAAATATTGCGAAAGCCTATAGGATGGTTGGCCGTAGTGCCTTAGGTGTGAAACCCACCATCAAAATTCCTGATGTAGTGCAGCAAACTAAGGTGAGTTCGTCTACAAAAGACGAAAAGCCCAACTTTCCTAAACAAAGTTGGCGGGCCAAAAAACAAGAGAAGCAGCAACAGAAACAGGTTTCTCGTCCTGCCTCACCCGTACAGTCGTATAGTGAACGCACTTATGATTTGCGTGATCGTACTCGTATTAAGTCACCTGATAGATTTCAGGTTTCTGAACAACGCTCTCCTCGTTCTTCACAGGAAACATCGACTTCGCACACTGGTGGTGGAGAGCGTGGGAGAGGACGGGGTACTCAAGGTCGAGACCAGCCCCGCCAGACTGACGGTAAAGGCAAGCAGGAAGACACTGCCAGACAACGTCCACCGTTTCAGAAAAAGAAAGTTGCTGCTATCTCAGCGAGATATGCCTCAGATGGTGCGGACACAGCTTCGGAACCTGACATGGGCAATAACGCTGCTAGACAGCTCGGCGGAAGTTACAGTAGTGCGGCAAGCATTGCGTCCATTTCTGGAGGCGACAGCAACTGACATTTATGTGACAGTTGAAACGGCTGATACTCGCGTGGCTCCCCCAGAAAGATTATTTGAAATAGTCCTTAATATTGAGGGTGACATACAACGCAAAATTAAGGTGGTTTTTTGGGACAATCTTACGACCACCTATGATATTCTTTTGGCGGAGAAAGATTGGCCTCCGGCTTTCATTTTGGACGCTCCAAGGGGAGAGGAAGTAATTCTTCCTTCCTTTGGGCACGCAGTGCCCACGGATGAGTCTAATAGGTTAGCCGGGGAGTGGGCACAGGTGCTTACACCTGCGTTATATCGTAATCAGGTTGGCTGGGATAAATGTTCTCCCAATCATGAGATTCCATTGCGGTCCGATCCCCAGCCTCAATCCCAATACCCCATGCGTCGCGAGGCAAGACCTCACGTCGCGTCCATCCTTGAACAATTGGAATATCAAGAAGTGATTGAGACATGTGTGTCACCCATGAATAATCCTTTATTTACTGTAACGAAGCCTGACGGGTCGTTCCGCCTAGTTTTGGATTACCGGCATTTAAACTCGCATTGCCGGACGTGTGCGGTACAAAATACTCATAGTTCGGCTCTCGTCGATAGTCTTGTGAGAAAACGTTTCAAAACCACGCTCGACATATCAAATGGCTTTTATTGCCATAACATAGCCCCTCATAGTTATGAGTGGACGGCATTTACTTCAGATGGAAAACAAATATTGTTTAAGAGGCTCCCGATGGGCTATAAAAACAGCCCTGGAGTTTTTTCCGCTCGCGTGGTCTCTCTCTTGGAGATGGTAGACCCGGAGGCATACTCGTATGTTGATGACATCTATCTGACAGATGACGAGTTGCTTCCACACCTTGCTCGTGTGGATAACATAGTGACTATGTTTGCAGACTTCGGTTACAAGATTAACTTTAAGAAGTCCCACATTGCTGAGTTCACAGTGTTATTCTTGGGGTACGAACTCAATAATGAGGGTCGAGGCTTGGCACCGCACTTCCTTGAGAAATGCGCACGCCTTCGTATCCCTACGACACTGAAAAAACTACAATCATTACTGGGCTTTCTGAATTTCGGTCGTTCCTACATTCCTGATTATGCCCAGCGTATCAAGACGCTTTATGCTTTGGTACAACCAACTTTTACCAGATCTTGCTGGCTGCCAGAGCATTCATCTGCATTGTATTCTTTGCAGACTGATCTTCTTACTGCTAAATTTTTACAAACACGTGATAACCATACCAACCTGGTCATTAGAATTGTTCCAGGCGCGGAAGGTTTCACGTACTTAACGTTCAATGAGGGCGACACAGTCCCCATTGCATACAAATCTCATCTGTACACTTCGGCTGAGCTGCGATTTTCCACTGTTGAAAAAGTCTTGACAGCAGTTCAGATGGCGATCCTGAAAGAACGAGCGCTATCACAAGGAAAGCGCATGCTGGTGGTAACACCGTTTCCTGCTCTCGAAGCAGTCACTAAAGCTAGTGTACCGAATTCTAAGGCTTTGCATCCAAGGTGGATACAATGGGCAAGCTCCTTAGCTTCGCCTGACGTCGAATACATCTTTGACGCGGCGTTGCAGACTCAGGAGAGTTTGTAGTATGAATTTGTTCATCCTGCTCCTCTGTCATTGCGCCCTATCGAGGAATACCATTGTGTCATATACACTGACGGGTCGGCGCAACCCGCAACTGGATCAATTGTAGTCGGTACTTTCGTAAATGGAGATTTCCAATCTGATGCAGTGCATGCGCAGTCATTGGGTGATTGTACCGCGCAGTTGGCGGAGCTTCATGCTCTAGTGCTTGCACTTGAGTTTGCTGATCACATGGTCACTACTCTTATAGTGAGTGATTCTTACTATTGTTTTCAATCTTACAACGACAATTTGCTTTTTTGGATTATGAATGGTTTTCGTGATTCCAAAGGTGGCACAGTAAAGCATAAAACGCTTTGGGCTCGAGTGGCAGAACTTAAAGGGAGTCTGCCACTTGTGAATGTAATTCACACTCTTGGTCACCAACAAGTTGGTGTCCATGCTGTCGGTAACAGTTTGGCTGACGAGGCAGCTAAAACCGCAGTGGCGACATATTTAGTAGCAGCAGTTACAAGATCAAAATCTAAGATAGATGCTGACATCTTGGCAGCTATTGCTGCTTCTGAGACAGGGACAAACTTCCCTAGAGGTTTCCCTTCTCGATACCATTATCACTTAAGTCCTGATAACGTCCCGTTAGTGAGGATTTACGACGTTGGTGATAGATTGATTCCCAACGCGGACTGCAGACCAAATTTGATAACGGCTGCCCACGAAGGTGTTGCGTCTGCGCATGCTGGAGTGTCGGCAACTGTGTCTCTTTTACAGCAACGTTACTGGTGGTACGGTTTGTATAAACAAGCGCGGGCTTATGTACTTAGTTGTGACATTTGCCAGCAGATTAAACCTTCTTCTGTTGCGCGTCCACCTCCAACGCAGCCGCATATATCTAATCAACCACTTGCGTGTGTTTATTTAGATCACTGCGGTCCTTTTACCTCTGATACTGCGTACAAGTACATCTTGGTTGCAGTGGATTCGTGCACACGTTTTCTGTGGGTGTGGCCACAAAGGAGTGCTGATGCCAGGACTGTCATCAAAGCATTGCGTGTCTTTATAGGGAGTTTTGCATGTGGTACCCTTCACTCTGATCAGGGCCCGGCGTTCGCCTCTAAGGCGTACAAAGAAGCAATGAGAAGTTTGGGGGTCCAAGTCAAATTTTCGTCTCCATACCGGCCTGAGGGCAATAGTGTTGTGGAACGGATGAACCGTGACCTAAAGCAATCGTTGACAGCCAAGGTATTAGGTACTGGCATGCCCACTTGTATGACGTCCAACGTGCACTTAATAACCTCCCTAGAAGGTCTCTGGGTGGGAGGACCCCGTACATGATGCTCTTTGGGGTGAGAATGTTTGTTCCGGACCATGACGGTCTAGACATGGCGGCGGCTGCCGCGCCTTTTGACCTAGATGACCACTGTGCTGTATTGCAGAATCTACAAGAAGCAAGAGACACTCTAGCAAAGGAACACGTGCCCTCTACATCCGAAGAAGCGCTCCTGATTCCGGTAGTCGGCTGGCTGCCTCGAGTTGGTGACCTGGTCCGTGAGAAAGTGGAGAACAAGAAGGAGTTTGGCCCCTCTTATCGTGCACCAGTCCCGGTGCTTGGAGTATTGGGTACACGTACAGTTGTTTTACCCCCACTTCCTGGTCGCAAGGGTAACAGGTACATTTCAATTGAGAATGTCAAGCTACACAGGGTGGCCGATTCTCCATAGTATGACACCTTCGGTTTCCTGCCCTTCGATGCTGAGAAACTCTGTTGTGATGCCACCCTCTATCATCGTGCCTGAGGTTTCCATTGAGATGCTTACAGTTACTGATCCGCCTGTGCCACCTACTGCTGGTGGTTTGCCTGATGATCCTGAGTATGCTTATCCTGCAGAAGTCCCTTTGCCCCTATTACATACAACAACACTTACCCAGTCCCATTCTTCCTTTGAAACTGAATCATTGACTTCCACTGCCCCTTCCAAAATTTCTATATTTTTTGCCTGGTACAAGAGACATTTTTTGGTTGCACCTTGGACTTACATCTGGTTGGTGCGGATTTGTATTTTTTTATTCATGACAACTGGCTTTGTGGTAGTGTTTTTTAGACTTATCAATGGACACTACCTGAATGAACGTTCTACAATTCAATTAATTGATGGAACTTTGGCCCCCCATTCCTCATCACACATTATGAAAAGAGACCAGACGTTTGTGAACATCACCGCCTGGCCTGTACGTGATGAGATTGCTTGGGATGCAGTGAACTTTCAAATTCATGGTCCCACCGAAGTTATTAATGTGCCAACTGTTTTTCGTGTTTCTATGGGTGATGTAGTTAAACAAAACATCCGCTCAGATGATTGGGATGTACAATCAATAGAAGCACTGTTTTCTGATTTAAAATATTATGCTGCATTTGATACTGAAGACCTGTATTTAAATACTGCAAACTACGATGAGCAATTTTGTTTTCAACATTAGGGCACACATTTCCTACATAGAGCAAATACTTTTCGGAATTTTGTTAATTTCACTCAATGGGAACATTGTCCTGTCCCTATGCCTGGCAGCTCTGCCACTTTATTGAAAAAATTCACATACTTTTCGGATTTTAGTGTGTCAAACTCTGATTCTTTTTATTTTAAGGTGGCGGTAGAACCCACTTCTAAGGTCAGATTGACACACACAAAATTATTATATTCCAAATCCTTTATGGATGAATTGGCTATTGGCGGGTATGACGTATGGAAAGCTACTATCGATCTTAAATCGGTTTGGGGAACTAAACCGTATCAGGTACAAGGATCAGAAGCGTTGCATCGTGCCTGTCTTATCCCAAACCATATATTGTTTTTGAATTCATCTATTTTTCAGACCACCTGTTTTTGATTGGCTATGTCTAAAAAATTAATTTCCCCCTCAATACCGGATCTGGGTGCTTACCCTGGTTGGGAGAATCACTCAGATCTGTCCCTTACTATGTTGCAGTCCCTTGTTTCCAACGACACGTTCAATATTTCAACATTGAATCCTGAGGGTTGGTTGGTTTGGCAAACAAGCTCAGATTCCTGTCAACGACGGTTTCTGGATCTAGCTCCAGGGTATACACAACTTAGGGTTGACCCTCGTTTTACATCTTCACACACTGTGACTACTTACTCTGTAGGTAAGTTATGTCAGTCGTGGCTACAGCATTCCACGTTAACTTCAGTTAAGCTACATTTATCACGATTAAATGACAAAATAGATTTGAATGATTTTATTAAGGGTCCTGCAAATGGCAGGTCCAAACGATGGGTTTATGCTATTTACAATGAAATTTGGAAAGTGTCGCAAATTGAAGCTGCTTCAAGATTACGTGCTATTGACCAGGCCAATATGGAAAAAGTATTGGCTGTGATAGATAATAGTATTAATACTTTGTCTTCTAGAATTTATACACTAGACAATATTGTTTCTTCTGTCGTAGACATTGTGCAGGATGATGTATCTGTGTTGTATCATGGCCAAAATCAGTTGCGTTCAATTATGCAGTTTGCATGGACATTGCAAACGTTAAAGGCAGGGAAAGTCCCTTGGGATTACATGAATATTTCATTGTTGTTCCTTCCTTTTAATTTGACAGAAAAACAGCAGTTCATGTCCATGAAAAATGTAACTTATGCATTGCTGCACATTGAAAAATTAAAACCTTTACCTTTTTCTGTTCCTGAGTTGAATTCAGCCGTGTGGCTTATACACGGATTGGTCACTTTACCTTTTAGTTTGTTTAAATTTAGTTCGTGCATGAAGCATTATGCCATTGGTAGATATGAACAACTTGGTGATGCGTTTTTGCACGAAGTTTGGTCACTTCCGTTCACTTACAGATGCGTAAGGGATGGCAAGGAGGTTTACTTAAAGGGTGAAGAATGCACTTCCGCTCCTGATCATTCTGTGGTTTGTAGACATATACAATTACATGGCGCTTGCAATATACACGCTCCAAATTTGGCTTGTGTCCTAAAGGGGATTCCAATGCCAGTTATAACGTCTTCTTTTAAGCTGCTTGCCAACGGTAGTTATTTGCTTTTAAATAGTGAAGCTTGCTGTGGGATGCTAGAGGGTATTCCTTACATAGTCACTGTTTCGCAAAAGGTGGTTTGCTGTAATAACGTCCTTTTCCCTCCCCCGCAAGGCCGACTCGATATATCCATCTGGCCGGCGATTCTGACCTTGAACGCAGAGTTCAATAGGATGAGCAGAATAAGGGCTCTTTTGTCTAAAAAAGAAGTTGCGTTGACTTCGTCCCGTGAAACATTTCTTCTTAATGTGGCGAACACACGCACTGAGGTACAAGCTCTTTTAAATACTGCCTCCCCCTCCATTTTGGAACCTTGATTCAAACTATCTTTAATGCCTCGTCTACGACTGGCCTTGTTCATTTTTTTAAAATTGTGGGCTCGGGCCTCGTGACATCTTTCCAGACTGTTTTTGGTGTAATCCCCGCATTTTTACATTCTATTTTTTCGAGTGTCTTCGGAGGGTTCCCCTTGCTCCTCGCTTTGGTGGCCGGGATCCTCTTGTTGATTTGCGCACTTCGATATGGCTGCACACCAGGAGTTGCAAGACAGCATGCTCCGCCTGCTCCATCTTCGTAGCCGGATGCTTGATTATTACGGCACTTTCCCTTTGGCGGTCTTAAGCATCAAGTATGGATTGTCTTTCCGGTTTCCCTTTTTTACCTGTGTGCAACCTGTCTTTCATTGCCTAGATTGTCCCTTCCAGTGGGCTCTGGACTTGTGCCTGTCAACCTTGGCGTCACCTGACCCGGATTTTGATGAACTAATGTGTCCCTTAGTGGCTCATGATTTTGATTGTTCTGCTGTTGGGTTTATGGCTTTGGGTGCTGCACAAGGAGTCCTTGCTGACTGGGATATCGGAGAGGCGGCTATTGAATTCCTTGAAAGGAGTTATATCGAGGATGCTGACAGTTGTCCTATTGTGGTGCTGGATGCTCCGATAATTGATGAACACGTGTGTTCCTTTCCCTTGCTAAATTGGATGGCAGATACTTTTGCGGAACGCTCCAATGATTTCCTCTTGGAAGCTGTTGCAACTTACGGTGCATATACCTTCATGGATTCGAAATTTTTTGCTAATTTTTTTAAGACATCGTTTTTCTTTTTTGAAACGAACTTTTTTTCCTTTTTATTCTCGGACTTTATACTTACCTTATATGGACTTATAGTTCATGCCCTTGGTTCCGTTCTAAATCACTTGAACTCTGTGTTCTTGATAAGTGTATCCCTATTGGTTCGTGCTCCGATCATGGGGGGGTGTAGGATGGATTAAGCCACGCCCTATTTACAACACTAAATTAGCATAAACGAGATAATTGTTAGCAAGCAAGCTTGTCGTTTCTGCTGCGCTGCACACAACACTGTTGTTATGTGTTATTCATTTTAGAAATGCTGACTCGACTTTGCCTTACAGGATAACAAACTGTTGTTTCACATTCTTAACCGTGAAATGTGCCCTTGGTCTGTACATCATGCAAAGAACGAGTCTGGGTCACTAGAAGGTACAGAGTGTTGTGATTAGATTGATCGTACCACTTCTTAGACATATCATACATGCAGCTGCCAATATCTGAAGGACAAGCGTCTTTAATATTGCAGAACAGTTTGGGTTTGCACACATTCGAACAGAAGAGCTGATGCATGAGAGAGCTAGCTGATCCTTTGATGTGATTCTACTAAGCTGATCTATACGGTATGGGGTCCCCCCTGTTAACCTAAGAGACCTTCTAATAGTCTAATAATAATAATGTATTAGATTCTAGAGGAAGGAGTGTGGCTGTATACCACTGTCATTCTTAGTATGATTGCTCCTTTCATTTTGTATGGTACTGTAATAATGCTTATGGTTCTGATCTGTACTGTTAGTCTGCTAGTGTTAGCCAAAGTACTGCATCTTAGGACGCGAGGTTTATAAAATAAACTCTTTAAACTTTACCGTGTCTGTATTATTATGTTGTGGACTAACAAATAGATACGAACAGGTATTTCGGATTCCCACCACTCCTGAGAAATATCTAAGTCGCTTGTTCTGGTTTATCTATACATTGGGACCGCCTATCTAGATCTAGGCTAACGAATGGGATACTAAGCTAGTCGGATAAGGGGTTCTGGGTTCTGAGGGGAGTTTTCTGGTACACCACAATTCTCTGAGTTCCTGGTCTCCTGCGCATAGTTCTGTGCATAAGCAGAATCCCTGCAACAACGGCATGTTGAACAAGATTAATTGCGCAAAAAGTGCAGGTGTGGTAACATGGAGGCATGCTGGTGTGTGGGCATGTGTCGGGTACATGAGCCAAGTACTGATGGAGAAGTGGCGGGCGCAAACAAGACGTATACGTAGTGAGCAACCAGATAGAAAAGCGTTCACGGTGGATGGCTGACTAATGAAGAGTAGGAGCGGAAAAGACCGCGTGATAAGGAGACATGCGTTTGCAAGTATCGTGTCCAAGAAGGGAGCGAGGTCCCGGGGGTGGAAGGGAACTGGCAGGGAGGAGGACAAGGGGAGAGTGATAAGGCAAACCAATGGCGTGATGAGGAGCCATAAAAAGAGGCAAGCGGACTGGGTGGATAGGCAGCATCACTCGGTGATGGAGGAAACCATTCAAGGTAATAGTGATAACGCTGGATAATAGCCTGGCACGGAGTGGAAGAATACCAAGCGGAGTGTGTGGGGGTCAAGGGGAGGATGGTATGAAGAGCGCGTGACTACAATGAGGAGTGGAAGAGTGTTCTCACCTAGAGTCGTGAGAATGCACGATCCAGCCGGAGCCAAGAGCAACAACGTTAGCCCGGTTAAGTGAAGGTTCACTAGAATGGAGAAAAGTACCGCGTTAAGTGAGTGGATGGTGAGTGTGGTGATGACAACCGGCTGAAGGGGAGCCAAATTACCTAGATTAGTTGAGGAAGTATCCAACAATTAACGGTCCAAGCAAAGCTTCGAATAGTTGAGGTGGCGTGACAATGCACTAGGGAAGGAAAGGCACGGTATAAGCACGGTGGCGGCGCGTGAACGAGGGACAAGAAAAGAAAACGGTAGTGAATTGTGCTTACCGGGATCCAGCCAGGTCCTCAGGTTACGGTGAACCAAGTGACGGAGTGAAGGCGCATTGGGCGTGGATAAATACTGAGGACGTGTGTTGGGGACTAGAGCGTATGGGAGCGGCGCCATCTTGGGAGAAGAAAGCGGAAAGGGAAGATAGACTTAAAAGTATACAGAAAGGATTACAATGAACATATAAAGGAACTGACCAAGCAAATCTAAGAAGGACAATTTGAAAGTGTGGGTGACAGAGAAAGGAATGATGTTTATACGACCTACTTGTACTTCTAATAGGCAAGTCGTGTCGTAAGGGGCAACGCACATTATATTTATACAGTTTACAAAAACGCATAATTACGTGTGACCAATTCAACTGCAATATGAGAGCGAGAAAAACAATGAGGCAAAAAAGTTTTTTACACGACAATTTGAGCAACAAGAGTAGGAATAACAAGTAGCCAATTCAACTGCAATATGATAGTGAGAAAAAACAACGAGGCAAAGAAGTTTTTTACACGACAATTTGAGCAACAAGAGTAGGAATAACAACTGGCCACAGCACGTACCGGAGAGTACCGTTAATGTAAATGTGCACATACTTGTTCAGTGAAGGAAAAATGTACGTTGCGTAATAAAAGTTATAAAGGGAAGTAAACAAAAATAACATAGTAATACAAGGAGCTGCAAGAATAAAAACAAATGATAAAAAGTGAAGCGAGATGGAAATGGAAAAGTTGGCATTTACATGAGAGTTTTTGGTATTAAATGAGGTTAGTCCAATCCTCGCTGCGATTCAGGCCTTGCCTGATGCTGTTAGTGCGGATGATCATTCTGAGTTCTTCTTTGTTCAAGATTTTAGCAATGTCCCCACCTCTCGGCGGCTGTTTGATGCATTTGATCACTGTCCATTTAATGTCATCTTCTTTGTGCCCCATTTCAATGAAATGTTCGACAAGGGGGGCATTGGGGGTTTTACATCGCACTCTGCTTCTGTGTTGGCCGATGCGCAATTTAACTTTCTGTGTTGTCTGGCCGATGTAGATCTTGTTGCATGGACAAGAGATTAAATAAATAACATTGCTTGTATTGCAGTTAGAAAAGGAATTTAGGGTGATAGAAACATTGCTGAATACAAAGTCTTTGCCTTCCATGGTAGTGCTACACACATTGCAGTTACCGCATTTGGCATGTCCAGTGAGAGGATCTAACCCCCAATGCGCATCAAGAGTAGCCATTGGAAGGGGGGGAGGTAAGGCAGCTCTTACTAAATGGTCCTTTAGGTTCCGGTTCTTCCGGAAGGCAAACATAGGTCGCTCTATTGAGAGATTGCCCGCATTAACCACAGGCCAATGTTGCAAAATGGATTTACGAATTTGATTTGAGGCAGGAGAGAAGGTGGTGACGCAGACTAGGCAATTGGAGTTGGTTCTAACTTTAGGTGACAGAAGGACTTCCCTAGGGCAATACCAAGCTCGTTTTTGTGCATTTCGTACCAGTCTTTTCGGGTAACCACGGGCTCTGAGTTTGTTGGTGAGAGTGAGGGCCTCAGAGAAATAATCATCCTTGGAAAAACAATTGCGTCTAATACGGAGACAGTGGGAGTACGGTAAAGAGTCTCCTCATCACGCCATTGGTTTGCCTTATCACTCTCCCCTTGTCCTCCTCCCTGCCAGTTCCCTTCCACCCCCGGGACCTCGCTCCCTTCTTGGACACGATACTTGCAAACGCATGTCTCCTTATCACGCGGTCTTTTCCGCTCCTACTCTTCATTATTCAGCCATCCACCGTGAACGGTTTTCTATCTGGTTGCTCACTACGTATACGTCTTTTTTGCGCCCGCCACTTCTCCATCAGTACTTGGCTCATGTACCCGACGCATGCCCACACACCAGCATGCCTCCATGTTACCACACCTGCACTTTTTGCGCAATTAATCTTGTTCAACATGCCGTGAGTGGTTCGCCCTAATCTTCTCTTTCTATTTTCTCCTCTGATCACCGCTTATCCTTCCCCCCTCTCTATATCACCCCTGTTTGTTTTCCCACAGGCAATTTCGGTTACAATCAGGCATGTACACATTAATGTCCTGATGATGATCCTAGTACCCTCGTAACAGGATTGAAACGTCGTCAACCCCTACTAAAATAGCATGCACATTAATCCAATGTGTTAAAAAAGTGCATTTGCTGTTTTGAAAAAGCTTACAACATTGGATAATGTAAAAAGCTCCTATTGTCTTGCCTGAAATGCCTTTGTTTGTTTTGTAATGTTATTGTTCTAATTCTAATTGGATACAGGACTGTGTCCCACAAGTTCTTTGTTCCTATATGTGTGCATTTTTTTTTATTGCAAAATTAAATCGGTTGTCCAGCTGGACTTCCAGAATATAGTATCGATTCTGAACTATATTTATCTAATCCTTATCCTAACCATTTGAGGATCACTGTTGTTTGTACTGAACTATTACCCAAGGTCCTCAATTACCTTTTTGGGTTCCCTTGTCCCTCATAAATATGCTAAGCGCAATCGCTGGATTGCAAGGGTAGGATACCTATCCCCTTACTAATAAGTGGGTTATCTCCCTGTTTCCTCTTCCCCACTCCACCCTTCGAGTCCCCCTTGGTATGTCTGACTCTGCAGATGGCCCTTCTTCCACCAACATATCATCAGCTGACCAATTAGAAAAGTGCAAAAAGAAACAAGTACGCCTCCAACTCATGACCCGTATGCTCACCGAATATCTTAAAGCAGAAACCATCCCTACTGGGTTACAAGTACGCAATATTCCTGGAATCTTCACTGATAATCCAAAGTATATTAACAGCTTTAGCTACATAGGCACCACCTGCTCCAGACACTGGTTGGTGCTTGGCATCGACACCGCCACAGAAGCCCTTAAAAAATTAGCAGAAGAAATCGAAGAGATTGAAAAACAAATTAGGGAAACATGCCCAATCCCTGAGAGTAAGAAATTATTAGAACAAATACAAAAGACAGTTAACGACTTCTACAGAATAGAGCAAAATAAAAAATCAGTTAAAGTAAGAAAAGACATCAGATCATACAATATTGAACGTACTTACCCATATTTGCAAAAAGATTTTTATACCAACAGGACATACTCCAACCCACAAAACAGCAGACCCTGGGGCCGCTTCAGCAGACCCTGGGGCCGCTTCAACAGACGCAACAATCTAGTTGGCTTTTCAGACACATCAGCTGAGTCCTCAGATAACTCCGACGCAGGTGAAGGTACTAGCACATCCAACCGTACCCCTGGCCCCAACTTCCCAGTCCCAAACAGTAATTTTTTAGGACGAGGCCAGAACGAACCACCCAGGCGAGGCCGTGTAAAACAGGCCCAAAGATGGTACAACCCACCGGGGGAGCGCCAAACTCGTCAAAAATTTTACCAATGGTAACTGATGACAATTTTCAACGCATACCCATATTTAATCTCTCACAACACAAACTTTCAGACCCTGAGTCATCTCTACTTAGTAAAGGATTATCCTTTGTCCCCATTACCCATCCCAATTTTTTGGAACTTCACACGGAACTGCTCATATTTTTCAGACGACTACGTCTACACAAATTTTTTCTTTTGAATCCACCTCCCCCCCTCCATCTCCAACACTCCTTTCAGACCTCCATCCATTTTCTCCCCCTTCACCAACATGATTCCTGGCGAAATAACCACCTTTGAGAAACTGGTTTTGAATGATTTATCCGTTTTGGAATCCAAAAAAACGTTTCATTCCCTATAACATTACCCTTCCAGAAAAGAAAGCCATCACTTCCCTTAAAATGAATGATTCGTTAGTCATCAAATCAGCCGACAAGGGTGGAGGCATTGTACTTCAAGAAAAAGTTGCGTACAAAGGAGAAATTCAGCGCCAATTATCCAATACAGACCATTACTGTAGACTACCCACGAATCCAACAAAAGAGCTACAGACACTGATCTTACAAATCACTACGGAAGCTAAATTGGAGGGCTTTCTTAGTCAGAAAGAATTCCTATTCCTCAACGTGAAATCACCCCGTACGCCACAAAAATCAGACCAACCCCCCAGGACGACCCATAGTTTCTGAGTCAGAAAGAATTCCTATTCCTCAACGTGAAATCACCCCGTACGCCACAAAAATCAGACCAACCCCCCAGGACGACCCATAGTTTCTGGTTGCGGTTCCATTTT
Source organism: Triturus cristatus (assembly GCF_964204655.1). Taxonomy (NCBI): domain Eukaryota; kingdom Metazoa; phylum Chordata; class Amphibia; order Caudata; family Salamandridae; genus Triturus; species Triturus cristatus. The sequence continues at coordinate 504,590,660 of NC_140587.1, forward strand.
AGAGCCTGTGGGTCAATATATTGACCACTTTATTAAGGACTTCGACTCATTGCTATATCAGAGATAGCATGGCGATGATCAACCTCATCGAGCATCACCCCTTTGATCCCACCCATGAAATACTTTGCACCATGGATGTAGAATCACTCTACACTAATATTCCACAAAGCCCAGCATTTCTCGTGATCCAAGGGATCTTGGACTCAAGACCCCGCCCCCACTCTGTCCCCACACTTTTCATTATTCAGTTGCTTGAACTCTGTCTGACCTGGAACTTTTTCAGTTTCGAGAATGAATATTACCAGCAAGTCAAAGGCACTTCGATGGGCGCAGTTTTTGCGCCCAATCTAGCCATCCTCTACATGGATCATCTAGAAATGACTACTATCCTTGATACCACCAACCCATTCCTTTCAGGTATCATTATGTGGCGGCGCTACATAGATGATATATTCCTAATATGGCATCAAAATGAGGTTACACTTTCCCAATTTAATCACTGGTTCAATAATAATTGTTCTGGCCTCAACTTCACCAGTACACATGACAGATCACATATCCCATTCCTTGATTTAACCATATACCATTCCAATGGTGAACTACTCACTAAACTATACAGAAAAAGTACAGAGAGAAATACATTACTCAGGTATGAAAGTCACCACCCCCGAGCACTCAGAGACTCTTTACCGTACTCCAAATTTCTCCGTATTAGACGCAATTGTTTTTCCAAGGATGATTATTTCTCTGAGGCCCTCACTCTCACCAACAAACTCAGAGCCCGTGGTAACCCGAAAAGACTGGTACGAAATGCACAAAAACGAGCTTGGTATTGCCCTAGGGAAGTCCTTCTGTCACCTAAAGTTAAAACCAATTCCAATCGCCTAGTCTGCGTCACCACCTTCTCTCCTGCCTCAAATCAAATACGTAAATCCATTTTGCAACATTGGCCTGTGGTTAATGCGGGTAATCTCTCAATAGAGCGACCTATGTTTGCCTTCCGGAAGAACCGGAACCTAAAGGACCATTTAGTAAGAGCTGCCTTACTTCCCCCCCGTCCAATGGCTACTCTTGATGCGCATTGGGAGTTAGATCCTCTCACTGGACATGCCAAATGCGGTAACTGCAATGTGTGTAGCACTACCATGGAAGGCAAAGACTTTGTATTCAACAATGTTTCTATCACCCTAAATTCCTTTTCTAACTGCAATACAAGCAATGTTATTTATTTAATCTCTTGTCCATGCAACAAGATCTACATCGGCCAGACAACACAGAAAGTTAAATTGTGCATCGGCCAACACAGAAGCAGAGTGCGATGTAAAACCCCCAATGCCCCCCTTGTCGAACATTTCATTGAAATGGGGCACAAAGAAGATGACATTAAATGGACAGTGATCAAATGCATCAAACAGCCGCCGAGAGGTGGGGACATTGCTAAAATCTTGAACAAAGAAGAACTCAGAATGATCATCTGCACTAACAGCATCAGGCAAGGCCTGAATCGCAGCGAGGATTGGACTAACCTCATTTAATACCAAAAACTCTCATGTAAATGCCAACTTTTCCATTTCCATCTCGCTTCACTTTTTATCATTCGTTTTTATTCTTACATCTCCTTGTATTACTATGTTATTTTTGTTTACTTCCCTTTATAACTTGTATTACGCAACGTACATTTTTCCTTCACTGAACAAGTATGTGCACATTTACATTAACGGTACTCTCCGGTACATGCTGTGGCCAGTTGTTATTCCCACTCTTGTTGCTCAAATTGTCGAGTAAAAAACTTCCTTGCCTCGTTGTTTTTCTCACTATCATATTGCAGTTGATTTGGCTACTTGTTATTCCTACTCTTGTTGCTCAAACTGTCGTGCAAAAAACTTTTTTGCCTCATTGTTTTTCTCACTCTCATATTGCAGTTGAATTGGTCACACGTAATTATGCGTTTTTGTAAACTGTATAAATATAATGTGCGTTGCCCCTTACGGCACGACTTGCCTATTAGAAGTACAAGTAGATCGTATAAACATCATTCCTTTCTCTGTCACCCACACTTTCAAATTGTCCTTCTTAGATTTGCTTGGTCAGTTCCTTTATATGTTCATTGTAATCCTTTCTGTATTCTTTTAAGTCTATCTTCCCTTTCAGCTTTCTTCTCCCAAGATGGCGCCGCTCCCACACGCTCTAGTCCCCAACACACGTCCTCAGTATTTATCCACGCCCAATGCGCCTTCACTCCGTCACTCGGTTCACCGTAACCTGAGGACCTGGCTGGATCCCGTTTTTCTTTTCTTGTCCCTCGTTCACGCGCCGCCACCATGCTTATACCGTGCCTTTCCTTCCCTAGTGCATTGTCACGCCGCCTCAACTATTCGAAGCTTTGCTTGGACCGTTAACTGTTGGATACTTCCTCAACTAATATAGGTAATTTGGCTCCCCTTCAGCCGGTTGTCATCACCACACTCACCATCCACTCACTTAACGCGGTACTTTTCTCTATTCTAGTGAACCTTCACTTAACCTGGCTAACGTTGTTGCCCTTGGCTCCGGCCGGATTGTGCATTCTCCTACAGCTTAATCTAGGTAAATTGGTTCCCCTTCAGCCGTTTGTCATCATTGCACTCACCGTCCACTCACTTAACGCGGTACTTTTCTCCATTCTAGTGAACCTTCACTTTACCTGACTATCGTTGTTGCCCTAGGCACCGGACGGATCGTGTATTCTCACGACTCTAGGTGAGAACACTCTTCCACTCCTCATTGTAGTCACGCGCTCTTCATACCATCCTCCCCTTGACCCCCACACACTCCGCTTGGTATTCTTCCACTCCGTGCCAGGCTATTATCCAGCGTTATCACTATTACCGGGAATGGTTTCCTCCATCACCGAGTGATGCCGCCTATCCACCCAGTCCGCTTGCCTCCTTTTACGGCTCCTCATCACGCCATTGGTTTGCCTTATCACTCTCCCCTTGTCCTCCTCCCTGCCAGTTCCCTTCCACCCCCGGGACCTCGCTCCCTTCTTGGACACGATACTTGCAAACGCATGTCTCCTTATCACGCGGTCTTTTCCGCTCCTACTCTTCATTATTCAGCCATCCACCGTGAACGGTTTTCTATCTGGTTGCTCACTACGTATACGTCTTGTTTGCGCCCGCCACTTCTCCATCAGTACTTGGCTCATGTACCCGACGCATGCCCACACACCAGCATGCCTCCATGTTACCACACCTGCACTTTTTGCGCAATTAATCTTGTTCAACATGCCGTGAGTGGATCGCCCTAATCTTCTCTTTCTATTTTCTCCTCTGATCACCGCTTATCCTTCCCCCTCTCTATATCACCCCTGTTTGTTTTCCCACTGGAAATTTCGGTTACAATCAGGCATGTACACATTAATGTCCTGTTGATGATCCTAGTACCCTCGTAACAGGATCGAAACGTCATCGACCCCTACTAAAATAGCATGCACATTAATCCATTGTGTTAAAAAAGTGCATTTGCTGTTTTGAAAAAGCTTACAACATTGGATAATGTAAAAAGCTCCTATTGTCTTGCCTGAAATGCCTTTTTTTGTTTTGTAATGTTATTGTTCTAATTGGATACAGGACTGTGTCCCACAAGTACTTTGTTCCTATATGTGTGCATTTTTTTATTGCAAAATTAAATCGGTTGTCCGGCTGGACTTCCAGAATATAGTATCGATTCTGAACTATATTTATCTAATCCTTAACCTAACCATTTGAGGATCACTGTTGTTTGTACTATCCCCTAAACTACAAGCACAATTTTATAAAACAGGATATTTTATGTATATAACTCCTAATAGGATAGCCAAATGGGCAACCGGTGCTGGGACTACTTGTCCTCGGTGCACAGAATACAGTGCGGACTCTGTGCATATATTCGCTACTTGCTCAAAACGTGAGGTATTACTGAAAGAGGTACAATTGTTTCTAAGTAGAATTCTCTTTTCAGACATTCAACTTATGCCAACTACTACTATGCTAGGGCTATATGATCGGCTTGACCTTAAAGAAGGGGGTGCATTATTGTTCGTTGCTATGACTATCCTGCGGATATGCATTGCTATGCATTGGAAAGATCTGAATCCCCCGTCGTTTCGCCAATGGCAAGCTAGATTCCTTGCCACTTATAGGTTGGAAAGAGCAGTTTACGCTAAAAAGGGAAGAAGGGCAAGAGAAAAGGGTTTTGTGGTCTGGGGCCCCCTGACTAGATGGCTAGATACATTGAATACCCAAGTTGCATAACGTATTTCTTTTTCTGTCTCCCTGTCCTCCGACTCCCCCGTTCCCTGTCTGGCCTATGTATATCCCTGCTCTCCTTTCTAAGATTAGAAAGATATTTTCTATTTTGTGTATTCATACCGAATGATTGTACCTTAATTCTTGTAAATATCATATGCCCCTCTTATTCATTATTCATTATTCACTCTTCTTTTTTATCTTTTTTTTCTTTTTTCTTCTGTTTTCTTTTCTTGGACCTGGGGTGGGGGGGGGATGCCGGGAAATGATGAATTAAATGACTTTTAATGTGTTGGTAATTGAAAATTAAAAAATAATATTTTGGGTTCTACAACAAACACTATTTAATTAAGTGACCTTCATAACACACTGACATTTTATTTTAGATTTAGCGATTTTGCTTGAGGTAACGTAGAATTGTTAAAGTCTGTTTTTCACCATCTATGTAAACTGCATCACATGTTTATTTAATGTCAGAAAGTAGTCACCATAGTACTCGTGAACAAGGGAGTGTTTCCCGAAACGCGTTGAGTTAGTCTGTCTTTGCTGAAATAAATCATCCCCTGAAAGCAACTTTGTGTCCGCGGCTTGCTGTTACCTTAATAAGGAAATACGGCGTTGTGTTGATATATATATATATATATATATATATAGTCTAATTTACCAATAAATTGGTTTTGATATCTCAACCTGCACTGCTTCTTCTTTCCATCAAAAATTGAACTCTTTGATACTGCAGCACCTTAACAGCTTTGAGATCTGTCCACAATGCATCTTGTATGCTTACAAGGTGACTTTCAACTCTTTCAAAACCACCTACCTATTGAATTTGTCTAAGAATATAGCAAATAGTTTCAATGTTAAAACCTTCAAAGAATCTCTAGAAACACTCATTGTAGGTTACCACCCCCGTGTCCAGAAAAGCAAGCAAAAAAAGAACCTTCTTTCATTTACCTATTACTCTGAACCAAAGTCTTCTCAAATTCACTAAAGATCATTAAAAACTCCAAATCCCTCAGGACAAAAAATCACTCTATTGAGCAAGTTCTCAATTAAGACAGATATTTCCAACTCTGTCTCCGACAATAGGAGCATCCTGATCCAAACTTCTGAATAAAACCTAAAACCTAAAACTTTAGATGCATATTGGGCTGTTGGTTTAATGGTGTGTGAGCCCTGATCAAGCAGCAACCACAATCCTTGTCAGGGGAAGATACAAGCACCCCTAAATTAACCTGTGCTCACCCCCTGGTAGCTTGGCATAAAGCAGTCAGGCCTAATTCAGAGTCAATGTGTATAGTATTTGTGCAACTCTTCAAATAGTAAACAAATGAAGATACCACACAGAAAGACCTAGGTTAGATGAATAGAGCATATTGTAATAAATAAATAAATAAAACAAGACCAAAATGAAAAACCTCCAAAAGTAGAATCGGAGTTATGAATTTTTAAAGAATAGAGTTAGATAGCGCCTAAAAGCAGAAAGCGCCAACCGCAGCTATCTGGTTGCGCTGGACTGGGTCAAAGTCAAATGTTCAGGCCGACCGCGATTGAGCTTTGGTCGGATACAGTTCTAGATTAGTCCCACTGAAGTTTTACCTTCTCAAGTTGTGTGCCAAGAGTCCCGTTCTGGTTACAGTAGTCGGAGGGATCAAGGAGAGCATCACGGGAGGTGGTCAGAGTGGCTCGAATAGCAGGCAGGGCGTGGTGAAGGGCGGGCTAGTGCTTTGTGTTGCGGTCCTCTTGAGGCAATCAAAGACATGGTCAGGCAGCGGCTCGTGCTGAATTTTGGTGTGAGCAATGCAGTCTCGGTGCAAACTGGTCCGTTAGCAGTCGCAAAGAGCTCAAAAGATTGGTTTTAAGAGACGGCGTGCCACACCAAGGGTCCAGGGCCTGAGAGGCACCACTTGGAGCTCAGGAACTTGCTGCAGCTGGGTTTAGGAGCTGGTTGGGAATCTTTTTGTGTCCCTGAGGTGCAGATCAGGAGGCCAGCAGATTAGCCCTTCGAGTCACTCTGGGGTCCTGGGTTTAAGATTAAGTTTTAGGTCCAGTTTTTCTTCCCCAGGGAAGAGGGCAGCAGGTCAGCACACCAAAGCAGCAGTTCCTTTAAAGCAGCAGTCCAGCAGAGTGACAGTCCTTGAAGCAGCACAGAAGTGTACTGAAGATTTGGTGTCCGAGGTTCAATATTTACACACAGTTGTGCCTTTGAAGTGAGGAGAAGCTTCTAGAGGATTCCATTTGAAGTCTCCAGGCAGCCTGCCTATCCTGATCTGGTTATAGACTTACTACAAGGGGTATTGAGCCGTTTGTGTATAAGCAGGGCACAGCCTATTCAGGTGTAAGTGGGGCTGTGCCCAGCTCCTCCCTTCCATCCTGCCAGGAATGGCCCATTACCAGGCAAATGTAAGCTCCCTATTGTGTGTGGCTGTCTCGGAGGAATACACAAAGCTCATCTGTCAGCTACACCCAGTCATGTGACCAGAGACAGGCCACGGCCAAAATGCCAATTTTCTGAAAGTTGCATTTTAAGAATTATAATTTAAGGCTCACAGTTTTTCCGCTTTTACGGATTTTTACGGTTAAATACAGACAGAAAACAATGTGCAATTGTACTTCTTTTAAGAGACTCTCCGTGCTGTCTCCCATGAATTATAGGCCAACAGCTGCGCAGATGGACAGCATGGGAAATTAAAAAACAGGATGAAATTTCTTTACATAACGGAATATGTCAACATGCATTTATGGCATAATGCTAGTATTTACCAGTGGAGGTATTGTTACGTAATATTTGGCAACTTGAATATTTAAAACACAACAGACATAAAAGTATGATTGTGCATCTATCAGTTAAATAAATATGGAAATGTATAGTTTATACACAAAACACACAAAAAATATGAATAAATAAAGTTAAAATAGCCAAAAAAGAAATATGGATAAATACAGATGGAAATGTAAAAAAAAAAATATACCATAAAACCGGGAGCCCTAATTATAATTTAAAAACTGACTTTACCATAGATTAGGATTTTAAATTGTGATCCGAGAGACACCTTTCATGAACTGATTATCTATTCCCATTTGAAAATTACACTTATAAAATGTAATAGGGCAACTCCAATGTTATCCTAGAGGGGAGATAGACCTTTCAGTACTGAGAACCTATTTTAAAAGTTTTTCACTACTAGGATATGTAGAACTTAAAAGTACATGTCCAACTCTCTAAATACACTGCACCCTGCCCTCTGGGCTGTCAAGATCCTACCCTATAGGCAGCTATACCTAGTAATAAGAAAGGTTTGGGCCTGGCAAAAGGTTTATTTTGAAAAGAGTAGTAAACAATCACACTCCTATATTCTCAAAAATAGTAATTCTTGTAAACCTTTGAAAGGTGCAGGTGAGTATCACCTTCTGATCAGTAGGCGTGAGAATATGAGAAAATAGCGTCCTCCTCAACGGGAAAAACCTCCCCACCAATTACTCTGTAGCCAAATTATACATGTAGTTTCTTTAAAAATATTATTTGATCCATTCGTACATCCAATCTTATTTTTTATTATCATAGAATGTCATCGGCCCATATAGTGTTCATATATCACACTATTTGGATGGTTATACATCCGATGTCCATATCAATACAGTCCAATGCATTTTGGGACCAGCCCTTTGTCAGGGGAAAAGTTCTGATTTGCTCAAGACAGTATGCGCAATACAATACGCCAGTTCCACGCTGCGGCATAGGTTTATTTTGCCAGGTTGAAATGGCAGTTTAAAAACTGCACACACAGGCTGCAATGGCAGGCCTAAGAACATTTTAAATGGCTACTTAAATGGGTGGTACAATCAGTGCTACAGACTCACTAGTAGTATTTAATTTGCAGGCCCTGGGCACATGTAGTGGCACTTTACTAGGGAAATATGGCCATTGCGTATAAGCCAATTCCAACATGTTTTAAGGAGAGAGCACAAGCACTTTCACACTGGTTGGCAGTGATAAAGAGCCCAGAGTCCTAAGGCCAACAAAAATTAATTCAGCAAAATATGGAGTAAAGGGTGGCGAAGCGGAATATTGCCAGTAGTTGGGGGGCGCAGGCGCCTCCTAGGTGGGATCAATGGTGCAGGGACCTGGATTGGGGCCAAAGGGCTGAGGAAGTTATCTATAAGTCCCGGGGCTGTGTGCGTAAGTGGAAAAAAGTGTGGGGGCCGTGGTGGAGATATCGGGCATCTAACAGTGGGGGGGAGGGGGGCAAAGTGTAATGTGTTATTGCCCCATCATGCTGATCGATGTATATCCCGTACAGGGGGTTCCCCCCTTTTATCTTGTGATTTTACAGATGTATTGTATGAGACCATGAGCAAAGTTAATAAAAACATTTACACACAAAAAAAAAATGGAGTAAAGGCAAAAAAGGTTTGGGGATGACCCTGCAGAAATGGCCAAGTCCAACAATTGGGAAAAGCCTAGGGGACTAATCTATAGTACAGAAGTGTCCATCAGGGGGCAGGGACATTATTTACGCCACAATGATGGCTAGATATTGCCGTATTAGCAATCACCGCCAGCCCATTGGTGAGCTCTATACCTAAAGAGGATCTGTTTTCCTCTGAAGGTATCAAATGTTTCGTGGATGGCCACTGTTGGTTTTGGCAACTATCTATCAGACTTTTGTTTTTCTAAAACAAACTCCCAGAGTGGGGCTTTGTTTTTGATAAACAAATAACTAATGACCCCCAAACCCAGGGTGTTGTCCCTGGGTGTGGGTAAGGCATTGTTTTAATTGTATCTGTTGTCACTGCAAGATTTTTTCCTGGACAAAATTCAAATAATGAACCGCAAACGTTTGATGTTTGATGTTTGATGTTGAAGATTAGGCCTGTAGAGTTTCTTAAAGATATGTTATAGTACGTTGTCCATTTTTATACTTTTTACATTCCTTTGCTTAGCTACAGTTGATTTCTGCAATAAAACTCTTGCATTTATCCTGCATTAAAGTTGGTTTACAATAAAGTCTGAAGTAGTATGCGTCTATGAGTGAATGTGTGTGTGTACACTTATGTTCTTTGGGTGGAAAGTTGCTGGAACTCACAATAAATCAAAATGCATGACAGTCTGTGGAAGGTTTTTAATACATATTGTCTTCAGGTAAGTTTGAAAAAGATGCGCTTGTCACTGTCAGAAAGTGAATTATTAGTTGGGGTGAATGGTAGTCCACAACAAGTGATAATGTCTCTATTCTTGTCCAGTAAAGGTTTTAGCAATTTAAACCTGAGCTCAACGTCAGGTACCTATGGCACATATCAGACAGGCTTAACATGAACAAAATGTGTGAAGCATTTAGAAGTATTAAACAGTTAAAACATTAAAAACACAACAGAATAAAAATTCCATTCCAATTTATAAAAATAGAGATAATTTTAGTAGAAAAAATTACATAACAATTACAAAAATCCAATAAGGGGAACCAGATGTATGAATTTGTGGATAAAAATGGCACCAAAAAACATAGAGCTTTAACTGCCGGCAACTGGTCACGCTAGACCAAGACAAGGGTAAGGTTTAAAGCCAACCGGGATGGAGCGTGGCTCAGAAACCGAGGCTAAGATCGTCCTCATCAAGTTTCACCTTCTGACTGGAATTGAAGTTAAAAAAAAAACTCAGAAGGGCATGGCAACTGTCTCTGGCTGAGATGGATTAAACAAAACTGGATAGCCATTGAACAAGTCCTGGTGAAGCTGTTTACTTTTGACAGGCCAGCTCCCAGTGGGAGAAATTAAAAACATAGTGCCCAAGGAAGGTACTACATCAGACAGATGCTACTGGCACCTAACCTGGGGAAGGTTTCTACCTTTAGACATAGTCCCTCTTAGACCTGGTATTTCTCTACCGGAGCTAGGCTTCAGGCTGTAGCCCAACAGGGCTCCATGGCGCCGGATACCTTCTCTGTGTCGTCCCACTGAAACAGATTTGCTGCTGTACAAAAGCTCCGTGCAGGATCAACAAGAATTTTTCAGGCAGCAGAAACACATCTTTGTAGGATTGCCTTGGCAGGTTGGTCCCGGTATTCTGTCCGTTCTGGAGGCAAAAATCCTTGAAAAAGTTCCTAAGATTCCGCTTTTAGGCATAGGAAGGAGGAGTTCACTCTGACACTTGTATACGGTCCCCAGGACCTTCGGGACACCATTTGGAGAGCAGGACTCACTCAAGTAGAACTCATCAGCAGTTGCAGGGCTGATCCAGTTAGAACTGGTCAGCAAGGCTCTTCAGAAAAGTAGGCGTCTTGCAGGTTTTATGTCCCTGAAGCTTAAAAGGAGGACAACTGATGAAATGAACAGGTTTTTGCTATTCTGTACATGCAATTGTTATATATAAGTTAGCATTCGCAGCACCATTTTATGTTTAGCCGCCATTTTGAATCATGCCATTAGCTGCTTATTGTCTCCTCGTGGAGCAGGCTGTGGAAAGTTTCAATTCTCCAAGGTTAGGCCTTGCTCTGCTAATGAATGCACTGTTCTTATTAGCGCACCCAGAGAGGTCTTCTCCCACCAGTCTAGGGGCACGCACGGATAGAGTGACCTCGGGTAGAAGATACTGCGTGCCCGGCCTCAGAATCAAAACCCATCCTACTGTACTTCTTTGTGTTAGCTCCACCTACCTGGAAATTTCCATTATGGGCGGGTCTTCCTTGGTTCTGAAATGTACATAATGTATCGCTATGTTTGCTGAAGGCAGCACCCCTAAGCAACTAGGCAGACGGGGCTCGCTCGAGTGTATCTCAATAAACATATACTTGGTTTGTATTCTCTACTGTCTGACCGACTCTTCACTTGTATGGAAGGCTGAGAGGTGTTCGCGAGTGACCCGGGTGGCCCTAATCAGGTCACTTCCTTCAGTTGGAGCCCAAACAGGGACCCCATCGGGGTGTGGCCCATCCCCTCCTGAGGACGGGTGGGGAGGTCGGGCCGCTGTCGGGTTGGATGGACAGACCAGGGATCCCTGCACGAGAGAGTTCCTGAGGTTGGGCTGCCCCTTCTGTCCCGCCAGGTGGTGCCTCGACCAGCAGTCATCCCAACTGGGGTCCTGAACAGCAAAACCCTTGGATCTGACAGTTTGGTCCAAAGACTCGGCAGTGGAGAATACATTTGTTTGACCTGTGGGCACCAGGTGAGTTTGTTTTGGTTCTTTGTGGATATGGTACCATGTTGGTTTGTATTTGTTTCTTGTCGTTGTTGCTCTGCAGATGCTCGATTGGAAGAAAGTCAACCAGCGCCTCTGGACGGCACTCCGAACTTTGATATGTATGTGAAGCATGACCTTGGCCCTATTATGTTTAGTGCGCTATGGCACAAATATACGAGGGACAATGCTGAGTTGCAGTGGCCATTGACGGGTATATTTGTTGAACAAAAAACTGGGTTTTGCCAAGAAAATTTGTTTGCAAAGCAAAGTAGATAGCCTATGTTTGATTCTCTTCGAACATGGCAAAAGGAAGCTAAACAGAGGCGAATGAAAGCAGAGAAAGAGACACGAAAGATGAGAATGCAAACATTGACTCAGAAAGCTGTAGCACATGATAGAGAAAAGCAAGAGATAGGGATCGAACGTGCAGATAGGATGTTTCGATTGAATATTGATGAATCTTATGTAGCCCGAGAAGAAAATTATACTTTTGTGGAAGAATTGCTAAATACTAGACCCGCACCTCCATATGCCCCGCAGAGAATATACCCCGTTATTTCGTCCCAGTCTCAGGCATTAACTCTTTCTGTCTCTGCTGTTTCCGCTCCTGCTACTGTTGATCAGACAGCTTTGGCTACAGCTCCTCCTGTCTTTTCCTTGTCTTCGCCGTCCGTGGCAACGATGACTGTCAGTACCCCTGCCTCACCTTTTGTTTCAGCGTCCCTTTCACCAGCTCTTACACCTAAGGCACAGCCGACAGCAACGTTAGTGCATGTTACTTCTGTTGCTACTCCCACTTTGTTCTTTCATCCCCCGACATTACTGAGTAGTGGGTCCCCAGTACGCGGCCCTGAGGATAGAGACTGGTAGAAACTTAAGAAATGCATGGGGCGAACTTTTGTACAATCTGATGTGGGAGTTGAAGGGAAAAAGGTAGTAGCTAATCAGGCTGCCCAGTGGGCTCGAAACCCCATTTATGGTGTGGAAGACATGTGGAACGTGATGAGAGAATATGAACCTTATGTACAACAGCATGCCCTTAAGCATATGTCTGCTACTCTGATCGGTCTCTGGGAGCAGTGTTTCAAAGATGTAGCACCTCAGATTTTATATGATATTAAAGATCATGCATATGTTACTAATATAACTGATCAAGTTTTCGGCAGTATTAGGACATTGAATGCTTATCGGGGTAGGCTACTTGAGAGGAGCCCCACCACGGTGTCTCGGTTTCTGATGCCGGAGGTTCACCCTATATACCACACCGAGATAACAGAGCTAAGGGATCAGCACAATGCTGTTATCAGACCAGGTGAAGCGGCCCATTTCCAAGAACAGTGGGTTTATACTCCATGTAAAAGGAGTGAGGTTTTGTCCCTTAAGACTAAGTTACCTGACCCTAGAAAAAATCCTATTGCATATTATAAAGAATTGACTGAGGCATTCTCTTCAACAGTAATGACGCTTGCGGATATTTAATTTTTTTTGGGTTTGCTGGTTCTGGTGAATATTTGGAGACAAGTGCACCCACAGGATCATGTTGCGAAATTGGGTGGTACCTAGGATCAAATTAAAGTATGGGTTCAGGAGAGGAAGCCTGATGAGAAGCCTAAAACAGAGATACTTGCTTTGCCAGGTCGCATTATCACATATATGCATTCTCTTATTCCACCGAGAAAAGTTGATTGGGACAAGTTATCAGCTTGCCGCCAAAAGAAAGATGAGTGTGTCGGCTCGAAGGTGTGCTTCTAGACTATAGTGGACAGGATTTGTCGATCAAAGGTGGTGTTCGATTGTTTGTTAATAGATTTGTTTCAAATTTGTTTCCCGAGATTGCAACTCGATTGTAGGCTTCCGAGAGCACCTGGTCCACCTCTTCTCCTTCTGTTATTTGGAATATGGCACAGTATTATGAGCAGAGGGAAAATGAAGATAAGGAGAAGCCGGAGAAGAACACAAGGATTTGTAGACAAAGGTGTTGTTGCAGCAGGCTTTTAGAGGGAACGGTAGAGGATGTGGTGTTTTGGCCCAACAGCTTCCATGTACTAGCAGTAATACTACACCTGTAGGGCCGAATCAGTGTGCATATTGTAAAGAGGAGGGACACTGGCATAGCGAGTGTCCAGTATTGTTGCAGAAGGTGGCGGTCCCTAGAGGATGAGGTTCTCGCAGACGAGGTTGTGGAGCTGGAGGAGCGGACAGGGTTCAGAATTCTGCGGCCTCACAGGGTCACTCTGATAGTAATTACTATGATGACCCTCAGGTGGACAGTATTATCATGATGATTATGACACAGATGAGGTGACAGGAATGTCTTACAGCTAGGACAGCCAGGGACAGAATGAGGGACACCAGTAGATCAGTGCGGTCCTTATGTTACTGCGAACTTGCATGGCTCGGCTAAGGAATTCTTGGTGGATACAGGTGCAACAGACAGTTCTATGTCTCACTCTTTGGTCCCTGGGGCAGCTCTGTTTGGCCATAATAATGTTTCAGTAGGTTTTTCTGGTGTGCGGGTTGTAGGCCCCATTTAAAAAACTCTTGCGTTGACCATAGGTCCTTTCACGGTAGATTCACCATTTTTGTTGACATCCAATTGTGGTGAGAATTTGATGGGTCTGGATTTATTGAAAAAATTGCATGCCACAATTTATTGTTCTCCAGAAGGTGTCTTTATGACAATAGGTACAGATGTGGTGTGCGCTAAGCACTGTCTGTCCAAAGAGGCACCCCTTCCTGCTGAGTTTAAAGACATACCACCCACTCTGTGGGCAACAGGTGACACAGAATTGGATTTTTGCAGATATTGCCTGTTTTGATACACCTTAAGGATGGTGCCATTTTGCCTCATGTCCCTCAATATAAAATACAGCAGGCAGGAGAGCGAGCCTTGTTGCAGATCGTACAGGATTTGATTGAGAAAGGTGTGGTTGAAGAGACTGCTAATATTTGCAATAGCCTAATTCTTTCGATTCTTAAAAGGGCACCCTCAGGTTCTGCTGATAATCACGATGATGTTTATAATTTCGTGATTGATTTGCGTGAAGTTAATAAAATAGTGATTCCCCAGTTTTCGGTGGTTCCTGACATCACTACTTTTCTGACAATGATTCCCTCTTCTACTAAATTATTTTCTGTCATTTGTATTATATGTCCATAAGAGGGTGTGTGCTGTCTTTTCTAACCCAAAAATTTGGAGCTAAGCAACAGCCGTGTGCTTATTTCTCCGCTGTTCTTGACCCTGTGGCCGTCTCGATAAGACAATTGGCTGTACTCATACTTGATACTGATCTCACAGTCATGGTAACCCATGCTGTGGATACCCTTTTCAATAAGACAAAGACACAGCACCTCACCAGTGCACGTCTGACATGTTATGAGTAAACGCTGTTCGCCAAGCATATTACGATCAAACGATGTGCCACTCTGAACCCAGCCACGTTACTAACCCTCCCTTCTGAGAATAAGGAGATTGACATACATGATTATATCTTTCAGATGGAAGAAGAGACAAAGGGACAGGTAGACTTGACTGATGTTCCCTTATCACACCCTCAAAGGGGACTATATGTCTATGGCTCTTGTTTTAAATTATCAGATGGTACTACAACTGCTGCATATGCTATTAATCCACTGCGTACGGTAGTTGAGACATCACGAGTTTCATATCAGTTGGCCCAAGCTGCAGAGCTTGTTGCCCTAATACAAGCCTGCGAGTTGAGTGAGGGACTGGTTGTTAATATTTATACTGACAGCCAGTACGCCTTTGGCGTCACCCAAAAGTTCGGGGGACTCTGGGCAGAGAGTTGGTTCCTTACCTTCCATGGCACAAACATTCTGCACGGTCATCTTACATATAGGCTCCTGTCCTCTTTGACACTCCCTAAGAAATTAGCAATAGTAAAGTGTAGCACCCATAGGAAAGTTACTGACGATGTAGGTAAAGGAAATGCTTTTGCAGATCAGACAGCTAAGGAAACAGCATAGACTAGGATGAAAAGAATGTTCGGAGCAGGTCCCGCTAGGTGGGTGCCCGAGATCACCATGTTTGAAGATACTAGAGAATGTGAAGGAAATAGAGTGAGGGCACAGTGGAGGAATTAGCAGTGTGGCAAGAAAGTACAGCACATTTGAATGACAAGGGATGTTGGAGTGACAACTCAGGGATGCAAAGATGGGTGTTGCCAGATGCATATGTTCTTCCTGTAGTCATAATGTCCCATGGCCCAGCCAATATCAGTGCTAAGGGTATTTGCAAGTTGTTAGACCCTGTATGGCAGAATAACAACATCTCCAAAACTGCTGCACATTTAGTGACGTATTGTATGGTGTGCATGATGCACAATCCTGGAAAAGGTACCCCTACACCACATGGTAATTTTGCACCACCTACTTTCCCTTTTGAGGTCCTTCAATTAGATTACATCGAATTGGACAGGGTTAATAATTTGAAGTAAGTGTTGGTGGTTGTTTGTGCATTCAGTAAATGGGTTGAGGCTTACCCCGCGAGATAAAACACAGTAATCCGGAGGAGCTAGATCCCTTGGGTTCCTATCGCCACACCATCACCACTTCTGATGAAGTGCTGAGAGATTTCAATGAATTTTGCCTGAAAAAGGTGGTTGGATCAACTTATACCACCGGAATGCACTAAACCGAATTGGTTCTGGTCGGAAAAATAGGAACCTTAGACTATGATGAGCTGATCATGAAATTACTATTGGATTAGTGCTTTATATGACAACAACAAAACTTTTTATTGTCTGGTATATTCTCCCATATTGAATTTTATGAGAAATTATTTTTGTGTATGTGCTTTATTAGATTTGTCCTTTGATTTATTGCGCAACAATTGATTTGCTGTTTTTAATGTATTTTCAAAGTGTTTTTTATATATAAGTGAAAGGATTCGTCTAATAAACATTTATATATTGGCTTTGGCATTCTGTTGTGGTAAATAATTTAATTACCGGGACTTAATTTGATGCGGAAAATCTATAACAATAGCTCAGTAAAATAAGAGGCAGAATCCGTGGTATTAGAGGTTCGGAACGGACTTTATTCCATAATCAATTTAAATCGATGAGCTCCAGATTCCATCACCACGAAGGTTCAGGAAGTGAAGACCGTACTTTATTGATAAGTAATCATTTTTATACAATAGGCATTACAGTGAAACAAATGGAGGAGGCGTAACAATTGATAGTAAAGATAAAACATACATGCGTAGCAAAAGTGGGTGTAACTGGGCGTAACTAAAGAACGTCATCAGGTATGATGTCATAATAGGGTGGTTCCATGAAAGAATTTCGCAATGTCAGCAGAAATACTTGGCAGAAATGCGCGCGCAGCAGCATGACGTGTGATTGACGTGCAACTAGGGGGTGAAGGGGACTTGACATTTAGCTCTACATGTGGCGACAGAAGTCTGGAGGGTCAAGTCAACCTAATCCCAAATCATATCTAACATCCTATGTTTAAAGAACTATGTTATCCAAAAGAGAGGCCTTCTTGGAGTAGAATCTTATTCTATACTGACTATACTGACTGTTAGTGCGTGTACAAGCGTCTAAGTGTCTACACTAGATGCGAGGGCAGGAATCTTCCATAGTAACAGGGCTATGAATTACTTGCATAATGACAGAGAAGCCGGGCCCTTTGCTCGGTAGCTGGAAGAATGTTTACTTAAACTACTAGACAGGAATGCATTGGGTAGGGAGCGAAGCAGATCATTTCGAAGGTGAAATACAGTTTTTGGCAGGCAACAGGCTGATGTCAGGCACCGTTAGCTGCGCAGAGAATGAGGACAAAGTTCATGGATACAGATGCGAGCTCAGACTGGAGTTTTCAGAGGCAGAAGGCAGGAAAAGCTTGATGGCAGAATCAGGGCCTACTTGCCTGGACTGTAAAATGTCATAAGTGAACCATATAAAGCCGGTGGCCTTTCGTACTTAGGAATGGAATATCCGGCCCATTCATGGCGAATCTGAAAGAGGGCATGTTGGCGGTGGACACACATGTGTTTGCGTCTTCATAACTGGAACTGGAGGGAACATACATGTACTTGTGATTTATACATGAAACCGTTGGGGTCCAAGATAGGGGACATAACTGACCAGAAAAATCCATATTTCCACATTCCCTCCTTGTCCCCTACTTGCCCGTCAAGAGATATCAATCTTCATGAATCCATCGATCTGTTCATATAGCATCATTTGTTCTTCTTTCTTCTTCCGTGATGAATGAAATCTTGGTGGTGGAATACACGATGTGGCACACAGACCACAGATCGCTGGTCCACATTGTAGGCATAGACAGCAACTGAATAATATGAGGAAGCCAATACCTAGGAAGGATAGGACCTTCCATCCAAAGGTAGATAATACACTCCAAAACCAACCGGACCAAGTCCAGGTGCCTGGATTCTGGTGTATCTGGCTTACAATCTTATGAAGGCGAGTTATGGCTTTATATACAGATGGCGAATTTTCTGGTATGAAAATGCAACAACTTGATCCGATGACCCTACAAGCTCCGCCCCTATCGGCCAGGATGACGTCAAGGACAAGACGATTTTGAAGCACAACAATCCGCATAGCAGACTGCTCTTCCGTTAAATTGCCTAAGGCGGAAATAGTTTCGTTCACTACTGCTTCAAGGGTTCTGGTTAATCTACGTATCAGCTTACTATTGGTAACTGTACCTATATAGGGAAAGAGACCTTTATTGAAATCTGTGTATTTTTCCCAGGCTGTCTCAGTGTAATCGACTATTGGGAGATCTCTCCTTTCTCTATTGTGTACTAAATGAGTATTTCTGTGATAATCAGGAGGAGCTAGGAAAACAGGTGGCAAAAGGAATCCGATGTAGCAGGTACCATCCCAATCTAGTGGCAAACGTATGTATGCCGTCTGACCACATATGAAGTAGGAATGGCGGGAAGCTCTAAATGTAGACTTGCCTTGATCACTAAATTCTATTACAGTGGTGCATCTACTATTGCCCATATGTATGGAACCATTCTTTCTTACACATAATTCACCTTTAACTGGAAATACTGACATGGCGGGCAAAATTGGAGTAGCTTCGGATTCGACATTCAGGATCATGAGATTAAGCGTAAAATTACCTAATCCATACACTTCATTTTCTAGATCAGTTCCTGTTCTTTTGGGAAGTCCCTCCTTGTTGGGGTGGCAGGCTTTGAGTAAAACTAAGTTCAGATTTCCCCATACCCAGTTATTCTGGTAAACTGCAGAATTCGAATCTAGGGAATTAATTAAACTAAACCATGCTCCACAGGAGCCGTTGTGTGTGAACGGGTATGGAAAGAGAGGTAGAATTCCTTTATAGTTCTGATAGGGAGGGAGTCAACCACATATCCAACAATTTGTAGCATTGCTAACCTGATGGGAATGATGTAACATACTAATAAAAGTGTTATTGCGCAGCGCAAATCTATAAGACAATTCATGCGGAGGTAATTCACTAAAAGAATGTTCAGTAGTAACATTATAAACATGTCTAAAAATAGGATAATATATATGCAACAATATACTTGCAGTAATTACTAAAAGACTTAAGGAAAACAAAATTAATAACGTCACTGTGCAATGACTACGCAGTGATTTACAGTACGCATGTCGTTTCAGCTTTATCCTTTTGTTTCTTTCTCTATACAGGTCTAAGGGGTACATGTCAGAGACAAATTCGACGATTCACCTTGGAGAGGACTTAATCAATCAAATTGCCTGACTTGTTAGACCTAAGTTTTAGTTTATATTGTTCATGGGTATTCAATTCAACCAAAGGAAGTTTAGAGTCACTCGGGGAAGACACGCAAGGTGTGTCGTTTACGTCTGACGGTAGTCCATGAAATTTCTTGATATGACTTGAATGTATCCAGCCTTTTCGACCTTCGATCTTTACGGCTGTCCTCGTCGTTAGCAGTACGAGCTGAGGTGACTTCCACCTAGGATCCAGCTGAGACTTCCGATCAAAGTTCCTCACTAAAACCAAATCCCCTGGAATTACGTCATGGGGTTTCACCTCGGTGTTGTCGGGAAAGGCTGCAGCTACCTGTGAACGACAAGATTGTAGTGCAGACATCAAGGAAGCCAAGTAATCTGTCAGCATATTACAGTCGATATCAGTTATTTTGCGTGGTATAGGCGTCCCCCACATATTTGGTGGTCTACCGAAGATCACCTCATAAGGGGATAGCCCTGTTCGAGAGTGTGCTACCATTCTCATGTAAAAAAGTGCAACGGGTAAGGCTAGTACCCAGTCGACACCTTTCTCTCTACAAATTTTGGACAATCTAATTTTCAGGGTCTGATTATGTCTTTCCACGAGACCTGCTGCCTCGGGGTGTCGGACACAGTGAAACTTCCACTGATAGCCTAACAAAAGTGAAACGTGTTTCATTAGTTCGGATGAGAACGGCTGGCCGTTATCTGAGTAGACAACACGTGGTAAACCGTACCGTGGGAAGAATTCTCGAACTAACTGTTTGGCAGTAGTCGGGGCAGTGTAATCTGAAACCGGGTATGCCTCTGTCCAACGGGAAAGAGCACAGACAACTACGAGAACATATTTGAATCCTCGACATCGTTCCATCTGGATATAATCCATCTGGAGGACTTCAAAAGGGTGATCAGGAGGCTGAAATCCACCCTGTTCTACGGGAATGCTTTTACCTGGGTTAAACTGACAACAGATCATACAGGTACGGACTTTTTGTTTAGCTGCTGCTCGTAAATGTTTGTTGAACCAAATGTGTTGAATGCTGTCTAGCATAGCTTTTTCTCCTAGATGTGCTGGACTATGTACAGTGTTAATAACGACTTGGACCATTGAATCAGGAAGGAACCACACAGATTTTTCCTTCGTCATCCATCCTTGATCCGTTTGGATCCCTCCTAATTCAGTCCATTTCTTTATTTCGTCTGGTGTAGCATGTGTCTGTATGTCGATTACGTCAAGAGCGGGATCCTTAACCATCATGCAATGTGTTGGTGTCGGGACTATTGTCTTTGTCATGTCGGATGTTTGAGTTTGAGCAGTCTGTTTAGCTGTTCTGTCAGCTAGATCATTGCCTTGAGAAATGATATCAGTAACTTTCGTATGAGCTTTACATTTCATAATTGATATTGCAGTGGGTAAATGTATTGCATCTAATAAGGCATGAATAAGGGGTCCGTGCTGAATGTGGGCACCGTGAGAAGTTAAATAACCTCTCTCTCGCCACAGCACGCCGAAGTCATGTACAACTCCGAATGCATAACGTGAATCAGTGTATATGTTGACTTTTTTATTTGTGGCTTGAATACAGGCTTGTGTCAGAGCGATGAGCTCTGCTGCTTGAGCGGACAAGGTATTTATGCAATTTGTTTCAATGATTTCAGTGTCTGTTGTGACTGCGTAAGCGGCCACTAGCTCTCCTGTACCTGTTCTCATACATGAACCATCTACATACAACGTCAGGTCTGGGTCTGACAATGGGACGTCTGTCAAATCTTGTCTGGGTTTCGTCGTGATAGTGATAACTTCAATACAATCATGTGCAAGTGGGTCTGTTCCATTTACAGGTAACAGTGTGGCAGGATTCAATGTACTACAACGTCTGATTTCTATATGTGGCTGAAACAATGTTAATTCGTAACCAGTAAGTCGTGCTATAGTCAAATGTTGTGTTTGTGTGCGGTTCAAGAGAACCTCTACTGCATGTGGTACTTGTACTGTCAATGGATGTCCTAATACTATGGCATCGCTTTGTCTGATTGCTAAAGCTGTTGCTGCCACTGATTTCAGGCACGCAGGCAAAGCCTGAGCTACGGGATCTAATGCACTAGAAAAATAAGCACATGGTTTGTGTGATCCTGCTTGTTCCTGTGTGAGTACTGACAAGGCAGTACCTTCGCGTTCTGTAACGAAGAGTGTAAACTGTTTATTGTAACATGGTGTTGCTAAAACAGGTGCTTGGCATAAGGCTTTCTTTAGGCTTTCAAAAGCTTGTGTATGTTCCTGAGTCCAAGGGAGAACAGTCGATGTGGCTGCCTCCTGTGTTGTCAATTGAATGAGGGGTTTTGCTAGAAATGCATACTGAGGGATCCACTGCCTACAATATGAAGTGAGGCCTATGAAAGCCCGCACCTCCTTTTGTGTCTTGGGTATCGGCATATTAGCAATTAGCTGGATGCGATCTGGTGTAAGCTGCCTTCCCTCCTTGGACAGCGAGTGACCAAGGTAAACAACTCGCTGGACACAGAATTGCAGCTTAGAAGGGGACACCTTGTGCCCCTTTTCGGCCAAAAATTGTAATACCGTCAGTGAGGCTTTCTCACATTCAGGTTCGCTTCTAGCGGTGATCAGCAGATCATCGACATATTGAAGCAGGGCAGTGTTGACTGGCATGTGGATACTGTCGAGTTCTTGTTTCAGTGCTTGGCTATAAATGCTGGGGCTTTCTGTAAATCCTTGAGGTGCGCGTGTGAATTTAAAGCTTCGTCCATTTAAACTAAATCCGAACAAGTATTGGCTTTCCGGATCTATTGGGACGCTGAAGAAGGCATTTTTGAGATCAATTACAGTAAAGAATGTTGCTTCGGAATCAATGGCTGTCAGTAATGAAGAAATGTCTGGGACTACGGGGTATTGTGGTACTATGCATTTATTTAATTCGCGCAGATCAATAACCAATCGATATACTGGCGGGGCTGTTGGATCGGTTCGTTTAAGAATCGGAATTATCGGGGAATTACATACATTGGAGTCAGTTTCCACAACCACTCCTTGGCCAATAAGCTCGTCAATGATTTGCAGTAAAGCCACTACAGCATCTGGTGGTAACTTGTATTGTCGCATTCGTGGTAGTACCACTCCTGCCCTTAGTGTAACTCGATATGGTGTAATGCTCATGCAACCAACATCTGTAGGGCCTTGTGCCCATAAATGTGTCGGTAAAGTCTGTAGTCGGTGATCCATGTCTCGGGACACGTAGTGCCCTTTGAAATCACGTAAAAATAATCTTACTCCTTCCGGAGAACAACATATAATAGCTCCTAGAGCTTTCAAAGTTTTTATGCCTAACAAGTTTTCTGGACATGATTTAGTAAGTAATAAATCTGTAGTTCGTGTCAAAGGACCAATCGTAAGTGGAAGAGGCTGTGTTACTTCGTTAATGATAGGTTTTCCTGAAAAGCCAAGGGAAATATTCTGTGTGCCTGAGAGGGGTGCCCCTGGAACTTCACTACGTTTTATTGTTGTTCGGCTTGCCCCTGTATCGAGTAAGAATTTTCTATCTTGACCTAACAGTTCACTGTGTACATAAGGTCCTTCTTGATCTACAGGGACCTCTCTAGGCTGTTTCATGAGTATCGTTGATAATCAGGATAGTCATACTGTGCGGTCTGATACATCTGTCGGGTCGTTGTTTGTGTGGCAGCAATAGGCTGCAGTGGTGGAGCTGGCATAGACTGTTGCGGAGCTGGCATGGACTGTGCATGCTGCGGAGTTCCTTGTTCATTCTGATCCTGTCTAAGTGGTCTTGATCTTGCTTTTGTGTTACCTATGGCGATATTATGTTTTAAAACGGGACAATCGTGTACATAATGACCTGGCTGTTTACAATAGTTGCACGTCCCTTTAACAGGACCTGTTGAAACACCGGACTGTGTTATACCCTTCTTATGACCGTCAACTGGCACTGTCTGGGAAACTAGCATTTTCATTTTCGTGTCTTTCATGCGTCTATGTTCATGTTCTTGTTCTTCTCTAATTCTATTGTGATGGTACTGTAGCATTTGTAACATTTGTGACGGAGTGTTACCTTGCCAGGTACTCTCGAACTTCAATACTCTATTCTTAACTTGGGGCAAGGCATTTTCAACTAACTTTGTCACAAACAGATGTGGATACAACTCGCTACTTGCTTTTATTCCACTATTTATACCAAAACATTTCTCAAATCTGGAATAAAAATCACTAGTGTCTTCATCTGATTTTTGTTTACAGGCTGATATTGCACCCCAGTCTTCCTTTTTCGTAGTTAATAAACGTGGCAGTACCTGTACTAGTAGACCTGGTAGCGCTTTGATCTTGTCCCCGAGCCCTGAACCTGGACCTCGAGCTTTTTCTTCGTTTTCTAATGCTGTCCAATCTATCTTCTGGTCTCCCACCTCCCAATCCTTTTCCTTGAGTTTTTCGTAAATGCCCGCAGGCATTAATACCTTCAATATTGTCATAATGTCGGGGTAGGTATATTCTCCCATGAGTAACATATCTTTAATTTCACGGTGGAAACCCGCTGGGTCTTTGTCATGACTGGGTACCACTTTCTTCATTTCTAATAGTTCTATTTTAGATATGGGTGTGTATACAAACACACGTTTAAACTCATTGTCATCACCCTTTATCGGGTGCACTTCGCGTAAGGGATTCTGTCTATCCATGTAATGCGTCGTTCTTTCTTTGATGGGCAGTGAGACATGTTCAGGACATACAAAAAGGATGTACTGTTTTCTGGATTCTAGTATTTCTCTAATTAACTTAGTACCGGAACCTCTCCATTTATTCGTGAGTAATTCAGTCAATATATCAGGTAAGGGGCCAGGATCGGAGTGTTGGCTTTTATATAATATAAGGAGTTGTTGAATCATATAGATTCCAGCTAAACGCTGTTCATCTGGGGCGAGGTTCAAAAACGTATGTACTAGTGTATCATCACCATATTTTCCAGGACTATCAACCCAGTGAACGGCTGACCTGGCTAATTCTTGTTCGTCCATAGAATCGAGTATATGATAACCCCTTCGTTCTCGGAGTAATTTGTCAGCGGCTTGGAACGAATGTTCGGGGGACCTTAAATTTATTATAGGAGTTTGGAATTTTCTGTTATTATCTGAACGTATCGGACATATCGGATCAGTAAAGCATCTAGTATTATTGCAAGATCTTCCTCTACCTACATAGGCCATAGTTTCTAACTGTCCTGTGGGCAGTTCTAATTCTTCCTCGTCCTCGATTTGTTCAGGTTCGTCTACTGCTAATCTTTCTTCGTGTATTCGTTCTATTTCTTTGCGGATCTTTCGGCTCATAGCTACTATGCATGATCGTTTATCGTGTCTCCCCTCTGATATATTCTTACCCCATGTGGTAAGAATCTGCATTTCTTCCGGATTTACCCCTGGTTGATCTTGATTTCTGATCGCACAGTTTATGAGGAAACGTAACAGTTCCCCCTGTATTTCCACCTTTTGATACTCCATGGCTCTGTTAATACTCTCAGGGTCTCGCCCTGACTGAACAAAATGATATATATTTTCTAAATGTGCAGTCATTCCTGGTAGCTTCCCTAAATATATTGCAGCTCGTCGGATACGTAATGATGCCAGCATCATTTCGTCCCCTTTTCCGGGCACAGGGTCATATCTACAATCTATTAGAAGTTCCTTGAGCGTGTTGGGAGTTACTAGTTTGGGCGTACGTTGGTGGGCTAATTCTTGAAAGGAAAGTTTATTTGTTCTGGGTGGCGTAGAAAAAATGCTTGATGTACCTCCGGTAGCACCACCTGGGGTGCTGGATGTGAAAGGATTCGTTGAACGGGACATAGCAACCATAGGTGTGGATGCGGATGTAGAAACAGATGTGCTTGCCGGAACTTGTGTCGGGGTTTGCTGTTGCAGAGGTACAGACGAAGGAGGGTCTTGGCGTTGAGCCCCCTCGGCAGGCGGTCTATGTGGCGCAGCATTAGCATACTCGGGTGCTGCGTCGTCTAAATCGCCTGCCGAGGGGGCTCAACGCCAAGACCCTCCTTCGTCTGTACCTCTGCAACAGCAAACCCCGACACAAGTTCCGGCACATTGAGAATATTGAGAATACTTTTGAGTCCCCTTCCAGATCCTTTTTTGGTGATGGAAATATTCTCCCTTTGACTCGAGTTATTGGAATAAAGCCCTTTTAGAACCTGATACCACAGACTCAGCCTCTTGCTTTATGCATGATCTTATTGATATTCTAAAATTCTGAGAGCGTAATATTTTATTTACCACACTGTGACACTTGTTGGTTAGATCGGTTTGTTTGTGTATGAATGCGATATGAGGTATAGATTGTGAGCTTTATAATTATCCAAAGGGAACATATTTTTTGACCTGTTGTAAGATTTATCTTATACAGGCCTTGATCACTCTTGGCTTAACCAGAGCTTGAGACTTAACTGCCAGCCATCTGGAGTTCAAAAAGCTGGTTAATTAAGCACACAGCTGCTTTCGCTGCTTGAGGACAAGGATTCCCTGTCTTGAGGGCTAACTAAGCAAACCCTACAGTGAATGGACCAAGATACAGTTCTTGAAATACATGCTGGGGCGACTACCGATTTCAAGGCGCTATCCTGTATGGATTAGACGGGAAATACAGGATAAGTGTCAGCTAAGTTACCAGGGCCAGGAAGACATCATTCACATCCTCTGCCTGTGCACCACAGTAATGGAGGATTGTAGCAAGCTGCTGCGAAGAACGTGGAACAAGCGAGGCATAAGGTCCTGCAGGGAGGCAGTGATGGCCTGTTTCGAAGCTTTGGACATTAGGCTGAACTGCACAGTGGTGAAATTCCTTCAGAGAGTCAAGAAACAAATTGAGGCCAGGGCCAGCTCCTGCAGGGGAGGGAGGTGGCCAGTCAAAACATAGTCTAAAAACTGCACCTGCACTTTATGCCGAAAACCCCCACTGTAACGCTGCGCTCCCGCCTCTATGCATCACACTTAATACTCGTATTTACTAATTTTAGGAGGTAAATTGCTTAAAAGCATAGGCCCTATGGTCCCCTTGCTGCAGTACTCACAAACTACTGCTTCATTGAAACAGTACTTGCACGTTATATCAATAACATCTACTGTAACATTCTCCTCCTGTCCCTGGACGCATCACCTACTATCCACTGTCCTTATCTATTATCTTATCACCTATAATGCAATATTTAACAAGAAAAGCCTCCAAGGTGCCTTTGCTGTAGTATTTGCACACTATTGTTTTAACGCTATTGCACTTTATCTCCTGCACTTGCACTGTCTGGTTTAATGGACTGCAACATTGGATTTATTACACAAATATGCAGGGCGGGCCTGGGAGCCACACTCACACCTGGGAATGGGCCCCTCCATTCAGGGAGGAAATTATTAACACATTTCCGCTGCCGATCCATCTGCCTTCCTAGTCTAGGGACCAATTTTAAACTATTTTAAGTTGTAGGGCAAAAAATGAGCCCCCTTGCAATCTTTCAGAAACACGTTAATTATATGGGTAACCTTTTGCGAGGATGAAATTGTTTTAATGTCTCAGATAATTGTGCATGCTTTATGAATTTTCATAATGTTTTTCCTATGTGTGCCATTGCAATGGTTTTTTAACTAATCATGCAATAAAGATTTATAATTATCATCACTGGCACAAAGGTATATTTGGCTCAGACAGGAAAATGGCAACTTTTTAAAAGTGTCAGTTTCAAATAGTAATATAACATCCGACTTGACCATTAAGCTAGATTTTAAATTACTATTTAAATGAGTCCTTGTATTATTTTTTTTAGCTACTCCAAAATTGAAGTTAAGCTTTATAAGGTGTTATAATGTTACCCAGTGCTTCCCTAAGAGACAGTCAACCTTTCCATAGTGAAAAACGGCTTTGGACGTTTCTCAGTCAGCACATGTAAAACATAAAAACACATATCCTACTTTTTAAATATTATTCACCCTGGGTCAGGGTAATTTAGGCCCTACATAGGGGTTACAGGTCTTAATAAGCAAGGTTTCGGCCCGATAAAAGGTATATTTTGCCAGGTTGAATTGGCTGGTTAAAAAAGGCCTACCCAGGCTGCAGGGACAGGCCTGGAGACATGTCTTGCATTGTCACTTTAGTGGTGGCACAATATGTGCTACAGTCCACTAGTGACATTTAACATACATGCCCAGGGTTCTCTTTTGGACCATCTATTAGGGGCTTATAAGTAAGTTAATTATACTAGTCAGGAGTGTAGCCAATGTCATAATGATGTAGGCATCATAGCACATGCACTGGGGCCTGGATAGGAGGGTTTTCATGAGTAGATTAAACAAAACAGCAGAATGAGTCCAGAAAAATAGGAGTGACCTTAAAAAAAGAGGCCTTTTCCTACAGTCTTAATGTATCTGTTCCTTCTTCTCATGATGGTAAGTTGATTCAAATATGTGCTTGCCCAAGGGTCAAGAAGGATCTATTTTGGTAATGTTCACAGAACACTGAAAATATCTCATGACACTCAGCTTATGGGATGAAGACCTGAGTATCTTCATGGACCACACACAAGGTCTTCCCAAAAGTTAATGCAACAGAGATATCCTTTGTAGTACTGGCTATTTCCCCCTCAGCTCAGATAAGGGCTCCATGTCCTTTTGGAGAGTGTGTTAACTGCTTAAACTATTAAAAGAATTTCCCTGCAATTTGATTGAGCTTTGAATTGCCTTCTTACTCTGTGTTAACATTGCAAATTCAATTAAGGGTGAACATTCAGGGTCCAGTAACCAATTACTTGATGTCACAAGTGGTTCCCACTACTGAGGGTAAACGGGTCTTGGTTGTCACAGTGAGTATAGCATAAGATGAGACTGCTACTGGATACTTTCCCACATACGAGGTAATATGTTCTCCTGCAAGATACATACCACATGAAAGTCAGGAGGTACCTTTACCTTATCAAAAACATGCCCCATGATTCAATGGGGAAATACCATTTTTAGAGCCCACGTGGGCAGTTTTAGCAGGACATACACTGCAACCAGACATACAACATTTGAATGCAAATCAATGAAAAGGAATATTGCTTGAACTAGTGTTTGTATATAGATAACTGAGACAGTAGTACATAGTACAAATGCCAGGGCCCCAATATTGGGACCCCAGCAGTCTCACTAAGACCTCCTACACAACCTATAAGTCTGCAGACTATCAGTACAGTAATGGGCAAAGTGCCCATAAAGCGAGACAAAATATGATTTTGGATTGCTTATAAAACAAATCAATTAGACGCAGTCTAGCCTCATAAAATGCCCCAGGATGAACACCCGATAATGGACATATGTTTTCTCCTGGGAATGGGTACCAACTATTGAAGAATGAAATACGTGGACAAGAATATTTGCAAGCATACATACCATTACACATATTACACTGTCAATTTCAGAATGATCAGATATTCAAAAACAAGTTTAAAATGAACATTGTCACTAATGCGGTGGAGGTAGGTATGAAACTGATGGGTGTCTTCAATGCAGTTCCTTTGTCTGAGATAGTTATTAGTAACAATCTGAAGAATAGGCATTGTTGGAGATCTACCAGTTGTTGGACCTGGCCATTTCTGCAGGGTCACCCCCAAACGTTTCGCCTTTACCCTCCACTTTTTTTGCTGAATTCATTTTTGTTGGCCTTTAAACATTGTGCACCTATGCCATTTCCTTATTGGTTTTACAACATACAAGACAAGAACAAACCCATATAGAGTTCCAGTTGTACACCCGCCCTGCACCCAGGAATGCAAATGTAACATTACAATCAAGAGGCACATCATTTCACCCACACCAGATATCACCGCCTTCAAAGCCAACAAGCTCCATGTATAGGTGGTAGGCACTTCCAGAGTATAAAAACGCCCCCCAGCTGGCAACTAACCACACTCACAACAAATCAATGTCAACACACCATACCAGGACAACCCTGCCCGAGCACAGCTAAAGTCACCCCAATGTCTAGTTGGAAAAAGGAAGACATAGAGAGGTGTATAACAGAATGCCTAAGGGGGGGCTCATGTCATTCTTTGCCTCCAGGCTCCGGATGTATGAACCACATGTTATTACTCCCTGTTCGGTGCCACTGAACCACAGCGCCTGCGATTGACCAGCAGGTCCCCTCCACATTCCAATGCCTTGAGACCCCTTACGGGTGAGTAGTCGCACCATACAAGCCATTGATTGATTGATTGATTGACTCCGTCTGCGGGACTCGCCTAGAGCATTTGACTCAGCCCTCACTCACTTTAACAAAAACGTGGAGCCAGCACTGCACATCAGGGTATACCGGAGACTTCCTTACATTGCTATTTGCTACTCGTATAGGATAAATGCCAATTCAATGGACCTGTGAAAATATTTATCCCCCTTGGCTCTGGGTTTGATGCCCACCAGACACAATTCTGGGGGGCCAATACTGAGCTGGCAACCAGGTTAGAGGTAGTTCTTGCTATCTCCACCCATGTCTTCCCAAACACTGGACACTCCCACACCATATGGAGGAAGCCCGCATTGAGAACCATGCATCTAGGACACCACGAGGAGGCGGTGGGGTACATCTGTGTAATTCGGTACAGTGCGGCGTGGCATGAGATATGTTTGGTGCACTTAGTTAAATTGGGTAAAGAGAAAGCAAGGATTCTGGGAGAGCCCCCTTAACCTGCTGAAGGGCCCACTGTGTGTCAGAAAAAAGTGTCTGAGGGGCCTGTGTCCAGCAGTCATGATCCTTAATGTCCGGCATATGCCAATGGGTCAGCAGGGCTCTATAAAGGGTTGCTATGACTTTACGCGTGCCGTCATAAAATAGCATCGTGTGAAGCGGTAATGCGATGGATGGCTCTATCCCTTTTGTGTGGTGATCACATGATAGACAGCATTATACTTCAGAGATTGTCCCAACGGTAAACCGTACACGTCATTGAGCTCCTGGAAGGACTGAAGGAAACCCTCTGCATAGAGGTCCCTGTGCGTTTTTTATACCTGTCTATCTCCAGAACGTTAAGTCATGATGACTGCCAACCCCCTGTAGAGCTGTCATATGCCAAACAGGGATCAAAGGTGTATATGGAGGGAGGGCTCTCTTACCATGGATATATTTCTGCCAGCAGAACTGGGAAACCCACGTCCGGGGCGTCTCGCCCTGGAAGTAAGGTCAGGTTGGTCGACAACCAGGTAAATATATGTACCCCATCAAGAAGCTAAACATCCACCCTCTACATGCACAGGGCCATCCTAAGCATCGCAACGGCGAATGTAATTGAGCCGCTGCATAGTACAATTCATAATCAGGTGCATTGAGGCCACCCTCTTGGAGCGGTCTGTACAGTCTGTCAAGAGCTACTCTTATCCCATATTAGGTCCAATAATAACGTGTTCAGTCCGTGAAGAAAAGTGCAGGGAGAGCGAACGAAACGCCCTCAAAATAATATAAAAGCCGCAATAATACAAGCATCTAGGATATTGCCACCTGGCCCAGCGGAGATAATGGGAGCAACATCCAGAACTGTATAGACCTACGCAACGATGCCAGCTCCTTATACACATTCCCCTCCATTATATCACTGTCAACATGATAAACCTGTATGCCAATGTACTTGAATGTGTCAAACTGCCATGGTAGCCGAGACTGAGGTAGGCCCCCACCCCTGCAACGCTTAGGAATCGGGCGAAGGATGAACAGACAGGACTTGACCCAGTTCACTTTGAGGCCCAATATTGACTCAAAATCATCTTACAGTGCCATCTGCGCTAAAAGGGGATCACCGGCATCGCGCAGGTAGACCACAGCGTCATCCGCGTTTTAGGAGACCATATGATGAGGTCCCTGTGCCTCAATACCCCATTGCTGAGCCTGCATGCACTGTTTACAGAGCGATACCAAAGGGGATGATGGGCGGAGCGTTTGAGCAAATCAAACACCCACCCTCAGTCAACTGATCTGGGTTTAATCCATCATCATTCTTTAGCTCACTCCACCACCCCAGTTCAGACATGGCCATATGCAAATCAGTCTGACCCTGTGCCTCATGGGAACAGTCTAGCCTGAACTGCCAAGCCATGTCTTCCGTGGACCGGAAACAAGCATCCTGGGACCGGTTTCGGGTTCATAACCCTCATCAGCCAGGCTATATTGAATCCAGTGGCACAGTGAGCAAGGGACCCACGTCTGGGCATACCCTGCCAACTTAGGGCGAACAAAGCGATTCCAAAGGGGATGATGGACGGAGCGTTTGAGCAAATCAAACACCCACCCCCAGTCAACTGATCTGGGTTTAATCCATCATCATTCTTTAGCTCACTCCACCACCCCAATTCAGACATGGCCATATGCAAATCAGTCTGACCCTGTGCCTCATGGGAACAGGCCAGCCCGAACTGCCAAGCCATGTCTTCCCTGGACCGGAAACAAGCATCCTGGGACCGGTTTCGGGTTCATAACCCTCATCAGCCAGGCTATCTTGAATCCAGTGGCAAAGTGAGCAAGGGACCCACGTCTGGGCATACCCTGCCAACTTAGGGCGAACAAAGCGATACCTAAGGGGATGATGGACAGAGCGTTTGAGCAAATCAAACACCCACTCCTCAGTCAACTGATCTGGGTTTAATCCATCATCATTCTTTAGCTCACTCCACCACCCCAGTTCAGACATGGCCATATGTAAATCAGTCTGACCCTGTGCCTCATAGGAAGAGTCCTGGATGAAGAGGGGTGAAACCCCGAAACCGGTCCTAGGATGTTTTTTTCCAGTCCAGGGAGGACCTGGCTTGGCAGTTCGGGCTGGACCGTTCCCATGAGGCACAGGGTCAAGACTGATTTGCATAGGGCTGGGTTCAAATTGGACTGGCATGGTGAGCAAAAAAACGATGGATTTAGGCCCAGATCTCTGTACTGAGGTGAATGTATGACATTGTTCTGCATTCTGTCCATCAACTGCTGTTTTTGCATTTGTCACCCCGAATGGGACGGGTATGCCCAGACGTGGGTCCCGTGCTCTCCATGCCACTGGAATCAAGCTATCCTGGCTGAAGAGGAGTGAAACCCCGAAACCAGTCCTAGGATGCTTGTTTCCAGTCCAGGGAGGACCTGGCTTGGCAGTTCGGGCTGGACTGTTCCCATGAGGCACAGGGTCAAGACTGATTTGCATATGGCTGGGTTCAAACTGGAATGGCATGGTGAGCAAAAAAACGATGGATTTAGGTCAAGATCTCTGTACTGGGGTGAATGTATGACATTGTTCTGCATTCTGTCCATCAACTGTTGTTTTTGCATTGTTTACAGGGCAACAGCTCCATGACCAGACAAAGTTCAACGGCGACAGGGGCACCCTTGTCTGGTGCCCCGCTGAAAATCAAACCTGTTGGATATTTGCTGTCCCATTCTAACTCTTGCTACCGGCCTCCCATAGAGGGTCTAGATCCAGCCAAGCCATCTCCTCCAGTGTCGTGAACAAGTAGTCCCATTCCAGGGTATCAAAGACTTTTTCAGTATTGAGCAACACTGCCACAGACAGCCACAAACCTCCCAGGTCAGCCCCCATCAAACGAAGAAGTTGATGGATATTAGGAAAGGTGTTGCAGCCAAGAATAAACCTGTTCTGATCCACGTGCACAATGGGGAGGAGTCTATTCGCAAGAACATTCCCCGGGATCTTGTAGTCAAGGTTGAACAACAATAGTAGCAAACATTCAGTGGGCCCTGCCCGGTTTGGGAAGCACCACTACTAGCGCTTCACCAAGTGAATGGAGTTGGTCATTTACCCGCACTTCGTTATAGGCCTCCAGCAGCTTTGGAGACAAGATTGCTCTATACGTTGCATAATATTCTACAGGGAGGCCATCCGTGCCGGGAGTCTTCTTGTGAGGAATTTGAGGGATGGCTATATGGATCTCCTATAGTTGGATAGGAGCATCCAATTCCTTCTGCTGTAGCGGATACAGACAAGGGAGTGGAAGTCCACAGAAACAGCCATGCAATTCATCAACAGATAGGCATGCCACCACCGCATATAGGGATCAATAAAAATCCACAAAGGCATCATTAATGTACCCCTTGGGTGCTGAGGACCTCGCCCCCATCTAAACAAATCACCCCTATTGGGTGGCCGAGAGTGGTGAGTATGAACCAGCCACATGAACATCCTACCGATGTCATCACCCTTGCCATGAAGCCGGGCGATGTATTGCATATAATCATGCCACCCAAAAAGTGGCATGATTTCTTTGTGTTCTATATTCAGTTGGTGCAGGTGCTAAGATCGCTCAGTGTGCAGCAGCTGCTCAGTCTTTAGTTGAGTCAAGACCTGCTTCTTAGCCAGGAGTGCCCTATGTAGATTATAACAGACCCCTCACATGGTGGCAATGCATACAACCCTTACCACTGCCTCATTCCCATCCCACCCTGTCACCCTAGATGGCATGGAGCCCTCATTGAGCTCAAAGTACTGGGTCAGTTTTGTGGTCAGATCCACGTGGAAGGGTGTGTCTAGAGGAGACTGACTCTGGAGCTACCATCTCGGTATACAGGGGTGAACTCTGCCCACATCTCTGATTCAGTACACAGGAAAAGGTCCAGCCGAGTGTGGACGTTGCGCATCAGGAAATAAAAATAGCATTCCCTACTCTCCGGATCCTGAAGGTGCCACATATCACACACTCTATGGCTAGTCAGCCAATCCCGAAAGTATTGTGTAATTCTGCAACAGGCTGCACCCTCTGGCAGCAGGATCAAACAGTCCCTATTAATATCTGGCACACAGTTAAAATCCCCACCCCAAATGTTGGGAGTATTGGAGTCACGCAAGAGAGATGGCGCCAGTAGGTCCATGAAAGGGGAATGATTAGAGTTGGGAGTATAAATAGCTAGCAGTGCAAGGGGCCTGCTGTACAGACGTCCCTCCACCACCACATATCTGCCCCTGGAGCACCCTATGTGACTCTTGCACAAAAAGAACCCTTGGGTCTATCCCAACCAGAACCCCTTTGGCATAAGCTGGGGTTTTGGTGCCATAAACCTGGCCTCTCCATTTCGTGTGTAGCTTGTGCAGCTCCATCTGCATCAGGTGTGTCTCTTGCAGGAATTCTATGTGGGTGTGTCTTCATTTAAGGTAAGTATGAATATGTTATCGCTTATTCAGAGTAACCATGCCATTCACGCTCCATGTCAAGAAGTTGTATTATGGTGTCATAGCCCAAATAGTGTGTATAGAGTCATGCAGAGGGAAGAAAACACATCCCACCTGCATGGCAGCTCCCTACAGTCCCCCTCTCCCCCATGTGTAAGTGAATAACTACAGTGTGAACAATGACCAGGCAAACGTACACATGCAACAGCAAACACAACAATTCCCCCCCCCCGACTGAGCAAACCCGTATTGCCCGCCACATAAATGCAGCCAAAATGAAAGGTAAAAGTTCTTCACGGTGAACCGGGGCTCGGTATGCTACAGTCAATAATACCCAGCCCTCTAGCCACAGGGAACTAGGTGCCCACCTCCCATCACAACCCCTCCTCCACCCCCATTGCCCCAAAAGATCACCCAGCACATAGAAGTTGGCTCAGGACTTAGCATCCAGGAGAGCCAAAGTCCCATCAGAGCAGATAGCCAACTGTGGTGTGAGAACCAGGCTGCGGGGCTCAACACGGGCGAAAACAGCAGTGTCACCACAATCCGAACGTAGGACTGCAGAGGTTGGGAGCCTGCTGCAGTAACTCCTCCACCACTTGTGCCTGTTTCTTAGCCACCTGTATGGTCGTGGGCTTGTTACGTGATCTCCTGGTGCGGCAGTGGTTTGACTGTGGGGTCAGCCAATCCTTGGTATCTCGGTTGGTCGTTGGCGGCTCCGCCAGTCCCTTAGTGTGCAACCAGGTCCAGGTATCTTCTGGAGTCAGAAGTCAGAAAGAAGTGAGTCCCCAAAGTGTAGCAGGTCATAGGAGAGCATATCATCTCCTCTAACCTCAGAAATTGTTTGAATGAATGAATGAATGAATTACGGCACTGCTGCACCTCTGCAATGAAATTCAGATATGCAGGAAGTGCACACGTTCAATCTAAAATAATTTAATTAATCTACCAGACAGTATTGTGGGCATTAACCACTTTTGAAGTAAAAGTTCCATAGTTGGGCCTTTTGGGCACTCTGGGAATCCCAAGAAATAGAAATTATTGTGCCTCAAGCTCCATTCTGCATTCTCCGCTTTCCGTTTCAAGGATGTGATATCCGCCCCCATCTCCTGCAGCTGAGTTTGTAGATTCTGCATCGTGGGGCGCATCGTAGTCAGGGCAGACTCAGTGGCATCTACCCTCTCCGTTAACCGTCGCTGATCCGTGCAGACCAGGCCAACATCTATGGAGACTGCATCTATTTTAAATTCTAGGATGGATTTAGTGTCCAGGATGGCCTGCAAGAGCCTCTCATATTGTCCCGAATGTTTGTTTAGGGTGGCTTCAAGGTTGCGCAGCGTGCTGCCCCCTCTCGGTCTGCTCCACAACCTGGGGCGAGGCCGTCCCATCAGTTGGGGTAGGGGTTCTTGGGCAGCTGTAGTTTCACCATAATACCAAATCACTGGGGGCATAGGCGATCACAGCACCAGGCCACCCAGGTGTGGACGTCAGCCTGTCCCAGTCACACCCAAGTCCACCAACAGGTCTGGTCCCTACTCGCTGCTCAGAGGATCTACATGGCACTAGTCAGCCAAAGCACCCTTCCTGCCCCCTCCACTGGTTGTGTGGGGACTCCGTGGTGCAGGTACAGCACATCAGCCAGATCCTTATGTCAAGCACAAGACCCACTCACCATCGGCCACCCAAGTCCAAGATGCCAAGGGACTCACCAGTCCACCAGGTCACATCCGGTTCCCCAGTGGAGCGCCACCTCCTGCTGCTGCTCCGTTCTGCAATCCTGGTCCCTGAGGCTGGTCTCAGCACCTTCACAGGCCCATGAGCAGATGGGTATTCTCTCCCCGCATGGGCTGATCACAGGGGCTCCTATCTGGAAGTCCAACGTCAGCTTCACAGTCCTCCATGGTTGGGGCTGATCACCAAGTGGGACCCATCAAGTAAGAGCCTACACCCTCTCTGGGCTGAAAACTCTAACTGGGGATACAGGTCGGGCCCACAGTGCACACATAATTCTTCTCACTGTCCAATGGGACCCCATTGAATGCAGTCTCTCTCGCAGCTCACCACTTTCGATGGGATCTAGCAGGCTTCAAAGGGGCCAGTCCCCTGTCCCAATTCCAAGGACCTGGATACTGAAGGGTAGGTACAGACGCAAGGTCTGCAGACCAAAACCCGGGGCACGCATGAACGCAGCACTTCTGTGTTACCTGATGTGGTACAAACCGAGGCATTCTTAGGTTGGACCCTGAACCACATAGACAGTAGGTCGCACTTTAGGGGCACCATTATTGTGTGTGGGAGTTCATTATATATGTTGATGTTCTGACGAAGCGCCACGGATCCTTCAGAACAATGTATCGGCGTGAAACATGTCAACAAATCACTAGGTGAGAGACCAAGTGAGGCCTCCACCACACGACTATAGGGTATCTTCCCCACATAGTCATCACACACTGACTACCAGGGTTCCTTTTAGACCTTCAAGGTAGCATTAGCCTTTTATAGGTTTTTATTTCTGACAGGGTGGTCAACTTACTAAAGGAGAGTCTGGGACCACCCCTATCAGTTTACACCGACAAATACATTACACTACTCCACCACACCAGTCACCTCACTTGCATGCATCATACAGCATCTCTAAAAAAGATCTCCGCAAAAGTGACCCTTCGGGAGATCCATAGGGCATTGTAGCGCCAGCCCGATGAGGAGCATGACATCCCTTTGGGGATGTGTGAGAGCAACATGAGACAGTCCTGTGGACTTTTCTCATGATATAGGTCCAATAATACCTGCTAAACACACCTTTTTCTTTTTCTCAGGAATAGAAGCCCCCCTCCTTTTTTGATTATTTGACCCATAGGAGCACGGGCTCTGGACCTCCTAAACCAGCTCCTAGTACCCCCCCCCCCTCTCTGCCCTACAGAGGAGAAATGTATTGAAATGTAGGCCATAACAGGACCTGCAGAGTGCCGCTGCGCACAGCTCCTCCAGGCAAGCAAGCCACGCTTGACGCCACTGCACTGCCAAAATCATCATCGGTAGGCGGCCCAGGAGCTCAGACATCAGGAGCCACACTGTGGCGTCAGCCCAATCAGAGTGTCCTTGCGCCCCAGGCAGGATGCTCGCCTGCTGCGGCGAGCCTCACAGAGCCAGGTGGTATGGGGGTTGACGCAGCACTGCAACAGGCCCCAATGGGCTCAGGTTCCCAGTAAACTTCTGGATCTCAGCCAGGTGAGGGCACACTCAGGCAACGACATCTGCTCCAGCCGCCAGCTTGGCTACGCCATCGACTCTGTGCACTTTACCACTGCTAACCAGTGCTAAAGTGCTTCTGCTCTCTCCCCTAAACATGGTAAAATGGGTTTGCATCCAACTGGCATCTTTAATTTAACTATAAGTCCCTTTTACAGTAGCATACCATATACCCAGGGCCTGTAAATTTAAAAAACTAGTGAGCCCGCAGCAGATATTGTGCCACCCACTTAAGTAGCCCCTTAAAACATTTGCAAAGCCTGCCATTGCAGCTTGAAGGAAGTTTTAAACTGCCAATTCGATTTTGCAATATAATCCCCTTGCCAAGCCTTAAACTCCCCTAAGGTAGGCCCTAGGTAGCCCACAGGGCAAGGTGCCTTGTAATTAAAAGGTTGGATATGTACTTTTAAGTTTTACATTTCCTGGTAGCGAAAAATTCTTACATACATTTTTCACTACTGTGAGGCCTATCTTTCCCATAGGATAGCATTGGATTTCCTCATTACATTTAGCGCTATCTTTTGATTTAGGACAGGTAAGCATTTCATGTTTGCAATCTATGAAATCGTAACTAAAAATCCTCTTTAATGGTGAAGTTGGTTTTTAAATTATGATTTTGATAATGCCACTTTTAGAAAGTAGGCTTTTTGCTGACCCTGGGCATTTGGTGCCTTCATCTCCCCTGGGTCACATGACTGGATGTAACTTATAGTTAGACTTTCGAGATTTCTCCCAGGCAGTCACACAATGGAGGCAGCGGCGGCAGGCATTGCTGGCGGGTGGCGGGGCGGGCGGATAATGTGTCGTGCTGGAGGAGGAGGAGGGGAGCGGGTGGTCGCGCATATTAATAAAATAAAAACAACTTACCTTCCCGCTGGGTCCTGCGTCTCCGTTCCAGCTCCTGCTCTTCTCTGGAAGCACTGCACAGTTCATGCGACTCTTGAAAACTCAAAAGAAGAGTTCTAAGAACAGCTCATTTCTTAGTTGCTAGAAGAGAATCCTTTTGAATACAGTACGAACTATTCAGAATTAACTTTCCATTTGAAGGAGCTGGGTTCAAGAACAGAAAGGATTAAACTCCAGGATCCTATACAGGGAGCGGCTAACCTTCAAAAAGATTCAGGTGCACAGTGAGAATGAGTTTAGTGAGTGTCTTAATGCTTTTAGGAGAGTTGTTCTAATAATAGTGATTATTTATTTTAATGCAGGTTCTGCTTGTGGTTCTATCAATCCTACACGAACACACCATCTTTCCATTCATGGTATGTGGAGGAGGCGCAGGAAGAATTCCTGAGTCTGAA
This sequence comes from Triturus cristatus, assembly GCF_964204655.1. Taxonomy (NCBI): domain Eukaryota; kingdom Metazoa; phylum Chordata; class Amphibia; order Caudata; family Salamandridae; genus Triturus; species Triturus cristatus. The sequence continues at coordinate 504,629,594 of NC_140587.1, forward strand.
GGCAGTCGCTCTTTCTCTCCCAGTCCCCTTTCCCCCCATGTGGGTGTTTTAGCTCAGATTACTTAAGAACTGTGCTGGCATACGCAGGGGGATTTGGGAACCTGTATCTGCTCCCGTGGAACCATTTGGCACTAGAGCGTGAGTCTTGACACATAACAACATATACAAACACAACTAAATAATAACATGTTCATCATTGGCGTTGCTCCTTCACCTGCAACAAATGATCACAGGTGAGATCTGGGGTGCCAGTGATGTTCTGGGCTATACAGCTGAGTTAAAATTGAGGCCCTAGAGTCAGAGTCGGTGTTAGGTCTCGCCTAGGCAGCACATGCTCTGTCTCGACGTAAGATGCTGTATACACTATATGATGTTGGTAACCGCCTCTTTTTTCCTCGGACATTCTATTCATTTGTTTGTGTGTCACTTAAACCATCCGAGTTCCGTCCGAGTTGTGGTTGGTGCAATCAGTCATGAAGTTCCTCCTGTAGGAGATTGTTTACACCTAGAGCTATTGGCCCCTTTACTCGTACTACTTCATGGTTTGAAGAGATACAGTTGCGTTGTTGGACTTTTTTTCAGGCTTTGTTTTGGTTTGTTTCCGAAGGTAATGCATTTCTTCTCCTTTTTGGAGACACATTGTCACGTTGTTTGCTTTTTACGTTCTATTATGGATTTTGTTATTAGTGGTAAGCTCTGTTTACTTTAATGTGAATCCAGCGAAGGTAATACAACTGAGTGCTCATTTTGGGGATGGGATGTTTTTTTTGTTTTTTAGCGAAGGGCTTTACACTCCACATTCCTTATGGATTTCGTTATTAGCGGTGACCTTTGTTTATTTTAATAATAATCCAGCAAAGGTATTTTAGTTTAGCCGCAAACTGGAAGTACTTTTTTTGATAATTTATTGCAAACCGAGCATGCATTTTAGGGATGGGATTTCTTTTACATTTCGTTATTATCGGTGACCACTGTTTACTTTTATGTAAATCCAGCGAAGGTATTTTAGTTTCGCCGCGAACTCTATGTACTTCTTCGGATAATTTAATGCAAACCGAGCGCGCATTTTGGTGATAAGATTATTTTTTTTTTTTATCGAACAGCTGTACGTTTAGCTTAGATGTTTGATTACTTTAAAGCAAATCTAGCTAAAGGATTAATTGTTTGCTATGATGCAAACAGAGGGCGCATTTGTGTGCAATTTACTGGAAACCCAGCCGTATATTTGTAATGGGGGATGTTTTACTTTTTTTGTTCGAAGAACTTTACGTTTAACTGAAATCTGTGTTTACTTTAAAGCCAATCCAGCTACTGCATTAACGTTTCGCTGCGATCTTTGCTTACTATAATACAAACCAAGGGGGCATTGTTATAATTAATTTTGTTTTCTACATTATCGGATGTATTTATGATCGGCTGCCATCTCTGTAGAATTTAATACAAATTCAGCAGAGGTATTTTAGTTTGACAACAATCTCCGTGCACTTTTATGGTAATTCACTGCAAACCAAGCCACATTTTTGTAATGGGGGTTGTTTTCGATTTTTTTATGGAAGGCTTTAAACCGAGGGCGCATTTTTGTGAAGTGAAGCATACACCAAACATTCCATTTCTTGGTTGCCTTTTTACAAAGGGGCTCTTTTCGTAATTTAGGTAGAGCAGTTTGTATGCTGGACTTTAACGGATTTGGTTACTGGGCCAGAGAACCAGTTCAGCGAACCAGGTCAGCAGAGGTGTTGTAGAGCCAGAGAACCAGGTCAGCAAGCTTTTGTAGAGCCGGAGAACAAGGTCATCAGAGCCGTTGTAGAGCCTGAGACCCAGGTCAGCAGAACTGCTGTGGAGCCAGAGAATCAGGTCAGCAGAGCCGCTCTAGAGCCAGAGAACCAGGTCAGCAGAGCTGCTGTAGAGCCATAGAACCAGGTCAGCAGATCCGTTGTAGAGCCAGAGAACCAGGTCAGCCGAGCTGCTGTAGAGCCATAGAACAAGGTCAGCAGACACGCTCTGGAGCCAGAGAACCAGTTCAGAAGAGCCGCTCTAAAGCCTCAGAACCAGGTCAGCAGAGCCGCTCTAGAGCCAGAGAGCCAGGTCAGCAGAGCCGCTCTAGAGCCATAGAACAAGGTCAGCAGACACGCTCTGGAGCAAGAAAATTAGTTCAGCAGAGCCGCTCTAAAACCTCAGAACCAGGTCAGCAGAGCCGCTCTAGAGCCAGACAGCCAGGTCAGCAGAGCCGGTCTAGAGACAGAGAAACAGGTCAGCAGAGGCATCTGGACCCCACAAATGACGAGGAACAGCAATACCAGGGAACCGTGCACTGATTTAGAGTGCAAACCCTAAACAACGTTCTACGAACTTGTGCTTTGGACCATCTGTAGTCCAAGTCCCTAGCAGGTCTGGTACCGAAAATCAGCGTCCTACCCTGTCCCGAGTGACCGGGGGCTCCTGTGGAACTTTTCCTGCAAAGGCGTCTTCCCGGTTGCTTGCCCGTTGGCTAGTAACTCACCCGAAGACTTTCTCATCGACTTCAAGGGCTCTCCTGGTTGCTCCGGGCCTGCCCTCACTTATCCTCACAGGGTAAGTCCATCAGACCTTGCTGGTCTGCACCATCGTCAATCATCAGTCCACACGAGACTTGCAGTTGCCAAGGCTTGTTGGCACCAATCCGGTTGCAGACACCGTCATCAGCTGCAGACGTCGTGGGACACTCCGAATCCAGCTGCTGGTCATCGTTGATCCCTCCTGGGCCTCGTGAGCGAAGAGACAAATCACCATCGACGACCTGAAATGACGCGACATCAGTGGTCATCCATCCTGCTGGCCACCGGTGACTGGCAAGTGACTTTGATCACTGTCCCCTCAATTTTCAGGTCATCTTCATCTTCAATCCTTCTTCGGATTCCAGCGGACACCTCTTCAGTCGTCTCAAGCAGCAAGTCTTCATTGGTCTCTATTGAAAACAGCATCGCGAACCGACACCAAAAGACAACTATGCACCCGGCTTCCGTGGGTGAGGTAACTCGTGCACTCCGGTGCACAAGTGTGTGTTGGCCCTCGAAATACTTACCCTGTAGGAGGGTCAGGGTAGTGGGTGGTTACACCCACTTCCATTTGTCCAGATTCGCGCCAGAGCAGGGGCAGGTAGCGCCTGAACCGGTTTGTGCTTGCATATGCACAGAGGAGCCTACTGCTCCCCCAGTGCAGGACTTCAAAGCACTCTAAGAGCGCACCCACCCAGCTCCAATACACTAAATCCTGTCTGGGAGGTGGTGACACCTCCCTGTGGCAGGATACTTTTGTTGGGCTTCCTCCACTGCGAGTTTCGGTCAGCAGCAGGAGGGCAGCCCAGTGTCTGCGCTGGTGGCATCCATTTTGTGATGCCAGGGCTCTAGAAGATTTCTACCGTTTAGTACAGTGGGTACATGTCGTCCCCTCTAGAAGGGTGGGATGATACTCCCACACCAGTTACTGGAGTGGGGGTATGATTCCAAGTTGTTTGACACCAAACACGACATGTTTTTATGCAGTCATTCCAAACTTAGCATTTACCGTGAGGTTATAATGCACTTAAGAGTATATGGTTTAACCGCATCCACAAACAGCAGCAGAGAATAGACTCTGCCAGCTGCAGAGGGGTCCTGCTCATGCAGAAGCACCCCCTCACATAGTAAACCAAGCACCCTGCCCTCAGGCTTGTTAGGGCCTGCAAAAGGGGTGACTGATAGGTTTTTATGTGTGTGTATGGTGAGATATAGGAATCTATACCTCAATGTGGAGTGCTAACACTACCTCACACAGGCTGCAGTAGCCGGCCTGTGGTGTCAGATTGTGAATGCTTCCCAGGGGTGGCATAATACATGCTGCAGCCCCTGGTAGGCCTGTGAAGTACCAATGCCCTAGGTACCTAAGGTACCATATACTAGGGGCTCATAAGGTACCACAGTATCCAATCTCTAGTAATCTAATATGCACACCAATCATTTAAGGGAGTATGCAGATAGGCTGGGGTCCTGGATGGCAGGATCCCAGCCAGACTAGTCAAAAAACCATTCAAACACCAGGAAAAAAGTGGGCGCAACCATATAGTCAGATTCCACCTTCCTACACAGGACAACAGAGCTGCTCTAGAGCCAGAGAACCAGGTCAGCAGAGCTGCTCTGGACCCTGAGAACCTGGTCACCAGATCGGCTATAGAGCCAGAGAACCAGGTCAGCAATCTGCTGTAGAGCCTGAGAACCAGGTAAGCAGAGCCATTGTAGAGCAAGAGAACCAGGTCAGCAGAGCTGCTGTAGAGCCAGAGAACCAGGTCAGCAGTGCTTCTGTGGAGCCAGAGAACCAGGTCAGCAGAGTTGCTGTAGAGCCAGAGAACCAGGTCAGCAGAGCAGCTCCAGAGCCTGAGAACCAGGTCAGCAGAGCTGCTATAGAGCCAGAGAACGAGGTCAGCAGAGCCGCTCTAGAGCCAGAGACCCAGGTCAGCAGACCGCTCTAGAGCCTGTGAACCAGGTCAGCAGAGCTGCTGTAGAGCCAGAGAACCAGGTCAGCAGAGCTGCTATGGAGCCAAGGAACCAGGTCAGCAGAGCCGTTGTAGAGCCAGAGCACCAAGTCAGGAGGTGCTGCTCTAGAGCCAGAGAACCAGGTAAGCAGAGCTGCTGTAGAGCCAGAGAACTAGGTCAGCAGAGTCTTTATAGAGCAAGAGAACACGGTCAGCAGAGCCACTCCACAGTCTGAGAACCAGGTCAGCAGAGCTGCTGTAGAGCAAGAGATCCAGGTGAGCAGAGCCACTGTAGAGCCAGAGAACCAGGTAAGCAGAGCTGCTCTACAGCCAGAGAACCAGGTCTGCAGAGCTGCTCTAGAGCCAGAGAACCAGGTCAGCAGAGCTGCTGTAGAGCCAGAGAACCAGGTCAGCAGAGTTGCTGTAGAGCTAAAGAACCAGGTCAGCAGAGCCGTTGTAGAGCCAGAGCACCAGGTCAGGAAATGATGCTCTAGAGCCAGAGAACCAGGTAAGCAGAGCTGCTGTAGAGCCAGAGAACCAGGTCAGCAGAGCTGCTGTAGAGCCAGAGAACTAGGTCAGCAGAGCCGTTGTAGAGCCAGAGAGCCAGGTTAGCAGAGCTGCTCTAGAGCCAGAGAACCAGGTCAGCAGAGCTGCTGTAGAGCCAGAGAACCAGGTCAGTAGGGCCACTGAAGAGCCAGAGAGCCAGGGCAGCAGAGCCACTCCAGAGCCTGAGAACTAGGTCAGCAGAGCTGCTGTAGAGCCAGAGATCCAGGTCAGCAGAGCCACTGTAGAGCCAGAGAACCAGGTCAGCAGAGCTGCTCTGGAGCCAGAGAACCTGGTCACCAGAGCTGCTGTAGAGCCAGAGAACAAGGTTAACAGAGCTGCTGTAGAGCCAGAGAACCAGGTCAGCATAGCAGCTATAGAGCCAGAGAACCAGGTCAGCAATCTGCTGTAGAGCCTGAGAACCAGGTAAGCTGAGCCATTGTAGAGCAAGAGAACCAGGTCAGCAGTACTTCTGTTGAGCCAGAGAACCAGGTCAGCAGAGTTGCTGTACAGCCAGAGAATCAGGTCAGCCGAGCCGCTCCAGAGCCTGAGAAACAGGTCAGCAGAGCTGCTGTAAAGCCAGAGAACGAGGTCAGCAGAGCTGCTTTAGAGCCAGAGAACCAGGTCAGCAGACCGCTCTAGAGCCTGAGATCCAGGTCAGCCGAGCTGCTGTAGAGCCAGAGAACCAGGTCAGCAGAGAAGTTGTAGGGCCAGAGCACCAGGTCAGGAGATGCTGCTCTAGAGCCAGAGAACGAGGTCAGCAGAGCCGCTCTAGAGCCAGAGAACCAGGTCACCAGACCGCTCTAGAGCCAGAGAACCAGGTCAGCAGAGCTGCTGTAGAGCAAGAGATCCAGGTGAGCAGAGCCACTGTAGAGCCAGAGAACCAGGTAAGCAGAGCTGCTCTACAGCCAGAGAACCAGGTCTGCAGAGCTGCTGTAGAGCCAGAGAACCAGGTCAGCAGAGCTGCTGTAGAGCTAAAGAACCAGGTCAGCAGAGCCGTTGTAGAGCCAGAGCACCAGGTCAGGAAATGATGCTCTAGAGCCAGAGAACCAGGTAAGCAGAGCTGCTGTAGAGCCAGAGAACCAGGTCAGCAGAGCTGCTGTAGAGCCAGAGAACTAGGTCAGCAGAGCCGTTGTAGAGCCAGAGAGCCAGGTTAGCAGAGCTGCTCTAGAGCCAGAGAACCAGGTCAGCAGAGCTGCTGTAGAGCCAGATAACCAGGTCAGTAGGGCCACTGGAGAGCCAGAGAGCCAGGGCAGCAGAGCCACTCCAGAGCCTGAGAACTAGGTCAGCAGAGCTGCTGTAGAGCCAGAGATCCAGGTCAGCAGAGCCACTGTAGAGCCAGAGAACCAGGTCAGCAGAGCTGCTCTAGAGCCAGAGAACCAGGTCAGCAGAGCTGCTCTGGAGCCAGAGAACCTGGTCACCAGAGCTGCTGTAGAGCCAGAGAACAAGGTTAACAGAGCTGCTGTAGAGCCAGAGAACCAGGTCAGCATAGCAGCTATAGAGCCAGAGAACCAGGTCAGCAATCTGCTGTAGAGCCTGAGAACCAGGTAAGCTGAGCCATTGTAGAGCAAGAGAACCAGGTCAGCAGTACTTCTGTTGAGCCAGAGAACCAGGTCAGCAGAGTTGCTGTACAGCCAGAGAATCAGGTCAGCCGAGCCGCTCCAGAGCCTGAGAAACAGGTCAGCAGAGCTGCTGTAAAGCCAGAGAACGAGGTCAGCAGAGCTGCTTTAGAGCCAGAGAACCAGGTCAGCAGACCGCTCTAGAGCCTGAGATCTAGGTCAGCCGAGCTGCTGTAGAGCCAGAGAACCAGGTCAGCAGAGAAGTTGGAGGGCCAGAGCACCAGGTCAGGAGATGCTGCTCTAGAGCCAGAGAACGAGGTCAGCAGAGCCGCTCTAGAGCCAGAGAACCAGGTCACCAGACCGCTCTAGAGCCTGAGAACCAGGTCAGCAGAGCTGCTGTAGAGCCAGAGAACTAGGTCAGCAGAGCGTCTGTAGAGCCAAAGAACCAGGTCAGCAGAACCGTTGTAGGGCCAGAGCACGAGGTCAGGAGATGCAGCTCTAGAGCCAGAGAACCAGGTCAGCAGAGCCGTTGTAGAGCCAGAGAACCAGGTCAGCAGAGCCGTTGTAGAGCCAGAGAGCCAGGTCAGCAGAGCTACTCTAGATCCAGAGAACCAGGTCAGCAGAGCTGCTGGAAAGCCAGAGAACCAGGTCAGTAGAGCCGCTGGAGAGCCAGAGAGCCAGGACAGCAGAGCTGCTCTAGAGCCATAGAACCAGGTCAGAAGAGCTGCTCTAGAGCCAGAGAACCTGGTCACCAGAGCGGCTATAGAGCCAGAGAACCAAGTCAGCAATCTGCTGTAGAGCCTGAGAACCAGGTCAGGAAATGATGCTCTAGAGCCATAGAACCAGGTAAGCAGAGCTGCTGTACAGCCAGAGAACCAGGTCAGCAGAGCTGCTGTAGAGCCAGAGAACCAGGTCAGCAGAGCCGTTGTAGAGCCAGAGAGCCAGGTCAGCAGAGCTGCTCTAGAGCCAGAGCACCAGGTCAGCAGAGCTGCTCCGGAGCCAGAGAACCTGGTCACCAGAGCTGCTCTAAGGCCAGAGAACAAGGTTAACAGAGCTGCTGTAGAGCCAGAGAACCAGGTCAGCAGAGCAGCTAAAGAGCCAGAGAACCAGGTCAGCAATCTGCTGTAGAGCCTGAGAACCAGGTAAGCAGAGCTATTGTAGAGCAAGAGAATCAGGTCGACAGAGCTGCTGTAGAGCCAGAGAACCAAGTCAGTAGTACTTCTGTGGAGCCAGAGAACCAGGTCAGCAGAGTTGCTGTAGAGCCAGAGAATCAGGTCAGCAGAGCCGCTCCAGAGCCTGAGTGTTGGACTTGGCCCTTCTGGCAGGTTCACCCCTGAACTTTTTTTGCTTTTTACTGGTGACTTGGTGTGGTAATTTTTTGGTCTCTGCGCACTTTCCCTGTGTCCCAGGGTAAAGTGCGTGCGTGCTCTGAGTGCATGTGGTGAGATAGGCCTGCCCTCCCATAGGAATGCATGGGGAATGTATGTGTCCCTAGTAGTTCCTGATGCGTGGGGTGTGCAGGCCCGTGTTTGGTATGTGCGGACTCGTGGGAGTGAATGCTGCGCGATGATGTGTGCGGCGTGCATGTACCTAGTGTGGAAGTGCCACTTCTGGAAGTGGGCACTTCTGTGTGCAGTGTGTCTGTCGCGTGATTGGCTGGTCATGTCATGTGACGGGCTAGGGATTCCCCAGAGTCAGGATGAGTCACCCAGTGGTGAATGGGGAGATCAGCAGCTAGATGGGTGGGAGGAGTACACCTGGGTCCTGAATAGGACAGGGTTTTCCACACACAATGCTGGCTCCGCCCCCTGTGGTGCGACTGACGACCCTAGCCCTGCCAGTGAATAGGGTGAGGGGCTGAGCACATCAAGGGTGCTCCCCAACCAGCTGCGACTGGTTTTCCCCCTCACCCTGAACCCAGAACAAAGGGGTTTGCTGTATAAAAATGGGGCTGTGTCCCCACAGAAACTGTTCTCTGCCAGGATCTTACCTGAGGGGGGCTGCTGCTGCTGCTGCTGGACCAGAGGACCGCCACCTGGACTACCTCCCTACCTGGAGGCCCAGTGAGCTGGCTCTGGGTCCAGCCTTGCCCCCCACCCCTGCCCTGCTGCATGCAGGGGAGAACTTTGCTGGACTTGGTGTCTGTGGGCATCCCTAAGCGCCTGGAAGCGCTTTTATTTTCCTTAGCGCTAGAAGCGCTCTAATTTTGAAAGCCGGTGCCCACCCGGCATTTGCCCCGTTCTGGGCTGATCCTGAGGTCCCCTGGCAGGTGCCCACCCTGCCAGGGACATTGCCACAATATCGAGTGCCCACCTCGATTTATTGAATACTAAAAGCGTCGGTGCCCACCCGGCATTTGCTCCGTAAATCGCCCTCCGGCGCCCGACCAGGAAGTCAGGCGGGCCGGGGGCGGGCCTCCGGGACAACCGAAACAGGAAGTGGGAAGGCAGGAGCCTACCCCGCCTCCCACCGAGGACTCGTGCTGATTTGGAAGCCCCGGAGCCGGCAGGAGCCTACCCTGCGCCCCGGGGCCCTGGGGAGAAGTACTGTGCCCCCCCACCCAGGCGGGAGCCCACCCCGCACTGAGACGTGCCGCCGGCGTGCACAGAGCCGTAGGCTCCGTATTCCAGACCCCCGAGGGAAGAGCTCCGGTGAAGAGGGCTCCTCGCTACAGGGCACCGTCCTGCCTGCACCGCCGGAGGAAGACTGCTGCCACCTTCGCCTCGAGGACCCTTCCCTCCCAGCTACGAACCGGTGAGTCGAGGCAGTAGGCTGGGGAGGAGAGGTGCTGAGTTGGGGCCGCATGGGGACTGAGCGCCTGCGCTTCCACGAGGCCCGCAATATTTTCTTTGAGAGCTGGTGCGCTCCAACGGCCCACATTGTTTTTGAAGAGCCCAGGGAGGCTCTACACCTAACGGGGGCCTTTTGTTCATCAGCAGAGCGGCCCCGGAAGGCAGCGGGCCGCTCCTACATTATCTAGGGGCATTCTTGATTTCGAGCCCACGAGGCTCTAACGGGGCACATTTGTTTATTGAGCCCACGAGGCTCCAACGAAGGAGCACAGTATTATTTAGAGCCTGCGAGGCTCTAGGGGGCATTTCATTTGTTTCAGAGCCCTGGGAGGCTCCAACGTTGGCCCCAGCATTTCTCCAGTTGCCCAGCACTTAGTGGGCAACTGCTACGTGTAGGTTGTGCTTTGTGCGCGCTGGTTGGCGCAGCCTGCGCCGGCGCGCCCTGACTTTTCTGGACGCAGGGCGTCCTTGCCCCTACTAGGCCAGTTGGCCCAGGGACTGCCACAGATAGTGGCTAATGTGAGTTTTTGCGCCATTGTACCTTTCCTGCACCTCTGAATGTGTTTATGCGTCATGTGCTTTGCTTTACACCTCTGAAGGTATTTTATGCATCCTGTGTTTATGTGCTTAGACCCCTACGGGTATTGTGATACTTAGGTGGTTGTTTGTTTTCCCCTAGTACAGGTGGTACTAGGGAGGTCCTGGTTCCCTGCGCAATATATTCCTAAGGTGGTTAGGGTTGCGTAGGTGGTACTTACCTGATACCAGTAGTTATTGGTTGTGTGCTACATATGTTATTTTGTACTACAGTATTATTCCTATGTTCTAAAAAGTGCTAATTCCTGACAGTGGTCCAGGTGGCCCTGTCCCCTGTATATATAATCCCTTGTAAATTCTGCCCGTGCCTGTTGGCACATTGTAGAGTGTGTGTCTTTATCTAATGTGTTGTGTATAATACAAAGGCTATTTTTATAGAATACCTTGTGTGAAGTTTCCTTTGTGGTGGGCCTTGGGTGTTGTTGCTGGGTGCGCGCGCAAACGCTTTACACATCGCCTCAGGGATAAGCCTGTCTGCTCGTGCCAAGCTACCAAGGGGGTGAGCAGGGGTTATCTTTGGCGTGTAACTTCCTTGCCCTGACTAGAGTGGTGGTTTCTGTCTGGCTTTGGCGCAAGCCCTAGCCAACCAGAAATCCCATTTCTAACACTGAGAAACAGGCCAGCAGAGCTGCTGTAAAGCCAGAGAACGAGGTCAGCAGAGCCGCTCTAGAGCCAGAGAACCAGGTCAGCAGAGCTGCTCTAGAGCCGGAGAACCAGGTCAGCAGAGCTGCTGTAGAGCCAGAGAACCAGGTCAGCACAGCTGCTGTAGAGCCAGAGAACCAGGTCAGCAGAGCTGCTGTAGAGCCAGAGAACCAGGACATCAGAGCTGATCTAGAGCCAGAGAACCAGGATGTGAGAAGTTGGCCTGGCATATGCTGGTCACTAGTTATAGTGGCCACCTTGCACCTGTCCAATTCGACTCTTATGGTAGATAGGTTTAAGACAACCTTTTTAAGAAAGCTATCCTAGTGGTAGCTGTGGAGAGCAGCCTTCAGGCTAAGTCTAAAGCAGCTTGTTTTACCTTATAATCTCTTGAAGTACCAAATGAAAAGGACACCACACAGGTATATATATCAAATATATCCCGATTACCGCGTTTGCTGGCATCGGTAATCCTCCGGTTGTTCACAAAGCAGGTACACGAACCAAAATAAGGTGCAAGTTCAATTTTTATTGCCAAAAGCGACGGCCATATATATATGTATTTATTTCTAGATACACTCTACTAATCTCTTTATGAGATTAGAACCCAGATACACATTCAAATGTCAACACTTCTCAATAAATTAAGCACAAATATGGCTGTAGCCCTAGGGGCGTACCAGACCATGTACTAAGAAAATGGTTTAACAAACTTGAATTGCAAAATGAAAAGGCCTAGGGCCTTGGGAATCGCTGGGGCTTCACTTTTGCAGTGTTAGCAGGTAAGTAATCAGCCCACGGGAGACACGTGCAGTGTCTAAACACAGCCGCGGGTTTCCTATTGGTTTCAATGGCACAAGTCGCGGTTTGTAATTTAAAGTTTTAGGGCACTTCGGAGAAGTCAACAAGCAAGCCACTTACAGGGTAAGTATTTCGAGGGCCAAAACACACTTGGGCACCGGAGTGCACGAGTTATCTCACCCACGGAAGCCGGATGCATAGGAGTCTTTTGGTGTCGGGTCGCGATGCTGTTTTCAATGTAGTTCACTGAAGACTTGCTGCTTGTGACGACTGGAGAGGTGTCCGCTGGAATCCGAAGATGGATTGAAGTTGAAGAGGACCTGAAAATTGAGGGGACAGAGTTCAAAGTCACTTGCCAGTGACTGGTGGTCAGCAGGATGGATGACCACTGATGTTGCGTCGCTTCAGGTCGTCGATGGTGATTTGTCTCTTCGCTCACGAGATCCAGGAGAGATCGACGATGACCAACAGCTGGATTCGGAGGGTCGCACAACGTCTGCAGCTGATGACGGTGTCGGCAACCGGATTGAAGCCAACAAGCCTTGGCAACTGCAAGTCTCGTGTGGAATGAAGATTGACGGTGATGCAAACCAGCAAGGTCTGATGGACTTACCCAGCGAGGGTAAGTGAGGGCAGGCCCGGGGCAACCAGGAGAGCCCTTGAAGTTGATGAGAAAGTCTTCGGGTGAGTTACTAGCCAATGGGCAAGCAACCGCGAAGACGCCTTTGCAGGAAAAGTTCCACAGGAGCCCACGGTCACTCGGGACAGGGTAGGCCGCTGATTTTCGGTACCAGACCTGCTAGGGACTTGGACTACAGATGGTCCAAAGCACAAGTTCGTAGAACGTTGTTTAGGGTTTGCACTCTAAATCAGTGCACGGTTCCCTGGTATTGCTGTTCCTCGTCATTTGTGGGGTCCAGGTGCCACAGCTTCACTGGGGACTCAAAATGGCCGTTGAGAGGTCAGGAAATCCACTTCAGGGGACGCAGGGACTTCGGACTCTGGCGGGAGCGGTGAAGTTTGCAACCGTTGATCAAGTTACTGGTGCCTGCCAAGCAGGGGAGTCACTCCTTGACTCCAAGGGAGATTCTTCAGTCTTCCAGAGATAGTGAAACGTCGAAGGGCTAGGATTCTTCTTTGTAGAGCATCGTCCAGGGTTAATCTGAATTGCATTGGCAATGCTTGGTATCTTATAGTGAAGATAGGGGAGGGACTAGCTCTATGACCACTCCTCTAGGAGGGTCAGGGTAGTGGGTGGTTACACCCACTTCCCTTTGTCCATTTTCACACCAGAGCATGGGCAGGTAGCCCCCGAACCGGTTTGAGCTGGCATATGCACAGAGGAGCCTACTGCTCCCCCAGTGCAGGACTTCAAAGGCACTCTAAGAGTGCACCCACTCAGCTCCAATACACTAAATCCTATCTGGGAGGTGGTGACACCTTCCTGTGACAGGATACACTTTGTTGGGCTTCCTCCACTGCGAGTTTCGGTCAGCAGCAGGAGGGCAGCCCGGTGTCTGTGCTGGTGGCATCCATTTTGTGATGCCAGGGCTCTAGAAGATTTCTACCGTTTAGTACAGTGGGTACATGTCGTCCCCTCTAGAAGGGTGGGATCATACTCCCACACCAGTTACTGGTGTGGGGGTATGATTCCAAGTTGTTTGACACCAAACACAACATGTTTTGATGCAGTCATTCCAAAGTTAGCATTTACCGCAAGGTTATAATGCAATTAAGAGTATATGATTTAACCGCATCCACAAACAGCAGCAGAGAATAAACTCTGCCAGCTGCAGAGGGGTCCTGCTCATGCAGAAGCACCCCCTCACATAGTAAACCAAGCACCCTGCCCTCAGGATTGTCAGGGCCTGCAAGAGGAGTGACTGATAGGTTTATATGTGTGTGTATGGTGAGATATAGGAACCTATACCTCTGTGAGGAGTGCTAACACTACCTCACACAGGCTGCAGTAGCAGGCCTGTGGTGTCAGATTGTGAATGCTTCCCAGGGGTGGCATAATACATGCTGCAGCCCCTGGTAGGCCTGTGAAGTACTAATGCCCTAGGTACCTAAGGTACCATATACAAGGGGCTCATAAGGTACCACAGTATCCAATCACTAGTGCATCTAATATGCACACCAAGTTGTTTTAGAGAGATCAGTGAGACTGGGGCCCTGATTAGCAGGGACCCAGCCAGACTATAGTCAGAAACCAGTGTATACATCAGAAAAAAAGTGGGGGCAACATAAGTGCAGATCCTACTCTCCTACACATGGTTATCGCGAATTACTGGTGAATTTAAAAGGAAGATCAATAGTTTATATATGAAAGCCCAACACTTGAACCACAGAATTACTTATCCTCAAGAAAGCAATCGAGGGAACACAGGAATATCAATGATACACAGTACATTCGTTATACAAGGTCAAAGTTTGGGAAATAGGAATCAATCATGACAAGAAAACACAATTAAATAAGCTGAATCATTGATCACAGTGTTAAGGAGAGAAAACGCAAAAGGTTAGTGGGCAACATTAGGTGAAAAGGCATGCCATTTGGGCATTGCAGCAATCAAGTTCATTCAGCCCGTTGGCAATTGTGTCCAAACGTTCCATCCATTTGAATTCCCTAATATTTAGGATAGCGGAAATGTTTCCGCCTCTCGGCCCCAGATTCGCTTTTTCCAGTACTACCCACTGCAGATCGTCTGGGTTGTGTTGCATCGACCCACAGTGTTCCACTAGTGGTGCCCCCGCAACAGAGCGCCGAATCCTGCTGTGGTGCTGTAGTATCCTTGACTTCATCTTCTGTTGGTTTTGCCCTACATAGAGTAACCCACATGGGCAGATTATGCCATAGATGACATTCATGGAATTACAGTTAGTGAAGGAATTAAGATCAATTGTGTGTTCTTTGTCTTTCTTCATGGCAATTATAGTGTTGCATGCCTTACAATATCCACATTTGTAATGCACTTTTACTGGTTGTAGGTTCCAGAGTGATTGAATTGTTGGTTCCTTAGCGTCTTCCAAAAAAGAATGGACCACATGGTCTTTAACACTCAGCTTTTTTAAATGAGTGCATTGGTGGATTGGGTTGGTCTAGGTCATCTGCCACTAGACTCCAGTGTTTGTTGATCACTTTTTTTTATGGCATTGCTCCTTGTGGAGAAGGTAGTGACACAGATTATTCTCTGAGACAAGGTGTCATTCTTTTCTCTGGGTGTTAACAGAGTTTCCAGAGGGTTGAACTAGGCCCTTTTCTGTGCTCTCTTTACCAGTCTTCTTGGATATCCTCTCATCAACAAGCGTGTGCTGAGGTCCTCAGACTCAGCCATGTAATCGGCCCTCCTTGCGCAATTCCTGCGGATCCTAAAAAACATGCCCCACCGGTAGGTTGTCTCTCAGCCCACGTGGGTGGTGGCTGTTAGATCTGAGGAGGGAATTCCGTTCAGCTGGTTTCCGATATAGCGTGGTGTATAATTTGTTGTCTTCACAGCAAATTTTGATATCTAGAAAGACTATCTCTTTGGTGTCTGACTGTATGGTGAATTGAATGTCCCGGTCGCAATGATTGAGCCAGTCATGGAAAGTGTTCAACTCAGTAGAATTTCCATTCCAAATGATCAGTATATCGTCAATATACCGTTTCCACAGGTTCACCCTGTGGTAAAAAGGGTTGTTATTAAATACAAACGATCTCTCAAAATGGTCCATATAGATGATGGCTAGATCTGGGGCGAAGGCTGCTCCCATGGCCACACCCTTCGTCTGTACATAGTAACGTCCTTGAAAGAAGAAAAAATTCTTCTTCATTGCTATGGTCAGTAGGGTAATGATGAACTCCGTTGGTACTGCCATCGGTGCAGGTCGTTTATTCAAGGCATCTCTCATTAATTCCAGGACCGATTCTTGCGGGATGCTTGTATATAGGGATACAATATCGCATGTTACAAGTAATTGATGATTTGGATTAAAAGGTTGTTCGAAGTGATAGTTTGCATAGTGTCCCTTAAGTATGCATCGGTGTTCTCAGCCAAAGGTTTCAGGAAATAGTCAATATATTTACATAGGTAGAACCAGGTAAGAAGAGCTGCTGTAGGGCCAGAGAACCAGGTCAGCAGAGCTGCTGTAGAGCCAGAGAACCAGGTCAGCAGAGTTGCTGTAGAGCTAAAGAACCAGGTCAGCAGAGCCGTTGTAGAGCCAGAGCACCAGGTCAGGAAATGATGCTCTAGAGCCAGAGAACCAGGTAAGCAGAGCTGCTGTAGAGCCAGAGAACCAGGTCAGCAGAGCTGCTGTAGAGCCAGAGAACTAGGTCAGCAGAGCCGTTGTAGAGCCAGAGAGCCAGGTTAGCAGAGCTGCTCTAGAGCCAGAGAACCAGGTCAGCAGAGCTGCTGTAGAGCCAGAGAACCAGGTCAGTAGGGCCACTGGAGAGCCAGAGAGCCAGGGCAGCAGAGCCACTCCAGAGCCTGAGAACTAGGTCAGCAGAGCTGCTGTAGAGCCAGAGATCCAGGTCAGCAGAGCCACTGTAGAGCCAGAGAACCAGGTCAGCAGAGCTGCTCTGGAGCCAGAGAACCTGGTCACCAGAGCTGCTGTAGAGCCAGAGAACAAGGTTAACAGAGCTGCTGTAGAGCCAGAGAACCAGGTCAGCATAGCAGCTATAGAGCCAGAGAACCAGGTCAGCAATCTGCTGTAGAGCCTGAGAACCAGGTAAGCTGAGCCATTGTAGAGCAAGAGAACCAGGTCAGCAGTACTTCTGTTGAGCCAGAGAACCAGGTCAGCAGAGTTGCTGTACAGCCAGAGAATCAGGTCAGCCGAGCCGCTCCAGAGCCTGAGAAACAGGTCAGCAGAGCTGCTGTAAAGCCAGAGAACGAGGTCAGCAGAGCTGCTTTAGAGCCAGAGAACCAGGTCAGCAGACCGCTCTAGAGCCTGAGATCCAGGTCAGCCGAGCTGCTGTAGAGCCAGAGAACCAGGTCAGCAGAGAAGTTGTAGGGCCAGAGCACCAGGTCAGGAGATGCTGCTCTAGAGCCAGAGAACGAGGTCAGCAGAGCCGCTCTAGAGCCAGAGAACCAGGTCACCAGACCGCTCTAGAGCCAGAGAACCAGGTCAGCAGAGCTGCTGTAGAGCAAGAGATCCAGGTGAGCAGAGCCACTGTAGAGCCAGAGAACCAGGTAAGCAGAGCTGCTCTACAGCCAGAGAACCAGGTCTGCAGAGCTGCTCTAGAGCCAGAGAACCAGGTCAGCAGAGCTGCTGTAGAGCCAGAGAACCAGGTCAGCAGAGCTGCTGTAGAGCTAAAGAACCAGGTCAGCAGAGCCGTTGTAGAGCCAGAGCACCAGGTCAGGAAATGATGCTCTAGAGCCAGAGAACCAGGTAAGCAGAGCTGCTGTAGAGCCAGAGAACCAGGTCAGCAGAGCTGCTGTAGAGCCAGAGAACTAGGTCAGCAGAGCCGTTGTAGAGCCAGAGAGCCAGGTTAGCAGAGCTGCTCTAGAGCCAGAGAACCAGGTCAGCAGAGCTGCTGTAGAGCCAGAGAACCAGGTCAGTAGGGCCACTGGAGAGCCAGAGAGCCAGGGCAGCAGAGCCACTCCAGAGCCTGAGAACTAGGTCAGCAGAGCTGCTGTAGAGCCAGAGATCCAGGTCAGCAGAGCCACTGTAGAGCCAGAGAACCAGGTCAGCAGAGCTGCTCTAGAGCCAGAGAACCAGGTCAGCAGAGCTGCTCTGGAGCCAGAGAACCTGGTCACCAGAGCTGCTGTAGAGCCAGAGAACAAGGTTAACAGAGCTGCTGTAGAGCCAGAGAACCAGGTCAGCATAGCAGCTATAGAGCCAGAGAACCAGGTCAGCAATCTGCTGTAGAGCCTGAGAACCAGGTAAGCTGAGCCATTGTAGAGCAAGAGAACCAGGTCAGCAGTACTTCTGTTGAGCCAGAGAACCAGGTCAGCAGAGTTGCTGTACAGCCAGAGAATCAGGTCAGCCGAGCCGCTCCAGAGCCTGAGAAACAGGTCAGCAGAGCTGCTGTAAAGCCAGAGAACGAGGTCAGCAGAGCTGCTTTAGAGCCAGAGAACCAGGTCAGCAGACCGCTCTAGAGCCTGAGATCTAGGTCAGCCGAGCTGCTGTAGAGCCAGAGAACCAGGTCAGCAGAGAAGTTGGAGGGCCAGAGCACCAGGTCAGGAGATGCTGCTCTAGAGCCAGAGAACGAGGTCAGCAGAGCCGCTCTAGAGCCAGAGAACCAGGTCACCAGACCGCTCTAGAGCCTGAGAACCAGGTCAGCAGAGCTGCTGTAGAGCCAGAGAACTAGGTCAGCAGAGCGTCTGTAGAGCCAAAGAACCAGGTCAGCAGAACCGTTGTAGGGCCAGAGCACGAGGTCAGGAGATGCAGCTCTAGAGCCAGAGAACCAGGTCAGCAGAGCCGTTGTAGAGCCAGAGAACCAGGTCAGCAGAGCCGTTGTAGAGCCAGAGAGCCAGGTCAGCAGAGCTACTTTAGATCCAGAGAACCAGGTCAGCAGAGCTGCTGGAAAGCCAGAGAACCAGGTCAGTAGAGCCGCTGGAGAGCCAGAGAGCCAGGACAGCAGAGCTGCTCTAGAGCCATAGAACCAGGTCAGAAGAGCTGCTCTAGAGCCAGAGAACCTGGTCACCAGAGCGGCTATAGAGCCAGAGAACCAAGTCAGCAATCTGCTGTAGAGCCTGAGAACCAGGTCAGGAAATGATGCTCTAGAGCCATAGAACCAGGTAAGCAGAGCTGCTGTACAGCCAGAGAACCAGGTCAGCAGAGCTGCTGTAGAGCCAGAGAACCAGGTCAGCAGAGCCGTTGTAGAGCCAGAGAGCCAGGTCAGCAGAGCTGCTCTAGAGCCAGAGCACCAGGTCAGCAGAGCTGCTCCGGAGCCAGAGAACCTGGTCACCAGAGCTGCTCTAAGGCCAGAGAACAAGGTTAACAGAGCTGCTGTAGAGCCAGAGAACCAGGTCAGCAGAGCAGCTAAAGAGCCAGAGAACCAGGTCAGCAATCTGCTGTAGAGCCTGAGAACCAGGTAAGCAGAGCTATTGTAGAGCAAGAGAATCAGGTCGACAGAGCTGCTGTAGAGCCAGAGAACCAAGTCAGTAGTACTTCTGTGGAGCCAGAGAACCAGGTCAGCAGAGTTGCTGTAGAGCCAGAGAATCAGGTCAGCAGAGCCGCTCCAGAGCCTGAGTGTTGGACTTGGCCCTTCTGGCAGGTTCACCCCTGAACTTTTTTTGCTTTTTACTGGTGACTCGGTGTGGTAATTTTTTGGTCTCTGCGCACTTTCCCTGTGTCCCAGGGTAAAGTGCGTGCGTGCTCTGAGTGCATGTGGTGAGATAGGCCTGCCCTCCCATAGGAATGCATGGGGAATGTATGTGTCCCTAGTAGTTCCTGATGCGTGGGGTGTGCAGGCCCGTGTTTGGTATGTGCGGACTCGTGGGAGTGAATGCTGCGCGATGATGTGTGCGGCGTGCATGTACCTAGTGTGGAAGTGCCACTTCTGGAAGTGGGCACTTCTGTGTGCAGTGTGTCTGTCGCGTGATTGGCTGGTCATGTCATGTGACGGGCTAGGGATTCCCCAGAGTCAGGATGAGTCACCCAGTGGTGAATGGGGAGATCAGCAGCTAGATGGGTGGGAGGAGTACACCTGGGTCCTGAATAGGACAGGGTTTTCCACACACAATGCTGGCTCCGCCCCCTGTGGTGCGACTGACGACCCTAGCCCTGCCAGTGAATAGGGTGAGGGGCTGAGCACATCAAGGGTGCTCCCCAACCAGCTGCGACTGGTTTTCCCCCTCACCCTGAACCCAGAACAAAGGGGTTTGCTGTATAAAAATGGGGCTGTGTCCCCACAGAAACTGTTCTCTGCCAGGATCTTACCTGAGGGGGGCTGCTGCTGCTGCTGCTGGACCAGAGGACCGCCACCTGGACTACCTCCCTACCTGGAGGCCCAGTGAGCTGGCTCTGGGTCCAGCCTTGCCCCCCACCCCTGCCCTGCTGCATGCAGGGGAGAACTTTGCTGGACTTGGTGTCTGTGGGCATCCCTAAGCGCCTGGAAGCGCTTTTATTTTCCTTAGCGCTAGAAGCGCTCTATTTTTGAAAGCCGGTGCCCACCCGGCATTTGCCCCGTTCTGGGCTGATCCTGAGGTCCCCTGGCAGGTGCCCACCCTGCCAGGGACATTGCCACAATATCGAGTGCCCACCTCGATTTATTGAATACTAAAAGCGTCGGTGCCCACCCGGCATTTGCTCCGTAAATCGCCCTCCGGCGCCCGACCAGGAAGTCAGGCGGGCCGGGGGCGGGCCTCCGGGACAACCGAAACAGGAAGTGGGAAGGCAGGAGCCTACCCCGCCTCCCACCGAGGACTCGTGCTGATTTGGAAGCCCCGGAGCCGGCAGGAGCCTACCCTGCGCCCCGGGGCCCTGGGGAGAAGTACTGTGCCCCCCCACCCAGGCGGGAGCCCACCCCGCACTGAGACGTGCCGCCGGCGTGCACAGAGCCGTAGGCTCCGTATTCCAGACCCCCGAGGGAAGAGCTCCGGTGAAGAGGGCTCCTCGCTACAGGGCACCGTCCTGCCTGCACCGCCGGAGGAAGACTGCTGCCACCTTCGCCTCGAGGACCCTTCCCTCCCAGCTACGAACCGGTGAGTCGAGGCAGTAGGCTGGGGAGGAGAGGTGCTGAGTTGGGGCCGCATGGGGACTGAGCGCCTGCGCTTCCACGAGGCCCGCAATATTTTCTTTGAGCGCTGGTGCGCTCCAACGGCCCACATTGTTTTTGAAGAGCCCAGGGAGGCTCTACACCTAACGGGGGCCTTTTGTTCATCAGCAGAGCGGCCCCGGAAGGCAGCGGGCCGCTCCTACATTATCTAGGGGCATTCTTGATTTCGAGCCCACGAGGCTCTAACGGGGCACATTTGTTTATTGAGCCCACGAGGCTCCAACGAAGGAGCACAGTATTATTTAGAGCCTGCGAGGCTCTAGGGGGCATTTCATTTGTTTCAGAGCCCTGGGAGGCTCCAACGTTGGCCCCAGCATTTCTCCAGTTGCCCAGCACTTAGTGGGCAACTGCTACGTGTAGGTTGTGCTTTGTGCGCGCTGGTTGGCGCAGCCTGCGCCGGCGCGCCCTGACTTTTCTGGACGCAGGGCGTCCTTGCCCCTACTAGGCCAGTTGGCCCAGGGACTGCCACAGATAGTGGCTAATGTGAGTTTTTGCGCCATTGTACCTTTCCTGCACCTCTGAATGTGTTTATGCGTCATGTGCTTTGCTTTACACCTCTGAAGGTATTTTATGCATCCTGTGTTTATGTGCTTAGACCCCTACGGGTATTGTGATACTTAGGTGGTTGTTTGTTTTCCCCTAGTACAGGTGGTACTAGGGAGGTCCTGGTTCCCTGCGCAATATATTCCTAAGGTGGTTAGGGTTGCGTAGGTGGTACTTACCTGATACCAGTAGTTATTGGTTGTGTGCTACATATGTTATTTTGTACTACAGTATTATTCCTATGTTCTAAAAAGTGCTAATTCCTGACAGTGGTCCAGGTGGCCCTGTCCCCTGTATATATAATCCCTTGTAAATTCTGCCCGTGCCTGTTGGCACATTGTAGAGTGTGTGTCTTTATCTAATGTGTTGTGTATAATACAAAGGCTATTTTTATAGAATACCTTGTGTGAAGTTTCCTTTGTGGTGGGCCTTGGGTGTTGTTGCTGGGTGCGCGCGCAAACGCTTTACACATCGCCTCAGGGATAAGCCTGTCTGCTCGTGCCAAGCTACCAAGGGGGTGAGCAGGGGTTATCTTTGGCGTGTAACTTCCTTGCCCTGACTAGAGTGGTGGTTTCTGTCTGGCTTTGGCGCAAGCCCTAGCCAACCAGAAATCCCATTTCTAACACTGAGAAACAGGCCAGCAGAGCTGCTGTAAAGCCAGAGAACGAGGTCATCAGAGCCGCTCTAGAGCCAGAGAACCAGGTCAGCAGAGCTGCTCTAGAGCCGGAGAACCAGGTCAGCAGAGCTGCTGTAGAGCCAGAGAACCAGGTCAGCACAGCTGCTGTAGAGCCAGAGAACCAGGTCAGCAGAGCTGCTGTAGAGCCAGAGAACCAGGACATCAGAGCTGATCTAGAGCCAGAGAACCAGGATGTGAGAAGTTGGCCTGGCATATGCTGGTCACTAGTTATAGTGGCCACCTTGCACCTGTCCAATTCGACTCTTATGGTAGATAGGTTTAAGACAACCTTTTTAAGAAAGCTATCCTAGTGGTAGCTGTGGAGAGCAGCCTTCAGGCTAAGTCTAAAGCAGCTTGTTTTACCTTATAATCTCTTGAAGTACCAAATGAAAAGGACACCACACAGGTATATATATCAAATATATCCCGATTACCGCGTTTGCTGGCATCGGTAATCCTCCGGTTGTTCACAAAGCAGGTACACGAACCAAAATAAGGTGCAAGTTCAATTTTTATTGCCAAAAGCGACGGCCATATATATATGTATTTATTTCTAGATACACTCTACTAATCTCTTTATGAGATTAGAACCCAGATACACATTCAAATGTCAACACTTCTCAATAAATTAAGCACAAATATGGCTGTAGCCCTAGGGGCGTACCAGACCATATACTAAGAAAATGGTTTAACAAACTTGAATTGCAAAATGAAAAGGCCTAGGGCCTTGGGAATCGCTGGGGCTTCACTTTTGCAGTGTTAGCAGGTAAGTAATCAGCCCACGGGAGACACGTGCAGTGTCTAAACACAGCCGCGGGTTTCCTATTGGTTTCAATGGCACAAGTCGCGGTTTGTAATTTAAAGTTTTAGGGCACTTCGGAGAAGTCAACAAGCAAGCCACTTACAGGGTAAGTATTTCGAGGGCCAACACACACTTGGGCACCGGAGTGCACGAGTTACCTCACCCACGGAAGCCGGATGCATAGGAGTCTTTTGGTGTCGGGTCGCGATGCTGTTTTCAATGTAGTTCACTGAAGACTTGCTGCTTGTGACGACTGGAGAGGTGTCCGCTGGAATCCGAAGATGGATTGAAGTTGAAGAGGACCTGAAAATTGAGGGGACAGAGTTCAAAGTCACTTGCCAGTGACTGGTGGTCAGCAGGATGGATGACCACTGATGTTGCGTCGCTTCAGGTCGTCGATGGTGATTTGTCTCTTCGCTCACGAGATCCAGGAGAGATCGACGATGACCAACAGCTGGATTCGGAGGGTCGCACAACGTCTGCAGCTGATGACGGTGTCGGCAACCGGATTGAAGCCAACAAGCCTTGGCAACTGCAAGTCTCGTGTGGAATGAAGATTGACGGTGATGCAAACCAGCAAGGTCTGATGGACTTACCCAGCGAGGGTAAGTGAGGGCAGGCCCGGGGCAACCAGGAGAGCCCTTGAAGTTGATGAGAAAGTCTTCGGGTGAGTTACTAGCCAATGGGCAAGCAACCGCGAAGACGCCTTTGCAGGAAAAGTTCCACAGGAGCCCACGGTCACTCGGGACAGGGTAGGCCGCTGATTTTCGGTACCAGACCTGCTAGGGACTTGGACTACAGATGGTCCAAAGCACAAGTTCGTAGAACGTTGTTTAGGGTTTGCACTCTAAATCAGTGCACGGTTCCCTGGTATTGCTGTTCCTCGTCATTTGTGGGGTCCAGGTGCCACAGCTTCACTGGGGACTCAAAATGGCCGTTGAGAGGTCAGGAAATCCACTTCAGGGGACGCAGGGACTTCGGACTCTGGCGGGAGCGGTGAAGTTTGCAACCGTTGATCAAGTTACTGGTGCCTGCCAAGCAGGGGAGTCACTCCTTGACTCCAAGGGAGATTCTTCAGTCTTCCAGAGATAGTGAAACGTCGAAGGGCTAGGATTCTTCTTTGTAGAGCATCGTCCAGGGTTAATCTGAATTGCATTGGCAATGCTTGGTATCTTATAGTGAAGATAGGGGAGGGACTAGCTCTATGACCACTCCTCTAGGAGGGTCAGGGTAGTGGGTGGTTACACCCACTTCCCTTTGTCCATTTTCACACCAGAGCATGGGCAGGTAGCCCCCGAACCGGTTTGAGCTGGCATATGCACAGAGGAGCCTACTGCTCCCCCAGTGCAGGACTTCAAAGGCACTCTAAGAGTGCACCCACTCAGCTCCAATACACTAAATCCTATCAGGGAGGTGGTGACACCTTCCTGTGACAGGATACACTTTGTTGGGCTTCCTCCACTGCGAGTTTCGGTCAGCAGCAGGAGGGCAGCCCGGTGTCTGTGCTGGTGGCATCCATTTTGTGATGCCAGGGCTCTAGAAGATTTCTACCGTTTAGTACAGTGGGTACATGTCGTCCCCTCTAGAAGGGTGGGATCATACTCCCACACCAGTTACTGGTGTGGGGGTATGATTCCAAGTTGTTTGACACCAAACACAACATGTTTTGATGCAGTCATTCCAAAGTTAGCATTTACCGCAAGGTTATAATGCAATTAAGAGTATATGATTTAACCGCATCCACAAACAGCAGCAGAGAATAAACTCTGCCAGCTGCAGAGGGGTCCTGCTCATGCAGAAGCACCCCCTCACATAGTAAACCAAGCACCCTGCCCTCAGGATTGTCAGGGCCTGCAAGAGGAGTGACTGATAGGTTTATATGTGTGTGTATGGTGAGATATAGGAACCTATACCTCTGTGAGGAGTGCTAACACTACCTCACACAGGCTGCAGTAGCAGGCCTGTGGTGTCAGATTGTGAATGCTTCCCAGGGGTGGCATAATACATGCTGCAGCCCCTGGTAGGCCTGTGAAGTACTAATGCCCTAGGTACCTAAGGTACCATATACAAGGGGCTCATAAGGTACCACAGTATCCAATCACTAGTGCATCTAATATGCACACCAAGTTGTTTTAGAGAGATCAGTGAGACTGGGGCCCTGATTAGCAGGGACCCAGCCAGACTATAGTCAGAAACCAGTGTATACATCAGAAAAAAAGTGGGGGCAACATAAGTGCAGATCCTACTCTCCTACACATGGTTATCGCGAATTACTGGTGAATTTAAAAGGAAGATCAATAGTTTATATATGAAAGCCCAACACTTGAACCACAGAATTACTTATCCTCAAGAAAGCAATCGAGGGAACACAGGAATATCAATGATACACAGTACATTCGTTATACAAGGTCAAAGTTTGGGAAATAGGAATCAATCATGACAAGAAAACACAATTAAATAAGCTGAATCATTGATCACAGTGTTAAGGAGAGAAAACGCAAAAGGTTAGTGGGCAACATTAGGTGAAAAGGCATGCCATTTGGGCATTGCAGCAATCAAGTTCATTCAGCCCGTTGGCAATTGTGTCCAAACGTTCCATCCATTTGAATTCCCTAATATTTAGGATAGCGGAAATGTTTCCGCCTCTCGGCCCCAGATTCGCTTTTTCCAGTACTACCCACTGCAGATCGTCTGGGTTGTGTTGCATCGACCCACAGTGTTCCACTAGTGGTGCCCCCGCAACAGAGCGCCGAATCCTGCTGTGGTGCTGTAGTATCCTTGACTTCATCTTCTGTTGGTTTTGCCCTACATAGAGTAACCCACATGGGCAGATTATGCCATAGATGACATTCATGGAATTACAGTTAGTGAAGGAATTAAGATCAATTGTGTGTTCTTTGTCTTTCTTCATGGCAATTATAGTGTTGCATGCCTTACAATATCCACATTTGTAATGCACTTTTACTGGTTGTAGGTTCCAGAGTGATTGAATTGTTGGTTCCTTAGCGTCTTCCAAAAAAGAATGGACCACATGGTCTTTAACACTCAGCTTTTTTAAATGAGTGCATTGGTGGATTGGGTTGGTCTAGGTCATCTGCCACTAGACTCCAGTGTTTGTTGATCACTTTTTTTTATGGCATTGCTCCTTGTGGAGAAGGTAGTGACACAGATTATTCTCTGAGACAAGGTGTCATTCTTTTCTCTGGGTGTTAACAGAGTTTCCAGAGGGTTGAACTAGGCCCTTTTCTGTGCTCTCTTTACCAGTCTTCTTGGATATCCTCTCATCAACAAGCGTGTGCTGAGGTCCTCAGACTCAGCCATGTAATCGGCCCTCCTTGCGCAATTCCTGCGGATCCTAAAAAACATGCCCCACCGGTAGGTTGTCTCTCAGCCCACGTGGGTGGTGGCTGTTAGATCTGAGGAGGGAATTCCGTTCAGCTGGTTTCCGATATAGCGTGGTGTATAATTTGTTGTCTTCACAGCAAATTTTGATATCTAGAAAGACTATCTCTTTGGTGTCTGACTGTATGGTGAATTGAATGTCCCGGTCGCAATGATTGAGCCAGTCATGGAAAGTGTTCAACTCAGTAGAATTTCCATTCCAAATGATCAGTATATCGTCAATATACCGTTTCCACAGGTTCACCCTGTGGTAAAAAGGGTTGTTATTAAATACAAACGATCTCTCAAAATGGTCCATATAGATGATGGCTAGATCTGGGGCGAAGGCTGCTCCCATGGCCACACCCTTCGTCTGTACATAGTAACGTCCTTGAAAGAAGAAAAAATTCTTCTTCATTGCTATGGTCAGTAGGGTAATGATGAACTCCGTTGGTACTGCCATCGGTGCAGGTCGTTTATTCAAGGCATCTCTCATTAATTCCAGGACCGATTCTTGCGGGATGCTTGTATATAGGGATACAATATCGCATGTTACAAGTAATTGATGATTTGGATTAAAAGGTTGTTCGAAGTGATAGTTTGCATAGTGTCCCTTAAGTATGCATCGGTGTTCTCAGCCAAAGGTTTCAGGAAATAGTCAATATATTTACATAGGTAGAACCAGGTAAGAAGAGCTGCTGTAGGGCCAGAGAACCAGGTCAGCAGAGCTGCTGTAAAGTCAGAGAACCAGGTCAGCAGAGCCGTTGTAGAGCCCGAGAGCCAGGTCAGCAGAGCTGCTCTAGAGCCAGAGAACGAGGTCAGCAGAGCTGCTGTAGAGCAAGAGAACAAGGTCAGCAGAGCTGCTGTAGAGCCTGAGAACCAGGTCAGTAGAGCCACTGGAGAGCCAGAGAGCCAGGGCAGCAGAGCTGCTCTAGAGCCATAGAACCAGGTCAGCAGAGCTGCTCTTGAGCCAGAGAACCAGGTCAGCAGAGCCAGAGAACCAGGTCAGCAGAGCTGCTCTTTAGGCAGAGAACCAGGTCTGCAGAGCTGCTGTAGAGCCAGAGAACCAGGACAGCAGATCAGCTCTAGAGCCAGAGACCCAGGTCAGCAGAGCTGCTCTAAAGCCAGAGAACCTGGTCACCAGAGCTGCTCTAGAGCCAGAGAACAAAGTCAACAGAGCTGCTGTAGAGCTAGAGAACCAGGTCAGCAGAGCGGCTGCAGAGCCAGAGAACCAGGTCAGCAAGCTGCTGTAGAGCGTGAGAACCAGGTAAGCAGAGCCACTCTAGAGCCTGAGAACCAGGTCAGCAGTGCTTCTGTAGAGCCAGAGAACCAGGTCAGCAGAGTTGCTGTCGAGCCAGAGAACCAGGTCAGCAGAGCTGCTCCAGAGCCTGAGAACCAGGTCAGCAGAGCTGCTGTAGAGCCAGAGAACAAGGTCAGCAGAGCCGCTCTAGAGCCAGAGAACCAGGTCAGCAGACTGCTCTAGAGCCTGAGAACCAGGTCAGCAGAGCTGCTGTAGAGCCAGAGAACCAGGTCAGCAGAGCTGCTGTAAAGCCAGAGAACCAAGTCAGCAGAGCTGCTGTAGAGCCAGAGAACCAAGTCAGCAGAGCTGCTGTAAAGCCAGAGAGCCAGGTCAGCAGACCTGCTATAGAGCCAGAGAACCAGGTCAGCAGAGCCGCTGTAGAGCCAGAGAACCAGGTCAGTAGAGCCACTGGAGAGCCAGAGAGCCAGGGCAGCAGAGCTGCTCTAGAGCCATAGAACCAGGTCAGCAGACCTGCTCTAGAGCCAGAGAAGCAGGTCAGCAAAGCCACTCTAGAGCAAGAGAACAAGGTCAGCAGAGCTGCTGTAGAGCCTGAGAAGCAGGTCAGCAGAGCTGCTGCAGAGCCAGAGAACCAGGTCAGCAACCTGCTGTAGAGCCTGAGAACCAGGTCAGCAGAGACGTTCTAGAGCCCCAGAACCAGGTCAGCAGAGCTGCTGTAGAGACAAAGAACCAGGTCAGCAGAGCCGTTGTATAGCCTGAGACCCAGGTCAGCAGAGACGTTGTATAGCCTGAGACCCCGGTCAGCAGAGCTGCCGTAGAGCCAGGTAACCAGGTCAGCTGAGCCGCTTTAGAGCCAGAAAACCAGTTCAGCAGAGCCGCTCTAGAGCCAGAGAACCAGGCCAGCAGAGCCGCTCCAGAGCCAGAGAACCAGGTCAGCAGAGCCGTTCTAGAGCCAGAGAACCAGGTCAGCAGAGCTGCTGTGGAGCCAGAGAACCAGGTCAGCAGAGTTGCTGTAAAGCCAGAGAACCAGGTCAGCAGAGCTGCTCTGGAGCCAGAGAACCATGTCAGCAGAGCTGCTGTGGAGCCAGAGAACCATGTCAGCAGAGCTGCTGTGGAGCCAGAGAACCAGGTCAGAAGAGCTTCTGTAGAGCTAGAAAACCAGGTCAGCAGAGCCGCTATAGAGCCAGAGAACCAGGTCAGCAGAGCTGCTGTGGAGCCAGAGAACCAGGCCAGCAGAGCCACTATAGAGCCAGAGAACAAGGTCAGCACGCTGCTGTAGAGCCTGAGAACCAGGTCAGCAGATGTGTTGTAGAACCAAAGAACCAGGTCAGCAGAGTTGCTGTACAGCCAGAGAACCAGGTCAGCAGAGCTGCTGTGGAGCCAGAGAACCAGGTCAGCAGAGTTGCTGTAAAGCCAGAGAACCAGGTCAGCAGAGCTGCTCTAGAGCCAGAGAACCAGGTCAGCAGAGCTGCTCTGGAGCCAGAGAACCATGTCAGCAGAGCTGCTGTGGAGCCAGAGAACCAGGTCAGAAGAGCTGCTGTAGGGTGTTAGAAATGGGATTTCTGGTTGGCTAGGGCTTGCGCCAAAGCCAGACAGAAACCACCACTCTAGTCAGGGCTGGGGAGTTACACGCCAAAGATAACCCCTGCTCACCCCCTTGGTAGCTTGGCACGAGCAGTCAGGCTTATCCCTGAGGCGATGTCTAAAGCGTTTGCGCGCGCACCCAGCAACAACACCCAAGGCCCACCCCAAAGGAAACTCCACACAAGGTATTCTATAAAAATAGCCTTTGTATTATACACAACACATTAGATAAAAACACACACTCTACAATGTGCCAACAGGCACGGGCAGAATTTACAAGGGATTATATATACAGGGGACAGGGCCACATGGACCGCTGTCAGGAATTAGCACTCTTAGAACATAACACAAATTACCAAGTGTACATGTAGAACATAACCAGTATCTACTGGCGCAATAATGACCTCAGCGTCATCACACTAGCATCAGGTATAAAACCTATCCTGCATCCATCACAGGGGCATAAACCACATTATGCAATTTCTCGCAAGTCTAACGCATTAGACCTAGCCACCTAAGTATACCTACACTAGGGGCGTACATAACACAGGGAAGTACATTCTCCCTACCATCAACCTACGCAGGTAAAACAACCTCCTAGGCAGAAAAGACCACATTTAGAGGTACACAACACAGGGTGCGCAAAACATGCTATATACAGTACATTTCCTAGCACCAAAAGCATGAACACAGGGTGCGCAAAACATACTACACCGTACATTTCCTAGCACCAAAATCGCATTATAGTCCAGGTTGCAACAGAACCTAAACGTAGCAGCTGCCCACTACTTGCTGGGCAGCTGGGGACAAGCACAGGGCCTAAACGCTGCAGCTGGCACTAAGTGCTGCGCAGCTGTGGAAGGCACCTAGTAGGCAGGGGCTCTCACTAGCCCCTGAAACAATAGGCCAAAACGTGGGAGCCATCTGGCTCAGAAAGTAACCTGTCCCCAAACGCTGGAGCTACACAAGGCCCGTGGGAGTCCCTCTGGGCCCTAAACAGATACTGCTGGCCGGCGTGGGAGTCCCTCTGGGCTCTGTAAAATAATCATGCCCCCAGCGATGGAGCTACACGGAGCTCTTAGCCAAAATGCCCCCGTTCGTTGGAGCGTCTAGCGCTCTAATTACTCATGCCCCCTGAGCCTTCGTGGCTCAAGACACAGTGCCCCCAACGTTGGAGCCCCGTGGCTCAAGACATCAATCGTTGGAGCGGCCCACTGCCATGCGGGGCCGCTCTGACCCTGCCTCCCCCCATCCGGACTCGCTCAGGTCACTCACCGGCTGGGTGGGGGGGCAGCTTCTTCTTCTTCGGTCTATGGCGATCTCTGGCTCCGCCCGGTCCCTCTTCTGGGACCGGGAATTCCCTCCTCGGCGGCCGCCACCTCGGGGCTCTCCCTCGCTCAGGGGAGCCCCGCATCTCACCTGGTGCTGGAAAACTCTCTCGCGGGGCTTCCCTTCCGTCCTGGAAGCCCCGCCCATGACGTCCCAGCCCTGCCTGTCTTCCGGGTCGCGCTGGGCAGCGACCCGGAAGAGACTCTATGTGCGGCTCGGCCGCGGCGGTGATCCCTCTAAGGCGGAGAACGCGGGGTGGGCACCCGCTGTGAATTACACTTACAACGCGGCTTCGTAGATCCGCCCATACATCGGAACAAGCGGGGTAGGCTCCCGCCATCACAGGCAATACAATGCGGGGTGGGCACCCGCCACGTGAACAACGGAAGCGGGGTGGACCCGCAAATCAAGCCACGAGCGGGGTGGGCACCCGAAACAACATAACATAAGCGGGGTGGCACCCGCAATCAAGGCATCATGGGGGGAATCCTCACGATGGGGATTCCCTCACCCAGGGTGGCAGCACAGCGCTGCGCAGCCCCCAGGCTCTCCTCCTTTGGGGGGAAAGCAAGTCAAAGCGCTCCTAGTGTGCAGAAAAGGCTGCACAAAGTCTTGGGCAAAGTCAAAGGGGGAAAACGGTCCCAGATGTCCTGGCACAAAGAAATGGAGCAGCAAAGCTCCCAGCAAAGAGGCCCCTAGAAAGTAAGGGGCAATGGCCAAAAAGAACGGTCCCAGAAGTCCTCCGGCGTCCAGGGCATCCAGGGGCTGGGCAGGGCCCAGGGAGGCAAGCCTTCCCCTGGGCCCCAGCAGCAGCACGCCTCTGGTAGATTCAAGTGCAGAACAAGAACATTTTGTAAGGGGACACAGCCCCTTTTTATACACCAAATCCCTTTGTTCTGGGTTCAGGGTGAGGGGGAAAACCAGTCGCAGCTGGTTGGGGAGCACCCTTGATGTGCTCAGCCCCTCACTCTATTCACTGGCAGGGCTAGGGTCGTCAGTCGCACCACAGGGGGCGGGGCCAGCATTGTGTGTGGAAAACCCTGTCCTATTCAGGACCCAGGTGTACTCTTCCCACCCATCTAGCTGCTGATCTCCCCATTCACCACTGGGTGACTCATCCTGACTCTGGGGAATCCCTAGCCCGTCACATGACATGACCAGCCAATCACGCGACAGACACACTGCACACAGAAGTGCCCACTTCCAGAAGTGGCACTTCCACACTAGGTACATGCACGCCGCACACATCATCGCGCAGCATTCACTCCCACGAGTCCGCACATACCAAACTTGGGCCTGCACACCCCACGCATCAGGAACTACTAGGGACACATACATTCCCCATGCATTCCTATGGGAGGGCAGGCCTATCTCACCACATGCACTCAGAGCGCGCACGCACTTTACCCTGGGACACAGGGAAAGTGCGCAGAAACCAAAAAATCGCCACACCAAGTCGCCAATAAAAAGCAAAAAGTTCAGGGGTGAACCTGCCAGAAGGGCCAAGTCCAACATAGAGCTAGAAAACCAGGTCAGCAGAGCCGCTCTAGAGCCAGAGAACCAGGTCAGCAGAGCTGCTGTGGAGCCAGAGAACCAGGTCAGCAGATGTGTTGTAGAACCAAAGAACCAGGTCAGCAGAGTTGCTGTACAGCCAGAGAACCAGATCAGCAGACCCGCTCTAGAGCCTGAGAACCAGGTCAGCAGAGCTGCTGTAGAGACAAAGAACCAGGTCAGCAGAGCCGTTGTATAGCCTGAGACCCAGGTCAGCAGAGCCGTTGTATAGCCTGAGACCCAGGTCAGCAGAGCTGCTGTAGAGCCAGTTAACCAGGTCAGCAGAGCCACTCTCGAGACAGAGAACCAGGCCAGCAGAGCCACTCTAGAGCCAGAGAAGCAGGTCAGCAGAGCCACTCTAGAGCAAGAGAACAAGGTCAGCAGAGCTGCTGTAAGAGCCTGAGAAGCAGGTCAGCAGAGCTGCTGCAGAGCCAGAGAACCAGGTCAGCAACCTGCTGTAGAGCCTGAGAACCAGTTCAGCAGAGACGTTCTACAGCCCCAGAACCAGGTCAGCAGAGCTGCTGTAGAGACAAAGAACCAGGTCAGCAGAGCCGTTGTATAGCCTGAGACCCAGGTCAGCAGAGAAGTTGTATAGCCTGAGACCCCGGTCAGCAGAGCTGCCGTAGAGCCAGGTAACCAGGTCAGCTGAGCCGCTTTAGAGCCAGAAAACCAGTTCAGCAGAGCCGCTCTAGAGCCAGAGAACCAGGCCAGCAGAGCCGCTCTAGAGCCAGAGAACCAGGTCAGCAGAGCCGTTCTAGAGCCAGAGAACCAGGTCAGCAGAGTTGCTGTGGAGCCAGAGAACCAGGTCAGCAGAGTTGCTGTAAAGCCAGAGAACCAGGTCAGCAGAGCTGCTCTAGAGCCAGAGAACCAGGTCAGCAGAGCTGCTCTGGAGCCAGAGAACCATGTCAGCAGAGCTGCTGTGGAGCCAGAGAACCAGGTCAGAAGAGCTGCTGTAGAACTAGAAAACCAGGTCAGCAGAGCCGCTCTAGAGCCAGAGAACCAGGTCAGCAGGGCTGCTGTGGAGCCAGAGAACCAGGCCAGCAGAGCCACTATAGAGCCAGAGAACAAGGTCAGCACGCTGCTGTAGAGACTGAGAACCAGGTCAGCAGATGTGTTGTAGAACCAAAGAACCAGGTCAGCAGAGTTGCTGTACAGCCAGAGAACCAGGTCAGCAGAGCTGCTGTGGAGCCAGAGAACCAGGTCAGCAGAGTTGCTGTAAAGCCAGAGAACCAGGTCAGCAGAGCTGCTCTAGAGCCAGAGAACCAGGTCAGCAGAGCTGCTCTGGAGCCAGAGAACCATGTCAGCAGAGCTGCTGTGGAGCCAGAAAACCAGTTCAGCAGAGCCGCTCTAGAGCCAGAGAACCAGGCCAGCAGAGCCGCTCCAGAGCCAGAGAACCAGGTCAGCAGAGCCGTTCTAGAGCCAGAGAACCAGGTCAGCAGAGCTGCTGTGGAGCCAGAGAACCAGGTCAGCAGAGTTGCTGTAAAGCCAGAGAACCAGGTCAGCAGAGCTGCTCTGGAGCCAGAGAACCATGTCAGCAGAGCTGCTGTGGAGCCAGAGAACCATGTCAGCAGAGCTGCTGTGGAGCCAGAGAACCAGGTCAGAAGAGCTGCTGTAGAGCTAGAAAACCAGGTCAGCAGAGCCGCTATAGAGCCAGAGAACCAGGTCAGCAGAGCTGCTGTGGAGCCAGAGAACCAGGCCAGCAGAGCCACTATAGAGCCAGAGAACAAGGTCAGCACGCTGCTGTAGAGCCTGAGAACCAGGTCAGCAGATGTGTTGTAGAACCAAAGAACCAGGTCAGCAGAGTTGCTGTACAGCCAGAGAACCAGGTCAGCAGAGCTGCTGTGGAGCCAGAGAACCAGGTCAGCAGAGTTGCTGTAAAGCCAGAGAACCAGGTCAGCAGAGCTGCTCTAGAGCCAGAGAACCAGGTCAGCAGAGCTGCTCTGGAGCCAGAGAACCATGTCAGCAGAGCTGCTGTGGAGCCAGAGAACCAGGTCAGAAGAGCTGCTGTAGAGCTAGAAAACCAGGTCAGCAGAGCCGCTCTAGAGCCAGAGAACCAGGTCAGCAGAGCTGCTGTGGAGCCAGAGAACCAGGTCAGCAGATGTGTTGTAGAACCAAAGAACCAGGTCAGCAGAGTTGCTGTACAGCCAGAGAACCAGATCAGCAGACCCGCTCTAGAGCCTGAGAACCAGGTCAGCAGAGCTGCTGTAGAGACAAAGAACCAGGTCAGCAGAGCCGTTGTATAGCCTGAGATCCAGGTCAGCAGAGCCGTTGTATAGCCTGAGACCCAGGTCAGCAGAGCTGCTGTAGAGCCAGTTAACCAGGTCAGCAGAGCCACTCTAGAGACAGAGAACCAGGCCAGCAGAGCCACTCTAGAGCCAGAGAAGCAGGTCAGCAGAGCCACTCTAGAGCAAGAGAACAAGGTCAGCAGAGCTGCTGTAAGAGCCTGAGAAGCAGGTCAGCAGAGCTGCTGCAGAGCCAGAGAACCAAGTCAGCAACCTGCTGTAGAGCCTGAGAACCAGGTCAGCAGAGACGTTCTACAGCCCCAGAACCAGGTCAGCAGAGCTGCTGTAGAGACAAAGAACCAGGTCAGCAGAGCCGTTGTATAGCCTGAGACTCAGGTCAGCAGAGACGTTGTATAGCCTGAGACCCCGGTCAGCAGAGCTGCCGTAGAGCCAGGTAACCAGGTCAGCTGAGCCGCTTTAGAGCCAGAAAACCAGTTCAGCAGAGCCGCTCTAGAGCCAGAGAACCAGGCCAGCAGAGCCGCTCTAGAGCCAGAGAACCAGGTCAGCAGACCCGTTCTAGAGCCAGAGAACCAGGTCAGCAGAGCTGCTGTGGAGCCAGAGAACCAGGTCAGCAGAGTTGCTGTAAAGCCAGAGAACCAGGTCAGCAGAGCTGCTCTAGAGCCAGAGAACCAGGTCAGCAGAGCTGCTCTGGAGCCAGAGGACCATGTCAGCAGAGCTGCTGTGGAGCCAGAGAACCAGGTCAGAAGAGCTGCTGTAGAACTAGAAAACCAGGTCAGCAGAGCCGCTCTAGAGCCAGAGAACAAGGTCAGCAGGGCTGCTGTGGAGCCAGAGAACCAGGCCAGCAGAGCCACTATAGAGCCAGAGAACAAGGTCAGCACGCTGCTGTAGAGACTGAGAACCAGGTCAGCAGATGTGTTGTAGAACCAAAGAACCAGGTCAGCAGAGTTGCTGTACAGCCAGAGAACCAGGTCAGCAGAGAGGCTGTGGAGCCAGAGAACCAGGTCAGCAGAGTTGCTGTAAAGCCAGAGAACCAGGTCAGCAGAGCTGCTCTAGAGCCAGAGAACCAGGTCAGCAGAGCTGCTCTGGAGCCAGAGAACCATGTCAGCAGAGCTGCTGTGGAGCTAGAGAACCAGGTCAGAAGAGCTGCTGTAGAGCTAGAAAACCAGGTCAGCAGAGCTGCTGTGGAGCCAGAGAACTAGGTCAGCAGATGTGTTGTAGAACCAAAGAACCAGGTCAGCAGAATTGCTGTACAGCCAGAGAACAAGGTCAGCAGAGCCGCTCTAGAGCCTGAGAACCAGGTCAGCAGAGCTGCTGTAGAGACAAAGAACCAGGTCAGCAGAGCCGTTGTATAGCCTGAGACCCAGGTCAGCAGAGCCATTGTATAGCCTGAGACCCAGGTCAGCAGAGCTGCTGTAGAGCCAGTTAACCAGGTCAGCAGAGCCGCTCTAGAGACAGAGAACCAGGCCAGCAGAGCCACTCTAGAGCCAGAGAACAAGGTCAGCAAGCTGCTGTAGAGCCAAAGAACCAGGTCAGCAGAGTTGCTGTAGAGCCAGAGAACCAGGTCAGCAGAGCCGCTCTGGAGCCTGACAACCAGGTCAGCAGAGCCGCTCTAGAGCCAGAGAACCAGGCCAGCAGAGCCACTCTAGAGCCAGAGAACCAGGTCAGCAGAGCCTTTCTAGAGCCAGAGAACCAGGTCAGCAGAGCTGCTGTGGAGCCAAAGAACCAGGTCAGCAGAACTGCTGTAAAGACAGAGAATCAGGTCAGCAGAGCTGCTGTAGAGACAAAGAACCAGGTCAGCAGAGCCGTTGTATAGCCTGGGACCCAGTTCAGCAGAGTCGTTGTATAGCCTGAGACCCCGGTCAGCAGAGCTGCCGTAGAGCCAGTTAACCAGGTCAGCTGAGCCACTTTAGAGCCAGAAAACCAGTTCAGCAGAGCCGCTCTAGAGCCAGAGCAGCCAGGCCAGCAGAGCAGCTCTAGAGCCCCAGAACCAGGTCATCAGAGCTGCTGTAGAGACAAAGAACCAGGTCAGCGGAGCCGTTGTATAGCCTGAGACCTAGGTCAGCAGAGCCGCTGTATAGCCTTAGACCCTGGTCAGCAGTGCTGCTGTAGAGCCAGTTAACCAGGTCAGCTGAGCCGCTTTAGAGCCAGAAAACCAGTTCAGCAGAACCGCTCTAGAGCCAGAGAACCAGGTCAGCAGAGCTGCTCTGGAGCCAGAGAACCATGTCAGCAGAGCCGCTGTAGAGCCAGAGAACCAGGCCAGCAGAGCCACTCTAGAGCCAGAGAACAAGGTCAGCACGCTGCTGTAGAGCCTGAGAACCAGGTCAGCAGATGTGTTGTAGAACCAAAGAACCAGGTCAGCAGAGTTGCTGTACAGCCAGAGAACCAGGTCAGCAGAGCCGCTCTAGAGCCTGAGAACCAGGTCAGCAGAGCTGCTGTAGAGGCAGAGAACCAGGTCAGCAGAGTTGCTGTAGAGACAAAGAACCAGGTCAGCAGAGCCGTTGTATAGCCTGAGACCCAGGTCAGCAGAGCCGTTGTACAGCCGGAGACCCAGGTCAGCAGAGCTGCTGTAGAGCCAGTTAACCAGGTCAGCAGAGCCGTTCTAGAGACAGAGAACCAGGCCAGCAGAGCCACTCTAGAGCCAGAGAACAAGGTCAGCAAGCTGCTGTAGAGCCAAAGAACCAGGTCAGCAGAGTTGCTGTAGAGCCAGAGAACCAGGTCAGCAGAGCCCCTCTAGAGCCTGACAACCAGGCCAGCAGAGCCACTCTAGAGCCAGAGAACCAGGTCAGCAGAGCCTTTCTAGAGCCAGAGAACCAGGTCAGCAGAGCTGCTGTGGAGCCAGAGAACCAGGTCAGCAGAGCCGCTCTAGAGCCAGAGAACCAGGTCAGGAGAGCTGCTCTGGCGCCAGAGAACCGGATCAGCAGAGGCACTCTAGACCCAGAGAACCAGGTCAGAAGAGCTGCTGTAGAGCTATAAAGCCAGGTCAGCAGAGCCGTTCTAGAGCCAGAGAACCAGGTCAGCAGAGCTGCTGTGGAGCCAGGAACCAGGTCAGCAGAGCTGCTGTAAAGCCAGAGAACCAGGTCAGCAGAGCTGCTCTAGAGCCAGAGAACCAGGTCAGCAGAGCTGCTCTGGAGCCAGAGAACCATGTCAGCAGAGCTGCTGTGGAGCCAGAGAACCAGGTCTGAAGAGCTGCTGTAGAGCTAGAAAACCAGGTCAGCAGAGCCGCTCTAGAGCCAGAGAACCAGGTCAGCAGAACCGCTGTAGAGCCAGAGAACCAGGCCAGCAGAGCCACTCTAGAGCCAGAGAACAAGTTCAGCACGCTGCTGTGGAGCCAGAGAACCAGGTCAGAAGAGCTGCTGTAGAGCTAGAAAACCAGGTCAGCAGAGCCGCTCTAGAGCCAGAGAACCAGGTCAGCAGAGCCGCTGTAGAGCCAGAGAACCAGGTCAGCAGAGCCGCTCTAGAGCCTGAGAACCAAGGCAGCAGATTTGTTTTAGAACCAAAGAACCAGGTCAGCAGAGTTGCTGTACAGCCAGAGAACCAGGTCAGCAGAGCCGCTCTAGAGCCTGAGAACCAGGTCAGCAGAGCTGCTGTAGAGGCAGAGAACCAGGTCAGCAGAGCCGCTCTAGAGCCTGAGAACCAGGTCAGCAGATTTGTTTTAGAACCAAAGAACCAGGTCAGCAGAGTTGCTGTACAGCCAGAGAACCAGGTCAGCAGAGCCGTTCTAGAGCCTGAGAACCAAGTCAGCAGAGCTGCTGTAGAGGCAGAGAACCAGGTCAACAGAGTTGCTGTAGAGCCAGAGAACCAAGTCAGCAGAGCCGCTTAGAGACAAAGAACCAGGTCAGTAGAGCCGTTGTATAGCCTGAGACCCAGGTCAGCAGAGCCGTTGTATAGCCTGAGACCCAGGTCAGCAGAGCCGCTCAAGAGCCTGAGACCCAGGTCAGCAGAGCTGCTGTAGAGCCAGTTAACCAGGTCAGCAGAGGCGCTTTAGAGACAGAGAACCAGGCCAGGAGACCCACTCTAGAACCAGGGAACAAGGTCAGCAAGCTGCTGTAGAGCCAAAGAACCAGGTGAGCAGAGTTGCTGTCGAACCAGAGAACCAGGTCCGCAGAACTGCTGTGGAGACAGAAAACCAGTTCAGCAGAGCCGCTCTAGAGCCAGAGAACCAGGCCAGCAGAGCCGCTCTAGAGCCAGAGAACCAGGTCAGCAGAGCCGTTCTAGAGCCAGAGAACCAGGTCAGCAGAGCTGCTGTGGAGCCAGAGAACCAGGTCAGCAGAGTTGCTGTAAAGCCAGAGAACCAGGTCAGCAGAGCTGCTCTACAGCCAGAGAACCAGGACAGCAGAGCTGCTCTGGAGCCAGAGAACTATGTCAGCAGAGCTGCTGTGCAGCCAGAGAACCAGGTCAGAAGAGCTGCTGTAGAGCTAGAAAACCAGGTCAGCAGAGCCACTCTAGAGCCAGAGAACCAGGTCAGCAGAGCTGCTGTGGAGCCAGAGAACCAGGCCAGCAGAGCCACTATAGAGCCAGAGAACAAGGTCAGCACGCTGCTGTAGAACCTGAGAACCAGGTCAGCAGATGTGTTGTAGAACCAAAGAACCAGGTCAGCAGATTTGCTGTACAGCCAGAGAACCAGGTCAGCAGAGCTGCTGTGGAGCCAGAGAACCAGGTCAGCAGAGTTGCTGTAAAGCCAGAGAACCAGGTCAGCAGAGCTGCTCTAGAGCCAGAGAACCAGGTCAGCAGAGCTGCTCTGGAGCCAGAGAACCAGGTCAGCAGAGCTGCTGTGGAGCCAGAGAACCAGGTCAGCAGAGCTGCTCTGGAGCTAGAAAACCAGGTCAGCAGAGCCGCTCTAGAGACAGAGAACCAGGTGAGCAGAGCTGCTGTGGAGCCAGAGAACCAGGTCAGCAGATGTGTTGTAGAACCAAAGAACCAGGTCAGCAGAGTTGCTGTACAGCCAGAGAACCAGGTCAGCGAAGCCGCTCTAGAGCCTAAGAACCAGGTCAGCAGAGCTGCTGTAGAGACAAAGAACCAGGCCAGCAGAGCCGTTGTATAGCCTGAGACCCAGGTCAGCAGAGCAGTTGTATAGCCTGAGACCCAGGTCAGCAGAGCTGCTGTAGAGCCAGTTAACCAGGTCAGCAGAGCCGCTCTAGAGACAGAGAACCAGGCCAGCAGAGCCCCTCTAGAGCCAGAGAACAAGGTCAGCAAGCTGCTGTAGAGCCAACGAACCAGGTCAGCAGAGTTGCTGTAGAGCCAGAGAACCAGGTCAGCAGAGCCGCTCTGGAGCCTGACAACCAGGTCAGCAGAGCCGCTCTGGAGCCAGAGAACCAGGTCAGCAGAGCCGCTCTAGAGCCAGAGAACCAGGTCAGGAGAGCTGCTCTGGCGCCAGAGAACCGGATCAGCAGAGGCACTCTAGACCCAGAGAACCAGGTCAGAAGAGCTGCTGTAGAGCTATAAAGCCAGGTCAGCAGAGCCGTTCTAGAGCCAGAGAACCAGGTCAGCAGAGCTGCTGTGGAGCCAGGAACCAGGTCAGCAGAGCTGCTGTAAAGCCAGAGAACCAGGTCAGCAGAGCTGCTGTAGAGCCTGAGAACCAGGTCAGCAGATGTGTTGTAGAACCAAAGAACCAGGTCAGCAGAGTTGCTGTACAGCCAGAGAACCAGGTCAGCAGAGCCGCTCTAGAGCCTGAGAACCAGGTCAGCAGAGCTGCTGTAGAGGCAGAGAACCAGGTCAGCAGAGTTGCTGTAGAGACAAAGAACCAGGTCAGCAGAGCCGTTGTATAGCCTGAGACCCAGGTCAGCAGAGCCGTTGTACAGCCGGAGACCCAGGTCAGCAGAGCTGCTGTAGAGCCAGTTAACCAGGTCAGCAGAGCCGTTCTAGAGACAGAGAACCAGGCCAGCAGAGCCACTCTAGAGCCAGAGAACAAGGTCAGCAAGCTGCTGTAGAGCCAAAGAACCAGGTCAGCAGAGTTGCTGTAGAGCCAGAGAACCAGGTCAGCAGAGCCCCTCTAGAGCCTGACAACCAGGTCAGCAGAGCCGCTCTAGAGCCAGAGAACCAGGCCAGCAGAGCCACTCTAGAGCCAGAGAACCAGGTCAGCAGAGCCTTTCTAGAGCCAGAGAACCAGGTCAGCAGAGCTGCTGTGGAGCCAGAGAACCAGGTCAGCAGAGCCGCTCTAGAGCCAGAGAACCAGGTCAGGAGAGCTGCTCTGGCGCCAGAGAACCGGATCAGCAGAGGCACTCTAGACCCAGAGAACCAGGTCAGAAGAGCTGCTGTAGAGCTATAAAGCCAGGTCAGCAGAGCCGTTCTAGAGCCAGAGAACCAGGTCAGCAGAGCTGCTGTGGAGCCAGGAACCAGGTCAGCAGAGCTGCTGTAAAGCCAGAGAACCAGGTCAGCAGAGCTGCTCTAGAGCCAGAGAACCAGGTCAGCAGAGCTGCTCTGGAGCCAGAGAACCATGTCAGCAGAGCTGCTGTGGAGCCAGAGAACCAGGTCTGAAGAGCTGCTGTAGAGCTAGAAAACCAGGTCAGCAGAGCCGCTCTAGAGCCAGAGAACCAGGTCAGCAGAACCGCTGTAGAGCCAGAGAACCAGGCCAGCAGAGCCACTCTAGAGCCAGAGAACAAGGTCAGCACGCTGCTGTGGAGCCAGAGAACCAGGTCAGAAGAGCTGCTGTAGAGCTAGAAAACCAGGTCAGCAGAGCCGCTCTAGAGCCAGAGAACCAGGTCAGCAGAGCCGCTGTAGAGCCAGAGAACCAGGTCAGCAGAGCCGCTCTAGAGCCTGAGAACCAAGGCAGCAGATTTGTTTTAGAACCAAAGAACCAGGTCAGCAGAGTTGCTGTACAGCCAGAGAACCAGGTCAGCAGAGCCGCTCTAGAGCCTGAGAACCAGGTCAGCAGAGCTGCTGTAGAGGCAGAGAACCAGGTCAGCAGAGCCGCTCTAGAGCCTGAGAACCAGGTCAGCAGATTTGTTTTAGAACCAAAGAACCAGGTCAGCAGAGTTGCTGTACAGCCAGAGAACCAGGTCAGCAGAGCCGTTCTAGAGCCTGAGAACCAAGTCAGCAGAGCTGCTGTAGAGGCAGAGAACCAGGTCAACAGAGTTGCTGTAGAGCCAGAGAACCAAGTCAGCAGAGCCGCTTAGAGACAAAGAACCAGGTCAGTAGAGCCGTTGTATAGCCTGCGACCCAGGTCAGCAGAGCCGTTGTATAGCCTGAGACCCAGGTCAGCAGAGCCGCTCAAGAGCCTGAGACCCAGGTCAGCAGAGCTGCTGTAGAGCCAGTTAACCAGGTCAGCAGAGGCGCTTTAGAGACAGAGAACCAGGCCAGGAGACCCACTCTAGAACCAGGGAACAAGGTCAGCAAGCTGCTGTAGAGCCAAAGAACCAGGTGAGCAGAGTTGCTGTCGAACCAGAGAACCAGGTCCGCAGAACTGCTGTGGAGACAGAAAACCAGTTCAGCAGAGCCGCTCTAGAGCCAGAGAACCAGGCCAGCAGAGCCGCTCTAGAGCCAGAGAACCAGGTCAGCAGAGCCGTTCTAGAGCCAGAGAACCAGGTCAGCAGAGCTGCTGTGGAGCCAGAGAACCAGGTCAGCAGAGTTGCTGTAAAGCCAGAGAACCAGGTCAGCAGAGCTGCTCTACAGCCAGAGAACCAGGACAGCAGAGCTGCTCTGGAGCCAGAGAACTATGTCAGCAGAGCTGCTGTGCAGCCAGAGAACCAGGTCAGAAGAGCTGCTGTAGAGCTAGAAAACCAGGTCAGCAGAGCCACTCTAGAGCCAGAGAACCAGGTCAGCAGAGCTGCTGTGGAGCCAGAGAACCAGGCCAGCAGAGCCACTATAGAGCCAGAGAACAAGGTCAGCACGCTGCTGTAGAACCTGAGAACCAGGTCAGCAGATGTGTTGTAGAACCAAAGAACCAGGTCAGCAGAGTTGCTGTACAGCCAGAGAACCAGGTCAGCAGAGCTGCTGTGGAGCCAGAGAACCAGGTCAGCAGAGTTGCTGTAAAGCCAGAGAACCAGGTCAGCAGAGCTGCTCTAGAGCCAGAGAACCAGGCCAGCAGAGCTGCTCTGGAGCCAGAGAACCAGGTCAGCAGAGCTGCTGTGGAGCCAGAGAACCAGGTCAGCAGAGCTGCTCTGGAGCTAGAAAACCAGGTCAGCAGAGCCGCTCTAGAGACAGAGAACCAGGTGAGCAGAGCTGCTGTGGAGCCAGAGAACCAGGTCAGCAGATGTGTTGTAGAACCAAAGAACCAGGTCAGCAGAGTTGCTGTACAGCCAGAGAACCAGGTCAGCGGAGCCGCTCTAGAGCCTAAGAACCAGGTCAGCAGAGCTGCTGTAGAGACAAAGAACCAGGCCAGCAGAGCCGTTGTATAGCCTGAGACCCAGGTCAGCAGAGCCGTTGTATAGCCTGAGACCCAGGTCAGCAGAGCTGCTGTAGAGCCAGTTAACCAGGTCAGCAGAGCCGCTCTAGAGACAGAGAACCAGGCCAGCAGAGCCCCTCTAGAGCCAGAGAACAAGGTCAGCAAGCTGCTGTAGAGCCAACGAACCAGGTCAGCAGAGTTGCTGTAGAGCCAGAGAACCAGGTCAGCAGAGCCGCTCTGGAGCCTGACAACCAGGTCAGCAGAGCCGCTCTAGAGCCAGAGAACCAGGTCAGCAGAGCCGCTCTAGAGCCAGAGAACCAGGTCAGGAGAGCTGCTCTGGCGCCAGAGAACCGGATCAGCAGAGGCACTCTAGACCCAGAGAACCAGGTCAGAAGAGCTGCTGTAGAGCTATAAAGCCAGGTCAGCAGAGCCGTTCTAGAGCCAGAGAACCAGGTCAGCAGAGCTGCTGTGGAGCCAGGAACCAGGTCAGCAGAGCTGCTGTAAAGCCAGAGAACCAGGTCAGCAGAGCTGCTCTAGAGCCGGAGAACCAGGTCAGCAGAGCTGCTCTGGAGTCAGAGAACCATGTCAGCAGAGCTGCTGTGGAGCCAGAGAACCAGGTCTGAAGAGCTGCTGTAGAGCTAGAAAACCAGGTCAGCAGAGCCGCTCTAGAGCCAGAGAACCAGGTCAGCAGAGCCGCTGTAGAGCCAGAGAACCAGGCCAGCAGAGCCACTCTAGAGTCAGAGAACAAGGTCAGCACACTGCTGTGGAGCCAGAGAACCAGGTCAGAAGAGCTGCTGTAGAGCTAGAAAACCAGGTCAGCAGAGCCGCTCTAGAGCCAGAGAACCAGGTCAGCAGAGCCGCTGTAGAGCCAGAGAACCAGGTCAGCAGAGCCGCTCTAGAGCCTGAGAACCAAGGCAGCAGATTTGTTTTAGAACCAAAGAACCAGGTCAGCAGAGTTGCTGTACAGCCAGAGAACCAGGTCAGCAGAGCCGCTCTAGAGCCTGAGAACCAGGTCAGCAGAGCTGCTGTAGAGGCAGAGAACCAGGTCAGCAGAGCCGCTCTAGAGCCTGAGAACCAGGTCAGCAGATTTGTTTTAGAACCAAAGAACCAGGTCAGCAGAGTTGCTGTACAGCCAGAGAACCAGGTCAGCA
The DNA here is from genome assembly GCF_964204655.1 of Triturus cristatus. Taxonomy (NCBI): domain Eukaryota; kingdom Metazoa; phylum Chordata; class Amphibia; order Caudata; family Salamandridae; genus Triturus; species Triturus cristatus. The sequence goes on from NC_140587.1 coordinate 504,672,556, forward strand.
GAGCCGTTCTAGAGCCTGAGAACCAAGTCAGCAGAGCTGCTGTAGAGGCAGAGAACCAGGTCAACAGAGTTGCTGTAGAGCCAGAGAACCAAGTCAGCAGAGCCGCTTAGAGACAAAGAACCAGGTCAGTAGAGCCGTTGTATAGCCTGAGACCCAGGTCAGCAGAGCCGTTGTATAGCCTGAGACCCAGGTCAGCAGAGCCGTTGTATAGCCTGAGACCCAGGTCAGCAGAGCCGCTCAAGAGCCTGAGACCCAGGTCAGCAGAGCTGCTGTAGAGCCAGTTAACCAGGTCAGCAGAGGCGCTCTAGAGACAGAGAACCAGGCCAGGAGAGCCACTCTAGAACCAGGGAACAAGGTCAGCAAGCTGCTGTAGAGCCAAAGAACCAGGTGAGCAGAGTTGCTGTCGAGCCAGAGAACCAGGTCCGCAGAACTGCTGTGGAGACAGAAAACCAGTTCAGCAGAGCCGCTCTAGAGCCAGAGAACCAGGCCAGCAGAGCTGCTCTAGAGCCAGAGAACCAGGTCAGCAGAGCCGTTCTAGAGCCAGAGAACCAGGTCACCAGAGCTGCTGTGGAGCCAGAGAACCAGGTCAGCAGAGTTGCTATAAAGCCAGAGAACCAGGTCAGCAGAGCTGCTCTACAGCCACAGAACCAGGACAGCAGAGCTGCTCTGGAGCCAGAGAACCATGTCAGCAGAGCTGCTGTGCAGCCAGAGAACCAGGTCAGAAGAGCTGCTGTAGAGCTAGAAAACCAAGTCAGCAGAGCCGCTCTAGAGCCAGAGAACCAGGTCAGCAGAGCCACTATAGAGCCAGAGAACAAGGTCAGCACGCTGCTGTAGAACCTGAGAACCAGGTCAGCAGATGTGTTGTAGAACCAAAGAACCAGGTCAGCAGAGTTGCTGTACAGCCAGAGAACCAGGTCAGCAGAGCTGCTGTGGAGCCAGAGAACCAGGTCAGCAGAGTTGCTGTAAAGCCAGAGAACCAGGTCAGCAGAGCTGCTCTAGAGCCAGAGAACCAGGTCAGCAGAGCTGCTCTGGAGCCAGAGAACCAGGTCAGCAGAGCCGCTGTAGAGCCAGAGAACCAGGTCAGCAACCTGCTGTAGAGCCTGAGAACCAGGTCAGCAGAGACGTTCTACAGCCCCAGAAGCAGGTCAGCAGAGCTGCTGTAGAGACAAAGAACCAGGTCAGCAGAGCCGTTGTATAGCCTGAGACCCAGGTCAGCAGAGACGTTGTATAGCCTGAGACCCCGGTCAGCAGAGCTGCCGTAGAGCCAGGTAACCAGGTCAGCTGAGCCGCTTTAAAGCCAGAAAACCAGTTCAGCAGAGCCGCTCTAGAGCCAGAGAACCAGGCCAGCAGAGCCGCTCTAGAGCCAGAGAACCAGGTCAGCAGAGCCGTTCTAGAGCCAGAGAACCAGGTCAGCAGAGCTGCTGTGGAGCCAGAGAACCATGTCCGCAGAGCTGCTGTGGAGCCAGTGAATGAGGTCAGAAGAGCTGCTGTAGAACTAGAAAACCAGGTCAGCAGAGCCGCTCTAGAGCCAGAGAACCAGGTCAGCAGGGCTGCTGTGGAGCCAGAGAACCAGGCCAGCAGAGCCACTATAGAGCCAGAGAACATGGTCAGCACGCTGCTGTAGAGACTGAGAACCAGGTCAGCAGATGTGTTGTACAACCAAAGAACCAGGTCAGCAGAGTTGCTGTACAGCCAGAGAACCAGGTCAGCAGAGCTGCTGTGGAGCCAGAGAACCAGGTCAGCAGAGTTGCTGTAAAGCCAGAGAACCAGGTCAGCAGAGCTGCTCTAGAGCCAGAGAACCAGGTCAGCAGAGCTGCTCTGGAGCCATAGAACCATGTCAGCAGAGCTGCTCTAGAGCCAGAGAACCAGGTCAGCAGAGCTGCTGTGGAGCCAGAGAACTAGGTCAGCAGATGTGTTGTAGAACCAAAGAACCAGGTCAGCAGAGTTGCTGTACAGCCAGAGAACCAGGTCAGCAGAGCCGCTCTAGAGCCTGAGAACCAGGTCAGCAGAGCTGCTGTAGAGACAAAGAACCAGGTCAGCAGAGCCGTTGTATAGCCTGAGACCCAGGTCAGCAGAGCCATTGTATAGCCTGAGACCCAGGTCAGCAGAGCTGCTGTAGAGCCAGTTAACCAGGTCAGCAGAGCCGCTCTAGAGACAGAGAACCAGGCCAGCAGAGCCACTCTAGAGCCAGAGAACAAGGTCAGCAAGCTGCTGTAGAGCCAAAGAACCAGGTCAGCAGAGTTGCTGTAGAGCCAGAGAACCAGGTCAGCAGAGCCGCTCTGGAGCCTGACAACCAGGTCAGCAGAGCCGCTCTAGAGCCAGAGAACCAGGCCAGCAGAGCCACTCTAGAGCCAGAGAACCAGGTCAGCAGAGCCTTTCTAGAGCCAGAGAACCAGGTCAGCAGAGCTGCTGTGGAGCCAAACAACCAGGTCAGCAGAACTGCTGTACAGCCAGAGAACCAGGTCAGCAGAGCTGCTGTGGAGCCAGAGAACCAGGTCAGCAGAGTTGCTGTAAAGCCAGAGAACCAGGTCAGCAGAGCTGCTCTAGAGCCAGAGAACCAGGTCAGCAGAGCTGCTCTGGAGCCAGAGAACCAGGTCAGCAGAGCTGCTGTGGAGCCAGAGAACCAGGTCAGCAGAGCTGCTCTGGAGCTAGAAAACCAGGTCAGCAGAGCCGCTCTAGAGACAGAGAACCAGGTGAGCAGAGCTGCTGTGGAGCCAGAGAACCAGGTCAGCAGATGTGTTGTAGAACCAAAGAACCAGGTCAGCAGAGTTGCTGTACAGCCAGAGAACCAGGTCAGCGGAGCCGCTCTAGAGCCTAAGAACCAGGTCAGCAGAGCTGCTGTAGAGACAAAGAACCAGGCCAGCAGAGCCGTTGTATAGCCTGAGACCCAGGTCAGCAGAGCCGTTGTATAGCCTGAGACCCAGGTCAGCAGAGCTGCTGTAGAGCCAGTTAACCAGGTCAGCAGAGCCGCTCTAGAGACAGAGAACCAGGCCAGCAGAGCCCCTCTAGAGCCAGAGAACAAGGTCAGCAAGCTGCTGTAGAGCCAACGAACCAGGTCAGCAGAGTTGCTGTAGAGCCAGAGAACCAGGTCAGCAGAGCCGCTCTGGAGCCTGACAACCAGGTCAGCAGAGCCGCTCTAGAGCCAGAGAACCAGGTCAGCAGAGCCGCTCTAGAGCCAGAGAACCAGGTCAGGAGAGCTGCTCTGGCGCCAGAGAACCGGATCAGCAGAGGCACTCTAGACCCAGAGAACCAGGTCAGAAGAGCTGCTGTAGAGCTATAAAGCCAGGTCAGCAGAGCCGTTCTAGAGCCAGAGAACCAGGTCAGCAGAGCTGCTGTGGAGCCAGGAACCAGGTCAGCAGAGCTGCTGTAAAGCCAGAGAACCAGGTCAGCAGAGCTGCTCTAGAGCCGGAGAACCAGGTCAGCAGAGCTGCTCTGGAGCCAGAGAACCATGTCAGCAGAGCTGCTGTGGAGCCAGAGAACCAGGTCTGAAGAGCTGCTGTAGAGCTAGAAAACCAGGTCAGCAGAGCCGCTCTAGAGCCAGAGAACCAGGTCAGCAGAGCCGCTGTAGAGCCAGAGAACCAGGCCAGCAGAGCCACTCTAGAGTCAGAGAACAAGGTCAGCACACTGCTGTGGAGCCAGAGAACCAGGTCAGAAGAGCTGCTGTAGAGCTAGAAAACCAGGCCAGCAGAGCCGCTCTAGAGCCAGAGAACCAGGTCAGCAGAGCCGCTGTAGAGCCAGAGAACCAGGTCAGCAGAGCCGCTCTAGAGCCTGAGAACCAAGGCAGCAGATTTGTTTTAGAACCAAAGAACCAGGTCAGCAGAGTTGCTGTACAGCCAGAGAACCAGGTCAGCAGAGCCGCTCTAGAGCCTGAGAACCAGGTCAGCAGAGCTGCTGTAGAGGCAGAGAACCAGGTCAGCAGAGCCGCTCTAGAGCCTGAGAACCAGGTCAGCAGATTTGTTTTAGAACCAAAGAACCAGGTCAGCAGAGTTGCTGTACAGCCAGAGAACCAGGTCAGCAGAGCCGTTCTAGAGCCTGAGAACCAAGTCAGCAGAGCTGCTGTAGAGGCAGAGAACCAGGTCAACAGAGTTGCTGTAGAGCCAGAGAACCAAGTCAGCAGAGCCGCTTAGAGACAAAGAACCAGGTCAGTAGAGCCGTTGTATAGCCTGAGACCCAGGTCAGCAGAGCCGTTGTATAGCCTGAGACCCAGGTCAGCAGAGCCGTTGTATAGCCTGAGACCCAGGTCAGCAGAGCCGCTCAAGAGCCTGAGACCCAGGTCAGCAGAGCTGCTGTAGAGCCAGTTAACCAGGTCAGCAGAGGCGCTCTAGAGACAGAGAACCAGGCCAGGAGAGCCACTCTAGAACCAGGGAACAAGGTCAGCAAGCTGCTGTAGAGCCAAAGAACCAGGTGAGCAGAGTTGCTGTCGAGCCAGAGAACCAGGTCCGCAGAACTGCTGTGGAGACAGAAAACCAGTTCAGCAGAGCCGCTCTAGAGCCAGAGAACCAGGCCAGCAGAGCTGCTCTAGAGCCAGAGAACCAGGTCAGCAGAGCCGTTCTAGAGCCAGAGAACCAGGTCACCAGAGCTGCTGTGGAGCCAGAGAACCAGGTCAGCAGAGTTGCTATAAAGCCAGAGAACCAGGTCAGCAGAGCTGCTCTACAGCCACAGAACCAGGACAGCAGAGCTGCTCTGGAGCCAGAGAACCATGTCAGCAGAGCTGCTGTGCAGCCAGAGAACCAGGTCAGAAGAGCTGCTGTAGAGCTAGAAAACCAAGTCAGCAGAGCCGCTCTAGAGCCAGAGAACCAGGTCAGCAGAGCCACTATAGAGCCAGAGAACAAGGTCAGCACGCTGCTGTAGAACCTGAGAACCAGGTCAGCAGATGTGTTGTAGAACCAAAGAACCAGGTCAGCAGAGTTGCTGTACAGCCAGAGAACCAGGTCAGCAGAGCTGCTGTGGAGCCAGAGAACCAGGTCAGCAGAGTTGCTGTAAAGCCAGAGAACCAGGTCAGCAGAGCTGCTCTAGAGCCAGAGAACCAGGTCAGCAGAGCTGCTCTGGAGCCAGAGAACCAGGTCAGCAGAGCCGCTGTAGAGCCAGAGAACCAGGTCAGCAACCTGCTGTAGAGCCTGAGAACCAGGTCAGCAGAGACGTTCTACAGCCCCAGAAGCAGGTCAGCAGAGCTGCTGTAGAGACAAAGAACCAGGTCAGCAGAGCCGTTGTATAGCCTGAGACCCAGGTCAGCAGAGACGTTGTATAGCCTGAGACCCCGGTCAGCAGAGCTGCCGTAGAGCCAGGTAACCAGGTCAGCTGAGCCGCTTTAAAGCCAGAAAACCAGTTCAGCAGAGCCGCTCTAGAGCCAGAGAACCAGGCCAGCAGAGCCGCTCTAGAGCCAGAGAACCAGGTCAGCAGAGCCGTTCTAGAGCCAGAGAACCAGGTCAGCAGAGCTGCTGTGGAGCCAGAGAACCATGTCCGCAGAGCTGCTGTGGAGCCAGTGAATGAGGTCAGAAGAGCTGCTGTAGAACTAGAAAACCAGGTCAGCAGAGCCGCTCTAGAGCCAGAGAACCAGGTCAGCAGGGCTGCTGTGGAGCCAGAGAACCAGGCCAGCAGAGCCACTATAGAGCCAGAGAACATGGTCAGCACGCTGCTGTAGAGACTGAGAACCAGGTCAGCAGATGTGTTGTACAACCAAAGAACCAGGTCAGCAGAGTTGCTGTACAGCCAGAGAACCAGGTCAGCAGAGCTGCTGTGGAGCCAGAGAACCAGGTCAGCAGAGTTGCTGTAAAGCCAGAGAACCAGGTCAGCAGAGCTGCTCTAGAGCCAGAGAACCAGGTCAGCAGAGCTGCTCTGGAGCCATAGAACCATGTCAGCAGAGCTGCTCTAGAGCCAGAGAACCAGGTCAGCAGAGCTGCTGTGGAGCCAGAGAACTAGGTCAGCAGATGTGTTGTAGAACCAAAGAACCAGGTCAGCAGAGTTGCTGTACAGCCAGAGAACCAGGTCAGCAGAGCCGCTCTAGAGCCTGAGAACCAGGTCAGCAGAGCTGCTGTAGAGACAAAGAACCAGGTCAGCAGAGCCGTTGTATAGCCTGAGACCCAGGTCAGCAGAGCCATTGTATAGCCTGAGACCCAGGTCAGCAGAGCTGCTGTAGAGCCAGTTAACCAGGTCAGCAGAGCCGCTCTAGAGACAGAGAACCAGGCCAGCAGAGCCACTCTAGAGCCAGAGAACAAGGTCAGCAAGCTGCTGTAGAGCCAAAGAACCAGGTCAGCAGAGTTGCTGTAGAGCCAGAGAACCAGGTCAGCAGAGCCGCTCTGGAGCCTGACAACCAGGTCAGCAGAGCCGCTCTAGAGCCAGAGAACCAGGCCAGCAGAGCCACTCTAGAGCCAGAGAACCAGGTCAGCAGAGCCTTTCTAGAGCCAGAGAACCAGGTCAGTAGAGCCACTGGAGAGCCAGAGAGCCAGGGCAGCAGAGCTGCTGTGGAGCCAAAGAACCAGGTCAGCAGAACTGCTGTAAAGACAGAGAATCAGGTCAGCAGAGCTGCTGTAGAGACAAAGAACCAGGTCAGCAGAGCCGTTCTATAGCCTGGGACCCAGTTCAGCAGAGTCGTTGTATAGCCTGAGACCCCGGTCAGCAGAGCTGCCGTAGAGCCAGTTAACCAGGTCAGCTGAGCCACTTTAGAGCCAGAAAACCAGTTCAGCAGAGCTGCTGTAAAGCCAGAGAGCCAGGTCAGCAGACCTGCTATAGAGCCAGAGAACCAGGTCAGCAGAGCCGCTGTAGAGCCAGAGAACCAGGTCAGTAGAGCCACTGGAGAGCCAGAGAGCCAGGGCAGCAGAGCTGCTCTAGAGCCATAGAACCAGGTCAGCAGACCTGCTCTAGAGCCAGAGAAGCAGGTCAGCAAAGCCACTCTAGAGCAAGAGAACAAGGTCAGCAGAGCTGCTGTAGAGCCTGAGAAGCAGGTCAGCAGAGCTGCTGCAGAGCCAGAGAACCAGGTCAGCAACCTGCTGTAGAGCCTGAGAACCAGGTCAGCAGAGACGTTCTAGAGCCCCAGAACCAGGTCATCAGAGCTGCTGTAGAGACAATGAACCAGGTCAGCGGAGCCGTTGTATAGCCTGAGACCTAGGTCAGCAGAGCCGCTGAATAGCCTTAGACCCTGGTCAGCAGTGCTGCCGTAGAGCCAGTTAACCAGGTCAGCTGAGCCGCTTTAGAGCCAGAAAACCAGTTCAGCAGAACCGCTCAAGAGCCAGAGAACCAGGTCAGCAGAGCTGCTCTGGAGCCAGAGAACCATCTCAGCAGAGCCGCTGTAGAGTCAGAGAACCAGTCCAGCAGAGCCACTCTAGAGCCAGAGAACAAGGTCAGCACGCTGCTGTAGAGCCTGAGAACCAGGTCAGCAGATGTGTTGTAGAACCAAAGAACCAGGTCAGCAGAGTTGCTGTACAGCCAGAGAACCAGGTCAGCAGAGCCGCTCTAGAGCCTGAGAACCAGGTCAGCAGAGCTGCTGTAGAGGCAGAGAACCAGGTCAGCAGAGTTGCTGTAGAGACAAAGAACCAGGTCAGCAGAGCCGTTGTATAGCCTGAGACCCAGGTCAGCAGAGCCGTTGTATAGCCGGAGACCCAGGTCAGCAGAGCTGCTGTAGAGCCAGTTAACCAGGTCAGCAGAGCCGCTCTAGAGACAGAGAACCAGGCCAGCAGAGCCACTCTAGAGCCAGAGAACAAGGTCAGCAAGCTGCTGTAGAGCCAAAGAACCAGGTCAGCAGAGCCTCTCTAGAGCCTGACAACCAGGTCAGCAGAGCCGCTCTAGAGCCAGAGAACCAGGCCAGCAGAGCCACTCTAGAGCCAGAGAACCAGGTCAGCAGAGCCTTTCTAGAGCCAGAGAACCAGGTCAGCAGAGCTGCTGTGGAGCCAGAGAACCAGGTCAGCAGAGCCGCTCTATAGCCAGAGAACCAGGTCAGGAGAGCTGCTCTGGCGCCAGAGAACCGGATCAGCAGAGGCACTCTAGACCCAGAGAACCAGGTCAGAAGAGCTGCTGTAGAGCTATAAAGCCAGGTCAGCAGAGCCGTTCTAGAGCCAGAGAACCAGGTCAGCAGAGCCGCTCTAGAGACAGAGAACCAGGTTAGCAGAGCTGCTGTGGAGCCAGAGAACCAGGTCAGCAGATGTGTTGTAGAACCAAAGAACCAGGTCAGCAGAGTGGCTGTACAGCCAGAGAACCAGGTCAGCAGAGCCGCTCTAGAGCCTAAGAACCAGGTCAGCAGAGCTGCTGTAGAGACAAAGAACCAGGCCAGCAGAGCCGTTGTATAGCCTGAGACCCAGGTCAGCAGAGCCGTTGTATAGCCTGAGACCCAGGTCAGCAGAGCTGCTGTAGAGCCAGTTAACCAGGTCAGCAGAGCCGCTCTAGAGACAGAGAACCAGGTCAGTAAGCTGCTGTAGACCCAACGAACCAGGTCAGCAGAGTTGCTGTAGAGCCAGAGAACCAGGTCAGCAGAGCCGCTCTGGAGCATGACAACCAGGTCAGCAGAGCCGCTCTAGAGCCAGAGAATCAGGTCAGCAGAGCCGCTCTAGAGCCAGAGAACCAGGTCAGGAGAGCTGCTCTGGCGCCAGAGAACCGGATCAGCAGAGGCACTCTAGACCCACAGAACCAGGTCAGAAGAGCTGCTGTAGAGCTATAAAGCCAGGTCAGTAGAGCCGTTCTAGAGCCAGAGAACCAGGTCAGCAGAGCTGCTGTGGAGCCAGGAACCAGGTCAGCAGAGCTGCTGTAAAGCCAGAGAACCAGGTCAGCAGAGCTGCTCTAGAGCCAGAGAACCAGGTCAGCAGAGCTGCTCTGGAGCCAGAGAACCATGTCAGCAGAGCTGCTGTGGAGCCAGAGAACCAGGTCTGAAGAGCTGCTGTAGAGCTAGAAAACCAGGTCAGCAGAGCCGCTCTAGAGCCAGAGAACCAGGTCAGCAGAGCCGCTGTAGAGCCAGAGAACCAGGCCAGCAGAGCCACTCTAGAGCCAGAGAACAAGGTCACCACGCTGCTGTGGAGCCAGAGAACCAGGTCAGAAGAGCTGCTGTAGAGCTAGAAAACCAGGTCAGCAGAGCCGCTCTAGAGCCAGAGAACCAGGTCAGCAGAGCCGCTGTAGAGCCAGAGAACCAGGTCAGCAGAGCCGCTCTAGAGCCTGAGAACCAAGGCAGCAGATTTGTTTTAGAACCAAAGAACCAGGTCAGCAGAGTTGCTGTACAGCCAGAGAACCAGGTCAGCAGAGCCGCTCTAGAGCCTGAGAACCAGGTCAGCAGAGCCGCTCTAGAGCCTGAGAACCAGGTCAGCAGAGCTGCTGTAGAGGCAGAGAACCAGGTCAGCAGAGCCGCTCTAGAGCCTGAGAACCAGGTCAGCAGATTTGTTTTAGAACCAAAGAACCAGGTCAGCAGAGTTGCTGTACAGCCAGAGAACCAGGTCAGCAGAGCCGTTCTAGAGCCTGAGAACCAAGTCAGCAGAGCTGCTGTAGAGGCAGAGAACCAGGTCAACAGAGTTGCTGTAGAGCCAGAGAACCAAGTCAGCAGAGCTGCTGTAGAGACAAAGAACCAGGTCAGCAGAGCCGTTGTATAGCCTGAGACCCAGGTGAGCAGAGCCGCTCAAGAGCCTGAGACCCAGGTCAGCAGAGCTGCTGTAGAGCCAGTTAACCAGGTCAGCAGAGGCGCTCTAGAGACAGAGAACCAGGCCAGGAGAGCCACTCTAGAACCAGGGAACAAGGTCAGCAAGCTGCTGTAGAGCCAAAGAACCAGGTGAGCAGAGTTGCTGTCGAGCCAGAGAACCAGGTCCGCAGAACTGCTGTGGAGACAGAAAACCAGTTCAGCAGAGCCGCTCTAGAGCCAGAGAACCAGGCCAGCAGAGCCGCTCTAGAGCCAGAGAACCAGGTCAGCAGAGCCGTTCTAGAGCCAGAGAACCAGGTCAGCAGAGCTGCTGTGGAGCCAGAGAACCAGGTCAGCAGAGTTGCTCTACAGCCAGAGAACCAGGACAGCAGAGCTGCACTGGAGCCAGAGAACCATGTCAGCAGAGCTGCTGTGCAGCCAGAGAACCAGGTCAGAAGAGCTGCTGTAGAGCTAGAAAACCAGGCCAGCAGAGCCGCTCTAGAGCCAGAGAACCAGGTCAGCAGAGCTGCTGTGGAGCCAGAGAACCAGGCCAGCAGAGCCACTATAGAGCCAGAGAACAAGGTCAGCACGCTGCTGTAGAACCTGAGAACCAGGTCAGCAGATGTGTTGTAGAACCAAAGAACCAGGTCAGCAGAGTTGCTGTACAGCCAGAGAACCAGGTCAGCAGAGCTGCTGTGGAGCCAGAGAACCGGATCAGCAGAGGCACTCTAGACCCAGAGAACCAGGTCAGAAGAGCTGCTGTAGAGCTATAAAGCCAGGTCAGCAGAGCCGTTCTAGAGCCAGAGAACCAGGTCAGCAGAGCTGCTGTGGAGCCAGGAACCAGGTCAGCAGAGCTGCTGTAAAGCCAGAGAACCAGGTCAGCAGAGCTGCTCTAGAGCCAGAGAACCAGGTCAGCAGAGCTGCTGTGGAGCCAGAGAACCATGTCCGCAGAGCTGCTGTGGAGCCAGTGAACCAGGTCAGAAGAGCTGCTGTAGAACTAGAAAACCAGGTCAGCAGAGCCGCTCTAGAGCCAGAGAACCAGGTCAGCAGGGCTGCTGTGGAGCCAGAGAACCAGGCCAGCAGAGCCACTATAGAGCCAGAGAACAAGGTCAGCACGCTGCTGTAGAGACTGAGAACCAGGTCAGCAGATGTGTTGTAGAACCAAAGAACCAGGTCAGCAGAGTTGCTGTACAGCCAGAGAACCAGGTCAGCAGAGCTGCTGTGGAGCCAGAGAACCAGGTCAGCAGAGCTGCTGTAGAGACAAAGAACCAGGCCAGCAGAGCCGTTGTATAGCCTGAGACCCAGGTCAGCAGAGCCGTTGTATAGCCTGAGACCCAGGTCAGCAGAGCTGCTGTAGAGCCAGTTAACCAGGTCAGCAGAGCCGCTCTAGAGACAGAGAACCAGGCCAGCAGAGCCCCTCTAGAGCCAGAGAACAAGGTCAGCAAGCTGCTGTAGACCCAACGAACCAGGTCAGCAGAGTTGCTGTAGAGCCAGAGAACCAGGTCAGCAGAGCCGCTCTGGAGCCTGACAACCAGGTCAGCAGAGCCGCTCTAGAGCCAGAGAATCAGGTCAGCAGAGCCGCTCTAGAGCCAGAGAACCAGGTCAGGAGAGCTGCTCTGGCGCCAGAGAACCGGATCAGCAGAGGCACTCTAGACCCACAGAACCAGGTCAGAAGAGCTGCTGTAGAGCTATAAAGCCAGGTCAGTAGAGCCGTTCTAGAGCCAGAGAACCAGGTCAGCAGAGCTGCTGTGGAGCCAGGAACCAGGTCAGCAGAGCTGCTGTAAAGCCAGAGAACCAGGTCAGCAGAGCTGCTCTAGAGCCAGAGAACCAGGTCAGCAGAGCTGCTCTGGAGCCAGAGAACCATGTCACCACGCTGCTGTGGAGCCAGAGAACCAGGTCAGAAGAGCTGCTGTAGAGCTAGAAAACCAGGTCAGCAGAGCCGCTCTAGAGCCAGAGAACCAGGTCAGCAGAGCCGCTGTAGAGCCAGAGAACCAGGTCAGCAGAGCCGCTCTAGAGCCTGAGAACCAAGGCAGCAGATTTGTTTTAGAACCAAAGAACCAGGTCAGCAGAGTTGCTGTACAGCCAGAGAACCAGGTCAGCAGAGCCGCTCTAGAGCCTGAGAACCAGGTCAGCAGAGCTGCTGTAGAGGCAGAGAACCAGGTCAGCAGAGCCGCTCTAGAGCCTGAGAACCAGGTCAGCAGATTTGTTTTAGAACCAAAGAACCAGGTCAGCAGAGTTGCTGTACAGCCAGAGAACCAGGTCAGCAGAGCCGTTCTAGAGCCTGAGAACCAAGTCAGCAGAGCTGCTGTAGAGGCAGAGAACCAGGTCAACAGAGTTGCTGTAGAGCCAGAGAACCAAGTCAGCAGAGCCGCTTAGAGACAAAGAACCAGGTCAGTAGAGCCGTTGTATAGCCTGAGACCCAGGTCAGCAGAGCCGTTGTATAGCCTGAGACCCAGGTCAGCAGAGCCGCTCAAGAGCCTGAGACCCAGGTCAGCAGAGCTGCTGTAGAGCCAGTTAACCAGGTCAGCAGAGGCGCTCTAGAGACAGAGAACCAGGCCAGGAGAGCCACTCTAGAACCAGGGAACAAGGTCAGCAAGCTGCTGTAGAGCCAAAGAACCAGGTGAGCAGAGTTGCTGTCGAGCCAGAGAACCAGGTCCGCAGAACTGCTGTGGAGACAGAAAACCAGTTCAGCAGAGCCACTCTAGAGCCAGAGAACCAGGCCAGCAGAGCCGCTCTAGAGCCAGAGAACCAGGTCAGCAGAGCCGTTCTAGAGCCAGAGAACCAGGTCAGCAGAGTTGCTCTACAGCCAGAAAACCAGGCCAGCAGAGCCGCTCTAGAGCCAGAGAACCAGGTCAGCAGAGCTGCTGTGGAGCCAGAGAACCAGGCCAGCAGAGCCACTATAGAGCCAGAGAACAAGGTCAGCATGCTGCTGTAGAACCTGAGAACCAGGTCAGCAGATGTGTTGTAGAACCAAAGAACCAGGTCAGCAGAGTTGCTGTACAGCCAGAGAACCAGGTCAGCAGAGCTGCTGTGGAGCCAGAGAACCAGGTCAGCAGAGTTGCTGTAAAGCCAGAGAACCAGGTCAGCAGAGCTGCTCTAGAGCCAGAGAACCAGGTCAGCAGAGCTGCTCTGGAGCCAGAGAACCAGGTCAGCAGAGCTGCTGTGGAGCCAGAGAACCAGGTCAGCAGAGCTGCTCTGGAGCTAGAAAACCAGGTCAGCAGAGCCGCTCTAGAGACAGAGAACCAGGTGAGCAGAGCTGCTGTTGAGCCAGAGAACCAGGTCAGCAGATGTGTTGTAGAACCAAAGAACCAGGTCAGCAGAGTTGCTGTACAGCCAGAGAACCAGGTCAGCAGAGCCGCTCTAGAGCCTAAGAACCAGGTCAGCAGAGCTGCTGTAGAGACAAAGAACCAGGCCAGCAGAGCCGTTGTATAGCCTGAGACCCAGGTCAGCAGAGCCGTTGTATAGCCTGAGACCCAGGTCAGCAGAGCTGCTGTAGAGCCAGTTAACCAGGTCAGCAGAGCCGCTCTAGAGACAGAGAACCAGGCCAGCAGAGCCCCTCTAGAGCCAGAGAACAAGGTCAGCAAGCTGCTGTAGACCCAACGAACCAGGTCAGCAGAGTTGCTGTAGAGCCAGAGAACCAGGTCAGCAGAGCTGCTCTGGAGCCTGACAACCAGGTCAGCAGAGCCGCTCTAGAGCCAGAGAATCAGGTCAGCAGAGCCGCTCTAGAGCCAGAGAACCATGTCAGGAGAGCTGCTCTGGCGCCAGAGAACCGGATCAGCAGAGGCACACTAGACCCACAGAACCAGGTCAGAAGAGCTGCTGTAGAGCTATAAAGCCAGGTCAGCAGAGCCGTTCTAGAGCCAGAGAACCAGGTCAGCAGAGCTGCTGTGGAGCCAGGAACCAGGTCAGCAGAGCTGCTGTAAAGCCAGAGAACCAGGTCAGCAGAGCTGCTCTAGAGCCAGAGAACCAGGTCAGCAGAGCTGCTCTGGAGCCAGAGAACCATGTCAGCAGAGCTGCTGTGGAGTCAGAGAACCAGGTCTGAAGAGCTGCTGTAGAGCTAGAAAACCAGGTCAGCAGAGCCGCTCTAGAGCCAGAGAACCAGGTCAGCAGAGCCGCTGTAGAGCCAGAGAACCAGGCCAGCAGAGCTACTCTAGAGCCAGAGAACAAGGTCAGCACGCTGCTGTGGAGCCAGAGAACCAGGTCAGAAGAGCTGCTGTAGAGCTAGAAAACCAGGTCAGCAGAGCCGCTCTAGAGCCAGAGAACCAGGTCAGCAGAGCCGCTGTAGAGCCAGAGAACCAGGTCAGAAGAGCCGCTCTAGAGCCTGAGAACCAAGGCAGCAGATTTGTTTTAGAACCAAAGAACCAGGTCAGCAGAGTTGCTGTACAGCCAGAGAACCAGATCAGCAGAGCCGCTCTAGAGCCTGAGAACCAGGTCAGCAGAGCTGCTGTAGAGCCAGAGAACCAGGTCAGCAGAGCCGCTCTAGAGCCAGAGAACCAGGTCAGCAGAGCTGCTGTGGAGCCAGAGAACCAGGTCAGCAGAGTTGCTGTAAAGCCAGAGAACCAGGTCAGCAGAGCTGCTCTACAGCCAGAGAACCAGGACAGCAGAGCTGCTCTGGAGCCAGAGAACCATGTCAGCAGAGCTGCTGTGCAGCCAGAGAACCAGGTCAGAAGAGCTGCTGTAGAGCTAGAAAACCAGGTCAGCAGAGCCACTCTAGAGCCAGAGAACCAGGTCAGCAGAGCTGCTGTGGAGCCAGAGAACCAGGCCAGCAGAGCCACTATAGAGCCAGAGAACAAGGTCAGCACGCTGCTGTAGAACCTGAGAACCAGGTCAGCAGATGTGTTGTAGAACCAAAGAACCAGGTCAGCAGAGTTGCTGTACAGCCAGAGAACCAGGTCAGCAGAGCTGCTGTGGAGCCAGAGAACCAGGTCAGCAGAGTTGCTGTAAAGCCAGAGAACCAGGTCAGCAGAGCTGCTCTAGAGCCAGAGAACCAGGTCAGCAGAGCTGCTCTGGAGCCAGAGAACCAGGTCAGCAGAGCTGCTGTGGAGCCAGAGAACCAGGTCAGCAGAGCTGCTCTGGAGCTAGAAAACCAGGTCAGCAGAGCCGCTCTAGAGACAGAGAACCAGGTGAGCAGAGCTGCTGTGGAGCCAGAGAACCAGGTCAGCAGATGTGTTGTAGAACCAAAGAACCAGGTCAGCAGAGTTGCTGTACAGCCAGAGAACCAGGTCAGCGGAGCCGCTCTAGAGCCTAAGAACCAGGTCAGCAGAGCTGCTGTAGAGACAAAGAACCAGGCCAGCAGAGCCGTTGTATAGCCTGAGACCCAGGTCAGCAGAGCCGTTGTATAGCCTGAGACCCAGGTCAGCAGAGCTGCTGTAGAGCCAGTTAACCAGGTCAGCAGAGCCGCTCTAGAGACAGAGAACCAGGCCAGCAGAGCCCCTCTAGAGCCAGAGAACAAGGTCAGCAAGCTGCTGTAGAGCCAACGAACCAGGTCAGCAGAGTTGCTGTAGAGCCAGAGAACCAGGTCAGCAGAGCCGCTCTGGAGCCTGACAACCAGGTCAGCAGAGCCGCTCTAGAGCCAGAGAACCAGGTCAGCAGAGCCGCTCTAGAGCCAGAGAACCAGGTCAGGAGAGCTGCTCTGGCGCCAGAGAACCGGATCAGCAGAGGCACTCTAGACCCAGAGAACCAGGTCAGAAGAGCTGCTGTAGAGCTATAAAGCCAGGTCAGCAGAGCCGTTCTAGAGCCAGAGAACCAGGTCAGCAGAGCTGCTGTGGAGCCAGGAACCAGGTCAGCAGAGCTGCTGTGGAGCCAGGAACCAGGTCAGCAGAGCTGCTGTAAAGCCAGAGAACCAGGTCAGCAGAGCTGCTCTAGAGCCGGAGAACCAGGTCAGCAGAGCTGCTCTGGAGCCAGAGAACCATGTCAGCAGAGCTGCTGTGGAGCCAGAGAACCAGGTCTGAAGAGCTGCTGTAGAGCTAGAAAACCAGGTCAGCAGAGCCGCTCTAGAGCCAGAGAACCAGGTCAGCAGAGCCGCTGTAGAGCCAGAGAACCAGGCCAGCAGAGCCACTCTAGAGTCAGAGAACAAGGTCAGCACACTGCTGTGGAGCCAGAGAACCAGGTCAGAAGAGCTGCTGTAGAGCTAGAAAACCAGGTCAGCAGAGCCGCTCTAGAGCCAGAGAACCAGGTCAGCAGAGCCGCTGTAGAGCCAGAGAACCAGGTCAGCAGAGCCGCTCTAGAGCCTGAGAACCAAGGCAGCAGATTTGTTTTAGAACCAAAGAACCAGGTCAGCAGAGTTGCTGTACAGCCAGAGAACCAGGTCAGCAGAGCCGCTCTAGAGCCTGAGAACCAGGTCAGCAGAGCTGCTGTAGAGGCAGAGAACCAGGTCAGCAGAGCCGCTATAGAGCCTGAGAACCAGGTCAGCAGATTTGTTTTAGAACCAAAGAACCAGGTCAGCAGAGTTGCTGTACAGCCAGAGAACCAGGTCAGCAGAGCCGTTCTAGAGCCTGAGAACCAAGTCAGCAGAGCTGCTGAAGAGGCAGAGAACCAGGTCAACAGAGTTGCTGTAGAGCCAGAGAACCAAGTCAGCAGAGCCGCTTAGAGACAAAGAACCAGGTCAGTAGAGCCGTTGTATAGCCTGAGACCCAGGTCAGCAGAGCCGTTGTATAGCCTGAGACCCAGGTCAGCAGAGCCGTTGTATAGCCTGAGACCCAGGTCAGCAGAGCCGCTCAAGAGCCTGAGACCCAGGTCAGCAGAGCTGCTGTAGAGCCAGTTAACCAGGTCAGCAGAGGCGCTCTAGAGACAGAGAACCAGGCCAGGAGAGCCACTCTAGAACCAGGGAACAAGGTCAGCAAGCTGCTGTAGAGCCAAAGAACCAGGTGAGCAGAGTTGCTGTCGAGCCAGAGAACCAGGTCCGCAGAACTGCTGTGGAGACAGAAAACCAGTTCAGCAGAGCCGCTCTAGAGCCAGAGAACCAGGCCAGCAGAGCTGCTCTAGAGCCAGAGAACCAGGTCAGCAGAGCCGTTCTAGAGCCAGAGAACCAGGTCACCAGAGCTGCTGTGGAGCCAGAGAACCAGGTCAGCAGAGTTGCTATAAAGCCAGAGAACCAGGTCAGCAGAGCTGCTCTACAGCCACAGAACCAGGACAGCAGAGCTGCTCTGGAGCCAGAGAACCATGTCAGCAGAGCTGCTGTGCAGCCAGAGAACCAGGTCAGAAGAGCTGCTGTAGAGCTAGAAAACCAGGTCAGCAGAGCCGCTCTAGAGCCAGAGAACCAGGTCAGCAGAGCCACTATAGAGCCAGAGAACAAGGTCAGCACGCTGCTGTAGAACCTGAGAACCAGGTCAGCAGATGTGTTGTAGAACCAAAGAACCAGGTCAGCAGAGTTGCTGTACAGCCAGAGAACCAGGTCAGCAGAGCTGCTGTGGAGCCAGAGAACCAGGTCAGCAGAGTTGCTGTAAAGCCAGAGAACCAGGTCAGCAGAGCTGCTCTAGAGCCAGAGAACCAGGTCAGCAGAGCTGCTCTGGAGCCAGAGAACCAGGTCAGCAGAGCCGCTGTAGAGCCAGAGAACCAGGTCAGCAACCTGCTGTAGAGCCTGAGAACCAGGTCAGCAGAGACGTTCTACAGCCCCAGAAGCAGGTCAGCAGAGCTGCTGTAGAGACAAAGAACCAGGTCAGCAGAGCCGTTGTATAGCCTGAGACCCAGGTCAGCAGAGACGTTGTATAGCCTGAGACCCCGGTCAGCAGAGCTGCCGTAGAGCCAGGTAACCAGGTCAGCTGAGCCGCTTTAAAGCCAGAAAACCAGTTCAGCAGAGCCGCTCTAGAGCCAGAGAACCAGGCCAGCAGAGCCGCTCTAGAGCCAGAGAACCAGGTCAGCAGAGCCGTTCTAGAGCCAGAGAACCAGGTCAGCAGAGCTGCTGTGGAGGCAGAGAACCATGTCCGCAGAGCTGCTGTGGAGCCAGTGAATGAGGTCAGAAGAGCTGCTGTAGAACTAGAAAACCAGGTCAGCAGAGCCGCTCTAGAGCCAGAGAACCAGGTCAGCAGGGCTGCTGTGGAGCCAGAGAACCAGGCCAGCAGAGCCACTATAGAGCCAGAGAACATGGTCAGCACGCTGCTGTAGAGACTGAGAACCAGGTCAGCAGATGTGTTGTACAACCAAAGAACCAGGTCAGCAGAGTTGCTGTACAGCCAGAGAACCAGGTCAGCAGAGCTGCTGTGGAGCCAGAGAACCAGGTCAGCAGAGTTGCTGTAAAGCCAGAGAACCAGGTCAGCAGAGCTGCTCTAGAGCCAGAGAACCAGGTCAGCAGAGCTGCTCTGGAGCCAGAGAACCATGTCAGCAGAGCTGCTCTAGAGCCAGAGAACCAGGTCAGCAGAGCTGCTGTGGAGCCAGAGAACCAGGTCAGCAGAGCCGCTCTAGAGCCTGAGAACCAGGTCAGCAGAGCTGCTGTAGAGACAAAGAACCAGGTCAGCAGAGCCGTTGTATAGCCTGAGACCCAGGTCAGCAGAGCCATTGTATAGCCTGAGACCCAGGTCAGCAGAGCTGCTGTAGAGCCAGTTAACCAGGTCAGCAGAGCCGCTCTAGAGACAGAGAACCAGGCCAGCAGAGCCACTCTAGAGCCAGAGAACAAGGTCAGCAAGCTGCTGTAGAGCCAAAGAACCAGGTCAGCAGAGTTGCTGTAGAGCCAGAGAACCAGGTCAGCAGAGCCGCTCTGGAGCCTGACAACCAGGTCAGCAGAGCCGCTCTAGAGCCAGAGAACCAGGCCAGCAGAGCCACTCTAGAGCCAGAGAACCAGGTCAGCAGAGCCTTTCTAGAGCCAGAGAACCAGGTCAGCAGAGCTGCTGTGGAGCCAAAGAACCAGGTCAGCAGAACTGCTGTAAAGACAGAGAATCAGGTCAGCAGAGCTGCTGTAGAGACAAAGAACCAGGTCAGCAGAGCCGTTCTATAGCCTGGGACCCAGTTCAGCAGAGTCGTTGTATAGCCTGAGACCCCGGTCAGCAGAGCTGCCGTAGAGCCAGTTAACCAGGTCAGCAGAGCCACTTTAGAGCCAGAAAACCAGTTCAGCAGAGCCGCTCTAGAGCCAGAGAACCAGGCCAGCAGAGCAGCTCTAGAGCCCCAGAACCAGGTCATCAGAGCTGCTGTAGAGACAAAGAACCAGGTCAGCGGAGCCGTTGTATAGCCTGAGACCTAGGTCAGCAGAGCCGCTGAATAGCCTTAGACCCTGGTCAGCAGTGCTGCCGTAGAGCCAGTTAACCAGGTCAGCTGAGCCGCTTTAGAGCCAGAAAACCAGTTCAGCAGAACCGCTCAAGAGCCAGAGAACCAGGTCAGCAGAGCTGCTCTGGAGCCAGAGAACCATCTCAGCAGAGCCGCTGTAGAGTCAGAGAACCAGTCCAGCAGAGCCACTCTAGAGCCAGAGAACAAGGTCAGCACGCTGCTGTAGAGCCTGAGAACCAGGTCAGCAGATGTGTTGTAGAACCAAAGAACCAGGTCAGCAGAGTTGCTGTACAGCCAGAGAACCAGGTCAGCAGAGCCGCTCTAGAGCCTGAGAACCAGGTCAGCAGAGCTGCTGTAGAGGCAGAGAACCAGGTCAGCAGAGTTGCTGTAGAGACAAAGAACCAGGTCAGCAGAGCCGTTGTATAGCCTGAGACCCAGGTCAGCAGAGCCGTTGTATAGCCGGAGACCCAGGTCAGCAGAGCTGCTGTAGAGCCAGTTAACCAGGTCAGCAGAGCCGCTCTAGAGACAGAGAACCAGGCCAGCAGAGCCACTCTAGAGCCAGAGAACAAGGTCAGCAAGCTGCTGTAGAGCCAAAGAACCAGGTCAGCAGAGTTGCTGTAGAGCCAGAGAACCAGGTCAGCAGAGCCTCTCTAGAGCCTGACAACCAGGTCAGCAGAGCCGCTCTAGAGCCAGAGAACCAGGCCAGCAGAGCCACTCTAGAGCCAGAGAACCAGGTCAGCAGAGCCTTTCTAGAGCCAGAGAACCAGGTCAGCAGAGCTGCTGTGGAGCCAGAGAACCAGGTCAGCAGAGCCGCTCTATAGCCAGAGAACCAGGTCAGGAGAGCTGCTCTGGCGCCAGAGAACCGGATCAGCAGAGGCACTCTAGACCCAGAGAACCAGGTCAGAAGGGCTGCTGTAGAGCTATAAAGCCAGGTCAGCAGAGCCGTTCTAGAGCCAGAGAACCAGGTCAGCAGAGCCGCTCTAGAGACAGAGAACCAGGTTAGCAGAGCTGCTGTGGAGCCAGAGAACTAGGTCAGCAGATGTGTTGTAGAACCAAAGAACCAGGTCAGCAGAGTGGCTGTACAGCCAGAGAACCAGGTCAGCAGAGCCGCTCTAGAGCCTAAGAACCAGGTCAGCAGAGCTGCTGTAGAGACAAAGAACCAGGCCGGCAGAGCCGTTGTATAGCCTGAGACCCAGGTCAGCAGAGCCGTTGTATAGCCTGAGACCCAGGTCAGCAGAGCTGCTGTAGAGCCAGTTAACCAGGTCAGCAGAGCCGCTCTAGAGACAGAGAACCAGGTCAGTAAGCTGCTGTAGACCCAACGAACCAGGTCAGCAGAGTTGCTGTAGAGCCAGAGAACCAGGTCAGCAGAGCCGCTCTGGAGCATGACAACCAGGTCAGCAGAGCCGCTCTAGAGCCAGAGAATCAGGTCAGCAGAGCCGCTCTAGAGCCAGAGAACCAGGTCAGGAGAGCTACTCTGGCGCCAGAGAACCGGATCAGCAGAGGCACTCTAGACCCACACAACCAGGTCAGAAGAGCTGCTGTAGAGCTATAAAGCCAGGTCAGTAGAGCCGTTCTAGAGCCAGAGAACCAGGTCAGCAGAGCTGCTGTGGAGCCAGGAACCAGGTCAGCAGAGCTGCTGTAAAGCCAGAGAACCAGGTCAGCAGAGCTGCTCTAGAGCCAGAGAACCAGGTCAGCAGAGCTGCTCTGGAGCCAGAGAACCATGTCAGCAGAGCTGCTGTGGAGCCAGAGAACCAGGTCTGAAGAGCTGCTGTAGAGCTAGAAAACCAGGTCAGCAGAGCCGCTCTAGAGCCAGAGAACCAGGTCAGCAGAGCCGCTGTAGAGCCAGAGAACCAGGCCAGCAGAGCCACTCTAGAGCCAGAGAACAAGGTCACCACGCTGCTGTGGAGCCAGAGAACCAGGTCAGAAGAGCTGCTGTAGAGCTAGAAAACCAGGTCAGCAGAGCCGCTCTAGAGCCAGAGAACCAGGTCAGCAGAGCCGCTGTAGAGCCAGAGAACCAGGTCAGCAGAGCCGCTCTAGAGCCTGAGAACCAAGGCAGCAGATTTGTTTTAGAACCAAAGAACCAGGTCAGCAGAGTTGCTGTACAGCCAGAGAACCAGGTCAGCAGAGCCGCTCTAGAGCCTGAGAACCAGGTCAGCAGAGCTGCTGTAGAGGCAGAGAACCAGGTCAGCAGAGCCGCTCTAGAGCCTGAGAACCAGGTCAGCAGATTTGTTTTAGAACCAAAGAACCAGGTCAGCAGAGTTGCTGTACAGCCAGAGAACCAGGTCAGCAGAGCCGTTCTAGAGCCTGAGAACCAAGTCAGCAGAGCTGCTGTAGAGGCAGAGAACCAGGTCAACAGAGTTGCTGTAGAGCCAGAGAACCAAGTCAGCAGAGCCGCTTAGAGACAAAGAACCAGGTCAGTAGAGCCGTTGTATAGCCTGAGACCCAGGTCAGCAGAGCCGTTGTATAGCCTGAGACCCAGGTGAGCAGAGCCGCTCAAGAGCCTGAGACCCAGGTCAGCAGAGCTGCTGTAGAGCCAGTTAACCAGGTCAGCAGAGGCGCTCTAGAGACAGAGAACCAGGCCAGGAGAGCCACTCTAGAACCACGGAACAAGGTCAGCAAGCTGCTGTAGAGCCAAAGAACCAGGTGAGCAGAGTTGCTGTCGAGCCAGAGAACCAGGTCCGCAGAACTGCTGTGGAGACAGAAAACCAGTTCAGCAGAGCCGCTCTAGAGCCAGAGAACCAGGCCAGCAGAGCCGCTCTAGAGCCAGAGAACCAGGTCAGCAGAGCCGTTCTAGAGCCAGAGAACCAGGTCAGCAAAGCTGCTGTGGAGCCAGAGAACCAGGTCAGCAGAGTTGCTCTACAGCCAGAGAACCAGGACAGCAGAGCTGCACTGGAGCCAGAGAACCATGTCAGCAGAGCTGCTGTGCAGCCAGAGAACCAGGTCAGAAGAGCTGCTGTAGAGCTAGAAAACCAGGCCAGCAGAGCCGCTCTAGAGCCAGAGAACCAGGTCAGCAGAGCTGCTGTGGAGCCAGAGAACCAGGCCAGCAGAGCCACTATAGAGCCAGAGAACAAGGTCAGCACGCTGCTGTAGAACCTGAGAACCAGGTCAGCAGATGTGTTGTAGAACCAAAGAACCAGGTCAGCAGAGTTGCTGTACAGCCAGAGAACCAGGTCAGCAGAGCTGCTGTGGAGCCAGAGAACCGGATCAGCAGAGGCACTCTAGACCCAGAGAACCAGGTCAGAAGAGCTGCTGTAGAGCTATAAAGCCAGGTCAGCAGAGCCGTTCTAGAGCCAGAGAACCAGGTCAGCAGAGCTGCTGTGGAGCCAGGAACCAGGTCAGCAGAGCTGCTGTAAAGCCAGAGAACCAGGTCAGCAGAGCTGCTCTAGAGCCAGAGAACCAGGTCAGCAGAGCTGCTGTGGAGCCAGAGAACCATGTCCGCAGAGCTGCTGTGGAGCCAGTGAACCAGGTCAGAAGAGCTGCTGTAGAACTAGAAAACCAGGTCAGCAGAGCCGCTCTAGAGCCAGAGAACCAGGTCAGCAGGGCTGCTGTGGAGCCAGAGAACCAGGCCAGCAGAGCCACTATAGAGCCAGAGAACAAGGTCAGCACGCTGCTGTAGAGACTGAGAACCAGGTCAGCAGATGTGTTGTAGAACCAAAGAACCAGGTCAGCAGAGTTGCTGTACAGCCAGAGAACCAGGTCAGCAGAGCTGCTGTGGAGCCAGAGAACCAGGTCAGCAGAGCTGCTGTAGAGACAAAGAACCAGGCCAGCAGAGCCGTTGTATAGCCTGAGACCCAGGTCAGCAGAGCCGTTGTATAGCCTGAGACCCAGGTCAGCAGAGCTGCTGTAGAGCCAGTTAACCAGGTCAGCAGAGCCGCTCTAGAGACAGAGAACCAGGCCAGCAGAGCCCCTCTAGAGCCAGAGAACAAGGTCAGCAAGCTGCTGTAGACCCAACGAACCAGGTCAGCAGAGTTGCTGTAGAGCCAAAGAACCAGGTCAGCAGAGCCGCTCTAGAGCCAGAGAATCAGGTCAGCAGAGCCGCTCTAGAGCCAGAGAACCAGGTCAGGAGAGCTGCTCTGGCGCCAGAGAACCGGATCAGCAGAGGCACTCTAGACCCACAGAACCAGGTCAGAAGAGCTGCTGTAGAGCTATAAAGCCAGGTCAGTAGAGCCGTTCTAGAGCCAGAGAACCAGGTCAGCAGAGCTGCTGTGGAGCCAGGAACCAGGTCAGCAGAGCTGCTGTAAAGCCAGAGAACCAGGTCAGCAGAGCTGCTCTAGAGCCAGAGAACCAGGTCAGCAGAGCTGCTCTGGAGCCAGAGAACCATGTCACCACGCTGCTGTGGAGCCAGAGAACCAGGTCAGAAGAGCTGCTGTAGAGCTAGAAAACCAGGTCAGCAGAGCCGCTCTAGAGCCAGAGAACCAGGTCAGCAGAGCCGCTGTAGAGCCAGAGAACCAGGTCAGCAGAGCCGCTCTAGAGCCTGAGAACCAAGGCAGCAGATTTGTTTTAGAACCAAAGAACCAGGTCAGCAGAGTTGCTGTACAGCCAGAGAACCAGGTCAGCAGAGCCGCTCTAGAGCCTGAGAACCAGGTCAGCAGAGCTGCTGTAGAGGCAGAGAACCAGGTCAGCAGAGCCGCTCTAGAGCCTGAGAACCAGGTCAGCAGATTTGTTTTAGAACCAAAGAACCAGGTCAGCAGAGTTGCTGTACAGCCAGAGAACCAGGTCAGCAGAGCCGTTCTAGAGCCTGAGAACCAAGTCAGCAGAGCTGCTGTAGAGGCAGAGAACCAGGTCAACAGAGTTGCTGTAGAGCCAGAGAACCAAGTCAGCAGAGCCGCTTAGAGACAAAGAACCAGGTCAGTAGAGCCGTTGTATAGCCTGAGACCCAGGTCAGCAGAGCCGTTGTATAGCCTGAGACCCAGGTCAGCAGAGCCGCTCAAGAGCCTGAGACCCAGGTCAGCAGAGCTGCTGTAGAGCCAGTTTACCAGGTCAGCAGAGGCGCTCTAGAGACAGAGAACCAGGCCAGGAGAGCCACTCTAGAACCAGGGAACAAGGTCAGCAAGCTGCTGTAGAGCCAAAGAACCAGGTGAGCAGAGTTGCTGTCGAGCCAGAGAACCAGGTCCGCAGAACTGCTGTGGAGACAGAAAACCAGTTCAGCAGAGCCGCTCTAGAGCCAGAGAACCAGGCCAGCAGAGCCGCTCTAGAGCCAGAGAACCAGGTCAGCAGAGCCGTTCTAGAGCCAGAGAACCAGGTCAGCAGAGCTGCTGTGGAGCCAGAGAACCAGGTCAGCAGAGTTGCTCTACAGCCAGAGAACCAGGACAGCAGAGCTGCACTGGAGCCAGAGAACCATGTCAGCAGAGCTGCTGTGCAGCCAGAGAACCAGGTCAGAAGAGCTGCTGTAGAGCTAGAAAACCAGGCCAGCAGAGCCGCTCTAGAGCCAGAGAACCAGGTCAGCAGAGCTGCTGTGGAGCCAGAGAACCAGGCCAGCAGAGCCACTATAGAGCCAGAGAACAAGGTCAGCACGCTGCTGTAGAACCTGAGAACCAGGTCAGCAGATGTGTTGTAGAACCAAAGAACCAGGTCAGCAGAGTTGCTGTACAGCCAGAGAACCAGGTCAGCAGAGCTGCTGTGGAGCCAGAGAACCAGGTCAGCAGAGTTGCTGTAAAGCCAGAGAACCAGGTCAGCAGAGCTGCTCTAGAGCCAGAGAACCAGGTCAGCAGAGCTGCTCTGGAGCCAGAGAACCAGGTCAGCAGAGCTGCTGTGGAGCCAGAGAACCAGGTCAGCAGAGCTGCTCTGGAGCTAGAAAACCAGGTCAGCAGAGCCGCTCTAGAGACAGAGAACCAGGTGAGCAGAGCTACTGTTGAGCCAGAGAACCAGGTCAGCAGATGTGTTGTAGAACCAAAGAACCAGGTCAGCAGAGTTGCTGTACAGCCAGAGAACCAGGTCAGCAGAGCCGCTCTAGAGCCTAATAACCAGGTCAGCAGAGCTGCTGTAGAGACAAAGAACCAGGCCAGCAGAGCCGTTGTATAGCCTGAGACCCAGGTCAGCAGAGCCGTTGTATAGCCTGAGACCCAGGTCAGCAGAGCTGCTGTAGAGCCAGTTAACCAGGTCAGCAGAGCCGCTCTAGAGACAGAGAACCAGGCCAGCAGAGCCCCTCTAGAGCCAGAGAACAAGGTCAGCAAGCTGCTGTAGACCCAACGAACCAGGTCAGCAGAGTTGCTGTAGAGCCAGAGAACCAGGTCAGCAGAGCCGCTCTGGAGCCTGACAACCAGGTCAGCAGAGCCGCTCTAGTGCCAGAGAATCAGGTCAGCAGAGCCGCTCTAGAGCCAGAGAACCATGTCAGGAGAGCTGCTCTGGCGCCAGAGAACCGGATCAGCAGAGGCACTCTAGACCCACAGAACCAGGTCAGAAGAGCTGCTGTAGAGCTATAAAGCCAGGTCAGCAGAGCCGTTCTAGAGCCAGAGAACCAGGTCAGCAGAGCTGCTGTGGAGCCAGGAACCAGGTCAGCAGAGCTGCTGTAAAGCCAGAGAACCAGGTCAGCAGAGCTGCTCTAGAGCCAGAGAACCAGGTCAGCAGAGCTGCTCTGGAGCCAGAGAACCATGTCAGCAGAGCTGCTGTGGAGCCAGAGAACCAGGTCTGAAGAGCTGCTGTAGAGCTAGAAAACCAGGTCAGCAGAGCCGCTCTAGAGCCAGAGAACCAGGTCAGCAGAGCCGCTGTAGAGCCAGAGAACCAGGCCAGCAGAGCTACTCTAGAGCCAGAGAACAAGGTCAGCACGCTGCTGTGGAGCCAGAGAACCAGGTCAGAAGAGCTGCTGTAGAGCTAGAAAACCAGGTCAGCAGAGCCGCTCTAGAGCCAGAGAACCAGGTCAGCAGAGCCGCTGTAGAGCCAGAGAACCAGGTCAGAAGAGCCGCTCTAGAGCGTGAGAACCAAGGCAGCAGATTTGTTTTAGAACCAAAGAACCAGGTCAGCAGAGTTGCTGTACAGCCAGAGAACCAGGTCAGCAGAGCCGCTCTAGAGCCTGAGAACCAGGTCAGCAGAGCTGCTGTAGAGGCAGAGAACCAGGTCAGCAGAGCCGCTCTAGAGCCTGAGAACCAGGTCAGCAGATTTGTTTTAGAACCAAAGAACCAGGACAGCAGAGTTGCTGTACAGCCAGAGAACCAGGTCAGCAGAGCCGTTCTAGAGCCTGAGAACCAAGTCAGGAGAGCTGCTGTAGAGGCAGAGAACCAGGTCAACAGAGTTGCTGTAGAGCCAGAGAACCAAGTCAGCAGAGCCGCTTAGAGACAAAGAACCAGGTCAGTAGAGCCGTTGTATAGCCTGAGACCCAGGTCAGCAGAGCCGTTGTATAGCCTGAGACCCAGGTCAGCAGAGCCGCTCAAGAGCCTGAGACCCAGGTCAGCAGAGCTGCTGTAGAGCCAGTTAACCAGGTCAGCAGAGGCGCTCTAGAGACAGAGAACCAGGCCAGGAGAGCCACTCTAGAACCAGGGAACAAGGTCAGCAAGTTGCTGTCGAGCCAGAGAACCAGGTCCGCAGAACTGCTGTGGAGACAGAAAACCAGTTCAGCAGAGCCGCTCTAGAGCCAGAGAACCAGGCCAGCAGAGCCGCTCTAGAGCCAGAGAACCAGGTCAGCAGAGCCGTTCTAGAGCCAGAGAACCAGGTCAGCAGAGCTGCTATGGAGCCAGAGAACCAGGTCAGCAGAGTTGCTGTAAAGCCAGAGAACCAGGTCAGCAGAGCTGCTCTACAGCCAGAGAACCATGTCAGCAGAGCTGCTGTGCAGCCAGAGAACCAGGTCAGAAGAGCTGCTGTAGAGCTAGAAAACCAGGTCATCAGAGCTGCTCTAGAGCCAGAGAACCAGGTCAGCAGAGCTGCTCTGGAGCCAGAGAACCAGGTCAGCAGAGCTGCTGTGGAGCCAGAGAACCAGGTCAGCAGAGCTGCTCTGGAGCTAGAAAACCAGGTCAGCAGAGCCGCTCTAGAGACAGAGAACCAGGTGAGCAGAGCTGCTGTGGAGCCAGAGAACCAGGTCAGCAGATGTGTTGTAGAACCAAAGAACCAGGTCAGCAGAGTTGCTGTAGAGACAAAGAACCAGGCCAGCAGAGCCGTTGTATAGCCTGAGACCCAGGTCAGCAGAGCCGTTGTATAGCCTGAGACACAGGTCAGCAGAGCTGCTGTAGAGCCAGTTAACCAGGTCAGCAGAGCCGCTCTAGAGACAGAGAACCAGGCCAGCAGAGCCCCTCTAGAGCCAGAGAACAAGGTCAGCAAGCTGCTGTAGAGCCAACGAACCAGGTCAGCAGAGTTGCTGTAGAGCCAGAGAACCAGGTCAGCAGAGCCGCTCTGGAGCCTGACAACCAGGTCAGCAGAGCCTTTCTAGAGCCAGAGAACCAGGTCAGCAGAACTGCTGTAAAGACAGAGAACCAGGTCAGCAGAGCTGCTGTAGAGACAAAGAACCAGGTCAGCAGAGCCGTTGTATAGCCTGAGACCCAGGTCAGCAGAGTCGTTGTATAGCCTGAGACCCCGGTCAGCAGAGCTGCCGTAGAGCCAGTTAACCAGGTCAGCTGAGCCACTTTAGAGCCAGAAAACCAGTTCAGCAGACCCGCTCTAGAGCCAGAGAACCAGGCCAGCAGAGCAGCTCTAGAGCCCCAGAACCAGGTCATCAGAGCTGCTGTAGAGACAAAGAACCAGGTCAGCGGAGCCGTTGTATAGCCTTAGACGCTGGTCAGCAGAGCTGCCGTAGAGCCAGTTAACCAGGTCAGCTGAGCCACTTTAGAGCCAGAAAACCAGTTCAGCAGAGCCGCTCTTGAGCCAGAGAACCAGGTCAGCAGAGCTGCTCTGGAGCCAGACAACCATGTCAGCAGAGCTGCTGTGGAGCCAGAGAACCAGGTCAGAAGAGCCGCTGTAGAGCCAGAGAACCAGGCCAGCAGAGCCACTCTAGAGCCAGAGAACAAGGTCAGCATGCTGCTGTAGAGCCTGAGAACCAGGTCAGCAGATGTGTTGTAGAACCAAAGAACCAGGTCATCAGAGTTGCTGTACAGCCAGAGAACCAGGTCAGCAGAGCCGCTCTAGAGCCTGAGAACCAGGTCAGCAGAGCTGCTGTAGAGGCAGAGAACCAGGTCAGCAGAGTTGCTGTAGAGACAAAGAACAAGGTCAGCAGAGTTGCTGTAGAGACAAAGAACCAGGTCAGTAGAGCCGTTGTATAGCCTGAGACCCAGGTCAGCAGAGCCGTTGTATAGCCGGAGACCCAGGTCAGCAGAGCCGTTGTATAGCCGGAGACCCAGGTCAGCAGAGCTGCTGTAGAGCCAGTTAACCAGGTCAGCAGAGCCGCTCTAGAGACAGAGAACCAGGCCAGCAGAGCCACTCTAGAGCCAGAGAACAAGGTCAGCAAGCTGCTGTAGAGCCAAAGAACCAGGTCAGCAGAGTTGCTGTAGAGCCAGAGAACCACGTCAGCAGAGCCGCTCTAGAGCCTGACAACCAGGTCAGCAGAGCCACTCTAGAGCCAGAGAACCAGGCCAGCAGAGCCACTCTAGAGCCAGAGAACCAGGTCAGCAGAGCCTTTCTAGAGCCAGAGAACCAGGTCAGCAGAGCTGCTGTGGAGCCAGAGAACCAGGTCAGCAGAACTGCTGTAAAGACAGAGAACCAGGTCAGCAGAGCCGCTCTAGAGCCAGAGAACCAGGTCAGGAGAGCTGCTCTGGCGCCAGAGAACCGGATCAGCAGAGGCACTCTAGACCCAGAGAACCAGGTCAGAAGAGCTGCTGTAGAGCTAGAAAACCAAGTCAGCAGAGCCGTTCTAGAGCCAGAGAACCAGGTCAGCAGAGCTGCTGTGGAGCCAGAGAACCAGGTCAGCAGAGCTGCTGTAAAGCCAGAGAACCAGGTCAGCTGAGCTGCTCTAGAGCCAGAGAACCAGGTCAACAGAGCTGCTCTGGAGCCAGAGAACCAGGTCAGCAGAGCTGCTGTGGAGCCAGAGAACCAGGTCAGAAGAGCTGCTGTAGAGCTAGAAAACCAGGTCAGCAGAGCCGCTCTAGAGCCAGAGAACCAGGTCAGCAGAGCCGCTGTAGAGCCAGAGAAACAGGCCAGCAGAGCCACTCTAGAGCCAGAGAACAAGGTCAGCACGCTGCTGTGGAGCCAGAGAACCAGGTCAGAAGAGCTGCTGTAGAGCTAGAAAACCAGGTCAGCAGAGCCGCTCTAGAGCCAGAGAACCAGGTCAGCAGAGCCGCTGTAGAGCCAGAGAACCAGGCCAGCAGAGCCACTCTAGAGCCAGAGAACAAGGTCAGCACGCTGCTGTGGAGCCAGAGAACCAGGTCAGAAGAGCTGCTGTAGAGCTAGAAAGCGAGGTCAGCAGAGCCGCTGTAGAGCCAGAGAACCAGGTCAGCAGAGCCGCTGTAGAGCCAGAGAACCAGGTCAGCAGAGCCGCTCTAGAGCCTGAGAACCAAGGCAGCAGATTTGTTTTAGAACCAAAGAACCAGGTCATGCTGCTTGCTGCGTGCGAAGTGGGTCGCACACCGCTCGTCATACTAGCAAATAGCCCCATAGGATTCTGGAGGATGTAGTGACAGCGGCGGGTACACCTATGCCACGAGTAAAAAGTTTAAAATGCCATCCCTGGACACGTGTTTCGAGGTAATTGCCTCTCGTCAGCAGGGAGCAGGTACGTATGCGGGGTGCTGTAGACTGCCAAAAATTATCAGGTCTAGTACCTCTCACGGCGCACGGGTGCGGGATCCGGGCTCGTCAACCCATAGCTCAGGGAGCTTTAAATACAAAATGCGAAGTGGGTCGCACACCGCTCGTCATACTAGCAAATAGCCCCATAGGATTCTGGAGGATGTAGTGACAGCGGCGGGTACACCTATGCCACGAGTAAAAAGTTTAAAATGCCATCCCTGGACACGTGTTTCGAGGTAATTGCCTCTCGTCAGCAGGGAGCAGGTACGTATGCGGGGTGCTGTAGACTGCCAAAAATTATCAGGTCTAGTACCTCTCACGGCGCACGGGTGCGGGATCCGGGCTCGTCAACCCATAGCTCAGGGAGCTTTAAATACAAAATGCGAAGTGGGTCGCACACCGCTCGTCATACTAGCAAATAGCCCCATAGGATTCTGGAGGATGTAGTGACAGCGGCGGGTACACCTATGCCACGAGTAAAAAGTTTAAAATGCCATCCCTGGACACGTGTTTCGAGGTAATTGCCTCTCGTCAGCAGGGAGCAGGTACGTATGCGGGGTGCTGTAGACTGCCAAAAATTATCAGGTCTAGTACCTCTCACGGCGCACGGGTGCGGGATCCGGGCTCGTCAACCCATAGCTCAGGGAGCTTTAAATACAAAATGCGAAGTGGGTCGCACACCGCTCGTCATACTAGCAAATAGCCCCATAGGATTCTGGAGGATGTAGTGACAGCAGCGGGTACACCTATGCCACGAGTAAAAAGTTTAAAATGCCATCCCTGGACACGTGTTTCGAGGTAATTGCCTCTCGTCAGCAGGGAGCAGGTACGTATGCGGGGTGCTGTAGACTGCCAAAAATTATCAGGTCTAGTACCTCTCACGGCGCACGGGTGCGGGATCCGGGCTCGTCAACCCATAGCTCAGGGAGCTTTAAATACAAAATGCGAAGTGGGTCGCACACCGCTCGTCATACTAGCAAATAGCCCCATAGGATTCTGGAGGATGTAGTGACAGCGGCGGGTACACCTATGCCACGAGTAAAAAGTTTAAAATGCCATCCCTGGACACGTGTTTCGAGGTAATTGCCTCTCGTCAGCAGGGAGCAGGTACGTATGCGGGTTGCTGTAGACTGCCAAAAATTATCAGGTCTAGTACCTCTCACGGCGCACGGGTGCGGGATCCGGGCTCGTCAACCCATAGCTCAGGGAGCTTTAAATACAAAATGCGAAGTGGGTCGCACACCGCTCGTCATACTAGCAAATAGCCCCATAGGATTCTGGAGGATGTAGTGACAGCGGCGGGTACACCTATGCCACGAGTAAAAAGTTTAAAATGCCATCCCTGGACACGTGTTTCGAGGTAATTGCCTCTCGTCAGCAGGGAGCAGGTACGTATGCGGGGTGCTGTAGACTGCCAAAAATGATCAGGTCTAGTACCTCTCACGGCGCACGGGTGCGGGATCCGGGCTCGTCAACCCATAGCTCAGGGAGCTTTAAATACAAAATGCGAAGTGGGTCGCACACCGCTCGTCATACTAGCAAATAGCCCCATAGGATTCTGGAGGATGTAGTGACAGCGGCGGGTACACCTATGCCACGAGTAAAAAGTTTAAAATGCCATCCCTGGACACGTGTTTCGAGGTAATTGCCTCTCGTCAGCAGGGAGCAGGTACGTATGCGGGGTGCTGTAGACTGCCAAAAATTATCAGGTCTAGTACCTCTCACGGCGCACGGGTGCGGGATCCGGGCTCGTCAACCCATAGCTCAGGGAGCTTTAAATACAAAATGCGAAGTGGGTCGCACACCGCTCGTCATACTAGCAAATAGCCCCATAGGATTCTGGAGGATGTAGTGACAGCGGCGGGTACACCTATGCCACGAGTAAAAAGTTTAAAATGCCATCCCTGGACACGTGTTTCGAGGTAATTGCCTCTCGTCAGCAGGGAGCAGGTACGTGTGCGGGGTGCTGTAGACTGCCAAAAATTATCAGGTCTAGTACCTCTCACGGCGCACGGGTGCGGGATCCGGGCTCGTCAACCCATAGCTCAGGGAGCTTTAAATACAAAATGCGAAGTGGGTCGCACACCGCTCGTCATACTAGCAAATAGCCCCATAGGATTCTGGAGGATGTAGTGACAGCGGCGGGTACACCTATGCCACGAGTAAAAAGTTTAAAATGCCATCCCTGGACACGTGTTTCGAGGTAATTGCCTCTCGTCAGCAGGGAGCAGGTACGTATGCGGGGTGCTGTAGACTGCCAAAAATTATCAGGTCTAGTACCTCTCACGGCGCACGGGTGCGGGATCCAGGCTCGTCAACCCATAGCTCAGGGAGCTTTAAATACAAAATGCGAAGTGGGTCGCACACCGCTCGTCATACTAGCAAATAGCCCCATAGGATTCTGGAGGATGTTTTGGCAGTCTACAGCACCCCGCATACGTACCTGCTCCCTGCTGACGAGAGGCAATTACCTCGAAACACGTGTCCAGGGATGGTATTTTAAACTTTATACTCGTGGCATAGGTGTACCCGCCGCTGTCACTACATTCTCCAGAATCCTATGGGGCTATTTGCTAGTATGACGAGCGGTGTGCGACCCACTTCGCATTTTGTATTTAAAGCTCCCTGAGCTATGGGTTGACGAGCCCGGATCCCGCACCCGTGCGCCGTGAGAGGTACTATACCTGATAATTTTTGGCAGTCTACAGCACCCCGCATACATACCTGCTCCCTGCTGACGAGAGGCAATTACCTCGAAACACGTGTCCAGGGATGGCATTTTAAACTTTATACTCGTGGCATAGGTGTACCCGCCGCTGTCACTACATTCTCCAGAATCCTATGGGGCTATTTGCTAGTATGACGAGCGGTGTGCGACCCACTTCGCATTTTGTATTTAAAGCTCCCTGAGCTATGGGTTGACGAGCCCGGATCCCGCACCCGCGCGCCGTGAGAGGTACTATACCTGATAATTTTTGGCAGTCTACAGCACCCCGCATACGTACCTGCTCCCTGCTGACGAGAGGCAATTACCTCGAAACACGTGTCCAGGGATGGCATTTTAAACTTTATACTCGTGGCATAGGTGTACCCGCCGCTGTCACTACATTCTCCAGAATCCTATGGGGCTATTTGCTAGTATGACGAGCGGTGTGCGACCCACTTCGCATTTTGTATTTAAAGCTCCCTGAGCTATGGGTTGACGAGCCCGGATCCCGCACCCGCGCGCCGTGAGAGGTACTATACCTGATAATTTTTGGCAGTCTACAGCACCCCGCATACGTACCTGCTCCCTGCTGACGAGAGGCAATTACCTCGAAACACGTGTCCAGGGATGGCATTTTAAACTTTATACTCGTGGCATAGGTGTACCCGCCGCTGTCACTACATTCTCCAGAATCCTATGGGGCTATTTGCTAGTATGACGAGCGGTGTGCGACCCACTTCGCATTTTGTATTTAAAGCTCCCTGAGCCATGGGTTGACGAGCCCGGATCCCGCACCCGCGCGCCGTGAGAGGTACTATACCTGATAATTTTTGGCAGTCTAAAGCACCCCGCATACGTACCTGTTCCCTGCTGACGAGAGGCAATTACCTCGAAACACGTGTCCAGGGATGGCATTTTAAACTTTATACTCGTGGCATAGGTGTACCCGCCGCTGTCACTACATTCTCCAGAATCCTATGGGGCTATTTGCTAGTATGACGAGCGGTGTGCGACCCACTTCGCATTTTGTATTTAAAGCTCCCTGAGCTATGGGTTGACGAGCCCGGATCCCGCACCCGCGCGCCGTGAGAGGTACCATACCTGATAATTTTTGGCAGTCTACAGCACCCCGCATACGTACCTGCTCCCTGCTGACGAGAGGCAATTACCTCGAAACACGTGTCCAGGGATGGCATTTTAAACTTTATACTCGTGGCATAGGTGTACCCGCCGCTGTCACTACATTCTCCAGAATCCTATGGGGCTTTTTGCTAGTATGACGAGCGGTGTGCGACCCACTTCGCATCGCGCATTGCGCAAAGAACCAGGTCAGCAGAGTTGCTGTACAGCCAGAGAACCAGGTCAGCAGAGCCACTCTAGACCCTGAGAACCAGGTCAGCAGAGCTGCTGTAGAGGCAGAGAACCAGGTCAGCAGAGTTGCTGTAGAGCCAGAGAACCAAGTCAGCAGAGCCGCTTAGAGACAAAGAGCCAGGTCAGTAGAGCCGTTGTATAGCCTGAGACCCAGGTCAGCAGAGCCGTTGTATAGCCTGAGACCCAGGTCAGCAGAGCTGCTGTAGAGCCAGTTAACCAGGTCAGCAGAGGCGCTCTAGAGACAGAGAACCAGGCCAGCAGAGGCACTCTAGAGCCAGAGAACAAGGTCAGCAAGCTGCTGTAGAGCCTGAGAACCAGGTCAGAAGATTTGTTGAAGAGCCAGAGAACCAGGTCAGCAGAGCCACTCTAGAGCCTGAGAACCAGGTCAGCAGAGCTGCTGTAGAGGCAGAGAACCAGGTCAGCAGAGTTGCTGTAGAGCCAGAGAACCAAGTCAGCAGAGCCGCTTAGAGACAAAGAGCCAGGTCAGTAGAGCCGTTGTATAGCCTGAGACCCAGGTCAGCAGAGCCGTTGTAGAGCCTGAGACCCAGGTCAGCAGAGCTGCTGTAGAGCCAGTTAACCAGGTCAGTAGAGGCGCTCTAGAGACAGAGAACCAGGCCAGCAGAGCCACTCTAGAGCCTGAGAACCAGGTCAGCAAGCTGCTGTAGAGCCTGAGAACCAGGTCAGCAGAGTTGTTGTAGAGCCAGAGAACCAGGTCAGCAGAGCCGCTCTAGAGCCTGAGAACCAGGTCAGCAGATTTGTTTTAGAACCAAAGAACCAGGACAGTAGAGCCGTTGTATAGCCTGAGACCCAGGTCAGCAGAGCCGTTGTATAGCCTGAGACCCAGGTCAGCAGAGCTGCTGTAGAGCCTGAGACCCAGGTCAGCAGAGCTGCTGTAGAGCCAGTTAACCAGGTCAGCAGAGGCGCTCTAGAGACAGAGAACCAGGCCAGGAAAGCCACTCTAGAACCAGAGAACAAGGTCAGCAAGCTGCTGTAGAGCGAAAGAACTAGGTCAGCAGAGTTGCTGTCGAGCCAGAGAACCAGGTCAGCAGAGCCGCTCTAGAGCCTGACAACCAGGTCAGCAGAGCCGCTCTAGAGCCAGAGAACCAGGCCAGCAGAGCCACTCTACAGCCAGAGAACCAGGTCAGCAGAGCCTTTCTAGAGCCAGAGAACCAGGTCAGCAGAGCTGCTGTGGAGCCAGAGAACCAGGTCAGCAGAACTGCTGTAAAGACAGAGAACCAGGTCAGCAGAGCCGCTCTAGAGCCAGAGAACCAGGTCAGCAGAGCTGCTCTGGCACCAGAGAACCTGATCAGCACAGGCACTCTAGACCCAGAGAACCAGGTCAGAAGAGCTGCTGTGGAGCTAGAAAGCCAGGTCAGCAGATCCGCTCTAGAGCCAGAGAACCAGGTTAGCAGAGCTGCTCTAGAGCCAGAGAACCAGGCCAGCAGAGCCACTCTAGAGCCAGAGAACAAGGTCAGCAAGCTGCTGTAGAGCCTGAGAACCAGGTCAGAAGATTTGTTGAAGAGCCAGAGAACCAGGTCAGCAGAGTTGCTGTAGAGCCAGAGAACCAGGTCAGCAGAGCCGCTCTAGAGCCTGAGAAACAGGTAAGCAGAGCTGCTGTAGAGCCATAGAACCAGATCAGCAGAGTTGCTGTAGAGCCAGAGAACCAAGTCAGCAGAGCTGCTTAGAGACAAAGAACCAGGTTAGAAGAACCGTTGTATAGCCTGAGACCCAGGTCAGCAGAGCCGTTGTATAGCCTGAGACCCAGGTCAGCAGAGCCGCTGTAGAGCCAGTTAACCAGGTCAGCAGATTCCCTCTAGAGCCAGAGAATCGGGTAATCAGAGGTGCTCTAGAGCCAGAGAACTAGGTCGGCAGAGCCGCTCTAGAGCCAGAAAACCAGTTCAGCAGAGCCACTGTAGAGCCAGAAAACCAAGCCAGCAGAGCTGCTCTAGAGCCAGAGAACCAGGTCAGCAGAGCCGTTCTAGAGCCAGAGAACTAGGTCAGTAGAGCTGCTGTAGAGCCAGAGAACGAGGTCAGCAGAGCTGCTGTAAAGCCAGAGAACGAGGTCAGCAGAGCTGCTGTAAAGCCAGACAACCAGGTCAGCAGAGCCGCTCTAGAGCCAGAGACCCAGGCCAGCAGAGCTGCTGTGGAGCCAGTGAATCAGGTCAGCAGAGGCACACTAGACCCAGAGAACCAGGTCAGAAGAGTTGCTGTAGAGCTAGAAAACCAGGTCAGCAGAGCCGCTCTAGAGCCAGAGAACAACGTCAGCAAGCTGCTGTAGAGCCTGAGAACCAGGCCAGCAGAGCCACTCTAGAGCCAGAGAACAACGTCAGCAAGCTGCGGTAGAGCCTGAGAACCAGGTCAGCAGATTCGTTGTAGAGCCAAAGAACCAGGTCAGCAGAGCCGCTCTAGAGCCTGAGAACCAGGTCAGCAGAGCTTTTGTACAGACAGAGAAACAGGTCAGCAGAGCTGCTGTAGAGCCAGAGAACCAGGTCAGCAGAGCTGCTGTACAGCCAGAGAACCAGGTCTGCAGAGCTCCTGTACAGCCAGAGAACCAGGTCAGCAGAGCTGTTGTAGAGCCTGAGACGCAGGTCAGAACTGGTGCTGCAGGGACTGGAGAGGTACAAACTTAATCAGACACAGAAGAGGTGCAATGATGCAGCGTAATATGGCACATTTTGTGGCAATATTTTGCTATTTTGTCATTTTACAACACCGTCGTACTGTCTTTGCAAACGTTTCTCCTCATTAACAGCACTCTAACACCCAAATACAGCCGTCAGCAATGAAATGATGACAGTTAATCATCAAAGTGTCTGTCCCACCGGGGGACCACGGCTGATGCTTTTTAAAGCCTCTTTTGATCCATCTGAGCTATAATCAATGTTTGCAAATGATACAGAAGATCTGAATTATGCGGCAAGTGTGGAAAATATGTAAATACTCCAAGAACGCGGCGGCCACAATATTGCGTCATTCTAGTGGTCCTGCCTATTAGCAAAGACTTGTAGTGTAATGGCATTGATTTACTGACTGTGTTGTACATCCATGGAACTGTTCCCTAGAAGAATATTTGGGCAAAAAATAACCTCGAAGTACTGATTCTGTGGTACTGATAAAGTAAGGGTAAAAGTGGAGGCCATGCAAGGCCACTGAAGTCAGGAAGGAATGGGCAGTTCTGGACAGCATTGTCATTCTCCAGTTAGGAATTCCCATGCAGGGCAGCACCAAGTAGCTGGAATGAAACAAGCATTTGCAATGCAATAGGCCCTCTTTTACGTGAGTTGAAACTATTGGCATTGTAAATGACAGTCTTTTACTTATGTTTTAAAAAACAAAACATAAATAAAAGGTATTGGCTTTTACAATGCCAATAGCTCAAACAAGCGTAAATGCGAGACCTAATGCATTGCAAATGCTTGTTTATAGATGCCCTCCTGTTCAAAGTGTAAAGAAAAGGTGAAGAATAAATATAAGTGTTGATGAATATAGCACTTTACAACGTGTGCTTTTTCTAAGCGGTATTCCACAACGCGGTCGTTTCTACGCAAGTCATTACATCGACTTGCAGTAGATGGCGCCGTAACATTAGAAATGTATAATTTACTATTCCACCTCCAGCCTACGTAACAGTAGAGAAGGTGTTGGAATAGTAAACTATACTGATCCTTATGTTAGAGCGCCATCTATTGCAAGTCGATGTCATGACTTGGGTAGTAATGGCACTGCGTTGTAACGACCGCGTTGTGACTGCATTGTAGTGTAAAATCCACTATGTAAAGGTTGTCTTCCGTGTTGAATGAGCCTACATGTTTCAAACCTTATCTAGTGCCTCTAATTGGTGAGGAGCTTTCTTCGGGACCTAGCTGGCCTCTTCCTTATCCCCTGCTCAAACTCCATTTGTGCCTCGGTGATAGGGAGATGTGTTATAGAAGCAGGTGTGGCTTGCTGAACACTTTGTGATGACAGCTGGGAAAAGGGTCAGGAGACATGAACACACTGGTAAATAAAAAGTCTAGCTCTGATGGTTGGTTTTCACATGTACTGTCATGGTACCACTCAACTGAACTCCAGGTTTCTGCAGGAGTGAACAGAATCCTTTAAAACCTCAGAGACTATCCCTAAGCACATGATTATGAACGGATGTTGGCAGGTAACCCCCAGGGGAAAGAGGGATGTGATTGGTAGATAGAATGGGATGTTGTGCTCTCTCGTCTTCTTGAAATTCTCATATTAAGTTCACCCCTGCTCTGGGAATCAGAATTCTTTTTTGACTACTAAACTACACAGCTGGCAATTACTAAAATAGGAAACAGTAAACAGTTTGTAACAAGAGTTACACTTTCACTGCTCTTAACTGTAGTCAAAAACAGTTTCCACCACCTTTCTTACTCATATTTAGAAACTCATAGTAATCAAAAAGGCACTCAGAACTATTCAACAGTCTGTCCTCTATTTCATCATACAGACCATAAAGTTCAAGTTCGCCTTTTGCAAAATCACTATATCACTAATACTTCATATCCCTTTTGTAAAGGCAATTCTTATCAAGCATACTAACTTGACAGTGCTGTTACAACATAGTCTTTTTAATTTCTTGTGGTTCAGTGCATTGACCTTTTTATGGCTTTCTTGTGCTTTTCGTGAAGTTTGGTTTCATCCTGATGTTGTACTTTTTCCCTGTTTTTTAGGATCCGTAGCTGAGGAAGTCCTTGAAGCCTCACTGAAAGAGGAGCTGGGGACCACGAAGAATCGCTGCTGTACAGGAACCATATAGGTGAAGAGGTCAGGAGTGATACAATTGCCTTGGCCCCAATAATGTTGTGGCATTCTATATGGAGAAAGGAATCTATCCAGATCAACCAAAAGCTAATTGAAGACTGCCTATCCATGGAAAATGCCCACAAGATTCCATGGATCTCCTATATTAAATCTACTCTTTCCTCCTTAGGTTTAGAACACTTATTTGCTGTCCCGAGTGACTGTTTGAAGTTCTCAAAAAGGGAGATAAAATTGTGTTTTCTGAAACTGAGGGCTGAAGTAAGATTGAAAGCAAACTGTACAAAAGTATCTGTCAAAGCATATCTAGAAAGCCCAATGGTACAGGAAGGGCCAACATCCGATATCTTTACTGTGACAAATTCACGTCACAGATTGTTTCCAATAAGGTTTCAATTGAATTTTATTTCATGTATGTTTCCCATCCAGCGGGAATTTATTCCATAAATGAATTACCATCCTGTCCTTGCGATGGTGTTTCTGCACAATCAAATCTACATATTCTCTTTTTTTGTAAATTTTATGTATTACCACGTAAAAGATTTATTCTGCCCTTGATGTGTAAATATTGTTTTAAACAATGTCGTGTTGCACTGTATTTTCTACAATACTTGCCTAACCCTATGGTCTGTTTCTCTGTGGCGTCCTTTTTAATCCAATCACACAAAAATTAGGAAATTGCACAATAACTGAGAATGAACTTTAAACTGATCCTATCACCTGGCTTTTATTAATTGTTCTCTAATGGTGTTTGTTATGATGTATTTACCTTTTTATTCCTCTGTGTATATCATTTTCTTTCTTTTTTGTATAGATGTTTTTAAACCGTACCTTCTTTTGTACTTTTATGATCTTATACTATAAGTATTGAATAAAGTAAATTGACTGACTGGGTCAGGAGTGGTAGATCAGGAAAGGAGATCCTTCCTGCAAATTGACTCTAAGCCGCGGAAAGGCTTGGCAAGATGGGCGCAGTATTTATACTGTGCCTAAAATGGCTACCAAATCTTGCTGTAGGTTGAAATATCTCCAGATTTCAGGACCCATGCTGAATTCTAGTGTTAATGGAGAGAAGGGCCAGAAGGTCATACTATGAACATTTGGTGAGTGGAGGGAAGTGCCAGGGGGGTCATATCCATGTCTCAAGAAGGCAAAAGGGAAATGTTGTCAAACTTGTAGTTCCGCCAGGCCCCTAGAAAGGGCACCAGCAGATTGAGTCATGACATTAACCATTTTCACAAATTAACTCACAAAATGTATAATGCGTTATGTAGGAGGAACCAGATGGAAAACTTCTAATTATATCTACATCAACGTTTCCAGAACCCTAAAGCATCAAAAGACAGATCCTTCACTGTGCGAAGTGAAGGAACTGCGCCGCTGCAACTTATGGTCAGAAATGGGTTTATAGAGCTCATGCAATTCATGACCTAAATGTTCATATTAATAATTGTACACCCACGTCTGCTTCTGCCACGGAACTCTCAACCAATCTTAATATTATAACAATAAAAATAAATAGTTTTGTCATTTCAGAGGGCAGTAAAAGAAACAACGTTGTTATAATCCAGTTTAGTAGTACTGAATAAATCAGCCTTGGACAGATAAGGGGCCCAGTAACCATCAGTAATCAATGCGTGATATTTATATTTAACCTAGTCACCTGCAATGAGAACTTGCATAACTCAGCTATCTTACCCAGGGAGATGTAATGGAATTTTTGTGACCCCCCATCTCCTTTGCATCTTGATTGGACGTACCTACACCACATTGTCAGTTGATTCTTCTGAATCACACTATTCTATTAGCAACCTAGCACTCCAACAGTGAGAATGCCATGGGTTCTTTCAAACCAGGGAACTTGGAACTTATTTGAACCTTGGGGCATTGTAGTCAATGGCATTTGTACTACAGTTGATGGGATATCTACTATGTTTTTAACTGAGTAATCAGTCCACCAAACTTTAAATAAGGCCTTTGGTGTTTGGTCTGTTGTGGAAAATTGGCCTCAATAATATTCTTTGACATAGATTCCGAAAAATGCATTTATTGGCTCAAGGAATTGCTCCCTCAAAATAGGAATATCTTGTAAGATTAGGGCCTTAGGGGACATCAGTGTATCCATGCAGGTCCTTGTCCGAAGGTGTTCAACAAGCTGGATGGAAGCTCCAACTTCAATATACAAGTTCAACTCATTGGGCAATGGCTAATTGCCCACCCAAAACAGTACATTCTCCAGGTTCTAAGGGGCCAGCTAATCAGTCTGGTACAAAGTGTTCCTCCTTCGAGAAGAGTCTGTAAAGATCCACTTTCCAGAATACAATGCAGTGGCCACTGCCTATGTGCAGGTGATCAAGTAGATCTTCTAGGGAGCTGCTCTAGTGGGAAACTGACTATTCTCACCAGAAAGTCCTATAAGTAAAGAACAACAAAGGATGCCCACTGTGACTAGCAACTATTCAACCCTCTTACAATGTAATTCTTAAAAACCATAAATATTCATGAATATCTTATGGGTAACACTAACAAACAAAAATTGGTAGTATTTTCAATTTCCAGGTTCTGATGAGCAATAATTCATTGCTAAAGTTACACTCCTAACACTTGCAAACATGTCAAACATACAAACGAAATGAACATGAAAAGGTAAAATCCGCCCCAATCCTCTTGATTTAATGTACAGGCTAAGTCTAGGAGGAGCTTCTCCTGAGTGCTGCTACTGCACCGTAATAACTATAACTATGATGACTTCAGACAGAGCTTGTGCTGAAGACGCCAAGGAGGGCTACACCCTTCAGACTACAGATAGAGGGACAAATTGACATCCAAAGGATGTCCCCGATAAGTTCTAATTCACAGTTTTAGGGGCCCTCCTGATTAAGAGGGACCAGAAACTTTTGCCAAAAAACAAAAGAACTGGAGAGCTTTCATGGACAAAGAGAAAATAGAGGGGATGGAACCATTGCAGAGGCTTATGGGCATTTACCTCAAGCACTCCTTGATTTTTTGTGGTAAAAAACAAAATCACAAACTCACCTGTATCCGTGCCTTAAACCACTGATCTCACTGGACAGGAAATTACAAATCCAAGAGACTGAGGGAATATCAAAGTGATGACCAATTTCGAGCAGAGACCACTATAATGTGGGACCGCGCCTACCCAGCAGTGAAAGTCACCAGGTGATCCAGACATGGAAGGATGTAAGTAGCTGCCCCCACCAGAATTGCCTATGTGGCTGTTTACAATGGTTGTTACAAGAATGCATCCTGCAAATAACAGCAGTCATTTTTGGAAGACTGGCGAGGGATAGTTACACTGCTTTAAAGGCCATTCTTATACTCTGATACTGTCAGAAGGGATTTCAGAAAGAAACTATCAGCGTGGCTTCCGCGCCGAGGCAAGATGTGAGGCTCTGCAGGGAATCAGTTCCATCCATACCTCAGTGCTATGTCAACAGGTCAGTGAAAATCCCACAGACTGAATCTTAAGTAAACAAAGATAGGTCCCTCTCCATGAATCTGCACCAGAAACTTTATGCAAATTAAATACTAGCATACCCCACACATTCAGCATTCAAACTAATTAATTTGGACATAGCACACTTAGGACCAGAGAAATGTATTGTGGGGTTTGTAGTTTATGGTCTTACATACTGAGGATACTCACACAAAGCTGCAGTGTGGGCAGAGCGTATGCATGGCATATATGACAGCAAATGTAGACACAACATGCATGACAATCAAACATGTATTAATGGCATGCCACTAAGATGAAACACTAAGCATTGACTTTTCCCACAGAGGCCACATCATGCCACAAGGGAGCGAAAGGTACCACTGGTCATAGGAGAAGTGGAAAAGTGTGGCTCAATGGTTAGAGCGGTAGACCCTGATGCAGAGGTCTGGCCCGGGACCAGGGTTCAATTCCTGCCTTGGCGGGTCTTGGGCTCAATTTCCTCGGACCCGTTATTTCTCGCCTCGTGCCTATTCTAATCATGGGTCTCACTCTGCAACTCTGGGCAATAGCTTGCTTAATCTCCACAACGGCCCCAACAGCGCTGGGATGCCTGGCTTCACCTTGGGGGTGCCCAGGAGTGGACATTTCACAGGGAAAAGCCAGGAAGGGTTCCACAGCGGTATGAGTACAGCGCCAGGACACCCTAGTTTAGCAGTGCGCTATACAAGTACAACACATTTACTGTACTCCTGAATTCCAGTGTGCAGTGCAGGATCATGGCCACTCTGAAACAACAGCGCCCACATTATTTTTGTTTTGTGTTACACTGTCAGTGCAAACTTGTCATTGATTACAAGCCGAGGACTGTCAGATGTGTTCATTCAATACATTGTTCGACTTGTGACTTAACAGGGAGATAATTCCAGACACTTTACGCCTTGTAAATGGCTACTTCATGTAACTGCGTGGAATGCTCAACACCTACCTTGAAAAAGTTGTTGATAACTTCTGTTCAGTGTGACCTTCCTTCATCAAGACCCTTGCGTCAGCATCCACTGGGTGTATAGGGAGGCCTCTTCTTGTTGCAATGATGTGTAGTATGGTAGTACAAGCTAATATCTTGTGGGAGGTTTCTGGTAAATATGCAGTGCTCCCCACTTTTGTCTTTAAACAGGGCAAAGATATGCTCCACTGCTGACCCTTTATGTCAGTGTGCCATGGAGTACCACTACATCCTCTCCTTTGCAGACTGCAGTTATGGTGTCAGGATCTAGGGCCGGATTGCTTACGCATTTTCAACTATAAGACATACATTTATTTAGACACATGTTGGTGATATTGCGAATACATTATTGAGACAGTTGCATAAGTACTTGCTATTTACCTAACAGCCACACTTTTGCAAGGTCTCCTTTGGCTAGATGGTCATGCTGTGCTTTATTGCTTAACACATACGATTTGACAGTACTGCTGGCAGTATGTAAAAAGGTAATTAATTATGCAATTGGAGTTGCATACTGAATGCTGGTGTTGTCTGGTCCTATACATCTATTCTGCGACCTGATTGGGGGGGGATACATGAATACATGGGTGCCATCTACACAGCATAACACTTGTGCAGAAATGCAATATAAATCCATCATCGATTCGTACCAAACCACCTGTACTTGTAAGTGTCCTATGTTTGCAACCTAGGAATGGTTTGAGTACGCTGGAGAGTACCAAGCTACCACAGGGTTCAGCACAGGTTTATTTAGTGCCTTTCGTGGTTCACCCTGACAAGGACTGTGCTTATTACTTGAGTGGGAATCTCACCCCTCTTGACTAGTAACCTAATTTCTTTTGGAGGAGAGTTGGTGGACCACTGATAATGGCATAAAAGGATGCACTTACCCTTCCTCCTCCACCACCTGATTTGTTCTGTGTGGCAGTGGCGTAGGTGGGGGTGGGGGTGGGGGAGGTGAGCAGGTTGTCTGTCGCTGGCCACTTCCCCGGAACAACTTGTCTGTCGAATGCTCCTCTCACTCCTATCTACACCAGGTGGCAAACTCAAGGGCCGCCCCGGGCGCCAATAGATCTAGCTAGGTGTGAGAAGGACGAGGACTCAGCCCAGCGGAAGTCGGACAAAATGGACTGGGACACAAGGGGGGAACCGGAAGCAGCCAGCGGTCTAGTTGTGCTAGGGAAGCATGACGTCAGGACGTCAGCGAAAACGGTGGACAATAAGGTCGGAGAGTGTGAAACAAGAGGGCGGAACAGCGCGGATGCGGAGAGCGACGGAGAAGCCAAGAAAACTGAGCCAGGGAGTCGAGGAGAAAAAAACGAGGCACGCGAGGAGCAGGACAGAAGGACCCCCGAAGACCCGAGGACACCGGAGATAGAGTACAACGCTAACAAACCCGGTGGCCCAAAGGAGGGAGAGGACGCCCCGGGTCCCACCGCCACAGCCCTGCTTACGGGTCGTGGCCCAAGGCAAGTGTCGTTAAGAGGATCATTTTGGTGGGGTTGGTGGGGTGGCACAGGGAGTTAGTCCACTGCTAGTTCCTACCGGCCTTTCCCCCACACACCTCCTTCACTCCCTAAACGGTCCCTTCCTTGTTCCCGCACAGCGTTTAGTGATGGTAGCACGTAAACTTAGATAAGGACGGACATAAGCTAATCCCGGCATTTTCTTTGTTCTCCTTTTCCCCTTTTTTGGACCACGCGGGAAGAAAACAAGCCCCAGAGAGCTGGAAGGCAAGGACGCCCCGGAGTGAGGAGCGGGCCCATACCAGAACTTAACTCTTAAAGTCCGGATACTGTTAAACCTCACTTTAACTGCAGAAGTTCCTGAAAAATAAAAAGAATCCTTTTGTTGAAGCCCAACAACTGGCTACGTCCTATTCATACCCCTTTGTCTGGCCCTCGAGCTACCTACACTAGGGCACTGCTGTGTGGAACTACAATCACTTCTGCAAAGACCCTGTTGATTATAAATACTTCATTGTAATTTATATTTTGCTCGATTTGCATCTTGACTGCTCTAAAGCCCTAT
This sequence comes from Triturus cristatus, assembly GCF_964204655.1. NCBI lineage: Eukaryota > Metazoa > Chordata > Amphibia > Caudata > Salamandridae > Triturus > Triturus cristatus. The sequence continues at coordinate 504,717,326 of NC_140587.1, forward strand.
AGACAGGCCTACCATGGATGATGGGGTCAATTCACAAGGAAAATATCAGAGCTCAATATGATGCTACTATAATAATTCATCAACTACTGAATTTCAGAAATAATCAGTTCACAAAGAAAACAAGCATTTGCAATGCAATAGGTCTCCCAATTACGCGAGTTTGAGCTATTAGCATTGTAAATGATAATGCCTTTTATTTTTGTTCTGGTTTTTAAAACATAAATAAAAGGCTTTGTCATTTACAATGCCAATAGCGTAAACTCGCATAAATGCGAGACCTATTGCATTGCAAATGCTTGTTACACTTGTTAAGACTGTCTGGGAATAATAGACTGCACCTCGTTCTAAAACCCAAGCACAGCAACAAGCAACAGAAAGGAGAGAAGTCAACCTTTGCAAGGGGCCTTCCACTACCCGCCAACACGTGTCGCTGACGTTTTAGTAACTTTTGAACTGTGTGAAATAAAAACTAATTTGTTCTTTGTTAATATCTGAAGATTATGCTGCAGATGATGAATTATGCGGCAAATGCAGCGCATCCATAATTATGCGGAAAACGTCGCAACCGCACCATGGCATAACTCTAGTGGCACTGCATGACCCGTTTGTGAGCATGGTCTCCTATTGGTGCAGATGTGTAGATGTCTTCCAATCTTCGCTTGTGTGCACCTGTATCTCTTTGAGTGGCCGGACTCGTCTGCCCACTTGTCTGCTTGCGTGTCTGACTGTCGTTTGAGTAGTTGGACATGGCTATCTATGTGGTTGTCTGTGTGCCTGTTTGTGTGTGTGCGCCTCTTTGTAGTTTTTTGTTTGTGTGCGTCAGTATTTCAGTAGTTGAACGTGTGTATCCTATGTGTAAGTGTGTGTGTGTGCCTAATTGTGCATTTATGTTTGTGTGCCTATCTTTGCACACGGTTGTGTGTCTATTTGCGTGTCTGCCTTTGAGTAGTTGAATGTGTCTTGGTATCTGTTTGTGTGTTCTTTGTGCTAATGTTTGTGTCTCCTTGCTGTCTGTGTGTGTGTGCCTGTCCGTGGCTCTCACAGGCAGCACATCACTGAAGTGTGGCACGGCCAGGGGCAGTGCCTGCAGGCCAGAGCCCTGGTATTTCCACCACCCTGGGGGTCCCTCCGTGTGTTTACCTCCTGCTACTGCTTTCACATGCCCCTCCCACACACAGAGCCCAACATCGTGTTGTGTTGTTTGCAGGTGGCTGGCTAATGCCTCGGCGGTGCCTGGGGAGGGGGCAGCGGGGCAGTTCTCATACCACGCTTTCCCAGGGCAGGCAGTCTCTGCTCACTGCCCGAGTGGTCTGCCATGGAGTGGGGTACATGCCCCCCTGGGAGTGCGCATAAAGGGGGGGGGGGGGGGAGTGTAAGGACGGCCAGGGCCCGTGGGGGGCATTTGTTCCAGGCTTGGCCTGTGCTGAGCCCCCGAAGGTGATTGCTGCGCAGCCAGGCCCTACACATGCTCACTTATGTCTTTTTAAATGAGATTACATTGGAATGACTTCCAGCCCCCCGCATGTGCCCCTCAAACTGCACCCCCCCCCCCCCCCTCACCATGGTACATCGGAATTCCAAGCTGAAGTCAGCCCAGGCTTGGCCTCTCCAAACAGCAAGTCACACTTCACCGATGGAGCCCGGGAGACAGAGCCGGAGAGACAGAGTCTGTGAGACAGAGCCAGAGAGACAGAGACTAGGACAGCGCCGGAGAGATAGAGCCAGAGAGACGGAGCAGGAGAGACTGAGACAGAGTCTAGGAGACTGAGCCGGGGAGACAGAGCCGGGGAGACAGAGTCTGAGAGATACAGCCAGAGAGACAGAGACTGAGACAGAGCCAGAGAGCTAGAGCCGATGGTTAGAGCCGGAGAGACAGAGACTGAGACAGCACTAGAGCCGGAGAGACTGAGTCAGAGAGATTGAGCCGGAGAGACAGACCAGGAAGAAGAAATAGGACCCAGAAGGATACAGAGAAAGAGACAGTGCCAGCACTTGTTTTATCTGAAATTAAGCATTAGGAAACTGAAGTCCCGGCACCTGTTTTATCTCAAATTAAGCATTGGGAACGTAAAACTAACGCTATAAAAGCAGCTCACATGTCAGCAAAAATACTGTCTCACAATGTACACGGAAACTCCCGTCTGAATAAATGTTTGTAAAAAACAATAGAAAGTAATATTAGGCGTGTAGCCAAACGCTCCGAGTAAGAAATACAAACAAAACAGAAAGCAGCTCCACATCCGGGCCAGGGAGGAGACCTGGTGCGTGAGGACTTCAAAAGCCCAGGGAGGGGGCCGCCAAAGCGCCCAAGGCAAAACAAACAAGCGACACAGCAGAATGTAATGAGGCGTGAATGAGGGCTGAGACAGCCGGACCATGGCGCTCTTCACAGAAGGGGAAGTGAATGTTTAACAAGCGATCGCGATCACATCAAAGCGGCCGGGGAAGTGAATGTTTAACAAGCGATCGCGATCACATCAAAGCGGCCGTACGGCCCGCGAAAGTGAAAGCAAACGAGTGCTTTCAGGCCTCCAAATGGTGCGCGCGCCCGGCCGACGCACATGCACTGTACTTGGAGGCCTGAAAAGCCACTGTTTGCACTTTCAAAACTCGCTTACGATAAGTCTCGCCAGAGCAGCGCTAAAGCGCTGTCTCAGGCGAGACCTAAAAATGATATTTCCATTTAGTAGTAGATATACATCATTCTGCCCCATTGCAATAACGCATACGAGTGGGGAAGGTAGACGTGCACCTTAAAATAGGGTCAAAACGTTACTGCAAGTAATATAACAATTTTCTCACATGTCTTTGCTTAACAGACATAGGCAGAATACTATGCAGCATACATAGACATTGCATATTGTCCCAAATTAGGTAAAATAGGGAATTAGCAATACCAGACTGCTTTAACACACATCAGCCAAAACTCACGATCAGAAACATATAATTAAGTCCGAAACCCAGGTGAAAACTGAATCCCATTCAGGAAAAGAGGGAACTTCACTGAGGAAACAAACATTGTGGTCAACTTTGTAGCTGACCTCTGGGGTGAATTATATGGTCACATCCTCAACAAGACATCCCAGTAGCAGTGCCCCCCCCCAAAGGATGAATGCCCTGGGGGATGAGGAGGCATTTAAAAAACAGCAGAGTGATAGAAGGCTTGTGATGTACAACTTTACCAGGATATAGTTAACAGCTGGTGGTGTTCTTGGAGCATACCGTGGTCTCAAACCCCTCAACCAGAGTAAGCCCTTCCCATGTAGGTGCATGACCTTCCTGCTGCAGAGACCACCTTTGTCAGGCCAGGTAAGATGGCCACACCATTACTAATAGCAATACACCATACTCCCTTAAAATGTCACAATGTCTACATAGAACAGACATGCCAATCACAAGACTCAGAGCTCAAACAAGCTCTCGCAAAAATAACCTTCATCAGTATCAGTGCATGACTTTAAATAAAATGCCTCTTTTGACAAACAACTACATACCAGACTTGACTCTGTGATTGCATTATTTCAAGGACCATTAGCGCCACCACCTCCTCGTGTACGGGCACAGCCCAGTCAGCACAATAGTCCATCTCTATTATTGTGAAATAGCAAATTCAATCCCAACCACACGCTAAAAAAATGTGTCATAACATATTTCCACTGCCACTACATCACACAAGCAATCCAGTTTGTCTGTGCATATCTTATGCTCTCCTGCATTAAAAACAATGTTAAAACATTCCCATACACTAGCATACTGTCTATCATTGTTACAATTGCAGGTCTTGTCACTGCCATCAACTTCACTGTGTTTGCCCTACCTGTAGTGGCATACAGACCAGCACACAGACTAGACAGTCTACTAAAATCGTCTTTGCTGGAAGGATAACACACACAGCTGTCATGAATGCCATCACAGTTCTCATTTAGTCAGTCTGTTTTTATTCCTTGCCTGCTGTTAGCTTTTCTTGATCTCTAATAGAAAGTGTGGAATTCTTAGATCATACACAAAATGCAGATAGCATCCTGGCTGCCCACTCTGTAGGCCGACATGTTTTTTGTTTTTGGTAATGGGTGCAGGCATTGCTATATGGCCTTTTACTGTGTAACCTTATTGTTTAAACATGGAGGCTTAATGTCAACTTGTACCATTTTAGTTTAGTCTTCCAGAATCCTTAGTGCCCCTGTTTTGTTTTAAAAGTGTGAGATAAAATTGAAGTCAGTAGGTAAAAAAGCTTCATATAAACCCTAGGACTTGCCCAATGATTGTGAGAGGTCTTCGTGTTAGAAGTATCGCCGGAGGTCGTACCAGATTGCTGAGCCAGCTACTCTCTGTTAGAAAGTTAATTTCAGAAGCTGTGCGAGTCCTTCACTTACACAAATTGTTGGCTCCTTGACAGACCTCTGACAAAAATAGCTGAAGCCAGCTATTCAAAGGTATGATGCGTTATCCATCCTAATAAACTCTAAAACCTGAAAGACGGGTTTGTTATTTAATGCTTTAGCTAAGATTTAGCATAGCGTCTTGGAATATCATTAGGGTATTACGATGTCAGAAAATCGCAATTTAGAAAAAAATGTTTTGCCCTGACCGTTCCATTTCTAATTGGTTTCACTTTTGCATTATTTATGAAGATATGCACTAGATGGGGAATTTTTAAATCAACATTTTAAATTAAATATCCTTGTTTCTCAATGTTATCTTTGAGTGTGCTATTTATAAATGAAAGATTGCTTGGAGGGACTTATAGTAACCTGAAAACACTGCCCGTGCAATATTCACACTGGCCTTGTGTCAGGACTGCAGTCCATTTGGCTTTCTAATTCAAAAGTGCTCCACTAAACTTAGTCCTTGCATCAGAGGGTTCGAAATCTGACTCCTGCAGGTCTGGGTAACCCCTAGACTTTGTATCACAGCGGGAAGCCGGAATTAATTTACTTTAAAAAGCCATGTGCCTATAACATCATACTTTTCGCTACACATGATTGCCTCTGTTGGAAGGCGGACCCCGAGGAGTCGGCGAGACCACCAAGGGGGGCCCTCACACTGTACGAAGTAGCCGAGCGCTGCCGAGAAGTCTCCTGAGAGATCCTTCTCCTATCACGTACTAGCACAGTAACACCACCACACAGGACTCAAGGAGGTTGTCTCAAGACAAGCAATTCTTTATCAGCAATAAAAAGGTTACGAGGTCAATATTTACACGAAGGGATCGAGGGATCCACCAAAAGTCTCAGTGTCTCTTTGGAAGGGTAGGGGTAGCGGGACAGTCTTCGACAGGAGTGCGGTACGAGGGTACCTGGGGCCCAGTTCTTATCCTCAAGCTGGAGGACCTCCGGATCTCGGAGGGGTCGAGCCGCGACGGCGTCAGCAGGGCTCTGGCGTACAGTTCGTGGAGAGCCGCGATCCAATCAGCAGGGCTCTCAAGATGGTTTCTGCTCAGCTCGAGCCGCGACGTCGTCAGCAGGGCTCCGAGGGAGGTTTCAGCGAGGTTGGGCCGCGACAGCGTCAGCAGGGCTCCGATGTTCCAGGTGGCTTCAAAGTGTTCACAAGAAGGAGCCGCGACGCAGTCAGCAGGGCTCGTGATGGTTCCGACAAGAGTTCTTCTCCGTAGGGTCAGCCGCGATTCAATCAGCAGGGCTCTCGACTCCGGGATACAACTGCCGATCTGTGGCGGGGTCGCCCCAGATATAGGTCTGGAGCCCTTTGATGTCCGGACCCAGGCGCCCGGTGGGGGCGGAGAGGCCGGGTGGAGGTGGCCAGACGCCCAGCAGGAGAGGCGCCAGGCCCAAGGGAGTTGCAGGGCGATCACACCTCGAGAGGGGAGGACAGTTGGGGGTCCCATCGATACTGTCCTCCGCCGGGGGCGATGAATGGTTCCTGCGGCACCCCCTGGCCAGTTCGTGGTGCCTCGATGTCGGGGCTTCGCTGGGGTCGAGGCCGGGTTGAGCGGGGTCGCGCTGGCTGGTGCACAGAGTCACGTGGGTGCCAACAAGATGGCGGAGCCACGAGGGGTATGCGACCTCGTGCAGCTCAGGATGAAGGGCCTCGGTGCAGTTCAGAAGGGTGGCCCGTGAAGGCCGGGGCGGGGAACGGGCACAATCCACGGGGGTAAGGACCATGTCACGAGGCCGGGTCCAACAGCCTCCCACAACAAATATGGCACGTCTTGCCTATTTGCATATATAGCATTGCACACAAAGTCACATTGATATGGGCCTGGGTGTGGCTGCTATATATGAAACCCATAGTGTTGGTCTGGATAAATAGGACAATGTTGAAGATATTTCATCTGGAGCAATGCATGAGGCAGGGTGTCCTGTATCTCCATTCGCATTCATACTAACCAGTGATACACGGGTTTGCTGGATCAGAACAGCTCGAGAGATACAAGGCTTTAAGCTAGGAGAGGGGTTGAAGCCCAAAATATACCTCTGTGCCAACAATATACTCCTGTACGTGGCTAGCACTCAACAGATAATACACAGACTACTAGCGACCATAGAATATGGGAAATACTAAGGAATCAGGGATATCTGATCCAATTCTGATTCACTAATCATCAATGAAGGGGATATAGATTGATTCACCACAAGGGTATTAAGATTAGAACAGATGGAGTACAGTACCTAGGCACAGAATTACCAGGGGAACTGGAAATGTTTTTTCACCGCAATCTCGATGTAAGGATGGACGAGTTTCAAGAAGATGCACAACTATGTCACAAATTGCCACTTTCCCAACTGGGAAGAGCAGCAATATTTAAAATGTGTACACTCCCTAAATTTCTATATGTTATGCCGAAAGTCCCATATAAGATACTTGAGCCCTTTTTTAAGAATCTAGAGGGAAAATGTATCTCCCTATTATGGGTGAGGAGTTCTTTCTTGATTGTGTGCGCCTCTCCATTTTGGTTGGTTTACAGTGGGGGCATTAGTCTTCTGAACACAAAATACTGGATGGATATGTCAGCAACTAATATTAAACTATTGTGTCAACTCTTCTTCAACCAGTCTCTCAATTGGGTTAGACAGTCTCACAATGGGGAACATGACCCACATTCTCTATCTATGAGGGAAAGGGAGAATCTACCTTCCCAGCAGCCACAAGGGCAGTGGTGAAGGCATGCAGGGGAGCGGCGATGTTCCGAAGATGGAAGGGCAAAATAACAAAGGAATCACCTTTGTAGACAAACATGCTCCTTAAAGAAGTAGTGTCCCTGAAAGGTTTTTACAAATGGGTCTCATTGGCATGTTCAATGTAGGAGACCTAGCTGGGTCAGAAGGAATGAACACTTTTCCCATTTTCAAAAGGAATACACATCATCCTCAACACAAAATTATAAATACATAGTACTTTGCCAGAAGGGGATAACCTGTTCCCCCAACTAGGCAGAAATTTCTGAAGCCTGTTCTCTGGAACAAAGCGTCATGATTGAAGTGGTGAAAAAAAAGCGAGTTTACGACAATGTATAGGTTTCCTGAAATACACAATACAACTTCTGCTTGGGCCACATTTTCAAATTCCCAAGCAGATGCACTGGATACTATTGCCCTTATCACTCGTATTCCAACAAATCAACTCGACTCAATGCCCCTTGGTATACGGCCGATCTGAAAAACTGCTAAAACTAATAGCAAGAGACTGGAACAGAAATGGAGGCTTACTAAAGATGCTCTTGACAAACATCACTATCAGCTTACCCGAGGTGCATACATTACTCCGATTAAAAGAATACGTAGAGCATATACCATCAGCAGAACTGAACAAGCTGAAAACTCTACAGAAGAACCTTTTTAAGTTGTAAAGGAGCACACCAACCCGTGGGCAAACTCATCAGCCATGGTGGCCTCCCAGTCTCTTTGTGACGCTATTGCATCCCATTTCCTGACTAAAATAAACAATATCTATTCTACCTTTCAGAACAACTCATTAGCTTTACTTCCTACTTGCTCAGCCAGCTCCCGTCACAGCCTAATGCCTGTCTCCCTTGTGAAATGTGAACCCATTACTCACTCAGCTGCTCGATCTTACAACCAAAATTAAATTGGACTCCCCTGCTGACCTGTGTCCCCATACATTAAAGCTTTGTTAGCCTCATCACTTGTTCCATCAGTAGCATCTTTATGTAACTAATCACTGTCTTCAGCCACGGTCCCCCGGGACTGGAAAGTGGCCTCTATCACACCTATTTAAAAAAAAATCATCTTGACCCCCTGGACCATGCTAATTATCCTCCTATATCGCTTCTTCCTTCAATAGGCAACTTCTTGGAATCCCAAGTGAACTTCAAACAGCACTGAAACCACCCTTGTAGTGGTAACAGACTCTCTTAGTCTTGCTCTAGATGCCGGCAAGCCAGCCATGCAGGTTCTACTTGATCTGGGGCGGGATTTGACACCGTGTCACATCCTATTCTGATCCAACGTCTTCAGGAGACAGGCATACAAGGTACTGCCTTACTACGGCTCACAGACTTTTTAAAAAGATAGGACTCAAACTATTACCTTGGGCCCTTTCCAGTCCAAGACCATCTTCCTGAAAAATGCGCTCCTCAGGGTTCAGCTTTAAGTCGAACCCTCTTTAACATCTATGTCGCTCCCCTTGCTCAGATAGTGACATTTTACGGCTTTGATATTCTTTCTTATGCAGATGACACTCAGTTGATCATCTCCCTCGAGCAAGATAGGAAGGATTATAAACAACCCTTTAACTCTTGTACAAGAACAATCGCTAATTGGATGTCATCAAACTGTTTACAACTAAATGGAGATAAGACTGAGATTCTATTCTTTGGCTAGGTTCATTTTCACTGGGCCGAAGAATGGGGGCCTAAGGAGCTTGGCCCTACCCCCTCTCTTAGAAGTACGGTGAGGAATTTGGGCATCCTCTTCGATGATAAGCTATCAATAAAGGACCATGTCACTTCCAAATGGGGTCTCATTAGCATCTTAAAAGTAGGAGACCTTGCTGGCCCAGAAGGAATCAACAAATTTCGCATTCTCAAAAGGAATACACATCATCTTCAACACAAAATTATAAATACATAGTACTTTGCCAGAAGTTGGCAACCTTCTTCATAGTTTTGCGCTTTTGTGCAACGAAACTTAAGGTCTCGCCCCTGAGTCCCGCCTTAAATGCGTCCCAAACCATCCCTTCTGAAGCAGAGTTCCTATTAATCTGAAAAAAGCCGGACAGCCAATCCCTGATATGGTTACAATCTCCAAATCTAGCAACAGTTTTCTATCAAAGGTCCAATCGAAATTACGTGGGGTAAACGTATCAAACTCAATCTCTAAAACTAAGGGGTTATGATCAGAAATAAACCTTGGCAAAGTAAATATGGACGCCTTACCCAACATAGAGTAAGAGACGAGGAAATAGTCCAATCGAACCAATTTTTTGTGAGGAGCTGAAAAGAACGTATAACCTGCCTGACCAGTATTAAACCTGCTCCAAACATCAGAGAGTCCTTGATCCAAAATCAGTCTATGCACACTTTTATAGACTTGCGGCTTCCTGCCATGATAAGCCTGGCTACCAGTAACATCAAAATCCCCATCCAAATGTATGTTTAGGTCCCCACAAACTATAAGAGGTTGAGGCCAGAGAGACCGTTCTAAATTGATCTTATCAAAAAGTTCTGGGTCATCCACATTTGGACCATACAGAGTGCAGATAGTAAACATCTTGTTATTGAAAATAACTTCTGAGATGGCCCACCGTCCCCACTTATCCTCCTTAGATTTTCTGGAGTTTGTTGCCCCCTTCTTACATAAAATAGCAACGCCCCTAGAGTTGGCTGACTGCCGTGAGCATGCAAGCAGATCCATGCCCAGCACTTTAAGCCAACCCCTATTTGACCATGAAATATGTGTCTCTTGTAAACAGAGAAGATCCCAAAATAACGCCTGAATTACCTTGGCCAAGACCCGTCTCTTATTAGGATTATTCAAACCACTTATATTGAGAGTACAAACTACAAGTTTACTTATTTATATAGATAAGTTTGTTATTTCGAGTGAGCCACCACCCCTCCTCCAATGCTTTCACCCTCTTGCAATTATCATTCCTCGCAAAATTAGAACCACATGAAAATAGTAAGATACAGCAATTGAATTTCAGATTAACACTGTGAACAAAAAAAAGAAGAAACCCCCATACCAACACAGAGAGAAATCATACAATGCTGAATTTTTCACCCCCAACTCCCCCCTTCGCCTCCCCTCCCAGCACAGCCAACCCCTACCCCAATCAGCCCCCCCTCCCCCACCCAAGCCGACCCTACCAACCCCATGAAGCAATGGGACCATTGCCCCTTATGATGCAGAGTCGGGCACCCAACCCCCCTCGTCTCTAAAACAATCAATGGTAGACCTGCTTATCATATCGTAAATCCATCTGGTGATTACAGCGCAAAAAAAAAACAACAACAAAAAAACATCAAAACTCATGACCCATCATGACCAATCTATACAGCAGGAATCAAGACTTTAAAGTCATAAGGTCTGCAAAAAAAAAATGGCAGACGACTCAGCAGAAATTTCTGAAGCCCGTTCTCTGGAACAAAGCGTCATGATTGAAGTGGTGAAAATAGCAAGGTATTGGCCATGTATAGGACCCTGCTGAATAACACGTTGGATGGACTGCTCAGTGTTAGGGAAAGAGATGGAAAATGGATCTATGACAGTTAGATAATTCTGACTGAGAGGCAGCACTAACACACCCTAGAGAAGCTGTAACCTGTAAGCTGTAGCCAATTGAAGATATTTCACAGAACCTATTTTCACAGAACTAGGTACAGGACTGTAAAAAGCCTGAGATGCAGGATGGGAGAGGGAACCTTTTTACATATGATTTGGGACTGCAATGTTAGTTATATGTTGAGGAGTAAAAGGAAATGTTTTTAACAGTGGTAGGTGCAGTAAACCCCATTATAACACTATTAATGGTTATAGACATCCCAAATGATTTAGGTTTGGTGAAAAGAAAGTGAACACTGTGCTCTAGGCCGTGATAGAGAAACAAGATGCAGCAAGGGAGTTAGGAAATGTACAATGCCCAAGATGGGAGAGATGGTAATACATTTCCAAGGGTAACTCCCTATTCTTTTACAACACTTCTTGTTTGCCTTACTGTAGTGTCATGTGAGTTTCTAGTGACAGAACCCTTGTGGCTCCTGATGGACTTCGTAGAACTGTGAAGTAAGCATTAGAGTTTAGTGAAGTGAATGTAGGTTTAAGACGTTGAGTTCACTGTTACACGCAGAAGAATAAAGACGTGTTATACTAATCTCCGTGTGTTGCATAGTCATTGGTGAGTACCCTGGCTGGGGAGGAGACTACAACTGGCGACGAGATAGGAGATCTGTAACCCAAAGATCAACAGTGCTCTCCCAGCGAGTTTGCCATGGTCCAGCAAACTGCTTTTGAGTGCCACGTGTGTCTCCGTCGAAGTGCCAAATCGAAGTTTGGCATGTATGGAGTCAAACCACAGCCCCAGATGCGTGTAAAGCATTAAAGGTTTTTTAAAAACTTCACTGTGAGGTCTACACATAGGTGGCCGAGAACCTGCTAGGAAGGCCACAAAGAGAGGTACTGTGTTACTATGCAACTCAAATCCCTACCATTCATAATGAGTGACATGCTGTAGGGAGATGCAACCAGGTTTTGGAAGACAGTAAATTGCAAGCTAACACTGCAAACAGAAGTGCTGCGAGGCAGAGTTCAACCAGGTGTCAGAGCACAAAGAGACGGCTGAAGGTAAAGTGATGCAAGGAATGGTCATTTGCTTACCAGTACTGATTAAAGAGAGTCATGATTCCACAGCACTGGAGGCAGAGATCCCAGAGGAAGCACCTGGGGTTGTGCTTGCAGAGCTGTTCACACCCGAAGCACCATCCCACCAAAGCTGCTGAGTGCGGCTCAGAGCAACTCCAAAGGTCTCCAAAGTGCAGAAAGCAGTAATCGGAATCGTGACAGTTTGCTTTTCAAATGGAGATCAACAAAGGGGTCACGTTTCCTGTCGTATCAAAGATGACCCAGAGGCCACGAAGCACAGGGCCTTAGAGATGGTCTGGATGAAGCAGTTCCTAGCAGACGATATTGGTAAGAACACCACCCTCATTGTCAGCCAATCTTGTAAATGGTTACAATACCGTCTCCTTCTTGAAACCACCACTTTTATTTGATACTGCCAAAAAGCTGAATATTGGTGGCAGATGGAATGCCTGGATAGAGACATTTGATAATTTAGTTGATGCGATTAAAGAAGCAAATAACATGAAGATTATCAAGTACCTTAAGAATCTTGCAGGGGAAGGTGTAAACAAAGCCATAAAGAAAATGCTGCGAGTTGACGAAATTACATGTAATCAAATCAAAGCAACTTTGAATTTCAAGTTCAATCAAATGCCAAACGTAGATTATGAAAGGTACATCTTCAATCAAGAATGACAGAAAGCTGTAAGACCATCGATGAATTTGTTGAGAGACTGGATACGCTCAAACGCAGTAAGTTCAAAGAATTTAATGATGAGGAAGCTATACGCCTCAGAGTGATCGACGGATGCTTGTCAGATTTATTCAGACGACGAATACTGAGTGAAAGTCTTAGTCTGGAGCGAGTTCTCTTGGCTGCCAGAGCTGAAGAGGTGCCCAGAGTGAGTCAGCCATGAATGTGAAATGTAAGTTGAAGCGCAAGGCCGAGGGACGCAAACTGAATTCTCCACAGAAAAATAAATTGTGCTTTAAGTGTGGTTTGCGTTTCCACACGAAGGTAAATGTCTTGCCATTTGGCAAATCTGTAAATGCTGTAGAAAGGAGAATTATTTTGTAACTTTGCAAGGCTAAGGAAAAAATAACTGCGTAACAGCGCAAAGACAAAATGGCTACCTGAACATTACAGAAGCAACGTTAAACGAAAATCCATTAGGCCAAGCGACCTCATCAGCTGAGGCAAATTGACTCCAAACTAATTCAATCGACATCGTAATCTTCATCAAACAGTTCTTCTGGATCTGTATCAAGCGAAAGTGTAAAAGAGGGTTGTACCATGTCGATGTTTACCTCAGAGAGGCAAGCACATGTGGACTGGCCGCCTGTGAGGAAACATACCGGTCCAAGAGTAGTCGACATGCCAAAGCACCAAAGTTATTCAAACATTATCTGAAAATCACACTAAAGGTCAATGGTTGTTCAATATCTTTCGCTATTGATAGTGGTACGTTAATAAATATTATGCTGGAGGAGAAATATAATGTACTGTCTCCATTGCTCAGACTTACTCCATCGAAGACTAAAGTGTACACATGGGCTGCATCTACATCACTAAAAAGTCAAGGCTAATTTGTAGCAACAATAAAGTATAAGAAAACAAAATTACAAGCACCCATTCATGTACTTCAAGGTAGAGCACCAAGCACCTGTTTACTCAGCTTCATCACGAAATAATAAGTCAATTCCCTTCTTTATTTCATGGGTTGGGAAAACTCAAGACTATGAAAGTCCGATTACACAAAAATAAGGTTGTCCGTTCTATTGCTCAAAGACACAGACTAAATGCCTTTCACTTACAAGAAACTGTTGAAAAAGAACTTGAACCCTTATTCAAACATCCCATTATTGAGCATTCCACTAGTCCAACTCAATGCGTTTCTACCATTGTGGTAGTACCCAATAAGGACAGTGAAGGAGCTGTAAGCATCTACATGCATTTGCATCAAGCGAACAAGTCAATTGAAAGAGAACAACATCCAGGTACGCACATTGTCGACATGATAGCACAACTGAATGGCACAAAGGTATTCTCTCACCTTATTCTGAATAAAGGATATCATCAGTTGGAAGTCTAGGAGAATTGTAGGTAAATTACAACCTTTTCTACACATGTTGGTCTGTTTAGTTACAAAAGACTACATTTTGGTTTGTCATCAGATGTGGAGCTATTCCAAACTGTCAATAGACGAACCATACAACCAGTCATGAAAGCTTCCAATTATAGTGATGACATATTGGTTTTCGGAACTACACAGAAGGAGGACGACATAGCTCTCACAAAAGTGTGTCAGCTGTTCGCTGATGCCGGTTTAAATTTGAATGCAGAGAAATGTGAGTTTCATAAGACAAAGTAAAAAAATGTTGCCCATATCTTTTCTGATGAGGACATGACACCCGATCCAGCTAAAGTGTAAGAGCTGTCAACTGCCAGTCCCCCACAATATAGTTTCATGTTACGTTTATATCTTGGCATGGCCAGCTATTGCTCTAGATAGATACAAGACTTTGCCACTGTCAGTGCCCCATTAAGAGACTTTCTTTTCTTTGGTCACATGAACGGGAACAAAGTTTCCAGAAAATCAAACAAGCTATTGAGAATGCTACTTAAATGGCTTACTTTGATCAAAAGCTTCATACTGATGTTGTTGTTGACGCTAGCCATGTGGGGTTGGCTGCCATCCTTGCACAGCACAGCAGAAACCCAAATGCTTGAAGATGTATTGTGGCTTATGCTAGCTGAATTTTGTCCTACAGTGAATGTGCTTATTCACAACCTGAGAAAGAAAGTTTAGCGGTGGTGTGGGCTTGTGAACATTTCCACGTATTCTTTTATGGGGAGCCCTTCATGCTTGTGACAGATCATCAAGCATTGTTGATGATCTTTGGCAATCTTAAAGCAAAACTGCCAATTGGCATTGAATGTTGGGGCCTGCAATAGCAAAAATAAAACTACACCATTGTGCAACGTCCAGGAAAAGATCAGAACCCTGCCAACTACTTCTCACAAGTGCCTCTACAATGTCCTGACACCTATTCTTAGACGTCAGAAGCTTACATAAATTTCATAGTGAAATCAAGCACCCCAGCAGCCATTTCGTTGAAACAAATTGTCACTGCCACAGGTCAAGATAGTAACATGCTGAAGCTGGAAAATATTATTCCACATCAGTCTTGGTACCAGGAACCTCAACCTCTTACCAGTGACAGTGAATATCGAAAGTTTAAAAATGTCAAATATGAACTATCCATTACTCAGGAAGCTATTATTCTAAGAGGTTCGAGAATTGCCATTCCAAAGATTCTGGGACAACAGATAATTGAAGTGGCCCATGAAGGACATCGTGGAATTTTTGCCACCAAACGTGCGCTCTAAGACCGAGTCTGGTTTCCACATCTCATCGAGAGACTTGAAAGAGAATTAAAGGCCTGTCATCTATGCAACTGCCTGTCATTGAAAACCAGTCAACGCCCTTTAAACATATCAGAGTTGCCAAAGCATTGCATGGAAAAGAATTGATGTTGACTTCTTCGATCTGCTTTACAACGGACATCACCTGGTGGTGATCATTAATGAATACTCCCATTTTCCATTGATCGAAGATCTCTCCTCTGTCCCTTAAGAACATGTCATTAAGAGGTTAAACAGCATCTTCGAGACCTTGGTTGTTCCGGTGATCTTAAAGTCTAACAGCCCACCTTTCAGCAGTCGAGAATTCAGAGACTTTCTCAGCCATCTTAATGTGAAGCATCAGAAGAGCACAAATCTTCGGTCACAGGCCAGTGGCCTTGTCGAACGTTTCATGAGTACTCTAACGAAAGCTGTCGAGTGTGCTGTACCAGAAAAGCTCAACATTAAAGCTGTCTAAAATTCCACTGTTCTAGCTTAACGTTCATCCCCTCACTCAACCACAATTAAAAGCCCAGCAACCTTGATGTTTTGGAGAGCCATGATGACCAAGTTACCTCAATAGACCAACAGAAGATCAAATACTGAGGAAGAAACCCGCAGACTTGGACCAAAAGAGAAAAATCAGACCTATGCAGATAAGCCTTGCCATGCAAAAGATGTTCTTATGTTCACAAGAGGAGATCGGGTGCTTATTCGTCAAAAGAGAAAATTAAAGTCTAATGCTCCTTTCGATGCTAAACCACTTCATGTTGTAACCAGCAAAGGACACATGGTGACTGCTTAACGTCCTGGGAAGTCCATTATGCGAGACTCCTTGAATTTCCGACATGTGGCTCATCGCTCGTCAAGCACTGGCTGATGTCATTATAGAGACCAAGTCTGAAAAGGACAAGTGAAGAACCACTCACTGCTGCTGTTTCTACATCACCAACCCCGGTCATGGACATGTTTACTGCCTGTTCTCAGTTTCCGAATACACAGTTGGAACGTGTGATCAAAGCGCCAGAAAGACTCACTGAATAACTATGATTGTGTATATATTTGTAATTTTTTATTTATTTTTATATTTAACAGAGGTGCAGATGTAGTGGTGTGTGAGTTTGTAATGACGGAACCATTGTGGCTCCTGATGGACTCCATAGAGCTTTGACTTAAGCATTAAAGCATAGTGAAGTGAATGCAGGTTTAGAATGTCAAGTTTGCAGTTACATGCAGAAGAATAAAGACATGTTATACTAAGCTCCATGTGTAGCATAGTCATTGGCGAGCACCTGGACTGGGGAGGATGATACACCTACTACAAACTTTCCCACAGTGCACCATCCTCAGTGAAATCTAACCTGGCAGAACCAGGATGTGGCACACCTAGGGGTGTGTCTAGGATAAAGAGCAGTCCTCTCATACTCAAACACTCCAAACTGGTTCTGCGACAAGCTCTCTTCTCCATTAAGGCTGAAGCTAGGATGGTGAAAGTGTATTCTGAGATCATACGACACCCTCTTCTACAGAATTCCCCTGACAGTAAACTACACAGTTGCAAGCCTTTACCCTGACCCTTTTCATGTCAGTGAAATTTCCAGACCCTCCTCAGCTGCAAATCATGGGTTACGTTGGGTCAAATACCTCATCCAAGCCACCCTACCAGGCCCAAGACTTTGTCACTACTCTGGGAACAGTATTGCATAACTCATTAAACGGGAGCACTGAAAGGGCCAGCTAAAGGCAGGCTACTGTTAAATAAATTACTAGTACTTCAGACAGAAAATGCGCAACTGTATAAAGTTAATGTTCCTGTGTGTTTACAAAAACTCAACTTCACCATTGATTGGAATTTTAATACATACTAAAATAGTCGCTGAATGAACTTTGACTTTTCTTATGGAATAAGCCACAGCCCTATAAAGTGAAAATAGCTTTTGAGGAGCAGTTGCTGTGGAGACTTGTCATTCCTAATTTCTTAAATGTTCCATTTCTAAACACTGGGCAACCTACTTTTTGAATTGCAAAGTCTACGAATGAGTAGCTTAGTTAATATTTAAAAGTAGGGTTGCCTCGTGTCAAAAAGCTGCTGCAGTCAGGGTACACACGTAGGCCTGAAGCCTAGTTTGCTTTGCCAGTATAGAGGATGGCACAATAGGTGCTACATCCCAAAGGTGACATTTATCTTTTGTGAAGTTTGTGTACCTTCTGCTATGCTAAGGTTTTACAACAAAGTTAAAGGCGCCAATTGCGGATCAGCCAATTTTATCATGTTAAGAGGTCAGAGAACATGCACTTGGGACTGAATAGCAGAGTTTAAACCCCAGCAGCTTCAGTACACAAAAAATGGGAATGACTATCTAGAAAGATGAATTTTTTCATAACGACTATGAGCTCTGGATTTGGAACAGAACTGGAAGGAGGGCTACAAATTATCCATGGTTTGCTAAAAATGACATAATACATTTATAGAGGTTCTTCTAATCCATGAGCAGGAAGAATGGGGCTGATATTCTAAAACACAAATCTCTCCCACATAGAATCTGCAAGATATGGACAGACCCAGATGGCAGATTTGTATTTCTACATCTACGCCTGGGAGAACAGACGTTAGTTGTAGGATGAATCTATGCCCTAAACGGCAGTAAAACCACCTTTTTTGGGCAACTGAACAGGATATTTACAGAATGTAGCAAGACCAAACTTGTAGTAGGGGGCAGCTGGAATCTGTCACCAGATCCGATCACAGATAGGACAAGTCCAACGGACAGGGGCAATGCTGCTGATGAAGTACAGCTGGACAACCTTTTGGGAGACCATGGCGTGGTAAACATTTGGAGAGTTGACCGCACTACAGCTAAGGATTACACTTTTTTTTATCCTTGGTGCACAACACATCATCTTGGATCGATTACTTTCTAGTACACCATTCACTATTTCTGACTGACACCCTACCAGAAGAGGGGGAATCTCTGATCACAACTCCATAGCTCTGGAGCTGTCCCTTTATCAGAGGAAACCTCCTTCCAGTATCTGGAGGAGGAATGCACACTTCTACGTACTGCTTACTGGAGGAGAAGCAGGCACCGAGTGCTCATGTACAGGTATAAGGCTCAGAGGATGAGAGCTAAGTTACCACTCAACAGCTGGTATGGGCAACAGAGAAGGTGACCTAGTGAGGTCTCCGTATGAGGGGATTGG
Source organism: Triturus cristatus (assembly GCF_964204655.1). Taxonomy (NCBI): domain Eukaryota; kingdom Metazoa; phylum Chordata; class Amphibia; order Caudata; family Salamandridae; genus Triturus; species Triturus cristatus. Next base: position 504,735,689 of record NC_140587.1, read on the forward strand.
CAATAACCAAGAAGGGTCATGATGAATACACAAAGGACCTGGAACAGGAAATTCAGGCACTGATGTAGAGTACAATATAGGAACAAGTTTCAAACCCAGAGGAAACGAGGAGCTGAAAAACATTAGTATAACCAGTTATACATATCAGCGGCAGATGCAGCTTAAGTGAAACTTAGATGGCGGCATAATGAGAGCAGGGAGATACTGCCCAGATGCTGGTCTTTCAGTGGTGACAGAGAGAAGCCTATTTGTTCATCCATGTGATCTGCACAGTTCAGGGACAACTCATAACCCAACTGGAGGATATTGCGGCAAACTTCACTCCTTTCTATGAAACCGTATATGCTACTAGTTGTGCTGGAGACTCTCAAACTGAAAACGCCTAATTAGATTCAATTTCCAATCCTATCGGACATAAGGAGGCATATATTGAGCGACAAGATTACTCCCGGTAAAATTGGTGAGGCTCTATCAATCTTGCCAACTTGTATATCCATGGGAAAGATGGCTTTCCTGGAAAATCTAATAAATGTGCAATCTGCAAGTGAAGCAAATACTCTATCAAACTTTCAAGAGGGTGGACGGGGCCCGTAGGGCCTATTTCCAATAAGGCAATAATGACAGTACTCCCCATGGAAGGGAAGGACTTGTTAGATTGTGGGAGCTACAGGCCCATATCCCTTTTGAAAATGGACCTTTAAATATTGACAAGGTGCTAGCCAACATGCTACGGAAAATCATCCCCTAAAGTTTCTATGCCTCTCAAGTAAACTTTGTGCAGGCCGGTCTTTTAGTAACCATTTGAGAATGCTAACGCACATGCTGTGGGACAACAGACATAGGTCCCAAAAAGTGGTAGCCCTTTCTTTAAATGAAGAAAAGGCCTTCGACCTGGTTGACTGGCCATACTTATTCAAGAAGATTCAAAAGTTCAGCCTAGGGCAGGACTTTATCCCGAAAGTCCACTAGTTATACAAAGGACCAATGGCACAATTCAACTGTGGAGGCCACCTATCATGCACTATTCAAATACAGTGCTGCATGCGACAAGGCTGCCCCCTATCACCACTTTTCCGTTTATAAGGTCAACTGGGGAAAGTGTGAGATAATACCATTGACCAAGAGGATGACAAGTGCCTGTATAGAAGGGGCTAACATGAGACTGCTCCCAAAGTGGATGCAATGCCAGGCATTTTTCTCAACAAAGTAACTGCCCAAATGGCAGAGAATGACATGATGCCTTTACTGGCTAAGATGAAGCTAGACTCTGTAAAATTGTCTTGTCTACAACTGTCATTATGGGGAGGAGTTCAGGTGGTAAATATAGTAACAGCACCCTGAAATAAATATGTCATTGTGTTGAAGATTGCATTAATCTCTTAGCATGAGCTGAAAGCCATTTTGTACTTGGCAGCCATTTTAGTTAGCTATGTGCTGGACATTTGCTGTTTCCCTCTCCCAGAGTCTTGCACATGCTCAGATGTGCTTAGCTAGTAGAGTGCACCTGTTCCTAGTATAGAACTGTCAGGCTGTTCTAACTGATGTCAGCAACGTATTACTCCTCCTACCTGTTGACTGTGCAGTTTCTGTATGACCATCTATGTGCATAACTCTTCTCATGTGTACTTGTACTGCCTTTTTTCAGCCCCTGTGAGGGTATATAAAGCCCCTGTTCTCTGTACTCCTTAGAAATGTCTCCTACAGTGATTTGAGAATTCTGTATGACGCATTTTTCCCTCTTTAGAGGTTAAATAAAAAGATGTCTTTTATATTACAGCTTCTGTGCCAATCTCTTCTTTGTTGGTTTAAAAGGACCAGGTGTATCAGTGAAGCCCCTGAGCAGGTTTTGATTTCTACAATTGGTGCCCTCTGTGAGGCTCATCAGAGAAGTGGCTATCCAAGGGAGTGATCCTGATGGGAGACAGGAATCTGAGGAGGACAGAACAGGACTCTAGTAAAAAGGTACCCTAAAACTGAGATTCTGTCTCTGCAGCCCAGTATATTTCTGGTCTTCCTGATTGGACTCCTCCAACTGCTTACCATTCCTGACTGAGAACATTTTTGGCGTGAGTATTCTAAAAATGACCGTTTGGTCACTCAGAACTTGGCAGTTAGAATCTGGAAACTTGTGCTTGGTAAGGTCGTTTGTTACGACGCTTCTTGGATTTGTATGGAAATTGGCCAATATTTGGAATTTGAAAATATGTAAACTGCAGTTTATGTAGGAAGGTAATGAGAAACTTTTGTAAACTTGAACGGCACACTTTGAGTTAAGTGCTACTTTGTGTATAATATTGTATATGCTGTAATATTTTTGGCATGCATGTTTTTAGCACACATCGTAGAATGTGTTGCCTGGTTTGTAGGTACCCTTGGAACTTGTATTGAATTAGCCGGCTCCCCTAGAGGGGATACTTAACTAGGTTTAGGTATAGAAACGTATTTCTTCCTTGGTGACTACTACCCCGAGGAACTAAATATGTACGTAGAAAGGATCCTGGTCTGTGCACTTAGTAACATTCATAAGTGGTGATATGCAGAGCGTTTTTTCCTGGTGTTCTGTCAGCCAAATCTAGTGAATATGACTCACAACTAGTATTAACAAATAGTTTGGTTTAAGTACAGTCTGTGGGCTGTCTTTTGTTTCTGTCCTAAGTGTTGAACTGTGGGTTAAATGTGTGTTTAAATGTCTGTGGTTTGTCATTAGTGGTACTTGTAAGTAGCGATTGCGCTCTTGGTGCAAGAATGGCTAGCCTTAAGTGCCCTGTATTATGTGTGTGACACCGTTTTGAAAATGTCTGGAATGAGCTCAATGGTTTTTTTTTTTTGTCATCATTCTGTTATGCAAAATATCATTAAAATGAAATACATTTTAAAAGAATCCAGCAATGAATTATAAAATATATGCTAAATAGCTGCACGCTATCATTAAATTGACAGAGTAAGACACTATACATGTGTGCAAATTGCCACAATGTTAAAGATAAAATTAGAATCCACATTGAATAGGAATAAAAAAGCTTCAAAAAACGAAATTGTGTGTTTTGCAATAGATAAAATTAAGATACAAAATGTCACAGCATTTATCCTTCTGTATTAGGTATTAAAAGGCATTCACATTATCTGAGTGAATTGGTTGTTGCTGAACCAAAATACACATTACAGAACGACAGATTTGTGCTGGCTGAAAGGCTGACTTGAAAGGCGTGTGGATTCGACGCCTTTACATGTCAAGCAGCTGTGTCAGCACGTGGGTATTTCTTACTCCGGCCACAGAAAACAGCTAAAGTCACTACCCCTTAAGTCAGTGCAAGCACGGTGTAAAATCCTGCATTTCAGACTGCTGTTTTAAAAGTTAGAAATATAGTTTCATTATTTTTGATAAACAGAGGACAGATTGACAGTAGGGATTTATTTTCTTAATGCCTTTTTAAATAAGGATAAGAGTGGTTTTTGATGTTAAATAATAATGACTGTCCTTTATTTAAAAGTGGCGCAGACTTAAGATGTTTCAAGTTAAGCTTCTGTTCTTAGGGCGTGAATGAATGTGTTTAAATGTGATAGCCAAGGGATGCAGCTTGCTTTTCACATGTGGACTCATCAAAATGATTGGATTTATAAAAAAAAATATTTATATTTGGATTATATAAAAAATGTTATTTAAAAAGGTGCATTAAATTCGTTTTTTAATATTTATAATGCCTAATAATGATGCTGTGTCCTCCTAGCATCCAAATTGAATTTAAGCCGTGCTATACAGCAATAGGGGGTCACTTACATGTGAAATGTCACTTTATCCAGGCGTACAAAACTCATTTTTATAAGGGTATACATTATACATTTCTGATGCCACATCTCTGGGATATGTAGAGGACATTCTAGGGGATGACTATTATGCAAAAACATTGTAGGATATTCATTTTTAAGTGCCCCAAACATCAAAGACGAAATTGAGTAAAATTCACTATTTAAATGAGGTTATTCCAATCAGAGCAGCTTTTAAACTGCCTTAGGCTCCAGTAAATGCACATATGTAAGTTTAGAATGAATAGCTGACATCTATACTGCTAGACAAGCACTCAAGTACACTGCTTACAAATATAAATATGTACAAAAAACTGGCAGAAGTTATTAAGCTTACCTCTGAATTGCTGGTAGACAGGAATGGAGTGGGTTGTTGAGCTCTCAGTCTCCAGGGTCACTTTGAATTTGTAAAACTGCATGAAAACCTTGTACACCAGATGGAACAGCTGAATAGGTTAAAGGTCGAAGTTCTACATTTAGAAGCCTAGCAGGTCTCAGCGCAACATTTGCTTTGAATTTCAACATTTGAAAGACGAAATGGCAGGGACAGAAAGAGGTTTTGCTTACTTTTTTTGGCAAAAGCAAGCTTTTGTTCACTCATATGAACAGATTGAATAATAATGGTATATGTGAGCTCTTATTAAGACAATGGCTCTGCCATATATGTAGCACTAATGTTTTTAGGGCTGAATTAAGGAAGCAATGGTATTTAGTTTGAATTCATGTGCCCTCGTGTTACACTTGTACATTTGCTAAAGGAATATGTTCTTTAGCTAGCTCAATGTGCTATTTACCTCCTCAGAGTTTGTTTATGCCCAGTTGCTACAAATTGGGGTTGATAGTGTTGACAGAATGAAACCTGTTACAGGTTTCCTACTGTCAAAAATAGGGGAAGGAGGCTAGCTCCTCTACAAATTAAGGGTAGGCAAATGTATGTTTTCTCTCTCTTTTTCTCAAATTTCTTTTGAGCCTGTCTAAACTGTCTGTGAAATAGCCATGAGACATTTAATTGGCTATTCAGTAATACTGTTTTAAACATCATTAGCATTAATAAAATGAATAAATAAATTTGCTATGTTACTGCCCATCCTGTCTGATGAAATTATGAAAGGATGAGTAGTCTAGATTGCTGTTTCCTTATTTGATCTTTTGATCTTTAAGGGGAACTAGCTGTGGGTAGTTTTTGTTCTAAAATTCTCAGGTGATAACACCACTATTGTTTGTTATTCTCATGCTACATACAGTTTTGCAAGGGCATTGCTAGTTTTTATTAGCTAGTCTGTGTAAATAAACTGACAGTCCTTACTAGAGCTGATGTTGCATAGTTTGGATTGTGAAAAAATAGAATGCAGGGAAGATGCCCATGTGATCCTTAGCAAACATTTTTGAGGAAAATATTGTTTTATAGGAGTCTGTTTGTCACAAGATGTTCTGCTGGAGAAAATGTACCCATTATGTTGAAGTTTTTAGTTCTTTATGTAATAGGAATCCTTGTTAAATTAGCAGTTTTAGATTTTCCTGTTGCTCCTATAACATGAGAGCATGGTCCTAAGCATACAATGTAGGTGCTTTTATTAAGAGAAATCATTTTAGAAGTGTCTGCAGTCCTGTACAAGTAATGCAAAGTCTATGAGTAAAAGTGTAGAACATTTCCTTTTTTCTTGAGGGTCTTTAGATGATTAAGATAGGAATATACAGATGTAAGGATTTGGAGTATGTCTGTATTGTTTTTTCTCTTTCCCTCAGAATTTAGTAAATGAAAACAGACTTCCTTGGCTGCTTGGGATTGGGTGACGTATTACTCTTGTCAAATTCACCAAAGAGTTCCTTTTATACTTGCCAATAGGTCAAGGCTGTTGTTTTTTTTACTCTCACATAGATGAAAGTGGTTCTTGGGTGCCTTGCTAATATATGGGGCGTCCCTAGACTAGGAAGTATTCTGAGACTATCCTCTCTGTTGATAGATTATTTCTGTGCTTTGTCTAAAGACCTTTTGTTCTGTCCACCAATAGATATTTGCTGCCTTACAACCATTGCCAGAGGGGCACGGACGTCAGATCTAGCTTGAGGAGTCAGCACCAGTCCAGCTTGAAGTCAAAGTGAAGGTAACCAGCACAGGTATTGCTGGCAACCAGTATCTCAGTGAAGGTAGAAGGCCGGAAGAACTGGGATGTGAAGTGTGTACCCCTGCCACTGTCTTGGGCGAAAGACGGGGTCACAAATCAGAAAGGAGAAATCGTGGATCAAGTTTTTGATGCCCAGCCGAGAGTCACAGACCGACCAGGAAGGCAAGAAAGTTTTTGCTTGAGGTAACCCCCTTTGAAACAAGGGTTGCTTCAGAGATACTAGAATCAGGCCTCCGAATCCTGGTCCCAAAGTGACTGTAAAGTCTTCACCTTTGTTGGTCAAGAGATACCTGGGCACACTGAATGCAATCTATGGCCCCAACGAAAGAGCAGTGTGCCAGCAGAGCAATACAGGAGTTAGCGAAGGACTTGAGTTTAGGGTACAGGTGCTGTGTCTCTGGTGCCTGTTAGATTGAAATGAAGAAAACTGGTGCACTGCCTGAGACACTGGACAGGATCGCTGAGAGCATTTGCCCTGGTGGGTAATTGCCCTATCCTGAAAGAATAAACTTTTCCCTTGAAACTGGGCCGTGATTCCTGAGTTGCGAGTTGTGCAGCTCCACCGTGGGAACAACAAGAGCCTGCCTGTGAGGCTCAAACGGACACAGGGAGAAGTCTCCCCTCTGATTGGTTGTACAGCAGCTTTAATTTCCCAAGGACTTCTTTTTCTTTTTTGTTGAAAACGTACCCCATTGGTCGTCCCATTTTTGAGGAGGAGCAGCCCTTTGCAGCTCTTCGTCATAATTCTCATGGTCCTGTGTGGTCCTCCTGGTCCCCTGGATCCAGGATCATTTTTGTAATAATATGTCTGACTGCTTTAATGTTTATATTAGAAATAATGTTTATTCTACGAGAGAAAAGTTCCTCTGAGCAGTTGACAAATGTTACTTTACCCTTTCCTTGATTGATACTCTTGCCCTCATAAAGGAAACACTGGAAAAGTCTAGTGAAAATGTTTTTATTAGATATGTGCTGTTGGCTATTTTGAAGTTGAAATTGATGGTCACTGAAATACATAGGAGCCTTGAAAATGTTTTTACTGGATGGTTCTAGGATTTGCTTAGGACTAGAAAGCTAATAGTTCTGTTTCTGATAATAGTAATTACTCTCTCCTGCTATCTGTATGACCCAATGCTCTGTTCCCTTTGTACTCCTGCTTATACCTTATACATACCCGCTTAACAATATTTAGAATGAGAAATGCCCACCAAGCAATGAATTAGGATATTGATAAATTTATGGAAAAAATTAATATGCATATTTCCTACTGGATTATGGAAATGTCTTTAGCTCATGCTAAAAGGACCATCTGTTGAAGATTGCATTAATCTCTTAGCATGAGCTGAAAGCCATTTTGTACTTGGCAGCCATTTTAGTTAGCTATGTGCTGGACATTTGCTGTTTCTCTCTCCCAGAGTCTTGCACATGCTCAGATGTGCTTAGCTAGTAGAGTGCACATGTTCCTAGTATAGAACTGTCAGGCTGTTCTAACTGATGTCAGCAACTTATTACTCCTCCTACTTGTTGACTGTGCAGTTTCTGTATGACCATCTATGTGCATAACTCTTCTCATGTGTACTTGTACCGCCTTTTTTCAGGCCCTGTGAGGGTATATAATGCCCCTGTTCTCTGTACTCCTTAGAAATGTCTCCTACAGTGATTTGAGAATTCTGCACAACGCATTTTTCCCTCTTTAGAGGTTAAATAAAAAGATGTCTTTTATATTACAGCTTCTGTGCCAATCTCTTCTTTGTTGGTTTAAAAGGACCAGGTGTATCAGTGAAGCCCCTGAGCAGGTTTTGATTTCTACAATAGGAATGCTTCACATCCTTATCCCGCACCAACTTCTATTCAGAATAGACTTGGATATTAAGTCCTTTGTCTGGGGAAATGATAAGCCTAGAATCTGATTCAACAAGGTCTGTGCACATAGAAAGGTGTGAGGACTGCACTCACCCCATATAGGTTCTAATTAACATGCATAACACCTGTTCCGACTTGGTTCCTGGCTACCTGACATGGGAGAGCGGGGCCTGGGGATCCTTTATCAGTATAAGACTCTGCCTCTAACAATTAGACAACCCTGTAATCAGACACGTTTTATATTTGGAGACCAGTACAGTCTCCATTACATGTGCACCCCTGGCTGCACACCGCCTCCCTCCTCTGTAACAATGCAGCCATGACAGTAGGTGGGATGAGGCTGTCCTGCCCGCATTAACACTGTTGACCAACTACTGAAAGGAGACACCTTCCGATCTTTTGAGAAGCTCCAGAGGGAGTTCTGTTTTGATAAATTATATGTATGGAAGTCCTGACAACGTACTCATTGTTTTAGAACAAGACTTGGTAGAGACCCCTTATGTCTCTTGGATTCACCAATTCACTTCTATCTAAAAAGATGGGGAAAGTACAAAGGGCCCATGCCTGGGATGTATGGACTTCCTATTATATAATCTTCCTGGAAGATGATGCTTTCAGAAAGGATTGGCTTCAGATAGCATGGCATTGCACCAGGTATAGGTTTATCCTAATTACTAAAACAGCTAAATGTCTCACAGAAAAACACTTTAGAATCCCCTTAACCTCATACAAAAAATAGATAGTGAAATAAACAAGATGATATCGGAATATAAGGATCATCTCACTAAATCCAACACTCACAAGTTTTAAAATGATCTGAAGATATTTTCATTGGTAGAAGTATACCCATATTCAGCACCCAAGTACATTAACACAGTAACAGGGGGACACAACTAAAACTAACTTGTCAGATGGTAGATCATTGAAGCAAACAGCTGGTCTAGTAGGGAGGACAATAGAGGAAGTCAGCAAGGCAGAAATACAAACAGACCATAGGTCGAGCTCTGCCAGGGTCTCAATCCCTACAATAACCTGATGAGGATTCCACATCAATTCTATCCTCCCGCCCGACCACACCAGTTTTTCGGCTGGGGCAATTCTTTTCCATAAGGCTTGCCACACCGTTTTCCCCTGAGCCAAAGCTTCCTTAAATATCGAGAGGAGACAGAGGGAGAGGAAAGAGAAGAAAAGAAAAAGAACACTGGGATGCCCAGACAGCAGGGGTACACACCAAGACCATGGTGAGGGAATCTCTCCCAGGGACAATCAGGAACCCGACATTGTGACAAATCTGCCCACTATAACACTGACAGACACACAACGCGGAGTCCTGAAAGGACGACTCAAGTTTGTACCAACAGCACACCTTGACAAGTTCCGATTGCATTGTGAACTTGCTGAGTTCTTTAGAAAACTCAAACTGAAAACTTTCTTTGAAAAATCGAAAGCCCCAGACATCATAGACAAAGGTGACACAGGACTGAGGATAAAGTCCACATTCTGTCCCCACACCACCACAGTCCCCATTGAAGTTCTGGCATTCGAACAGGCAATGTTCAATGAAATAGAGACAATAAACGAAGGCAACAGGTACATTTACCATAACATGAGTAAAGCAGAAACGATGGCACTCAATGATCTAAAAGCCGATAAATGTCTTTAATAAAGCCCGCAGATAAAGGGGGTGGTCTGGTTAGCCAAGGCAAACAGGATTACAACAATGAGTGTCTCCTCCTCCTTGGAGACAGAAAGAATTACATGTTACTCCCTACAGACCTCACACCCCAACTTGGAGCGGGGATAAAGAACCTCACTGAAACAGCGGAAACCAACAATTCAATCTCTAAAAAAGAGGCTGAATTTCTCCTAACCACTAACCCAAAGATCCCCTACTTCTACACAACACCCAAAATCCACAGGAACAGAATGCCCACTCCTGAGTGCCCAGTGGTCTCTGGGATAGGTTCCTTGTTAGGATCCCTATCACGCTTCTGCGATTTCTGGCACCACTTGTACAAAACACATCCAGATTTCTGAAGAAAACCAAAGACCTACTATGCCTACTAAAAGATATAGGATATGATCTAGAAAAACACATGCTATTAAGACTAACTGTAGTCAAAGACGCCCTTGTGCAAGGCGAAGGGCACCACAGAACACTGAAGGCATTTATCCTTGAATGTTCATGACTTGCTCTCATAAGAAACTACTTCAATTGCAAAGGAACAATATGTCTACAAACACTTGGGACTTCCATGAAAAGCACATTTGCCCCCATTGTGGAGGGACTATATGTACACAACTTGGAAACCAAACACATCCAAAATACAACATACCAGTTCAAACAGAACATTGTTCTGTCTAAGCGGTACATAGATATTATCCTCATTATCTGGAAGGAGACAACATCTCCAGTCCTCCTTTTCTCACCTGGATAATCAATTGTGATCACATTCAGAAACATCCCCGCACCATGGATAAAGAATCCATAACATTCCTGGACGTCACCATTTTTGATTAACTTGCAAAACTTTGCAGTAAAACCTATCAAACACCTACAGACAAAAACACCCTTCTTAGGTTTGATAGTTTCATCCCTGACATCTGATGGAGAGCTTGCCCGATATGCAGTTTCTTCGGCTCAGAAGAAAGTGCAATAAAATGTCTTAGTTCAACCTCCAGGCGAAGGCCCTGACAGACAAGTTGCAGGATCACAACTACCCAGAAAAGGTGATAAGAACTACTAAAAAACAGACGAGGAATCAAAATATAAAAGCCCTACAGGAAAATCACACATGAGATAACTCTGGTATCCCGCCCACATGTATCAGCACCTATAACACCATCTCCGACCATGTAAAACAAAGTCATAAACACAGGGGCAAACTGGAAACGGGCAAATTGAGGTGGGAAAAACCCCAATGCTCCTTCAAAATGGCTAGAAGCCTTAAGGACAGTTTAGTGTACACCCGACCAAAAAAGAACCCAGAGACCAAAAGCAGCGTAATGGACACCTTGGGACTTCTCAATGTCACAGGACATTACACATGAGGGGATTGCGGTGTACGACACCTAAACGCGACCTCAAAAACTCAACTTGGAACCATGGAGAGTTTGGAAAATCAGGAAACACTCTAACTGTAACTCATCAAATGAGGTTTACTTGATAACATGCCGGTGCAATCTCAGTGATATTGGCATGATAACAAGGAAAAGCAAGATAAACGTCTGTGAACACCGCAGCAACTTCCATTGCAAACAAAACACATCTAAGATGAATAATCATTTTCCGAAAGAAGGCCACACTCCTAATGACATAAAATAGATCACAATTGAACAACTGAAAAGGAACAACGTCAATACCAAAAATAACAGATCTAAATGATACTATCCATGGAACAGCATCCAACTATAATAGGAGCATATTTCAATCCATGCTCCTCTGGTCTGAGACGTCTACACCTGTATAATGTCTTCCTGTGAACACAGGTTGCATGATATCCCTTGCTTTCCATTCGCTGTACCTGATCCCAATATACTTCTTTTGGGAACTGTAGAAACTGCTAAATGCCACTTAATATATGCTACGTGCAATTTTGGTTTTGCAAAACCAGATGTGGAAAATGTTTTTCATCTTTTACAACAGTAAAATTGTATCTGGTCTCAACATACCCCTTATAGGACCTACAGGTATCCACAAGTGCACTTCTGGCCCTTAGTGCATCAAGATGTAAAAAACATTGTTCCTCCTTTTTAATATTATAACTATAGGAAATTGATGATATTTTCGTAGCTATTGCACAAGCATCTCTTAATGTTTATTTACTTTAGTCTTTTTTCAGTACGTTCTGGGCCGTCGATAGCAACAGACGCGCACTGCAACCACAGCTTGCGTCCATTTTTGTTTCCATGCTTCTGGAGGTCAACAGAACCATGGAAATGCCCACGAGCTTGTCAGGCGTGCTGGAAGGCACCTCCCAAGATGTTGCCGACACGCCCACATGTACACAAGACTCTGCCACAGCGCTCCGATTATTTAGTCAGGAGCGACTGCGGGCCAAGGTAAGTTGGGGAGCTCAGGAGGCCTCCGAATAGGCATGGACACAAGCGACCAATCTTGACAAAGTAAGTGCCAGCTACGGGGGCCTAAGCAGGAATAACACTTTTTTGTCTGCCACCACATCAACGTTGATTGGGATCACTAATTTGTGTGTGATTCCTACAGTGTGATCCCCCCGAGCATCCTTGTAGTAAGAAACTACTAATCGACAAGTATGTTAACCTAGCATGCCTTTGAATTCTTCATTATATACTGCATTTTGTGTTATCCCTGTTGAAATACTTATCACAAGCCTTATCATTAAAAGTGATGCAAGCCACAGACATCAACCTGCCGATACATAGCAGTTCATGTTGTTTTCACCTGACACTGCATAATAACAGCACACAGCAAGAACCAATCTCTACCGCATTGTGTGCTTATATCACTGTTTAATTATTACACATGAGCCTTGTTATTAAAAGCGATGCATGCCACAGACATTGAACCTGCTGATTCATTGCACTGCATGTTGAGTCACTAGGCACAGCACGAAAATAGCACGATGCAGGACCCAACATGCACCACTGATTAGTCAGCAAGATGGGTAATGCAGAACCACATATAGCAGGACAGTGCTATTTTAACATAATGGCATGGTGGTTCCATTTGCGATGGGCGGTAGGCATGATGGCACAAGCCCACAGAGAGTGCTTAGCCCTTGACCCTTTGAGGTGTTGTCTATTACAGTACACAACAATGTGTCTCTCTCCTTTTATATTTTAAACAGAAACTCAAATGGAGTAATACAAAAATCCATAAGTTATGCACTGTCATAAAAGTTGCATTCCTGAGTGCGCACGCGACTGGTCCTGAGGAATACCATACAAACACCCAGGGGCACCAAAGACATTATGACTGAAACATGTCGACCTATATCAAGGATGTGAGAGATCATTAGTTCCTCGAGAAAAATCCACCACTGCTTTTAAGCTTTGTCCAAGGGTACCACTATTAAAAAATACACCACATTGGTGGGTAACCCAGAAAACAATTTTAATTCACCTCCTTGTCGCATTTGAGATAAAAAACCAGCTCCCCTCTAATTAGGCGTCGGACCACACCCTTGGCGCGCTATGTGTCTCGGGTGGAACCCCAATGATGAAGCATACCACTAACTAGGTTGATGGGTGAGGGGTCTTTGTGAGGGACATCTCTAAGGAACTTGGCAGCTTGCTCGCTCCTCTTTGGTTTTGTGAATTTCTTATAGAACACATCAATTCTGCTCCTACTATAGATTTTAAAAGGGCACATCAGCAATTGATTACCTGACTAGAATCTCCCCAGACGACTGGCTGCTCTAGTGACCTACCAGGTTCGGTTCCGGTAGCTACCACGACTTTGTCTTCCTCAATCAATGTTGCTGCCACCTATTAATATTGGTCCATAGACTCCCCTATCCTAATGACAGATGCCTGCTGGAATGGGATTGTGAGGAAACACAACAATAGGTTTGAATACTGATATAGAAGGGAGAGGGAAGTCCTAGGGAATGGAGGGAGGTTTTAGCTTCGCTTAGCCTCAATGTGGGGGGGGTCATTAGAACTATATTTTCATATGCCTCATTCTGTTCTCATTATGATGAGAGGCTGTGGTTATCGTTATCAGTTTTGTTACTATTATTATGGGTACTGTTGAACTAAGTACCCATGGCTATCGACTAATGGCCTTAGTAGAGTGCCAGGTTCACTGGCATGTGCTCTATTCATAAATACGTTACAGCGAACATTGCATTCTAGAGTCATGTGTACGGTCATGTATTTTACAAGCTCTGAAAACAATACACGATCACTTAAAAAAAAAAAAAAAATCTACTGGCAAGCACAGTATTGTCGATGGTGTTGAAGGCTGTCAAGAAGTCAAGGCCCCTACATCACCATCGTCGACCAGCCTACAAAGACCATCAATCACTGACAGTCACAAATTTGGTACTTGTGCCTGGGCATACTGTGACTTAGTGTGTAACAAATTAATCTTGAAACTGATTGGAGTGGCTGAAGACTAAGGGCCACATGTAGAGTTTGGGACATAATCAGTACATCAAGACAGTTTGACATGAACTTTACACTTTGAAATGGCATGGTATACTCCAGCAATGTACTCAGACAGTTGTTAAAACACTCCAGCATTTTATCAGGTTGTGAACTAATAATGCTGGATTTTATGTCAAGACCCAGAGACCAATATTAGGCAATGAATCCTTTATTGCCACAACTCAGCAGCATGTCAAAGCTTCTAGAATTTAGAACTTCAAACAAAAATTCCAAACATAAAACCTCACCAGCAACCAGTCCTTTAACTTCTTTTATTGCTGCTGCTCACTGAGATAAGAATACATTTATGGCGTTCGTTTTAAGATTAATACCTCATGATTGTTTGATATTCAATGTGCGTTTTGGATGAGAGACAGTACGAGCTTAATATTTTGGCTCTGGATGTTTGCAATTTATACTCTTATAAACGTATTCCTCTTAAGTTTATAGCTATCGAATTCTCAGTTTTTTTTACTCTATACCCTGGGTTTATTTATACCCTGGTTTGTCTTGTCCTTCCCCTCCTTTTACTATGAATTCCAGTTAGAGTTTGCAGATTTATTTTAATTATTCGTATTTTCATAGAGGTATTTAATTTGGCCTATTCGGTTCCGTCATCGCTCGCTCTAACCGACGTTTTGATCAATAGGGCCTCACGAAGACGTTGTCATGGGAACAAACCCATGCTGGCTCGCTCACCTGATGCCGCCTACCAGTCTGCTTTTGTAAAGTGGTAGCGGAGCCTAATGCCTTGCACTCGGGACTACGCACACGCTCAGGCAATCGGGACTCTGCTCGAGAATTCCGATGAGCTCTAGAACTCATGCATCTGACATCTGTTCCTGAGAGCCAACGGGTGCAAGAGTCTCTAGACTGCTACAGTTCGTTTTCCATCCTTTTGTCACCACAGTGAGCCTATAGGGGTTGCACTAAACAGAACGTTCGTGTGGAGACTGGATTTCGCTTCAGGCAGTAACTGACATCGGAGAGACGCGCTTTGTTTTTGGTGTTGTGAGTTAATATATTTATTGTTAAGACTCTCTCTGAGAAGGTAGCTTTAGTTGGGTTTAAGTTCCCTGTTTATTGCCAACAGAGTTACTTTCCCATGGCTAAAATATTTCTGTTTGGGCATATATACTTTTGTTTTCTCTTGCATTTTGGAACTATTAAAGCACATTTTTGGCATTGAATAATGGAGCAGGGTGAAGGATTGTTAGATTTCTCATTAGAAGAAAAGATAAATAAGGCAATTGAGAAAATAACTACAGAGGTGTCTATTAGGATGGAAGGAAAGTTAGAATGGCTGACTTCTAAATCACCCAAGATGGATGAAGAGCATTTTTGGTCTGCGCCTGAGGCAGAGGGTGCACATACTTCAGCTAAAAAAGCATCTTTGGTAGAACACATTTTCTGTGTTGACAGGCAAGAGGAAGATGCAGCGGGCAAAGATGGGCAGGTAAAAGGCCCACATTATGATACCATTAAGAAATCTAAAGAGCGGAGACACAAAGCGGTGATCTCTGATGAGTCCTCTGAAAGTGCAGAGGTAGAACAATGTTGTACATCTTATTTTGACTCAGAGGATGAGGAGTCATTTTGCAGGAATTTGCTTGCAGAAGAGATTTTGAGTAAAGAGAATTGATCTCTTTTAGACCATTTGGGCCAAAACATGTTTGGTCCATTATTAACCAAACATCCTCTTACCCCTGCATGGACACCTTCAGACCATGTAGCTAAATACATTCAGTATTGGATATGAAGGGAAATACCCAAAGAGGTTCGTGTAAGGTTGAGGTCTGAATGCCCATGGCCCTCCATTGATAAGAAGGTATTGGTGACACCGGAACTCAATGCAAAAATTATTGCGTTCATTGCGAGGACAGAAGGAGCAGAGGAAAGACTGGTAAGTCTAGACCCTTCTGTTACCCCCTTAAAATTGGGTGGCAGACTTGCCCAGTTTTATCACGGATGGTTGTTGATCCCAAAGGATCCTTTAGTTTTAGAAACTGTCTGTAGGGTTCTCATAGAGTTTGTAGATTACCCCGTACAAGACTGTATGCCAAGAAATCAAATATTTCTAAAAGATCAGATGACTCTCATAGACATAGAAGTTCAGGAGTTAATCAAGAAAGGAGCAATTGTGAAAGAGATCGAGTGGGTGGTTTTGTAAGCAATATCTTTGTTTTAGAAAAGAAGGACAAAGGTATGCGTCCACTAATACATTTGCGAGAAATGAACATCTGGGTTGTTTACCATCACTTCAAAATGGAAGGGATTCATTTGTTGAAGGATGTGTTGCTGAAGGGAGATTGAATGACATGCTTGGATCTGAACAATGCCTACCTTACAGTTACAATATGGTTAAATCACCAGATGTTTTTGAGATGAGTGCGGAAGAGAAAGAGGTGGAAGTTTGTATGTTTGCCTTTCGGTCTGTCATCAGCATCCTGGTGCTTTACAAAGGTCCTACATCCTGTGGCAGCTTATCTGAGAGAAAGAGGTGTGCATCTGATAATTTATTTGGATGATATTTTGCTCATGGAACAGGACAAGAGAAAATTATTATCACATACAAAACTAGCAGTGCGTTTACTGGAGTCCTTGGGTTTTGTGGTGAACAGAACAAAGTTGCAGTTTGTACAAAGACAACAAACCCAATTTTTAGGTTTTGCAGTAGACATAGTGGATGGAGGGTGCCCTGAGGCTAACAAAGGAAAAGTTGAAATGGATTCGCAGGGGAATCAGAAATACTCTGAGATCAAACTGTATTACTTGGAGAATGTTAGCCTGCATAGTTGGTCTTTTGTAATCTACAATTCAACATATCTTCCCTGGGACCTTTACATTAAAGGGAATCACAGAGACTAAGGGCCTTTCACTTGAGAAGTGGATTTAAATATTCAGGGAATGTATGGCTAACTCAGGAAGGGAGACAGGAATTGGCTTGGTGGCTAAAAAATATGAAGGCTTGGAATGGGCGTGCATATTTGGGGGAAAATGTAGACTTGATAGTAGAAGCGGATGCAAGTTTGGAAGGTTGGGGTGCGTGCTGCGGATTGCAGAAACTGGCGGCCGTTGGACAGATCAAGCTATTAATTTGCAAATAGATTGTTTGGAGTTGTTAGAAGGATCTTTTGCGATAAAATGCTTTGGGGACCAGACGACGTATTGTTCAGTAATATTGAGAATGGACACTGTCTGCGGTAAGGTATGTGAACAGGTGGGAAGGCCCTCGATCAAAGGGCCTAGTGGATCTAGCAATGGTTTTTTGGGAGTATTGCATGGAAAGAGGCCTATTTGGTCAGGCAGAACACATTCCAGGAATGTCAAATTCTGTAGCAGACTGGTTCTCTAGGACATTTTACGATTCCAGAGATTGGATGTTAGACAAAGCTGTGATTAAGATTTTGAACCAATTGTGGGGTCCATTTCTGATCGATCTATTTGTGAACAGACTCAATGCTCAGGTGATGAAATTCTTCAGTTGCAGCCGCGGTCCGTGCAGGTAACAGCGGTGGGGCCGGGTAAGGGGGGGCTTTTGAGGGACGATGCTGAGGGAAAATTAAATAAATAATGAATTATACCTCTGCATCGTCCCTCGAAATCTCCCCTTACCCGGGTCACCGCCAAACCACTGTTACCTGCACGGACCGCGGATATTCAGTTGGCATCCAGATCCAAAGACAGCCGGGATAGATGCTTTTCTTCAAGAATGGAGAGGCCTTCATCCCCACCAATTGCTATGATCGGCAGAGTGACATGGATGATTCGCAAATGGAAAGAGACGGTAGTGGTGATAACCCCATACTGGAGTTCTCAAGCATGGTACCCTATCATGTTGGAGATGAGTGTAGATTTTCCAGTGCTACTTCCGGTGTTTCCCAGAGATTTTATGAGAACTGTTAGAAGGCGACCTCAGAGTAGCCCGGAGGGGGCCCTGACTATCCTGAGACCAACCCTCGAGGTATCGTAGCTGGGCACTGGCGGGGGATTCCTCAGGGGAGGAATCACGTATCTAGGATCGTACTCTCGGCACCCCACGACAAAGAGAAGCCACACCGTGAGTTCTTAAGAACAAATCTTTATCAAATCGGAGTCGTAGGATCTTTACGATCAGCAAGGCAAATATATACACGTAGAGCACGGGCTCACAGAGTCTCGGGGGGGGTAGGAGGTAGCGGGACAGTCTGTGGGGATATGGATCAAATGCAAGGGCGTACCCGGCGCACAGCTCACAATCCTCGAGCTGGGGGATACGCTTGTCGTCGTCGGGGTCCGGCGGGACCAGGAGAATCTGTGGGAGCCGCGAGTCACTCAGCCGGGCTCAAGTACAAGTTCGGAGGTCTTACGATCTTCAGGGAGCCGCGAGTCACTCAGCAGGGCTCAAGCACAAGTTCAGAGGTCTTACGATCTTCGGGGAGCCGCGAGTCACTCAGCAGGGCTCAAGCACAAGTTCGGAGGTCTTACGATCTTCGGGGAGCCGCGAGTCACTCAGCAGGGCTCAAGCACAAGTTCGGAGGTCTTACGATCTTCGGGGAGCCGCGAGTCACTCAGCAGGGCTCAAGCACAAGTTCGGAGGTCTTACGATCTACAGGGAGCCGCGAGTCAGTCAGCAGGGCTCAGGTGTTTCCAAAGGCGAATCTCCCGGATAGTCCCAGAGCACCCCTTGTTATAGGTCGACTCCTCTTTGATGTCCGGAGTCTGTGCAGGCAGGGGTCTTGTCACCTGGGGGTCGCTTGTCGGGGTTTCCTGCCATTGTCTTTTGATCCTTTCAGGGCCGGGTCGGGAGGAGTCCCAGACACCCAGCAGGCGTGGAGCCAGCCCTCGGGGAGGCCGGAGGGCCGATCGAAACCCACCTTCCCAGGGGAGCTCAGAGGTGCGATGGAAACTGCTCCTCCCTCTCTCATCCCAATGGGAGCGCGATGTCCTCCAGCCGGAGTGGCGCCTCTAGGCCAGGGTCGCGCTGGGGCCGGGCGGCCATCAGGGTGCATGAAGTGGGCACGCGGGCCCGGTGTGGCCGAAAGGAGGAAGGCCACGGACGGGGAAGTCAGGGTCGGGTGTGTGTGTATTCTAGTGGGAAGGATCGGCTAGGCCGAGTGCTCGGGGGCTGCATGGGTCAGGATATGTGGTGCGGGGACAGGGATGGCCATGCCACGAGGCCGGGTCTAACACGCGTCCCCCCCAGCTGAAAGCCGGAGAGAACTACCCATCTTCTTGGGGGTTCTCTTCGCTGAGGCGGAAGAACCGGGAGAGGCCATCGGCGTTGGCGTGGTCAGTACCAGGGCGATGTTCCACGGTGAAATCCATCCCCTGGAGGGAGATTGACCACCGTAGTAGTTTGGGGTTTTCTCCTCGCATCTGCATGAGCCATCGCAAGGGGCGATGGTCGGTTTGGACTTTGAAATGGGTGCCGAACAGATAGGGGCGTAACTTCTTGAGGGCCCAGACTACGGCGAACGCCTCGCGCTCGATGGTGCTCCATTTCTGTTCTCTGGGCAACAGCCTTCGGCTGAGGAAGGCTACGGGCTGGTCTAGGCCTTGGTCATTCACCTGGGACAGGACGGCCCCAATGCCATGCTCGGAGGCGTCCGTTTGTACCACAAACTCCTTGGAGTAGTCGGGGGCCTGGAGGACGGGGGCAGTGCACATGGCCGCTTTCAGGGCATCGAACGCCTCTTGGCAGGCAGAGGTCCACTGCACTTTCTTGGGTTGTTTCTTGGACGTGAGTTCCGTGAGGGGACCGACCAGGCTGCCGTACCCCCGGATGAATCTCCGGTAGTAGCCCGTGAGGCCCAGAAAGGCTCGGACCTCCGTTTGGGTAGTGGGTGGTTCCCAGGCTAGGATGGCGTCGATCTTGGGCTGCAGAGGGGCGACCTGGCCGCTTCCGACCTGGTGCCCCAGGTAGACTACCGACCCTTGCCCAATCTGGCACTTGCTAGCTTTCACGGTGAGGCCTGCCTGGCGCAGGGCGGTTAGCTCCCTCCGGAGGTGCTGGAGGTGCTCACTCCATTCGGAACTGAAAACTGCAATATCGTCTAGATAGGCAGCGCTGAACTTTTCCAGCCCGGCCAGGACTCTATTTACCAGTCGCTGGAAGGTGGCCGGGGCATTTTTCATCCCGAAGGGCATCACGCGAAAGCGATAGTGCCCATCCGGGGTGGAGAAGGCGGACCGCTCCTTGGCTCCTTCTGTGAGCGCAATTTGCCAATAGCCGCAGGTGAGATCGAATGTGCTGAGGAACCGAGCAGCCCCGAGTCGGTCAATGAGCTCGTCGGCTCGGGGAATGGGGTGGGCATCGGCTCGGGTGACTTCATTGAGTCCCCGGTAGTCCACGCAGAAGCGGAGTTCTGGGGTGACACCGGGGGCAGCTGCCTTCGGGACCAGGACCACGGGGCTGGCCCAGGGACTGTCTGAGGGTTCGATCACTCCCAAGGTCAACATCTTCGAGACCTCGGCTTGAATGCTGGACCGGACCCGATCAGGGACTCGGTAGGCTCGGTGTTTCACCGGTGGGCTGTCTCCGGTGTCCACGTCATGGGTACACCAGTCGGTGACTTGGGAGGTTGGGGGGTCCAGGGGCCCCACAATGTCGATCCCGACCCGTTCAAAAGGGGTACTGACGACAGGGAAGGGTTGGAGGGGAGCCTTGCGCTTTCCTCCACTCTTCCCACTAGCCTGGCACGTGGGACAGGACTTGCAGTGGGCTTCTACGTCCGCTTTCATCCTGGGCCAGTAGAAGTGAGTCACGAGGCGACTGTAGGTTTTGTCCTGGCCCAAGTGGCCTGCGAGGGGGACGTCGTGGGCCAAGCCCAGGAGGAGGTCTCGGAAGCGTAGGGGTACCACCAGCACCCGGGCGGATCCTAGCTCCACCGACTTCTGCTCGCTGTACAAAAGGTCATTTTCCCAATACACTCGGTGCGTTCCAGTTTGGTCGCCCGCGGCCTGGGCCTCTGCTTGTTGCCGGGGCCCAACCAGGGAAGGACAGGTAGCTTGCTCCCGGCAGAACTCCTCTCGGGAGGGGCCCCCCTCGTGGCGCCACTGGGCCAACTCGGGCAGATCGCCTAACTCGGTGACCTGTGCGGAGTCGGCAGGTGGGGGTTCGTCGCTGGCGACCGACCCTCCTTGTGGGGGGATGTGGGGACCCTCGGCGGGGACCATCCTGTCTTCTGTGACCGGGCGTCTTTGACTTCCCCAAGGGGGGTCAGTCGGGCTGCCATAGATCGGGTGGTGGCGCACACCCACTCAGGGAGACCCATCATCCCTAGGTGGGTCTTGCGCTCGACCTGTTTCCAGGGGAAACTTTACAGGTCGTTCCCCAGGAGGCAGTCGACTGGCTGGGAGGTTCTCACTGCGACTTTCAGTTTACCGACCACCCCTCCCCATTCAAAAGGCACCAGGGCTACCTTACACAGACTTTCCGTATTATCAGCGTAAATTACCGGGCAAAAGACGTTGGGGAGGACCTGGTCTTCGTTGACTAAATGACTGAGGACACCGGTGATGCTGGCCCCGGTGTCACGAAGGGCCTCTACTTGGTGGCCATTGATCGTTACGAGCTCCCCATATTTCTTCGTGTTGGAGGGCAGGAGGCTTCCAGGGACCATTTCTCTATCTCCTAATGATACTAGGGCCATGGCGGCGGGTTCCCGCTCTACGGTCTCCTCAACCTCCTCCCCCAGTGCTACATTGGCTATTTGTCTAGCGGGGGATGCTGCCGGGGTGATGTGTGGGGCCATGGGGCATTCAGGGTCGTTGGCGTAATGCCCGGGCTTCTGACAACGGAAACAAGTGATGGTCACCCGGTGCCCCCGTCTCACGGGTGGGCCGGATACAGCTGGTTGGGGCGCCGGGAAAGGCGGAGGTTGGGTTTTCGGGGGACTGGACTGGGACTCTCTCTGCCCTCCCTGGTTCCCCCCCCTCTCTGGCGGGGTGGTCCCTGACTGGCTCGGGGGTACTCTCCTACGGGGCCCCGGGAGACCCGGGTGTTGGCCCAGCGATCTGCCTCGACAGCCAGCTTTCTCGGATCGGTGAGCTTGCTGTCGAGCAGATGCTGGCGTAGTTCCACAAAGCAGTTCGCAGCCAGGTGTTCCCACAACATGAGGTCGGTTAGTTCTTCTAGGGTGGTTACCTTGCTGCCCTTGATCCACCCATCGAATGCACGGCTGAAGAAGTTTACATACTCCACCCAGGTGGTGCCTGGGATCTTCCTGCAGTCCCGGAACCGCTGGCGGTACATCTCCGGGGTGAGGCCATACCTTGTGAGGAGGGCCTCTTTCATGTGGTTGTAGGAGGTCTGCATGGAGGTTGGTAGGTCGAGCAGGGTGTCTCTCCCTTCGCTCAGAAATCGTCCCCACAACCCGACCCCCCAATCCTTCTGCGGGACCCGATGGGAGGTCATGGCGACCTCGTATGCCCTGAACCACTGTTGGATGTCATCGTTTTTGTAATATTCCTTGACCACATCCTTGGGAATGTGGACCTTCTGCTCCGCCGGGGAGGCCACCTCTCGGTTTCCCGGGGGCCGCGCTTCTTCGCTTTTTGCTTTTAGCTCGATTTCCTTCAAGCTGCGTTCGTGCTCCAGTTGAAGTCTCCTTCCTTCTTGTTCCCGTTGGAGTTTCGTCTCTTCTAGTTCTCCTTGTACTTGCATCTGTTCCACTGCTAACTTTTTCTCGGCTAATTTCAACTCGCCCTCGATTTTAAGTTTGGCCAACTCGAGTTCGTGATGGTGACTTCTCTCTCTGTCTGCGAGTTCCTCCGTGGATAGGCCCCCGTCTGGTACGAAGCTTCGCACCTGGTTGCTGCTGCGTTCTCCTTGGGAGGGTCCAGCTTCGTCGTCGAGCTCCACCGCTCCTTCTGGGCGGGGGGCTCCAGAATCCAGACAAGCTTTCAGCGCCTTCTGCATATCTTCTTTGGTGTTGAGACCAGTGGTAGCGATTTTTAGTTCTTTGCAGAATTGCTTCAGTTCACTGTGCGTGTACTCTTCCAGTTGTTCCGCCTGGAACACGGTACTGGTGTCGTTTTCTGTGAGACTCATGGCGTTTCCTTCTGCCATCTTTGTCGGTAGTGCGTCAGCCGTTCACGGTACGATCTCTAGATTATGGGCCCGAATCCCGTCGCTTGCCACCAATGTTAGAAGGCGACCTCAGAGGAGCCCGGAGGGGGCCCTGACTATCCTGAGACCAACCCTCGAGGTATCGTAGCCGGGCACTGGCGGGGGATTCCTCAGGGGAGGAATCTCGTATCTAGGATCGTATTCTCGGCACCCCACGACAAAGAGAAGCCACACCGTGAGTTCTTAAGAACAAATCTTTATCAAGTCGTAGGATCTTTATGATCAGCAAGGCAAATATATACACGTAGAGCACGGGCTCACAGAGTCTCGGGGGGGTAGGAGGTAGCGGGACAGTCTGTGGGGATATGGATCAAATGCAGGGGTGTACCCGGCGCACAGCTCACAATCCTCGAGCTGGGGGATACGCTTGTCGTCGTCGGGGTCCGGCGGGACCAGGAGAGTCTGTGGGAGCCGCGAGTCACTCAGCCGGGCTCAAGTACAAGTTCGGAGGTCTTACGATCTTCAGGGAGCCGCGAGTCACTCAGCAGGGCTCAAGCACAAGTTCGGAGGTCTTACGATCTTCGTGGAGCCGCGAGTCACTCAGCAGGGCTCAAGCACAAGTTCGGAGGTCTTACGATCTTCGGGGAGCCGCGAGTCACTCAGCAGGGCTCAAGCACAAGTTCGGAGGTCTTACGATCTTCGGGGAGCCGCGAGTCACTCAGCAGGGCTCAAGCACAAGTTCGGAGGTCTTACGATCTTCAGGGAGCCGCGAGTCACTCAGCAGGGCTCAGGTGTTTCCAAAGGCGAATCTCCCGGATAGTCCCAGAGCACCCCTTGTTATAGGTAGACTCCTCTTTGATGTCCGGAGTCTGTGCAGGCAGGGGTCTTGTCACCTGGGGGTCGCTTGTCGATGTTTCCTGCCATTGTCTTTTGATCCTTTCAGGGCCGGGTCGGGAGGAGTCCCAGACACCCAGCAGGCGTGGAGCCAGCCCTCGGGGAGGCCGGAGGGCCGATCGAAACCCACCTTGCCAGGGGAGCTCAGAGGTGCGATGGAAACTGCTCCTCCCTCTCTCATCCCAATGGGAGCGCGATGTCCTCCAGCCGGAGTGGCGCCTCTAGGCCAGGGTCGCGCTGGGGCCGGGCGGCCATCAGGGTGCATGAAGTGGGCACACGGGCCCGGTGTGGCCGAAAGGAAGAAGGCCACGGACGGGGAAGTCAGGGGCGGGTGTGTGTGTGTTCTGGTGGGAAGGATCGGCTAGGCCGAGTGCTCGGGGGCTGCATGGGTCAGGATATGTGGTGCGGGGACAGGGATGGCCATGCCACGAGGCCGGGTCTAACAAGAACGTCAAGGAGAGGTGCATGGTCTAGTAGAAACAGGTCAACTGCAAATTGTGGTATGGAAAACTTCAGGAGAGTTAAAACAAAACAGTGACGCTGCTACGGCTTAGATATTCCCCATAGATCCAAGGGAAGCAGGGGAAGACCAGGTAGGTGCTTGTCCACCGCCTACCATGTCTTCAGAGACAAGAAGGAGGTGATAATCAAAAGAGAAACATTTCTCCCTCCCCCCCTCTCTCTATGCCAGTCCAGATCTAGGACAATGGTAGCTATTGTTGTGACACCATCAGCTCCTGTCTGCCCTGCCTGCGAGTCTCAAAACAGAAATGTGGCTGGTAATGGTTCTCCCTAGGCGTAGCAGAATCTTCCTGTCCATCCCACTACCAATCACAGTACCTGCACTGTTCCCCATCTCTATGAGAGAGCAGGAGTCATGCTCTCTGGGAGGGAGAAAGTAGAATGTGCAAAGGGAAGTGGTGGAGGAGTCAGGATTCCAGATGCTTGCTTTAGTAATATTTTGAATGGAGAAAGGCACCACTACTTACTTTTCAGGAAATTTACACTAAGTTTACTACTTTCAGTATTTACAAACTCAGAGTGTAAACTTACTACAAAACTGTAAGTTACATATCATCAACCCAAGAATATTTCAATTGACTTACTCTAGAGTGATGTCCCTCTCTAAACCCCTGCCTAAACCAATCCCTTTTGTAGTAAATCTGCTCCTTTTTCAACTCAGTCCCTCCACTCCCACCTACATTTACTACTAAAATGTATAATTAATTGTGTGGGACTCTGCATTCGGCAGAGTCATAAAACTCTGCACGTAGCTAGTGAATTGCAATTTGTAGTACAATTGGCAGTACTACAAAACATACTACAAAGTGCAGTTTGTGAATCAGGCCCGTAGATTTTAAAGTATATGGAACGTGAGAGGGAAATCCAGTGGAACAGAAAACAAAACATGTCCATTACACACTTAGCATGACTTCTATGCCCTTGTACAGCTGATTGATGGGCAGGAGGGGCCATACTCAATAGAAAAGTGTACGTGGGTTTTCCACAGTGAGGTTCCAAATGGCATCACTGGCTGCTCAAGCTTCACTTTAGTATATCATGTTGTTCAAATCCTTTCACTGCTCTATTGATCACGCATAAATAAATAGCATTGCGGTAACAGAAAAGGTACTTGAAGTCTAAAATGCATGTAAACAAACTAGAGTGGCATTCCAAGCACCAGCAATAATATGAAATATGTCTACTCTGCCAAGTGGCCTCAGAATATTCCTAACACTTTAGAGCATAATATCAAAATATCATATTGATTAAAATAAATGGAAGCATTATATAAAAATATCTGCTTTTTTATTTTTACCTTATGTTGGGGACCCTAAGAACACAGACAACATATTTTTGAGTCAAGTGAAAACTGGGAGTTTTGTACTCAGTGGCAAAACATTCTTTGTGTCGTGTTTCAAGTGCATTACCAGCAGTTCATAAAGGAGTGAGCCAGCCTGTGGATTATATTTCAAGCTTACTTAGAATAGAGGATTAATGCAATCCAAATCTAGGTAAAAAATAATTATAACTGAACATATGAATATGACAGCTAAAATTGAGAAACATACCAGTTAATCGCCACAATAATTGGTGCCACTGCCTAGGTTTCATGCTTCCTGAGAAACTGTCCTCCAACATAACTTCAGTGTAACAGAGGTGAATGTTAGATACATTAAAGAATGAGAACAGGGAACACTCTCTCAGTTGCACGAGGCGGGGCTATCTTGTGATGGTAGGATTCACAGACTTTGTTCAACGGACAGAGTCTTCCTTTAATGTTACTGATCCTGATGTCCTGTGGGCCTCACAAGATTGGTTTGTTGGAATCGTACCCTCACAAAGGCCCTGTGCATACAAAGATAATTCAACCCGTTCAGAAAACAAGGCTCGGTTAAAATAGCTCAGTATTTTATTGACTTTAGATCCTTATTGTAATGAATTTGATGATGGATCTTCCTGAGTTTTAAAAGTTTACTAGCTTCAGTGCCCCACGGGCCGATCAGGCAGTTGTCAAAGGCGTGTTTTTAAGGAACTTCAGTATTGCAAAGTTATTTTCACATCAAAGAGGCCATAGTATTGGGTCAGCCCCGCCTTAGTTTGCTGACTGCCTGAATAAAAGCTTTGTCAGCTCTTTTAGGCCTCGCCAGACTTACTGTAGAAAAGTCATCCTTTTTACTCTGAGCACCACCATTTTTTGACTGATAATGGTGATTACAGGCTCTGAATGTGTGCTCACCAGGCCCAGGGCCAGTGCTCTGTTTAAAAGGTATATGGTTATTGTATTACAATTGGTTCTGGCAACCTACCTGTGAGTCCTTAGTATATGGTAGGGCAAGTGGGCTTAGAGACCCCAGTGGACTTAATGCTGATAAGTGTGCACTGTTGTGGTGTCTGGTGTCATTTTAAAGCCAGTCCTGCATTGCAAGCTGGTTTTAAAATAAAACTGTGCCCAAATTCAACTTTGGAATTAGAAGTACTTTCAAAGTCTAAAACTACCTTTTTATTACATATATGTAACCCCTAAGGTCTGCCCTAGGTTCCCCAAGAGTAGGATGCCTTGTTACAATAAAAACCAGGGATATTATAAAATATGGTTTCTATGTAATGGTGAGGGAAAAACAGCCAAAGAAGTTTTTCTCCATTGTAGTGCTATTGGCCACAGGCTAACATAGGAAGACTATTAAACTTTAATAAAGTCACATTTTTAACAGGAGTTAGCTAGCAACAAACATAATTCAAAGTATCTAAATAGTAGTTACTATAAATCCAACAACTTGCCAAGGTCGGATTTATTATAACT
The DNA here is from genome assembly GCF_964204655.1 of Triturus cristatus. Classification (NCBI taxonomy): domain Eukaryota; kingdom Metazoa; phylum Chordata; class Amphibia; order Caudata; family Salamandridae; genus Triturus; species Triturus cristatus. The sequence goes on from NC_140587.1 coordinate 504,762,864, forward strand.
ATTGCAGAAAGTAGTTTTAGTTGTTATCTAAAACAGCCTTGTAGCAGCCTCTTCTGATTGGCCTGGCTCTGACAGCCTGAGCCAAGCTGCTCCCTGAGTAGGTGTGAAGAGGCCTGGGGCTGGAACCATAGAGCCATTTGGTGAGAGGAGAGAGGGACAGGAAAGGGGATGGGGAGATAAACTGAACTTCAAATTAGAAGCACAAATGTCACCAGAACCAGGCCAGGGGGGGTCCCCAGTCAGATGGGAGCCCCTCTAATTAGATTAGGAGAGGAGCTGGAAGTAGAGTGTAAGAAAAGGTTAGCCACACCTATGTGTTGGGTTATCCTGCCCTCCAAGGAAAGATTTTTCCATTTCAATTTTTGCAGAAATGTGCATTCTGGGACAAAAGCCACAACTGTGTGTTGGGTTAACCAGACCTGCCCTCCAAGGAGAGAGTTTTTCCATTTCGATTTTTGTAGAAATGTGCATTCTGGGACAAAAATATGCCACACTTCCCAGGAAGTTGTCATGGCAGAGAGTGGCAACTTGAACCTCATTGGTTGAGGTGGCCCCCCCAGAATAGAGAATAAATGTGGGAGATATCCAGCAGCACCTCAGAGCTCTGCCTGACAACAGCTGGAGAAGGACTGCACTGCTGGGCCCTTGGACTGCACAAGATAGGACTGCACTCAGAAGGGGTGTACCTGCTGCACTCTAAAGACTCCACAACATAAGGTATTTGCCTGTCTTGAAAGATAAGGAGTGGACTCCCTGAGCAGCAACAGGTAGAAAAGTGCTGGAGGAAGCCACCTGTTATCTTATGTCATTTTAATTTATTACACGCTCGAATCACCACCAGAGGGGTAACTCGGCGCGGGGCCAGGACGACGCACAGCGAGCAAAGAAGGCATTCTTAAAATAAGTAGGTCTTTAGCATTTTATTGAAATGGGCGCGATTTTCACAGGAGCGTAGTGGCAGTTTGTTTCACAGGTGAGGGGCAAGGAATGAGAAAAATCTGAAGCCTGACCTGGCCTTTCTAAATTTGGGGACTTTAAGAAAGGCCTTGTCACTAGAGCTTAGAAGTCTGGGGGGTCGGGATTAAAGCACAAGTTTGGAGGTCAGATATGTGGGCTCTTGTCTATGGAGGGTGTTACGGGTTAAGCAGCAAATCTTGAAAATAATTTTGTTTCTCATCGGTAACCAATGTAGGGAGTGATGAAGAGGGGCAGCTGCCGAGCCCGGAGGGAGGTTACAGAACAGACGAGAAGCGAAACTACCTGAAATTTAGATAGCGGCTTCTCATTAATGGAGGCCAAGAGTGAGTTACCATAGTCCAGACAGCTAATGACGAGTGCCTGGACAAGAGTTTTTCTTGAGGAGAGGGGTAATAAGGGAAATATCCTTCTCAGCAACCGCAGCATATAAAAGCAAGAACCTGTAATCGCTGAGGATTGTTCTGTCATGAAGAGGGTTGGTCCAAGCAGACTCCAAGCTTTTTTGCCACTAATTTAGGAACCGAGGCTAGATCCAGATCTGAAGGCCACCTGTATGGTGACCAAAGAAGTTGGGCCTGACCGAATAACATGATTTCAGTTTTAGCGGGATTGAGTTGAAGTCTGTTTTCCGACATCCAGGTTGCAATAGCTTTCATCCCGGTGGAAAAGATGCTTTTGATTTAGACAGATTATTTTCAAGAGTAACAAGCATTTGCAATGTAATAGGTCTCGCATTAATTAAGTTTGAGCTATTGGCATTGCTAAATATTACAACACCAATTGCAACAAAAGTCTATAAATTGTAGGCCAAAAAAATTTGTATTTAATTTTGTAGCAATGGTGGCATGCTGTGCTTTAGATGAATATGTTTAAAAGTAAAGTGCGCCATACTGCGATTGCTACAATAGTTAATTGTGGATGCGTTAACAATTGATGGGTGCACTGATGGCTGGGGGTGTGTGTGCCTGGTGGAAATGTGCACTGCCGGCTGGTGGTGTGTGTGCCTGGTGGAAGCGTGCACTGCCGGCTGGTGGTGTGTGTGCCTGGTGAAAGCGTGCACTGACGGCTGGTGGTGTGTGTGCCTGGTGAAAGCATGCACTGACGGCTGATGGTGTGTGTGTGCCTGGTGAAAGCGTGCACTGACGGCTGATGGTGTGTGTGTGCCTGGTGAAAGCGTGCACTGACAGCTGGTGGTGTGTGTGTGCCTGGTGAATGCGTGCACGGATGGCTGGTGGTGTGTGTGTGTGCCTGGTGAAAACGTGCACTGACGTCTGGTGGTGTGTGCCTGGTGGAAGCGTGCACCGACGGCTGGTGGTGTTTGTGCCTGGTGAAAGCGTGCACTGTCGGCTGGTGGTGTTTGTGCCCAGTGAAAGTGTGCACTGATAGTGTGGTTGTGTGTGTGGTTGTTGTGTGTGTGGTTGTTGTGTGTGGTTGTGTGTGTGTGGTTGTGTGTGTGTGGTTGTGTGTGGTTGTGTGTGTGTGGTTGTGTGTGTGGTTGTGTGTGTGTGTGTGTGGCTGTCGTGTGTGTGGTTGTGTGTGTGTGTGGTTGTGTGTGTGGTTGTGTGTGTGTGTGTGGTTGTGTGTGTGTGTGGTTGTGTGTGTGTGTGGTTGTGGTTGTGGGTGGGTGGTTGTGTGTGTGTGTGTGTGTGTGTGTGTGTGAGGCAGCCAGCCAGCCACCCTGCGCCAGCTGCTGAAGGCAGCTAGTCACTCTGCTTCTCTGCACTGGCACAATGAGATGCCAGCTGGTGAAGGCGGCCTTTCACCTTGCTTCTCTGCACTGGAATGATGTAGGTTCACATATGTTATCACTTTATTCCTCCCTGGTGTCCCCTCAAGTCTTTCTTCCATCCCCATCCTCACCATGAGAGACTGAAAGACTGAGATGAAATGAGTGACTGGTTGAGAAAAGGACAGCCTCTGCTGAAAGGAGGGACAGAATGACGAGGGGAGAGATTGCCCGTGTAGTACAGGATGGCAGTGCCACTAGAAGACAGTGGCAGGAGGAGTCCACTAAGAAGCCAAGAGCTTCTGGTGAAAGGAGGAAAGGAGTGACTCGGAGAGGGAGAGACAGCCCATGGGGAGGGAAATTAAGAGAGACTGAAGGGGTGAAGTGAATGGAGGAGACCGGTAAGAAGCAGAGACTCTAGTGAAGGAAGGGACAGGGTGACCAGGAGAGCGCAGATCCAGCCTGGAGTGGTGGTCGGGAGTGCCACAAGGATAGACTGAAAGGCTGAGATGAAATAAGTGACTGGTTTAGAAACAGAGAGCCTCTGGTGGAAGGAGGGGCAGGGTTACAAGGACATGGGAGAGACAGCTGCAAAAAACTGGTGGGCAGCATCCCCAAAGACCACGCCCCAGCTTCCCAGCCACAGATCATAGATCTATTGCATTGACATTGTGAACCCCCCACTTTAGCAGCTAGAGCAGGGTGGGGCTCTATGTGTACCTCTTCTGTCTGCAACTCAGCAGATAAACGGGCAACATTAACGCAATTAAGAAGAAATAAGATGGGCTAGTAGTAGAAAAGGGGAAAAAGGATGGATGGATGAGCTGGTGAAAGAATGGGTTGATAAAAGGATATATGGATCAGTGGGTGCATGAAATCATGGAAAAATTTATGAGAAGATGGGTGTATGAGTGGGTGAAAAGATGAATGGATGGATGGATGAAAGGATGAACACTGAGTGGGTAAAAGATGAATGGGTGGCTAGAAGGATGCATTTGTGGGTGGGTGAAAGATGGATGGTTGGGTGGATAGAATAATGAATGAGTGAGAGGATGGTTGAATAAGTGGGTGAAAGGATGGATTAATGGATGAGAGGATGGTGATATGAGTGGGTGAGAGGGTGGTTAGATGAGTGGGTGAGAGGATGGGTAAATGTGTGGGTGAGAGATGGATGGGTGGGTGAAAGAATGGCAGAGTAAAAGGAAATGAGAGGATGAATTGATGTGTGAAAGGATGACAGAGTACATGGAAATCTGGGAGAATAGATAGATAGATAAAATGGACAAAAACACAATCTAACCTTAAAGCTCAGCATGCTACAGTTGCCTGTTTCGAGACAAACAGCAGAGCAAAAGCTGAAACAAAGTTCTCAACCTTGTAGAGTTGTGCAGTACGCAACATTTTAACATGAATATGTTGGTTTAGCTGAAACTTTGCCCTGGATGGCCTGAGCGTGCTGTTGGCTCGTCGCAGGAAAGTGGTATTTTGTAATCAGACATTCCAGCGATAAGGAAGCCCGACTCTCCTATGACAACTCGCTGAGAGATGAGTTTCACACATTTTCTTTAAAAACAGTAAAAACGCAGAGGAACAGAAATGGTGACAGGAATTATTTGCTTTCAGTTTGACTGCGACTTGGTATGAAGGCAGGAGGCAATGAATGCTCGGTTTCCGCATCAGTGCTAAAACTCTGGCCCGGCTTCTGGTGGGGGATGGCAGGAAAGTGGCACGCGCAGTGTGGGCACTGCTTGGGGGTGGGTGGGGGGTGGAGGGGCAGATCAGAAAATCCTATTTTAAAGCCGCTGCTCCAGATAGTACAGTGCAGCGCGGGGTTGTCAGCTGTAAGTAACAACGCAGGGCGCGAGCCCTAAAAAGGGAATGCAAAAAGAAACAAGAAGATATACAATGTGAACGGAGGCTCTGGGTTAAAAAAAAACAGCAGGAAGTGGGATAAGGGAGGGGGGTAGGGCACGGCGCGCGCACTAAGGCGAAGAGAGGCACGTAGGCTGGCAAATGGTGTGCACTTTCGCGGGCGCTTTGATGTTCTCAGTGGCCGCGCGGCTCACTGAGAACATCAAAGAGGCAGCGAAAGTGATCACGCAGTGTGTTTGAATATCATTAATGAAGCCGGATGGCTCTGTCTGGCTTCGAGCCCAGTGGCGCCTGTTGTCTGTCGTCACGCAGTAAGGGAGGGGGAGGAGCCGGTGAGAGAGGGGGAGGAAAGCCTGCGATGCAAGGGATGCAGGATAGCAGCTATGCGCGTGCATGACATCGCGAACAGAAGCTGGAGGCCTGAAAAGCCACTAGTTAGCACTTCCAGAACCCGCTTACTAAAACTTTCACCAGAGCAGCGCTATAAGCACTGGCTCAGGCGAGACCTAAAAAGCAATTGGTTGTTGTCAGCATATGAAGCAATCCAAAAGCAAAAATCTTTAACAATTTTGGCAAGGGGGGCCATAAATTTTTTTTAAAGTGTAGGGCTAAGACAGGGGCTCTGAGGGACACCACAATCCAATGGTCGGGTTCTAGACCTAAAGGGACCCAAAATAACTGTTTGGGTTCTGTTAGACAGGAAGTCAGCTAACCAATCCAGAGCCGTACCATTGATCCCGATCTCCGGTAGACGGTCAAGAAGTCTCTGATGAGACACTATCAAATGCTGCTGATAGGTCTAACAAAACCGACATGGTAGCAACATCTATATCAAGGGAGCATTTGATATGGTCAGTGGCCGCTACCAGGGCTGTCTTTGTGCTGTGATGCCGTCTGAAGCCTGACTGGGAAGAGTCTAATAAGGTGTTTGGTTCGAGCTAAGTTATCAGTTGCTTATTAATGTGTTTTTCCGGCTGCTTAGCCAGCAAAGGGAGGAGTGATATTGGCCGGTAGTTTGGTAGTTGGAATGTCAGTTGAGGCTAGATTGGCCTTTTTTGGATAGGCCTAATCAGTGCTGACTTCCAATCTAAGGGAACGTTTACCGTTGTTATCGCTAGATTAAGTAAGGAGCACCTACAACTTCCACTTCAAGGAAAACACCAGCTGACCAGCTTTACCTGAATTTTACTTGGATTGACCAGATGCATTGATTGTGGGAGTTGAAGTCCACGACCCCAAAAGGCAAACCAGAGCTTCTGGAGCCTTGGCTGGTGCTGTGGACCCTTTCTGACCCTCAAGTAACCTTTCAAAAGATCTAAAACTTTGGCAACCTTTGCCAACTTTTGTGAAAGAGCGCCATGAGAAGTCGAACAAGGTTTGCCCCGCTGAAGGCTCCAGAGCTCCCCACCGTCAATGATGAAGACAAAGACCTCCAGGACTCACCTAAGCATTGTGCTGCAGAAGGCTGTGGTTGTCGACTCAAAATCTATATTCGAGGACCCGACCGCTCGACGTCGAGAGAAAAAGCTCCATAAAAGTGACTACATGCAAAGGTAAAATCTTGACCCGCCCCAACCACTCAAAGTCCATCGCGGTTGGCCTGAAACTTTGACTTGGTCCCAGTCCAGCTTGACCAGACAGCAGCAGTTGATGCTTTACACTTTTTGGTGCTAGAAAGCACATTGGTCAATTTATGTTTTTCTTGTCTGCTAAAGATTTGGGATATAGGTCATTAGGCACACTTCACTACACAATTGAGAAAGGGATTATAACAAATTGATGTGAATGTACTAATATTGATTGGTGTTGGCAGAACCTAATTGCGCAAAGGTAATACTACATTTCAACTGGTCTAAATTTCATTTGTGTGTGTGAAAAATCTTTCTGTGCAAAAAAGTCAGACGGTGTTAAAACCTTATTATTCCAAAAGATGAATTGCTTTTGTTTTTCTTTAGAGGAGCAGACAAAGATTGTATATTTAAGTTCACTTAAAGTTATATAATTGTGTGTACAAGAGAAAGGAGTGAGATCATATATGATTGTGTGCCACGCTGAGATTGGTTGGTTTGTTTATTGCTGTGCTGTTATTGGTCAATGATGACATAGAGTGCTGCGCTGCTATAGGTCAATTGTTGTGTGCATGCTGCATTGAGATTGGTTAACAAGTTTTCCATTATTACAGTTATAACTGGATTGGAGAAGAGAAATTTGACCTTGACGGAATTTAATCAAAACATTTGGGAATCTAAATTACATTGTTTTGCTATTTGTTGAATAATTCGCAATCATGCAATGTTTTAAAGGTTTTAAGAGTCTTGTGAGAGGTTATGTAATAATTACAGTACGAGAAGGTGAAGAGGCACCTCCTGTGGGTACACCAGCACATTATATGACAATAAATATGGGGTTGTATACGTTTGTGGCTTCGTCATTGGTGCAAGATTACTAAAAATAAAGTTCCTTTGAGTTTCTAAGATATGGTACAATTAAACTATGAATTATTGTAAGAATGAGAGAAAAGCTATATGAGATGAAGCCACCACCTAGACCCACACAATACGAAGCAGTGAATATTTGGGAGAAAACAGCACATGCCAAGGAGTGGTAATAAATAACAGAATAAAAACGATGAGAGCAGTGGGTACTAATGCAGATGCTTGCTGGGATAAGGAACAACACAGATGGAGGAAAGCTATTTTTGTATTTGTATGTGGATTTATTAAGCGCGATTGATGCCCGGTGGCGTCCAAGCGCTGAGGGACCGACAGATGTATAGGCAGAGGCGTGGATAGTTACCAGAATTATTGTGGGGAGTTGAAAAGAAGAGTCTTGAGCTGTTTCCGGAATGAGGTAAGATTAGAATTGGCTCTCAGATGAAGAGGAAGGGCGTTCCATAGCTTGGAAGCGTTATGGGTGAAGGTCCTACCGCCTGCTCTGGCTCTTTTTATTCTGGGTGCGGTGGCCAGAAAAGTCTGGTTTGACCGTAGGTTTCTGCTTGGATGGTAGTGAGAGATTAGGTCGCGGGTGATGATTGGGCCTTTGTCCCAGAAAGCCAGGTGGGCAATACACAAGGCTTTGAAGTGGATTCTTTGGCGGACTGACAGCCAGTGTAGACTGGTCAGACTAGCTCTGACGGATTGTCGGCGTGGGAGCTGGAGCAGTGTCCGAGCTGCACAGTTCTGCACTGTTTGAAGTCTCCGCAATGTGTAGTCTGGTGCAGCGAGGTATAGGACGTTATTGAAGTCCAGGCGGGACTGGATCAGACCCTGGATGGCCACTTGTTTTGCCTCCATGGGTAAAAGATGAAGAATTTTTTTCAGCATTTTAAGAAGGCCAAAACAGGTGGCGGAAAGTTTGGTAGCTTGTGTGTCGAATGACAGGGATTTATCGAGCCACACCCCAAGACTCCTGATGTTGTCCTTGGGTGTTGGGGGGGAGCCCAGTCAGGGTGGCCACAGGGAATTGAAGGAGCTAGGATTCGCGGGACCTAAAAGCATCAGCTCCGTCTTGTCCCCGTTTAGCTTGAGTGATGAGGAAGACATCCAGCTCTTTACTTCCTCAAGGCATTTACAGAGTCCCCCGCTCATGGGAATGTTGGCCTCATGTGCCAGTGAGACCACCAGCTGGGTGTCGTCCGCATAGGAGATGATCTTAACTCCATACGGACGAACAACCTCAGCCAGAGGCCTCATATAAATGTTAAATAGCGCCGGGCTTAAAGAGGAGCCTTGTGGGACCCCGCACCTTAAAGGTCTGCTGGTAGATACTGATTCACCGTCGAATACCTGAAAGGATCTGTCTTTCAGGAAGGACTCGAACCATAGCCAAGCCTGGTGCTTGACGCCAACATTAGACAGACGGTTCAGCAGGATGTCATGGCTGACCGTGTCAAAGGCCGCGCTGAGGTCAAGGAGGATCACTGCCACTGATCCTCCTTGGTCCAAGATTTTTCTGGATTCCTCGGTGACCTTGAGGAGGGCGGTCTCGGTTCCGTGCTTGGGTCGGAAGCCTGTCTGGGTGGGGTCTAGCAGTTGGTTGGTTTCTAGGAAGGTGACCAGAAGGCTGTTGATGTATTTCTCCAACACCTTGCTCAGCCAGGGAAGCAGGGAGATTGGCCGATAGTTGCTGAAGTCTAATGGGTCCAAACTGGGTTTCTTCAGCAGTGCTTTAACCATGGCCCGTTTCCATCCAGGAGGGACCGTGCCGGAGGAGATAGAGGCATTCAGGAGGTCCATTATGATGGGTAGGGTGACCTGAGATGCCGACATTATAATGTCTGGTGGGGCTGGGTCGTTGGGGGAGCCAGATTTGACTTTCCGGGCTACAGTTTCCAGAGATGCCAGATCTAGGGGGGGAAGTGAGCTAGTGTAGTGGGGGTCTGTAAGGTAGGGTGTGCCAAGACTGTGTTAGTCGAGGCTGGAACGGAGGTGGCCAGGGGGGGAAAGGAGGCGTAGATTTTGTCAATTTTTTGGTGGAAAAAGGCTGCCACATTGTTGCAACGCTCTGTGGATGTGGTTACAGGTGGGCTGGGTGGTAGCTTGGAGAGATTTTTTACTATTAGGAAAATCTCCCTAGGTTTTGATTTGGCTGACATGATTTTGTTAGAAAAATATGCCGCTTGAGTGGCTTTGATTTCTTCTTTGTACTCTTTAAGTAGCGTTCGGTATTGGGTTTTTCCTATTGGAGAGAAGTCAAGATGCCATTTCCTTTCAGCTTTCCTGCATAGGCGTTTCTTTGCCCTAAGGGCCTCTGAATACCATGGTGCCGATTTGTGGGAACGTTTTAGAGTGGTTTTTCTTTTGGGGAGAGTGTTGTCAAGGGATTGGGTGATCCAGTCTTCATAGGACTGGTCAGCTAGGCGTGGATCCTTATTATGGAGAGGAGGGTTGCTAGCGAGTTTGCTCATCCATTTGTCGACTGGAAGGCGGGACCAGGCTCTGGCTATTCGTACTGTGGGTTTAATGGTTGGAGGTTTGAGTGTGGTCCAGGTGAAGGGGACTAGTAAATGGTCAGTCCCTGGAAGGGGGATTGGTAGGCTAGATGTAAGATCTGTGCAATTGCTGAACACAGGGTCCAGCAAATGGCCTTTGACGTGAGTGGAGGACCTAACGATTTGGGTTAGCTGCAGCGCTGCTAGGTCATTTATCATCATAGAGGCTATGTGATCGGTTGTGGAGTCAAAGTGGCAGTTAAGATCCCCTAACAGGGTGAAGTTCGAGGAAGTGCTGACGCGTTCCGCCACAATCGAGGCGAGAAGATTGTGGAATTGTTTGGGAGGGCCTGGAGGGCGGTAAATTAGAGTACCTGTGAAGCAGGTGTTCGGGGAGAGTTCGAGGCAGAAGGCTAGGCTCTCGCAGTCAGGGATGGTCTCCGGAATTACTCGACAGAGGAATTGGTCTTTATAGATAATAGCTAGACCTCCTCCTCTGCCCTCAGGGCGGTCCTGCCGAATGATTTGGAAGCCGGGAGGGAGGGCTGTGATTACCGCGGGGTCAGAATCTGTGGCCAGCCATGTTTCTGTTAGGAAGACAATGTCTGGCATACGTTCTTCCAGCAATAATGCGAACTCTGCCCTGTGTTTGGGCAGGTATCTGCAGTTGAGCAAGAACATGCGGTACTCATGTGAATGGTCTGGAGCCGGCTTAGGTTTAAGGGTTGATTGGCAGGAGGGGCAGGAATGTGGGATGTTTTCTGCATGAAACTGGGGCTGAAGGCAATCTCTGCCGGTGGGTCTTAATCCCATGAGAGTTTCCGAGTTGTAATGTCTGAGTTTTATAGTCGGGGATATAAGGGGGGTGGCCCTAGGCCCGGTCTCGGCACGGGCGAGCACAGACGAGCTTGCCTTATGCGCGCCTTCGGCGTGCAATCGTCGCGCCCGCTGCGCTCGTCCGCTGCGCTTCCGGTCCATGCACATGTTTTGAAGAAGGGGATAGTGGGCGTGACCAATCAGGGCGAGGGGAGATAATTAGGCGGGAAATGCGGCGATTTCGCCCTTCCCAGCGCTCGTTTTCAGCGTGGAAGGGTGCCTGCACACAGAGGATGTGTCCCAGGAGGGGTGAGTGAGTTAAAATCCAAGTGACAAAAATACAGTATTTTAAGTTTTAAAAACAGTGAATAGTTCTGTCTCCTTCTACTCCCGGCTGCGCCTCAGGAGGGTCCAAGTTATCTGACTCGCTTGTAGTTCAGCGCGTTTTTTATAGCTAGGACTAAGGGGGCGTGGCCTCTAGTGGGCGTGCCCAATCAGGGCGAGGGGAGATAATTAGGCAGGAAATGCAGCGATTTCGCCCTTCCCAGCGCTTGTTTTCAGCGTGGAAGGGTGCCTGCACACAGAGGATGTGTCCCAGGAGGGATGAGTGAGTTAAAATCCAAGTGACAAAAATACAGTATTTTAAGTTTTAAAAACAGTGAATAGTTCTGTCTCCTTCTACTCCCGGCTGCGCCTCAGGAGGGTCCAAGTTATCTGACTCGCTTGTAGTTCAGCGCGTTTTTTATAGCTAGGACTAAGGGGGCGTGGCCTCTAGTGGGCGTGCCCAATCAGGGCGAGGGGAGATAATTAGGCGGGAAATGCGGCGATTTCGCCCTTCCCATCGCTCGTTTTCAGCGTGGAAGGGTGCCTGCACACAGAGGATGTGTCCCAGGAGGGATGAGTGAGTTAAAATCCAAGTGACAAAAATACAGTATTTTAAGTTTTAAAAACAGTGAATAGTTCTGTCTCCTTCTACTCCCGGCTGCGCCTCAGGAGGGTCCAAGTTATCTGACTCGCTTGTAGTTCAGCGCGTTTTTTATAGCTAGGACTAAGGGGGCGTGGCCTCTAGTGGGCGTGCCCAATCAGGGCGAGGGGAGATAATTAGGCGGGAAATGCGGCGATTTCGCCCTTCCCAGCGCTCGTTTTCAGCGTGGAAGGGTGCCTGCACACAGAGGATGTGTCCCAGGAGGGGTGAGTGAGTTAAAATCCAAGTGACAAAAATACAGTATTTTAAGTTTTAAAAACAGTGAATAGTTCTGTCTCCTTCTACTCCCGGCTGCGCCTCAGGAGGGTCCAAGTTATCTGACTCACTTGTAGTTCAGCGCGTTTTTTATAGCTAGGACTAAGGGGGCGTGGCCTCTAGTGGGCGTGCCCAATCAGGGCGAGGGGAGATAATTAGGCGGGAAATGCGGCGATTTCGCCCTTCCCAGCGCTCGTTTTCAGCGTGGAAGGGTGCCTGCACACAGAGGATGTGTCCCAGGAGGGGTGAGTGAGTTAAAATCCAAGTGACAAAAATACAGTATTTTAAGTTTTAAAAACAGTGAATAGTTCTGTCTCCTTCTACTCCCGGCTGCACCTCAGGAGGGTCCAAGTTATCTGACTCGCTTGTAGTTCAGCGCGTTTTTTATAGCTAGGACTAAGGGGGCGTGGCCTCTAGTGGGCGTGCCCAATCAGGGCGACGGGAGATAAATAGGCGGGAAATGCGGCGATTTCGCCCTTCCCAGCGCTTGTTTTCAGCGTGGAAGGGTGCCTGCACACAGAGGATGTGTCCCAGGAGGGGTGAGTGAGTTAAAATCCAAGTGACAAAAATACAGTATTTTAAGTTTTAAAAACAGTGAATAGTTCTGTCTCCTTCTACTCCCGGCTGCGCCTCAGGAGGGTCCAAGTTATCTGACTCGCTTGTAGTTCAGCGCGTTTTTTATAGCTAGGACTAAGGGGGCGTGGCCTCTAGTGGGCGTGCCCAATCAGGGCGAGGGGAGATAATTAGGCGGGAAATGCGGCAATTTCGCCCTTCCCAGCGCTCGTTCTCAGCGTGAAAGGGTGCCTGCACACAGAGGATGTGTCCCAGGAGGGGTGAGTGAGTTAAAATCCAAGTGACAAAAATACAGTATTTTAAGTTTTAAAAACAGTGAATAGTTCTGTCTCCTTCTACTCCCGGCTGCGCCTCAGGAGGGTCCAAGTTATCTGATTTGCTTGTAGTTCAGCGCGTTTTTTATAGCTAGGACTAAGGGGGCGTAGCCTCTAGTGGGCGTGCCCAATCAGGGCGAGGGGAGATAATTAGGCGGGAAATGCGGCGATTTCGCCCTTCCCAGCGCTCATTTTCAGCGTGGAAGGGTGCCTGCACACAGAGGATGTGTCCCAGGAGGGGTGAGTGAGTTAAAATCCAAGTGACAAAAATACAGTATTTTAAGTTTTAAAAACAGTGAAAAGTTCGGTCTCCTTCTACTCCCGGCTGCGCCTCAGGAGGGTCCAAGTTATCTGACTCGCTTGTAGTTCAGCGCGTTTTTTATAGCTAGGACTAAGGGGGCGTGGCCTCTAGTGGGCGTGCCCAATCAGGGCGAGGGGAGATAATTAGGCGGGAAATGCGGCGATTTCGCCCTTCCCAGCGCTCGTTTTCAGCGTGGAAGGGTGCCTGCACACAGAGGATGTGTCCCAGGAGGGGTGAGTGAGTTAAAATCCAAGTGACAAAAATACAGTATTTTAAGTTTTAAAAACAGTGAATAGTTCTGTCTCCTTCTACTCCCGGCTGCGCCTCAGGAGGGTCCAAGTTATCGTTGAGGGAACTGGACTGTATCCAGCCAGAACTACTGAAAAATACGAGAAGATGAAAAAGAATAAGACACAGGAAAACGATGATGAGGGTGCTGCAAAGAAATCAGATGCTGATAGCGATTCAGGGGATGACATTTTGGATGCATGATTAGCCGCGTGTCCTCCGCCTTATGTGTCCCCTGTAACGAATGCTGAGGGTACTTCGACATCTGATATAACAGTGGCTACAGCCCCCGTTAACCCAAATATGATTGAGATTGAAAGAACATTACAGATGACACAGGCTGATATACAACCTGTTATATCTAATGTTGTGCCCGCACAAATTGAGAATTTTCCCACAGTGATGCCTCATAGTAATATGCTTCTATTGTAATTGTACCATCACTTATTGCTAGGGTTTTAACTGCACAGCCCTAAGAGATTCACACAACAACTGCTCCAATTAATGTTATCCCAAATGCAGAAGTCCAAGGAGCCATTGGAGGTGCGCCTATGAAAGGCGTTATCCCGACTTCACAGAATTCATAGACTGTTGTCTGGAAACTACCACAAACAGTTCAGTCATTAAGAGAAGGGAGAAGGATTGTCTTTACGACACCAATGACACAGGGTGAGACTAAACTATTTGAAGATGGAATTTTTCCCTCATGGTTTGAAGAAGCTGCAGAGAATAAAAAGGCAGGAAGCACAGAAAGTCAGGTTCTCACTACACAAGAGACAGAGAAGGAAAGAATGCTAAATGTCCCGAGATAACAAATAAAGCTAGAGGAAATATTCAGAGGATGTTTAGATCTCGAGCATGCACATCAGTACCAAGAAAAAGAACTGATATACTTCAGCAAAGAAATTACTAGGCATGCTGTTAGACCTGGCAACTTTTGGCTTGTTTCTTCTGTCTTTTTGCTTTCTGACCTCCTGTTTTGGACGAGATGCTGGACTTCGTTTTAGCTGGTTTAGTGTCTCTGCGCACTTTTTCACTGCTATTCAGTGCGAAAGTGCAACTGCTCCTACTATGAATTGTGTTTTGCTTGGTTTTCCATGATTAACACATTTGATTAATTAGTAAGTCCCTAGTACAGTGCACTATGTGCCCAGGGCTTGTAAACCAAATGCTAGTAGTGGACCTGCAGGACTGGTTGTGCCTCTGACACACGTAGCCTTTCAAAGGTGTTTCAGGCCTGCCACTGCAGTGTCTGCACGCAGTTTTAACTGCCATGTCGACCTTGCAAGTGCACCTGCTTGCCAGGTCCTAACCATCTTGTTTGTCACCCCTAAGGTAGACCCAAGGTAGCCCCATGGGCATGGTGCAGTGTATGTGAAAGGTAGGTCCTGATAGTAAAATACTATGCATTTTCTTTTTCACAATTGAAAGGCTGTCTTTCCCATAGGTGATCATTGGAGCTGCCTTGTACCATTTTACAAGTGTAACTTCTAATTGGAAAAATATAGAGGAATTGAGTTAAGGCTCCCTGAGCTCAGAATTTAATAACATCTTTTAGTAAAGGTGGTTTTTAAATTGTATGTTAAAAAATGCCACTTTTAGAAAGTGGGCATTTTCTTACTTAACCATCCTGTGTGCCTCTGCCTGCTTCTAGGATTCTCCATCTGGTTTTAGACAGATGGCTGTTTGTGCATTCACTCCACACACTCATACAAAGGGTGTTGAGGTGTGCCCTGCATATGCTGATGAGCTATCCTGGGCTAGACTGATGGGAGGAGTTGTCACTGACACCTGAATAGGCTGTGGTTGTTCTGCACAATACTGTCGCCACCCCCTGTAGTGAAGCTGGAATAGGGATGGCGGAACCGGTTTTTACTGAGCAAGAGGGACTTTCTGCCTAAAACTTCAAAAAAGAAAAATAGTATAAATATTGGGGCCCTGACCCCAGAACTTTAGAACTCTTTTGGTGTAAGTGGCCCAGCAAGAAGAAGAGCTGGAAGAGCTGCCTGGAGGAGTACTGTCCCTTTCATCTGCTAGCAGCACTAGGAACTGAGTGTATTGTGCTGCAACACAAGAAAAAGTAGCCCGACGCTGTCAACTACGCCGTTGCCGGCTCCGTAACCTGAAGGCACCACAACGAGCACCGCCACACTTTGCACCCCTCCCTTGGTCTCACTGATGCCGTTTGACACCTTACTTCACATAGCCACCCTGGTCTCACTGACGCCTCTGCTCTAAGATGACTTTGACACCACTGCTTTCACTGTGGCCTGGGGGCACAGCTCATACGTTTCACAACACACTGCCCCTTCCCACGCTGTAGCATCGGTCCACAGACTCCAGTGCCATAGACTCCAGATCGTCTACCGATGACAGTGCTTCAGCAACAATGAAGACGCTGCTTACATTGTGACCTGTCAGTACCGCAACAAGCACCGACCCACTGCGCACCATAGCCCTGGTCTCATCAACACTGTTGGAGGCCGTCACTGAGCAGCTGCCTGCACCTTTGACCTGAGGACACCGCACGCCGCACCACAGACCCGATGCCTGCACTCCTGACTTCAACCTCACAGAGTTCAACCCGCAACGAGTGTGACTTCAAGGGCCCGACGACCCCTGCACTGACCTCCGGAACCGATACCTGCCGATGGCACCTCTTCAGAGCTCATCACATGGTCCACGACACCCTGCGTTTCCAAGGTACTGCTTGCGGGTCATCCCGACACCGTAGCTGGCCTGCAATCTTGCGGTCGGCCTGAACTGTTGGTTTTCTTTGTTCACGATGTAGTGATAGCCCAGGACGGAGATATCGACTTCAACGGACTGTATTTTAAGGTGATTCTTGCAATATTCATGTCTTTATTACTGTATGTTGGATTTTTATAGTTTTTGTATTGTTTTATACAGATAAATATTAGCTAGTTTTACAAAATTGGTGTGGTGTCCGTTTGTAGTGTTTTCACTGTATCACTGTCTGTTCTGTGCAAATGTTTTATATATTGCCTCTGAGATAAGCCTGACTTCTCATGCCAAACTACCAAGGAGGTGAGCAGGGATTATCTTAGAAGTGTAATTACCTTACCCTAACTAGAAGGAGAAGTACTAGCAGGTTTGTACCCTACCTGGACAGGGTAAAAACCTGCTAACCACAGCCATCCATTTCTAACATGTGCAGCAACTACTCATGATAAATAAGCTGAATTCGACAGAAAACATGAGGTACATCTTTCAAAACATATCCCATTTCAGGGTATAATTGGATGATGAAGCTACTGAGACAATGTGTTCTTCAGGAATGCGATTACACATCACCGAATTAGTAAAATGCGTTCGTAGATGGAGTGAGTTTGCTAAATTAGAAAGCAAATGAGCAAAGAAGAATGAAAAGAAAAAGAAACAATTTGAGGCGTAGAAGAAAATACGAAGCCACTGACAGATGAAGGAGAAGCTCCAGATTTTCCGTTGAGGGAGGTACCAGTTGGAGGGTATGTTCATGTATAATGGAGTAGAGAAGATCTTGCAGCATTTATGAATAATTTTTCAAAACTGAGAGAGAAGCCTGTACAATAGTACACAGAAGTTGACAAATTTGTTAAAATTTCATAAGTGCTGTGGATCGATTTGAATACGTTCTTTGATATTTTAGTGCCAGTTAATTTGTGGGCCGAATGTAAAATTGCTGTACAATGGCCGCATGCAGGACCAACTAGAGATCCCAACACTAATTAACCATCTCCTGTGGTTATGAATACGATAAGGTGACTACATTTCCGAAAGACAAGGTTCCTCCAAAAGATATTGACTGGATAAAAATCAAAAGAAACTGACAGGAGCCGAAAGAATCAGTGCATGGTTACTATGGGAGACTGCTTCAGGTGTTCAACAACACAGTCGGCAAGAACATCCTAAACAGAGTGTTATGGGTTTCTTCATGTCACACTTTCTTCTTTGCTTAAGTCCAGGGATTAGTATGCACACACAACAGAGTGTGATTTGCTGGCAGACAACACCGTTAGAGGAGATTCGGAGGTATGGAAAATATTGTAGTGACGAACAAGAAATGAAGCAGATAGAGCTAAAGGAGAAATTCATGCTAGCCCAGACAAGGTTGGCTTAAAAAGGTATTCAGAATCAATCACATGAATTAAATTCTAGTGGAATGCAAGGTGAACTCTGGTCTGAAGAAAAAGGACCCCTTGTCATTTCAGTAACAAAACTGGGCGTTGGAAGTGAGGTGTAGGCCTACTCCAGATAGAATAAGTGGAAATGGTCAAATGCAAGGAGGAAATCAAATGCAAAATATACCAGTTCAGCAAATGCAAATGCCAATGCAGAGATAGGTTCCAATGAAACAGGTACCGATGGTTCCACAGAACATGGGGAATACCAGCTTTAACATGAATCAGATGCCCAAGTCAAAGTCAAACCAGTTTCAGAACCAGAATCAGAACCCATTCCAACAGTTCGCAATGCTAGACAATGACAGTTTCGGTTCCGATAATTCCCAATGATGGTGAATGGGGGGGTAAGAAGATTGCGTATATGGCACAGTCCTAGAGGTAGACTAGAGTGGACCATTTGTAGGAGAAGTTAATGGCCACCAAGTGTCGTTTTTGATCGACATTGGTGCTACCCTTTCCACTGTTAGAACAGCGGAAGCTACCGATCTAACCCTCTAGGGAAAGAAGATCCAAGTTGTAGGAGTTACAAATAACCAACCCAGTTTCAGAAAAGGTCCAGGTAAAAATTGGTTCATTTGAGGAAAATCCTTAATTTGTTGTTTATTATTCTAGTCCTATAAATCTGTAGGGGAGAAACCTGTTGTGCAAGTTAAATTGTACTATTAACTGTACAACGGATGTTGTCAAGAATGAGACTCATGATGAAGACTAGAATTCAAAATGGCTCGACAAGAAGCTGCTAAAAGATTGTGTCGAGTGAGGACTGTAGATGACGTACCTCCTGATTTGAGAGCGACTGTTAACACAAAGTATGGGATTTTACAGGAAAGAATAGCGGACTAATAAAAGGTGTAGAACCAGGGCGAATTACAGTGAAGCCAAATGTTGTGAAGCCAAGAACACCACCATATACCTTGACCCTACAAACAATTGCAGGAATAACACGAGTAATTGAAGACATGTTGAGGAAAGGAATTTTAAAAGAAATTGTTGGAAGCCCTCCTAGCATGGTTTGCAGAAACCTAATGGTGAATATCGGATTGTGCAGGACCTTTGAAAGATTAACAGCATTGTTGTTCCATGTTGTATTTGGTACCAAATCCAAGCACCATACTTTTCTAAATTCCGTGCACTGCAGAATGGTTTACCACAGTGGACTTATGCGAGGCCTTCTTCTCTGTGCCACTGCATGAGGACAGCTAGTTTTTGTACTCCTTTGTGAGAGTTTTGACATGGTGTCTAGTTCCAGAAAGGTATACAGAGAGCCCATACATTTTTAACCAGACCTTGAAAAAAGAATCTTGAATGTCTGCATATGCTTTACAGTTCAGTTCTCGAGCAATACATTGACGACTTATTTGTGGCGTCAAATTCATAATACGCTTGCAAACGAGATGCATTGTACTATTAAATCACCTGGCAGAGGACAGACATAACGTGTTTCCATTTAAACTGCAATATTGTCAAAAAGAGGCTCAATATTTGTAACATATAATTGAGAAAGGAGCAATAAAAGTGTTACTAGAGAGTGGAGACTATCCTTCAGATCAACCCACCCAGAACACAAAAAGAAGTAAGAAGGGTTTTGGGAATGGGGGCTACTGTAAACAGTGGATACCAAACATTTCCCTAGTGGCTAAGCCTTTACTGAGTCTGATGCAAAAAGATGTGCCTGATCCGCCTCCATGGTATAACAGGTGCTTAAAAGATTACCTACAGTCAGATGATATTGCCAGGATGGCTCTGTACTATCGATTTAATAAAATTGTTATATTAAAAAAAAAAATTAAAAAAAAGATTACCTACAGCTGAGAGAAAGTGTCTGTTGTGCCACGGCACTAGGAATTGCAGATACAGTAAGATGTTCACATTGTGTTACAGTGGGACGGAGGGGTGCGCTCTCTGTGCTTACTCACATGCAAGGAGATGCACGAAGACTTGTGACTTATTTTTCGACTAACTTTGACCCTGTAGCCACAGGGCTGCAAAGCCGTCTTAAATCAGTTGCTGCAGTTGGTGTTAGTATCGAGAACATAGTGATGAGATATCCTTTCTCCGTTATGGTCCTTACTCTGTAGAGATATTGCTCACCAGAACAAAAACCCAATATATGACAAACAGCAGAGTCACAAAGTATGAACAGCAGATTCTGGCTGCTGAAAATAGACCATCCATACCTATAGAAAATGTTAAGGCATACAAAAACTATTTAACCTACTTAATGAGACCCTTCAAGAAGGTATTCATTATAAGATTAGAGGCAAGGAGCACCAACATTTCATACAGTAAAAACAGAGAGGAAGACATTTTCAAACACGTTTGGAAGAAAGACAAAAATATGCATTTATTAAAAAAAAATCCAAGACAGAAATAGGCATGTAGGTATTAGTAGTTGTGAACACATTTGAAAATATGAGAGGAACATGGCATATTTTGCAAGGAGAATAAAAAGATATTCCTGGAGTTTATTTTCAGTTTAAACAATAAGGGCCTCATGTAGGTAAATAAATTTTACCGGTTCTTAAATACCGAGCCGTACCGAATCGGTAAATTAGAATCGGTAAGTTATATGTAGGTAAAAATTCGGTAACAGTTACCGATTCGGTAACATTCGGTAATCACGAATCGGAATTCACCGAATCGGTAAATACCGAGGTGGTATTTACCGATTCGGTAAATACCGAGGTGTTATTTACCGAATCGGTAAATACCGAGGTGGTATTTACCGAATCGGAAAATACCGAATCGGTATGTACGGATTCGGTAAATCAAATCACATGACTTGACGAAACAGCTAATCCAGTGCAACGACAGCCCACCCAACCAGGAAGTGCCCACACCCAGGCAGGTGTACATAATTAGCCGAAGTGGCCACACCCAGGCAGGTGTACATAATTAGCCGACCCTGGAGAAGCTTGGAGTGCAGAGGAGAGGCAGGGAGCCGTTGCATGTGCGAGCGGGTAAACGAACAGCATGTCCAGCCAGAGAACACAGAAAGACGGAGGGGAAAGGAGGAGGAAGCTGAAATTTAGCCCCAAGGAACTCCAGGTGCTGGTGGAGGAGGTGGTGAAGCAGCACCAGAAGCTGTTTGGAAGGCAATCCCTGCAAGTGCCTGAGGCCGAAAAGCGCAACATATGGCTGGCCATCCAGGCGCAGGTCAATGCTGTGGGAGTGACCCACAGGGACATTGAGGTCCTCAAAAAGCGCTGGTATGACCTCCGGATTGTAACCAAGAGGAAGATGGGCGACATCCAGAAGGAGGCCAGCCAGACCGGAGGTGGAACCAACAGGGCACCTGCCCTCACCGAACTGGAGGAGCTGGTGGCGGCCACAATCGAGCAAGAGAGCGTCGTGGGTCTTGGGGACGCCGACAGCTCTGCCAGAGCCGCAACACACCAAGGTAAGACGAAAGCACAGCAATGTAGCCCCCCCTACCCCTATCCCACATCCCCCATTGTGAAACGAGAATCACACTGCAGTCCACACGTGTCAGTGCAGACAGGCAATGCATTCCGGGAGATGTAGTCAGGGCAACACTAACCATGACGTAAATGTTACAGGGCAACAAGGCATGTCACGCACTCGAGGCACAAGGAGACAGGGGACATATTGGAATGTGAAATGATTTATTGTGACGCTTGCAATGCAGCCCTTCGGGGACACTGAGCCAATGTTGTATTTCTGTCCACAGATGTGACATCATGCAGGACAGGGCATGCTGCAGGAGAGACGGCACACCGGCCACATAAATCACCTCTAGCCAGCACCAGTTCAGACCAGGGAGCAGGCCCACTGGCAGCCGCACCACCAACACAGCCAGCCTCGCCGCACACAGAGCCAGCATCACCTCACCGAGAGCCAGCATCACCACCACCAGAGCCAGCATCGCCACTCATGTTCGAATCACCGGCCACATCTCCGCTTGCAGGTGTGAGAATGAGGAGGCGTCCAGCAGCCAGGCTACGAGCCTTAGACACCTCGTCAGACGACAGCATGGGCCCAGAAGACCGCACCGGGCCCCAGGAAGGGAGCCATGCCACTGTGCCCCACACCTCACAGGCAGCACAGACGGAAGCAAGAGGGCGCCGCAGGTCGCGTGTCCAGAGTCCACCAGCACCCACTGACGGCCATGGTGTTTTCTTGGGGCTCGAGGGCCAAATGTTGAAGCAACAGCGCCTGCAATCAAAGGCAGTCATGTCAGTCCAGAGGCACATGCGGGTGATGAAGACAACATTAGTCAACATGGACACCAACATTAGCGGCATGGCTGCGGGCATTCGGGACATGTCCCAGTCAATCCAGCAGTTGTGCAGCAAATTAGATGCTGACATCGAAGCACGGCGCCGGGAACGCCAGAGAAGGGACACTACCAGCAGGGCACTCAACCGTCTGGCAACTGCGACTTCTCTACTGTGCCGGCGCTCTGTGACGATGCAGGAGGGCCTAACACAGTGCTGCAGCGACCTGTCTCGGGGGATGGTGCAGGTGACAAGTGCACTAGGGGTGCTATTGACTAGTCAGGCGTCGACAACTGCTGCAGGGGATGCTGCGGAGAGCATCGACACCAGCAGCAGCATCACACCCCCCGTCCCAGAAGCACGCAGGAGCAGCAGGCGGCTTGGGGTTGGCTCTAGTGAGGATGCACAGGCCGTGCAATCCACCACTGCAGCGCGTATGCGCAAACATTGATGTAGCCCTGCTTAGCCACTTCCCATTGGGTGACGTAACCCTGGACATACTCCTTGTATAGATGGTATATTGCCAGATTGGCCTGTTCATGTGTTCATGGCGTGGTGCCACATTAAAACTACGTCAGGACTTCTCACAACTCGCTGTGTCCCCTTACTTACTCAGAAATAGTTGCATGTGATATCTGCCCGTCTCTCTCTCCCATCGATTGCAGTTGGCACTCTAGCTGCGTTGCCCTCTGGCTGGCCTGACTCATCCTCGTTGTCCTCAAAATATGTCAGTTCCACATCTGTACCTTTTTTCGTGGCAAGGTTGTGCAGCATTGCACAAGTGGCAATTATCTTGCAGCAGGTGATGGGTTTGTACTGGCGTGCGCCTCCGCTCTTGTGCAGGCAGCGGAACCTGCTCTTCAGTAGTCCAAACGTGCGCTCCACCACATTGCGTGTTGTTTTGTGTGCCACGTTGTATCGTCTCTCACTCTGGGTTGCTGGGTGTAGGTAGGGAGTGAGGATGAATGACCGGCATGCATATGCACTGTCGCCTGGATGAGTAAAAGGGAACCATCAGTAACATGCCTCTATGCACTATGATTTGCAGGTTTCAAGGGGCGTCACTGTTACTTACCTAGCAGGTATCCCTCTCCGAATTCTCCGGCACTCAGTCGTGTGTAGATCCCACTATTCTGGAAGATGTAAGAGTCGTGGGTGCTCCCAGGAAACTTTGCAACAATATCTGTGATGATGTTCCCTGCATCACAGATCACCTGCACATTGATGGAGTGGGTGGACTTCCTGTTCCTGTAGATGTGCTCTGTATCAGCTGGTGGACAGATTGGGATGTGTGTACCATCAATACAGCCGATGACATGGGGGAACTGTGCCATGTGATAAAAGTCTGTTTTTGTTTTCTGCAGTGCAGCCTGTGTGTTTGGGAAGCTTATGTAGTGGTGCATTCTCTGCATCATGGCATCCAGGAACTTCCTGAAGAAACGTGACAGGCAACTCTGGGATACCCCACCCACCGCAGCTATCACCACCTGATAACTGCCGGATGCCAGCAGATGTAGGCTGCAGAGCACCTGCACATGTGGGGGTATGGCGTGCGCCCTTCTTATTGGATGGTCCAGGAGTGGCTGTAGGTCCCTGATTAAGTCCATGATGGTTTCGGGGTGTAGCCTGTACCTCTCATGTATCTCTGCATCAGTCAGCTGGAATAGTGTGATGCGCTGTCTGTAGATTTGTTCCTCCCGTCGCCACACCCTCAGTCCTGCTGCCTGTAGACGTAGGCGCCTTGCAATGACGTACATAGCGGCCATGTTGTCCACGCTGTAGCATTTTGGGATTGCTCATATGCATTGTTGATGGTTACCACCTGCTTTCAATCCGTGTTAATTACCGACTCTAATTTACCGATTTTCTTGGATTTCTTAATTACCGAGTGCTCCTACATGTCATTTTCATTTTTACCACTTCATATTTACCACTTCATATTTACCGATTCGTTAATTATGTATTCGGTAACTCTGAATCGGTATTTTGGAATTCGGTAAATATGAATCGGTATTTACCGCCTCATATTTACCGAAAATTGGTTTTGGGACTCCTACATCTCACTTGTCTGAATACCGGTCGGTAACGGCATATTTACCGATAATCGGCCGTTACCGACCGGTATTTGGCTACCTACATGAGGCCCTAAGTATGCAGTTCCTAACTAAAAAGGCAAACCAAGACAAATTCCAACTGTAACAAGAAATACCAGTGAACGACAGGAGAGTGATCTCCTTTTTTTGGAATAAGGCCCTCACACACCTGACAAGAAGGTGTCTTGCTTCATCATCGGGCCTGCTCCTACTCGGGCCGGCGCTGCAATGCCCGATCAGGCGCCCGTGATGGGGCCTACTTATCGGAGATCTTTTTCCGAAGCCGTTAGGTAAGATGCAAGTGAGGGTCTTAGTGTAGGTGAATGAGTGAGTATGTGGAGTGATTTAAAATAGGGAAAAAAAATCCAATCAAAACTATTTTAATGTATATGGTTCTTCCCCTAGTTAAAAAATGGAAAAATCGCGTATGTACACACAATGTTGTGTTTTTATACGCTAGTTCTTGTGGTCAACATGTTTCTTGCCGTTTTTATCAAATAGATGGCAATTCTTCAGGACCTAAACAGTAATACTACCTACACACGTTTTTTGGTGGTGGACACAAAACACAGGAAGTGAGAAGTGACCACCCTTACAGCACCCTAAAAAAAGTGTGAGGGTACCTCTGTTATATTCAAATTTAAATCTAACCTGTGAAAATAATAAAAACAGTTAGAACAGTCAGGGATAAAAGCCTTATTATACCTCTTAACACAAACCAATATGATTGAATCAACAAGTGGTAGTGCATCAAACACGTGTACAAAGCTTGTGGGCTGTGACATGCTAGATGCAACAAACATCGATGTATTACGAGATGTTAAGGTGAAGATGAAGGGAGTCAAAATAATCACAATGAGGTTGAGAGAAAACAAGCGGCAACTCACGTAGTCTTAGGTGTATTTAAACATGAGGTGAGTCCTTACCCTTGTCTCTAGTGATCCGGGCCATGTCGGTACCGGTCGCCGTGGACACTGAGTTCTAGTGCCCTGATTTAATAAAAGCATATTAGTTACAATCACACAGCAGAGGAGGGCGCATTACTGTACAGTAATCCCCATTAGGTTAAGGGATCTACCCAAAGTCAGTCTCATAGGTGGAATAAAAGCAGGAGTGATTTATAGCGCTTAGTGTGGTCACGTAATGAGCGGGCCATCCGTCTCGTATCACAAAGGAGTGTGGAAAGCACATCAAGGTTCAACGAGTACGAGTCGCGAAGTACGTTTCAACAGTAGGCATTACCAAAAAAGGCTCAAATATTTAGTACGGAAGAGAGAGCGTTGTTGGAGACCACACGCGTCTAAAACCCCCCGCATGTAGGCCATCCAATCCCATGTCATAATGGAGAAACCTAACTCGATGACGGCGGGGAGCAAGTGGGCCGCTGATATAACGGGCTGATGTTGCAAGGGTCAACAAGGGTAGTAGAGTAGTTACTCACGGTTTCCTTGGTGGAAGTGAACTGTTATCCTACC
Source organism: Triturus cristatus (assembly GCF_964204655.1). NCBI lineage: Eukaryota > Metazoa > Chordata > Amphibia > Caudata > Salamandridae > Triturus > Triturus cristatus. Next base: position 504,787,892 of record NC_140587.1, read on the forward strand.
CGAGCAGCGTCACCGGTCCAAACGAGTTGTTCGAAGGACTCGGACACCGCCAGGAATAACAATTAAAGATGTAGGGGGCGTGACCAAAGTGGGCCAGTGGGAAGGTGCGACACTGGCAGGCGCAAGGGAAACCCGAACAACCCCTTGTTGGAGTGGCGGTCGCCTGGCAACGTGATGGTCATGTGATCGCAAGGGCAGCCAATCGTTGTCGTCCTAATGTTCGGTCGTTGTCAGGGTGATGGAACGACGAGCGACCAGGTATACAGCCAGTTTCAAAGCAAATAACAAGAAAAATAAATAGATAAAGTAAAACCCCATGTACAATCAATGCCAAAGGTGACAAATAGGGTCAGTATGGAGCAAACCTGTCCGAGATATCTTGGATAAAAATGAATATAAAATCAGACCAAGCCGATGGTGACACTGTATGTGCCCGGTGTCGGGGCTCATTAATTAAATCTCCGAGAGAACTCCAATGGGGAGAGCCTTGTCAAGAAGATGTACAAAGCGTAATATTTGGTCGCACGTAATCTAAGCAAGGCGATCTCAAGGGGATAATCTGAAATTATGTCAGGAGATTCCAGGGTATATCCTCATTAAGGCCTATTTTGTCGCACGATAGTTTGAGAACCCATCGCTGTTCAAGGCGAAATAAAGCGTTTTTAGACATTCCCGGGTGCGCCTCTAAGACGGACCACTCAAAGGACTCAGGAGGATGTTGTCTTTCTTGGAAATGTGTCGTCATTCTAGTGTTTGTCCTAGCACATCTGAAAGTGCTCCTGTGTTCCATTATGCGCGTTTTTATTTGTCTGGTTGTCATCCCTATATAGATGAGGTTGCAGGTGCACTTAACCAGATAAATGCAATTAGTAGTATTGCAGTTGGTGTGTCTCGTTAGTCGCCAACATATGTCATTAGGAAGGTTCAGAACTTTCGACACCTTTGTCTGGGGACACACGGAACAAGATCCGCAGGGGTAGTGGCCCTGTACTGGTGGTAGGTCCCAAAATGTATTCTGTGTTTGAGGTCGATGTTTTATGGGTCTGGTATGTATCAATAAATCTTTGATGTTGTTAGTACGTTTGAATGCAAATCGGGGTGTGGGAAAGGTCAGTGACCCAGTATTTAGAATGCCCCAGTTTTTTCTGATGATTTTCCTTAATTGATTAGAGTGGGGGGTGTACGTGGTGACACAAGTAATACTAGTGTCCGAATCTCTAATCTTGTCCTCAAGAAGGCCCTCTCGGTTGTTATTTCTGGCTCTTTTATAAGCGTCTGCAACCACCTGTTTGGGGTACTCACGTTGAAGCAAATCTTTTTTCAAGACATTAGCTTCTTTTTTATAGTCACCAATACTGCTACAGTTCCTTCTAATACGAAGGAACTGGCCGACTGGTAGATTCTGTCTAAGTGCCTTGGGGTGGTGACTGCTAAATAACAGTAGACTATTTCTATCGGTGGGTTTCCGATATAGGGTGGTAGAAATGGACCCTGTTTCCAATCTAATGAGGAGATCGAGGAAGGGAATCTCACTCGTAGAAATGGTGTTGGTGAATTTCAGATAAGGATTGAGGGTATTTATCCAAGTACAAAATTCCCCGCATCTGGTAGCGTTACCCTTCCAAAGGATAAGGATATCATCTATAAATCTTCTCCACAAGAAGATGTTAGATGAAAAAGGATTATCAGGATGAAAGATCTGGCGCTCCTCAAAGGCTGACATGTAAAGACATGCCAGACTAGGAGCAAAAGACAAAAATATGCATTTATTAAAAAAAAATCCAAGACAGAAATAGGCATGTAGGTATTAGTAGTTGTGAACACATTTGAAAATATGAAAGGAACATGGCAAATTTTGCAAGGAGAATAAAAAGATATTCCTGGAGTTTATTTTCAGTTACCAGCTGATTGGGAGGGTATTTGCTATTTAGCTTTGCTGTTTCCTAAGATGTTTCATGTATATAGTATGGATGCTTTAACAATGACACCCTCACACAGACATACACATAGCGTAGGTGATGGAATACAAAACACCTAGTATTAGACATTTTGATAGCTGAGAAAGGCAGAGTCTGCAAGATGCTGAAAGTTTAGCATTGCTGGTCATACATACCTTACAAAAAAGGAATAGGAAACATGCGGCTTGTATGATTTGTGGCACATACTTGGTTTAAGAAAACTGCCCTCACCCATAATTTGTTGCATGCTTCATCATAGGGCCTGCTACAACACCCCTGTGTAGACCAATGCCTGGGGTTGAGGAATAGGGAGAGGGAAGACAATACAAACATAAAACAATAAAAGGGATCTGAAGAAATAATAGTGCAGAAGTGAGAATATAAAACTGGCTCAGGAGTGTCCGATTACACTTTTATTCCTGGACTACCTGGTCATGGATAAAAAATATAAATGAAACATTGTGGTGTTGGGGAATATTAATGACCCCACACCCCTCCTCTCTGCATGTTAGTCGACATGTTTCAGCTGAATATTTCAAGCCCTACACGGGTCTTCGAATTTTATAAGGACTTACGATCCCCTTAATTCCCCTTATCTTCTACCTTCAATTGATAGGGTGAAGATAGACCCAATCTGGTAATTGGGCTGAAATGCACACTTCTCTAATACTTGTAAATGGAAATGTGACAATCGTAACCATTTATACATGCCCAAGAGAAAACTCTGTGTGTGTTACAATAGACCCATATATATGTCTAAACACATCTCAATCATGCTGCCCATTCGTTGTTTCCATATATATTACTCTATTCTGGATGTGGCTAACAGGTTATCTAGCGATCCAACATCTAAGTGACCCTACTAGCCAAATTTACCACTGTGCTATAATCCGTTAATTTTATTTTTGTCATTCTACAAGTGAAAAGACCACAAACCACCAAGTACCAGTGTCAAATAGGATATGCTATAAACATGGTGAAAGACACCCGGATATAGAATCTTACTGAGTTTCACCGTTGATGCTGCTTAAAAAGGCGTGGGAGCAAGGGCATTTCCCTGTAGTCACAAACTAATCATGCTGCCCATTCATTTTTTCCATATATGTTACTCTATTACAGATGTGGCTAACAGGTCATCCAGCGATCCAACATCTAAGTGACTCTAGAATCCAAAGTTACCACTGTGCTATAATCCGTTAATTTTATTTTTGTTATTCTACACAGGGGTGGGTGTATAGGGGTACACCCAGCATGCATCAGTCTTCTAAGGATTTTTTTTTTTTAAATAATAATAATTAGAAGAAGCAATATACAAATGGTGGGTAGGAAGCACATCTTTTAAACCCAGTAGAGTGAGAGTAGAGCACCCACACAGCTGAGACACCAACTCTGCAATGGGAACAGCATCCAAATGGAGAGGGGGTTCTCCCATAATACACATACATATATTTTGACACTTGAAAGAAATGATAAGGAATACACAATATATAAATAATAATATGGGACTATGCTTATGGCTGAACTGGGGCTTTGATCGGAGATAAAAATGATTCCTGATGAAGCTGTTCTTTCAAAACGTATTTCAAGTAAAAGTATGGATGCAATCTATCTACAATCGCCCAGTGGTTTGATTTCAGTATGATAAAAACCAAAATTATAGGATTGTACACCAAATATGGTGGTGGAAAAACAATAGAAGTAAGGAACACTCCCTAATGCAACCAGACAAGGGTCCCGATAACGTGATTAGAACATGATCGCGTGACAGGGAAAAGCGCGTACAGAAGGAGGGCAGTGGCAAAGCACTGGCATCTCCACGTACAGCGCTAACTGGTGAAGCGGCAGTCTCACCTTGATGAAGTAGGGAGAGGGGGTCTGGTGTCCAGTACTATTGTACAAGAGACGCGGTCCGCAGGGGCTCGTGTGGACGAGCGCCAGTAAAATGTTAAACACGTAGTAGGAAAGAAGGATGTGCTTTTATGGTTACCCCCACTTTTTGCCTGCGTCTGTGCTGTTTCTGACTGGGATCCTGCTAACCAGGACCCCAGCCTCTGTGCTTTCTTCCCTAAATTGATTGTGGTAGTGCTTCGGTACATCCCAGATTGGATACTGGTGTATTCTTATAAGTCCCTAGTAAATGGTACTGAGGTACCCAGGCCATAGGTACACCAGGGGTGCCCCATGGGCTGAAGCATGTATTATGCCATCCATAGGAGACCTCTCAAACGGTAACTACAGGCCTGCCATTGCAGCCTGTGCAAGTTGGTGCATGCGCCACTTACAAAAGATATAGGATTACCTATATCTGAGGTCACTTAAAACCTACAAGTCACCCCTAAAGTAGGTCTTTTCAATCCTGAAGGCAATGTGCTCAGTTTTAAGTGTGCATAAGCAGAACAGCCGTAAAACCTTCGGAGTCCATTCTCCCTGGTCGTAAGTGCGTCAGCCATTAAGATACATAGAGTGGCCATGCATCATTACGTGAAGTCCATCTCTAGACTGGCTGTAACGAACCCGGACACGTTTCTTTTCAAACATGTTGGAAACATACCCCCCACAACACAAACAGTGTGGGAGGTATGATTCCATGCAATATAAAGCTCCTCTGGAAGGCGTTCAGTGCTCCCGGGTACCAGTCTTCTAGACCCAGACAGCACGACATGGCTGCTGCCAACCTGAGACACGATTCTGCCCTCCTGCTGCTGAGCCAAGCTCGAGCAGGGGAAGGGAGAACAATAGGTATCCTGTCACAGGGAAGCATAACCACCTCCCAGACAGGCTCAGTGTATTGGGGCCGGGTGAGGTTGCTTGCCAGTGCCACTCAGTCTGCTTGAGGTTGCTCTGGCGCGAAACTAGACAAAGTACATGGGAGCATCCTCCCCACTGTCCAACCCCTCCCCTGGGAGGGAACCCTGAATTGTTCCAACCCTTTCCTCAGGGTACTTAAGTGCTTACCTTTGGGTGGGGCCTCAGATTCGCTATGGGATTCGATACAGCTCCAACTCCACTTCAACTTTGACCATCTAGACTTCCTGGCTGAATCGTGCCAGACTGATCGCATCGTCCTTTGGTCTGGGACCGAGACTGCAACTGAGAAGACTGTCTACTCCTGACCTCATTTTCCTGCAAACCGCTGCACTACAGTGTCCGTGCTCCATACAGGTTCCGTCCTGGGCCTGTGGACATCTAAAAACATCCTAAGGAATCTCCCTTGGAGTGAAGGAGTCACTCCCCTGCATCCACAGTCACCGTAACAAGATTGACTGGTCTGCGGAACCTGGGCTTCCCCGGATTTTAAGAGGCTCCAGCTCAGAAGCACAGCTGGTGGTTCTGCATTCCCTCGAGGCCTGAGTTGTCCCCTCATCAAGTTCAGGCCAGCATCTCTCCTAGAACGCCCTGCAACCGAACCCCTGTGCACCGTGTCATTGCATTGCTTCTTCACTCGGTAACCACTACGGTTACTACGACCGACTCATACTGATGGAGTCGGACACATCGAAAGGTTCTGTCGACGCTATAACTGACCTGTGCCAATGCGGCTGGTTGGACGGATGGCACCTTTCATCCTCAGCATCCCGGTGGCTGGGGCTGAGCTTCCAATTCGGTGTACCCGTACTTGAAGCCTCTTCATCATTTGACCTGTCTCCCTGAATTTGAGTGGCCTTCGTCATCCGTGCCTCCTGGACGTCCCGTTGTGGCATAGACTCTGTCCCCTCTGCTTTCAAGTACTGTTTGACACGAACCCGCACCCGGGTTCCAACATACTCTTTTATCCTTCTGCAACAGCGGTGTCATCCTGAAGTCCTCAATTGTGCTCGACGGTAGTTGTAGGTATCCTGAATCCGAGGGTATCCACGGGTGGGGTAGCTCTCCAACCTTCTGTCTTCCACAGGGTGTCCTCGGGGTCCACTGGGAAGGGCCCTGCTTTAATCTTGCAACCACGACTTACCCCTTGACTTGTATTGAGCTTGCATCCGTGTTCCCACTCTGTGCACGGCCTCCGTTGGGTTCCTGGTTACTTACCTAGGGTGGTTTCTTAGGTTTCCTGCACTTCTATGTCTTCTGGGTATAGTCTTGACTTGAGTCATGGTTCGCATACCACTATTTTTTAATATGGTTTGGTCTCCCCTTGGTGACCACTGTGTATTTGTGCTTCTTACCCGTTTCTATTGGAAAGTATTGTGTGCATTGTGTATATCCCCGGGAGGGAGATATCTGTATGTATTAGTGAATGTCTTATAATAAATACATATTTTTATAAATACACTGAGTGGTTCTTTTTCACTTAATCTAAACCAATAAGATTATGTTATGGTGAAACAAGCTACTTTACACTCCTTCTGGACTAAGCATGAAGGCTTCTCTCCACAGCTGCCACTTAGAAAGCTTCTAAAGTTGTCTAAGATCACTAAAATCACCATAAGGATTAGTTCCTCTCCTGCAGGTCCAGTGCCTCTGAAACTTCTGTAGGAATTTCCATCTCTAACAAGAGGGATGACTCCATGGATAGGGAATACCAAAGGATCTGCCTGGAGAAACTGAGACTCAGGCTCAGGAAGGATCAGTGGGCTCTTGACAAGGAGTCCTTTGAAGTGAAGAAGCCTAGGAAAAATTTGGGACTAGAGTCCCATGGTAGCAGCCCCAGTATCCCTAGGATCAGGGAACCCTACTTTGACTCTAGGAACCTGAGCAGGATAGTCCCTCCTTGCAAGGAGGGTGATGACATCCACAAATGGATCACAGCTTTAGACCTGTGAAGTACAGAAGGTCCTTCAAGGGCACTATCCTGTGGTTCTCCTTTGCTAAAAAAGGTGGAGATAAGCCCCTCACTGTTAGAGAAGAGAATGCTGACCATTACTCAGTACTGAAGAGTGCTCTCATAGATGGGTTTGGCTTAACCACTGAACAGCATAGGATTAAGTTCAGAGACACCCAGAAAAGCACAAACCCAGTAATGGGTCGATTTTATAGACAGTGCTATTAAGGCTCTGGAAGTATGGATTTATGGAAGCAAGGTACTGGACTATGAGGAAATGTACAATTTCATTATGATTAATAACTGTGAGAACTAACTTTCGCATCAGTACCTGGTGGACTCTGATCTGACCTCTCTCCAAGAATTGGGAAAGAAGGAAGACAAATGGGTCCGCACCAGGATTAAGCAGAAAAAACGTGGTAATGGAGGTGACCAGAAGAAGCAAGATTCTTCTAAATCCCAGGATAAGGGTGGGGACAAGGGTAAAGATAAAAAAAAGAATCTTCACAAGGGCCCCAAAAACCTGCATCTGGAGGGGAGTCCCAAAATTCCAAGAAAGGCAAAAAGAAAGCTTGGTGCTATGTTTGTAAGGTAAAGACCCATTGGACAAGGGATGCTGATTGTCCATAGGCAAAGGAAACTCCTCCTACGACTGCCACTAAGGCACCTGCTCCCCCTAGTACAAGTACAAGTGGTATTACAGCAACAAGAGATTAGTGGGGTTAACGTTGGGTTCTGGGATGGGTTCTGACTTAGTCAGAACTCCAGCTCAGGCTGTTCTAGTCTGTGATGGTGGCACCTTACTGGTAAGTCCCAATGAATTGGGATTTGGGCAAGTACAGACAACAGCCTTTGATCAATGGAAGAGAAGCAGTGGCTTACAGGGACATAGGGGCCAGTGTCACTATGGTGTGTCCCCTGAAGAGATCATACTTGGAAAAGTGTACCAAGTCACCAACGCTAGCAATGTCAGGACTGAGCATTCCTTGGCAGTTGTGAATCTCAGCTGGGGAGGGGTAACTGGGCCGAAGAAGGTTGTGGTATCTCCAGACTTCCCAGCAGATTGTCTGTTGGGCAATGATCTAGAAACTTCAGCTTGGTCTGAGGTAGAGTTCAGGACTCATGCAGAACTGATGGGCATTTCTACCAGTGTATTTGCTGTCACCAGGGCTCAGGGCAAACAGCTCAGCACTGAAGGAGCACTGGATCCTGGATAAATGAACCAGGTGCTTCCAAAGAGAAGGAAATAAGGGGAAGGAATTATCGTCTTCACAAACTCCCTAGTGAAGACCTGCCTTCTGAGGGATATGATCTCAGCTCCTGTGAAGGTACTGTCCCAGAGGAACTTAGGCCTGACCAGCAGCAGACTTTCCCCTCTCTTGAACCCCTCAGACAGCAGGCTGCTGCAGAGACAGAAGGGAATATCAGTGGGTCCCATAGGATCTATTGAGAAGATGGGCTTCTGTACTCTGAAGGGAGAGACCCCAAGCCTGGTGCCACCAGGAGGTTGGTAATACCCCAGAGGTTCAGAGGTTTCCTCCTCTCTCTAGCACATGACATTCCTCTTGCAGGATACTTATGGCAAAGCAAAACTTAGGACAGTCTTGTCCCTCACCTTCACTGGCCAATATGTCTGAAGACACCAAGGAATTTTGTCGCTCTTGTGCCACTTGACAAGCCACTGGTAAGTCAGGTGGCACCACAAAGGTCCCCTTAATTCCACTACCAGTGGTTGGGGTCCCCTTTGACAGGGTAGGGATTGACATTGTGGGTTCCTTTGAAACCTTCAACTGCATCTGGGCACAGTTACATCCTGGTGGTGGCGGATCATTCCATCAGGTACCCAGAAGCTATATCCTTTAGAATCACCACAGCTCCTATAGTGGCCAGGGGCCCTCCTGGGAATCTTTTTCAGGGTGGGCTTCCCTAAGGAGGTCTTAACAGACAATGGTACAGACTTAATGTCCAGTTACATCACTGTCATGTGGAAAGAGCGTGGAGTGAACTACAAGTCTACCATGCCCTACCATACACAATGCAATGGGCTTGTTGATAGGTTCAACAAGACCCTAAAGGGTATGATTATGGGACTCCAAGAAAAGCTTAGGTGAAAATGGGATGTCTTACTACCCTGCCTTCTCTTTGCCTACAGAGAGGTTCCTCAGAAGGGGGTTGGCTACAGCCCATTGGAACTTCTGTTTGGACACCCAGTTAGCTGTCCATTGTGTCTAGTGAAGGAAGGCTGGAAGCAACCTCTCAAGCCTCCTAAACAGGATATTGTGGACTATGTCCTTGGCCTGCATTCACACATGGCTGAGGACATGGAGCAGGTCAGTAAAAACCTGGAGGGCAGCCAGGAACTCCAAAAAGCTTGGCGTGACCAAAAGGCTGTCTTGACTGTTTACCAGTTAGACCAGAAAGTGTGGGTGTTGGGGAAAGTGGCCCCCGCAGCTCTCCAGGACATGTGGAGTGGGTCCCACACTATCCTGGAACAGAAAGGTGAGATAACCTACTTGGTGGGCCTAGGTACTCCAAAAGGTCTCCATAGGTTACTTCATATGAACCGCCTGAAATCTTTTGTGGACAGGGCTGACATGAGCTTGGTCATGGCAACTGATGAGGAAGGCAGTGACCCTCTCCCTGATCTCCTCTCTCAGAACCCTGATGATGGGTCAGTAGATGGAGTAGCCTTGGCAGGCAGCCTCACTGACCAACAGCAAGCTGTGTGTAGGCAAGTCCTCAATCAATACAGACACAAGTTCTCCGTGACACCCAGTCAAACCACCTGGTGTACCCATGAAGTGGCCACAGGTGACAGCCTGCATGTAAAGAGTAAAATCTACAGACAGCTCAACCATGTTAGATATTGCATCAAGACCAAGGTCCAAAATATGCTGGAATTGGGGGTCATTGAGCCTTCAGATAGCCCCAGGGCTAGTCCAGTAGTCCTTGTGCAAAGCCTCACATCAAGGGATGAGGTTTTGTGTGGACTACCAAGGCCTCAATGCAGTCACTAAGACTGATGCTCATTCTATTCCAAGGGCAGATGAACTCAGATACTTTGGCCTCAGCTAAGTTTCTGAGTACATTTGACCTGACTGCTGGCTACTGGCAAATCCGACTGGCTGAGGATGCCAAGCCAAAAAACCCATATCAATTTATTGTGATGCACTTTGTTTTGCAGTACGCACCTGCCACATTTCAGAGGTTGGTGAACAAAGTCCTAACAGATCTGGAAGCCTATATTGCAGCATTTCTAGATGATTTTGCTGCCTTTAGCTCCACCTGGGAGGATCACCTGCTTCACCTCAGGAATGTTCTGGAGGCCCTGCAGAAGGCAGGCCTCACTATCAGGGACACCAAGTGCCAGATAGGGCAGAGTAAGGTTATGTACTTGGGCCACCTGGTAGGTGGAGGCCAGGTACAACCATTGGAGAGCAAAATCCAGACCACTGTGGAATGGATTGCTCCCACTACCCAGACTCAGGTCAGAGCTTTCTTAGGCCCAACTAGTTACGACTGATAGAGCGCGATTATGCTCGTTCATTTGTAGGGGTGCATCATAATCACAAGTAGTTTGCACCTGCACTTATTTCTTGTTATGTCAACATTTTGTCATTAGAATGCGTAATGTAATAATGTGTGGTGATAGTAATATTTTGTGTAAGGTTAAGAAATTTACATGGTAATTGTGTCCCAAAATGATCAAAATCCTAGTATTCGTTGATAACTGACTAATGAAGTTCATTTTTTTTTGTTTGATTTGTTTATTAGGTTTTCACGGATATTACATATTGACAGGGATAAACTGTTTCCAAAGAACCAGTAGTTATATTAGCATATACCGAATTCGGTACATAAAAACAGTATAGTAACATGTGAGTAATAACATTCTGTCTTGTTAACGTGGGTTATCCTTACCCGTGGCCTAACATATATATATATATATATATATATATATATATATATATATATATATATATATATATATATATATATATATATATATATATATATATTATCTACTGGCGGTCGCCAGTAGATAGTTATAGTTAGGACCGAGTTTCCATAGGAAATCTCAAAATTCTATTTTGAATAACTTTGGCGCCGATTGACGAATCTTCGCGAAATTTTCAAAACTAATGGGGCGCTCCGCTCCGCTCCTACCCTGAAAGTCTCGGGGTGATTCGTCAAGCGGGGGCCGAGAAAAAGGGGGGGTCCCAAAACACATTTTACCCATGGATTTTTCCATAGGGACTTTAGTCGCAGCTACAGCCCGAACGGCTGAACAGAATTACGTGAAATTTGGCAGAGAGGTAGCCATAAGGTCCGTTTGGTGCCTTTTGCAGGTTTGGTGTAAATTTGTTCAGTATTTTCTGAGAAAATATCATTTAAATCAATATATATATCTATACGCGCGCAGGGTGCGCGCACTCGGCCGTCCGCGAGCGCACTTCTGATTGGTTGTTACATCTTAGTAAACATTCGAATCGGTCGAAACCAGGAAGTGTTGGCCACCATTTTGTCTCTCGCACTGAGAGGGGGGTGAAACACAAAGGAGAAAAACATGTAAAGGGGCACGCTGGACAGTTCCTGACCCCCTAGCAGGGGTCAAGGGGTCCCAGGAGGTCCCCCAAGGGCAATTAATTTTTTTTTATTTTTTTCGGTAAATCGCCGAGTGCGCGAAGCGTGCGCACACTATAGAAATGAAAAAAATTCCGCGAGGTTCGTGCAGCGTGCGCGCACGTTATAAATGCTTTAAAATAAAATCGGTCTGACAATCCCCCCGTGTGCGCACGCTGTGCGCAGCGCAGTGCGCGTGCATGGCTTTTCACACGATAATAGTTTATGCCAAAACCCTTAACAACAAAGCGTATCATGTGTCCTCCTTGTGCGGACGATGCGTGAAGCGCACCGTGCGTACATGGCCCATTAAGCGTAACGTGGGCGTGCGGTGCGCGTAGCGCACTGCGTGCACACCGTGCGTGCACGGTGCGCAAAGTGCACCGTGCGTGCACGGCACTAACTGCGTAAAGTGGGCGCGAGGTGCGCAAAGCGCACCGCGTGCTCACCGTGCACGCACGGAACGAACTGCGTGAAGTGGGCGCGCGGTGCGCAAAGCGCACCGCGTGCCCACCGTGCGCGCACGGCACGAACGGCGTAAAGTAACTTAGCATTTAAAAAAAACGTACAAATTCACTGAAAAAACCATAGGTTTCACACACGTTATAGTTAGGAATTAGCATTTAAAAAACCTTGCAAATTCACTTAAAAAACCATAGGTTTCACACATGTTATAGTTAGCTGGGCATTTTCCTCATGAAAAACCAATGAAATTCCCCCGTTATAGTTAGTGCAGGCAACTATAACTCACGCGACCGTAATCCGCTGCTGATGACGTCAGATATTACATCACTGATGACATATGTGTCTTTCTGAAAAAAATAAAATAAATATATGTATAGCTAAAAAAAAAAAGGAAGAAGACATGGGTATATAAATGTGTAAATACAGTGATGTAATATCTGACGTCACCAGCAGCGGATTACGGTCGCGTGAGTTATAGTTGCCTGCACTAACTATAACGGGGGAATTTCATTGGTTTTTCATGGGGAAAATGCCCAGCCAACTATAACATGTGTGAAACCTATGGTTTTTTAACCCCTTCGGTGCTCATGACGGAACGGTTCCGTCATGAGCCACGGTTGAGCTGTGCTCATGATGGAACCGTTCCGTCATGACCACGCCCGCGCAGGAAAAGATCAGCACAGCAGGGGAATCCGTCCAGCATGGAAGGGGTTAAGTGAATTTGCAAGGTTTTTTAAATGCTAATTCCTAACTATAACGTGTGTGAAACCTATGGTTTTTTCAGTGAATATATATATATATATATATATATATATATATATATATATATATATATATATATATATATATATATTATCTATTGGCGGTCGCCAGTAGATAGTTATAGTTAGGACCGTGTTTCCATAGGAAATCCGCAACATTCTATTTGGAATAACTTTGGCGCCGATTGACGAATCCTCGCGAAATTCTCAAAATAGGTGGGGCGCTCCGCTCCGCTCCTACCCTGAAAGTCTCGGGGGGATTAGTCAAGCGGGGGCTGAGAAAAAGGGGGGGTCCCAAAACGCGTTTTCCCCATGCATTTTTCCATAGGACCTTTAGTCCGAGCTACAGCCCGAACGGCTCAACAGAATTACTTGAAATTTGGCAGAGAGGTAGCCGTCAGGTCAGGGATGTGCCTTTTGAAGGTCTCATGTAAATCTGTTCAGTATTTCCTGAGAAAATAGCATTTAAATCAATATATATATATCTATAGGCACGCTCCGAGCGCGTACCGTAAGCTTACCGTACGCGCACGCCGCCGTGCACGAGCGCGATTCTGATTGGTTGTTAGATCTCAGTAAACATTCGAATCGGTCGAAACCAGGAAGTGTCGGCCGCCATTTTGTCTCTCGCAGTCTGAGGGGGTGAAAAACAAAGGTGGATAACGTAAAAAGGGGGCAGGCTGGACAGTTCCTGACCCCCTAGCCTTGGTCAGGGGGTCCCAGAAGGACCCCCAAGGGCAAAAATGTATTTTAATTTTTTTTCGAAAAATCGCCGAATGCGCGTAGCGTACGCGCACGGCGTAAACTGAGAAATTCTGCGGGGGAAATATTCCGCGGACTTCGCGTAACTATTACGCGTACCGTGCGCGCACGGCAAAAAAAAATTTTCAAAAAGGAAAGCTTAAAAAAAAATAAAAAAAATTGTGAGGTAAGGTTGGCTCTTAAAAGAGCCGTTGGGTTAATACAGGGATGGAGGAAAGAAAGAATGGGAATATTATGAGCGTCTACAAACGTGCTGGTTTATCTTAAGGGAAACACTGGTCTCCCCAAAAACAATAAGACCACAACACGTTGTACACCTCATTGAAACCCTCCGAAATCGAGGGTTAATGTCCAGAGGAGTAGAAGAAGGTGATGCTCCCACCTCAGAGGAAGGGCTCAGCTGAGCTGCCGATGATGTACTCGGCTGAGCTTCTGAGGTTGGGCTCCGGTGACTTACTGAAGAGTTTTCTTCAGTATGTCGAGCAAAGGTCCTTGGATGTTTATCCCTAATGTGTCTCATCATAGAGTGATTTCCAAAGGAATACTTCTTCCTTGGATCTCCTCTAGATAAAACACGGTCACAAAGTGTGCAAGTGACCAATGGAGCATTGACCTTTTTCTGCCCCTTTGGAAAAGTAAAATACTCCCACACAAAAGAATCCTTTTGTTTCCTCCTTCTCTGTCTGATGATGGTGCTGCTAGGCTCACTCTCAGAAGAGGTCTGCTGCTCTGCCATTGTATCTCAATGTCAATTCAGCTCCTTCTCCTAGGGGATCTCAAGCAGTAATGAGGGGAATGGGTGTGGTGTGGGAAGTTTCTGGAACTGAAAGTAGTTTCAACCAATGAAAAGTGTTCTTTGTGGATCACATGACCTACCGTGCGCGCTCCGTAAGCTTACGGTACGCGCTCGTAAACAAGTACGCATGCGCAAACGTGACGCTTACGGAGCGCGTACGTAAGACGCACTCGCGCATGCGCATTACACGCCCCTGCGTAACCGGGACGTTGCTTCCGCGCGACGCGCATGCGTGTACGCGTACGTCATGTACATATCACGTAAGCGCACTGTACTTATGACGTACGGAGCGCGTAGCGTCAGCTTACCGTACGCGCATCGTATCACGTAAGCGCACTGTACTTATGACGTACGAAGCGCGTAGCGTCAGCTTACCGTACGCGCACGGAAAAAAATGCATAAAAAAAAAAAATAACCATTCCATAATGAAGGATATAGTACATATATTATTTTATACATAGGTTTACCAAAAATCTCAAAAATAAATTTGTATTTAAAAAACCGTACAAATTCACTGAAAAAACCATAGGTTTCACACACGTTATAGTTAGGAATTAGCATTTAAAAAACCTTGCAAATTCACTGAAAAAACCATAGGTTTCACACATGTTATAGTTAGCTGGACATTTCACTCGTAAAAAAACAATGAAATTCCCCCGTTATAGTTACTGCAGGCAACTATAACTCACGCGACCGCAATCCTCTGCTGATGCTAATACTGTATTTAGACACTTATTTGCCCATGTCTTCTTCCATTAATCTTTAGCTATACATATATTACAAATATTTTTTTTTCATAAAGACACATATGTCATCAGTGATGTAATATTTGACATCATCAGCAGAGGATTGCGGTCGCGTGAGTTATAGTTGCCTGCACTAACTATAACGGGGGAATTTCATTGGTTTTTTACGAGTGAAATGTCCAGCTAACTATAACATGTGTGAAACCTATGGTTTTTTCAGTGAATTTGCAAGGTTTTTTAAATGCTAATTCCTAACTATAACGTGTGTGAAACCTATGGTTTTTTCAGTGAATATATATATATCTATATATAACCATTCCAATCAGTTCCTCCGTATTGCACAAGATAACTATATT
Organism: Triturus cristatus; assembly: GCF_964204655.1. NCBI lineage: Eukaryota > Metazoa > Chordata > Amphibia > Caudata > Salamandridae > Triturus > Triturus cristatus. The sequence goes on from NC_140587.1 coordinate 504,803,115, forward strand.
GTATGCATGTACATTAATTACATATGTGCATTACGGAGCGTTTCTTATCAACCATGTCATTATAACCAGATTTCGACCAGACAGTCGTTTGAATATAATTAAAACCATATAACAACCAATTGGAGGGACAGAGCTCAGGGATACCCATATGAGCTGGAGGAAAGGCAATAACCATAGCGTACATATCGATTATACATTCTCATATACACATCTATTATCAATAAATATTAACACAATTTGGCGAAGGCATATTACACATATAATGTAATCTAGATCACAGTTTAAAACACATTACAACACTTGTTCAGAATATTTTTAGTCAACATTAGGACCGTCAGACAAGTCATCCTGAGTAACTATCCCTTACAGAGTGCACAACATTACATTCCATGCCTTGGAAATGGGGTATTTACGGAGCCCCAACGTGTCCTCCCTGACCAATGAAACTGCCTCAGCCATGGCCCAGTTGATCATGGAGTACAGCAATGCCTGTATCAGCGGGGGTCCCTCTGCTTTCCATCAGCGTGTAATAAGCAGTTTAGCCACAACCAACCCCAGGTCTAAAAATCTGGAAGAGGCTTTATGCTTCTTGTTTCCCTGTGATGCACGTCTTCCAGTCCTGCGGTATTTCTCGATCTGTGCTCGTGTTCAGCAAGCAGATCACCTCCCCAATACGAGTGTAATTTGGGGCATGACCAGAGCATATGTAACAGATCGGCCCCTACAGTTTTGCATCGCGGACAGCATGCATCTGCCTTGTTAAAGTATCTATTAACCTTATCTGGGGATAAGTACGCTCTGTGCACAACATAAAATTGGATCAGCCTGAGGCGCGCGTTTCTGGGGATCTGCCTGGGGCTTTCAAATAGTATATACCATTCCGGGTCTGTGTATGGTCGCACCATATCAATCTCCCATTTATTTCTCAATGGTGTTAAGTCCATCAAGGTGTGTTCGCGAATGGATTCTGCAAACCATTTCAGACTAATAAAGTTCATTTATTGAAAGGCAATTCGTCGATTTAAATGTGCATATTAATGTCTGCGTATAGGAGTGCTTAACTGAAGCTTTAATGTGCAGAATTTGTCTAGGTTGCTTACAATCTTTCATGTATTTGATGTGCTCACTGCTTAGTAAAATGTTCATTTATATATGGTTTCATAAGGCCTACGTGCTATTTTCTAATGTTGGCCAATTTCTGTAGGCCCGAAATGAATTATCCATGGAAGCTTTCATATTAGACTCGATAGTTAAATTTCATGTGCATGTTGAATTTGTTCTTTCTCACGTTTCCTTTGCAGGTGGAACAAGTCATCTTTGTTAGATAGAATAATGTTTTTTGTTTTAGCAGTTAGGCTCAGAGAGGAGAGGATACATTTGTACAAGGAGTGCTGATAATGTGAGACGGGGTTCGTTCTCACTGGATAAGGCCTGGGAATCAAGGTCATCGAGCCAGAAGCTTAGAGTATCGAAACTAAATGGAAAATCACCAGTATCAGGAGGTATCCAGCATTATGAGGCGATTGGATGATGTGAATGGGTGTGTCTTATGATTTTGGTGTTTGAATTAGGGACAGTGCCCCGGGGGTTAATTTAGGAGAGGAGAGAAGATCGATGGAGAGGGAAGGAGCATCTTAGATTGAGCTCTGTAGCTTCAGGCTAAAAGACCCATTTAGTGAGTGCACTTCTTAGGAAGTCTTCACGCGCTGACACCTTTTCCTAACTTTCCTTGGGAATGCTAAGTAGGGATGTCACGTTAGTTGTAGAGTAGGGACAGACTAATGCTTTTTACCCATGAACCTCTAATGAAGTCTGATCTTGACGTAGAAGCATTTATTGCCTGTGTTCTGATTTTGGAATTAGTCATTATTTTCATGCTTCAGAGACTGAATTTCACACGCAAGTTTGCCTTTGTATTAGTTCCGATGTATTTCTACAACCTCTTCTTGAGGTGTTTTTATGTTCCGTTATTTTTGGCTTTGAAATAAACCCACTAACCTAGAACTTGGAGTCTGTGATTCTTCGGAGTCATGATTGTTTGAGCTTGTGAGTCTGACCTAATGAGTTATTTCTCCCCTCTACACTTCTAAAGCAGGTACAAACAGTCCATTGAAGGAGGGTTCCAGAGTACATTGACAAAAGGGAACCCTGCCCCATCAGTTGGTAGCACTGTCGAATGGTTACCTCTTGGAGTGAGGGGACAATCTAGAAAAGTTAGGGAAAGTTTAGCCATAGAGCCCCAAAGAGCCCAAAGGATTGAGAGCGGAGAACGACAGGACTGGGTGGAGACGGACAGAGAGTGAAAGTGCGGCTGGAACAGCGGTTCACAGTGTAGTGAGTATGAATAGGGATATGTGTGTTAGATTGCGGGGATGTTTTGATTGTGTGATGTCCTGCAGATTTGGGATGAGAGTGGAGTGAATGTGGTTTCGGGCCTAACGCGTGCGGTCCATGTGATACGATTTGAATTGATGTCAGGCTCGACGAGTAGCCTAAGATCCCAGGATAGATTTGAGGTGTAGAAGACACCGAGTGATGTAATTGTCTGACCAGTGATTGTGGGTGTCGTGACGCGCTATTGACAACCAGTTGGTGATAGGGAACATGTGTGAGGGAGCTTGATAGAAGGACACTAGTGCACACGGGCGGACCACAGTGAATCGAGTGGCCAACGCAGGACGTGGGTCATGGTGTGTGAATGGCTTTGAGAGATTGGATCCTATCGATTCTATTTATATGACTGTCCGGTCGTTGCGGGCAGACAGTTGCTTGAGGAGAGGCAGACGATTACTCAAGACTGTCCGGTTGTTTCGTGGACAGGCAGTCGGATATGTAACTGTCAAGGTGTTTGGTGGACAGACAGTTACTAGATTTTATGACTGAAGTGCGTGAATGCGTAAAGTGAGATTATGAAGGAGGGTGAACTGCTATGTGAGGAGGAGAAGTGATGTCGGAGGGTGTTGTGCTGCAATAGGTCAGATGGTGTAAAGCTGTGCTGGGATTGGTGGATTTTCATCAGGAAGTGGAAACGAAAACATTTTGTGGGTAAAAGAACTTGGTTCAATTATGCGATGCTTAACGGTGCTACAAGATCTTTGTAAGGGAGATATAGGAGTTGTGACTCGAGTGGGTGAGGAAGCACCACTCGAGAATAACTCAGCACATTACATGGCCGCTTATGTAGGACTTCATACCATAGATTGGCTTCAAAATTGTCATAAGATTACTGAAAAAGAGGGAGATTTGGCTTTTCCACGTTATGGTTTATTTAGATTAGAGGTGCTGTACCAGTTGAGGAAAGTGATGGCTTCATTGCAGCCTCCACCTAGACCAACACAGTTTGAGGCATTAGATGCATGGATGAGAGCAGCACAGGCAAAGAGTAAGAGAGCGAAGTCAGGGAAGGATGAAAACAGCGATAAAGGCATTGTAGTGAAGACAGGGTTCTGCTTACATATATTGCAATATTAGCATAAGCATTTTAGAAGTTTAAACGCCATCTTGCCGCTTTTGCACAAGACACTAAAGGTAATTGTTATTATAAGTAAATCTGCTAGCTTGCTTTTTCTTCACATGAGAACAGTCTGTTTTTCACATCCCTAGACTTCCACCGCGACCTCAGTCTGTACACTGTGTGCAGAAGGCTTCAAGGTCAAATAACAATGTATGCCGTTGATTCAGGTTGATCGGCCCACGCTCTAGACACAACAAGCACACTGCTGCATGATGCTGCCACTTGGAGAAAACCTTTCCATCTACAGAGATGTGATTCACCTCAGCTGATCTTGGAGGTATGGGGTTCCCCATTCAAACCTAGAGACCTTCTATTATAAAACTAGCTTCTAGCCAGGGGAGGGTGGTGCACAAGGCGCTATAAGACCTGTTTGAACTATCAATATAACATGATTTCTCCCTTTGTGTTTTATGGAATTGTAACAATGCTGATTGTTTTATTTCTAATCATTTGCCTGCTTATGTTAGCCAAAATACTGCATCTTAGAGCACGTAGTTAAAAATAAACATTTTAAACTTTTCTGTGTCTCTGATTACTCACGTTGTGGACTGATGAGAATAGAAACAAAAGAGTGTTCTTGGTTCCCAACATTCCTGAGAGTACCCTAAGTTGCTTGTTCTGGGTTGTCTAATCATTGGTAGCTTCGCTGTAGTACAGAGAACGAATGAGACACTGATGCTAGTCGGATAGGGGTTCTGGGTACTGAGGTGAGTTTTTTGGTACACCTCAATTCACTGAGGTCCTGGTATCCTGTGCATAGTTCTGTGCATGAGCAGGATCCCCTCAACATGGCGCGCCTAACGTTTGGTCTTGTATTCAAGTCGCTTTAGTAGTAGTGCTTATATTTGTCCTCAACACCCTCACTCCTGTTTCCGGTTGACAGTGAGGGATTAACCTACCTATATGGATAAGGTATAGGTTCATTCAAGCTTGACAATTAAAAAGGTTTGCATTTTGAATCGCTGCCCCTTTTCGTGCTACATTTCATATAGATTGTTTTTCGACGAGTAGCCTAAGATCCCAGGATAGATTTGAGGTGTAGAAGACACCGAGTGATGTAATTGTCTGACCAGTGATTGTGGGTGTCGTGACGCGCTATTGACAACCAGTTGGTGATAGGGAACATGTGTGAGGGAGCTTGATAGAAGGACACTAGTGCACACGGGCGGACCACAGTGAATCGAGTGGCCAACGCAGGACGTGGATCATGCTGTGTGAATGGCTTTGAGAGATTGGATCCTATCGATTCTATTTATAGGACTGTCCGGTCGTTGCGGGCAGACAGTTGCTTGAGGAGAGGCAGACGATTACTCAAGACTGTCCGGTTGTTTCGTGGACAGGCAGTCGGATATGTAACTGTCAAGGTGTTTGGTGGACAGACAGTTACTAGATTTTATGACTGAAGTGCGTGAATGCGTAAAGTGAGATTATGAAGGAGGGTGAACTGCTATGTGAGGAGGAGAAGTGATGTCGGAGGGTGTTGTGCTGCAATAGGTCAGATGGTGTAAAGCTGTGCTGGGATTGGTGGATTTTCATCAGGAAGTGGAAACGAAAACATTTTGTGGGTAAAAGAACTTGGTTCAATTATGCGATGCTTAACGGTGCTACAAGATCTTTGTAAGGGAGATATAGGAGTTGTGACTCGAGTGGGTGAGGAAGCACCACTCGAGAATAACTCAGCACATTACATGGCCGCTTATGTAGGACTTCATACCATAGATTGGCTTCAAAATTGTCATAAGATTACTGAAAAAGAGGGAGATTTGGCTTTTCCACGTTATGGTTCATTTAGATTAGAGGTGCTGTACCAGTTGAGGAAAGTGATGGCTTCATTGCAGCCTCCACCTAGACCAACACAGTTTGAGGCATTAGATGCATGGATGAGAGCAGCACAGGCAAAGAGTAAGAGAGCGAAGTCAGGGAAGGATGAAAACAGCGATAAAGGCATTGTAGTGAAGACAGGGTTCTGCTTACATATATTGCAATATTAGCATAAGCATTTTAGAAGTTTAAACGCCATCTTGCCGCTTTTGCACAAGACACTAAAGGTAATTGTTATTATAAGTAAATCTGCTAGCTTGCTTTTTCTTCACATGAGAACAGTCTGTTTTTCACATCCCTAGACTTCCACCGCGACCTCAGTCTGTACACTGTGTGCAGAAGGCTTCAAGGTCAAATAACAATGTATGCCGTTGATTCAGGTTGATCGGCCCACGCTCTAGACACAACAAGCACACTGCTGCATGATGCTGCCACTTGGAGAAAACCTTTCCATCTACAGAGATGTGATTCACCTCAGCTGATCTTGGAGGTATGGGGTTCCCCATTCAAACCTAGAGACCTTCTATTATAAAACTAGCTTCTAGCCAGGGGAGGGTGGTGCACAAGGCGCTATAAGACCTGTTTGAACTATCAATATAACATGATTTCTCCCTTTGTGTTTTATGGAATTGTAACAATGCTGATTGTTTTATTTCTAATCATTTGCCTGCTTATGTTAGCCAAAATACTGCATCTTAGAGCACGTAGTTAAAAATAAACATTTTAAACTTTTCTGTGTCTCTGATTACTCACGTTGTGGACTGATGAGAATAGAAACGAAAGAGTGTTCTTGGTTCCCAACATTCCTGAGAGTACCCTAAGTTGCTTGTTCTGGGTTGTCTAATCATTGGTAGCTTCGCTGTAGTACAGAGAACGAATGAGACACTGATGCTAGTCGGATAGGGGTTCTGGGTACTGAGGTGAGTTTTTTGGTACACCTCAATTCACTGAGGTCCTGGTATCCTGTGCATAGTTCTGTGCATGAGCAGGATCCCCTCAACATGGCGCGCCTAACGTTTGGTCTTGTATTCAAGTCGCTTTAGTAGTAGTGCTTATATTTGTCCTCAACACCCTCACTCCTGTTTCCGGTTGACAGTGAGGGATTAACCTACCTATATGGATAAGGTATAGGTTCATTCAAGCTTGACAATTAAAAAGGTTTGCATTTTGAATCGCTGCCCCTTTTCGTGCTACATTTCATATAGATTGTTTTTCGACGAGTAGCCTAAGATCCCAGGATAGATTTGAGGTGTAGAAGACACCGAGTGATGTAATTGTCTGACCAGTGATTGTGGGTGTCGTGACGCGCTATTGACAACCAGTTGGTGATAGGGAACATGTGTGAGGGAGCTTGATAGAAGGACACTAGTGCACACGGGCGGACCACAGTGAATCGAGTGGCCAACGCAGGACGTGGATCATGCTGTGTGAATGGCTTTGAGATATTGGATCCTATCGATTCTATTTATATGACTGTCCGGTCGTTGCGGGCAGACAGTTGCTTGAGGAGAGGCAGACGATTACTCAAGACTGTCCGGTTGTTTCGTGGACAGGCAGTCGGATATGTAACTGTCAAGGTGTTTGGTGGACAGACAGTTACTAGATTTTATGACTGAAGTGCGTGAATGCGTAAAGTGAGATTATGAAGGAGGGTGAACTGCTATGTGAGGAGGAGAAGTGATGTCGGAGGGTGTTGTGCTGCAATAGGTCAGATGGTGTAAAGCTGTGCTGGGATTGGTGGATTTTCATCAGGAAGTGGAAACGAAAACATTTTGTGGGTAAAAGAACTTGGTTCAATTATGCGATGCTTAACGGTGCTACAAGATCTTTGTAAGGGAGATATAGGAGTTGTGACTCGAGTGGGTGAGGAAGCACCACTCGAGAATAACTCAGCACATTACATGGCCGCTTATGTAGGACTTCATACCATAGATTGGCTTCAAAATTGTCATAAGATTACTGAAAAAGAGGGAGATTTGGCTTTTCCACGTTATGGTTCATTTAGATTAGAGGTGCTGTACCAGTTGAGGAAAGTGATGGCTTCATTGCAGCCTCCACCTAGACCAACACAGTTTGAGGCATTAGATGCATGGATGAGAGCAGCACAGGCAAAGAGTAAGAGAGCGAAGTCAGGGAAGGATGAAAACAGCGATAAAGGCATTGTAGTGAAGACAGGGTTCTGCTTACATATATTGCAATATTAGCATAAGCATTTTAGAAGTTTAAACGCCATCTTGCCGCTTTTGCACAAGACACTAAAGGTAATTGTTATTATAAGTAAATCTGCTAGCTTGCTTTTTCTTCACATGAGAACAGTCTGTTTTTCACATCCCTAGACTTCCACCGCGACCTCAGTCTGTACACTGTGTGCAGAAGGCTTCAAGGTCAAATAACAATGTATGCCGTTGATTCAGGTTGATCGGCCCACGCTCTAGACACAACAAGCACACTGCTGCATGATGCTGCCACTTGGAGAAAACCTTTCCATCTACAGAGATGTGATTCACCTCAGCTGATCTTGGAGGTATGGGGTTCCCCATTCAAACCTAGAGACCTTCTATTATAAAACTAGCTTCTAGCCAGGGGAGGGTGGTGCACAAGGCGCTATAAGACCTGTTTGAACTATCAATATAACATGATTTCTCCCTTTGTGTTTTATGGAATTGTAACAATGCTGATTGTTTTATTTCTAATCATTTGCCTGCTTATGTTAGCCAAAATACTGCATCTTAGAGCACGTAGTTAAAAATAAACATTTTAAACTTTTCTGTGTCTCTGATTACTCACGTTGTGGACTGATGAGAATAGAAACGAAAGAGTGTTCTTGGTTCCCAACATTCCTGAGAGTACCCTAAGTTGCTTGTTCTGGGTTGTCTAATCATTGGTAGCTTCGCTGTAGTACAGAGAACGAATGAGACACTGATGCTAGTCGGATAGGGGTTCTGGGTACTGAGGTGAGTTTTTTGGTACACCTCAATTCACTGAGGTCCTGGTATCCTGTGCATAGTTCTGTGCATGAGCAGGATCCCCTCAACATGGCGCGCCTAACGTTTGGTCTTGTATTCAAGTCGCTTTAGTAGTAGTGCTTATATTTGTCCTCAACACCCTCACTCCTGTTTCCGGTTGACAGTGAGGGATTAACCTACCTATATGGATAAGGTATAGGTTCATTCAAGCTTGACAATTAAAAAGGTTTGCATTTTGAATCGCTGCCCCTTTTCGTGCTACATTTCATATAGATTGTTTTTCTTCTCTGTGTCCTTATGGGTGACGTTAATATAGCACCGCTTAGCCGTGGGGCGCTCCGGTGTCATCTGACGCAGTTTGGGGTGCCCGACGATGGTATGTCAGTGATCTTTGTGGTGAGTGCTGATGCAGCGTTCCCCTATGAGCTTTTCTACTCCTGGGTTATGTTTTCTGCAGTAGATGCGGATGATAAAACATTCCATTCTTACACTCCCACTGCGGTGCCTGCGAATTACACACCATATAGGACACAGGAAATTCCGATTTCGGCATGGCAACATCGTATTTGGCTTAATGGCGCCCTACCCCACGCTGTAACTCCGGATCGGTTAGGTCCTTTGTCTATCCCTGGGGCCACTTGGCCAGTATTGGCCGGGTTTACACCACATCCACGTTATTTGCAAGCCCCAGTGGACGACGTACGTCAGCTACATACCGCCTTGATCGCGGTGCATAGAGCTTTAGTGCAATACGTCTCACGCAACCTCCAGGTGGGGGCACCTGGTGTTGCGACGCAACCAGTTGGACCAGCCGGGATTTCTATTAGTCTCGTCATGGTTAATTCGGTAATGGGTAAGCGCTCCCAGAATAAGGACGATATGCCTTATTGGCTTGCTGAGAAATTTGACCAGCTGGAAGCAGCATTTCCTAATACGACTCCTGTGGAAAAACACAGGATTCTCAAAATAAGTTTGCAGAAAGACTTAGTACCTGAGGTGACGGATTGTGAGAACTGGGGTAAAGTATTTGCAGCAGTCTACGCGAAGTGCTTCGGCACACCTTCTATGACTGCACTGCCCTCCGTGATTAAGCGTGTTCAGGATGAGCATGGTCTGGAGGAGGCGGTCGAGTTGGGAATGAGGCTTGTCGGCGTGTTTGACGTAGCTGCTGATCTCATCCTTGCTAATGTCAAGGAAGATGCGGTTAACTTTCAAGTGTCGAATGAGTTACGCCTAGTCGCCGACAAATTCCGGCAGTTACCGAAGATTATTGCGGAGGCTTATAAGACAACTGGCCGCAATAGTTTGCGTGTTAAGCCTTTTGCTAAATAGCAGCACAACCGCAAACTCAGATGGTTAAGTCTGCTAAAGACGACCGTCCTGTTTTTCCTAAACAAAATTGGAAAAAAAAAAAAACAGGGGAAGCAGCAACAGAAACAAGGGTTACGTCCTGCATCATCAATACAAGTGTCTACTGAGCGCACATATGAGTTGCGCGATCGCACGAGAATTCGGTCTCCTGATAGAATTCAGGTTCCTGATCAACGTTCTCCTCGTTCTTCACAGGAAACATAGGTCTCGCAAGCCGGTGGAGAACGCAGCAGAGGTTGGGTGCCCCGCAAGGACGTGAGCAGCCCCGCCGAGCGGATGGTAAAGGCAAGCTGGACGACTTTCCATGTCAACGACCTCAGTTTCGGAAAAAGAAAGTTGATGCATTAACCGCAAGGTATGCCACAGATAGTGAGAACACAGCTTCGCAAACTGACATGGGCACTAACACTGCTAGACAGCGCAGCGGACGTTACAATAGTGCAGCAAGCACTGCGTCCATATCTGAAGGCGACAGCAACTGACACGTTCATTACCGTAGAAACTGCTGACACTAGAGCGGCTCCCCCTGACAGACTACATGAAATAGTCCTTTTAATTGAAGGTGATATACAATGTACAATAAAAGAGAATTTTGGGGAAAATCTGACCTCTAAATATGACGTTTTGTTAGCTGAGGCGGACTGGCCCCCACCTTTTGTTTTGGCCGCTCCGAGAGGGGAGGAGGTAATCCTTCCCTCCTTTGCACACACACTGCCTAAGGAGCAGGCGCATAACTTTGCTGAGGAGTTGGCTCAGGTGCTTGCACCGGCGTTGTACCGTACTCAGGTCGGATGGGATAAACTGTCGCCCTGCCATGAGATTCCATTGCGGTCAAAGCCACAGCCGCAATATCCCATGCGCTGAGAAGCGAAAGCTCCTGTCACAGAAATCCTTGAACAATTGGAATATCAAGGTGTAATTGAAACATGTGTGTCACCGATGAATAATCCTCTTTTCACTGTAACCAAACCTGATGGGTCGTACTGCCTAGTTTTGGATTATTGGCATTTGAACTCTCATTGTCAGACGTGCGCGGTACAGAATACACACAGTTCTGCCCTCGTTGATAGTCTCGTGAGAAAAAGGTTTAAGACCACACTTGACATTTCTAATGGCTTTTATAGTCATAACCTGTTCTCTATTCGTAGTCAATGGACAGCCTTTACTTCAGGCGGCAAACAAAAACAGTTTAAAAGATTAGCCATGGGCTATAAAAACAGCCAAGGCGTCTTTGCTGCACGTGTCGCCTCTCTTCTGGAGAGCACTGACCCTGATGCGTACTCGTATGTTGATGATATTTATCTCAGAGACGACGAATTATGGCCACATCTGTGTCGCGTTGACCGCATCATTGTCATGTTTGCGGACTTCGGTTACAAGTTTAACTTTGCTAAATCACACTGCAGAGTACACAGTGTTGCTTTTGGGCTATGAGCTCAACAACGAAGGACGAGGTTCAGCACCTCACTTCCTGGAGAAATGCGCATGTTTGCGTGCTTCGACAACTCTGAAAAAACTACAATCCTTGCTGGTTTTTTTTAATTTCGGGCATACTTCATTATGCCCAGCGTATCAAGCCGCTATATGCCTTGGTACAACCTACTTTTACCAAATCTTGCTGGCTTCCAGAACATTCAGCCATACTGCAATCTTTGCCGGCTGATCTTCTTGCATCTAAATACTTGTTGACACGTGATTACCACACAAACCTTGTAATAAGAATTGAGCCTGGCGCAGTGGGTTTCACGTACTTAACATTTAATGAGGGAGACACAGTCCCTATTGCTTTCAAATCACACTTGTACACTTTGGCTGAAATGCGCTTTTCAACTGTCGAGAAAGTATTGACTGCTGTACAGATGGCGATTGTAAAAGAGAGAGCGCTGTCGCAGGGGAAAAGCATGTTGGTTGTCACACCGTATCCTGCCCTTGAGGCAGTAACGAGGGCCAGTGTACCAAATTCTAAAGCTTTGCATCCACGTTGGATACAATGGGCCACTTTCTTGACGTCTCCGGATGTCACGTTTATATTTGATTCCTCATTGCAAACTAAGCAGTACTTGCAGTATGAATTTGTTCATCCACCTCCTCTGTCCATGGGTCCGCTTGAGGATTACCATTGTATCATATTCACTGATGGTTCGGTGCAAACGGCAACGGATTTAAGCATGCTTATTCAGTGGCCTGCACAATAGTGGCTGGTACCATTGTGAATGGACAAGTCAAGTCCGATGTAGTGCACACGCACAATCATTAGGGGACTGTACTGCCCAGTTGGCAGAGCTACGTACTCTGGTGCTTGCTCTAGAGTTTGCTGATCCCCGTGTGACTACTCTTATTGTAAGTGACTCTTACTACTGTGTTCAGTCTTTCAACGACAATGTATTCTTTTGGACTCAAAATGAATATCGTGATTCCAAAGGTAGCACAATCAAACATAAAATGCTCTGGGTTCGAGTCGTAGAACTTAAAGAACTTCTGTCTCTTGTGAATGTAATTCATACTCTTGGTCACCAGCGCGGAGGAGTACACGCTGTTGGTAACAGTTTAGCTGACGAAGCAGCGAAAACAGCAGTGGCGACATATCTAGTAGCAGCAGTTACAAGATCCAAAAGTAAGATTGATGATGACATCTTAGCAGCTATTGCTGCAACTGAGAAGGGAAATAATTAACCTAGAGGTTTCCCTTCTAAATACTCTTATCATTTACGTCCTGATAAAGTTCCCTATGTGAGAATTAACAACGTTGGTGACAGAGTGATTCCACTGCGGACCGCAGGCTTTCCTTGATAAGAACTGCTCATGAGGGCATGGCCTCGGCTCATGCTGGCGTTTCAGCGACTGTCACTATTTTACAGCAACGTTACTGCTGGCGCGGATTGTCTAAACAGACTCTTGATTAAGTCCTTTCTTGTGACAGTTGCCAGCAGATTAAACCTTTGACTGCTGCGCGTCCACCTCAAACACGGTTGTACATATCTAATAAACCACTTGGGTGTGTTTATTTAGATCACTGCGGTCCTTTCTCCTCCGATACTGCGTACAAGTTAATCTTAGTTGCAGTGGAGTAGTGCACACGCTTTATATGGGTTTGGCCACAAAGGAGTGCTGATTTCATCAGGGATTTGCGTGTCTTTGTGGGTATTTTTGCATGTGGTACCCTCCATTTGGACCAGGGTCCGGCGTTCGCCTCTAAGGCGTACAAAGAAGCCATGAGGTCTTTAGGGGTCCACTCAAATTTTCCTCTCCATACCAGCCTGAGGGCAATTCTGTTGTGGAACGAATGAACCGTGACTTAAAGCAATCCTTGACAGCTAGGGTTTTAGGTACTGGCAGGAACTGGTTGGCCCATTTGTATAGCGTACAACGTGCACTTAATAATCTCCGTAGAAGGTCTCTGGGTGGGCGGACCCCATAAGAAATGCTCTTTGGCATCAAAATGTTTGTCCCGGACCTTGATGGTCTAGACATGGCGGCGGCGGCCGCACCCTTTGATGTAGATGATCATTCTGCTGTGTTACAGAACCTACACGAGGCTCGTGACAGGCTTGCAAAGGAACACTTGCCCTCCACGACTGATGCTGTACTTCAGATTCCGGTAGTTGGCTGGCTACCTCGAGTCGTTGACCTGGTCCGTGAGAAGGTGGAGAACAAGAAGTTCGGCCCCTCTTTTCGTGCACCTGTTCCAGTGCTTGGCGTGCAGGGTACAAGAACAGGCATTTTACCTCCACTTCCTGGTCGCAAGGATAACAGGTACATCTCCATTGACAATGTCAAACTATAACGAGTGGCCAATTCTTCTTAGTAGGACTCCAGCGGTCTCTTGTCCAGCAATGCTGAGAAATTCTGTTTTGGCTCCAGCAAATACGAACAGGCCTGACATTGCCATCAAGATGCATACGGTTACTAATCCTTTATTGACTCCACCGTCTGGTGATCCCCATGAATATACTGAGTACACCTATCCCACAGATGTGTCATTGCCTAGTGTGCAAACAAGTGCAGTTGACCAGTTACGTTTTTCATTTGACACTAACTCTACAACTTCGAGTGCCCCATCGAAAATTTCTATTTTTGCTGTTTGATTTAAAAGACATTTTTTAATTCCCCCTTGGACTTACATTTGGCTGGTGCTCATATCTATTTTTTTGTTCATGTCGATTGGATTTGTGGTTGTCTTTTTTCGTCTAGTGAATGGACATTATCTTACCGAAAGATCTGCAATTAGATTAATTGATGGAACTTTGGTACCCCACTCCTCATCACACAACATGAAGAGGGACCAGACTTTTGTCAATATTACTGCCTGGCCTGTGGGATTGTATGGGATGCTGTAAAATTTCAAATTCATGGCCCAACAGGGGTGATTAATGGCTGCAATGTACTTTGTGTTTCTATGGGGGATGTTGTGAAACAAAACATACGCTCTGATGATTGGGATGTCCAAGCCGTTAAGGCTCTTTTTTCTGATTTGAAATATTATGCTGCTTTTAATGCTGAGGATTTGTACTTGGACTCAGCGAATTTTGCAGAGTTATTTTGTTACCAGCACTATGGCAAGCATTTCCTGCATAAAGCAAATACATTTAGAAATGGCGTTATTATACACAATGGGAACATTGCCCAGCTCCCATTGAAGGTAGTTCGAAAACTCTATTGAAAGAATTTACATATTTTACGGATTTTAGTCAATCCAATCCTGAAGCTTTTTATTTCAAAATGTCTGCTAAATCGACTTCCAAAGTCCGACTTACACATACTACATTATTATATGCAAAGTCCTTTATGGATGAATTAGATATAGGGGGCTATGAGCTGTGGAAAGATACAATTGATCTTAAATCGGTTTGGGGTTCTAAAAGCTGGCAGGTGCAGGGTACCGAGGCTTTACATCGTGCATGCCTCATCACGAACCACATGTTGTTTTTGAATTCTACTATTTTTCAAACTACTTGCTTTGGATTAGCTACTTCTAAAAAAAAATGAATGTCCCTACCATTCCTAGTCTGGGTGCTTATGCCACCTGGGATAATCACACAGATATGTCCCTTGATGAATTGCAGTCCCTAATTACTAATACCTCCTTCAATATTTCCAACTTGGATCCCCACGGATGGTTATTATGGCAAAAAAGTTCAGATTCATGCCAACATCGTTTTCTGGGTCTGACCCAGGGCTATACACAGGTTAGGGTGGACCCCCGTTTTCAAATCTCCCATTTTGTTACTACCTATTCTGTAGGCAAATTGTGTCAAAACTGGCTTAAACATTCCACCTTAGCGTTGGTTAAACTTCACTTACTGACTATGTTGATTTAAATGACTTTGTTAAAGGCCCTGTAGGAGGCAGGTCCAAAAGAAGGGTAGATGCTATTTACAACGAAGTTTGGAAATTATCTCAAATTGAAGCTGCTTCTAGATTAAGGGCTATTGATCAAGCTAATTTGGAAAAAATGCTTGTGGTCATTGATAATAGCATTAATACTCTTTCTTCCAGAATTTACACATTGGATAATATTGTTTCATCTGTTGTGGATATTGTACAGGATGACATGTCTGTTTTATACCATGGTCAAAATCAATTGCGTTCCATAATGCTGTTTGCATGGACTTTACAAACATTGAAATCTGGGAAAGTTCCCTGGGACTACATGAATACATCATCTTTGTTTTTACCGTTTAATCTGACTGATAAAACAGTTCATGTCCATGAAGGATGCGACATATTCGCTATTGCATATTGGAACCTTTACCATTTTCTGTGGCCGAATCAAACTCTGCTGTATGGCTTATTCATGGGATAATCACACTACCTTTTCCTTTGTTTAAGTTCAGTTCATGTATGAAACACTATGCCTTAGGCAGATATGAACCATTGGGTAGGGCTTTTCTCCATGAAGTTTGGTCACTCCCATTCACATACAGATGCCTGAGAGAGGGTAAAGAAGTTTATTTAAAAGGAGAGGAGTGTACTTTCACACCTGACCACTCACTAGTGTGCAAGAATATACAATTGCGCGGAGCGTGCAACATCCAAGCCCCGAATTTAGCTTGCATTTTAAAGGGAGATCCTGTGCCAGCTATTACACCCACTTTCACATTAGTAGCTAACGTTAGTTATTTGCTTTTAAATAATGAGGCGTGTTGCAGGATGCTAGCAGGGATTCCGTACATTGTAACTGTCTCCCAACGTGCAGTTTGCTGTAAAAATGTGCTTTTCCCGCATCCAAGTGGGAGACTCGACATATCCATCTGGCCTTCCATACCAACCTTGAAAGCAGAGTTCAACAAGATGAGCAGAATAAGGGCTCTATTGTCCCAAAAAGAAGTCGCCCTAACTTCCTCTCGTGAAACATTTGTCCTTCACGTAGCTAACACCCGCACCGAGGTGCATGCGCTTTTGAATACTGATCTCCCACTTCATTTTGGCGCTCTTATTCACACTATATTCAATGCATCATTAACAACTGGCTTGGCGCATTTTTTCAAAGTTGTGGGCTCCGGCCTTTGGACCTCAATCCAAACAATATTTGGTGTGATACCAGCAATTTTTCATTCTATTTTTTCCAGCATCTTCGGCAGCCTACCATTAATTCTTGCCTTGGCTGCCGGTGTGCTGCTGTTGATTTTTTGCTCCGAAATGGCTCCACGATCTGTGTCACAAGACAGCCTGCGCCGGCTGTTCCAGTTTCGCGACCGGATGCCTGAATACTATGGAACGCTACCTCTGGCCACTTTGAGTGTAGCCTATGGATTATCCTTCCTGTTCTCATATTTTACTTGCGTGCAACCTGTTTTCCATTGCCTGGATTGTTCCTTTGAAAGTGCTTTGGATTTGTGCCTCTCCAGTACAGCGTCTCCTGCCCCGGATTATGATCGACTAACGAGTCCCTTAGTGGCTCATGAGTTGGACTGTTATGGTATCGGGATTATGGCCTGCGCGGATGCGCATGGAGTCCTAGGGAATTGTGATATGTGCAGCGGCCTATGACTTCCTGGCACAAAGTTATCTCGAAGAACACGAAAGTTGTCCTCTGATGGCGCTAGAGGCTCCGGTTATCGAAGAACATGTATGTTCATTTACTTTATTAAATTGGATGGCTGAATCATTTACTGACGATAACAATGACTTCCTCTTGGAGGCTGTTGCATCATACTGTGCCTATATGCTGCTGGAGTAAATTGGCAATTGTCCATCTTCGACACGCACTAACTCAAATATTTTTTCAGTATTTTTGATCCTGAATGGGCAGTATACCACCCCTTCTTGGTCTTTTTTTATGTTTTTAAACACACAACTTCGAACTTATCACTACCAATTGTCCGGTTTGGCAAAATATGAACTTGGTTCTGTCTCACTCGAACTTGAACTCTGCGTTCCTAAATTGCCTACCTATTTTGTTTGTGGTCCGATCAAGGGAGGGTGTAGTGAAGACAGGATTCTGCCTACATACATTGCTATGTTAGCATAAGCGTTTTGGAAGTTTAAATGCCATCTTACCACTTTGGCACTGCACACAACGCTACAGGTAACTTATTACAAGTAAAACTGCTAACTTGCTTTTTCTTCACATGAGAACGGTCGGTTTTTCACATCCCTAGACTTACACCACGACCTCAGTCTGTACACTGTGTGCAGAAGGCTTCAAGGTCAAATAACAATGTATGCTGTTGATTCAGGTTGATCGGCCCACGCTCTAGACACAACAAGCACACAGCTGCAAATATCTGAAACTCTGGTGCCTTTAATATTGCATTGTATGCATGATGCTGGCACTTGGAGAAAACCTTTCAATCTACAGAGAGCGCTGCTGATCCTGTGATGTGATTCACCTCAGCTGATCTTGGAGGTATGGGGTTCCCCATTCAAACTTAGAGACCTTTTATTATTATAAAACTAGCTTCTAGCCAGGGGAGGGTGGTACACATGGCACTATAAGACCTGTTTCCACTATCAATATAACATGATTTCTCCCTTTGTGTTTTATGGAATTGTAACAATGCTGATTGTTTTATTTCTAATCATTTGCCTGCTTATGTTAGCCAATATACTGATCTTAGAGCACGCAGTTAAAAATAAACATTTTAAACTTTTCTGTGTCTCTAATTACTCACATTGTGGACTGATATGAGAATAGAAACGAAAGCGTGTTCTTGATTCCCACCATTCCTGAGAGTACCCTAAGTCGCTTGTTCTGGGTTGTCTACTCATTGGTAGCTTGGCTGTAGTACGGGGAACGAATGAGACACTGATGCTAGTCGGATAGGGGTTCTGGGTACTGAGATGATTTTTTTTGGTACACCACAATTCACTGAGGTGCTGGTTTCCTGTGCATAGTTATGTGCATGAGCATAATCCCCGCAACAGCATATCAGGATGCACGATGGGACGCACAGTTGAAGAAGTGGAGGGTAGACACCATCGAGGTGGAGAGGCTATTTCCACTATTAGTGAAAACAGGAGACACTCAGAAGAGGAAGGAAGAGGATGATAGTGACACCGATAACAGTTTGCTAGATTGGTTGCTAGCAGAGCGTCCGCCTCCATACAGCCCAGTTTCAGATAAGGGAAGGCGAGCACTGATGGAGAAAACAGGAGAACCACAGATGACCCTTAGTGCACGAGTAGTGGGAAAGATTTCAACAGGAATGGAAGGAACAGGGATGCCAGCATCAAGGAGTACAAAGATGAGCAAAGTTAATGCTTCTACGCAGTTACTGGAAGCACTTACGGTGCCGGTCGCCATTGGCCCTATAGTGTCAGTGTATGACCCAGGTCAGAGAGAAAACAGTAATAAACCACAGTTGGAAGTAGAAGGAGGACTAATTCTGGAGGAAATGGTACTGTGAGCAGGACTGGTCCATTTGTGGTGCCTGTAGAAGCCAGTACTCCGTTGCCAGCCAATGCAGACTCTTCTAGGGTGCTTGTTGGGTCTAGTGCAGTAAGATCAGCGACATTGGCACATTCGCGTTCTGACTTGAGGATGTGGGAAGCTCCAGTTAAACGACCCACGGGGAGGAAAGCAGGAGGAGGGATTGATCAGGGAACTTCCAGTGATTAAGAACTGCAAAGAAAAGAGTCAGAGGATTGAAGACACATATCCAGGAATTGATTGTAGGAATAAGCACTTGGAGCATACTTGTTAAGTGGAAGGAAAGGTGGTCCAATAAAAAGAGTGTCAAGAAAGGCATAGGGGATATGCAACCTCCGGGAGGGGGGGACAGCAGGAGTAGAGGCTTACCCATTGCTAGAGGTACTAAGTAGAGGGTATGTTATGTTATAAGAAATTTGTAGAGCGCATGTACACCAAAAGGTTTCATGGCGCTAATTGAGGCCCAGTGACACGGCAGGGAGGCTAGTTGTAAGATAGTGCAAACAACTGTGTTTCAAGTGCTTTTCTGAAGCCCATAAGGTTGTGTTGATGTCTAGGGGCAGCGAGTTCCAAAAGCAGGGTGCAAGGTAAGAGAATTTGAGCCCTCCTTGGCGTTTAAGTTTGATGGTCGGAATGGCGAGCAACCTGAGGTTGCCAGACCGTAGGGTGCGACTTGGGGTGTATTTCACAATGCGGCTACTGAGGCTCCTACAATGCAAGGCTTTGAAGAGGAGGCACCCGGTCTTAAAAGCTGCACGCTGTGCGAATGGGAGCCAGTGCAATTTAGCCAGCAGAGGCCTGGCGGGGTGCCATTTGGGTTGTTTGAAGATTAGCCTGGCTGCCTGGTTCTGTACCATTTGAAGGCGTTTAAGCAGAGACATGGGCAGGCCAAAGTAGATAGAGTTGGAAAAGTCAAGGCGCGATAGAACTAGAGCTATGACTGCCTGAGTGAGGGCCGAGGGAGTGAGAAAGTAAGCTATTTTCCTGATTTGGAAAACGCATGAGGAAACCACCGACCCTACCTGACCTCTAAGCGAGAGATCGGAGTTCAGTGTCACTCCTAGACTTTTCACTGAGGGGGAGGGAGTGGGGGGTGGTCAGAGATCAGAAGGCCAGAGGTGGGAGCCCCACATGGTTGCGCTGTTACCCGGCAAGATTAGTTCGGTTTTGCCGGGATTAAGTTTAAGGTGGTTGTGGAGCATGGTAGCTTGAAAATCGGAGGCTGAGTTAGGTCCACTGAGCGTAAAGACGAGTTGGAGATCGTCTGCGTAGTTAAATGTAGTGACCTTCATATGTTTTAGGGAACTGATGAGGGGTCTGAGGTAAAGATTGAATAAGAGGGGGGAGAGGGACGATCCCTGAGGAACCCCGCAGAAAGAGTCCACCCTGGGTGCGATGAAGGGGCCGAGACGAACTGCCTGCGTTCTGTCCTCAAGGAATGACTTGATCCAGTTGAATGCAGAGCCTTGTATGCCTGCCTGTTTGACACGGGACAGGAGAATGTGATGGTCCACCGTGTCAAACGCAGCGGACAAATCAAGGAGGATGAGGGCCTGATGGATGCCATTGTCTGCGTTGGATCGTAAAGTGTCTAATACGGCGAGGATAACCGATTTGGTGGAGTGTGCAGGGCGAAATTCGGCTTGGTTGGGTTCCAGGTGATCGGATTGCTCGATAAAATTTGATAGAGACTTGGTGACATGAGCCTCGAGAATCTTTGCTAGGTAAGGAAGCAGAGATATGGGGCGATAATTAGAGTGGTTGAGGGGGTCAGCTCCAGGTTTTTTTAATAGTGGTACCACTATAGCCTTCTTAAAAGCAGAGGGGACCTTACCTTGAGAAAGGGATTCGTTTAAGAATGAGAGCACACGGAACAACAGGGCCGCCTGTATGACGTTGGTGATAAGGCAGGGAAACTCCTGGCGTGGTTGGACAGGAAGGAACGGGTCAATAGAGTGGTGCCAGAGTTGACGGGGGAGCGGGGAGAGGCGATTGTGGAACCTGAGGGGAGTGTGAAGTGTTTCGCGGAGTATTTTCGTAGGGTTTATTCCTCGGTGTCGGACAGGCCGCCCGAGGACTCGTCTGATCTCCTCCGCGATATCGAGTTGCCCTGCCTCTCTGACATAGATAGGGACGATTTGGATGGTGACATCACGGTTGACGAGGTGGCGGGGGCGATTCGCGCTTTAAACTCGGGTAAGGCCTCTGGACCGAATGAACTGCCGATCGACCTGTACAAACTGTTCCCGGATAGGGTCGCCCCTCACCTGCGCGCCATGTTCTTGGAGGCGCGGGGGGATGGGATCCTTCCGTTGGATCAGCGGCTGGCGTCGATCGTGGTCATACATAAAGAGGGTAAACCCCGAGATAGGTGCGCTTCCTATCGGCCCATTTCACTCCTCAACGCTGAGCCGAAAATTCTGGCCAAACTCCTGGCTACTCGTTTGATTAGGGTACTTGGCGATTTGGTACACCCGGATCAATCGGCTTCATCCCGCACCGAAACACAGCATTAAACCTTAGGCGTCTTCATGGCGTCATCGCCAGGGCGGGCACGCTGCGGGAACCGGCTATTGTGGCATCTCTTGATGCCACGATGGCCTTTGACACGGTGGAGTGGGCATACTTATGGGCCGTGCTGGCCAAGTTTGGTTTCGGTCGCGGTTTTGTGAGTTGGGTTCGGTTGCTGTACGAGGGGCCACTAGCGAATGTTGTGGTGAATGGTCGGGCATCTACTCCGTTTCAGCTTGGTAGGGGTACTCGGCAGGGTTGTCCCCTGTCGCCTCTGTTGTTCGCCCTCGCCCTTGAACCGTTGGCTGCGTGGATACGTTGGCACCCCGATATACGGGGCCTTCGGTGGTCGCCTGATCACGAGGACCGTATTTCGCTTTATGCCGATGATATCCTGCTGTATCTTGCCTCACCTGAGAAGTCACTTATAGTGGTCTGTGACGTACTCGCCTCGTTCGGTAGGAATTCGGGGCTTGTGATTAATTGGGGCAAATCGTACTTGTACGTTCTTAGTGGCGAGGTCCCACCGATCCCTAGAACATGTTCGATACAGGTTGCCCAGCAGGGTTTCGTGTATTTGGGGATTTTTATATCCATGGATCCTGCTGTGCGCTATGAGAGGAATCTGCTCCCCCCCTTGGCGCGCTTGAGGCGAGATGTTGAAGGTTGGCGGAGGCTGCCGCTCTCCCTTGTTGGGCGTGCGGCCCTGTTCAAAATGATGTCTCTTCCCCGCTTCCTTTACGCCCTCCAGAACACCTTGGACTGGGTACCGGCCAAATACTTTCGGGAGGTCGAAGGCCTCCAACGGACGTTGCTGTGGGATGGGCGGCCGCGAATAGCTATTTCAAAGTTGACGCTCCCATGGTACGATGGGGGCATCGCGCTCCCAGACATCCGACGGTACTATTGGGCCACGCAGCTGAGCGCGATCAACCATGGGCTTTATGGCCCTGCCCTCAGCCCGGGGTATGCCATGGATAGGTGGCTGCTGCGTGGCGGCAACTACTACAGGGCGTTGTATTCGCGGTCCTTAGACTCGTCCCTTACTGGGCCCACAGGCGTGGCGGTGCGTGTATGGAAGATGGCGACTGATTCGTTGGGCTGGAAGGGTAGGCTCACCCTCGCCACCCCATTGTTTGAATCGGAAAGATTGGGTAGACTCTGGCATACGAAGGGCTTTGATAACTGGGACCTGATAGGTATATCCAAGGTGGGAGATGTGCTGCATAAGGGGAGGGTGAAGTCCTTCGAGGAGTTGCAGACTGAGTATGAGCTAGGGCCCTCAGAGTATTTCAGGTATATCCAGCTGCGTCACTCCCTCCGATCAGTCCTCGTTGAGGGTGAGAAGGTGCCGGAGTCCTCTCCCCTTGAGGACCGAGTCCTTGATGGTCATATGCCCGAGAGCACGATCTCGCTTATATATAAGAAGTTGATTAACGTCCGGGCAGACATGCTTTTGGGGCTGAGAGAACAGTGGACTAGGGAAGGCCTTGAGTTGGATAATGAGGACTGGCAGTCAGCGGTTTCTTCTCCTAAGGAGGTTGCGATCCCGTCGCGTCTGAGGCTGGTGCAGCTTAAAATACTGCACCGGGTGTACGTGACGGGGCCAAGGCTGGTCCACATGGGATTCTCGGAGGACGGCCTGTGCAGAAGGGGATGTGGTATGGTGGGTACTTTCCTGCACATCATTTGGGAATGTAGTGCCATTGTGGAGTTCTGGAGGAGAGTCCATGCAGTTATGGGGGAGGTGACGGGCACTGCGGTACAGCCGGAGGCGCGGTGTTGCCTCCTGAACATCTGGGGGCCCACTGACCTCGATGAGGCGCAGACCCAATGGGTGACTCTGGGTAACATGGTAGCAAAAAGGGATATCGCGCGATTGTGGGGCTCCTCGGGACCCCCTACACTGACCGCGTGGAAGGAGAACATGGACTGGAGCATGTTTAGGGAGAAGACGGTCTACTGCTCTAGAGGTCGCCCCCGGAAGTGGCATGCCATCTGGGGGCGGTGGAACCAATACAGGGGGGGAATATGTCTTGCCCCGGATCTGGAACCTCCCGAGGAACAGCTTTCCCCCTGACCTACTTTCCAGCACAGTTGGGTTCTAGGAATCGTTTTGGGCCTCTGCTGTCCCCCTTCTTCCTCCGTACACAGTTTTTGTAACTAGTAGACGAGTGGGGTCCTGCCTCCCCTGGGGGCATTCGCCATGGGCTTTCAATGTTCTTGCCTTGCTGGGGTTTGTTGTGAGTTTTTTCTGTATTTACTTAAAATTGGACCTTTGCATTACTCTTTGAACTGTATTGGGGACACATCACTGTATCCAACTCTTAATGCTGCCGAACCTCCGGGCTGTCGGCTGAATAGCTGTGTCCTGAATTCTGAAATAAAGGTTATCAAAAAAAAAAAAAAAAAAAAAAAAAAAAAAAAGAATGAGAGCACACAATGAGGGAGGTGAGACAGAACCTCTTTTAAAATATGTGGGGGACAGTGATCGTTAGGGGAGCCGGATTTAACTCGAGACAGTAGTGCTGAAAGAGTCAGAGGGCATAGAGCAGGGAGACGGTCCAGAGTAAAAGGGCTGGTAGTGGTAGAATCCATGTTGTCAGGGCAGCGTTGAGCAGGGATACCGGCTTTTATGATGGAGATTTTATCCAGGAAGTAGGAGTTCAGGGAGTTGCAAAGCTCCTGAGTAGGTGGCTGAGCGGGGTGAATTCGGTCTGAGTTACATAAGTCGTTAATTATGGAAAAGATCTCTTTGGATTTATTTTGAGCATTCAGGATTTTGGCAGAGAAGTATGCGGCTTTTGCTTCCCGTATGGCATTTTCATAGTCCGTAAGGGCTGAGGAGAACAGAAGTTTATCCTCCGGGCCGTAGTGTAGTCTCCATTTCCTTTCTTTTTGCCGTAGCTCAAGTTTCTGTTTTTTGAGCTCCGCAGAAAACCACCTATGAGCATCAGAATGGCGGGAACGGGTGAATTTAGTGAGAGGAGCATGGAGATCACAGGCCTTAAGTAGCCAATCAGTTATTGCAGAGTCCATAACCTCAACATCTGGGTTGAGAGGGGGCGTGGACCTAGCTAAGAAGTTAATGAAGCCGGGTTTGTTAATGGAGCTCCATCTCCTGGATATGTCGCCGCCTTTGGGGGGCAAGTGCTGGTTGTAAATAGTGGTGATCGTGAAGTTGATAAGGTGATGATCAGACCAGATGCAAGGTGAGACCGTGAGGGCCGAAAGAGTGAGATTTGAGGACCCAATTTGGTCTAGGATGTGTCCTTTGGCATGGGTGGGTGTAGAGACGTGTTGGATAAGATTCAAGCTAACAAGCAGTTCTGACAGTTCCGCGGCGTGGGGGCCACCCCGGGCGTCGTTAAACCAATAGTTCATGTCGCCGATGAGCATAATACTTGCGTGAATGGTGAGCAGATTTGTCATTTGTTCGCTGAGGGGAAAGTAGGCATGGCAGAAGGGGGGGGCGATACAGTAATACCAAAACAATAGAGCCAGTGGTGGCCTCAAGTTTAATCACTAAGTTCTCCACCTCTGGGAGGATCAGAGGGGTGAGGGTGGTGAAAACGTGATCTGTATGAATAATGGCGGCGACTCCACCACCACTTTTACCCGAAGGTCGGTTGGCTGCAAGTATGTAGTATTCCGAGGGAAGAGCTGCTAAGATGTCGAGAGCAGAATCCTGAGTAAGCCATGTTTCCGTAACCAGAAGTAAGTCTGGTTTTTTGAGACTAAGTAGCAAGAAGATGTCCAATTGGTGTTTGACCAATGAACGAGTGTTTAGAGTATCCTCAGGGTGGTCTGCCTGATGGTTTTGTGTGGATAGGTGATGGAGGTTGAAGGGCTGTAGACGGGGGGGGGGCATGGTGGGGGGGTTTAACATATAGGTTGAGCTCCTTCAGACGGTTTTCACACGAATGAATGAGGGAAGAGCCGCAGTTGGCTAGCGAGCGCAGAAGGTTAGAGGGATACGTGGTAATTTGGCCAGAGTCTATGGCCCCTGGGCCCGGGCGGGCGCAGACAGGCTTACCTTAGGCGCGCCTTTGGCGCGCCATCAGCGCGCTCGCTGCGCGCGTCCGCTGCGCTCCCGCGTTGCTGCAGGCATTTAATGCTAAGCCCCGCCCTTAAGCTCCTCCTCCTTGCGGCCGATAGGCTGGGGGCCTGGGGAGGGGAGTGAGAGGAAGAGACGGCGAAAGCGAGGAGGCGAGTGCCGAGAGTATTTTAAAGAATCAATTTCTCAGTAAGTATCTGCCTCGTTTTCTTTTAAAAAAAATATACAGTTTAAAATAATGCAGAGCAAAACACAAACACAAGCGGCTGTCCGCGCGTTCAGGCAACAATTCCCCTTTCCCATGCTGCCACCAGCATTTAATGCTAAGCCCCGCCCTTAAGCTCCTCCTCCTTGCGGACGATAGGCTGGGGGCCTGGGGAGGGGAGTGAGAGGAAGAGACGGCGAACGCGAGGAGGCTAGTGCCGAGAGTATTTTAAAGAATCAATTTCTCAGTAAGTATCTGCCTCGTTTTCTTTTTTAAAAAATATACAGTTTAAAATAATGCAGAGCAAAACACAAACACAAGCGGCTGTCCGCGCGTTCAGGCAACAATTCCCCTTTCCTGCGCTGCCACCAGCATTTAATGCTAAGCCCCGCCCTTAAGCTCCTCCTCCTTGCGGCCGATGGCTGGGGGCCTGGGGAGGGGAGTGAGAGGAAGAGACGGCGAAAGCGAGGAGGCGAGTGCCGAGAGTATTTTAAAGAATCAATTTCTCAGTAAGTATCTGCCTCGTTTTCTTTTTAAAAAAATATGCAGTTTAAAATAATGCAGAGCAAAACACAAATACAAGCGGCTGTCCGCGCGTTCAGGCAACAAAAGTGCATGTGCCTTGGAGCAGGGGTGACTTAGCAGATTTTACAAACGATTTTCCTCAGCTGAAGGAGAAACCTGTCGCATGGTACAAGCAAGTTGATCACTTTGTCAAGATTTCAAGAGTATTGTGGATTTATTTGAATACTCTGTAGGACATTGTGGTACTGAGTGATGTGTGGTCTGCTTGTAAAATTGCAGTTGAATGGCCATCTGCTGAACCTGACCAAGACCCCAAAATGCATCGTCCTTCACTGGTGGCCATGAAAAAGTTTGGAGCGGGTAATCACATGGTTACAGTCCAAGATATCACCACAAGATATTGACGGGGTTAAAATAGATTGGACTACCCAAGTGCCCAAAGAATCAGTACATGCTTACTATGAGAGGCTCTTACAAGCCTTCAAGCAGTATAGTGGATTGGACACTTTGGATTCAATGGACATGGAAAAATTTGTTTCCAAGTTAGTCCTAGGATTGAGGCCAGAAATTAGCTTTATGATTCAGCAGCACCTGGTCTGTTGGCAAAATAAATCCATGGACGAGATGCTACAGTATGCCAGATATTGTAGTGATTAGGTTGACTCGAAACATAGGAAACTGAAGGATACGCTAATGCTAGTCCAGATGAGGAATGCAGATAGGGGAGAACAAGTGAAGTCAAGTGGAGGAACATTGGGACGGAAGCAGGGAAACAGCCATTGAGGAGCCCAGAGTCGTCGGTTCAGACGAGTCAGAGAAGAGTGAAATCCATGGATCTCAAGAAGGGGATAGACGTTGGTACCCTAAAGAGCACCACTGCATGTCATTTTAGTCACAAAATCGGGCATTGGAAGCGCGAGTGTCGACTAAACCCAGTGAATCAGATCCAAGATGAGGAGATAGTGCAGGTACCTCAGGTTCTAAATCCTGTGACAAGGCCCAGGTCAGTCGACGGAGGGGGTCTTAGTCTACAAGTGCAAGTTCCCCAACCTTTGAGAATTCCACAGGGAAATCAAGTGTACCAGCAGATGCCCTTTACTGAGACACTAGACAAATTGGATCTAGACACGTTGCAATGACAGGGGGGGGGGGGGGGGGGTACTGTACCCTTGGAGCAGTCTTAGAGGTAGACCAGAGAGGACCGTATGTGGAGGCAAATGTGGACGGTTATCCCATCACATTTTTGATTGATACTGGTGCTACCTGTTCTACTGTGAGACCCGCAGTAGTCCAAAACCTACCTCTCTCAGGACAATCGATCCAAGTTGTAGGAGTTGCTAATAAGAGGATGACCAGTCCATTGACAGATGAGATACCTGTGAGAATAGGAACCTTTCAGGATCGTCACCAATTTGTGGTGTGCGATTCTAGTCCAGTCTGCCTGTTGGGACGTGACCTTTTGTGTAAATTGAAGTGTACCATCTATTGCACACCCAAGGGAGTGGAGTTGCAGACTTACGATGATGACATTGCATTCAAATTGGCTAATCAGAATCTCTGCATAGAAATGTTTCCCGTGTTGACAACTAAGGGTCTGCCATACGACTTGAGGAACTCTGTCTCTACAGTGGAGTGGAATTTCACAGGAGAAGAGATAGGTCTGTTCCGAGTGGTTGAGCTAGTTAAGATCCAGATCAAGCCGAATGCTGAATTTCCGAGAACGCTCCAGTACAACGGGACGCCGGAAACGGTTGCAGGAATCAAGTCTGTGATTGAGTCTATGATCGAATAGGGCATTTTGAAGGCAATAATGGGGAGCCCATGCAATTCCCCAATTATAGGACTGCAGAAGCAGAGTCGGAAGTTCAGAATCGTGCAGGACCTGCGAAAGGTCAACAGGATCGTTGTTCCATGTTGTCCTGTGGTACTGAATCCATCAGTGTTCCAAACTCCTTGATAGGCTGAATGGATTGCAGTGATTTATCTAAGTCAGGCGTTCTTCTCGATACCCTTACACGAGGAAAGCCAATTTGTATTCGCTTTCCGTCTGGAAAATCATGTGTTAGCATGGTGCCATATCCTACAAGGGTATACTGAGAGTCCATCGATTTTTTATTAGATTTTGTAAAAGAATCTTGAGAGTCTGGTACTGCCAAAGAGTTCAGTTCTCATGCAGTATATTGATGACCTCTTGATTGCTTCTGAAACAGAAGAGACTTGTAAGATTGATACTGTTGCCCTGTTAAATCACCTGGCAGAGAATGGACACAAGGTGTTCTTAAGCAAACTCCAGTACTGTTTGCCCGAAGTCCAATATTGGGGTCATCGCATTGAGAAAGGCAAGAGGAAGGTGTCACCAGACCGCATTGAGGCGATTGTGAAAATGAATGCGCCTAGCACACATAAGGAAGTCAGGATGTGTTTTTGGGAATGGTTGGATACTGTCATCAGTGGATTCCCAACTTCTCATTGAAGGCAAAACCTCTGCAGAGGTTGACATACAAGGATGTGAGTGATATGGTACCATGGGATAACGACTGTTTGGTTGCCTTTCTGGAGCTGAGAGAAAGCCTGTGTCACGCTCCGGCCCTAGAAATGTCTGATTACAATAAATCATTCTTGGTATTTTGTTGTGAGGGTTGTGCACTGTGAGTACTCCCACAGACTCATGGAACTGTCCGCAGACCAGTTGCCTACTTTTCAGCTACCTTAGATAGGGTAGCTTCAGCATTGCCCGACGTCTCAAATCCGTTGCTGCAACAGGTGTCAGACTTGAAAGGTGTGAGAGTATTGTGATGGGTCATTCTCTTACTGTCTGTCCCACATTCAGTTGAGCTTCTGATGAGGAGAACCAAAACACAGCATTTGACGAATAAAAGACTCACGCTATGATCAAGTCATACTTGCATCAGAGAATGTGACTCTGAAAAAATGTTCTGTACTGAATCCTGCTACTTTGATGCCTATTTCAAATATTGAAGATGAAGATTGTGAAGGCCATGACTGTCTTGATGTGACTGAACTTTGCACCAACCGAGACCTCACATTGTTGCTTAACCTCTGCCTGAATCAGACAAAATCGTTTTTGTAGATGGATCATCCTTAAGGGGATATGCAGGTTATTTGAGAGCAGTGTTTGCTGTCTGTACTATTTCTGGAGTTGTGGAAGCTGCTTGTTTACAGGGAGTACACTCCACACAGATAGCTGAAATCATTGCCTTGACACGTGCATGCCTAATCTCTGATAAGATCCGAGTCACTATCTACAACGATAGCCAATATGGGTCTGGTGTGTTTCATGACTTCGGACAGCTATGCTCACAGAGGGGGTTCCTAGCGTCATCAGGATCACCCATCACAAATGGAAAATATGTGAGACAATTGTTTGAAGCCTTACAACGACCAAAAGAGATATCTGTGGTGAAATGCATTGCCCACGGGAAGGGGGAGGACTTTATGACGTTGGGCAACAGGTACGCCGACGAAGTTGGACGTTTCTGTGCTGAACAACGTTGCATTTTCAATGGGGAATATACTAGAGAGAGCACAGAAAGAACTGAGCTCAGCATGATGTTGGCCATAGCGGACACTTGGGATGAGGTCAAGCGTCTGTAGGGAGAAGTGTCAGACCAGGAAGAAGTTGGATGGATTAAAGCAGGTTTTGAGAAGAGAGATGATGGCATTTGGGTTTCAACTGATGGTCGAGCAGTGTTGCCAGATGATTTATTGAGCCCTATGGCGAGGCAGATTCATGGAGCAGTTCACATCGTAAGAGATGCTTTGCTGCGAGTGTTCAGCCATTTCGTGCGTTTGCTGAAGCAGTGTGTCATAGGTGTGATACAAGTCAACAAATGAATGCTGGAAAAAAGCTGTGGCTGCATTAAGTCACATTGGAAGATCTGGGGGTCCCTTCAATTGGATCCAACTAGATTTCATTGAAATACCTATGTGCAATGGATTGAGGTACATTCTAGTGGTGGTGTGCGTTTTCTCACGGTGGGTAGAGGTATATCCAATGAGAAGGTGTGATTGTCTCACAGTGGCAAAGTTGTTACTTAGAGAGTTGATACCACGTTTCGGATTTCCAACTTTATTGGAGTCGGATAGAGGAACACACTTTCACAGTGAGATCATGAAGCTGCTTTGTACTGCCTCACAAGTTGATCAGAGACTGCATTGTAGCTACAGACCAGAGGCATCAGGCCTTGTGGAATAGATTAATGGGACTCTCAAGATGCGAATGGCAAAGGTTTGTTTGTCAACGTCTCTGAAATGGCCTGATGTATTACCTCTGGTGTTGATGAGTGTTCGTAGCATCCCCGATAGAAGGACAGGACTCTCGCCCCACGGAATCCTGATGGGGAGGGCTTTGCGTTTGCCAGCAGTGCTGTCTACTGCGTTGATAAACATCAGATGATTTGATTCTTGATTATTGCAAAGGACTGGATGACGTGGTCCATTCAGTGTCTCATCAGGTTGAAGCTGCGACTGCCCCGACCTCGAAGGACCTCTGCCATGATCTGTGTCCAAGCGACTGGATACTTGTTTGAAAGCATGTGAGGAAGAACTGTTTTGATGTTCGCTGGAGAGGTCCAGACCAAATGATTTTGGTGACGAATATGGCTGTGAAGCGTGGAGGCTTACCGAAATGGATTCACGCCTCTCACACCCACGGTATTTCAGGACCCTCGGAAGAAACGGCCCGCCGTGGCTGTGAGGCCACTGGAGAGGACAAGTCAAGCTGTGGGGGTTACAGAAGACGCTGGTCGCCCACCAGAGCAAGCTGAGGGGGGTCACACTACACAAGGCCCAGGTATTGACTCAGGGAGACGGTAACGTTGCAAGCGGTACAGCCAGACTCAGCTGGAGGAACTGTTGTGCAAGGTGATCAGTGCAGAATTTGCAAAGGAATCGCGGCCTGGAAGACAGAAGAGCCAGGATCTTGAGACTGGCATTTGAAAGAGATCTTGCCCCTTCATCTGAAACGTCTGAATCAGAGCTAAGTGACACAGAGCAAGCACAAGAGGGCCTGAGGAGATCAAGAAAAGCAAGGGTACCCTGACAGAGGTAGGCAGCCCCAAAGTGGACTTATCTCACAGATGCCGGGAACAGTGGGGACAGGGCGATTGAGATCTTCGTGAGTGAACTGTGTTGGATACGGGTTTTGATTCTGTGAGATTTGTCTTTCCAACTTTTGGATATCAGCCACTGGCTCAGGAGATTGCAGCAGTTCTTGAGATTCTACAGCGGGTCATTGATGAAAGTGGCTCTGAGCTTGTGAGAGACTGTTGATTAAGCTGTCAACTGTAAACAAATTAATAAAAAAAAAGCTTACTTTTTTCCCCCCAAGTGGAAGAAGAATTAAATTAGGAACTTTCCATAGAAGAAGAAAGAGGGCTAAGGAGGTCTTTTGAACTGTGTAAAAAAAAAAAAAAAAAAAGTGCAACAAACTGTGAATTTGATTTCCAGGACTCCAACTTGCTGTGTGCACATTTTGCTGAACAGCAATTAGGGGCAGATAAAGAGACTTAGCATTGATCTTCTTGCGGTGCTGATCCAAACTCAATTAAAAATGGAGTCTAGAAATCCGAACCGTAGAGCAAAGTATGTGATAGGTACACTCATCGTAGTAGTAGTAATAGCAGTAGTTATTATAGTCTCTGGAAATGTTTCACATGATGCGGAAGTTGAGGGTGTGGGAATGCAAGGGACATCCACACCTGTTACTTCTAGCACAAAAGAGGGTACATTAGGAGCTGACAAAGCTATGCTAGATCAAACTAGTCGTATGTTGCATGTAGATTTGTCTAATGGTGATTATACGTTGAATTCCTACGCGAAAATACTGTATGAGTATGTGAATACAATGGATGTGAGAGGTTTTTATGTGTGTGTGCAGTTGTCTGTGTCGGTGGAGGAGGGGATCCGTTATCACCAACTGCCTCTGATGTATAGTATTTCGTATAGTTTATTGCTTAGTATTGTTGGACTTGGCCCTTTTTGCAGGGTCATCCCTGAACTTTTTGCCTTCGTCCTGTATTTTTTGTGACCTGTGGTTGGTGGTTTTATGACTCTGGGTCCCGCTTCGTTTCTGAGGGCATTCTGTTACCGGAGCTGCTGCTGCCCCAGGAGGGGCTGTGTCCCCGGGTGTCGTGCTGTTCAGGAGCTGCAAAGGGGGAAGGGCGGTCATCTGCGCCGCACGGGACTCCAGTGTCCAGGAGTCCGTGCGCCCCACCAGCTGTGCTGCGGCCCGCCCACAAGCACCTTATTACTGCTCGCGGAACCCGCTGGCGCGGGTCCCGCTTCGTTTCTGAGGGCATTCTGTTACCGAAGCTGCTGCTGCCCCACGAGTGGCTGTGTCCCCGGGTGTCGTGCTGTTCAGGAGCTGCAGAGGGGGAAGGGCGGTCATCTGCGCCGCACGTCGCATGGGACTCCAGTGTCCAGGAGTCCGTGCGCCCCGCCAGCTGTGCTGCGGCCCGCCCACAAGCACCTTATTACTGCTCGCGGAACCCGCTGGCGCGGGTCCCACTTCGTTTCTGAGGGCATTCTGTTACCGGAGCTGCTGCTGCTGCCCCAGGAGGGGCCGTGTCCCCGGGTGTCGTGCTGTTCAGGAGCTGCAGAGGGGGAAGGGCGGTCATCTGCGACACACGTCGCACGGGACTCCAGTGTCCAGGAGTCCGTGCGCCCCACCAGCTGTGCTGCAGCCCGCCCACCCGCCCCTTATTACTGCTCGCGGAACCCGCTGGCGCAGGTCCCGCTTAGTTTCTGAGGGCATTCTGTTACCGGAGCTGCTGCTGCCCCAGGAGGGGCTGTGTCCCCGGGTGTCGTGCTGTTCAGGAGCTGCAGAGGGGGAAGGGCGGTCATCTGCGCCGCACGTCGCACGGGACTCCAGTGTCCAGGAGTCCGTGCGCCCCACCAGCTGTGCTGCAGCGCCCACCCGCCCACAAGCAACTTATTACTGCTCGCGGAACCCGCTGGCGCGGGTCCCGCTTCGTTTCTGAGGGCATTCTGTTACCGGAGCTGCTGCTGCCCCAGGAGGGGCTGTGTCCCCGGGTGTCGTGCTGTTCAGGAGCTGCAGAGGGGGAAGGGCGGTCATCTGCGCCGCACGGGAGTCCAGTGTCCAGGAGTCCGTGCGCGCCACCAGCTGTGCTGCGGCCCAACCACTCGCCTACTAGCTTACGCCCCTTAAAATATCATCATTGACCGCTGCGCAGGACGCGCCGGACGAAGCCCGGACAAAGGGCGGACAGTCTGTGACAGTCCGGGGCAGGAGGGGGCTGGGCCTCGAACTTTGCGTGCTGATTCAAGGAGTTCGACTACCCAGGTTGCCGTAACAAGACCCTATTTACCCAAGTGAGACATTAATATTTTGACATTCATTGGAAAGGCAACAGTGAAAGAGGGGAAGGGGGATTGCGTTTCATGTTACTGTTGTCTAGGATTTCTGTTATTCCAGTCTGTCGAACCAGGTTATAAGCTCACCAAGATTAACTGGTTATATTTACAATGTCCAAAGCCAAAAATGCCCCAGTGACAGCCACTTTGGACAATTACCTGGTTAAGAAGGTGGACAAAATTAATCAAGAACGGCGAAAGTCCCTGGGTCGGGGGGGTCCTCCTGACTCAACTCCTCCTTTACCCAATCCACCCATTCCCTTGTCTACCCTTCATCAGGATGTTAGCTATAACCCTAACCATCTGGATAGTCCTATCTTGGTGGCGCCCACAGACCCAGACCGCTCTGATAGTTTAATCCCGGTGGCTCTCATAGACCCAGAATCTAGTCAGGCTGCCCCTCAAGACTCACCGGCACAATGCCCGACGGCCCCAAGATCTCAGAGAGTACTGCGTTCATGTAGGAATAACAGTAGGAATGTCCAATTAAAACGGGGGGGGGGGGGGTCGCTTAAACAAGAGAGCAGATCCACCATCAATTAGTGCTGTCTGTGACCCAAAATTAGCACCAGATAGCACCTCGGTCATAATAGACACAGAGCAAACAGACTTCCTAATCAGAACTATAGACGCTAAGTTTGATCTGATCGTCAAACCTTTATTGATCAAACTTGACATGATCACTGCCGAAGTAGTCAGATTGGGAGGTCTTTTGGGATCACAAATTAACACAAGTATAAGTCCCCAAGTTAAGGACAAGGGTCTCGGAGGTAGTAAAGTAACTTCTAAGATCTCTAGTAAGGTGATACCTATGGCTACGTCCAAGAAATCTAAGCCATCTTCCGGGGGTCTTTGCGAGATGATATCTACTGCATCTAAACCCCCGCAGACATCTGGTCGAAACCCTGTACCCAACACAGCCCCAGGGATTCAGGCAGGACCTAGCGCGGGGAATACCAAAAGTTTTGTTAACTCACAGTTTGATTTACCACCAGACTGTGCACCTTTAGTGGCAGTCTTAACTAACGTCCCACCAGTTAGAGGGTCTGGGCACAATAACAATTACAGAAAATCTCATGACTCCCTGAAGAACAAGACTGTGGCTTGGCTTCACCGGGAGTGTGGTTTCCCAGTAGCTTTAGCAGATGTTATCCTAAGTACTAGAAGAACCAACTGGATAGGCAGCTCACGCAAGAATTTTAGTGGTGACTGCATCGTTGTTAATTTTAGAAACCCACATCTCGCCACCACTGCCTTGCTAAGAGCTACTTCAATTCCCTATCGAGATCAAGGGATCTCTCTTCGTCCCTTAGGTTATTTCTATAGGCACCTAAACAATCAGTCTAATGCTGATTATACCGGGGTTGGGGGGGTGGAGGTTTGAATCTGTATACTGGTTTTAAAATTGCCACTTCTAACAGATTCCGATCTTTGAGTGGTCTTGACTCCAATGATTGACTGGAATCTACCCTGCCGAAATCCCCCCTTGGGGAAGTGGCTGTTTTCCCTGGAGGTGGGGGGGGATGTAACATCGGGGTATCCAGATATCGCGGGTATAAGTGGCAACCGCAGTTCCAAAGTTAATCTCAATAATGACTCTAGAGGTTTTAGAGATGCTAGGCTGGTCTTTGATGGCCAGGGTGTGGACCCCTCCTCCAAAACCGTATCACATGGACACAGTAGACCAAACTTTTTGATCAATATGCCCATTGAAAGCTTTAACCCCTGGACTTGTTCAATCGCTAGCTGGAACGTTGCAGGATTATCGTCTAAGGATGCCTGTCTGGGCTGGCTTGAGTTTATCAATGTTTTTAATATAATTTGTTTCCAAGAAACATGGTGTAAGGACCCAATTAATTACAATGGCTTTGTTTCATACCAATTACCAGCAGTGGCCTCCCCTTCGGGTAGGGGCTAAGGGAGGGCTCCTGGTATTGATATCCGTGGAACTCCCTATCACTGTTAAAAAACATGTATTGGTTGTGGTCCATTCCCAGATTTTATGGCTTTATCAGGAGCTAGGTAGAAATATTCTTTTAATTAACTTTTATAATAATATCTTTGACAGCACTAGGCATCAGGTAGTGTCTGCACTCGAGACCGCTTTGGCCGACATTATAATGGGGTCTGATGTTGTTTTTGACCTTATTTGGGTGGGGGATTTTAATACTGCAGCATGTTCCCTTTCCGACCAAAGGGTCTGTGGAGTCACTAATTGTTTTGGGGATGCTGATCTTCATTTCCCCACAATCCTTATGGCGACTCGTTGAATAAGATTTTGGCCACCTATGATTTGGACATTTTGGTAAATGCGAAAAATGCCTCTGGAGAAATCATTCCCACGTTCACGGGAAGGAATGCAAACACTGTAATAGATTTTATTTGCATGTCCTCTAGCCTTAGCCCGTGGTGTAAGGTCCCTGTGGTCGTGGATAATTTGCTTAGTGATCACAATTGTATCACTATTGAGGCCATACTTTGGAAGGAGAAACATGTACCTAAAATTTGTACCATTGCTAATATAGAGCCGCACAGACCCAACGGAACCAGAATTAGATGGAAAGGGGACAAAGCGGAAGTGATGTCAAATTCTATTGTTAAAAGCTGCTTAACAGAAATCATTACCATCCTAGAGAGTGAGGAGGTTACTGTTGAAACTGTGTGTAATTTTATTAACATCAACCTCACAATTGACAGCAAATTCAGCAAACTTGGTAAGGGCAAGTTACATCATCAAAGGGGGTGGTTTGATCGCGCGAGTACTACCGCGCTTAAGGGGCTTAAACCGGCATTGGCAGCCTAACCGAGATAATAGTGTGGTTAGGGAGCTTAGATTCACCTACCAGGCTGCAGTCAAACGTAGGAAGACCGAACTAAGGCAAAAGGCCTGGGATGATTTAGACCAGGCAGCCGCAACTTCGGACTCCTCTTTATTTTGGGCCACAGTTAACTGTCCGTTTCTTAAGGACGACAAGGTGCCCGAATTGACGGCTAACGTTAGTGTGGAAAATTGGGTTACCCACTTCTCTTTGATCTTTGATTCGGATAGACCGATGGGTGTACATGAGGACTGCTGGCCTATCGTTCCGCTGGACATTTCCACCGTTGAAGTCCTGGGAAGCATCACCTCCAGTAATGGTGGGAAGGCCCAGGGGCCCGATGGGGTGCCCATCGATGTGTACAAACTAGAACCGGAGTTGTGGGGCCCGTTGTTAACTAACGTTTTTAATGCTGCTGTATGTAAGGGTGTCCCACCTACCTGGGAGGAATCCATCATTATTCCAATCTATAAGAAGGGAGATAGGGGGGATGTGAAGAACTATCGCCCAATTTCCTTGCTCTATTCCTCAGTGAAAATAATGAGCAGGGTGCTTTTGGTTAGGTTAGAAGAATGGGCCGAATCCAAATGCATTCTGGCCAATTGCCAATATGGCTTTAGAAAGGGACGAGGGACTATTGAACAATGCCTTAACCTTGAACTCTTAATTGGGAAATATACGCAGGCTAAGAAAGGCTCTCTCTATCTCTGCTTTGCAGATCTGAGTAGTGCCTTCGACGTGGTGGATCATAACAGCCTTTGGGCTAAATTGTCAGAAATGGGGGCACCTGAGGGCATTGTTTATTTTCTGGCCCGACTCTATGCCAACCTACGCACCAGTGTCCGTTATGGACCTGGCGGTGAGCGCACCCCAAAGTTTAAGATTAGGCGTGGCATAAGACAAGGGTGTGTTCTCGCCCTCCTACTCTTTACCCTCTTTATCAACGAAGTTGACTCAGTCTTAAAGACGATTGCGGCAGATGCCCCAAAAATCAATGATCTTAACGTCCCTGTATTACTCTACGCGGACGATGCCGTGATCTTGTCAAGGACCCCTATAGGTCTACAACGCCTGATGGACAGGTTCTCGCTGTTCATCAAGGATAGAAAGTTGTTGATCAATAAATCCAAAACCTACATTATGGAAAGTGGAACAGGGCGAGGGAAACCCCATTCCTATTTTATCGATGGGCACAAGGTGCAAACGGTGGATACCTTTAGCTATCTTGGCACCACATTTTCTAAGAACTGTAGCTGGACTAGTGAGTTTACCAATGTTCGGGCCAAGATGGCGAAATGCGCACATGGGGTGTTCAAGTTTGCTACCAAATTAGGGGACAAACGGATTAAAGACATGCTAAAAATCTATCAATTGAGATGCCTTTCCATTGCCCTCTATGGTGCTGGGGTTTGGGGACACGTCACGGCAGGGAGCCTACAAGTGGAGGAAAATCTTTTTTTAAAGCGACTCCTGTGTTTGCCCAAATCAGCCTCTAACGACCTGGTGCACAGAGAGCTTGGGATCCAACATCTTTCAGATCTGATTGCCTTAAGACAATTAATGTTATGGCGTACTATTTGGTTGAAGGAGGAGACTGCCCTAAATAGAACCATCATAAGAGATTGTCTCTCTACCGATAACCATTTAAAGATTCCTTGGATTAAATTTGTCATCAATACTTTTTCAGAGATTTATGGTCTCGATATAAGTGAGGATAGCTATGTTGCTTCTAGTCTGTCCAAATCCGAGATGAAGATTGCCTTCATGGGCTATAAGCTAGAGAGGCGGGGGAGGGACTGTGGCAATCTCCCCACCTGTGTGCTCTATGGAAGATATTGCGTGAATGTGGGCTACCAACCGTATTTGAGTCATGTCACCAGAGCTTCTCACCAGTTTGTCTTAGCGAGACTAAGGTTCGGGATCGTGCACCATCTGGTGGCCTTCCCCTGCAACAAAAAAACATCCGACTGGTCCGTGCCCATGTGACAATAGTTCAGCACCAAGCACTATGCACTTTCTATTGCTGTGTAAACTTTACGGTAACTTTCGTTTAGCCTTTTTAAAACCCATTTTTTATCAAGTTTGGAGTTAGAAATATACATGATACCATGAAGTTGCTTTTTAACATGCCCCACCCTGACGTTTGTTTTTTTACCGCTGCTTTCCTTCTTCATGCTATTAAGGCAAGGACTAGTATGATTTTTTAACTGTTTTTAACCATGTATTCTGTACTGCATTTTCTACCATGGCTTTTATTGATTATTGTTTATGTAATGTAAATGTATGTGCTTTTATGGACATTGTCTTTATGCTCCGAATAAAGCCTTATGAAATGAAAATGACTCTGGGCACTTTACCACTACTGATCAGTGCTAAAGTGCATATGCTCTCTATTGTAAATTGATGTAATGGATTAGTGATCCCATGATTGGTTATTTGATTTACTTGTCAGACCCTAGTACAGTGCACCATGTGTGCCCAGGGCCTGTAAATAAAATGCTGCTGGTGGGCTTGCAGCACTGATTGTGCCACCCACAGAAGCAGTTTGTAAAACGTGGCTCAGGACTGCCATTGCAGAGCCTGTGTGCAGTCTGGGACTGACATTTCGACTTGGCAAGTGCACCCACTTGCCAGTCCCTAGTCCTTCCCTTTTCTACAGATTAGTCACTTCTAAGGTCGGTCCAAGGGCAGGGTACATTGTATGTACAAGGTAGGACATGCCCTGCTGTGTGTGGCATGTCCTGGTAGTGAATTACAGCCAATTTCGTTTTTCACTATTGCAAGGCTACCTCTTCCCATAGGCCAGAATCGGCAGTTTGATTATAACATTTATAATCCTAACTGACTCAGGGTACTAGGTAGAACTGTTTAGTATGCCTAAACTCAGAATGATAAAATACATCTTTAAGTGGAGTTGGTTTTAACATTCTGAAGTCGATTCCGATCTTGCTGGGAGAAGGCTCTGTCCGATTCTGATCCGGAGGGCTTTTCGAGCGACTCGTGCTCCGGCGCTCAAAGCGACCAAGTACAATGCGAACAAGCGCTGACGGACACGAGTCGCTCGGAGCCCCATTGAAGTCAATAGGGGCCTGTTGTACGACGCGTGAGAACTATTATGATAAAATACTTAGTTGGACAGAGTGGGTGTGATCACAATTTCAGCCACTGAAAGATGTTTTTGCAAGAAGCAGTGCAAGTGGTACCAAATGTGTATTGCGTGGGGAACAAAATGTATGTGAGTTTGCCACTGAAGTGGTATGGCACGTTATGTGGCTGTTGTGTTTCCTAAGATTTATCACGTTGAGGATTTGGAACCGTTGGACGGTTGATTACACCATAGAAAGAAGCAAGGTGCAAGATTGTTGGAGATGTATTTGGAGAAATGATACCAAGTTTAGGAGTGGTTTTGAACAGTATAAAGATTAGAAGGTTGATAACTATTGTGGATAAGTTGTCAGCGAATACATCTCAGTCTTTGTTGCTTGTGGATGGAGAGATGGTGTTGATAAAAGCCATGGTGATGCAGAACCGCCTTCCTTTAAATGTATTATTATTGAGGGCAGTCTGTAAAATGTTAAGGGTCCAACAGTGCTGTACTTATATCCCAGACCATAGCAAGGACCTGAGGAAGTATATAAGTAACATCACTGAGATTCAGCATGAAGTGCATGACTTGGGAACAGAAGGAGTTTGGGACGGGATTTGGAAGGACTGTGAGCTGGTTTGCCAACCCTGGAAAGGGAATTCTTGGCTACATTTGGAAGCTTATCTTAGTAGTGGTTTGTGTGATTCTTCTGATGGAGTGGTAAGGGCCTACAAATGGCATAAATCAGGACCGGCTGAGAGATCTCTTAGAGAGCGAGAGAGGAGAATGAAGAGACTGCAGGACAGTCACTATGAGAATCTCAAAAGTCTAGAAAGGTTTCGACAGGGAAGACTGGCTACGACTTCTGTTTAGGTCAGTTCTTTCAACAGGGAATTCTAATTGGTTGTAATGACACTTGTCATAGAGCAGGACAGTGCTCTTTCATTTGTAGGGGTGCATCATAATCATGAGTAGTTTGCACCTGCATTTATTCCTTGTTGTGTTAATATTTTTAGCGCTGCTTTTAGAATTAGGCTTTTTAAATATTGCAAGTACTAACCTTAGAACAGCAGACTGCCTTTCCCTGGTCCGCCGCGGGATCATCCTGTTTGCTGAGGAGGGAATTTGGGCAACTTCCGGTTTTGAGGGAGGTTGGCGTTCGATCGGCCCCTGCCTCCTCGATAAAACCGGATGCATCACAGGACGCGCAGCGAAGGCGCGCTAAAGGCAAGCCCATCTGCGCCCGTCCGCGCCAGACAGGGCCCAGGGTACAGGCCCCATGGAGGCCCGGAATACCAGACGAGAATTGCATATTCAAGGGAAGATTTAATGAGATTGGATAAGCCTATCTCACCCAAATGTAAAAACAATGTGAATGCTGATGGGAAGTTTTTAAAATGTTTACACTGCAATTTTAACCCTACTTACAGGAATCAC
Source organism: Triturus cristatus (assembly GCF_964204655.1). NCBI lineage: Eukaryota > Metazoa > Chordata > Amphibia > Caudata > Salamandridae > Triturus > Triturus cristatus. Next base: position 504,843,693 of record NC_140587.1, read on the forward strand.
TTCAACTAACAGGCTAGGAAGTGGTCACTAATGCTAATAAATTGTCGGTCCATGACTAAACATAAATATGAGATCTATGATATTTTAAAAGAAAAAAAATCCAGATAAGTTATTGCTTACAGAGACCTAGCTAAATGACAGTTCTGATCCTGATATCATAGACACACTCCCGGAATGAGATTCAAAGGCAAGATAGAGAACAAAGAGGAGGGGGAATTGCTATAATTCATAAATCCTCCTTGAAGTGTAGCATAACAGAAGAAAATATAAAACACTGTGAAGCACTTCTATTTAAACTCTCAGCGGCTGATGTGACAATAGCAGGATTCCTAATATACCGTCCACCAGGCCCAGCTACCCAATTTATAGAAAGCCTAGGAGCAAAGACTGTTCAACCAGCCTTACACTATGGAAAGTTCTTTATACTTTGAACATTCACTTCGATAACAAAGAGAATAAGGAAGCCCAATCCCTATGTAGGGACCTTATAGCAATGAACCTCATTCAAATGGTGAAAACAGCAACTCACCAAGGGGGCCATAGTCTTGATCCTATATTCTGTGGTAAATATTTCGTTACCGGTACTATTTTTTATGCGGTTAAGTCTATTAAGAATAACTCAGTAAATATAAGAGGCAGAATCCGTGGTATTAGAGGTTTTAAAAGGCTTTATTCCTATACAAAGGAATACAATTCGAATTGTAGGCATTCTATTCCATCACCACGAAAGTTCAGGAAGGAAGGGCATACATTATTGACAGATAGGCAGTTTTATAGAAAATACATTACAGTGAAACAGATGCAAGAGGCGTAACAGCTGATAGTGTAGATAAAAGGTGCATACGTAACTAATAGAGGCGGTACATAGGCGTAATTTAATAAACGTCATCATACATGATGTCACAAGTGGGTGGATCCATAAGAGAATCCTGCAATGTCAGCAGAAATAGTTGGCAGAGATGCGCGCGCAGCCGCATGACGTGTGATTGACGTGCAACTAGAGGGTGAAGGGGACTTGACATTTAGCACTACATGTGGAGACAGAAGTCTGGGGGTCGTGTCAACCTAATCCCAAATCATATCTAATATCCTATGTTTAAAGAACTGTGTTATCCAAAAGGAGAGGTCTCTAGGATGGAATCTATTCTATACTGACTGTTAGTGCGTGTACAAGCGTCTAAGTGTCTACACTAAATGCGAGGGGGTAGGAATATTCCATGGTAACGGGGCTATGAATTACTTGCATGAGGGCAGCGAGGCCTGGCCCTTTGCACGGTAGCTGGAGGAATGTTTACCTAAACTACTAGACAGGAATGCATCGGATGAGGAGCGGAGGAGATAATCTTGAAGGTGAAATACAATTTTTGGCAGGCGACAGGCTGGATCAGGCACCGTTAGCCGCGCAGGGAGTAGGACAAAGTTCATGGATACAGATGCAGGCTCAGACTGGAGCTTTCAGAGGCAGAAGACAGGAAAGTCTTGATGACAGAATTCGGGCCTACTCGCCGGAATCTGTAAAAATGTGGAAAGTGAACCACATAAAGTCGGTGGCCTTTCATACTTAGGAATGGAATATCTGACCCATTCATGGTGGATCTGAAAGAGGACATGTTGACGGTGGACGCACATATATTTGCGTCTTCAGAACTGGAGCAGGAGGGAACATACATGTACTTATAGCATGCACATGGAGCCGTTGGGGTCTACGATAGGGGACATAACTGATCACAAAATTCATATTTCCTCATTCCCTCCTTGTCCCCTTCGGACCCTTAGGAGATATCGATCTTCATCAATCCATCGATCTGTTCATATAGCATCATTTGTTCTTCTTTCTTCTTCCGGGATCTCGAACGAAAACTTGGATGTGGGATACACGAGGTGGCACACAGACCACAAATCGCTGGCCCACATTGTAGACATAAGCAGCAACTGAATAGTATGAGAAAGCCAATACCTAGGAAGGATAGGATTCTCCATCCCCAGGCTGACAACACGCCCCAGAACCAACCGGACCAAGTCCAGGTGCCTGGACTCTGGTGTATCTGGCTTACAATCTTATGAAGGCGAGTTATGGCTTTATATACTGACGGCGAATTTTCTGGTGTGAAAATGCAGCAACTTGATCCGATGACCCTACAAGCTCCGCCCCTATCGGCCAGGATGACGTCAAGGACAAGACGATTTTGAAGCACAACAATCCGCATAGCAGACTGCTCTTCTGTTAAATTGCCTAAGGCGGAAATAGTTTCGTTCACTACTGCTTCAAGGGTTCTGGTTAATCTACGTATCAGCTTACTATTAGTGACTGTACCTATATAGGGAAAGAATCCTTTATTGAAATCTGTGTATTTTTCCCATGCTGTTTCAGTGTAATCGACAATTGGGAGATCTCTCTGCTGTCTATTGTGTACTAAATGGGTATTTCTATGATAATCAGGAGGAGCTAGGAAAACAGGTGGCAGAAGGAATGCTATGTAACAGGTACCATCCCAATCTAGAGGTAGACGTATATATGCGGTCTGGCCACATATAAAGTAGGAATGGCGAGAAGCTCTGAATGTAGACTTGCCTTGATCACTGAATTTTATTACAGTGGTGCATTTACTATGGCCCATGTGTATGGAACCATTCTTTCTTACACATAATTCCCCTTTTACTGGGAATACTGACATGGCGGGCAAGATTGGTGTAGCTTCAGATTCAACGTAACGTTCAGGATCATGAGGTTAAGTGTAAAATTACCTAATCCATATACTTCATTTTCTAGATCAGTTCCTGTTCTTTTGGGAAGTCCCTCCTTGTTAGGGTAGCAGACTTTAAGCAAAACTAAGTTCAGGTTTCCCCATACCCAGTTGTCTTGATAAACTGCGGAATTTGAATCTAGGGAATTAATCAAACTAAACCATGCTCCACAGGAGCCATTGTGTGTGAACGGATAGGGAAAGAGGGGCAAAACTCCCTTATAGTTCTGATAGGGAGGGAGTCGGCCACATATCCAACAATTTGTGGCATTGCTGGTTTGATGGGAATGATGTAACATACTAATGAATGTGTTGTTGCGCAGCGCAAATCTATAGGACAACTCATGCGGAGGTAATTCACTAAAAGAATGTTCTGCAGTTATATTGTAAGCACGCTTACGAATAGGGCAATACATGTGCAATAGTATGCTGACAATGATGATCAGAAGACTTAGAAAAAACAAAATTAATAACGTTACTGTGCAGTGACTACGAAATGATTTACAATACGCATGCTTCTTGAGCTGCATCTGATGATTTCTTTCTCTATTTCGGTCTAGAGGATACATGTCAGAGACAAATTCAACCGATTCACCTTGGAGAGGACTTAAACAATCAAATTGTCTGACTTACTAGACCTCAATTTTAGTTTGTAAAGTTCTGGTTTTGTTAATTCAGCCAAGGGGAGCTTTGAGTCTGTCTGTGAGGGAATACAGGGTTGAGTATCTACACTGGATGGTAGTCCATAAAATTTCTTGATATGACTCGAGTGCAACCACCCTTTCCTTCCCTCGATTTTCACGGCTGTCCTTGTGGTGAGTAGAACCAACTTCGGTGACTTCCACCTAGGATCCAGTTGGGTCTTCCGGTCAAAATTCCTGACCAGCACCAGGTCCCCAGGAACCACGTCATGGGGCTTCACCTCAGTATTGTCGGGAAAAGCTGCGGATACCTGTGAACGACAAGATTGTAGTGCAGACATCAAGGAAGCCAGGTAATCTGTCAACATATTACAGTCAACATCAGTGATTTTGCGAGGTATAGGCGTCCCCCACATATTTGGTGGTCTACCGAAGATCACCTCGTACGGGGATAGCCCTGTTCGAGAATGTGCTACCATTCTCATGTAAAAGAGCGCAACTGGTAAGGCTACTATCCAATCGACTCCTTTTTCCCTACATATTTTGGACAATCTAATTTTCAGAGTTTGATTATGGCGTTCCACGAGACCTGCCGCCTCGGGATGTCGGACACAGTGGAATTTCCATTGGTAGCCTAATAAAAGGGAAACATGTTTCATTAGTTCGGATGAGAACGGCTGGCCGTTATCTGAGTAGACAACACGTGGTAAACCGTACCGTGGGAAGAATTCTCGAACTAACTGTTTGGCAGTAGTCGGGGCAGTGTAATCTGAAACCGGGTATGCTTCTGTCCAACGGGAAAGAGCACAGACAACTACGAGAACATATTTGAATCCTCGACATCGTTCCATCTGGATATAATCCATCTGGAGGACTTCAAAAGCATGATCGGGAGTTTGAAATCCACCCTGCTCTACGGGGATGCTTTTACCTGGATTAAACTGACAACATATCATACAGGTACGAACTTTTTGTTTAGCTGCGGCTCGTAAATGTTTGTTGAACCAAATGTGCTGAATGCTGTCTAGCATAGCTTTTTCTCCTAGGTGCGCTGGACTATGTATAGTGTTAATGATGACTTGGACCATTGAGTCGGGAAGAAACCATATAGATTTTTCCTTCGTCATCCATCCTTGATCTGTTTGGATCCCTCCTAATTCAGTCCATTTTTTTATTTCTTCTGGTGTAGCATGTGTCTGTATGTCAATTACATCAAGGGCGGGATCCTTAACTGTCATGCAATGTGTTGGTGTCGGAACTATTGTCTTTGTCGTGTCAGTTGTGTGAGTCTGATTCTGAGCAGTCTGTTTAGCTGTTCTGTCAGCTAGGTCATTACCCTGAGAAATGATATCGGTAATTTTTGTGTGGGCCTTGCATTTCATAATTGATATTGCAGTAGGTAGATGAATCGCGTCTAATAGGGCTTGAATGAGGGGTCCGTGTTGGATGTGGGCACCGTGAGAAGTTAAATAACCTCTCTCTCGCCACAGTACGCCGAAGTCATGGACGACTCCGAATGCATAACGTGAATCTGTGTATATGTTGACTTTTTTATTTGTGGCTTGAATACAGGCTTGTGTCAGAGCGATGAGCTCTGCTGCTTGAGCTGACAAAGTATTAATACAATTTGTTTCAATGACTTCAGTGTCTGTTGTGACTGCGTAAGCGGCCACTAACTCTCCTGTACTTGTTCTCATACATGACCCATCTACATACAATGTCAAGTCTGGATCTGACAAAGGGATATCTGTCAAGTCTTGTCTGGGTTTCGTCGTGATAGTAATGACTTCGACACAATCATGTGCCAATGGATCTGTTCCGCCTACTGGTAACAGCGTGGCAGGATTTAACGTATTACAACGTCTGATTTCTATGTGTGGCTGAAACAATGTCAATTCGTAACCGGTGAGTCTCGCTATAGTCAAGTGTTGTGTTTGTGTGCGGTTCAAGAGAACCTCTACTGCGTGTGGTACTTGTACTGTCAATTGATGTCCTAGCACTATGGCATCGCTTTGTCTGATTGCTAAAGCTGTTGCTGCCACCGATTTCAGGCACGCTGGAAGTGCCTGAGCTACTGGATCTAATGTACTAGAGAAATAAGCACATGGTTTGTGTGATCCTGCTTGTTCCTGAGTGAGTACTGACAAGGCAGTACCTTCGCGTTCTGTAACAAAGAGTGTAAACTGTTTACTGTAACATGGTGTTGCCAGGACAGGTGCTTGGCATAAAGCTTTCTTTAAGCTTTCAAAAGCGTGTGTATGTTCTGGAGTCCAAGGGAGGACAGTCGATGTGGCTGCCTCCTGTGTTGTCAACTGGATGAGTGGTTTTGCTAGAAATGCATATTGAGGGATCCACTGCCTACAGTATGAAGTGAGGCCTATAAAAGCCCGCACCTCCTTTTGTGTCTTGGGTGCTGGCATGTTAGCAATTAACTGGATGCGGTCGGATGTAAGCTGCCTTCCCTCCTTGGACAGCGAGTGCCCAAGGTAAACAACTCGCTGGACACAGAATTGCAGCTTAGAAGGGGACACCTTGTGCCCCTTGTCAGCCAGAAATTTCAAAACCGTCAGTGACGCTGTCTCACATTCAGGTTCGCTTCGGGCGGTGATCAGCAGATCATCGACATATTGAAGCAAGGCAGTGTTAACTGGCATGTAGATACTGTCAAGTTCTCGTTTCAGTGCTTGGCTATAGATGCTGGGGCTTTCTGTAAATCCTTGAGGTGCGCGTGTGAATTTAAAACTTCGTCCATTTAAACTAAATCCGAACAAATATTGACTTTCCGGATCGATTGGGACACTAAAGAAAGCATTCTTGAGATCAATTACAGTGAAAAACGTTGCTTCTGAGTCAATAGCTGTGAGTAATGAAGAGATATCTGGGACCACAGGGTATTGTGGTACAATACATTTATTTAATTCGCGCAGATCAATAACTAATCGATATACTGGTGGTGCTTTTGGATCCGTTCTTTTAAGAATCGGAATTATCGGGGAATTACACACATTGGAGTCGGTTTCTTCGACAACCACTCCTTGTGCAATGAGCTCGTCAATGATTTGCAGTAAAGCCACTACAGCATCTGGTGGTAACTTGTATTGTCGCATTCGTGGTAGTACTATTCCTGTTTTCAGTGTAACTCGATATGGTGTAATGTTCATGCAACCAACATCAGTGGGGCCTTGTGCCCATAAATGTGTAGGTAAATTCTGCAGTCGGTGATCCATGTCTCTGGACACGTAGTGACCTTTAAAGTCACGTAAAAATAGTCGTACTCCTTCCGGAGAACAACATATTATGGCTCCTAGAGCTTTCAATGTTTTTATGCCTAACAAGTTTTCTGGACATGATTTAGTAAGCAATAAATCTGTAGTACGTGTCAATGGATCGACTGTAAGTGGAAGAGGTTGTGTTACGTCATTGATTATAGGTTTTCCTGAGAATCCAAGGGAAATATTCTGTGAGCCTGAGAGGGGTGCCCCTGGAACTTCACTGCGTCTTATAGTTGTTCTGCTTGCCCCTGTATCAAGTAAAAACTTTCTGTCTTCCCCTAATAGTTCACTATGTACATAAGGTCCCTCTTGGTCTACAGGAACCTCAATAAGGGGTAAGCCTACTTCCCTCTCTAGGCTATCTCATGAGTATCGCTGATAATCGGGATAATCTGTTTGTGCATACTGATACATCTGTTGTGTTGTTGCTTGGGTTGCAGCAATAGGCTGCGCTTGTGGTGGTGCTACGATCTGTTGTGGAGCTGCCTGTTGCGGAGCTAGTTGTTGCGGAGCTAACCTAGGTTGTGCATTCTGAGGGATTTGTTGTTGATTCTGATCCTGTCTAGGTGGACGTGGTCTCTCATGCGTTCTACCTGTGGCTATATTATGTTTCAGGACTGGACAATCGTGTATATAATGACCTGGTTGTTTACAATAGTTGCATGTCCCTTTCGCAGGACCTGCGGAATCACCCTTTTGATGACTATCGGCTGGAACTGACTGTGCAACAAGCATTTTCATTTTTGTATCTTTCATACGTCTTTGTTCATGTTCTTGTTCTTCTCTAATTCTATTGTGGTGATATTGTAACATCTGTAACATCTGTGATGGGGTATTACCTTGCCAGGTACTTTCGAATTTCAATACTCTATTCTTGACTTGTAGCAGAGAATTTTCAACTAATTTTGTCACAAACAGATGTGGATATGACTCACTACTGGCTTTTATGCCACTATTTATACTAAAACATTTTTCAAATCGGGAATAGAAATCACTAGTGTCTTCATCTGGTTTTTGTTTACAGGCTGAGATTGCACCCCAGTCTTCCTTTTTCGTGGTTAATAAACGTGGCAGTACCTGTATTAGTAATCCTGCTAGTGCTGTAGTCTTTTCCCCAAGCCCTGCTCCTGCAGCTCTGGCCTTTTCTTCGTTTTCTAATGCTGTCCAATCTATCTTTTGATCTCCCACCTCCCATTCCTTTTCTTTGAGTTTCTCATAAACACCGGCGGGTAATAGGACTTTTAATATTTTCATAATATCGGGGTAGGTATACTCTCCCATGAGTAACATGTCTTTTATCTCACGGTGGAAACCTGCTGGATCCTTGTCATGGCTGGATACTACTTTCTTCATTTTTTTATAAATCCAATTTAGTTATAGGCGTGTACACAAACACGCGTGTAAAATTATCACCGGCACCTCTGATTGGGTGCACTTCGCGTAACGGGTTCTGTCTATCTATGTGATACATTTTTCTTCCCATAATGGGAACTGGAACGTGTTCTGGGCATACGAAATTTAAATATTGGTTTCGGGATTCTAGAATTTCTTTAATCAAATCAGTACCTGACCCTCTCCATATGTTCGTGAGTAGTTCTGTCAATATGTCAGGTAAGGGTCCTGGATCGGAGTGTTGGCTTTTATATAATATAAGGAGGTGTTGAATCATGTATATACTAGCTAAACGCTGTTCATATGGGTCTAGATTCAGAAACGTGTATGCAAGTACATCATTGTATTCGCCGGGACTGTCAGCCCATTGTACTGCTGACCTGGCTAATTCTTGTTCGTCCATGGAATCGAGCATGTGGTACCCCCTTCGATCTCGGAGTAATTTATCAGCAGCTTGGAATAGGTGTTCAGGGGATTTCGTATTTAACATAGGGTTTGGAAAATGTCTATTATATTCTGGACGAATTGGACGTATCGGGTCGTTAAAACCTCTGGTATTATTATGGGGTCTTCCTCTACCTACATAAGCTATTGTTTCTAATTGCTCTGATTCTTGCTCCTCCTCTTCTTCTGATTCTACTCTGTCTGTTTCTCGTCTTTCTTTATGTATTCGTTCTACTTCCTTGCGGATCTTTCGACACATGGCGATTATACACGCCTGTCTATCATGTTTCTCTTCTGATATGTTCTGACCCCATTTGGTAAGTCTTTGCATGGTATCGTGATCTGCCCCAGGCCTGTCTTGATTCCTAATTACACAATTTATGAAAAAACGTAGTAGTTGTCTTTGGACATCCACTTTCTGGTATTCCATAGCTTCGTTAATACTTTCTGGACCTTGCCCTGTTTGGACAAAGCGATATATTTCGTCTAGGTGTTCACCCATTCCTGGTATTGTCATTAAATATAATGTAGCTCGTCTTATACGTAGTGATGATATGAGCAATTTATCCTGTCTACCTGGTACTGGGTCGTATCTACAATCCACAAGCTGTTCTTTAAACATGTCGGATGTTGCTAGCTGGGGTGTACGTTGGAGTGCTAAATCTCTAAGGGTCTGTTTATTTCGCGGCGGGGTGGCAAACATGTCTGTCGTACCTCCTGTAGCACCATCTGAGGTGCTAGGCACGAAAGGATTCGTTGGGCGTAGGATATAGATTGTAGACGCGGGAAAAACTGTAGAAACCGACGGGACTTGCATAGGAGTTTGTTGCTGCGGGGACACAAGGATGCACTTGGTGTTGAACACCATCGGCAAGCGGTGTGGGTGGTAGGGCATTAGCATACTCGGGAGCCGCGTCATCTAGATAGGAGGAAAGAAAAACGTCCTTTGCTGTTTTGGGATGTGTTTTGGGATGTGCTTTTATCGGGAGCAATGGAGGAGTTAAGTCTTTTGGTATTTCCGGGGTAGCCTTAGGTAACCCTTCGGCCAGAAGAGGATACATACCATACATAAGAGCGTTTCTTTGTCTATCTACTTGTTCTGATTTTACTCGGGTACCTTCCTCAAGTAATAGATTTTCTCGGGTTTTGTTTGAATTCTCTCTACCTTTCTCTTCCTGTCTGAGTGCTTTTTCTGTACGTCTATATGATTCTTTACGCCATAATTCAATGGCATCTTTCTGTGACTGTCTGGCTTTCTTTTTCCATAATTCTTCTTCTACTCTCATGATGCAATCTGCATCCCAGGTCCCCGCTGCGGGCCATCTCTGACTCTCTGGTAACTCTTTGGTGTAGTCCACCCATAAATCAAGAAATAATACGGCATCTAGGCCATGCTTATGATACATAAAATACCCTGGAGTGTCCCTAGGTGGGATGGGAACAGCTTCTTCTAGTACACCTTTTCTAGTTTTGATCTGTCTTAGTTTCGAAAAGAGCGGCATTTTTAGATCTTATTACTAGAACACACTTTATACAAAAAACACAATAATGAACAGTCATTCACACCACAATATATAGAACGTATTTTTAAAACATTTAACACTTAACAGTTTTACGAACAATGATAACTAATAGAAAACTAGTTACTGACATAATACTGACACTAGATAATACTTATTTATATGCAAGACATACTATATATACTGCTAAACAGTACAGATACACTGCTAAAACAGTGCAGACCGGATTTGTGTACCCAAACCCGTCTTGACCGGCACAGACTATGTGCACGTTAAATGCCTCCCCGGTAATGGTACTCACCGGGTAGCTCGGAACGGAAGGCCTCGGAACGGAACTGAAACTGGACCGGACTCGACTCGACTGGACTCGGAACTTCGGAACCTGGCGGGTCTCTGTATACCTCGGATCTTGCTCTCTCAGCTAGGCTCTGGTCGGGATACTTCGCACTTCTCACCGCCTCGTCTGGGTGTTGATCGCAGCCTCAGTCGTCCCCGCTTGGCCGGAGGGAGATACAGGAAATCTTGCAGGTACGCGTTTTTGTCCGTTCAGCTGTGGCAGGAGACCGGGCCTGCAAAGCACCGCCGGCGCGTGAGATGAGAAAGTGTCCCTGTTCGGGCGCCAATTTATGTGGTAAATATTTCGTTACCGGTACTATTTTTTATGCGGTTAAGTCTATTAAGAATAACTCAGTAAATATAAGAGGCAGAATCCGTGGTATTAGAGGTTTTAAAAGGCTTTATTCCTATACAAAGGAATACAATTCGAATTGTAGGCATTCTATTCCATCACCACGAAAGTTCAGGAAGGAAGGGCATACATTATTGACAGATAGGCAGTTTTATAGAAAATACATTACAGTGAAACAGATGCAAGAGGCGTAACAGCTGATAGTGTAGATAAAAGGTGCATACGTAACTAATAGAGGCGGTACATAGGCGTAATTTAATAAACGTCATCATACATGATGTCACAAGTGGGTGGATCCATAAGAGAATCCTGCAATGTCAGCAGAAATAGTTGGCAGAGATGCGCGCGCAGCCGCATGACGTGTGATTGACGTGCAACTAGAGGGTGAAGGGGACTTGACATTTAGCTCTACATGTGGAGACAGAAGTCTGGGGGTCGTGTCAACCTAATCCCAAATCATATCTAATATCCTATGTTTAAAGAACTGTGTTATCCAAAAGGAGAGGTCTCTAGGATGGAATCTATTCTATACTGACTGTTAGTGCGTGTACAAGCGTCTAAGTGTCTACACTAAATGCGAGGGGGTAGGAATATTCCATGGTAACGGGGCTATGAATTACTTGCATGAGGGCAGCGAGGCCTGGCCCTTTGCACGGTAGCTGGAGGAATGTTTACCTAAACTACTAGACAGGAATGCATCGGATGAGGAGCGGAGGAGATAATCTTGAAGGTGAAATACAATTTTTGGCAGGCGACAGGCTGGATCAGGCACCGTTAGCCGCGCAGGGAGTAGGACAAAGTTCATGGATACAGATGCAGGCTCAGACTGGAGCTTTCAGAGGCAGAAGACAGGAAAGTCTTGATGACAGAATTCGGGCCTACTCGCCGGAATCTGTAAAAATGTGGAAAGTGAACCACATAAAGTCGGTGGCCTTTCATACTTAGGAATGGAATATCTGACCCATTCATGGTGGATCTGAAAGAGGACATGTTGACGGTGGACGCACATATATTTGCGTCTTCAGAACTGGAGCAGGAGGGAACATACATGTACTTATAGCATGCACATGGAGCCGTTGGGGTCTACGATAGGGGACATAACTGATCACAAAATTCATATTTCCTCATTTCACTAACCAAGAGGAAATAGAAATGGAAACACCATGGCCGATCCCTTAGACAGACCATTACTTGATCCCATTTTCAATATCTATACCCAGATCAAGGATAGAGGGATAGACAGGGGATCCTCCATTATTTTCATGACAATGACAACACAGCGTCCACACTAGTAGCAGAATGGGAGGCATTCAAGATCGTTGTCCGAGGGATTTGCATTTCTAAGAAGGTGGGGGTACGGAAAGTCTTACTTGATGAGGTCCGGAGAGCGGACGAGAGGTTGCGGGAAGCAGAAAGGCGTGGTCATGCAGGGGGAAGGGATCAAACGGAGGAGGCGAAAGCGAGGGAGGAGGTAGCGCAGCAAGTTGAACGGCTTCGGGCGTTTGATTATAAAGCATATAGAGCGCGAATGCATGACGAGGGGGACAAAACGGGTAGGCTTTTAGCGCGACTGGTTGCTCCTGATAGTGGGGGGGCGCCAGTCCTGGGGCTCCGTACACGAGCAGCAACAATGGACTATACCCAACGGGGAATCAATGATATGTTTGCGCGCTATTACGCAACATTGTACAGTAGCCAGGGGGAAGCTGATGTTGAAGACTTGGAGGACTACTTTGTAGGGCTGGTCTGGCCCCAGTTGGAAGAGGAACAATCGTCCGCACTGGGACAAGAGATATCGGTGGGGGAAATTAAGACGGCCTTTACGCAAATGGCCCGAAATAAGACTCCGGGAGTTGATGGGTTACCAATTGAGTTCTACGATACGTATGTGGATATACTGGCCCCCCGGCTGCAGGCGCTGTACAAACAGGCCTGGACAGCGGGAATGCTGCCGACCACAACACGTGAGGCTATTATTATCCCCATTCTAAAACCAGGCAAAGACTCTGCCGAGCTGACAGCGTATAGACCGCTCTCAATGTTAACGGTGGATTATAAAATATTAAGTAGGATACTGGCGACGCGCTTACTCCCCTATATGACTTCCTTAGTTCACGGTGATCAGGGAGGGTTTATCCCCAAACGGAATACGGCTGGCAATATCAGACGCCTCCTGCGTGTATTGGAGGAGCACCGAGACGTTACACCGGGAGCGGTAGTGCTGGCGATAGATATTGAGAAGGCCTTTGACAGCCTCGAATGGTCTTTCTTGCAATATGTGATGGGGAAAATGGGACTAGGGGCCGACTATGCGAGATGGACCCGGATTCTATACAACGGGGCCGCGGCTAGAGTGCGAACGGATACAACAATTTGCCGGGCATACAACGTGGAACGGGGGACTAGGAAGGGCTGCTCCCTCTCCCCGCTGCTATTTGCACTAGCGATAGAACCATTGGCTATGTTGGCACGCACGGGTGAGCAATATCGGGGCCTCGTGCTACATGAGACTGCGCACTACATCTTGTTGTATGCAGACGACCTCTTAATGTTTGTGGAGGACACTGGAGAGGCGTTAACAGCGGCAAAGCACTTGCTAACTGAGTATGGGAATAGATCGGGCTGTGGGTTAACTGGGCAAAGACGTGTCTATTTCCGGTGAGCCCGAACTTACAGGCGCAGCCCCAGGTGCAAGGGATCAGGTGGGAGGCCCACTGCCTGCCATACTTGGGAGTCCACATTTACCATACACAGGATGGGCTCCTGGAAGGCAACATCCGCCAGGCAATCCGTGGAATTAAGGGGAGCATGAAGTTCTGGACTGCTTTGAAGATGTCTGGGGCGGGGTGGGTGGCCTTGCTCAAAATGATAGTATTGCCGAGATTGTTGTACTTTTCAGGACTCTCCCAATATGGATACCCGGGGTGATGTTCAGGCAGTTGAGAATGATGGTGGGAGCCTTCTTGTGGGGGGCCGGCAGGAGAAGGGTTGCACTAGACACAATGATGCACCCCAGGGCAGCGGGGGTTTGGGCAGTGCCGGACTTTGAAAGGTATTATCTGGCAGCCCAACTCCAATGGCTCACGCAGGCGGTGGCGGCGATGTTTAGGGGGCCCAATCCAGGACATAAATGCTGGGTACCGAGGCATGTGCTTTCTTATATCCTGATGGGGCAACGGCTGCTTAAGGATACCATTATGTGTGTGGAGAGAACAATGCAACGTTGTTGGATTCGGAGTAACAAAAAGCATGGAGTGGAGTGCCCCTACGCACCTGAAATCCCGATAGGGGTGTGTACAGCGCTACCCCATGGGGGAGATTGGTCCGCATTGGGGACTTGGGAGGAGCAGGGACTCTTTATGGTGGGTGACCTCTATGAGGACGGTGTCTTATTACCGTTCTCGAGCTTACGAGATAGGTTTGACCTACCCGGGGACACTACTTATTGCACGCGGCGCTAGTGGCGGCGTTTAAAACGGAGGTGGAAGATGGGGTTATCAGAACCAAAGACGTCGTTAATCTGCCAATATGTAGCTATGGCGGCTGGTACTTTCAAGGCTGTCACGTGCCTTAATAGGAGAATAGAACAAGAAGGGAGGCAGCCGTTAGATCACCTAAAAGGGCAGTGGGAACAGGACTTGGGGAGGGTCATTCCAGACACTACTTGGCCCAAGCTCGTAGAGAGAGCATGGAAGAGCACGAGGAATGCTAGGTTCCAGCTAATACAGTTGTATGTACTGCATAGGGCGTAAATGACCCCGAAGCATTTTAAGCGGATCTTTGGGGTGGACAAGCTGACTGCCCTAGATGTGGAATGGAAGAGGCGGACTTCCAGCATATGATGTGATCTTGCCCGAACCTGACCGTGTATTGGGAGGATGTAATAACGGCGTTGGAGCTGGCAAGAGAGAGAGCACTTAACTGAGATATAGCGGTGAGCTTGTTGCATTGGTTTCCGCGCACAAAACGCAATAAGGTGACAAGCAAATTCATAGATTTAGGACTGATAATAGCCAAAAGAGAGTTAACCAGCCATTGGAAGCATAGCCAGGGACCTAGAGTGCAGAGATGGAAACATGAATTCCTTAAGTGGGCGGCGAGTGAAAGTGTGATTAAGCTACGGCTGGCGCATAGGTATCAGAAAGAGACGATGTTGGAGGTGGCGCGAGCTTGGGAAGCACTAATTGAGGTACTACGCAGATCTGACGGAGGACAGGAAGATGACCCGGCCCACCGTTAGACCACAGGGCGCTGAGGGCATGGAGGAGACCGCGGAATTGGAAACGCAGTAGGCAGGGGGAGCACGGGGGAGCGTGGGGGAAGAGGCCGGGTAATAAGTAACGGCACATGGTGGGCACACACCTATGGGACTAGACACATTGAGATTGGAAACGGTTGGGGGAGCACACTGGGGGAGGGGTAGGGGAGGGAGGGAGCAGCAGCTTTGCAATTGGGGAGAGTTGAGTGTAGTAGATATAAGAGTGGGGGGACTGTTAACAGGAGGCGGGAGGCAGGAAACAGGAACAAGGATGATAGCGTAAAATCCTATGGCTACGCAGCATAATAATATTGTATGTGAACAGAGAGGAGCAATATATCACTGTGTATTGTATGAAACAAATGTGAAAAGGAAGATGCTGAGAAGGAAATGGAAAATAATTTTTAAAAAAATTTAAAAAAAAAAAAAAAAATCAAGGATAGAGGGATCTAGTGCGAAAGTTACACATAGGAAATGGGCGGGTTTTAATCCTAGTTCCTTCTCACAGGCACTGGAAAAAAATAAACCAATTTTAGGAACTGATATAAACACTGCCAATGCCCAGTTTGAGAAATGGATAACAGATGCTGTTGATGAGATAGCGTCATAGAGTACTAAGAATCCCAAGAGACAGAAGGCTTCAGCACCATGGTACAAAGAGTTTAAGAAGTTAGAGCGAAACATTTCTGCAACATGGCCAAAGACTGCTATAAAAAAGAACTAAAAAAGTACCATACATTAATTAATGACACAAGGTGCGAGTTCTACACGGAAAAAATAGAAAGAGCGAGGAGCTCCTCCAAAGAAATGTTTTCCATATTAAAGTCACTTGAAATCTATGAAAACTACAAGGATGAAGAAACACCCTCAGTAGAAAACTGCAATAAAATTGCTGAATACTTTGAAGGGAAGGTGGCTAAAATATATAGCAGGTTTCCAGCAGAAGCATGTCAGGGGAGCAGCTTAGAACCTAGGAAGAGGTGTGGCGCCGCGGGCAGGGCGACTGACTCCGGAATCTGGGGATCACGGTTCGATCCCCGGCACCGGCGGCAGATTAGCCCAGCACCATGTGACTCTGGGCAATAGCTTGCTTAATCTTCCAGACGGCCCCCAGCGCCTAGAGACCCTTACGGGTAATTGTTCGCACTTTACAAATGTGGATTATTATAGGAAGGACAAGAAATTTTTAGGAGAAAGGATCAATGAATTTAAAATTTTAGAACTTAACGAACTTAAAACAATCGCCAAAGGAATTAAATTAGGATCCTGACATGATCCTGCACGACCAGAACAACTATTGATGGGAGCAGCTCTTATCATGCCCTATATCCAAGTTAATTACTACTTCCTTCCAGAGGGGGGGGGGGGGGATGGAGAAACAAGCGATAGAGCGTCCGTTGAAGAAAAAGAAACATCCATAGACCAAGCAGTTTTAGAAAACTTACGCCCAATCTCGTTGTTACCTTTAGTCGCGAAGATTGCGGAGAAACTAGTAAACAAACAGCTAACAAACCATATACAGAAAAATGACCTATTACATCCTTCCCAATCTGGCTTTAGAGCTGCCCATTCCACGGAATCAGCTCTGTTACTGGCTACGGACACAATGGGTGGACGCGGGACACACAGCTGCAATAATCCTGTTGGACTTAAGTGCGGCCTTCGATACCGTCTCCGATGGGCTGCTCTTGCACAGACTAGAGGAATGTGGTGTAGAAAGTACTGCATTACACTGGATGACATCCTTCCTATCATCACGCAGTTTTCAAGTACTGCAGCAATCACAAATATCTAAGAGTATCTTACTGCCCCAGGGAGTCCCACAGGGATCAATCTTGAGTTCCACGTTATGTAACATATATGTGGGACCACTGTCAGAGCTAGTGGGAAAACATCAGGTTACCAACGTATCGTACACTGATGATACTCAGCTGATTGTAACACTCTCGGGAAATAACAGACAGACAGCGCTCAATTTCTCGAGGTGTTTAGAGGACGTGGCAAAATGGATGGCCAGTCACTGCCTGAAGTTGAACGGGAATAAAACAGAGGTAATGATAGTGGGTAAAATACCGAATATATGGTCCTCTGCATGCTGGCCAGAAACATTGGGCCCGGTACCTACTCCCAAAACAGAAGTTAAAAATCTGGGAGTTAGGTTGGACACTAAAATGTCTTTCGATGCACAAATACGGAAGGTAGTGGGTAAGTGCTTTGGCACCCTAAAAACCTTGAGAAAAATTTTGGACCTACTACCACCTAATACAAGGAAAACCATAGCGCACGCACTGGTGACTTCCCAATTAGATTATGGGAACGTACTGTACCTGGGAGCACCAAAGAAGGGACTAGCCAAGCTACAGGTGGTGCAAAATGCGGCAGCCCGGTTGGTATTGAGCCTTCCGAAAAGAGCCTCTGCAGAAAAAGCCTTGGAGGACTTGCACTTGCTGCCGGTGGATAAAAAAGTTCAATTCAAGTCAATGTGTTACTGCCATAAAATTCTTGCAAAAAAAGGCCCACAATACCTGCACCCTCTAATAACATATTATGTCCCTGGCCGCAATCTGCGATCAGAAGGCAGGGCATTAGTAAAGGTCCCAAGAATACAGACCACAAGAATGGGGGCAAGATCCTTTAGATACCGTGCGGCAAAATCCTGGAACAATCTCCCGGAAACCCTAAGAATGGAACCGTGCAAAACTACATTTAGGAAAAAACTAAAAACATGGCTATTCTCCTCTGCATCCTAATGACAACAAAGGCAGAAGCAACGCGTCCATATACAATCCAGGGACGTGTATATCACCGTTCTCTTACCAGCAAGTCTACATAGCGCGGGGCGACGCCGGTGCCGTAACCAGGCGCTTTAGAAATGTATAAATAAATATATTTGATCATTAGAATGAGTAATGTAGTAATGTGTAAAAGTGAAGTGAGTAATATTTAAAGTAAGGTGAAGAAATTTAGATGGAAATTGTGTCCTAAAACAAAATCCTATTATTAATTTATAACTGACTGATGAAGTTCATTTATTGAAATTTAATGCCTCATATTAATGTCCGCGTATATGCGTGTTTAACTGAAGCTTTAACGTGCAAAATTTGTGTAGGTTGCTTACAATCATTCATGTATTTGATGTGCTCACATAACATGTTGATTTAGAAATGCTTAGTAAAATGTTCATTTATATGTGGTTTCATAAGGCCTACATGGTATTTTCCTATGTTGGCCAATTTCTGCAAGGCCGAATGCATTTTCTATGGAAGCTCTTATATTGGACTCGATAGTTGAATTGCATGTGCATGTTGAATTTGTTCTTTCTCACGTTTCCTTTGCAGGTGGAGAAAGTCATCTTTGTTAGAATAACGTTTTTGTTTTAGGAGTTAGGCTCAGGGAGTAGAGGATACATTTGTACAAGGAGTGCGGATAATGTGAGACAGGGTTCTTTCTCACTGGAGAAGGCCTGGGAATCAAGGTCATCGAGCCAGAAGCTGGGAGTATCAAAACTAAATGGAAAATAACCTATTAGGAGGTGTCCAGCAGGATGAGGCGATCGGATGATGTGAATGGGTGTGTCTTATGATTTTGGTGTTTGAATTAGGGACAGAGCCCCAGGGGTTGAGTTAGGAGAGGAGAGGAGAGATCAACGGAGAGGGAAGGAGCATCTTAGTGTGGTAAATAATTTAATTACCGGGACTTAATTTGATGCGGAAAATCTATAACAATAGCTCAGTAAAATAAGAGGCAGAATCCGTGGTATTAGAGGTTCGGAACGGGCTTTATTCCATAATCAATTTAAATTGATGAGCTCCAGATTCCATCACCACGAAGGTTCAGGAAGTGAAGACTCTACTTTATTGACAGGTAATCATTTTTATACAATAGGCATTACAGTGAAACAAATGCAGGAGGCGTAACAGTTGATAGTAAAGATAAAATATACATGCGTAGCAAAAAATGGGTGTAACTGGGTGTAACTAAAGAACGTCATTGGATATGACGTCATAAATGGGTGGTTCCATGAAAGAATTTCGCAATGTCAGCAGAAATACTTGGCAGAAATGCGCGCACAGCAGCATGACGTGTGATTGACGTGTAACTAGGGGGTGAAGGGGACTTGACATTTAGCTCTACATGTGGCGACAGAAGTCTGGAGGGTCAAGTCAACCTAATCCCAAATCATATCTAACATCCTATGTTTAAAGAACTATGTTATCCGAAAGAGAGGTCTCTTAGAGTAGAATCTTATTCTATACTGACTATACTGACTGTTAATGCGTGTACAAGCGTCTAAGTGTCTACACTAGATGCGAGGGCAGGAATCTTCCATAGTAACAGGGCTATGAATTACTTGCATAAAGACAGAGAAGCCGGGCCTTTTGCTTGGTAGCTGAAAGAATGTTTACTTTAAACTACTAGACAGGAATGCATTGGATAGGGAGCGGAGCAAAGCAGATAATCTTGAAGGTGAAATACAGTTTTTGGCAGGCAACAGGCTGATGTCAGGCACCGTTAGCCGCGCAGGGAGTAGGACAAAGTTCATGGGTACAGATGCGAGCTCGGACTGGAGCTTTCAGAGGCAGAAGGTAGAAAAGACTTGATGGCAGAATCAGGGCCTACTCGTCTGAACTGTAAAATGGGATAAGTGAACCATATAAAGGCGGTGGCCTCTCATACTTAGGAATAGAATATCCGGCCCATTCATGGCGGATCTGAAAGAGGACATGTTGGCGGTGGACACACATGTGTTTGCGTCTTCATAACTGGAACTGGAGGGAACATACATGTACTTGTGATTTATACATGGAACCGTTGGGGTCCAAGATAGGGGACATAACTGACCAGAAAAATCCATATTTCCACATTCCCTCCTTGTCCCCTACTTGCCCGTCAAGAGATATCAATCTTCATTAATCCATCGATCTGTTCATATAGCATCATTTGTTCTTCTTTCTTCTTCCGTGATGAATGAAATCTTGGTGGTGGAATACACGATGTGGCACACAGACCACAGATCGCTGGTCCACATTGTAGACATAGACAGCAACTGAATAATATGAGGAAGCCAATACCTAGGAAGGATAGGACCTTCCATCCAAAGGTAGATAATACACTCCAAAACCAACCGGACCAAGTCCAGGTGCCTGGATTCTGGTGTATCTGGCTTACAATCTTATGAAGGCGAGTTATGGCTTTATATACAGATGGCGAATTTTCTGGTATGAAAATGCAACAGCTTGATCCGATGACCCTACAAGCTCCGCCCCTATCGGCCAGGATGACGTCAAGGACAAGACGATTTTGAAGCACAACAATCCGCATAGCAGACTGCTCTTCTGTTAAATTGCCTAAGGCGGAGATAGTTTCGTTCACTACTGCTTCAAGGGTTCTGGTTAATCTACGTATCAGCTTACTATTGGTAACTGTACCTATATAGGGAAAAAGACCTTTATTGAAATCTGTGTATTTTTCCCATGCTGTCTCAGTGTAATCGACTATTGGGAGATCTCTCCTTTCTCTATTGTGTACTAAATGAGTATTTCTATGATAATCAGGAGGAGCTAGGAAAACAGGTGGTAAAAGGAATCCGATGTAGCAGGTACCATCCCAATCTAGTGGCAAACGTATGTATGCCGTCTGACCACATATGAAGTAGGAATGGCGAGAAGCTCTAAATGTAGACTTGCCTTGATCACTGAATTCTATTACAGTGGTGCATTTACTATGGCCCATGTGTATGGAGCCATTCTTTCTTATACATAATTCCCCTTTTACTGGGAATACGGACATGGCGGGCAAGATTGGTGTAGCTTCAGATTCAACGTTCAGGATCATGAGGTTAAGTGTAAAATTACCTAATCCATATACTTCATTTTCTAGATCAGTTCCTGTTCTTTTGGGAAGTCCCTCCTTGTTAGGGTAGCAGACTTTAAGCAAAACTAAGTTCAGGTTTCCCCATACCCAGTTGTCTTGATAAACTGCGGAGTTCGAATCTTGGGAATTAATTAAACTAAACCATGCTCCACAGGAGCCGTTGTGTGTGAACGGGTATGGAAAGAGAGGTAGAATTCCTTTATAGTTCTGATAGGGAGGGAGTCGGCCACATATCCAACAATTTGTAGCATTGCTAACCTGATGGGAATGATGTAACATACTAATAAAAGTGTTATTGCGCAGCGCAAATCTATATGACAATTCATGCGGAGGTAATTCGCTAAAAGAATGTTCAGCAGTAACATTATAAACATGTCTAGAAATAGGATAATATATGTGCAACAATATACTTGCAGTAATTATTAAAAGACTTAGGAAAAACAGAATTAATAACGTCACTGTGCAATGACTACGCAGTGATTTACAGTACGTATGTCGTTTCAGCTTTATCCTTTTGTTTCTTTCTCTGTACAGGTCTAAGGGATACATGTCAGAGACAAATTCGACCGCTTCACCTTGGAGAGGACTTAAACAATCAATTTGCCTGACTGGTTAGACCTGAGTTTTAGTTTATATAGTTCACGACTATTCAATTCAACCAAAGGAAGTTTAGAGTCACTCGGGGAAGACACGCAAGGTGTGTCGTTTACATCTGATGGTAGTCCATGAAATTTCTTGATATGACTTGAATGTATCCAGCCTTTTCGACCCTCGATCTTCACGGCTGTCCTCGTTGTTAACAATACGAGCTGAGGCGACTTCCACCTAGGATCCAGCTGAGACTTCCGATCAAAGTTCCTCACTAATACCAGATCCCCTGGAATTACGTCATGGGGTTTCACCTCGGTGTTGTCGGGAAACGCTGCAGCTACCTGTGAACGACAAGATTGTAGTGCAGACATCAAGGAAGCCAAGTAATCTGTCAGCATATTACAGTCAATATCAGTTATTTTTCGTGGTATAGGCGTCCCCCACATATTTGGTGGTCTACCAAAGACCACTTCATAAGGGGATAGCCCTGTTCGAGAGTGTGCTACCATTCTCATGTAAAAGAGTGCAACGGGTAAGGCTACTACCCAGTCGACACCTTTCTCTCTACATATTTTGGACAATCTAATTTTCAGAGTTTGATTATGTCGTTCCACGAGACCTGCTGCCTCGGGGTGTCGGACACAGTGGAATCTCCACTGATAGCCTAACAAGAGTGAAACGTGTTTCATTAGTTCGGAGGAGAACGGCTGGCCGTTATCTGAGTAGACAGCACGTGGTAAACCGTACCGTGGGAAGAATTCTCGAACTAACTGTTTGGCAGTAGTCGGGGCAGTGTAATCTGAAACCGGGTATGCCTCTGTCCAACGGGAAAGAGCACAGACAACTACGAGAACATATTTGAATCCTCGACATCGTTCCATCTGGATATAATCCATCTGGAGGACTTCAAAAGAGTGATCAGGAGGCTGAAATCCACCCTGTTCTACGGGAATGCTTTTACCTGGGTTAAACTGACAACAGATCATACAGGTACGGACTTTTTGTTTAGCTGCTGCTCGTAAATGTTTGTTGAACCAAATGTGTTGAATGCTGTCTAGCATAGCTTTTTCTCCTAGATGTGCTGGACTATGTACAGTGTTAATAATAACTTGGACCATTGAATCAGGAAGGAACCACACAGATTTTTCCTTCGTCATCCATCCTTGATCCGTTTGGGTCCCTCCTAATTCAGTCCATTTCTTTATTTCTTCTGGTGTAGCATGTGTCTGTATGTCAATTACGTCAAGAGCGGGATCCTTAACCGTCATGCAATGTGTTGGTGTCGGAACTATTGTCTTTGTCATGTCGGATGTTTGAGTTTGAGCAGTTTGTTTAGCTGTTCTGTCAGCTAAATCATTGCCTTGAGAAATGATATCAGTAACTTTCGTATGAGCTTTACATTTCATAATTGATATTGCAATGGGTAGATGTATTGCATCTAGTAAGGCATGAATAAGGGGTCCGTGCTGGATGTGGGTACCGTGAGAAGTTAAATAACCTCTCTCTCGCCACAGCACGCCGAAGTCATGTACAACTCCGAATGCATAACGTGAATCAGTATATATGTTGACTTTCTTATTCGTAGCTTGAATACAGGCTTGTGTCAGAGCGATGAGCTCTGCTGCTTGAGCGGACAAAGTATTAATACGATTTGTTTCAATGACTTCAGTGTCTGTTGTGACTGCATACGCGGCCACTAACTCTCCTGTACTTGTTCTCATACATGAACCATCTACATACAACGTCAGGTCTGGATCTGACAATGGGACGTCTGTCAAGTCTTGTCTAGGTTTCGTCGTGATAGTGATAACTTCAATACAATCATGTGCAAGTGGGTCTGTTCCGTTTACTGGTAACAATGTGGCAGGATTCAATGTACTACAACGTCTGATTTCTATATGTGGCTGAAACAATGTTAATTCGTAACCAGTGAGCCGTGCTATAGTTAAGTGTTGTGTCTGTGTGCGGTTCAAGAGAACCTCTACTGCATGTGGTACTTGTACTGTCAATGGATGTCCTAACACTATGGCATCGCTTTGTCTAATTGCTAAAGCTGTTGCTGCCACTGATTTCAGGCACGCAGGCAGAGCCTGAGCTACGGGATCTAATGTACTAGAAAAATAAGCACACGGTTTGTGTGATCCTGCTTGTTCCTGTGTGAGTACTGACAGAGCAGTACCTTCGCGTTCTGTAACAAAGAGCGTAAATTGTTTGCTGTAACATGGTGTTGCTAGGACAGGTGCTTGACATAAAGCTTTCTTTAAACTTTCAAAAGCGTGTGTATGTTCCTGAGTCCAAGGGAGGACAGTCGATGTGGCTGCCTCCTGTGTTGTCAATTGAATGAGTGGTTTTGCTAGAAATGCATACTGAGGGATCCACTGCCTACAATATGAAGTGAGGCCTATGAAAGCCCGCACCTCTTTTTGTGTCTTGGGTATCGGCATATTTGCAATTAGCTGGATGCGATCTGGTGTAAGCTGCCTTCCCTCCTTGGACAGCGAGTGACCAAGGTAAACAACTCGCTGGACACAGAATTGCAGCTTAGAAGGGGACACCTTGTGCCCCTTTTCGGCCAAAAAATGTAAAACCGTCAGTGAGGCTTTTTCACATTCATGTTCGCTTCTAGCGGTGATCAGCAGATCATCGACATATTGAAGCAGGGCAGTGTTGACTGGCATGTGTATGCTGTCAAGTTCTCGTTTCAGTGCTTGGCTATAGATGCTGGGGCTTTCCGTAAATCCTTGAGGTGCGCGTGTGAATTTAAAGCTACGTCCATTTAAACTAAATCCGAACAAGTATTGGCTTTCAGGATCTATTGGGACGCTGAAAAAGGCATTCTTGAGATCAATTACAGTAAAGAATGTTGCTTCGGAATCAATAGCTGTCAGTAATGAAGAAATGTCTGGAACTACGGGGTATTGTGGTACTATGCATTTATTTAATTCGCGCAGATCAATAACCAATCGATATACTGGCGGAGCCTTTGGATCAGTTCGTTTAAGAATCGGAATTATCGGTGAATTACATACATTGGAGTCTGTTTCCACAACCACTCCTTGGCCAATAAGCTCGTCAATGATTTGTAGTAAAGCCACTACAGCATCTGGGGGTAACTTGTATTGTCGCATTCGTGGTAGTACCACTCCTGCCTTTAGTGTGACTCGATATGGTGTAATGTTCATGCAACCAACATCTGTAGGGCCTTGTGCCCATAAATGTGTTGGTAAAGTCTGCAGTCGGGAATCCATGTCTCGGGACACATAGTGCCCTTTAAAATCTCGTAAAAACAATCTTACTCCTTCCGGAGAACAACATATTATAGCTCCTAGAGCTTTCAAAGTTTTTATACCTAACAAGTTTTCTGGGCATGATTTAGTAAGCAATAAATCTGTAGTTCGTGTCAAAGGACCAATCGTAAGGGGAAGAGGCTGTGATACTTCGTTAACGATAGGTTTTCCTGAAAACCCAAGGGAAATATTCTGTGAGCCTGAGAGGGGTGCCCCTGGAACTTCACTACGTTTTATTGTTGTTCGGCTTGCCCCTGTATCAAGTAAGAATTTTCTATCTTGACCTAACAGTTCACTGTGTACATAAGGTCCTTCTTGGTCTACAGGGACCTCAATAAGGGGTAAGCCAAGTTCCCTCTCTAGGCTGTTTCATGAGTATCGTTGGTAATCAGGATAGTCATACTGTGCGGTCTGGTACATCTGTCGTGTCGTTGTTTGTGTGGCAGCAATAGGCTGCTGTGGTGGAGCTGGCATGGACTGTTGCGGAGCTGGCATCTACTGTGCATGCTGCGGAGCTCCTTGTTCATTCTGATCCTGTCTAAGTGGCCGCGGTCTTTCTTTAGTATTACCTATGGCGATATTATGTTTTAAAACTGGACAATCGTGTACATAATGACCTGGCTGTTTACAATAGTTACACGTCCCTTTTACAGGACCTGTTGAAACACTGGACTGTGTTATACCCTTCTTATGACCGTCAACTGGCACTGTCTGGGAAACTAGCATTTTCATTTTCGTGTCTTTCATGCGTCTATGTTCATGTTCTTGTTCTTCTCTAATTCTATTGTGATGATACTGTAGCATTTGTAACATTTGTGACGGAGTGTTACCTTGCCAGGTACTCTCGAACTTCAATACTCTATTCTTAACTTGGGGCAAGGCATTTTCGACCAATTTTGTCACGAACAGATGTGGATACGACTCGCTACTTGCTTTTATTCCACTATTTATACCAAAACATTTCTCAAATCGGGAATAGAAATCACTAGTGTCTTCATCTGATTTTTGTTTACAGGCTGAGATTGCACCCCAGTCTTCCTTTTTCGTAGTTAATAGACGTGGCAGTACCTGTACTAGTAGACCTGGTAGTGCTTTGATCTTGTCCCCGAGCCCTGAACCTGGACCTCGAGCTTTTTCTTCGTTTTCCAATGCTGTCCAATCTATCTTCTGGTCTCCCACCTCCCAATCTTTTTCCTTGAGTTTTTCGTAAATGCCCGCAGGCATTAACACCTTCAATATTGTCATAATGTCGGGGTAGGTATATTCTCCCATGAGTAACATATCTTTAATTTCACGATGGAAACCTGCTGGGTCTTTGTCATGACTGGGTACCACTTTCTTCATTTCTAATAATTCTATTTTAGATATGGGTGTGTATACAAACACACGTTTAAACTCATTGTCATCACCCTTTATCGGGTGCACTTCGCGTAAGGGATTCTGTCTATCCATGTAATACGTCGTTCTTTCCTTGATGGGTAGTGAGACATGTTCAGGACATACAAAAAGAATGTACTGCTTTCTGGATTCTAGTATTTCTCTAATTAACTCAGTACCTGAACCTCTCCATTTATTCGTGAGTAATTTAGTCAATATATCAGGTAATGGACCAGGATCGGAGTGTTGGCCTTTATATAATATAAGGAGTTGTTGAATCATATAGATACCAGCTAAACGCTGTTCAGCTGGGGCGAGGTTCAAAAACGTGTGTGCTAGTGTATCATCACCATATTTTCCAGGACTATCAACCCAGTGAACGGCTGACCTGGCTAATTCTTGTTCGTCCATAGAATCGAGTATATGATAACCCCTTCGTTCTCGGAGTAATTTGTCAGCGGCTTGGAATGAATGTTCGGGGGACCTTATATTTATTATAGGAGTTTGAAATTTTCTGTTATTATCTGGACGTATCGGACATATCGGATCAGTAAAACATCTAGTATTATTGCAAGGTCTTCCTCTACCTACATAGGCCATAGTTTCTAACTGTCCTGTGGGCAGTTCTAATTCTTCCTCGTCCTCGGTTTGTTCAGGTTCGTCTACTGCTAATCTTTCCTCGTGTATTCGTTCTATTTCTTTGCGGATCTTTCGGCTCATAGCTACTATACATGATCGCTTATCATGTCTCCCCTCTGATATATTCCGACTCCATGTGGTAAGAATTTGCATTTCTTTCGGATTTACCCCTGGTCGGTCTTGATTTCTGATCACACAATTTATGAGGAAACGTAACAGTTCCCCCTGTATTTCCACTTTTTGGTACTCCATGGCTCTGTCAATACTTTCGGAATCTCGTCCTGACTGGACAAAGTGATATATATTTTCTAAGTGTGTAGTCATTCCTGGTAGCTTCCCTAAATATATTGCAGCTCGTCGGATACGTAATGATGCTAGCACCATTTCGTCCCCTTTTCCGGGCACCGGGTCATATCTACAATCTATTAGAAGTTCCTTGAGCATGTTGGGAGTTACTAGTTTGGGCGTACGTTGGTGAGCTAATTCTTGAAAGGAAAGTTTATTTGTTCTGGGTGGCGTAGAAAAAATGCTTGATGTACCTCCGGTAGCACCACCTGGGGTGCTGGATGTGAAAGGATTCGTCGAACGTGACATAGCAACTATAGGTGTGGATACAGATGTCGAAGCAGATGTGCTTGCCTGAACTTGTGTCGGAGTTTGCTGTTGCGGAGGTACAGACGGAAGAGGGTCTTGGCGTTGAACCCCCTCTGCAGGCGGTCTATGTGGCGCAGCACTAGTATACTCGGGAGCTGCGTCGTCTAAATAAGAGGAAAGAAAAACATCTTCTGCGGTTCTGGGATGTCCTTTGGGATGCACTTTTATCGGAAACAATGGGGGTAGCAAGTCTCTTGGTATTTCCGGAGTAGCCTTGGGTAGTCCTTCGGCCAGAAGAGGATACATACCATTCACAAGGGCATTTCTTTGTCTGTCTACTTGTTCTGATTTTACTCGAGTACCTTCTTCAATTAATACACTTTCTCGAACTTTATTTGAATTTTCCTTACTCTTCTCTTCCTGTCTACGTGCTTTTTCCGTACGTCTATACGATTCTTTTCGCCATAATTCAATGGCGTCTTTCTGTGATTGTCTAGCTTTCCTTTTCCATAATTCTTCCTCTACTTTCACGATGCACTCTGCATCCCAGGTCCCAGCTGCGGGCCACCTCTGACTTTCTGGTAATTCCTTAGTGTAGTCTACCCATAGATCAAGAAATAATATGGCGTCTAGGCCATGTTTATGATACATGAAGTACCCTGGAGTGTCCCTAGGAGGAATGGGAACAGCTTCTTCGAGTACCCCTTTTCTGGTTGTGATCTGTCTTAATTTCGAAAAGAGCGGCATATTGAGAACTGATCTGATACCTAATTTTGAACACGTTTAATACCATAAAACACAATAATAAACAGTCATTCACACCACAATATACAGAACGTAATTAAAACATTTAACATTTAACATTTAATGAACAACAATGATGGCCGTTCACTAAGCATAATACTCGATACTAACGAGATAATTCTGACTTCATATACTAGGCATACTGGATATACTGCTAAACAGTACAGATACACTGCTGAAACAGTGCAGACCGGATTTGTGTACCCAAACCCGTCTTGACCGGCACAACCTATGTGCACGTCAGAACGCCTCCCCGATAATGGTACTCACCGGGTAGCTCGGAACGGAAGGCCTCGGAACTTGAACTGAACTTGAACTCGGACCGGACTCGACTCGGAACTTCGGAAACTTCGGAATCTGGTGGGCCTCTGTATACCTCGGATCTTGCTCTCTCAGCTAGGCTCTGGTCGGGATACTTCGCACTTCTCACCGCCTCGTCTGGGTGTTGATCGCAGCCTCAGTTACCCCCGCTCGGCAGGAGGGAGATACAGGAAATCCTGTGGGTACGCGTTATTGTCCGTCCAGCTGTGACAGGAGACCGGGCCTACAACGCACCGCCGGCGCGTGAGATGAGAAAGTGTCCCTGTTCGGGCGCCATTTATGTGGTAAATAATTTAATTACCGGGACTTAATTTGATGCGGAAAATCTATAACAATAGCTCAGTAAAATAAGAGGCAGAATCCGTGGTATTAGAGGTTCGGAACGGGCTTTATTCCATAATCAATTTAAATTGATGAGCTCCAGATTCCATCACCACGAAGGTTCAGGAAGTGAAGACTCTACTTTATTGACAGGTAATCATTTTTATACAATAGGCATTACAGTGAAACAAATGCAGGAGGCGTAACAGTTGATAGTAAAGATAAAATATACATGCGTAGCAAAAAATGGGTGTAACTGGGTGTAACTAAAGAACGTCATTGGATATGACGTCATAAATGGGTGGTTCCATGAAAGAATTTCGCAATGTCAGCAGAAATACTTGGCAGAAATGCGCGCACAGCAGCATGACGTGTGATTGACGTGTAACTAGGGGGTGAAGGGGACTTGACATTTAGCTCTACATGTGGCGACAGAAGTCTGGA
Organism: Triturus cristatus; assembly: GCF_964204655.1. Lineage (NCBI taxonomy): Eukaryota > Metazoa > Chordata > Amphibia > Caudata > Salamandridae > Triturus > Triturus cristatus. The sequence goes on from NC_140587.1 coordinate 504,872,904, forward strand.
GGGTCAAGTCAACCTAATCCCAAATCATATCTAACATCCTATGTTTAAAGAACTATGTTATCCGAAAGAGAGGTCTCTTAGAGTAGAATCTTATTCTATACTGACTGTTAATGCGTGTACAAGCGTCTAAGTGTCTACACTAGATGCGAGGGCAGGAATCTTCCATAGTAACAGGGCTATGAATTACTTGCATAAAGACAGAGAAGCCGGGCCTTTTGCTTGGTAGCTGAAAGAATGTTTACTTTAAACTACTAGACAGGAATGCATTGGATAGGGAGCGGAGCAAAGCAGATAATCTTGAAGGTGAAATACAGTTTTTGGCAGGCAACAGGCTGATGTCAGGCACCGTTAGCCGCGCAGGGAGTAGGACAAAGTTCATGGGTACAGATGCGAGCTCGGACTGGAGCTTTCAGAGGCAGAAGGTAGAAAAGACTTGATGGCAGAATCAGGGCCTACTCGTCTGAACTGTAAAATGGGATAAGTGAACCATATAAAGGCGGTGGCCTCTCATACTTAGGAATAGAATATCCGGCCCATTCATGGCGGATCTGAAAGAGGACATGTTGGCGGTGGACACACATGTGTTTGCGTCTTCATAACTGGAACTGGAGGGAACATACATGTACTTGTGATTTATACATGGAACCGTTGGGGTCCAAGATAGGGGACATAACTGACCAGAAAAATCCATATTTCCACATTAGAACGAGCTCCGTAGCTTCAGGCTACAAGACCCATTTAACGTGAGTGTACTTCTTAGGTAGCTTTAACGTGCTGACACCTTTTCCTAACTTGCCTGGGAAATGCTAAGTGGGGATGTCACGTTAGTTGTAGAGTAGGGACAGACTAATGCTTTTTACCCATGAACCGTCAATGAAGTCTGATCTTGACGCGGGGGCACTTATTGCCTGTGTTCTGATTTTCAAATTCATCATTCTTTTCATGCTTCAGAGACTGAATTTCGCATGCAGGTCTGGTTTTGTATTAGTTCCGATGTATTTCTACAACCTCGTCTTGAGGTGCTTGAATGTTCAGGTATTTTTGGTTTTGTAATAAACCCACTAACTTAGAACATGGACTCCGTGATTCTTCGGAGACATGATTTTTTGAGCTTGTGAGTCTGACCTAATGAGTTATTTCTCCCCTCTAAACTTCTAAAGCAGGTACAAACGGTTCATTGACCAAGGGTTCCAGAATACATTGACAAAAGGAAACCCGGCCCCCATCACTACTGAAGATTTTTCAAGGGATGTGGGTCCATAGTGACTCCCCTGAATGATCTTACATCTAAAAAATTGCCAAAGAAAGTTCAGTGGACAGTAAGCTGTCAAAAGTCATTTCATGACCTGAAGCAGCCCATGTGCACTGCTCCCAATCTGCAAAGTCCTGATTACTCTAAAACGTTCATTGTCCAGACAGATGCATCTGAGATAGGGGTAGGGGCTGTGTTATCACAACTTACTGCAGAGGGCCAGGATCAACCAGTAGCTTTTATCAGCAGAGGGTTGACCCTCAGGGTGAAACGCTGGTCAGCTATAGAGAGGGAGTCCTTTGCTGTAGACTGGGCCCTGAAGAAGCTGAGGCCATGCCAGTTTGGCACTCACTTCATTGTTCAGACAGACCACAAGCCCCTCTTATGGCTTAAACAGATGAAGGGTGAAAACCCCAAACGTTTGACGTGAAATGAAATGAAATGAAATGAAAATGTGATTTGTAAAGCGCTGCAGCTGCCCTGAGGCGTCCAGGCGCTAAAAACAGAAGAAGCACTCTTGAGGTTACTTTTAGGCATTGAATAGCAGGGTTTTTAGCTGTTTCCGGAACGTAGTCAGGTTAGGGTTGTTCCTCAGCTGCAGAGGGAGGGAGTTCCCGAGTTTGGAAACATTATACGAGAAGGAGCGTCCTCCTGCTCTGGCTCTGCGTATTCTGGGGATTTCGGCCAAAAATGCTGTTGAAGAGCGAAGAGATTTGTTGGGCCTGTAGGGAGAAATCAGGGGGCGATTGATGTCTGGGCCCGTTTCCCAGAATGTCTGGTGGGCGATACAGAGTGATTTAAATTTTACTCTGTCCCTGACAGGTAACCAGTGCAGGGTCTTTAGACCGGTTCTTACTGAAGTCCTCCGGGGGATTCCCAGCAGCGCTCTGGCAGCACAATTCTGGGTGCGTTGGAGCTTCTGTAGGGTATAGTCTGGTGCTCCCAAATAAAGGGCGTTATTGAAGTCCAAACGAGATTGGATGAGGCCCTGTATAATTATCTGTTTGGCCTCAGAACAGAGGAGGGGAAGGACTTTCTTAATCACCCTAAGGAGGCCAAAGCAGGTAGCTGAGATCTTAGTGGCCTGTGTGTTAAGGCTCAGAGACTTGTCGAGCCAGACGCCCAAGCTTTTAATGTTGTCTCTGGGGGGTGGGGCCATTCCCATGCTTGATGGCCAGATCAGCTCTATGGAGGCGGGGGAGGCTGGGCCCAGGATCATCAGCTCAGTTTTATCGTCGTTTAGCTTTAGGCATGAGCTCATCATCCACTTCTTTACATCCTCCAAACAGGCCGCTAGGTCTGGTGGCGACTGGAGGCCGCTCTTCTCAGCAAGGGAGACCACCAGCTGGGTGTCGTCCGCATAGGAGATGATCTTAACACCATGCGGACGAACTACCTCAGCCAGTGGCTTCATGTATGCGTTGAAGAGCGTAGGACTTAAAGAGGAGCCCTGGGGAACTCCGCATCCCAGGGGGCGAGTTGATGAGCGGGATGTGCCGTCGAAGACCTGACGTGGTCCATTTTCCTTCAATGGATGGACTATACAGTGGAACATAGACCTGGGAGTAACCATGCTAATGCAGATGGACTGGACTTTCCAGATATTTCCACTTAGAAAATGAAGTCTCAACTGGGCAAGGTTAGTCTCATGTCCTTTCGTTTGGGGGGGTTGTGTAGGAAAGTAGGCTCTGCCTTCATGGTTAACCCCACTTTTTTCCTGGTGCTGTGCTGCTTCTGACTAGTCTGACTGGGATCCTGCTAACCAGGTCCCCAGCCTATGTGCTTTCTCCTCTGAATTGGTTACGGTAGTACTTAGGTACATCCGGGATTGGATACTAGTGTATCCTTATAAGCCCCTAGTAAATGGTACGGAGGTACCTAGGGCATAGGTACACCAGGGGTCCCCCATGGGCTGAAGCATGTATTATGCCACCCAAAGGAGACCACTCAAACGGTAACTACAGGCCTGTCATTGCAGCCTGTGTAAGCTGGTGCTAATACCACTTACAACAGACATAGGATTCCCTATATCTGAGGTCACTGCACTTAAAATCTATAAGTCACCCCTAAAGCAGGCCTTTTCAAATCTGAAGGCACGGTGCTCGGTTCTAAGTGTGAGGGGGCCCCTGCATGAGCAGGACACACTTCCAACCTTCGGAGTCCATTCTCCCGGGTAGTAGGGCATCAGCCATTATGATACATAGAGTGGCCATGCGTCAGTATGCAATGACCATCTCTAAACTGGCTGTAACAAATCCTGTCATGTTTGGTATCAAACATGTTGAAATCATACCTCCCACACCATAAACAGTGTGGGAGGTATGATTCCAAGCACTGTAATGGCACTGTAAGGCCCTCAGTACTCCCGGTACCAGTCTTCTAGACCGGACAGCATGACATGGCTGCTGCCAACCTGAGACACGATTCTGTCCTCCTGCTGTTGAGCCAAGCCAGGGTAAAATCTGATTCACCAAGGGACTGCTATCCCCCGCACATCTTAAAGGACGCGTTTTTGGCCCTGTCTCCCCCTATCCAGACCTTCCTAAACGAATCCCTATCTCAGGGTAGGGTCTCAAAAGCCTTCAAGGATGCAGTCGTAGTCCCCCTTCTAAAAAAAACAGGAGCGGACCCTCAAAATCTCTCTAACTACAGACCCATTTCTCTGCTCCTCTATTTGGCGAAGGTCCTTGAAGCTCATGTAGCAACATGTCTGTCTAACTTTGTCAAGCAGTCTGACTACTTAGACCCCCACCAAGCAGGGTTCCGCGCTGCTCACTCCACTGAGACAGTAATTCTAGCAGTACTGGATGCCCTACGAGGTAATGCTGATAAAGGAATCCCTCAGGCCTTGGTCCTTCTGGACCTCTTGGCCGCGTTTGACACAGTCGATCATGCCACCTTAATGGACTGTGTCAAACAGGCCGGCATCTGCGACTCGGCCCACAGTTGATCAGGTCCTTCCTCAGCAACCGCACTCAAGCGGTACGCTTAGCCCCCTTCACTGCTCCTAAGCTACCCACAACACGTGGGGTCCCTCAGGTATCCTCGCTGTCCCCCTTGCTGTTCAACCTGTATCTGATACCCTTGATTCAGTCCTTGAAGGAAGGTAAAACTATCACCTTTAACCATGCAGATGATCTCCAGTTGATCTTCACAATAGACAACTCCCCTGAATCAATTCGGGATTTCCAGGGCACCATGCTTCACATTCGGCAGTGGATGGGCCAAAACCATCTGAAGCTGAACCCCGGCAAGACCGAGCTAGCCCGGAACGGGAACAGCCAAATCCTCTGGGGTCCTCACTATTGGCCAAGAGAACTTGGTGCTCCCCCATCCCATCCTCCTCGGTAAAAAGCCTAGGGGTGATCATCAATAATGATCTATCTCTAAAGACCCAGGTAGGCACGGTGGTGTCCTCCTGCTTCTTCCAGCTCCACAGGATCAGGAAGATCAGTCGCATGATCACCCACTCCGCTTTGATTCAGGTTGTGATAGCCCTGGTACTATCACGCCTGGACTATGCCAACTCTATATACCTGGGCCTTCCACTCTTCCTCAGCAAACGCCTCAAACTGGTCCAGAGCCAGGCGGCCAGACTGATCCATCAGCAACCACGATGGCAATCTGCCAGACACCTGCTAAAAAACCTTCACTGGCTCCCCATCCCCCAATGTACTGCATTTAAGACGGCCTGCATCATCTTTAAGTCCCTCCATAGCCAAAGCCCCAAATTCATCAAATGCCTTCTTCCTAGGTACATTCCCTCCCGCAACCTCCGTTCCGCCAACCTCCAACTGGCCGCCCCGTCTTTTAAGCTTCAACGCCAAGGCGGACGCAGGTTTTCAACTCTGGCTCCCAGACTATGGAATTCCCTTCCGTTGGAAATCCGCTCCTGCAACAACCTCCCAAGCTTTAGGAAAATGCTTAAAACTTGGCTATTCACACAGGCCCACTAGTAACTCCTGCTTGGTCCCAGCACACGCTAGAGCTAGCGCCATGAAACCTCCCGGTGAACGTGCGCTCTACAAGAAATTATTAACATAACATAACATAACAAGATCGAGCAGGGGAAGGCAGAACAATAGGCATCCTGCCACAGGGAGGTGTAACCACCTCCCAGACAGGGCTTAGTGTATTGGGGCCGGGTGAGGGCGCTTGCCAGCGCCACTTAGTCTGCTTGAGGGGCACATTTGGTGCCCCCCTTGCATAGCCCAGTTCAAACCAGCTCAGGGAGCCATTGGCTCCCGCTCTGGCGCGAAACTGGTCAAAGGACATGGGAGTATATTCCCCACTGTCCAACCTCTCCCCTGGGAGGGAATCCTGATTCGTTCAAACCCTCTCCTTAGGGTACTTAAGGGCTTACCTTTGGGTGGGTCCTCAGATTCGTCATGGGATTCGATTCAGCTTCAACTCCACTTCAACTTTGACCTTAAGGAAATCCTGAGCGAGTTGTGCTGACCATGCCAGACTGATCGCATCGTCCTTTGCTCTGGGACCGAGACGGCAACTGGGAAGACTGTCTAAGCCTGACCTCATCGTTGCAAACCCGCTGCACCATCAGTGTCCGTGCTCCATACAGGTCCTGTCCTGGGCCTGTGGACATCTAAAAATATCCAAAAGGAATCTCCCTTGAAGTGAAGGAGTCACTCACCTGCATCCGCAGCCACCGTAACAAGATCGACCAGTATGCCTCACCAGGGCTTCCCCGGATTCTCCAAGCCTCAGCAACACAGGTGGTGGTTCTGCATTCACTCGAGGCCTGAGTTGTCCTCTCGAGTTGAGGCAAGCATCCCTCGTAGAACACCCTGTAACCAAACCCCTGTGCACTGTGTCATTGCATTGCTTCTTCATGCAGTAGCCGCAACTGTTACTATGACCGACTCAGTGATGGAGTCGGACGCATCGAAAGGTTCTGTCCACAAGTCTGTCCCCGCTTTAACTGACCCTGCCGACGCAGCTGGTTGGACGGACGGACCCTGTCATCTTCAGCATCCTGGTGGCTCGCGCTGAGCTACTGATTCGGTGTACCCATACTTGAAGCCTCTTCATCATTTGACCCGTTTCCCTGAACTTGAGTGGCCTTCGTCATCCGTGCCTCCTGGACGTCCCGGTGTGGCATAGACTCTGTCCCCTCTGCTTTCAGGTACTGTTTGACACGAACCCGCGCCCGGGTTCCAACAGACTCTTTTTATCTTTCTGAAGTCCTTGATTGTGCTCGACAGTGGTTGTAGGTTTCCTGAATCCGAGGGTATCCACGGGGTGGGGTAGCTCTCCAACCTTCTGTCTTCCACGGGGTGTCCTCAGGGTCCACTGGGAAGGGTCCTTCTTCTTTAATCTTGCAACCGCGACTTACCCCTTGACTTGTATTGAGCTTGCTTCCGTGTTCCCAGTCTGTGCACGGCCTCCGTGGGGTTCCTGGCTACTTATCTCGAGTGGTTTATTGGGTCCCCTGCACTTCTACATCTTCTGGGTATAGTTTTGACTTGAGTCGTGGTTTGCATACCACGATTTAGGTCTCGTCTACGCAGTGCGCATGTGCTGCTTAGAAGGAGACCTCTTGAAATCGATTTGCTTTTTCGCCCAAAAACGTGCACGCTTTCCATTGCTGTCAATGGCAACGCGTGCACGTTTGGCGATTCCCTTGCGGGAGCGAGCTTTGGCGACATCTGTTTGCAATTAACTTTCAAACAGATGGTGCCCCTGCTCGCTTCTGCAAGGGAAACGCTGTGTGTGCTCTCGGCCGCACTCCCCCCACCCCTCCCACTTGTTTACCGAGCGTCACAGGCGCAGGCACCATATGTTCTTTCGCGGCCGCGGTGCTTGTGATTTAGCACTTGTTTAATTCTGGAATTATATTTTAGTGACAATACAGGATTGGCTACTTAAATATTGAGTAGTTATGCTTTTCACCGACTGCCTGCCTCCTTTAAAAAGTTGTGCTTTCATAGACAGGCTCTAACTTTTTGCTACACTTTCGTCTCCTGTGCTCCCTGAGTGCTTACTGTGTCTGCTCACCTTCAAACTTCACTCTTTCGGCCCATTGAGGTGTTCGGCTGTTCTCCTCGGGGGCAATCAGATTGAAAGCGATCAATATTTACTCAGTCTGATAGGGCTGTTGAAACGGCAGCTAACAACAAACTGCTCGTCAGCAAAGCCCCCGTCTAATCTCGGGGTCACGCGGAGTTCATGTCGAGTGACGCTGGTGACCCCGCGGCTCGCGCCCAGTCCCGGGCTGAGAGCTGCCGACCCAGGGCAGAGGTGCGCTTGTTTCTCACACTCTGCAGCATGCTTCTGTAAACACGCGGCCCGGGGATTTCTGCAGCAAGGGAAAATATGTGCTCACTGTACTCTTTCTGTTGTGTGAGCTCTCCTCTGCCTTTCACTTTTAGCAGAATTCACAAAACATATGTTTTTTTCATTCTAATAATTGTGCGCCCTTTGCTGTTGACGATAATAAATTAGGGGTGGAACTATAGAAGCAGAAGGTAACGGACTTTGATAAAAGATTTACAACTTTCCTGTTCTGGTGATCCGTCTATCTGCTTTTGCACTATGCAAGTTGTTCTCTAGTAGCGCCAAGAAGCCTCAAATAGCGGTAAAGAGCTCTACAACACTCACTAACATGAACATTAATTAACAAGGTGCTGGAAGTCTGCTTTGGCTGCAAATACTACGTGCAAGTCAAGGTTTGCCTCAGTTCTTTTTTTTTGCACACTTATACAGCGCGAACTCGACACGAAGGTATCTGTTCCCTGCATTGTCTTCATTCACTCACGATTCCTACATAATGGAAAGATAAGAGTCGGGGTGCCTTGTGAGTGTTGAGCACTTCGACTAGATCTCGCCAGCGCAACCCTCTGTATAAAGCAGAGCTGAATTTGTCTAGCCCTTGAGGATTCGTGCTGACCCACTCATAGGTCTGGTATGCTTTGTGGTTATAGGTCTGTCTGTCCTGGCACTCCTTGTAACCACGTGATCAGGTTTCCCCGTGTGCATATGTGTGTGTGGAAAAAACTCATTTCGAGACCAACTTACCCCCGACCAGCTAAAAGAGAGCGATAACTCAGTGGGTTAATGCGCTGCCACATTAAACCATATGGCCATGGAATTAATTGATTCATAAACCGCTAGCGTACTGGCCGACTCAAGGCACTTTCGACAGACGAGGGGGCAGTCATGGGCTGCGAAAAAGGCACGTCTCAGGCACTCTTTGCTGTTGGAAATGAGAGGATGTGGCATAACGGTCAGAGCTGGTACTTTGGACCTGGGGAACGAGGTTCCAGTCTCGGCGTCGGCTCAACATCCTGTGATCCTGGGCAAATCACTTACTTGCCCCAATCCTGTATATATGTGACTTTGTGTAATGTAACTGGTGCTCGTGTAAAGCGCTGCAATACCTTCGGGTTGAGTTTTCGCTACATGAAAAATGCAAAAATAAATTCTAGTCGAAACTAAACTGGCTAAACACTTATAAGGTCCCAAAGGCGAGACCTATTGCCTATGCTAATGCTTGTTTTGTATATGATTTCATCTCCCCCTGCCGACCACTGTGTATTTGTGCTTCTTACCTGTTTCTATTGCAAAGTATTGTGTGCATTGTGTATATCTCCGAGAGGGAGATATCTTTATGTGTTAGTGAGTGTCTTATAATAAATACATATTTTTATAAATACACTGTGTGGTTCTTTTTCACTTAATCTAAACCAATAAGATTATGTTCTGGTTAAACAAGCTGGTTTACACTCCTTCTGGACTAATCCTGAAGGCTGCTCTCCATAGCTAACACTTAGAAAGCTTCTAAGGTTGTCTAAGACAACTAAAATCACCGTAAATGTTGTCTGGATTGGTGCAAGAGGCCCACTTACATAAGTTTGCACCATATACCTAGTCAGCTTCTCACACACGTTTATTAAAACGTTTTTTGACTCAGGGATAACATGGCCAGGTGGGGCTAAAACAAGTACATTTGTTCTCCAATAAATTAGTATGTCACTACAAGGAGGCGCCCTCGCTCCCACGCCTTTTTAGGCAACACCATATTTATATTGTATCCCATTTGACACTGGTTCTAGGTGGTTTGTGGTTTTTTCACATGTAGAATGACAAAAATAAAATTAACAAATTGTAGCATGGTGGTAACTTTGGCTACTAGGGTCACTTAGATGTTGGATCACTGGATTATCTGTTAGCCGCATCTGGAATAGAGTACCATATATGGAAACAACGAATGGGCGGCATGATTGAGATGTGTTTAGACATATATATGTATATATATATTCCAAACGAAAAGTGCTCCACTTAGAAAATGCCACACGCAGCGTGTTTCTTTTCGGTTTCTTTATTGGCGCACTGCAGTTACATTCACAGCAGTTCAAGCAGTCAAGCAGCCCAGTATCACCAAACGCGTTTCAGGTATGTTCCCCTTGTTCACTGGCTATGGGCTATGGAGATCAGGTAGGTAACAATGACGCTGCACTCGCAGCGCAATCTTTGAATCCTGCCTCGGTGGGCGCGTTCATAGAAGCATTCTGGATATTGCAGTCCGATAACTTAGTGGATTCTTTCCAACTTCTCCTATAGTGTCTCTTACCCGAATGGGTTTGCTCGTAGCATGCCGTGAAGCAACTCCGCCTGCTTAGAGTCCGCCAACCACCACACGTTGCTCTTTGGGCACCCCTTCAATCGTCGGTGCCATAGACTCGCACAGTCAGTATACAGTCAGTATATAGGTCTATTGTAACACACAGAGTTTTCTCTTGCGCATATATAAATGGTTATGATTGTCACATTTCCATTTACAGGTACTAACGAAGTGTGCACTTCAGCCCAGTTACCAGATTGGGTCTATCATCAACCTATCAACTGAAGGTAGGAGATAAGTGAGAATCAAGGGAATCTTAGGTCCTTATGAAAGCCGGAAGACTCGTATAGGGCTTGAAATATTCAGCTGAATCATTTTGACTACAATGCAGAGAGGAGGGGTGTGGGGTCATTAATATTCCCCAACACCACCATCCTTCATTTATTTTTTTTAATCCTGACCAGGCAGTCCAGGATAAAAGAGTAATCAGACACTCCTGAGCCAGTTTTATATTCTCACTTCGGCACTAATATTTCTTCGGATCCCTATTATTGTTTAATGTTTCTATTGTCTTCCCTCTCCCCATTACTCTAACCCAGGCATTTGTCTGCGCAAGTGTGTTGTAGCAGGCCCTATGATGAAGCATGCCACAAATTGTGGGTGAGGGCAGTTTTCTAAAACCAAGTGTGTGCCACAAATCATACAAGAAGCAAGTTTCCCATCACTCCTTTTCCTTTTGTGTGTTTTTAGTTGTTTAGTGGGGAGGTTGGAGTTGTAGTAACCTCTTACCCTCTTAAGTCTAATTCATACATACCTTACGACAATAAAAAAATTCTAGAATTTACAAAGAACATATCTGATCTGAAATGTGAATTAGAACCATTAGAGACCGCTAGCGTTTTGGAAAAATTAGGTCAAGGAGTTAATGTTATTGGTTTGCAACTGCTGAATAAGGAATTATTAAAGCTATATTTGTGCCAATATTAATAGTCGGTGTTGTTTACTAACCTGGTTTGCTTTTTATAAGAGCTGTAGATTTTTTAATAGAAGGAAGATCAGAGAAAGAGACAGATAGAAAGAGAAATAGAATTAAATGATCGCATCAGTGAAGAATACAAAAAAATCAAAACAATATGAGAGTTTGAAAAGAAAGAGAAATGACTCAACTGAGGATGAGAGTGAACTCTAAAGATCTGTGAAGAAATTGTGATGTTAAATCAGAGGGGGGAATTAGGGTGGAGTTTTAATAATATCGAGATATTATACAGAAGAATTAATGTTTGAGCTTTAACGAAAATGTGTTTAAATGCAAAAATTGCAGTAGGCAACCATATTTACTCATACTAGCCTCAAATGGCTGAAGCAACTTTGGCTGTCATGCTGACCTAACTAAAAAATGTAAATATGCATTAAATGTTTATTTCCTGACCTTTCCGTGAAAACATTGTTTTATTCATAATGCATAGTTGCTGAAACGTTTTCATATAATAATGCAAATGTTTTTTATTATACAATGATCACTGCTAACAATTAGACAAGTTTTATTCTTCAGAATAAGACCGAGGTGAAAATTCCTCATGGGAAAATAGTTTTAACCAAGAAAATGTATTATAAATGTACACAGTGTAACCAATAGTCGATAAGAATGTAAATTGAAAGCTGCCATGTAAAAGCTCTTGTGTTTTCTGTGAGAAGACTATGAGTGATCCTGTTCCCATGAGAGCATCACAAGATTACTGGCTGGTTGAAGGAGGAAGACCAAAATCTGCAACATTGATGAAATGTGATGTCTATATTAGAGTGTCTTCCTAGAGTAGGTTAACACTCTGCCCAGCAGTCTTTTGCAGAGAATTTCCCAGACCTTTATGCCATATTTCTTGAAGACTCTACTGAGTTTCTTGAAACCCTCTTTATGAGAAGTTTTGATTAAAAATATTTTGATATATGGCTGAATTTTGATGCTGAAGTTTTATGCTTTCTCTCACTCTCTTGAACTACACCTTTTATGAGTTCTGACTGACAGCATTTCTCTCCCAATTCCTAGAATTGGGATTCTTTCTTTTATGGAATACACTTGTAGGCATGTATTATATTTCGATTAACTAATATTAATTTTCTATTTCTGTCATATATTGATGATCGAGATTAATACAAATTTAACTTGTGATTATAAAGATGAACTACTAAAAGATTGAATTAATAAAGCCCTTTAACTCATAAATTCTCATTATTGACGGAAAATAGATTAGTGATTGTAATTATAATTTATTCCATGCACAGGTTCTGATCTTCACAAAAACAACAGCAAAGATTCATTAGACCGGGAGAGATCCAAAGTGGGGATTAGCCCTGAAAATGGTAAACCAAAATACTTTAATTTAAACCAAATCCCTGCTCCGGCAGCAGATTAATCTGTCTTGGAGGACTGCCAAGAGCCTCGGCCTCAATCCTCACCCATAAACACTTCTATTGCAGGACCAAATTACAGAAATCTAGATGGCTGGTCACAATATTGTATTTGATGGTCTTGTTCCAGCGTTACTGGGCTTTTTCTTGGATTACCTTTTATTCTAACCACATGGCCCTCCCCGTAATTACTTTGTGCAAGAAGAGTCCTGTCATTCTGTCTGGGGTACTTCTCAAACTCATCATCACAAGAGGCAATGCATTGGGCCATTTCAGAGAAGTTGAAGCACACCCTTTTATTAACCTGGATTCCAATGCTCCATTGATTTGTTCCACAATTTCAGAAGCCTCTGGACAATAAGCACAATGCAGTGTCTGGTTAATTAATAATGCTGCACATAACATCTTCAAGACCTCATTATTAAAATGTGTTACTCAGTCGGACTTCAAAGAAGTTGGAAATCCAAAACGAGGTATCAACTCCCTTAACAACTTGGCTAGTTAGGCTATCATTTCATCTTGTGGGATAAGCTTCCACCCACCGTGAAAATATACAAACAATTACATATCCCAATCCATTACACACAAGAATTTTGATGAAGTCACGTTGCATTTGATTAAAAGGACCCCCTGATCTTCCTACATGACCCATTGTGACTGGAGTGCTTTTTCCTGCATTTTTTTGTTGCCACACCATACAGCGATGGCACAGGCTCTCTGCAACTGACCTAAATCTTGGGATAAACAATATTTGACAAAAGAGATGCATCACTGCATCTCTCCCAACATGTGCGGGATGATGATAGTATTGCACCATAGGAGACAGCAAACTATCAGGTAACGCAGTTCTTGCATCAGTGTACACCCACACCTCATCTGCCTGTCTCCTAATGCAACCTGCTCTGATCCACCCTTGCCTCTCAGCTTCTGGCACTTCTTGTAATGCTTTTACTTCCTCCCAGGTATCTACATGGAAAACAACAGTCTGCAATCAGTGACATCAGAGTTCTTTCCCATCACATCTTCATTGAAGGTGTAAGAATTTAGAGCGCATTAGCACGCAATCTCATCCGCATAGCAGTTGCAGACTGACATAATCATTGCCCTCCCGATGGGCAGCACACTTCACCATGGCGATTTTGACAGACAATTGTAGTGACAGTAAGAGATTCCACACACTCTCCCCATTCTGTAGAGGAGAACTAGCCCATGTCATGTATCCCCGCTGTGACCACAACTGCCCAAAGACATGTACGATGTCAAATCCAAACTATCAGTGAAGATGGTGACTTGCTTTTGGTCAGCGATGTTACAAGTTCGCGTCAAGGCTACCAACTCGCCCACTTGTGCAAAAAACACTCTTGAAAGCATGAAGCTTCAACCACACCTGCAACCGTACATACAGCATATGCATCTTTCAGATTTCCTTCCACATCTCTTAAACAAGAGCCATCAACCAACAGCATATGATCTGATTTAGGCAAAGGGGTAGTAAGTATGTCAGGATGGGGCTTTGTGCACAACCCAGTCACGTCCAGACAATCATGGTCAGTTTCAGCAATCACATTTCCAGGAAGGGGCATCAAAGTTGCAGGATTTAGACTGCTGCATCTTACAAGAGCGATATTCTCCAATCCCAGACTAATCTGCTCATACTTTGTGAGCTGGCTGCTAGTAAGGTGCTACGTTCAGGTACGAGTAAGCAACACCTCCACTGAATGTGGCACATGAACCATCAGTGGATGTGCCATGACGATACTCTCACTCTGTTCCAAATACACACGTTGCAGGCAATGCGGCGGCCACAGGATCAAGAGTAGCTGAGAATTTGGCCACAGGTCTATGTGCAGCACCATGTAATTGAGCCAGCACTGACAATGTACGACCTTCGCGCTCACTGCAGAACAGAGTAAAACTCTTGTTGTAGTCAACCATTCCAAGCTGAAGCTCAACAAAGACTCTCTCACAGTTCAATAAAAGAGCGCATGCAATCATCATCCCAAGGTACCGGATCAGACACATCTTTGTAGGTCAGCCTTTGAAGAGGCTTGGCTGTCAGACAAATTTGGAACCCATTGATGAAAATAGCCAACCATTCCCAAAAATATGCAGACTTATTTTTGTGTACTGGGTGGACTCATGTTCAGAATCGCTGTGATTCTGTCTGGGGACACTTTTCTTGCTCCTTTCTCAATATGATGTCTGAGGTACAGAATGTCTCTTTTGCAAAACTGCAATTTAAACAGGGACACTGTATTGCGTGAGCAAGCCTCCTGAGTACTTGACGCTACCAACAGGTCGTCAATGTACTGGACAAGCGCAGAATGACGTGGCATCACCAGAGACTCTAAATTCTCCTTAAAAAATCTTATCAAATATTGAGGGCCTTTCCATATACTCTTTTGGGACTCGGCGCCATGACACGACTGCCGAACCGGAAAGCAAGAAGAAACTAACTATTCTCATGCAGAGAAATAGAAAAGAAAACTTGGCACAAATCAATGACAGAGAACCACTCAGCCTCGCATAGAATTAGAAATAATATCACCGCTGGATTCAGTACCATAGGACAACATGAAACCACAATCTGCTCAATCTGGGGCAAATCCTAAATAATGCAGTATTTCCCATTGGGTTTCTGCAATCCCATAATAGGAGAGTTACATGGACTTCCCATTATTTCTTTCAGGATTCCTTGCTCAATCATCGAATTAATCAAAGGAGTAATCCCTGTAATGGTTTCTGGACTCAAATTATACTGCTGGATTTGTGGAAATTCAGCATTTGGCTTCACTGTGGAACACCTTTAATCAGGCCAATATATTTTCATGTAAAGTCCCTGTTTCTGGCGACACATTGTCTCTTAATTTCAAGGAAGGTCATCTCAAGTTAACATGGGAAATAGTCTTTCTGTTTCTGGGTTTTGTTTAGCCAATTTGAAAATGACATTCTCATCATTTGTATGAAATTAAATTCCTTCAGGAGTACAGTAAATGGAACAACTGAATGCACACAGCAAATCTTGTAAATTAACTGGACTTGAATTACACGCAGCAAATTTGTGCACATCCTCGAAGGAACCTATTTCCACAGGTATAGGTTCCTTTACCGGGTAGGACTTCTGCTTGTTCGCAACTCCCACGACTTGGATTCTTTCTCTCAAGAGGGATAGGTTTGGAACCTCTACTGTTCTCAAAGTAAAGTGAGAAGCACCAGTGTCAAAATGAAATGAGATTAGAGGCCAATTTGCTTTGCCGTCCACATAGGGACCACTCTGGTCTAGCGCTAAAGGTTGCGCCAACACGCATTCCTCCTCCCCCCTTAGGCACCGTATTTGGAACAGATCTGGATTTGCTTCATCAATCTGAATCAGAGAATACTGTTGAGACCAATTCCGATTCCCAAGGTTCTCTGTATTTGCATTGAACCCTTGATTTGAATTATATCTCTGAACCGGACCATTCATTTGAGGCATCAGGGCTTGGGGCACATTCAAAGCTGGATTTCTCTGTCTGTGACCCTGTGGAGTCTGAGTCATGCTATTTCCCTGCGATTGTGAATGTCCAACATTCCGAACCTGAATTCCATGTCCCTGATTAACTGGATTAAATCGACATTCGGGCTTCCAATGACCTAACTTGTCGCAAATGTGACATGGATTTGTCTTTTTCAATGCATCAATTGAAACACCCCGAACTCTACCTTGTGGGGGCACACCCTGTTGTTGACCTCCACTTATCCCTTGCATCATTCGGGTTTTCTGATAACCTCCATGCACGGCACGCATGTAATCAACACCCAACACATTCTGATTTTTCTGAACAATTTTCATTTGTGCTATTTCTCCTTAAGCCTCTTATGGTTCTTTTCGTTTTCACCCCCACAATATTTAGCATATCAGAGTATTTCATCTACAGGTTTTCCTTGCCAACAAATCAAATGCAGCTGAATCATGTTGCTTATCTCAGGTCTCAATCCATATACAAAGCGATAAACAAAACGCCCCATATCCTTCTCACACACTTTCCATACCACTGTACTTCTTGAATGCCTGCAACAATCTCTCAGAATAGGCAAGGACTGTTTCTTTCAATTCTTGGCTCAAACAATCTATTTTTACCCAACCAATTACTTTAGGGGAAATTGTTCCCTTTAAACAGGTGATGGCTTCATTATATTTCTTCATCATCTCAGCAGATGGTGCACCAGTACAAGCATTTCTAGCTCGTTCTGTTTCAGGCCAATCAACAACAATTTTACACTCCGTCAACAAATCACTTGGAACTACAATGTCAAAGTATTCAAATCCTTCAGCAGAACATTTGAAACTTTTATAAACCGTTTAACCTGTTTGTACCTTTCAACTGGATTTTCTCTCAATTTTAGGAAATCATTTATAAAGGAAAATATGTCTGTCAGAGTCCAAGGGACATGTACATATTCTCCTCCAGGCACATCAGCATCCTTATCTCTTCAACGCCATAATCTTCAATAGCTGGGAGCATATGCCTTGTAACCTTTTTTGTATCCTTTTTAACCCAGAAACCTTCCCATTTTTCTAATTCTCCCCATTTCCTAAGGATAGCTAGTAATTCCTTAACTTGCAACCTCATTCCTGAAGATCTTGTTTTTTCAATATCTGTCACTGACATCTACCCTGTAGGGTTTCTGCAACGCCTTGGATTTATGTACATCCACCCTGCAATTCTGAGCCAATTCAGGCAACTTTTCATGTGTGCTTCTAGTAATGTCTTTACAAATGAACAGTAGTTCATCGTCCTGATAAGCACTTATCCTGACCAGGCTTATTGTTTCTACAATCATCTCTTCCAAATCTACTTAAAGTTTCGCAACCTCAAGGAATCTTGTTTTATTCATTCAAGAGGCCTTTGCTCTATTATTTCCAACTCCTTTATCATTTGTAGAAGTATCAATACCTCTAAGCCAATCATAAATATCTTTAGAAGTAGGGCCTTTTTGTTCTTTAGACATATTTAAAAATATTTAAAAATAAATACCCATGACAATCTTCCTTTCCTGAGAGAGGTGTTGAATGTAAAAGGGACACATCAGAATCTGGTGTTCCCGATTGAAGAGTGTTTCCCGTGGCACTCTGCCTCAACCTCCCGGTTTAAGGATTTAGGTATGCTGAATGTACAGCTGAACCAGCGTTTGTTCCATTTGAGACGTCAGCTGGGGTCAGAACCCATAGTATCTGCATAGGCGGTCTTAATCTCAGGTCACCAGGAGTAGAGTTGGGCCATGTACCCCAGTACGGACAGCCAAAGTGTGTACCTGACTTCCCCCACTCCCAGACTGATATAAACAGACTACAGAACCTATAGTTATTGAAATGGTTTGCCCATCTGACTCATTGTGAACAGTCAGATTATTGGTGTTTAGAAGCTCAGCATTACCGCTCATTGGTGTGAAAGATATATGTGTAACTGGATCGATAGGTACACCAGCTGAATTAAGAAATTTCCTGAAGTATGAGTTTGTTTCCTTCTGAAACTGACTCATTATAAGGCAGTGGGCAATTTAACAATAATTTTTTTTTTAATTCATCATCAAATTATCACAGTCTCCAGCTGGAGCTAATGTTTTCATCTCTTCAAGGAGTTTTTTCTTTTCTTGTTGCTTCCCTGCACCCTCTTTCTCTGCAAATAGTACAGGATACATTCTAGTTCCCTCTGCTATATCAATTCTCCAAGCTTTCTGTTGTGCATCCCACCTGGCCTCGACATATCTACCTAAATGTTCTTGTACCTTCCCTGATATTTCTGTTTTTCTTTTTAATGAGCTACATGTTCCCATTCACTAAGTGCTTCAAACTGCATCGGTCTAGGAGGTGGTTTGAACTCATACAACTGTCTCTTCAAATTCTCAAGGATTCTAACATTAAATGTTCCGTATTGCAGAAAAGCTAAGGGACCATCATTCTCACTGTATTGCACCCAATTTTCAAGCCATGTGCATGTAAGATATCCTCTCTTTTGTGACATATATAATGCTGGTGAATCCCTCAGGTGGAATCGGTATTGGGTACAGGTACATCTCCCTACATCAAGCTTTTCAAATTGTAGAGGATTTTCATTTTCTCTTACTAATTACATTTCCTTGACCTTCACAAATGATTATTTGCAAGCAATTTATCTTCCACTTCCTAGTTTAGCTTTCACAACCAATACCAGATTAGCACACTGTGATATAGTCAACCTATCATAGCGCGGCACTACACCAACCAACCAATACCAGTGCGACATACTGTGATACCACTCTCACTCTTTGCAGCGGCTACACCGCCTTTATAATTGTTTGTGCGTGGTATTCTCTAAGCAAAAATCCTCAATAAGCTCCATCTGCTCCACTAAAGAAATGATAGATTCTTTCACACAAGAAATTTAACTAGACATAACCATCTAGTCTAATTTTACATACACTTCAGATGAAACCTAGACCTCCGCGATCTCATCCAGGCTGATGCAATTACTCCCCGTGCACTGAGAACAATTGTATCAACTGCAACCCTCAATCTCACAAAGAAATGTCCCTTCTCTTAGAGGTAATGTGACGATGTCTCAAGAACAGCACCCTCGAAATGCAGCAGACAACTTACTCACGTATGCCACACTGAGACCACCCGTAGGTGTATATCCCAAGATCTTAGTTCATGTCGGACCCGATAACTTCAACTTCTTTGCATAAAACACATCACTCAAACATGGACTTTAACCACTTTGCATAACATCATACAGCCATTTCATATTACTGCAATCTAAGCTTAATGCATTTGCAACACACAACCCTATTAATACCCACACCATTGCTTCACATTGACTTTGTTCCACTCCTCCAGCACTGGTACACGTTCTCCTTCAGCTGAACATGGGGCTTGGACTTGGGCTGGGATGGGTAATCTTTGAACAGGAAAATGCAATAGTGATCTCAGTTGGGACCCTCTATATCCTAGCTTCATTGGACAAAAACCATCCAATTCGCTACCAGATAATTGTTTCAGCGTTACTGTCACTTTTCTTGGATTACCTTTAATTCTTACCACTAATTCTTTCTGACACTCACTTGTTCCTCCGATTGACCTTGCTTTGTGCCGAAGAGGGGATGGACACAGAGGATCCGATATCAGGCTATCCAATGAGGACAAGGATTTGGATAACCAGCTTACAAACTAGCAATCAAACTCATATATATAATTTTCAATTCCAGGCTATATAAATAAAGAATTATCACTGCCAAACGAAATCTCCTAAAGAAATGTAGTCGGACCAGAATCGTGCAAACTAATAATTCAGTTAAGGCAATGCAAAACAGCAACATTAGTACCTAGGATTCTGAGATCCCTCTATATCAATCTCTCCCTGTCATTAATAAATCAATTGGTATGCACAATCAAGTTGCGGAAACATATCATGACAAGACAGAACCTATCATTTAATTAAGGTTACATTTTCATCAGGTCATTAAAAAGCAAGCAGCACACTTCTCCCAGGAATTGCATACCACTTGTTTCACCAATTAAAAAGCATAAGCATCATTATTTAGTTTGAGATTTAGAGAATACAGAACAATTATAAGCAATTTGGGGTTGGTCATAAGGTGACAAAAGCTCTGGAAAGTTCAGCAAGAAAACAAGCCACGACAGCTTATGTGCAGTGTCCCATTGAAGGAAGTTCACGAATGGTGCACACAGCATGAGTCAGCCTGAACAAGGAAAAGGTAGAGTCCACAAAGTTCTCATTCAAAAGGCAGTCTCTGGGATCAGGTCTATCTCGGTTCTCTTGAAATAGTAAGTACAAATGTGTATGGACGTAAGTGGGGAAAAATGGCTTTAGGACCTCCTGATGAATATATATTCTTTAGTTCCGGTGGGGACACCTCCTCAATCCCCTCATTGGGTCAGACCACTCAGTCCATTGGTCAGTTCATACAGAATGGTTGACATGCGACATAAAGGCACTGCTGGTCACATAAATTGTCAGATCATCCGGTATACGTAGACCTCTAAACAATGATACTTTTGCAATAGGCACATGAGTGAGTTCAAAAGTGCAGTTTCCCATAGCAGATGTTCCCAAAGTAACAACTTATGTAGCAGATAGTCCTTGTAAGTGAGGGAGAGCTTTTCAAGTAAGACTGTTTCATTCCATAATGAAAGTTTAGGAAAACATCTCACGAGTGAAAAAACAGCCCAAGAAGCGGAGAAAAATGTAGGCCGAAAATATTTCTAAAAACATGTGTAGGATATAAAGTAATGAAAATATACATTTCATGAATGTAAAGCAATGCACTAATATCCTTTCAATGTATAGGTACTCAAAATACATTATTAACAATTATAAAGCTCACATATAACTAACATTGTACTGCCTTTTCAAAGAGCTAACGTGTAAAAAAAAAATCATATAATCAAATCTTAATATAGTTCCAAGTAGTTTGTATTAGTACACATACGAAGATCATATTCTGAAAGTTTCAGAACAATTGCACTAAATATTACTGTGCAGCACAATTTTTTCTTTTTTCATACGGTGCTCAATTTCACATATGCAAATGATGAAACTCAGAATGAAACCCTTCAATTTCATTAATTTTTCGCACACATTACTATTTTTGATGAGGAAAATTGGAATTTCATATCATAGTACATAGTTTTTCACTTTAATACACAATAAAATGTTCATAAATCACAGCCAATATTATTGAGTGATTATAATTTAATCTATTCTATATTTATCTTCAAGCTTTTACGATGTAGTAACTAAATTCTCTCACATTTATTTTCACTGTCTCTCCTACATATGGTTAGTGCACATTCTTAATTACTCAAAATGGCTCATTTTTAATTTAAATATTAAATAAAGGATCTAACTGCATCTGAGTCAATTCCTGCATAGAACCACCACTGCTTGCGACACCCTCATAGCAGTGCCACTCAAAGATGCCTGAGGGACGTCAGACATCCAAAATGCGATGATAGTCATTTCTTGCACACCCTCACAACCCCTTAATACATCTAACTGTAAGAGCCCATGGCCCAGATCTACTAACACTTTGCACTGGATTTATGTTAGACTTTTGTAGAGCAAAGCGTTGTGGTAGCATTTACTTTCCAACGAGTTGGCCAAAGTATTATGAAGTACAGCTATGCTTGACAAAATGCACAGAAGCTTGCACTATGGTGCAAGAGTGTGTGCGCATTGATGCATGGCAGTCTAAACTAAAGTGCGCCGGAGGAGGGGGGGTACGCCTTTTTTCAGTAAATATGGTGCTAATTTTCACTGGCCCTTTGCTTCATCGCAGTACAGCGTCTTTGATTGCTGTGCTGGTCACATTTTAGTAAATCCCCCCCTCATGCGTGCAGAAGTGCTCCAACAATGAAAGGGTGTTTGTTTGATCCCCTATCTTGGATCTTATTGTGGTAAGGATATAATGCAAAGACTGCTTCAAAGGAGGTGACGCCTGCCAGGTACATTAGGTGGCAACTAGCAAGAACACCACGTAAAGTGTGACGTCTTTAACCAGTTATTTTTGTAATTAACATATGACATGACATGAGGCCCCAGAATCTCGTCTACTTGATTTGCTCGAAAGGAGTAAACCAACTACTGCTGGCGAGACAACAAAAATCGTTCTCCCCACTGCCATTACCTCCCGTTTCCTTATGGGAAAGTACATGTTTCGGTTACAATACGAGCTCAAACAAACCAAGCGAAACATAAGGGATTAAATATGCTGTTTACAGCTCAATTCCTTGTACTTCAGCTTCACTGGGCTCCGTCCGTGCCCCTCAACTTTCCAGAAATACTCCGTGATAGCAAATTGGAAACCCACGTAATTACAACCCAAGAACAAAAGTGTCACACGTGTAGCTCAGCAAACCGTAGTCGCGTGATGTCCGGAGCGGACGAGGTAAGCCTTTCCGGGCAACGAGGCGGTCTTCACCTTGATGTCAGAACAGCCTTTTCCGGGGCGGGGCTATTACTAACCAATAGGAAGAAGTATGAGCAAGTACAGCCCTTCTCGCATCGTCCTTTAGCCTGTCAATCAACATGAACTAGCTTTTCGATTACCACTCCCCGCTTTCACTTTTTGAAGCTGTTCAGAGTCGAAAGCAAGGCGAAGGCAATCGGATGTTGGAAGTCAACTGCAGGGAGGCGGGAGGTAAGACCTTCTCTCGGGAACCTCCCGCCTGATTGGGGTTGGTTGGCATGTATTCATGGGTTGCAAAATATAAACAATGTTTTCTCTGTTTCTCTGTGGGATGGCAAATCTATAAGGTTTATTTAATTTTATCATGGTTTATGGTTATAAAATAGTGCATGGAAGGGGAAGACCAGTTTCTATCTTCACCTGTTGCGTAGTTTCTTCCGTGGACACATATTAATATAAACCATGCAGTGCGTTGTTACTACAGCTGTCTGATCTTGGAATACGAGTTTAGCACGCGGGCACGGGTTGCGGACTGTAGTAAACAACATTGTTACTGAAACTATGTCTCCGGTTAAATAATATTCTAGTTCACCTAGTAGCCGGAGCTTAACTTCACTGGTGTTCATTGCCAGTTTACAGCTTGTTTGATTTGGAAATCGAGCCACAGATTATATTGCACCATGGTCCTTATCCACTCAGTCATCGTGGTAAATAACGCGACACTAGTTTGATATATATCATTTGTGACTGTAGGTTGTTCGAAAGAGGTTTAAATACAACCCCGAAATTATGGTAATTGTGGAGGACGTGAAAAAAGGCGCAGGAATGTTTTTTTTCTTAATGTAACTCTTAAAAACGTAGTCCTTTATCACACAAGGTACTATTAGTCTTTTTCGGTTCGTTGTTTTTGGTAATCGGATCTGAATTTGCACATGATTCGACAATGGTTTGCTTGAAAAGTGGTATGAAATAAGTGTGTGTGTGTGTGTGTGTGTGTGTGTGTGAGTGTGTGTGTGGTTGGGGGGGGGGGTGTCCATCAGAGTGGCGGGCTCCACGTGATTAGGTGCGAAGCTTAAACTTGTAAACGACATTTCTGCAATTACCATTCAATTTGCCACCCAGCCAGTATTTTGGTTCCTCCCTGAGTTTTCTGGTATTCTGAACTGATATAGAACAAAAGTAGCACATACAGAACCAGTAGCTTTGTCAATGTTTGTTAGCTGTTTAAGATGAGTGAGTAACAACAATGATTCTGTTACCAATAATTCATATTCAAATGTTTAAATTCTGAAACTGTGAGATTTAATTAAACATTATTAAGGCCTATGGAAGGGGTAGTAGTCTTCGGAGTGTCTCAATCGCTCCACATGTTCACTCTCTTAGGCATGCATGGCCTTTTTCTCTCCACGTCTCGTCCATATGTATATCTAACACCTCGGGGGTGTGGAATTTAATAAAATATCTACTTGTCCATGGGGCAGGTTGCTTCATAAATCTACTTGTCCTGTAACAACATCCACTTGTGCCATGTAATGCGGTGACAAATCATGGCAGCAATCCCACAAAATAAGAGCGCTGATATAGCCACTCTGATTATCCTAGGGCTCATACCATAGTATGGTTTGAATACTAGCCATTTTCTTATGTTGCCACGTTCCCGCAGATCTAGATGCTGGGGCTGAAGGTAGCGTTCAGGAATAGTTCCAGGTTTGGAATGCCCTATTGAGTCTGTGCAAACATACTACATTGCATGTTTTAAGGGTTTTCACCAACACTTATCTAATCCTTTCTCAGAATGGGAAAAGTTGGAAGTTTACTCCTGACAATGGCAGATGTGAAACTTCTTCCAGGGTTGGTGGAAAAAAGTGGTTGGAGGTAAAGTGAACTTGCAAACACTAAGATTTGCGCATGAGCAAATCTACACCTGCATATTTGTTCATGTAAAATGCAGTTAACAAATATTTTCCAAGAGTATTATTTCTTAGCCTACTTCTGTGAATTCTTGTGAATTCACAAAAGTTGTGTATCTGCACTTAATGCAAGGACATATACAATGGGTGCACTTTTGAGACTTTCTTTAATAATTGGGCCCTAATAATATCTGGCGTTCACTATTACCTTTTTGTGTTTATTAAAATTCTGTCTCTCCCTCTCGGTCTATTGGCTGGCTTCACTGTGAGTGACTGTAAAGATTAATGGGCCCCCTGCCATTGATCAGAAGTTCCTCTAGGCAGGGCATAGTACATACTGTAACGTTCCTAGGGCAACTTCTTAAATATACTTTCAAACAGATATATATAGGAGAGACATACACTTAAGTGATAGAAAAATACAAACATTGTTTTTATTAATGATAATTTAGATAATTGTTGTCATAAAAATATTGTCATAAAAATAACACAATCACATACATACCACATTCATCTAACTGCACATTCACACTATCTGTCAAGATATGTACAGATTTATAGAACATTGGAGAGTTCACAAATCAACTTAGAATACTTTGTGGTACATGTTTGTCACAGTAATACCAATAATGATCTCAGACTTATTACAAATTTTGATCTGGATGACTTAAGTTCTTGTCATGATACAATATGTCTGAGTCGTAAAGTGGCTGCAGTTCCTGGGTGGTTTCTACGTATGTTTCGGCATCTGTATGCCTCCTTCAGGAATAGCCACCTCAGATACAGGTATTTTCTGTCGATATAAACACATCAACTCTTGTGTTATCCCTCCTATCCTATAATGAATATTTACATAAATATACATGCTTCTAGAAGACATCGTATTCAAGAGACCTCCGCATTTAAAAGAAAGGACTGAGTGGCAAGAGATGCATGCAAATGCACAGTCACAACAACTGTCCGAATAAGTCATCATATCTACCTTAGTTTGCGCTTATCTATGTCCAAGGATAACAGCCAATGAGAACTAGATTAGGTAAGCATCTCCCCCTTATGAGGATCACCATAGGAGGAACACTTTGTGCCTGGCTCTGCTTTGCATGACTTGCTATACAAAAGAGGGGGGGACCGGGAGCTTATAAAAGGTCCAGTGTCCACGCTCCTAATATCTGCATTAATATCGCAAAAAGGACACTGTTCCTGAAAAGTAGGGTGCAAAAAGTCACCCATACAATAAGGTGCAAACAGTCACCATAAATTTGCATGACACACATATCCAATCAGGTTCTTGAATTACTCACATCACCAACATCATGTTCCCACTGAGTGAGCACTTGGGTGATATCCTGGTATGTTTTCTCTCTTTCATATTTCTTAAACATCAGAACATAGCAAGCATGTTGTTGTGACTGTGCATTTGCATGCATCTCTTGCCACTCAGTCCTTTCTTTTTAGGTCTGATTCTCAGGCTATATGTTAACCACTATGGTCAAGACCATGGTCATTTAAATGCGGACGTCTCTTGAATAAGATGTCTTCTAGAAGCATGTATATTTATGTAAATATTCATTATAGGATAGGAGGGATAACACATAGATTTGATGTGTTTATATCCAAAGAAAATACCTTTATCTGAGGTGGCTTTTCCTCAAGAAGGCATACTGATGCCGAAACGTACGTAGAAACCACTTGGGGACTGCAGCTGCTTTACGACACAGATATTGTATCATGACAAGAACCTAGTCATCCAGATCAAAATTTGTAATAAGTCTGAGATAATTATTGGTATTACTGTGAAAAACATGTACTACAATATATTTTATGTTGATCTATGAACTCTCCAATGTTCTATAAATCTGTATATATCTTGACAGATGGTGTGAATGCGCAGTTAGAAGAATGTGGTATGTATGTGATTGCTTTATTGTTCTTTTTATTCGTATGACAACAATAATTATCTTAAATATCATTAACCCCTTGGCTGCGGCAGGAATTCTGCCGCAGCGCTGGGGGGGGTTTGGGGGTGGCGCTGTGCTCATGGTGGAGCCACTCCGTCATGAGCCACTGTTGAGCTGTGCTCATGACGGAGTGGTTCCGTCATGACTCCGCCCACTGCGCTAATCGCCCGCACAGGCGGGGAATCAGCGCAGCGTGGGAGGAGCGGCAGCCAACGGCCGCAGCATGACGGAACCACTCCGTCATGAGCACACGGCACCCGTGGCTCATGACGGAGTGGTTCCGTCATGAGCGCTGAAGGGGTTAATAAAAACATTGTTGTATTTTTCTATCACTTAAGTGTATGTCTCTCCTATATAAGTCTGTTTGAAAGTATATTTATGAAGTTGCCCTAGGAACGTTACAGTATTCACTGTGAGTGACAGTATTCTGCACTTTCACAAGGAGCATATCGGCACACAAAGTAGTTTTGTTTAGTGCCAGGAACTACTGTGGAAATGTATGCTTTTTGAGACCAATTTTTTTTGGGGGATTTTGCCAATGTTTATTATAAAGGTGAGGGCCCGGCAGGTCCCACACCAATACGGTTTTACAAAAAGCATACCAAAACAACACATTGAAAAAACTAAAATGCTGACCACCAATTTCAGACCTGCCTGCTTTGCCAAGGCTTGTTTGTTTTTGTATCCCAAAATCTTATTGAAACTAGTTACACTGATTTTCCATTCTGAATATATTTCGGAAATACTAGCATACATCAACACATTTTAACAAATAATGCTGCAAATAAATGTTGCCTAAACTCTTACAGTAGTTTAGCTAAATGTTTTTTTTCCTATTTGCATATTTTGTGAACATTTTCTTTTGAAAGCAAAGACTCCTCAATCTTGCTTTGAAGCTTCTGCAAATATTTGCAACTAATCAGAGAGCATTCTGGGAGCATTATACGTAGCCTCAAATTGCTAAACATCGAACACTTGTGTACACATTTTTATACAGGAACCACTATCAGTAGTGCAGTCCAAGCTTACATTTACTAAGAGCACTCACCCTAATAATAAAGGCTTTGCATTAATGAATCATAAATATAAGTTTGAACAGCATTAACACATGGTCACAAATGTTACCTTGACTGCAGACAATGCCCTTCCCTGATCCATAATGTGTTACTGTAACATGGCAGCCAAAAGGCTTGTGCTGTAGGGGGTTGGGCCTAATTGTCCCAAGGACAAAATACACATTAAAACTTGTTGCCCTTGACCCCAAACAATATGTCCTGGGCATCGGGCTATAGGAATTCCACATCCCTGCATCTCATCTCTTTCCTCTTCAGCACCCTCTTTTTCACTGTCCCGAATGCACTTCCTTGTATCTCCTTTACTTCACCCCCTGCCAAGCATATACAATGCACCCACTCACCTGCTAACACTGCAGTTCCTTTAACTTTTGTCTTGTCAATATTTTGACAACTGTGTACCTCCTTCACACACACATTTGCAACTGGAATACATGACCATTGCTCCGTGCGCTTTGCAGAGGAATCAAAGATTAGATAACCATGTGTTCTCAACACCTTTCTGACCCACTGACAGTCACTGTGAGAATTCTGCACTGCCTTCAGCCTCGACTCCAGAGCGCTCAATCGTGTTAACCATTTAACGCCTCGAGGCGACTCAGTTGAACATATGCACTATACCAGAGTAATATACTGCTCGGGAAAAAATACATAAGTGCAACATCCTGGAAATGGCTAACACTCTTAGCGAATGCTAGAATAAGTAAAACATATACAATGTAATAACCTGGAACTAAGTTGATAACCTTACTGTTTTTACATTCATTGTTCAGTATTCCATCATTGTTTTTGCCAATATAGCATGGACCTGTATAGACAGCCCGACAGGGACATGTTTCGATGTCTGTATTTTTAATTACTACCGGGTCTGACACCCGGAGGGACCTGATCCACTTAAAACCTTGGACCGTAAACCTAATAGGAATCATTTGTGAAGTCTAAGGAACAAAATCGGTAGCATCATTTAAACTGCACAATTCTGTGTGAGAGTTGTTGGGCTAATGCAACTCAGAATTTCAAAAATACATTATGTAAACAGAAGCACATGTTGCGCCCAGCCAAGTTAAGAGTTGGAAGCTGAGAAGGAACAGCATAGATTGGAGACATTAAGTGGAGGCAACAGGTACTCTGGATCCAAACAATTGATCTAAAATGGTTCCAATTTTGCTCTTCCTCCAGGGGTCATATCTCCAGACTCCCTACCATCTTGCTAAAGCAGAAACAGTTCAGTGATCAGTTCTTTAAGATTGGGAACACCCCAGCTGCTCTGGCATGCTCAAACGTGCGAACACAATATCCGGCGCGGTAAATGAGGGAGGGCCAATTCTGAACAGGCCCACCCATGTCCATAAGGGGCATCCCTTACTTACATGTTTGCTCATGTAGCTTTCTTCAACACAATCATCAGATATGCAATTCTTAACATGAATGGGTAACACTTCAATGCAAGAGACCAGGATTAAGCCTCTGCATGCATTTATCTATTTTATCCCGTGGTCTTCAGTCCAATGAATGGCCATGTTTTCAACTACCTGGCGTCCTGCACATTGGGTCAGTTAATTCTTGGCCAACTGCAGACACCTGGGGAA
The DNA here is from genome assembly GCF_964204655.1 of Triturus cristatus. Lineage (NCBI taxonomy): Eukaryota > Metazoa > Chordata > Amphibia > Caudata > Salamandridae > Triturus > Triturus cristatus. The sequence continues at coordinate 504,901,624 of NC_140587.1, forward strand.
ACTGGAATGCTTCTCTAAAATCTCATCACACAGTATGCCCCTAGAAACAGCACTGCCACCTTCTTCTATAATAACTGCATATAAGGCTTCCATGAGGACCCTCCTTACCGAGCACAGAGTTAACTTATACTTTCTGGTAGATGATTGCCCACTCCACAACAAAGTATTTCAGGATCTGAGCAGCTGTCAAACTGTTCAGAGGGGCATTCAGGATTCAATGGCCTTCAATTGGTTCTTTATAAATTCCCCCCAAAAGAAGGTGCTGTTGATCGGAGTGTGCAAGAATGATGCAAAAAAGAAATAGGAAACTCTGCGTAGTTAACAGTTTTAACTAGAGAGCATCTGCTTTAGATGGAGCGCTCTAAATCTACTCGCCTCAGTTGTTCGTTTTTCTTGCATATTTGTTAAGCATTGAATTAACAGAACGAGCTAGAAAACATCTACGCCATTTGTCTTTTTTGCAGCAGTGTCTTTCAGCATAGGATTAGCTAGCGTTATCCATGCAGAGCTAACACATGGCAACATCCTTTTGTCATTCCATGCACAGTATTACAGCTCTGGAGTGATAAAGTACCATTGAAGGTATACTGGAATGAATAAAAGCAGCTCCTGACACGTGTTTTGCTGTTGCTCGAGCTCATCAGAGAAGCATGGCTTTTTCTAGACACAAGGGAGCCTCCAGTAGAAGTTCAAGTAAAGCCCTTTCAGGCTTAGTGTTGCATAAATAAGGAAAATAAAGATATAGAGAACCCTGAATAGTTACTGAATTTTAGGTGGACAGCAGCTCCTTTAGATAGAGGACTCTACAACTTCACCGACTCTTTAAATCTGTTCACTTCAAATGTCTTTTTTGTTCTAGCAGATATTTTAGGTATGGGATTCGTACAGTGATTCGTACAATGAGTTTCCGATGAGGTGTTATTTTAATTCCCTTACTCCATTGTTTTCAATGGGAGTGTGTTGCAGTACCCGTGATTGGCCATGTGTGGTGCTTGACTTACTACAAGATTGAGCTGGAGGACCTATATACCTGTTTTGACACTTGGCTGTAGTAATTTTAGAAGTGTATTTTTGTGACTGCAATGTTCTCATTGTTTTTAGTTGTGTGTTTTGCATTAGCATGCCCCTCTCAAATCCCCCCCTTACATTTTCCTTATTCCCAGCTATTTTTAAGTTATTATGCCCCATTTTCTCACCGCCCTGGTCCGGTGCACATTTATTACAAAGGAGTAGACTTGTCAATGTCATTTTATTGTTTGGTTAATAAAACCATAACAATTTACATACATATATACAATACCCAACTAAGATCCTGAAATTACTAAAAATCCATATTTTACTGTCTCATTTAAGCGTTTCTAAAAATACAGAATCCCCTCCATGGAGCGGGGAAGAGTAAGAGTTGGTGAGTAAAAACCTCATGGCAAGGGTGTAAGCCCAAACACCGAGCACTTAGTGTGTAGGGTTAGCATTGATCGTGAAGACAGCAACCAGTCCGAAGGAACAACAGCTGTGGCAATGCGGGACAGATGTGCGCTTTGTTTCCCCATGCACATGTGTAGAAAGGGATCATCCTAGGCTAACATTTATAGGAAAAGTAGGCAGCGAGATGTAAATCTTCCCCCTCCCACCGTTAGATTGATAGATAGTGAATCACATGTCCTGCTGCTTTCCCACACTCGTTACAACGGTTAGACCGAAAACCCCTTACCACACCTTTGTCACAGTTCAGGAATTTAAAATACAATAGTTCGTCATCAGTTTTTGGGTGGAAGGGTTGGGCTGGGGCTCAGTAGTTTGAAGTCGGTGTATTTTCTGTACCTTGAAAGAGTACTCTCATCGGTTTGGGTAAAACAAAGTGATGAGGCCTCAAGGCAGGTGCGGACTCCCTGAGTCAAGAACATTCTTTCAACAGGCGACTCCTGAAGACGTCAGGAGGGGGGCAACAACACAGGATGTCCAACCAGGATTTGTGCTTAAAATTGTATAGCCTGCACTCTTTCCTTTCCCGGTTGGACCCATGCCGGGTTGAAATCGGCCACTGGTAAACAAGAAGGCGCATGTAAAGGATATACCTGCATGTCCTTTTGTTGATGGCTTCTGAAATATATGATGGAAATGTTAGACTCTCTTGAGGAGGAGGTATCCAGTTGGTATGAGGTTAATTGCAGCTACTTGTTGATTGCCTTTTTCCAGGCTGTGTAAGGTACTGCATCAGATTTTAGCCCTAATGCCTCAATTTGAAAAGATGAAATGACTTTATGTATTGGCTCGTGCCATGGGTTACCTGTGGTCTCAAATGTAAGTAAACTTGAGTGTGCGGAGATCTCTGCCTTCATATCAGAAATCTCCGTACACCAAAGACCGGGGAGGAGGAGTCTCCAGACCTAAGTTTCTGAATTCCCTTATGTAATACACAAGTAGTATTACTTTATGAACTACAAAATGCAGCTCGTGAATCGGGCCCACAGAGGTGCCTATTAATAGTAAAGGATACAATCCATTTTGTCCCTCCTGTCTCCTATGCCGCGCTCAGTTTCTAGACTGTAAGGGCAGGATTGAAAAAGGTGCAAAACCCATCATTGAACATGGAAAGCTATACGTTTCAGAAAAATAGACAAACGTTTGAACTCAACAAGTGGATGGGGACTTTTTCAATAAGCATTTATTGAACCAGCATCATTCTAGGATAAAATGTGTGCTGCGACAACCATTGGACAGAAACATATATGTGATTGCAAGCACCGACAGAGTAAATAAAAGGTAGAATTCTACTATGGTGCAAAAAACAGTGCATATATGCAGGCATATAGATACATAGCCATAATCAAGCGTATTCCTAAGATGCGAACCATAGCTAAGTGTACCCAAGTGTACCTACGCGTGCTGGAGTTTCTGCGTGTAGGGACTCCATCGTCTCGTGTCAGCATGGAAGCTTCTCCTCTGGTTAGCCCAGCGAAGATGTGGTGCTTATATACCCCAAAAGTATCTTCAGGGGTTCTACCTAGATGTGTCCTATCGTACAAGAATGACAATAGCAGTGACTTTTGTACAGAATTATTATACAGAAGATGGTAATCCTGCTGTGTGATTCTAAGATTCCTCATGCATAATAAACTAGGCTACTTTTCGAAGAAAACCACACGATGTTTATTCTGCACATAACTAGGCAAAAGGTCAGCGCCCGAGCTGTTATGTAGAGCAAGGTAGGACAAATGTAGGGAAAAGGCCGTACAGCTACCTAGGCCTATATTGGGGTAAATTGGGGCTCATAACACCTTCCCCTATAAAGGTAGTACTCTTTAATACTTTGTGTATAGGGATTGTTTATTTTCACACTCTTCAGTCTATCATGTTATGTGAGATTAATGAAAGACTGAAAGACTAATGTAGATGAGTGTGGAGTGGGTATTGGTTTAGGAGTATCTATGTGGAAAAGAGGCTCTACCATTGTATGATTACTGAAAATGTAGGTGGTTGAGGACCTAGTTAGCTTAGTCTCTCTGCATCAGAATGTAAGTGGGTATGAAAGTGGAGAAAAATAGGACGTATCTCTGACGAGGTGTTTAAGTGTTTTACACCAAGCAGCTCTGTGCTCTGAAACCCAAGGTTAGTGGTTAATTGGTTAATGCAGTGCCTTTGGTTGTTGTTCATAAGATTAATCCCATGCACTCAAGCAAACCATTCCATGCATTCGCTCCAGTTTATCTGGGGTAGATTAAATTACTAGGATTTAGGAGGGATTATTTGTGGGGCTGGGGAGGGTGAATGTTAGGTTAGGCAGATTGTAGAGCGCAGAATTACCCAGGAGGGTCCTGGTGCTGAACAGTTCTCAGTCTGGATAAAGTCGGGGGCTAGTGGAACTACTTGAAAAGCCAGGACTTCAGGTTCTTGTGGAATTTAAGAAGTTAAAAAGAGGCTCTTGTGTGTAGTGCCATGTCATTCCAAACTTTAGGAGCGATGTAGGAGACAGCTCGACCGCCGGATCTGGTTTTGCCACGAGCCACTTGGCCAGCAGCAACACCAGTAGCACAGATTTTCTTCCATGCATTGCTGCATCTCTCACCCAACACGGCATGATGATGCGACTACTTGGCAGCTTTGTTCACCTATCTTCACATGGAACCCAGGCCCACTGTGCTTCAGCCCTTTTTAGTGACGGCTCGCCGACCTTAGCAATATTTTTTCTGCAGCCCGTGCCGGAGATCCACAATCTCATCCCTCCTGTGTTTCATATGCACCAGTGGCCACCTCTCCTTCCTCACCTGGGCCATGAACTGCATTCTGTTCGGACCTGGCACAAGTTTGTGGAGGAGGCCACTCTGTGGGGCTCGATGACCCTAAAGAAGCACAACGCATCGGATAAGAGTAGTAACTGGGGGCACACGGAGGTAGCCGACGCAGCCCCAGAGGCCATGTGCAATAGCTCTCTCCCTATGCAGTGTGTGCGTGTGTTACATATGTCATTTTACTGTACGCATGGCTTAATACGCAATTACACACAAGCAATGATAATTTTGGAATGTTTTTCCCATACACGGCACATGCACGGACATGTTGTGATGCTGGTGACTATTTGTCATTTACTAATCAACCGTGGTAGAAACCCATGTTGGATTGGTAAGTTAAAATGTTGAAAAAATAAGGTGAAGGTCAAAGTATGGCTGTGGGCGGCCCAGCAGTGTTTTGCAGATGCTGGGCCTTATTAGAAAACATGTATATGAAAAGATCGCACAGGAATTGGTTGAGAAGTAGAATGTGAGGCCAACATCGGGGTGAGGGGAACAAAAGAGAGCGTAATCTCAGAATGGAGTTTATTGAAGAAGAACCAGCAGAAGGGGTGGGGGAAGCAACACTGAGAATGAAAGGAGTGGGTGAAAGTTGAAGGGGGGAGCAATACCGGGGATGTGGTGGGAGAAGAGCAGGAACACATGCACTCGGATGGAGACAAGGAAGAAAGCAGGTCATAAATGAAAAGAGACTAGTCAACCAGTCGGAACACTGAGACAGAAATGCTTTTGTGCAGAACTTGACGTACAGGTAAGTGGGAAAGAAAGACATTGAATCTGGAGCAGGAAAGATAGATAGACAACAAAGCCATCCAGTCCTGAGCAAGGGGTTGACCTAAAGCTCACTATATGTGTATTGGAAACAATAGATCTAGACACCAGACTGCTAAAGTTGGTTGTTGGTGTGACCTAACAAAAGCACGCGGCAAGTCCACCTGTGCATCTGTATGAGCATGGGTTACTTTTCCTGTTCTTACTGCATAAACAGTCATGGGGCAAGAAGTAGATCAACATGAAAAGCTGCTACCCTTCTGAGCAACATTTTTGGGGAATGTGTCTGCTTCACCAAAAGAAGCAATCAACATGAACATTTTAATAACTAATTATACCAGTTGTTCCCTTTATCCAATTCATTCTAGCATATTTTAATTAACACTGTATCATTTGGGCTAATGTGTGCTGTGCCGTTTTAGCCATAATAGTTTGCATGATGTTGTCCTATCAGTCCTTTCTATAATGTCAGACCATCCATTACATTACCACTGTGCAGTTTGTGGAATATTCTGTAAATGTCAAATATATTGTCTAGAACAGTGCTTCCAAAACTATTTAGATCGGCAAACCTTTGCGAACCACCTAGCTTTAACGGACATGAGATGGGCGATTTAGTAAGGTAACTAAAGCATTGTGTGGTAGCGCACTGTCATTTACGGATAGCACATTTTTTATTGAAATGGCTACTAAATTTGCACCAACATGCAGTTTTACTGATAAAACTAAATTGCACTCAAATGATATTTGGAAATTGAGTTTCTGTGAATATTTACCATTTGTGCATCACCAAGTCAAGTGGCCTGATTTGTTTTGATTCCGTTAAAATCTTTGTTTCCCTCACACTTCAGAGCTACCAAAAATGCATTTAATTTTTCCTTTTCTAACTGGTGAATGTGTACATTTCGTTTACAAGTATTTACATTTTGTTTTGTGCTTAAAAAATGCACATCCTATCTTTCACGCTATCTATACCCCAGGAAGATTGTCCAATAATTCCCTTTACTTTCTCAGACTGCAAAAAAGTGGAATGAGCTTGTAAGCACCAGTCCCCATGTTAAAAAAGAAACCGGTTGTCAGAACCCATAGCTTGACGTTAGATCTGTGTGTTTGAATCGCAGCAAATGTGACAAGCTAATTGTAGAATTTAAAGGCATCTTTATTTATTGTTTGGACTTTTGCCACCCACGGTATAGGAAGCATTGGTCTAGTTCTGTTTCGACAACAGACAGCGTGTCTACATTTTGTGACAGTTTAATTGTAAAGTAAGAAATATAAATAATTAAGTTGAAAATGCTCATGCAGGTGAGCAGTCCCCAGGACGCATTGAAGACCATGCCTCATTTCTGCAATGAAGCCGCATTTCTCTGCATGCTTTAGCAATTTAAAGCCAGGCCTATTGGCTCAGGTGCAATTTACTGAGGATCATGAAACCTGCTGGCATGTGAGGCTCAAAGGCTTACATGGTCCACACTTGCAAATAATATATGCTGATGAGTTTGTAATGCTATGTGATTGGACAGTGTCTTGGCATTTTGCGGAAATGAATGGTGCTTTGTAACCGTCCAGATCTCTTTAGCTCTGACTGCTCTCTTTTGTCCAGGTTTAATGTTGATATCACCCCGTGATTCCTATCAATGCCTTAGTGCTGTAATTTTGTCTCGTAAATCACAGCCTGGATGCAACCTGTGCCAAGGTTGGTGTATTATTTTCAGTGTCTGACTAACCACCAGACCGGGAGACGCAGCAGCCTCGGCTCTGCTCTTTCCGCTCTTTGCTCCATACTTCGAACAGGAGCTGACTTTGTTTCTTCATGAAAATGCCCTTTGTTGAACCTGTTATTAAATACGTGCGTTCTCCCCACCTCTGAATAGTATGCATTACTGTGTTCAACCTAGGCAAGAGCTGCGGAAGTATGTCTACGTGGTCTGAAAACTAGTCCCCTGATGTTAAAAGGGAGTGGTCTATTAATTGTACATAATCAGGGTACACCTATAGGACACATAATGGGTTGTCTCCTCTCTTAGTGCTCTATTAGGTACTATTACTCAACCCAGTGGTAATGGTTTTACCGACTTCAAAAGGATGAAGAAACTACTATTGGCAATGCCAATAGATCTGGCTTAAAAGAATGTTGTATGGTAATGTGAAGCATTACAGGTAAATAATATGGGACTGAATAGGTTTTTGTGTGGAATTATCACAGCTGCAAGGAAGACAAAACACTTTTTTTTGTGGAAGCATGCAACTTCTGCTACATCAAAACGTGCTGCTGGTACCCAGCATGTGAGCAGATCCAAAGCCACTCTAAATTGATGCTCACGTAATTGTCTGGTGACAGCTAGCAGGCATGCCAGACCTTAAAAACATGGCCATGACCCGCAGGTTACACATGCATTTCTGCAGTCCTATATCACAGCCTATGGAAGTGTTTTTCTGTAATTGGGAATCGTAGCTGCAAACAGTTTTTCGTTCCGATAGTGTTTAGAAAGTGCAAACTAGAAGTGCTTCTCTGTTATGATGTATGCAATGTGGGCTTTAGCTGCAAGTATTTGTGCTTTTTCAGTCATATGTGCTAAACAATTTAAAAGTATGTCTTGTGGTGTGTAGGATGCTGGCCCTTTATTTAGTGGACTAAAAAGATATACACTATGTAAAGAGTCCAGGCAAACCCCAATTGGTTTACAGAGGCACATATGATGCCATAAATGCTCTTTTTTAGGTCTCGCCTAGCGATGCAGCGCAAAGCGGTGCTCGCTATCGGCGAGATCTATTGTTACCGACTTGGCTCAGAAGTGGGACAGGACCTGTGCACGCGTACGGCAAGGCCTGGACTGGAGAGTTGCACACGTATGGTGCGAGCAGGAGTTGTAATAATGCCTGAAGCTGTACGCGTGCACATCAACTGTCTGTGCCGAAGCTTTAACAGACAGGAGATGTGCACGCGTATGGGTCACGGCGTTCTCACAACTCCTGCTCGCACCATAGGCGTGCGCATCGCCCACGTACAGCCTGCCTCACCACATTTACCGGCTCTTGTGGTGACTCTGCGCTGCTCCTCGGCTGGTCTTGTGTCTTCAGCCGGTCACTGCAGCAACACGCGGGGATCCGTCTTGCTCACAGGAGCCCCGTCTGAAATCTTGCTTTGGACGCACCATGTGGCATTCACGAAGGCGCCGCACTTCCTCTACTGTTTTTTAAAAATTGTTTCTGCCTTGGGCGCTTTTGCGGCCCCCTCCCTGGACCGCACGAGCTGTGCAGCACTCATTTAAATATGGCGGCTTTTCAAGTCCGCATGCGCCGCCACTGGGCACGAGCCACGCGCCACCAGGCTGACTCGAGTTAGGATGTGGGCAAAAAGTTCCAGGTACCGCGCATGCGCGGCAGCCCTCGCCCTCCCAGGTGTCCTCCCCGGCCCGGATGTGGAGCTGCTTTTAAAAGAGGTGCAGGGCGCGTGGGGCTCCAGCTTCGTCACCTCACAGCTCTCTGACAGCCCCCGAGCCCCAGCCATGTCAGACCAGGCCCCCTTCGATACCGACGTCATGACCCTGACCCGCTTCATGATGCAGGAGGGTAGCAATGCCAAGGGGGCAGCAATGCCAAGGGGGCGGGAGAGATGACCCAGCTGGTCAACTCCCTCTGCACGGCTGTCAAAGCCATCTCCTCAGCCGTCAGGAAAGCGGGGCTCGCGCACCTGTAAGTGGACTCCTCAGCGCGAGCCTCAGGCCCGTGCAGGGCACACCCTCTGCGCAACCTCACACAAAGCATGCACGTTCACTCAGGGTGCACATCTGCACACAGGCTGTCTCTCTTTGTACCACATCCTTACAGGCATTTCTCACTCATACACGCATGTTCACATTCAGTCTCACGCAGAAACCGCACTCTCTTTGACACCCACACCCACAAGTAGATAGTGACAGATACAAATGATAAGTGCACCTACACACTGTCACCAAAGACTTGGAAACTGCCCGTCCCTCCCTCTCCACCACACGCGTTCATACATGAACACAGACAGTCGCAAAGGTACGCAATAACATTTAATCACACTCAAAAAGACGCACACACTCCACGCACCTACAGCTCACACAGCTAAAACACACACACATATTGTATAAATACATTTAGACAGGAACGCTTACTATCTATCTCATTCTCTCTCTTTCTCTCTCGCACACGCACACACTTTGCACAGGGTTTTAAGCGGGGCGGGTTGCAATAGGTCTGGCACTACTAAATGTTTGAGCTGTCGGTGTTGCATTATTATTAGCAATGCCAATAGCTCAAACTTTTATAATGCGAGACCTATTGCATTCCAAATGCTTGTTTGTTGTAGTGTGGGTGAGCAGTTGGGCGTATCAGGGGGTACTGCTAAGCATTTGTTGTACTCGCAGAGGCAATAAATGAGACACACGCACAAGAATAAACCTGAGACTAAATTAGAGAAAAAAGTAATTTTTTAATGAACATTTTGATACCAAGAACTTCGTTACCAAGTAACTGCATTTTTAGATATGAATTTTTACAGGTAAGTAAATGGCTCAATTCAATGCATCTTTACACAGCAATGTTTCCCTATGGAAGAAAAGGCATATGTTGCTTACAGATATTTGTGATCAGTTTTTGGGGGGGGTCTCCTTTGGGACGTATGGTTGTAGGGGGCCAAGGTCCCAGCAGTTACTTGGTACCTGCCCTGGCGCATCCGTGTGCAGAGATGCTCATCGGGTTGGTAGCTGTGTGCGCTATGCTGATAGAAGGAAGGGGGGCCAACTGGAAGCAGGCTGCAATGGGGGACTCGGGGACAAGTCCAGGATCTCCCAACAGGGGGGTCACAAGGGTCCCGGGAACAAGAAAACATAGTCTGTTCGTTGGTACCCGGGCTGGGGCGCTCAGTGCAGGATGGAAAGGTCAGCTGGGCTGCGTGCGTCTTGGGGCCTTCTGTCTCGCCGGTTGAAGATGCAAAATCAAAACGGCTGAGTCGCACTGGAAGTGGGTCTCTGTGGTGCTGACGTCGCCCAACAGCTGCTTTGTCTGGGAGTTCTTTGAGTCCCGACTGGACTCTCAGGGTCTTGGCTTGCTGAAAGGGGTTCTGTACCCTGGGTATAGTCCTGTGCGGCTCTGGTTGGTCCTGGTGTCATCTCACTTGGTGGGGGACGGATTTGACCTTCAGGAGTACAGACACCTCTTCCTGGGGGGGCTGCGCCGTTTGGCTGGCCGGTGAGCAGCAACTTGGTGAACCGAACTTTGCTTTTTGATGCCTGAGGACTGCAGGGGAGTAGCGTCTCTACTCCAAGGGAGATTTCTGGCAATTTTCAAAGAGCTGGCAGTCTCCCAGCGTTCTTGGATGCTGGTCAGCTGCAGGATGAGTTGCTGGTCAGAATTGTTAAGACTTGGTGCTGACAGGCATGGTTTGGTGCTAAAAGCCCACAGCCACGCTTCAGTTCTTGCTACTCTTCTTTGCTCTCTTCGTCTTGATCTGGTGAATCTAAATTCCTGGTGTCAGAGGTGCCACCTGAATAGTACATTTAGGGGCATTACGGGGAGAGACGGGTAGTATAGGCAATGGGCTATTTGCCTTTACGGTATCGATACCCTCTGTATGACCACTTCCTGTGGGTATAACCTTGAGCCAGAGAGCCTAATTCTGCCAAAAATAAGATGATGGAATTCTAAAAGTTAGGTCGTCATCAGTTAGCCCACCTTAGGGGTGGAACTGGCCTGAGAGGTGGGACACGCCGCGCCTGACCAGCTAATTTTCCCTCCAGTGCTAGTGCCAAATGAGCCCCGGGCGAGCCCAGGATCGCAAATCAAAGGTGTCAGAGGCCTCTGAAGCCTCCTGCCTTGGTATGCTAATCACTTAGCCATCCTGCTTGGAGGAGGGGACAACACCTCTGGCCGGAGCAGGCATAGTTTCTGCCCTCAGAGTGCATGCTCTCGCCTGCAGGGCGTCAGAAACCTGTCTGTGTTATCAGGGTGGTCTATACCAGTCAACCAGAGCACTAGTAGTCAGTAGGTTTTCAGGAGGCACCTCTAAAGTGACCTCTGCGTGCATGTTTTATTCCATCACTTGGATCAGTGTGGGTTTATTAATATAAGATGTTTGGTACCAAACATCTTTACTCTCAGATAAGCCATTATGTAACTGGGGAACTCGTATATTCCAGTGTGCAGCACATGTACTCAAAATGGCTTCCCTATCCACTTGTAATATCTAAGAATCTGCTTAGGCATCACAGGGGCATATCTGCTTTTGCAGATATGTCCACACGTAGTATAGTTGCATCCTGTCTTAGGCTGTAAGGCCTGCTGAAAAGGTGTTTTACCTATACTGCATGCAGTGTCTGCAGACATGGTACACAGGAGGTGTGCCATGTTGTCTTCACTGTTCTCTGCACCGTGGCTTGCAGCCTGCAATGTCAATGGGCATGTGGTTGCTGAGGAGTCCCATAGAGTGGCACAATCCATGGTGCAGCCCTTAGGGGCTCTCTTTAGACCCCTTGCCACCAGGGGTACAATTTACTAGGGACTCACAGGGGTTGCTAAATGTATTGCCAATTGGGGGAACAATTGTACATTTTTAGGGAAAGAGATCTAGCACTAGTGGCCTGGATAGCAGGCGCTCAGTGCAGTTATATCAAAATTGCATCAGATACCAGGCAAAAAGTGAGGGTGACCATGTCAAAAAGGGGCACTTTCCTACATGTGGCATCCCCCCCCCCAGCCCTTCTTAAGTTAAGATGATAGAGTAGAAAAAACCCAAATTCACAAACCTACTAAACCTTAATCCTTTTTTTCTTCTTTGTAGGTCTTACTATAAAAATGGATCATTTGCCTTCTTGTCCACTAAGTGCTTGGACTGAGTAGTCCCGTGTGGAATCAAATGCAGCATGGCGACCCCTTTTGTACCTGTGCCTATTCCATTCGCCCAGTCTGCATCTGGTTCCACGGCAACCAGGAGCCAGAGAAGTTCATCCTTGGGGAGCATCTCCAGTTCAAACTCCTCCAAAGGCCCCCTGGAAGACTCGAGTACAGGTGGCTTCAAGAAGAGTAGCGTGCCAGACCAGATGAGCTGCAGCTCTTCTCTGTGTAATAGCCCCCTCATTAGGACTACGTACTCTGGGGCAGAGTCTTCCATTGAATACCACCACCGGGACACGGGACACCAAGAGGACGCAGCTGAAGAGCGACCCTCAACACCTACCATTCTGGGATATGAAGTGATGGAAGAAAGAGCAAAATTCACGGTAAACTCTTTTTATATTCTTGAATCTTGTGCAGCCTATCTGTGTGCCATGGGCAAATAATTGAGACCATATGTTGTTTGCAAGGTGCCAAAACTGGTCATAAGTTATTTTTGTTGTCAAAATGTTCTATCCTAGTTCGATATCTGAGCACTTTAAATAGCTGTCTTCATTCTTGAGAATGCTGAGTGAAAATGCACCGTTTACCAGGATTTGTGCATTCGATTTGCATCTCTGTGTCGCTACTCTTTCTTGGTATCTACTTTAGCATATCTTTCATTGGGGGCAGTCAGTATACTACTCCATGACATTTGTGCATGCGCAAGAGCTTGCTTAGGCACTGGTAAGATGCCTTAACAAGTTAAGTGCTCCTTGCTGACATTTTTATGACCTTTGGGTTACAAGGTCAATCCCCAACGAGGCCACTCAACCTTTCATTTTTCCAAGGTCAATAAGTTGAGCAATAGTAACACCTGCTATGTATGGCGATTAGAAAATGCTAACATAGTGTTAATCAATAAGTTTCTCAGTAACTTTGTTAGTGGTATTACTATGATCATTGCCACTGTGGTGGGAGTTGTACTGCACTTGTTATATTTTTTTGTGGCTAGATCAGTAGTTCTCAAAACCTGGATGTTTAGCTTGGTATTAGTTCCTCGCTCATGCTTCAGTGACCTCACTCTTACGATTAAATTGGATAGCTATGTAAGCTACTAGATACAAACAGCTGCTCCAAGATGACTGATTCACCATCAGGGGAATTCTCTGCCCAGACCAACATTGGAGTGAATAGATTAAGCCATCTGATGCTGCCGAGTACAGTAGTGGGTGGGGATGTGGATAACACTGACACACCCTGGAGAGTGTGTCTTCTCACCTGTCTGCCTCAGACTGCTTCACAGCTCTTTCAGTATCTGCAGGAACATCCTGCTAAGGTTGATCATTTGAGCACCATTCATTAATTAACTGTGACAACTATTTATCTATCTATCTGAAATATAGATCGCTCACTTTGAAATATATTGATCTATCTCACCCTGAATTTGTGTGTGTGTGTGTGTGTGTGTATATATATATATATATATATATATATATTCACTGAAAAAACCATAGGTTCCACACACGTTATAGTTAGGAATTAGCATTTAAAAAACCTTGCAAATTCACTTAAAAAACCATAGGTTTCAGACAAGTTATAGTTAGCTGTACATTTCACTCGTAAAAAACCAATGAAATTCCACGTTATAGTTAGATCAGGTAACTATAACTTGCGCGCCCACAATAAACTGCTGATGACTTCCCATATTACATCACTTATGACATGGTCAGTGACATCACTCATGACATCAATGATGACATCTGAAATGACACATTGTGCATTGCGGTCGCGCAAGTTATAGTTACCTGATCCAACTATAACGTGGAATTTCATTGGTTTTTTACGAGTGAAATGTACAGCTAACTATAACGTGTGTGAAACCTATGGTTTTTTCAGTGAATTTGTACGTTTTTTTAAATGCTAAGTTATGTATTTATTTTTAATTTTTGCGCGGACGGTGCGCTTCGCGCACCGTGTGCGCTCTGTGGGCACTCTGTGCGCTTCGCGCACCGAGTGCCCACATTGCGCATTTCGTACCGTGCACGCCTCGCCATTTTTTACAAAATATCAATTGTTTTTTTCTCCCTTGGGGGTCCTTAGATTTATATATTAAATGTGATTGTTCTTTTTTTTTTTTCTTTCTTTTTTTTTTACCGTACGCGTACGGTAAGCTTACCGTACGCGCACTCCGCGATTTTTAAAAAAAATTATTAAATTTATTTTTCATACTTTTTGGTCCTTCGTGAACCCCCTGACGAACGCAAGGGGGTCTGCAACTCTCTTCGTTGCCCCCTTTTCATGTTATCAACCTTTTGTTTTTCAGTGCAAGAGACAGAAAATGGCGGCCGATACTTTCTGATTTCGACCGATTCGAATGTTTACAGTCATGTAACCACCAATCAGAATTGAGCTCGCGCACGGCACCGTACGCGTACGGTAAGCTTACCGTAAGCGCACGGAGCGCGCTTACAGATATATATATTGATTTAAATGCTATTTTCTCAGGACCTACTGAACAGATGTACACCAGACCTGCAAAAGGCACATCCCTGACCTGAGGACTACCTCTCTGCCCAATTTCAAGTAATTCTGTTCAGCCGTTCGGGCTGTAGCTCGGACTAAACGTCCTATGGGAAAATGCATGGGGAAAACGCGTTTTGGGACCCCCCTTTTTTCTCAGCCCCCGCTTGACGAATCCCCCCGAGACTTTCAGGGTAGGAGCGGAGCGTAGCGCCCCATTAGTTTTGAAAAATTCGCGAGGATTCGTCAACCGGCGCCAAAGTTATTCCAAATAGAATGTTGCGGATTTCCTATGGAAATACGGTCCTAACTATAACTATCTACTGGCGACCGCCAGTAGGTAATGTGTGTGTATATATATATATATATGTATGTGTGTGTATATATATATACTATAAAAAAACATAGATATCTGATATAGATATTTACACATTACTCACTAACCCATGTATTCACTAAGATACACTTAATCAGTCAGTTATCCAATCAATGTTATGAAAAAAAATCATCCATTAAGACACTTATATACCCATTTATTCTTCCATTGACCTTGAGATACACATATATAAAACATATTTAATTTTCAGAAAAACACACATTCACTGGATGATGTCATCAGTGATGTAATTTGAGATATCATCAGTGATGTCATAAGTGATGTAATATGTGACGTCATCAGCAGTGCATTGCGGCGCGCGAGTTATAGTTAGCTGAACTAACTATAACAGGGGAATTTCACTGGTTTTGTACGAGTGAAATGTCCAACTAACTATAACGCCCCTGAAACCTATGGTTTTTTTTCAGTGAATTTCAAACGTTTTTTAAATGCTAATTTGTAACTATAACATTCTTGAAACCTATGTTTTTTCAGTTAATTTCAAAGGTTATTTAAATGCTAGTTTCTAACTATGCCTACAGATGTAGGACATGTGAAGAAAGAAGAAAAAACACACAGAGAAGAAAAAGAAATACAGAAAGAACCAACAGAAGTCCTCAAAGACGAAGAAAAGTGCAGGAAGAAGGAAGACGTGCAGAAAGAACAAACAGTGGAGCAGAAAGAGGCCTTGTTGCAAAATCATCCAGTACCCTCAACTTTTTGAGATGGGTACTGGTGGTAATTGACTCTGACTAACCAGTCCTAGAGCCAGTGCTATGCTAAAAGACACTTAGAATACAGTTAAAACACCTACATGCACTAGGTAACACTATGCGTTGGGGTACCCCTGTGATTAGAATGACCTCCTCTGTAAGCCACTAGTACATTATAGGGCATGGGGATTAAAACTACCTCTTAAAACGCGCCACGGGGTGCGTTTGCACACTGGTGGGGGGGGCTGAGATGACGTGTGCAAACACGACCTGTGCCCGTTTTAATTTGGGAGATTAAGTCCCCTTGAATCCTGAGGGTCCAACTAGCCCACTAGGTACCTCCAGTAAGCGCCACAGAGCTGCGTTGCAGATAGGTGTAAAAAGTGGCACGGCCTGGACCACCTCTCTGCAACGCAGCGCATTGGCACTTACTGGAAGCACCTGGTGGGCTAGTTAGCCCCCAGGGGCCCTCAAGATTGATGGGGAATTATTACCCCAACTTAAAACGCGCCACAGGGCGTGTTTGCACACGTCACCTCAGGCCCCGTCCCCTCCCTTCACCACTGTGTAAACGCGCCCTGTGGCCGTTCTAAGTTTAGAGATTAAGTCCCCTTGAATCCTAAGGGTCCCTAGGCTCAAGCTAGTGCACTAGGTACCTCCAGTAAGTGCCACAGAGCTGCGTTGCAGAGAGCTGTAAAAAGGGGCATGGCCTCTGAACACCTGTCTGCAACGCAGCTCCCTGGCGCATACTGGAGATACCTGTTGGGCTAGTTGGCCCTCAGGGACCCTCCGTATTAAAAGAGAATTAATTCCCCAACTTGCAACTCGCCATGGGGCGTGTTTACACAATGGTGAAGGAAGGGGGCGTGGCCTGAGGCGACATGTCTGCAAACATGCCCTGTGGTGCGTTTTAAGTAGGAGAATTAATTCCTCCTCAATCCTGAGGGTCACTTGGGGGCCAACTAGCCCACCAGGTACCTCCAGTATGCGCCACAGAGCTGCGTTGCAGAGAGGTGTTCAGAGGCCACGCCCCTTTTTACAACAGTCTGCAACGCACCTCCGTGGCGCTTACTGGAGGCACCTGGTGGGCTAGTTGGCCCCTAGGGACCCTCAGGATTGAAGAGGTATTAATTCCTCAACTTAAAACGCGCCACAGGTTGTGTTTGCACACATGTCACCTCGGGCCCCGCCCCCGCCCCCTCCCTTCACCAAGTTGGGGGATTAACTCCCCTTGAATCCTGAGGGTCCCTGGAGTGCAACTAGCCCACCACCTCCCTCCATTAAGCGCCACAGAGCTGTGTTGCAGAGAGGTGTAAAAAAGGGCGTGGCCTTCTGCAACGCAGCCCCCTGGCGCATATTGGAGGTTCCTGGTGGGCTAGTTGACCTCCAGGGACCCCCAGTATTCAAGGGGAATTCGTTCCCCATCTGCAAGCGCGCCAGGGGGCGCATTTGCAGAGTTCTGCAAGGAGGGGGCGTGGCCTCCGGCGCGATGCCGGTCTTTTATTTTATTTATTTTTTAAGAAGGGGGGCTGTCTAGCCCCCCTTCTTTTTCTAATTTATTGGCCCTGGGGACCCCATCCCCCAGGGCCTGCCCCCTAATTTTATTTATTTTTTTAAATGAAAAATTCGGGAAGGGGGCCGCGTGGCCCTCCTCCCGAGGCCATAATCTGCCCCGGGGACCCCATCCCCCGGGGCCGGCCTTTGTTTATTTTATTTTTTTAAATATTTATATTTTAAAAATTTGAGGAGGGGGGCCGCGTGGCCCCCCTCCCGGGCCACTAATAGCCCCGGGGCTGGCCCTCTCCGTTGGGGACCGTGGGGGGGTCCCCAATCCCCCCACGGTCCCGCCGGCTCCCCGCGTCCCTCGGGAGTCGGCATTGCTTTTCCACATGGGGAGCTGCTAAGATGCAGCTCCCCGGGTAGAAAAGCAATTTGGTTTGCATTTTGAAAGAGAGAGCAGGTTTCCCTGCTCTCTTTCAAAATCCAAACCAAGTTTGCTATGGCAGGGCGGGAGCCACGAGGCTCCCGCCCTGCCATAGCAAACTGCAGTGTCCCGGGGGGGGCACCCCAGGACACTGCAGGAGCCGGCCCTGGGGGTGGCGGTCCCCAGGGCCATGACAAGGCTCTAGGAGGGGGGCTGCGCTGCCCCCCTCCCAACATTTACAAAGCCCCGGGGGTGGTGGTCCCCAGGGCTGGGGGGTCCGTCACGGACCTCCCAATTTTAATATTTAGAGCCCCGGGGAGGTGGCTGTCCCCGGGGCGTCACACAGGTTTTTTTTCTTTTTAAAAACCCCCGTGGGTGGCGGTCCCCGGGGCTGCGGGGGGCAGTGTGCCCCCTGCAATCACAATGAAGTAGAGCCCTGGGGGGGTGGCAGGTCCTGGGGTCGGGGGCCCCTCTGGGCCCCCCATTACATAAAAATATTGCCCCCGGGACTTGGCCCCCCGGGGGCTAAATGGTATCGAAGCGCGGGAGCCCGCTCTTCGTTTTTTTTCTTGTGGCTGGATCCGCGGATCCTCCGCAGATTTTTCAGTTTCAGGGGGGTGTTTCTACCCTGCCCCTTTTTGCGCACTTGTATGACTGATTTCTTGTGCCTCGGTTATAGTTAGGACCACGTTTCCATAGGAAATCCGCAACATTCTATTTTGAATAACTTTGGCGCCGGTCGACGAATCCTCGCGAATTTTTCAAAATAGGTGGGGCGCTACGCTCCGCTCCTACCCTGAAAGTCTCAGGGGATTCGTCGAGCGGGGGCTGAGATAAAAGGGGGGTCCCAAAACGCGTTTTTCCCATGCATTTTTCCATAGGACCTTTAGACAGGGCTACAGCCCGAACGGCTGAACAGAATTACTAGAAATTTGGCAGAGAGGTAGTCCTCAGGTCAAGGAAGTGCCTTTTGTAGGTTTGGTGTAAATCTGTTCAGTAGATTCTGAGAAAATAGCCTTTAAATCAATATATATATCTGAGCCAGCTTACGGTGCGCTTACGGTACGCTTACCGTACGCGTACGGTGGCGTGCGCGAGCGCGATTCTGATTGGCTCTTAGATCTAAGTAAACATTCGAATCGGCCGAAACCAGGAAGTGGCGGCCGCCATTTTCTCTCTCGCACTGAGAGTGATTTTTAAAATATAAAGCCCAAAAACATGTAAAGGGGCTGTTTAGACAGCTCCCACACACATAGCCATGTTGAGTGAGTCCCCAAAGATCCCCCAAGGCCAAAAACGGAATTTTTATTTTTTCGGTAATTTCGCGGATTACGCTTACCGTACGCGTACGGTAAAAAATAAAAATAAAAAAAAATTATCCACACTCTCTCCACCCCGTGTACAATTGGTGCCCGAAGGGCACCAATTGTGCATGGCTTATTACACATGAGATAAACTAAAATATTTTTAAAAAAATAATCCACACTCTCTCCACCCCGTGTGCAAATGGTGCCCGAAGGGCACCATTTGTGCATGGCTTATAAAATATACGAAAAATTACAATATTACCTTTCAAAACGAAGTGCATCATATGTCCTCCATGTGCGCACGGTGCGCGAAGCGCATCGTGCGTACATGGCCCATCTAGCGGCGCGCGGTGCGCAAAGCGCACCGCGTGCTCACTGTGCGCGCACCGTGCGCGAAGCGCACCGTGCGCGCACGGAACGAACTGCGTTAAGTGGGCGCGCACGCCACGAATGGCGTAAAGTAACTTAGCATTTAAAAAACCGTACAAATTCACTGAAAAAACCATAGGTTTCACACACGTTATAGTTAGGAATTAGCATTTAAAAAAACCTTGCAAATTCACTGAAAAAACCATAGGTTTCACACATGTTATAGTTAGCGGAAATTTTACTGATAAAAAACCAATGAAATTCCCCCGTTATAGTTAGTGCAGGCAACTATAACTCACGCGACCGCAATCTTCTGCTGATGACATATGTGTCTTTATGAAAAAAAAATATTTGTAATATATGTATAGCTAAAAATGTATGGAAGAAGACCTGGGCAAATAAGTGTCTAAATACAGTATTAGCATCAGCAGAGGATTGCGGTCGCGTGAGTTATAGTTGCCTGCACTAACTATAACGGGGGAATTTCATTGGTTTTTTATCAGTAAAATTTCCGCTAACTATAACATGTGTGAAACCTATGGTTTTTTCAGTGAATATATATATATATATATATATATATATAATCACAAGAAGGTTACCCCACAGGTGAAGGCACAACCCAGGGCAGCCCCCATTGCACACACGCGGCTCCTCGAATTCACCACCGACGCGTTTCAGGCCATTCGCCCTTCTTCATGGGTGGTCTGGAATTCAAATGAAAGGCAAGCATACACCACCAGCGTATTCCCTCTTTTATTTCAATCACTCCTTAAATGGGAATTAAGGGAATTCTGGGTCTGGTAGTTTTTAACAATCAACTTTAAATGGCACCACCACTTCAACCGTGTGGGTCTGCTACCGCCATAGATTCTGAGCGGCGAGCGGAACGGGACATGCTTCATTTTCATTTTCCACTCTCACGATTTAGCTCTGACTGAATTGATTTTATATTACAAATGGATTTGATGGCAGCGCTTCATTTGAAGTTCATTCCTTCAGATCTCTTTTTAAAGAATGTTCTAGTGCAAATGTTTTGTTCAGGGCATCGCTTAGGAATGTGACCGCTGAACAGTTGCCAACATCCACTGCCTTGAAAATCCAGATACAATTGGTCTCTGACACCACTTAGAAACAGTTATTCTTTCCTTACCCATTGCAATCTTGTTTATTTTAAGAACTGATTAAAAATGCGCACATCCTGTTTGTGATGTTCAGTGGGTATACGAATTATTCTCAGCTCTCTTTGGGTAATTAGCTATTTAATGCAGAAAACCTTTGTTTGTAATATTGGGATTTAAATGGTGGTGTACTTCCAGCAGGACTGTAAGTAAAGCTGTTTCTGCACTGCTTTGCAATACCGTCTGAACTGTAAATGCAGAAGGCGCTGTATCGTACCAGCTGCCCGTAAGGAACTGACAATGCTCTGGGAACAAGGCAAAGGGTTCAGCACCAAACAAAACATAATAGTTTGTTTCAAAACATTGTTTGTATGAATAGGCTTGTTTGTATATTCTTCGCTAATGGACACCAGCCCTCACACCTTTTTGGAGGGTAATTTGAGGATTGCACTTAACGGACATATTGGCAAATCTGAACAGTCCATGCTCACCCACTTGCCCTGGAGGTCAGCATTCTGAAATCGTGTAGAAATCGATATTTTCAATTTCGATAATATCAATACATGTAAAAATATGAGAATTGTAGATCAAAAGAGCAGGATTGTGCATTCTAGCATTAAGAGACATTGAATTGAAAACTTCAAAAAGATTTTGAAAAGATGCTACATGGGCAATGGCCTTTTAGTGCAAAATCAAGGCCAAATAGTGCAACATTTAAAGGTACATATATTTGTACTTAAACGCATTGTTGTGAAATTTAGTCCTAGCCAAATTGCAATACACCCCGTAAACAAAATTGGCTTCCATCTTACGAATTCCAATACCCATTGTCTTTGGAACTGGAGCACACCATCTCTCACCATACATCTGCTCCTGTATCCAGCAGGAGTGACTGCAGTTAGGTAAACACTCCTGAGAACAACTTTCTTTGGACCTCCAGGACCCACTCATTTGAGTTCCACTTTGCTGCTACTTTTCCCCTCCATTATACGTAAAACAGTTGTTGCCCGTGGTTTCCAGTCTTTCAAGTGAGTATATCAGGTCTCGAAAAATCATCAAAATGTTACCAGAACAGAGTGGGTTTAATGACTCCACCAAACTGTAATGTATTTGACCCATAAACTAGTCTTAAATTGTGTGATGTTAGGCAAATATTTTATTTTACAGAGTTACCTTTTTTTTCTTCATTATCACATATGAGAGCACCTTCCAATATGGGAGTTCCGCATTTCTACTGTAGGAAAAACTATTTGATTAGTATATAAATGTCTGCTCCATGTACAATAATATAACCCACATATATGGTACACATGATCCCTGACTTGCTTCATAGTTAGAAAATAGCTTTGTCATCAGAGAGGAATGTTTCTCAGTTCACGTTTAAAAACTCACTTTTAATAAAGCATGATGTGGTAGCACACTGTCATTTATAGAGAGCACATTTTCCATTGAAATGGCAACAAAATGTTCCACTGTAATGCACTCTTGCTGCTAAAAATGTTGCGTATAAACAGTAATGTGTAGAAATTGGGTTTCATTTGTACATCACCAAGTAAAGGGTTCTGATTTTTTTTCATCACACAGAATTAGAAAAAATGTGCTTTCCTAACTACTGAAATATATTTGTAACTGTGTACAGTTCATATACAAGCTAGTTAAATGTGAAAAAAATTAAAAACTGACATCCGACAAACAGTTCGCTTTACAAAATCTCCTAACTTTGCAGTCTGAGAAAGAAAAGTAACCTCCACAATAAAATAAGTAGCAAATTGTGAGAAGAAATAAGCTAAAATGTGACCTCTGTCTTTGAACAGGGCAAATGTGACAAGATAAAAACTAGATTTAAAGGCATCTTTATTGCTCATTCACTTTCTGAGGGAACAGAACACCTGTTCTTTGTCAGCTCACCAGAACAGGACAGCAGGCCCTAATCAGACTTGCCATAGTGAGTGGGCGAGTGGATTTGGCGGAGGGCAGTATATGTAGTCTTGGATCTTCTGGCAGCAGGCTTTTGAGCGTAGTTCTGCCATATGCTGGTAGACCTGAGGTTGAATGTGGATGGTGGCAGTGCTGGAGCCCTGATCCTTTTGGATTTTGTCAGCTGTGTTCGGCATCATCAGCCCACCCTTTCCCCTTCGGGGTCATGAAGAATCTGAAACCCAGAGCCTTGCTTTTAAGTGTGTGGACTATTTTCTTAAGCTATGGTTCTCCTAGCTCTTTGTCAGCCCCTAAACCCCCCAGGGTTACTTTACCTCTGACCTTCACTTTGACTTTAAATCTTTAGCATCCCCGCTGAAAATCATTGGTGCTCTTTTCTACGTGCACACAGATGACACCGTACTGGTCCTAAGTTGAAAGACCAGGAGGCTAGGTGACATTTTGACTTCAATGCAGTTCTAACTGCAGTCAAGCTCTGCATTGCTATCAGCCATCTCAGGCTGAACTTCTGAACATCAAAGATTCTACTCGCACCTGCAGACGTTACTCTTTGGTAAACTGTGCTTTAACCACACTTTAGGGAGCACATGATTCAAACCTTTCACAGTTGCCTGGAATCTTTGCATCAGAACTCTGGCTGGCATCACTTACATCAGTCATGGTTAAGACTCCACATTTTCAGGCCCCGTCTTTAGGTCTCTAAATAGTTCCTCACCCACTCACAATGTCAACAAGCGGGTATATACAATTATGGAAACGTAGTCACAGCCTGTTCGAACAGCAACCCCAAAGTGAAAGTTGGTTAAGCAAATTTGTGTTCATCAGATCTAGTTTTCCAACTTTACCAATGAGAGACACCTGTTATAGATCTCTTATGCGTGTGGCCCAAATCACGGTTCCCTACTGTGGGTATAGGTTGATGGCAGGTATTTAATTTTGCAATATTAGCTGTGAAACCGTGCTCATGACCAACATACTATTCTTTTGAAGTGAAAACCAGGTGTATGAACCCTTTGAAATTTCAAAAGATCAATGGAGAGCCACAAGTATCAGCTAGCCACTTTTGAGAAAGTGTGAAGTGTTGTTCTGAATACTACTAAGAACACGTGTGATGTTTTTGGTTGAGCTGAAATTAAACTACACGAATGTACCAACGCCTCTACATTTTGTGAGGTAAGCTGACATACCAAGCGATTATTACCGTTCTTTTCAAAACAATGGAAAAACAAAATTACAACAAAACCTAGTCCTGTGTTATAAAACTGAAGCGCGATTACTTACTAGCAATAACTACACAGAAGATGGTGCACACATTGATGGCCAAGGCAACTACCCATGTTTGATGAAACATTCATTTGTACTGCACACCAGCATTTATATGGCGCTTCAAATTCCTAATAAAGTAGTGAAGCGATGTTATTTATGAATTTCAGAAAACTGGGAACTTTTCTAGCTTTTTTGCAACAACTAGGGGCCCAGATTTACGAGCCCCTTGCAACACTTATACGCCACCGTTGCGTCACTTTTGTGAAGCAGCAGTGTTGTAAACAATGCGCCACATTCACAACGTGACACATCTATGGAGATGCATCGCGTTTTAAAGCCCTGCACCACATACCTGCTTGAGGTATAATGTATCAGAGTGGGCGTTTCGACGCAAGAAAGCTACGTAAAAGCGACTCAGTGAAATCTATAAGATTTAACCAAGTCACTTTTACGACGCCACCGAGTCAAAACCTTACGCCTGCTTGAAGCACGCGCAAGGAGGGACAGCATAATAGAAATAGGCATTCTGAAGCATTGCTGGAGTTGCGTCGTGCTTGCGACATGACTCCAGCAATGTGTTGCCTCTATGCCAATGGATGCATCGCGCATCTGTCAATCCTTGCGCCACGGTGCACGGCATTGTGAATGTGACGCATCCATGGTGGCGCAAGGGGTTTTTAACGTGATGCAAATTAACTGACGCATCTCTGCTAATATGCAGATGCGTCAGTTCTTGTGAATCTGCCCCTGGGTATTTAACAGGTGTAGACCACACTCGGTGGTTTGAGAGAAGAAAATAAAAACATCATGCACACGCATGGTCTGTTAAATTATTGGATTACTGATTATGTTCATTAATGGGCGGAAGCAGGGGGTTAGAAACAGTAAGCTGACAAGGCATCTCCGAGGTGTGAAGCACGTTGGGTAGCATGGCAAAATCATCGTAATGGGCAATAGGAATTGGTTTAACTCTGGCACAATCTAGAAATACATTATTTGGGAATACCCGATACACTACAGCTAGTGTTTTTCAGGGCGTTCTTTAACAGTTGCGTTTGCGCCTGTATAGGGCGTTTCAGACACCGCTTTTTTATGTCCCATTTTAATACAAAGCTGTGCTAGAATAGTCAAATTATAGATGAAAGCAAGTACTTGAGTGAGTTTGATGACTCAACGAGCATGTGAATTAACTCAAACAGCATGCTATATATGATTTCTAGAGTGCCACGCACACTGTAGAGGCCTGAAATGTCAAGATCTGTTTACAATGGCTTAAAGGCTGCGTTTGTGATGTCTAGAATGACAACATAAGGGGAGGTAATGGGCATCAAGCACACGACCTAATTGGCCCTGTAGAAGGCAGTGTTTCAGGTGGAAGCATAATAATAGCTTCTACTGTAGCAAAGATGCGAGTGTTGTGTCTCATCCTGTGCCAGTCAATTATAAGGATACAAACACAAGGATGTGAACTTTCACACGAGGTTCTGGGAGCAGGTGGGGTGTTAGTGAGCCCTGTGGTATCCCAGACACTTGTTAGACAACTGGTAAGGTATCAAAATGCAAGGAGTGAGAAACTGGACTTTTGCCAGCACACCGACAGGTTGGGGCGTGTGTATTCGGTACCCCTTGCTTTGAAAAGAAAACATCGCTATCTCAATGTATCGACTACAGATGGCTAGGGTGTCGGCTTACACACAAGAGAAGAAATGGTGTACACCTCTTATCAATTCATACTGTGGCAGGAGCTGGTGCCAGGACCATGGAACAATAAAATAAATAGGTGGATTTAGTAAGGTCCGTCATTACTCGTGCTATTTTCAGAGAGCGTGGTTAGAATGCACGCTACCAACTCAGCCATATTTGGGGGTTTAAAGAAGTGCTGGTGAAAGGATGCTTTCTTTGAGCAGTACAGGCTTTCACACACCGCCAGCAAGTTCCAACTCAGTAGGTCAAGTAAGGAGATCGTCCACAATCCATGTTTTCTCAAAACTAGGCCTCCATGCAGGGACACCTTTCATCTAGATGTACCACTAGGAATGAACAATACTAGAGCCACATGATGTAGTAATCTCGGGCGTAAAGTGTTACTGGCCTGTCTGTACCTAAGAGGACAGAAGAGTGAACACGGCGTCCCCCAGCAAATACGTATATATATATATATATATATATATATATATATATATATATATATATATATATATATATATATATATATATATATATATAAAATTGCATCTCAAACACTCGGTGTCAGCTTGTACATGAGAACTTGATTTGACATCCCCGTCCACTCAAGCACTAACCTAGACGTATACAGCAGGGTTTTAAGCCTATAATGTGAAATGTTCGTCCAGTTACTGAGGGGCATATTAACAAGCCAGGCCATAAAATTATCGCCGCTTTAGCGACAGTAAACTGCCGCTAAAACGGCGATAATGGGTTGATAATATGCTCTATGGAATTCCAATTCAAGCTCAGGTTAGATGTCCTTCACATTTAACTTGGGCTTCAATTGGAATCCCATAGGGCATATTATCAAGCCCATTATCGCCGTTTTAGCAGCAGTTTTCTGCCTGGCTTGTTAATATGCCCCTTAGTTGTTCTTCATTGACCGGTTAGACCTCGAATCAAACTTTGGGATGCAAGAATTGCGTCAATAATCCCGTTGATCCTCAAATTATCGTTGATCATATAAAGCATAGTCTGCTCTTTCCTGTATTTTGGAAATGACAGACTGGAACTAATACTGTGAGGGGCAGTAAACTATAGATACGAGAACAATACTGGATAAACTACTCACACATCACATACTGAGTTTACCTGTTAAGCAGTGCTAGGGAGGACGTACAATTATACTATAATACTGAGTGGAAGCGCCTTACAAGCCTCCTATCGCACTGCACAGTACACCCACAAGGCCCCCTAACCTCGGAGCTGCGGCAGTGGTGAGAGCTCCACCCCACTGCCCTGACTGTGGAACTGCGACGAGCCTTGGGAGCGCTTCTGGCGCTGCACCTTGCGCAGGGATTTGCGCGTGAATCCGTCCACCTTCTCCGATGCAGAGCTAGCCGACATGGCTGCGGCTATGCTGGCGGCTCAGTCACCAACCGGGGGCGGCACTCAAAAGCTGCTGTCCGCCCCGTTCTTTTGGTCACTTCTCGTCCCGCACATGCCCCGGGGTACGTTCATGTCCGCCCGAAGGCTGCTGGCTCTGGCCCCCTTGGTACCTCCTGAACCGGCACCACGTGTCAGTGCGGAGTGGCCCACTCCCCCGGGCGTCCACTCCTGCCCTCTCCCGTTAGTCCCCGACCCCTTGCCCAATTCGCAACCACCACAGACCGGGCCCAGCGCTCGAACACACCCCCAACCGACAACACTTCGAGTAGAGCCCGCGATGTAGACATAGAGAGCAGACTAAAGCCCTGTCTGCAGCCACTGCTCTCCCCTGCGAAGTCGCCATCTTTAACGAGTCAATGATCGACAGCAGACACACACGAAACATTTTATTAAATTACAGATCAAATTAAATTGAAACATAGCTTCAATTAAATAGTTATATTCACGTATACAGCGATACGACATTTTTAAATGTTAAAAGGTTCCAACTTTTTAAAATAGATACCTGCCACTTATAAATGACTGCTGATGTGTGTAAATTGTATACATTCTGTTTGCTGAACGATGTCTTGTTTTTTCGCAACTACTGTTGCGCATTTCTCAGTCACCTTCTGACATGCACGCCTAGCATCCACAGTTCTGAAACCACTCTACAGCAGACGCCTTTGATAATGGGTCCCTTTTCTAGATCGACGAATGAGACTCCGAAGTAGGCTGTACCATGTCCTTTTCGAGAGTGACGCGGCGGGCAGCCAATCCATTCAGCTCAGCCTGGAGGTTAACCGCATCAAAACAAGCCGAGGGCACTGGAAGACACCACCGCCTTTCTCCGAGGCAGAGCAGAAATGCCTCGGAGAAAGGCAGCGGCATTTTTGGATTCGGGGGCGTGTTTGTCTTTTCTCTCCTCCAGCCATTGGCTGGAGGAGAGAATGAGACTTCTTGCAAAAAACACGCCCCCTGATCCGAAAAGGACGGGGCCTAATTGGAATGACTGACCTCTTCTCCAATGGCTGGCCAGCATTCAAGAGGCCAGCCAATGGAGAACAGGGGAGAAGAGGGGCGGGTTCAAGCCCCTCTTCTCCAAGTCATTAAATCTCTGAGCTAGACTGCGCAAGCGCAGCCTTCGCAGCCGAGACCTAAAAACGGATTGAGGTTCTCCCTAGTTTGAACTTTTTTACTGAACCCAATTGGTGAGTAAATGTATTTGCCAGTAATAGTGTCCATTTGAATTTTCTAACATTCTGTAGTCCTGAAAATTTTGAGATACAGCTGTCAGTGACCAGACTCCGACCGCTTCTGTATGTGTTTATTTTTGATGTGATGTGGGGAATCCAATCACTCCATGGAAGAAGCCACCTGAATTACACCTTTATATATAAAAAAAAAAAAAAAGTAATTCAGGTGTTTACTTAGGCAGTACATATCCCATTTTGGTGTGAATGGGGACGAAACGCGTAGGCTGTTTTTTCTAGATGTGTCATTCTGCCTAGTCTAGTCATCTGAAGACGTTTGAATAAAGACAACAAAGAATTTGTAAGTACGTGAAAGTTTTCATTATGAACAAAAAGTATTGGTTTTGCTGTCTCACATATTCGAGATGTATGAAATAGGTTTGAATATTATATAACTTTTAAAAATGTGACTTTTTACATTTCAAGGCATTGTGCTCCTCAACCTGTGTTGTGTATATTGTTAAAATCAGGTTCTTTACTGTTGACCCAAAGAGTGAGCACAGCTCAAACGTTTAGGACAAACAGTGTGCAGGCGAATCTAAAGCCATAACCATATTGCTGTCTTTGTATTGTAAACATAAAAAAAAGAGACGGGTTTTTACAAAGCGTGCATTCACCATGAGGCGTCGCTTGGCACTCTTGAAAGATAACTAATTCATGCTGTTGCCCTTTTTTTTTTTATCAACCACCTGAAAATAAAAGACTGTGTGGATGCGCTGGGATTCGAACCTAGAAACATGGGCATTAAACAAAACCGTGAAGTGAATGCTTTCGATCTCAATGTATGCAGTTTAATTTTATTATTATTTGTAGTCATTCAAGTATTTATTGTTCAGCTCTCGAGCCACTACAGTTTGTGCACAACCAATATCGAGCTGATATAAAAACAGACACAATTGAGTATTAATACCAGTTGTCCAAAATGGATAAAGAGGCAAAAAAGACAGCACGCAAACTCCCCACAGAAACCATATTTTCGATATTACATAAATATGTAAAGCTTCCAAATTTACATATAAATGTAATTCACTTTGCATGCATCTATTCAGATTTTTAGCATGATTCCCCCCTATGAGCCACAAGGTCTCCAAGCTTTCCATAAAATCGTTCCACAGTCAAAATGCTATGGTCTTTGGCTGTCTCTCAAGGAACTGATGGTGTCAGTGGCTCCTTTAATACTCTGATTTAGAAAAATGTACCTTAGAAGTAGTTAGCAAGGTCTCCCATACAGTGTACTGTCTGTCCCCATCAAACGTTTAAGGCCTATATTGGTCCTTAACTGGTACCTGGACCCCTGTTGACTGCACAGTCTCACAAACTAGACACCAGGATATCACCCTCACAATTGCATCGAAAGATTTGTTGTTTGAGTAGTGAGCTTTTGTTTTTTGTGTACCACCTTTTATTTTGAAATTAGACAATTTTCATGGCTGACGCCTTTTTTTCAACACTGTTTGGTAATGGAGTGATATTCAAAGAACAGACTGGTTAAAATACCCCATACCTGTACCCCTTGCCAGTTTTAAAATCCGTCAGCTGGTTTAGCCTTTACAAGGACCAGAGTACGTACCTCCAGATATCCCTCAATCAACCCAAACCAGTCCCTATAGTGTTCAGTGGTGATCGAGTCATAGAGCCAATATAACTAAAGTCCAACACTAAGAAGCTAATAAAACCCTTTGGGGTCATCTGTATCCGAAAGGTGTTTATACTTAATTGTTTTTCATTGTAGAACTGTTATATTTTACTTACATTTTGTAAGTTTTTTTTTTTTTCTTTTTTTCTATTCTAAAGTAAAGCACTGATTTGGACTGTGGTATTGTTAGTGTTGTTAATGTTTCACCCTCCACCTCCTGTAGTAATTGTTACTCAACCTTGCTACTCTTTAAGAGGAAAGTGCTTAACGGTAATATGTCAGCAATTTAGAATGTGCCTATATTGTAGCCCTGGATCACAAGCAGTAAGACGTGGAATTCTCAGTAACCACTGAAATATCCCAGAATCCCAAAGAAAGGCTTTTATAGTGGTGAATGTCAGCCTGGCAAGTTTCTAGGACCCAGCTCCCACTTATCTGGACTGGTCTCTGACCAGTCTAAGGCCTTTTTGGCACCCGTCCTTGCTTCCTCAAGGCCCGCCTTGTCGATGTGCTCCTCCTCTCTCACTCTCTGCTCCTTTCTTTTGACCTTCACTCCTGTGCCATTCTCGTTGTCCTTTTCACTCTCTCTCTTTTTTGCCTTCGTCCTTGTGGCAGTTCTCCATTCTCCACTCTTCTTCTCTTTATGCCTCTCTGTGCCAGTTTTCCACTCTCCACGTGCCTTTTTTACACACTCTTTTTGTGCTGGTTTTCCACTTTCTATTCTTTGTGCCTCTTTTTTATTGTTTCCCTTCATGCCTGTTC
This sequence comes from Triturus cristatus, assembly GCF_964204655.1. Lineage (NCBI taxonomy): Eukaryota > Metazoa > Chordata > Amphibia > Caudata > Salamandridae > Triturus > Triturus cristatus. The sequence goes on from NC_140587.1 coordinate 504,931,805, forward strand.
TCCTCTGGTTCCTCCTGTGCTATCCTACCTGCCCCCCCCTGTGCTTTCCCGCTCCTTACCTGCATTTTCCTTTCATTCCATCTCCTGATCCCCACTCTATGCCCTGCATTCTCCCAGGACCTACTTAATGGCAGCTGTTGTGCAACCACATAACTGTACTCAGTGCTGCGGACCCATGTCCGAAATAAAACCGCAGCTACACAATGCCCCTCCTGCATGCTCTTGACACCGGATGCCGCTACAACAGCTGCTTCCGTGCCTCACTTTGTTCCATGGTTGGATCTTTCTCATGCACTCGCTGCCATTTCATCTGTACCAACATACCCACTCCACACACCACACATGTCTCGTCCAGTCTGGCATTCATGCTCCTCAACACCAGATCTCTCAGCAAACACACCACCAAGATCTGGGACACCATCAATACGACTCCCCAGACATCATCTTCCAGACAGAGACCTTGCTAACCCCCACATTGGCACCCACCATCGCCACAGCCATTCCACTGGGATACAAGATCTCCCACTAGGACAGACCGAAGAAGCCAGGAGTAGGTCTCTCCGTCATCCACAAGGTCTCCTCACCTTAACTACCTTCACCAACGAAAACACAACCTTCATGGAACATATGCACTTCTGACTACAGACCGGCAACCACACAGCGATCAAAGGCACCCTAGCTTACGCCTTCTCTCCCATTCCCCTAAACCCCCATACCACACACCACCTTCAACAATCTCCTCACGGACTTCATCGTCCCCGTCAGCTCAAACAACTTCATCTTACTCGTTGACCTCCACTTCCATCACGACGATAGAAAAGATCCCAACTCCACTGCCCTACTTGAGAACCTCGATGTTCAAGGGGCCTACCCACAATGCTGGACATGCACTCAACCCATCTTAAACAGCCAGAAACAAAGTCAAGTTCATCCACCCCAATCTGCTCACTTGGGCAGACCACTCCATCGTCCACTTCTTCATTGATGCATCCCAACCCACCACAGCCAAGACTACTAAGAACTTCAGGCGTATCTGGAACAAGATAAAGGAAACACACTGGACCAACACCCTCAATGTCCACCGACCAAATCTCATTGGCGACCTACATGGCAACATTAAAGCCTTCAACAACTGGATAACTACTGACACCCTAGCCCCCCTGAAGAACATCAGACACTCAAGAACCAACATATGAGCCAACTGGTGCATGGAAGACCGTAGAAACTCCAAACGGTACTGCAAACCACTGAAAAGAAAATGGAGAACCAGCCCGGGACACCACTGCAAAAAACACTTATAAGGGCGCACTTAAGAATATCACACCCAACTCAATGAGGTAAGACAAACGACCATAGCTCTCAGATGGGAAAAGAGCTTCCACAACTGCCAAGATCTCTTCAACATCATCAAAGAATTCTCCAACCCCCCCCCCCCCATCTGCCAATAGCTCCATCACCCCTTCGCAAGACCTATGCGACCACTTCTCTGATTTCTTTCACAACAAAATCTTTAAAATCTATAGCAACTTCGAACCCCAACGCAAGACTCCTCAACCAGCTGACCACCACAACCAAATTGGACCACCAGATCACAAACTGGGAATCCCTCACCCCAGAAGACACTGCCAAAATCGCAATAACAGTCCACTCTGGGGCCCCCACCTACCCTTGCCCCCTCCATATCTACAACCTAGGAGGAACTCTGATCAGCCTCGCCACAAGAGCAACAGGATTACTATAGGGGCTTTCAATGCTATGGTATAGAATTAATACAGCAAGATAAGATGGTTGTAAACCGGAAACTTCAAATTTGATGGCAGGAAGCCCTGTGGACAATGAGACTGAAGATGGTGAATGAGGGACTGAACATTGATCACAGGTTGCATTATTTTTTAGGTGACTGATAAAGTTTACTTTATCCAATGTCTACCCAGTTGCATCTTACATAGAGAACTGATTGTTAGTTATGTACTATTTTGCATATTGAATGTATAAATGTGTTAACTTCTGGCCAAAACCTACCAATGTTAATAGTATGTAACTTTGTAGGAGATGTAAAGTGGCTATCAATGATGTAACCTATATTTATTTATCTGTCCTGTCATCCCTATCCCACAGGGGGTGTTGTGCTTATTTGCATTTTCTCACTAATCTGAATAGAATGTACAAGTTTCTCAGTACTTGTGCGCAGTGCTTAACAGAGAAGTCCTTGATAGATCGCCAACTTCAAGCTACAATTAAATCAACGTTGACAATTTTTGGGAAGTTTGCATTTGGATAAAGTAGAATTGTTGGATAACGGCATTTGCACCTCACTCCCTGTCCTTTCCCTTATTTTAGGGGACGTTTGGTATATACAGTCCATTCTAAATGATTACACGATCCATTCTCACATTTTTTTAAGAGAATGATGGGTTTGGGGGCTGACTGACACAGGTGCACTGTGGGTGATGGGGACAGAATCCTGTAGTTGATGGAAAAAGGATCTGCTGTGGCTGACGGGCCTGCTGTGGGCTGACTTTTGGGGGCGGGGCCTGTCATGAGCCGACAGGGACCCTCTTACAATTGGGAAAAATTCTATCGAGAGACCCCTTTACAATTGTTCGTTTTAATGCTAGCATTGACTGACTTTTAAAAGTGTTTGCTCGCCTATCCATCTGTACCCAGCATTGAACACGTCTCCAACTCTCTCTCTCTTCTTACACCATATCTCTTAGTTTGATATTCACATTGTTTTATATGTTGCTCCTGAAAGCTTGTCGGTGCAAGTGGCAATAACCTCACATCATTGCTACTTTCCAGACCTCGCAACTCCAGGGACCTTTTCAGATGCCTTTCACAGCTCCTGAAATTGCTTTCTTGTTGCCCCTCTCAAACTGCTGGTTTATTAGTCCTAATTAGTCTTTATCGTCCACAACTAGGGGCTTGAGGGGACATTTCTTTTTGGTGATGTATGTTTTAATTTGTTCCAAAGGTAATGACAGACCCTCAAATGGGGCTTAAGCAAGTTTAAATTAATATAGCCGAGTTGAGTTTAAATTAATGTTCAGTTTAGTTCAGTTTTTTAACAACACTTGGCTGTTTCCTAGTAGTCTGTTTTTTTCTGATTATGTCAAGAATCATGCCTCTTGACTCTCTTCATACCCATGTTCTTTCTAATTAAGTCCTCGTATTATAGGTATTCCATGCTGTGATCATTTGAATGTTATGTAACTTCACATTTGGTTTGCCGTATGGCGTAAAACTCTTATTCACAAGAATCCAGTGTCACCCAAAGCCACGCTGTACACCTTAAATAATCCTACGTACACTGAGTGGAATTAATGTTGCACAACTGTCTGGAGTGTGTTCTTGTTTTTGCCGCGCCTCTTCTAGCTGTTGCGCCACAGCTGTGGAAGATTTAAATAAATGACTCGCACAACTTGTTCATTGGAACAATTAATGAGCCACATCTATTTTTAAAACATGAGCTGTGCTCTTTAAACTTTGCGAAAGGTTCAGATTCTTGTGCCAAACCTTTCAGCAATTTAATGTTGGAGAATATTAGTGGCCATCAGTCCCTTTTTAGGTTTCACCTGCACAGCGAGAAATTTATTTTTCATATAAACTTAAATCGTGCCTCCTGGCTTTTCATTTGTTCCTCAGCGTACCACTTACCTTTTCTCCATTTCTATGGATTGTAGCATATTTTCCTGCATTTACCAATGTTTGTTGGTCTGCTTCTCTTATCAGTTACCCGCCACCAAAATACAGTTAAGATCCACTTTGGTGTAACTATATTTCCATAAAGTTTTGCCCTTTACTCTTGCAGCATATTTATATAACCATTTATCACCAGGAGAGATTAAGTGATTTGCATAGAATCATAGGATGTTGCTGCAGTGCCGCCGAGACTCGAACCGGGATCCCCAGCTGTCCTGTCAGCAGCTCTGGCTGCTGGGCAACATCCTCTTCTCTCCCGTGTTATCTGCAAGGGAACTCTTTCCTTCTGCCGGACGATGATTGATGAAAACAGCTCTTTATTCATTACATAGGTGAAAACGATGCATTACCAATGCTTGTTTCATTGTCCTTCTCTCCACTGACTATTATGAAATCATAGCTCCCTCAGGCACTTTCTATGTTACGGGTTAAGGCATGCAGATCCTAACTTTGGTTAGGTGTTAACGCAATTTGCAGGTCTCATCCACCACCTTTATTCTGCTGCACAGAAAGATATGCCAGCAAATGAGTATGAAAACCTACCTAAATAAATGCAAATGTGTGTAAAAGTAGGCAAATTAACTAATGTTTGTTTCATGACATAAAATATGAATATGTATAATTTAGATAGGGAAACAGACAGGGGCATATTATAAATAAAAGTTAATTTTGTTTACACTAACGTTTCAAGGAAGCTGGTTGAGAAAAATGGACACAGTGAGTGGGAGTGCAGTTTGGAATGTCCTAGCTCCTTATAGTGAACAAGCATTGGCAATGCCAATTAGTCTGGCTTTAAAATTATTTTGTATTGTAATGTGAACAAGTAGGTAAATTAGATAGCTTGGGAATGGCTATTTATTTGTCTGGAAGCAAAGAACTGAAGAATAATGTTGGTGTAGGTTAAAAGGTCAGGTGCCAGACCTAAAAATACATGTAGGTTATGGACTGCCCTGCTCCCATCTGTGCTGCTGCCAGTGAAAAAAACATACATTTTCTATTCATCGAAATAATTTAATAGAATTACACTGTAATCAGTGTGCCCCTGAAAGTTGAGCTTCAGGCAGCTGGACACATAAAATGATCACAGCTGTGTGGAGAGGAAGCAGGTTTTGTGGAAGCACACAAATCTCTGCCCAATCAAAACACGTACTCCTGGCTCCCAAGATGTGGGTGGAGCCAAAGCTGCCTCAGAGCCCCAGCAGCATTGCAACTGCTCGGCACGGTGCACCCATGCCAACTCGACCCACCATATCCCCAGCTCTGACAACCTGGGAGCCAAAAACTGTTCAAGTTTTCAGGTTAGTTTGTAGGTGGAATTTGCTTCTTGCCCCAAGCCTGCATCCTAGCTGGGACTGCCTGTTTGATTAAAAGGTAGGCATATTTACTTTTTAGCACATGTGTTTGCACAACATACCCCCAGCAATGCAATGCAAACAGTTTCATTCTGTGGCGACGCAACAATACTTCACTGTCAAGTGACAAAGAGCGCCCAGCTATGCGGTGCTAGCGCCCACTTTTATGTTTTAAAACAAGTTTTATTTTTTTACTAGTTTAGACTATAAAATATCACTGCATGGAGCTTGCCATATATTTTATTTTACAAATTTCACACAGCATTATGTTATGTTTAGGGGCAGACTTGTGCGCTGTACATTATTTCCTACTACTTTTAATGTTAACACACCATACTTTTTGTTCAATGATTTTATCCCTAATGTCTGCTTAGCTTCGTGGCTCTGCCCACATAGCCATGTTGTTGCGTTATGGCTAAGCCAAATCGCTCTACTTTTTCAAGTAAGGTAAATACCGTAATAGCCTAATCTAAATATTAGTTGTGTAAGAAAAACCTTTGATAACTTTCTTAGGCTTCACTTAATTCTGGTCGGCGATTTTAGGTTGTTTTATTCCTGCATTAATATCGCACTGCATACCGCCCAGGTCTCTGTTTAAATTTAAAAAAACATTTACGTTAGTATCTGTTTAATAGTTAATTAAAATGTGAAGATAGTTTATAACAAAAGTTGAATTGTTGTGCATTAGGATTTCTCCATTAGTCTTGTACACACGAACTCTCAAATAGTAATCTTCTTGTGCACTTATTTTGCTATAATGCACAATATTGTGTCTTCCCGTAAAAGCAAAGGTATTTATAGCCGCCAGTTCAGAGCCTGAGTGAGCAGCAGCACTTTCAGGAGATGGCTTCCTTTTATGGTGTGTGCCAGACAGGACTGGAAATGGCAAATGTACATTTTGTTATTTTATGGCCTCTACAGCCGGGGCGAGAGCCATAGGAGTCACATTTCAGTTAGACTTCATGGGTCCTCCTTCAAAGTGGAGACAGGGTAATGCATTTAAATTATTCTTGAGGCTGCAGTACAACGCAGTGAACAGTTGCAGTCCATGAACTCTGATAGAGCAAGGTTCATGCACTGCTCAAACAATGGTGCCTGTAAATTCAGTGCATAGTTTTCAGCAGGAGCAGTGCTTTAAATAGGCCGGTACTGTCCGGTACGGAGTACCGGCACTTTTTTATTTTTAGGAGGAGAATACCGGCACTTAAGAGAAATGCAATACCTTTAATTGGAGAGTACCGGCACTTCTCAGAAACAAGCAGGTACTCTGCTACAGAGTACCTGCACTTTTATTTTTCCATTTCAAGCACTGAGCAGGAGGTGTGTTAAATCTGTCATCCTATTGTGTTAAGCATAACTTGCCACTGACTCTGATTCTTCAGGCTTCAATACTCTGTTATGCAGTCGCACAAAAAATGTTATATTGCTATTGACTTGCATCGGGGCACTTCCCTTTCTGTTTCTACGTTAGAAAGCCTTAGAATGTGTCCCTAAATGTTTCCTGATGCAAGCAGGTACTTCTGAATCAGACTGCATGACCTAGTGTATAGTAATTGCACAGCACCCAGGATAATGTACTGCATGGCTAAACACTTATAAGGTCCCAAAGGCCACTGCACTCCAAACCAGAATGCATAGTTAAAGGGCATTGTCATTTACAACGCCAATATCTCTAACTATCGCAAATGGGAGACCTATTGCATTGCAAATGCTTGGTATAGTGTGCCATTGGTTGGATGGAGATGTCCATATAGGCCACAGCATTTTGTGGATGGTTTGTTTACATCGTCCCCTTTTTAGGTCTCGCCTGACCCAGCGCATGCGCTGGTCTGGCGAGACTTATTGAGAGGGCTCCAAAAAGTGCTACCAGGCCAGCCTAGAGCTACAGTGCGCGGGCGCGTGCGCCGCGCTTTACCGCGATTACTTTAACTTTCGGGGCCACATGGCCGCTTTGATGTTTGATCGCGATCACTTTCACTTTCGCGGCCGCACATAGGTCTCGCTTTTGGGACCTTATAAGTATTTAGTTATGCAACTGTTGCATGGCTAAACACTTGTAAGGTCCCAAAGGCGAGACCAATTGGCTATGCCAATGCTTGTTTGTTGTTCCCATTAGGTTTTGTTACTTTGTCATCAGGTAGCCATTTTGATAGCCTGCAAATACAACTTGACATGTAGCATGTAATTGAAAACCAGTGTGTGTGTTCTTTGATGTATTTACGTTGCAGACACAATAGCATTTGCTGGTTTGTGTTTTTTGGTTGAGAACGCGTATGAGGTTTTCATGCCTTTGCATATGCCTTTCAAATTCACCCCTTACAGTGCACACTTAACCATGAGACTTCTTTTCATAACACTCTTCTTTAGGGATACAGCTTAAGTCTGCTATGGCAGTCTCTTTGGCAAAGGGGCCATACTGCCCGCATCCATATTATTGTAGCCCCAGATGTTGCCATGTTATGAGTGCTATTGTCTAGGGCAGCTTGGACCACACAACTATTACCAAAGACGTCCTCTAGTAAAAAGCGAGATATGTTTTCATTGCAGGTTAGTCAGAAAATTATCAATGGATAGAGAAGCAGTGTTAGCAAATATTGGATTTTTTATATGTTGTCACTTAGTTCTGTTAAAGCTGACATGCTCGGTAGACAGATAAGAGGCCATATCTTAGGAAAATGGTTAACTAGTTAATATTCAATTCTGTAGAACTCTTTATGTTCTGTTCCTTCTGAGTTGACCATTTCTTACTGTGGTTGTTGTTCAGTGATCCGCATGAGATGTGGAGGTTTTCTGCCAGACCTATTTCCTAATTAATGCAATCACAGAGTTTTGGGTTTGGTTGTCTTCTTAGAGCCGTATTAATAATACAGCAATTCACAATATGTCAGTCTGCAAAGCAGACTGTTTTAGAAGACTTTCAGAGGTTTTGATGAAACGACAACCGGGACCTCCTGTTTTTTGTAGCCATGCAAGAGTTTTGTTGTAAAATGCCTCTCAATGTTCGTCTTGTTACTTTATGAACATATCTAAAGGAATTGTATCCTAGGTCTTGAATCAAGTGCTTGACTTTTTCTTCTTGACCAACACTTTATTTTTTAGTTTCAGGAGCCTTGTTTGTGCTGGACCTTGAGCTAAACAAAAGCACAATTTACATTCATCGCCTAGCTTTTTGCTGGGATCTTTGAGAGGATGGTGAAAGGTTTTGGGATGACCCCTGACCTATTGTCCAAGGGGCCCCTTACAAATAAGTGTCTCTTTAAATTAGAAGTGTATACATTTATTTTATTGATGCCACTTTCTTTACCACTCTGGTTAGGTGGCATGATATGGGTATCTTGTATTATGTGTGTGCAAACTCTTTTGTTAGAGCTACCATTATGGATACTCCTTCCCACACAGTTGTACTGGTATGCATGTGAATTACCTTCTGACTGTCTTCCCTGTGTTCATTTCTTATTTCTCCTCCTGCAAAGTGATTGCATCAGTGCCTCAAGTTCTGCAGATGGTCAAAGTATTGCCAGCAGCTGCCATATTTCTATGCGTAGTCTGAAGGTTCTTTGGAAATTTTGTCTGACTTCCATCCCTTCTACTGTCATCCATCACATGTTGGATACATCTTCACAACTTTTTAGGTTTTTCACATAATACTTAGAGACGTGTGGTTCTGGAGTGCCTCCCCTTTCCATGCTTTCTTGCACATCAGTTCCTTTACCTACTCCCCAAGTCTGCTGTTATGGGCCACTGACAGTGTAGATGTGACATCTAGATGTTTAACAGCAGGTGCAGATCGCAGGGGTGCCGGGTTATTTCGGTAGTTACATCTCCTATGGCATTGTGTGTCTTGCTGAGCAGGCAGTCTTATCCGGCTTTTAATCAGCATTCCACCTACCTCTTGTTTACAGTGTTCGTTTATCAGCACCACTGAAGTATTGTAACTGGTAGTTGAGGTAGCTCTCTGGGTTGTGAGGGCTGAGGAGACTCCTGCAGTACTAACTATTTTAGTCCTATTGCTTACTGTCCCTTCTGTGGCCTCTTTTGACTGGCATTACTGTGTAGAAATGAGGGAAAACGGGGGAGGTAAGTTGGGGTACCAAGCAACAAGTCTGTGTCTGATAAGCCCTCCTAGTATGTACTAAAGATTAATTGTCCACACCTCCGAGCAAAAACCTTGATGACTCACTGTAGTCTATTCCATACATGGGGTCAACGACTGCCCTTCTGATGAATGCATTGGGTCATTGTTTGTTGCAAATTTGATTACTTGAAGCAATTAAGTTATGAATGAAGTGTTTAATGCAATTGTGATTAAGAAAAGCTCCCTTTAAAAAAGCATCATTTATTGACTAACCTTTTGATCGATAAAGTTGTGAGGAGCGTGGGTGTGCTGTTAGAAAAGATAAATTTGCTATCAGTAAATCTTGGCTTACCTTACTATCAGTGACATCCAGGCTCTTGCTCTCAGTAATTTATTTTACAATATGTAAATGTGATGTTGTCTTAGCCCATTGCATATCTAGGAATATATATATATATTTTTTACTTCAAACTCATTTTCTCAAATTAATGCATTACCTCGGGTAAGGTAAGCTTAGAGTCCATTCTTTGTTTGAATTCTAATGCATGTCGAGTAACTTTATTTATATCAGTGGTTAATGTACGCCTTGAATACTCCGTTCCGAATGATGCTGGTCCTTTGCAAGACCTTGGACACAATTCCAGTTTCTCACTCAGGTGGTGTGACCAAGTGCGAGAGTCCAGGCACCGCCCACTTTAGCTCCCAGTTAAAGATAAAATAGTAATCGAAAGTCCTGCCTTGGTGATCCCATAACTTTTGCCAGGCACTAGTAGGATATGAGCGGAATAGGGGTTTGCGATCTGCTGTTTGCTGTAGTCTCACTATTTTAAGGTCGAGTTTTATCCGCTGTTTGTTAATACTAGTGCAGACATTTTACTTCCAGGCAGAGCGGCTCTTTGCCTCGTCCTCCTTTGCCAGTGAGTCATATTTGGCAATTTAGAATCCTTGCTGCTTGTGATGCAGGACTTTGTCTGCTCCAGGATTACCTTGCTTTTAAGATATAGGCAGGAATTCAATTCCCATCTCCCTCTTCCTAAACTCACACTATTGTAATGTTGCAAATAATTTACCTGTGTCAAAAACCTGTTCTTGTTCTGCATAGCCACCAAGCCTCTTCTCACACGTTCACCCAGTGCGTGTCGGTCAGCAGCTGAACAGAGTTAAGAGACAGTATCTTTTTGTGGTGTCCGCAGTATAAATGTTCGAGAGCATCATAGTACCCTGGCACATCTAAACCAGTATTTACATTTGCATCATAAATATAGCGCGTGCTCTCCTCGCTCCTGTTTATTGCATGCCCTTTGTCTGTCATGGACATTAGGCTCTGGTGTTTCCCTGCAGTTTGAATTACCACACCTGCTCACCCTTTGGCACCAGATCGACCTTTGACCTCCTTAGGGTGAGATTGACGGCACCAGTCCTTGTTGCCGACTCAGATGTCCGAGGATAGCTCACTCTTTTCCAGCGGTATGTTAACACCTCTTGCGTGAAAAAGACGCACACACAATTTGTTCAAAAACTACTCTCGCTATGAAGTTACACATTTGTTGGATGAATGCATGAAACAGGCTCAGACTTCCACGGCTTCTCGTGCTGAGACCGTATACGGGACAGCGCCAGTCTGATCGTCTGTGTGTGCTCGTATCCGAGGGTTTATTTCGGCGCGATTGGTCGTGTACCACTGTACCCAACTAATATCCGGAGGAAAGATCGAATAAGCGTATCTGTGGTAGCCGGAGTCTGTTTCAGTACAGGGCTGTGGTAAATACGTTCTGAAAAGTAAGCAGTTCTCTTATCGGTGTGTTGGACCATATGCCCGAAGTCAGTCGGATTGTTGTGGTGCTGACTGCACGGCCTGTCAGGACCACTGTTTATAATAGCTTTATCCAGTTAACATGGTCTGTCGCCCGCAAATTGACACGGGAGATGAATGCACGGTAATAAGAATTTTTAATCGAAATTAGCCGTCTGTTTTGTTTAATCAATACACAAAGACAGATTTGCATTATGCACAGCTGGCCCACACCTGAGAGAGTCAGATATTGTCACAAATCAACTCTGAATACAACATCTCTAATGTGATAAGGCAGTGGGGCCTGGTGATAAGTTAATGGGACATTACTAGACAGCACAGTATTTAGATCATTTTTACTTTACGGATCTTTATATTGTATAGTTACAATATGCGTTACAGGGAGATAAAGAGCTTTGCTCCTCAGACTTGGTGCGAATGGCCCCAGGGCAATCGGAGGTTCCTGGGCTCCAACTGTGCCAGTTGGGAGTACTTTGCTGCTGGTGTCTTGCAGCCACTCTACTCTTCCGCCTCAGACTGGATCCCCAAGTGTTGCTGTTTAGCACTTGACTCTCAGGGTAGCGAGACAGAACAGTTCACTTTTACTCATGGAGGTGGTATGGGCTAGATATTCAGCGAATTGTAAAACGCCCGAAATGACGGGCAGTCCTTTACATTAATGCACTCCAATTTAAATACTACAACCCGAATGAAGATTAACAAAGAAAATAAACTTTCTAGAGCTTCAAAGCCATAAATCTGAGCCCAGTCAGGTACAGTGCCTAGTCGCTAACTTGTACTATAATGTCCAGTCTGTGACTTCGTTTTTCAGTAGCACTTGCTAAGGCCGGGTCTGCGCTTCCAGGCACACTTTGCAGAGCTGGCAGTTGAAAGTGCAGTGCAAAAGCTCAGTTCTCAAATGTACAGTGCAGCAGCCACCGCTAAGGTCTTGGGAGATGTGCATGTGTGTGTTTTACTGAAGGTGGGATTCATGCATCACTTCAGAGGGTTGGCAGATGTTTTAAAGTTTTTTCAGCTTTGCACAGGAGCCTTCTGGCTTTTGTGTCCGACTCCAAATTGGCAGGGAGAGCCCATCCAGACTTGATGATATTGCTCAGGCCAAAAAGAAGGATAGGGTAAAGGAGGCGCTGCCCAGCCCCTCAGAGGACCAGTCCATAGCAATTCGAAAAGTTGGAAGGCTAATCGTCGTCAAAGTGTTTATAGACTAGGATTCCCTGTGCTTTTGGCTTTTTAAATGGAAAACAGCTGTATCTTAGACATCATTGGCCACAATTTGATTTCTCCTGTGCAGAAGGTGTCCACTTGTACAGAAACACGGACCCAACAGCAGAAGTAAAGTGACAAGTTTCACCGACTGTGGTTTTGAATGGAGTTTAAGTTTGGCTAATTCTTTTCAGTGAAGCCTCACCTAGCTATTTCTGACTGTCTCTAGGCCAGAAAATAGAACCAAGGGGATCCACGAGGTTCTGTTGAGTCAGCCACAGGTGTGTACAGGTTTGTTCATCTGTGGCACTGGCAAGTCAGGAACAATGGGGGCTCACCACACAATGTTGCCAGGGGGGAGGGCCTGGCCTGGCAGTTCAGGCTGGACTGTTCCTTTGGGGAGCAGGGTCAAGACTGATTTGCATATGGCTGGATCTAAACTTGAATGGCACTGGTGAGCAAATAAACAATGGATTTAGGCCCAGATCTCTGTAATGGGGTGAGTATTTGAGATTGTTCAGCATTCCATCCATCATTTGTTCTTTTTGTGATTATTGCTCTAATTGGACGGGTGTGCCCAGATGTGGGTCCCGTGCTCACCATGTCAACTGAGTAAATCTGCCCTGGCTGAAGAGGGGCGATACCTCGAAACCGGTCCTACAATGCTTGTTTCTTCTCCGGGGAGGACCTAGCCTAGCAGTTCAAGATCGACTGTTCCCTTGGGGAGCAGGGTCCAGATTGATAGGCATATGGCTGGGTATAAACTGGAATGACATGGTGAGAAAAAAAACGATGGAATTAGGCAAAGGCTTCTGTACTGGGGGTGAGTGTTTGACATTGTTCAGCATTCCGTCCATCATTTGTACTTTTTGCAGCAACACAGCCTTTTGTGTATTTAAATATGGTAGCTTCTGCCACAGCAGTCTCACAGTACCGCTGGGGTCAGTGACTGCTGGGCCACTAGCTATTTACATAATTTCTTACCTCTCACAGGTAAGTGATTGTCTCACTACCTGTGTTCTTGACATATTGAATCAATTTTTGTTATTTAAATGCAATGTATTGTATTTGCATGGATTTAGCCTCTGTGTTAAAAGAATCATTAGACTCTTGTTTTAATATTGACTCATCTGAGGAAATATGGATTTTTATGATCAATTGTGTCCCCTATCTTAGACCCCAACGGCTCCATGTACGTGCTACAAGTACATGTATGTTCCCTCCACTTCCAGCTATGAAGACGCAAATACAATTGCGTCCAACGTTAACATGTCCTCTTTCAGATCCGCCATGAATGGGTCGAATATTCCGTTCCTAAGTATGCTTTGCCACCGTCTTTATATGGTGCACCTTTCACGTTTTTCAGCTCTGGCAAGTTAGGCCCTGAATTCTGCCATCGAGCCTTTTTCTGCCTTCTGCCTCTGAATGCTCCAGCCTGGACCTGCATCTGTATCCATGACCTTTGTCTTACTCCCTGCGCGGCTAACGGTGCCTGGCCCGGCCTGTTGCCTGCCAAGACTGTATTCAGCCTTCAAGTTATCTGCTCCGCTCCTCGAGAAATACATTCCTGTCTAGTAGTTTTAGGTAAACATCCTTTCAGCTGCAGAGCAAAGGGTCCGGCCTTACCGTCTCCGTGCAAGTAATTCATAGCTCCTGTTACCATGGTAGGCCCATGCCCCCTCGCATCTCATGTAGACACTTAGACGCTTATACACGCACTAGCAGTCAGTATAGGATAGCCTCTGCCTGAGAGACCTTTCCTTCCAGATAATACAGTTCCTTAAACACAAGATATTAGATACGATTTGGGATTAGGTTGTTCTGACATCCCAGACTTCTGTCTCCTCATGTAGGGCTAAATGTCAAGTCCCCTTCACCCTCCAGTTACACGTCAGTCACACGTCATGCTGCTGCACGCGCATCTCTGCCATGTATTTCTGCTGACCTTGCAGGATTCTCTTATGGATCCACCCACCTGTGACATCCTCATAATGACGTTTCTAGTATACGCCCTTATGCACGCCTATTGTAACGCCTTTTTTCATTACGTATGTGTATTCTTATCTCTCTTCTCAGCTGTTACGCCTCCTGCATCTGCCTTTACTGTAAATGCATTGACTATATATATGATAACCTGTCAATAAAGTAGGCGTTAATCCCTTCCCGAACCCTCGTGGTGACGGAATCCGATTGCCTGGTTCGAACCAATTCCTTTGTAAGGAATAAATCCCCTTTTAAAACCTCAATTACCACGGATTCTGCCTCTTATTTTTACTGAGTTATTCTTATTGAATTTTACCGCATAAATTAAGTCTAGGTAATTTAAATTTACCACACATCTTGAAAAAAAATAGCAGCATATGAGTTTGTTGTTATTATACAGTGGTCGAAGAGCATATCCCTCGAGCAGCCAGACCTTGTTTCATAGTGTTCTACAAAGACCTGGTAACAAGACAACAAAGATATTAACATTAGGGAATAAATTGCATTTCCAACAGTTTGCGCCTGTCTCATGCTGCAGAACTGGTTTTGTTCTATGCAAGTCTGCTCCTCGGGCCTTCTGCCTTTGTGTAGAGAGATGCTTCTCACATCATGCAGTACAGGGAGGGGCTGGCTCCAAGCAGGAGTACCCCATAGCATGAGCACATTGAAATGAGAGATATCTGCTGCTGGCTGTCATTAACCTTTCTGAAGCAGCAATGAGGGACAGACAAAAGGCAGGCTCAGCTTGACCAATAGAAACTACAGGCCCACATTTCACCCCTACCATCTACCACATAAAAGACTTAAGAGCTGATCGGCGCCCCCTTGTTAACCACGTTCATAGAATTGCTGTACGTAGCCTGGGTCTCCACCCTCAGGAATGCAGCTAGTATACCTCCATTGTCTGGAAAGCCCTCCTCACCTCCACCCTGTTCCTTGCCACGATCAAGGCCAAAATTCATTCCACTTTGCTTTCGTTATTAATACTGGGAGACCAATTTCGGGGTGAGCATCCGAAGACATCCGCTCCAGCATTTTATCCTTTGCAGATTTTGGTTTTAAACCCGTATACTCTATCATGTTGCTATGATCATGTGGTTACAGCTGCCTTTGAGCACAGCCTAAATATCTCAATATTTCCCGATATGTATGTCCAGCCATTATTTTATGCTTCCAGCCCTTGAATGCCTATTATAACCTGCATGGTCGCCTTAATACCTATTTTGTACAATGGCCACACCTTATCACAAAGATTTCAACTTCACCTTTAAAAGTCACACCCGTGCAATCTAACCATACGTAATCTCCTATATCTCATCTAGTTAAACTTTCAACCATTTGCATGAATTCTCATACCACCAACCTCAAAGATCACACCTAACTCCTACTAATTTAATCCACCGCATAGAAACTAGAGTAAATGCAAGGAATGGTTTCCTTAAGATCAGAAGACTAATCCCAATAACCACTGGAAAACCACTACACTTGGATGTTTACTGGTAGCACACATTTTAACAGCTAAACGGGATGTTAGTTACTGCCACTGGAGGAAACAGAAAGCCTACAGACCTAGTTTTATTGATGTTCGACTTTGAGGTAGCACATTGTTTGATTTTTAAACGTTATCCTTAAAAGTTACCTTTCACCTACAGTCATCAGAAATCTACATTGACTGCTAAGCTAGATTTGTTTTTCAAATAAAAGTAAAAGGGAACTCCTCTGATTTTGTAGATTGTCCTGGCAAAATCCTATAACACTCTGCCTCTCCATAGAAAATTCCACTTTACATACAGTGACATACAGCATTTGGTGGTTGTTCACTGTGGCAACATACTTTTCTTTAATATTCAGCATGTGAACATTAAGCACCTAATTCTGTGGGTTTAGACGCTTGGGTGACTAGAATAGTGTATAAAGGAGGGTTTTTGCATGGCAGAGCACTTTCTTCTGACGTTTCTTTTTCAGGGTTTTAAACTGCAGCCAGTGAGGCTATAAGAGTGTCCTTCGAGCCATACTTTTTAAGTGCTAAATTTACACTGCAGTCCATGTTAAGACATTAAACTTCCACACTACTGGTGAATTTCCGGTTCCATTTTTCCTTCACCTTACTAAAAAGTTAAGTAGGCCCCTGGGTATAGGCAGTTTTGTCTTGTGTGTATACGGACAGTGCACACATACTGTCACTGAATGTCAGTGTCACGGTACACTGAGCCCTAATAGCAGCAAAAACCAACCAGAAAAACTTGAGGAATTACTCAAAGATGTCCTTTCCCACACGACACAACAGTTGCCCCTTCCAAATCAGATTGGTCGGGTTCTACTTCTCCTTTGGAGACACTGAAACATCTCCTGGTAAACCAATTGGAAGGTCCTGCAGGAAGGAGCAATGATGCCCCAATTTAGGAAAAAGCTGAAAAGGCACCTCCTTAAAGAGCACTACATGACAATGTAGTAACAGTTCATTTCTGCTACAGAACCTAGCTACTTCTCAATCGCTTCTTGATAGTATTTTTGCCTTTGATACTGTACAGCGTCCAATGCCTTTTTGCTGGATTTGCACTATACAGCTAGGACATACATTCACATATACGTACAATACAGAGGGCAGAAGGTGCGGGGACTGGTGAGGGCATAGCACACGCGGCCAGCGATTGCACACAGCATGGGGGAGGCAGGCAAGGGCAGAAAGCACAGGAGGAGGCAGCAAAGGCAGCACAGGTGGAAGTGGCAAGGGCAGTCAGCACACAAGGGGAAGGTAAGGGCAAACTTGAGAAGGGGTGGGGCAAGGTGAGATGGTGAATTAGGGCCAATAAGGGTAGACTGCAAAGGGGTCCAGCAAAAGGATACCAGTGAAGGGTAGCCAGACAGCAAACAGAGCGAGCGGGCAGAAAGTGCAGAAGGCAGACAGCGCAATGGGAGCCCCTAAAAGCAGCCAACTTTGCAAATGGGTGAATTTAGATTTTAGCAGTGCTTACAGCATGACTATAACAATGGGTTGCAGATGGTCCTTCCAATTGCAAATGATGCATGCGGGCTGATGCTCACTTGTTTTGAGTGGTACTAATGTCCTAGTGGTTCTATCAAAAATTGCTTAGTATAACTTCAGACATAGATGTTTTACAATTACCTGGGGACTAGAGAACATAAGGTGGCAACAAAGGTCTGACAGCCAAACTGCGGCATATGCAGTGGGTGTATGTCAAGGGAGGGTTACCTGTTTGTCCTAACAAATGTCATGGACTCTCTGGAGCCAACAGGCAGAAACATGTTGACTGAGTGGGGATGGGACACTCAGGAACAGCTCAACTCCACCCTCAACCGCGACGCCCCCACCACATCGACTGACGCCAACCTCGCAGCCAAAGGACTCCACACATGGATCTCCAGCTGCGCAGACGATCTTGCACCACTGCGCAACTCCGACAGCCAACGCCCCAGAAAAGCCACCTGGTTCACCGCTGACCTCCAAGAATCCAGACGCACCTGTAGACGTCTTGAGAAGAACTGGAGAAACCGCAAAACTCCAGAAGACTACACTGTAGGAGAGTAGGATCTGATTCCTATAGTTACCCCCACTTTTTGCTGATGTTTCACTGTTTTTCGACTTTACCCTGGCTGGGGCCCTGTTAACCAGGACCCCAGCCTAGCTGCTTCCTCTCTAAATTGATTACCAGTACTTTAGGTACGCTCCAGATTGGATTCTGGGGTACCCTTATAAGTCCCTAATATATGGTATACTATGTACGCAGGGCATAGGTACCCCAGAGACCTACCAGGGTCTGCAGCATGTATTATGCCACCCCTGGGAAGCCTTCCAAAATAACACCACAGGACTGCTACTGCAGCCTGGGTAAGGTGTTGCATACACCCCTTACTGAGATATAGGTCCACTATATCTCTCCATATCACTGCACATATAAACCTATCATTTACCCCTATGGCAGGCCTTACTAATCCTGAAGGCAGGGTGCTGGGTTTTATATGAGAGGGTGCCCATGCATGAGCAGAGCCGCTCTGCAGCTTTCGTACCCTTTATTCCGGGGTTGTTTGTGATGCAACCAAACCATATACTCTTAAGTGCATTATAACCAAACAGTAAATGCTAACTTTGGGATGGCTGCATGGAAACATGTCGTGTTTGGTGTCAAACACCTTTGATTCATACCCCCACACCAGTAACTGGTGCGGGAGTATGATCCCACCCTTCTAGAGGGAGAGGCATGACCGCACCGGTATACCCGGTACCAGCTAACAGAGCCTTGGCATCACAAAATGGATGCTCGCAGCCACAGACACAAGTCTGCCCTCCTGCTGCTGGATGAAACTCTGGCAGGGGAGGCCTGGACAATAGGTTTCCTGTCACAGGGAGGTGTCACCACCTCCCAGACAGGCTTTAGTGTATTGGGGCTGGGTGGGTGCACTGCAAGAGTGCTTTGAAGTCTGCACTGGGGGCACATTTGATGTCCCTGTGCATAGTCCATCTCAGACCATTGCAGGGGCTACGAGCCCCTGCTCTGGCGCGAAACTGGACAAAGGAAATGGGTGTAGCCACCCCTCTTTCCTGACCCTCCCATAGGTAGGTCCCTAGAGTTTGTCCCACCCCTTCCTTGGGTATAAGATAGGAACCCCTGGCAACCGGACTTTATATTACACCTGGACGAAACTCTGATTCTGAATCCTGGAACTTCGACGATCTACATTGAACTAGATGACTGAAGTATCTCCCTTGGAGTAAAGGAGTTAATCCCCTGCAAAGCAGGCACCAAAGACTCTGTCCGGTTTGCATCTCCGAAGTCCCTCCGGACTCCGAAGAATTTTACAGCACAGGAGGTGGGTTTCCATGGTCTTAGAGGTCTATCTGTGCCCACAGCAAGTCTGAGGCCCGAATCCCTTGTGGCGACCGTGCAACCCAAACCCCTGGACACCGCCACCATTTGCAGAAACATCAGCTTTCCAACGACTCCTGCAGCTGAGCTTTGGGTTACTTGTAGCCCTGACGCCGAGCAGCATTTGCACCGAAGATTGCCCGTCTACACTCCACGAGTGTTCCGTGAGCTGGCCCTTTGTTTTTTCTCTCTAGGTCCGTTCGTGATCTCAGGTCCGTCGACAGGTGGGTCCCTGTGAAGGCAACTTAATTTTAATTGAGCTTACCTGGTTGCTCCAGACGTGCCCTGACTCCATCACTTGGGGAGTCCCCAGGACCTTGCTAGTCCGCATCAAAGCATCTTTTCTCTTCCTGTGTGGGTTGCTGTTGCCAAGGTTTGTTGGGTCCAATCCGACACTGCAGCACTCGACATCTTTCGTGGGACAGCTCGAATCCAGCTCCTGGTCGTCGTCTACGCCTCCTGGTCATCGTGGCTGTAGAGTCAAGCTTCACCTCTTCGCTCCTGAAACACCCGACATCGGTGGGCATTTGTCTAAAGGGGTTTGCTCAAAGTCCTCTCCTAAGTGTCCTTAACTTCTAAAATTCCAACCGCGACTTTCCCATAGAATAGTACGGGGCTCGCGGCTGTGTTCTCACACTGTTGGTCTTCTGTGTCACTACCGTGGGTGGTTCCTTGGGGTCCCAGCGACTCTACATTCTCTAGGCACTGTCTAGTCAAGTCGGGGTTCTTATACCAGTTTCTTAATATATGGTTTGGTCCGCCCCTAGGGCCCATTGTATATTGTGCTATTTACTGTCGTTTTAGAACTGTATTATTGTGTATCTTGGACTCTAATCTCATAAAGAGATTAGTAGTGAGTGTTTAGAAATAAATACATATATTTTATATATACCTTGTGTGGGTCTCCTTTCATTTAGTAATTCAAGGGGTTATAATCTGGTAAACCAAGCTGCTGTACACTCCTTCAAGACTTAGCCTGAAGGCTGCTCTCCATAGCTACCACTAGGATAGCTTTCTATAAAGGTTGTCTTTAAACCTAACATCGATAAGGGTTGTCTGGACTGGTGCAAGGTGCCCACTATAACTAGTGGACAGCATATGCCAGGCCAACTTCTCACATACACCACCTACAATAACGCCATGACGCAATACCACCAGCGGATCTGATCCACCAAAAAAGACCTTCATCCAAAACAAGAACGCCGGCAACTCCAAGCAACTCTTCAGCGCCATCCAGGAATTCACCAAGCCCTCCAGCGAAACCACAGACATCACCCCTTCCCAGGACCCCTGTGACAAGCTTGGATTCTACTTCCGTTACAACAAACAAATGATGGACGGAATGCTGACAATGCATACATTCTCCCCCAGTCAAGAGATCTGGGTTAAATCCATCGTTCTTTTGCCCACTACACCACCCCAGTTTAGCCATGGCCATATGCAAATCAGTCTTGACCCTGTGCCTCATGGGAACAGTCCAGCCCGAACTGCCAAGCCATGTCTTCCCTGGATCGGAATCAAGCATCCTAGGACCGGTTTCTGGCTATCAGCCGTCATCAGCCAGGATAGCTTGACTCCAGTGGCGTAGTGAGCACGGGTCCCACGTCTGGGAATACCCATCCCACTTAGGGCGAAAAGCGTTACAACAAACAAATGATGGACGCAATGCTGACAATGCATACATTCTCCCCCAGTCAAGAGATCTGGGTTAAATCCATCGTTCTTTTGCCCACTACACCACCCCAGTTTAGCCATGGCCATATGCAAATCAGTCTTGACCCTGTGCCTCATGGGAACAGTCCAGCCCGAACTGCCAAGCCATGTCTTCCCTGGATCGGAATCAAGCATCCTAGGACCGGTTTCTGGCTATCAGCCGTCATCAGCCAGGATAGCTTGACTCCAGTGGCGTAGTGAGCACGGGTCCCACGTCTGGGAATACCCATCCCACTTAGGGCGAAAAGCGTTACAACAAACAAATGATGGACGCAATGCTGACAATGCATACATTCTCCCCCAGTCAAGAGATCTGGGTTAAATCCATCGTAGTGGGCAAAAGAACGATGGATTTAACCCAGATCTCTTGACTGGGGGAGAATGTCTGCATTGTCAGCATTCCGTCCATCATTTGTTTGTTGTAATGGATTCTACTT
The DNA here is from genome assembly GCF_964204655.1 of Triturus cristatus. NCBI lineage: Eukaryota > Metazoa > Chordata > Amphibia > Caudata > Salamandridae > Triturus > Triturus cristatus. Next base: position 504,952,969 of record NC_140587.1, read on the forward strand.
CCATCGGAAAATCAAGGCACTCTACGGCAACTTCAACGACCAGACACCCAACTCCGAATCCACTTCCTGCTCCATCAACGCCATCCAGCCCACCATCTCCTCCTGGACCCCAGTCATCACCGAAGACACCACTTCGACCATGAAAGGCATCCAGTCAGGAGCCCCCATGGACCCCTGCACATTTTCCACAGAGCCGCCATCGCTCCTGAACTACGACACACCAACACCACCTTCAAGACCAGCACTATTCCCGGCGACTGGAAACGCGCAGAACTCAGACCCCTGCTCAAGAAGCCCTCAGCAGACCCCACGGACCTCAAGAACTACCGACCCATCTCCCTCCTTCCCTTCGCGACCAAAGTCACAAAGAAGACCGTCACTGCACAACTAACCAAATTAATCGAAAAAAAACTCCATCCTCGACCCCTCCCAATCCGGATTCCGCAGCAACCACAGCACCGAATCCACCCTACTCGCCGCCACAGACATCCACACCCTCCTCAACCAAGGACACACCGCGGCCCTGATCCTACTCGACCTTTCTGCAGCATTCAACACCATGTCCCACCGCACACTCACTGACGGACTCCACGACAACGGTATACAAGGAATCTCCCTCACCTTGATCTGCTTGTTCCTCACCGGCAGAACCCAAAAAATCAGACTACCACCCTTCCTCTCCGAACCCACGGAAATCAACTGCAGAGCGCCCCAAGGATCATCGCTCAGCCCCACGCTCTTCAACATCTACATGGCCCCCATCGCCGCCATAGTCAGACAGCACGGACTCAGCATAGTATCCTACTCCGACACCCAGCTCTTCCTCTCCCTCACCAAGCACCCAATCACCACCAGACTCAACTTCCAGGAAGGAATGAAGGATGTCACATCCTGGATGAGCACAAACTGTCTGAAGCCCAACTCGGAGAAGACCTTGTCCTTGTCCTCGGACACTCCCCCTCGGTATGGGACAACACCTAATGGCCTACCGCCCTCGGCAGCCCGCCCACACCCACGAACCATGCCCGAAACCTCGGCATTGTACTCGACTCTTCCTTTTCCATGACCCGACAGGTCCACGCCGTCGCCTCCAGCTTCTTCAACGAAAGACCTTCAAGTGGCTCCCCCACTAATCAAGGAAGGCAGTCACCCACACACTCCTCACCAGCAGACTGGACTACGGAAACGCCCTCTACTCTGGGATCAACAAGTTGCTGATCCGCAAGCTCCAGACCATACAGAACACCGCAGCCAGACTTATCCTCGACAGGAGCACACCACCCAACACCTACAGAACCTCCACTGGCTCACCATAGAGAAGAGTCACTTTCAAGATACTGACCCACGCCTACAAATGCATCCACAACACCGGAACCCAATACCTCAGCGAGAGAATCTCCCTCCACGTACCCAAGAGAAACCTCCGATCTGCCGACCTCGCCCTCACCGAAATCCCACGCATCGGCAGAGCCAGAACAGATGGAAGAACCTTATCCTACAACGCAACCAAGACCTGGAACGAGCTCCCGCTCCACTTCAGAAGCGCCCCTCCCTGAACATCTTCAGGAAGACGGTCAAGACCTGGCTCTTCGACTGAACAGAGCAGCTTGGTAAATGCAAGCATTGTGAAAAAACCATTGCTATGGATCAATTTTTATATGACAAATAGACAACAAACAGTATTCTTACCACCTTATACCTCTTGTTTCAGATAAATAAGATGAGGCCTCCCTCAGGGGTCGGCGCTCAGCCCCACCCTGTTTAACATATATATGGCTCCTTTGGCTTCTGAAGTGCAGTCGTGTGGTTTCACTATAGTGTCCTATGCAAATGATACACAGCTGATGCTTGCATTTCAGCAACTGGAAGAGAATACAGGGATGTCTGTCGGCAATAGCAGGCTGAATGCATAGCAGCTGTCTTCAGCTTAAGTAGGACAAAGCTGAGATTTTTGTCGTCGGAAACGTAACACTATTGGGCATACCAATAATATGGCCATTGGAGCTTGGGAAAGCCTGACTCCAACATCAGTGGCCTGAAATCTGGGAGTGCAATTGGATACTAAGCGATCATTCCAACCACAGATGCAAGCAACTGCTTGGAATTTGTTTTGCCTTTTTAAAATGTTTGCAGAAGACGTTAACATTTCTGCCAGTTGCCACACGAATGCATATTATTATACATGCCTTAATCACCTCTAGGATGGATCATGCTAATGTACTGTATTTGGGTGTACCAATGAAATTGTTAATTAGGCTGCAAAGAATGCATTCTTTTATATTTCAAAAGGGCAGTTTGTCCAAAAAGGTCTGGATCAATTACACTGGTTATCAGTTTAGCAAAGAAAAAGTTTAAATGCTCACCCATAGAGCCATACTAAAATAGTCCTCATTACATACAGAAAAAAGTTTTAAGATACATACCTCAGAGGGCTTTACGCTCGGCAAGCCAGGTCCCCGTGTTCCAGTATTAAGTGGGTGTCCAAAGAACCACTGGTATATGGCATTTATCTACTGCAGATTCTTTTGCTGTATAGTATGCTTTGTGTTACAAAATTGTTAAAGATAACTGGTTTTCCTCCCTGGCATTCTTTGCTGCTGTTTTCGCCCTTGTTGCTGAACCATTATCTGTTGTGTTTTTCGTGGCACTTCTTAGTCTCAGTGAAAGGCCAGCTATGTTACTAGATCTATAGAGGTTTTCAATCAGTTGCGGAGCATACATTTGCTTTACTCTAATGCTCAGCATGATGCATGAAGTGGACACTATTGCCTTATTATTGTGAACCAAAATAATGTTTTTATATATTTTTTTCATTTAAGGTTTACAAGATACTTATTAGAAAAAGCCTAGAGGAAAGTTGGGTTGTCTTTCGAAGGTACACAGATTTTTCAAGGCTTAATGACAAGGTAAGCATTCAGTTTACCATGGCTAAGGAAGATGTGCATAAACTTTCCAAGTGATATTTGTAAAAGTATTTACATGGTTACATTTGAGTATTGTCTGTCTCAATTTACCAGTTTGGAGGTTTTGTTAATCTTCTTGCACACTCCGAGGTTCTGTTAATGGTTTCTCTGTTATGCCATTTGTCAGATTACGAGAAAATGGTCCTCTCCTACTCGAGGGCGTTTTATTTCACGAAAAATAGTCCGTAGTGTTGCTTCAGTTTAAGCAACTATTTTGGGACATTGTTGGTTTGTGGTTATTTGTTTGTCTAATGGATACTTCCAAGCTGCTCTGGAAGACTTCATAAATGCTGCCACGACCAAAAAGCACACATGGGTGGTTATGTATGTAGGGTGGCTCAGCTTCTGGTACATATAGCTGAACAGTCTGTTTCAATGGGAGGAATACCAAAGCTAGACCAATACACAGCTGTCAGAAATGTAAAATACAATTCAGTATGAGGGAATCAGTAGATGCAATCGCCCTCAAAATAAACGCAGGGGCACACCTTACCCTCAGGGTGGATGACTTGCAAAGCGCTGAATGAGAGTCATGGACTGCAGGGTTTTATGTAATTGCCATGCCCTATGGTTACTCCTCCTATGACATTGAACCACAGGGGCAGACCAGTTTTTCTGTCTGTCCAGTGGGGTCTGTCTCCAATTCAGTAGTCTCCCTCCACTTTGGCGAAGTGGCTTGTGGGATTCGAGTGATGTGTGCCCACCTGACATCAGAACTGTACCATTTACTCTGTCGTTCCTTGTCCATGGTTCCGCCAGGGCTCTGGTAGTGTTCCAGGCTACCAAGGGATCTATCCTGGTCGGTAACCACACTCCCTCTCTCTCTGTAGGAGGAGACCTATCTGGATTGGAGCACTGACTGTCCCTGTGGGTGGATGAAGAACGCCGAGCCTCTCTTCCCTGACCAGAAATTCCTTGATTTTTTTGGGTCATTTTCCATCCTCCCATTTCACTAGTTTAAAAAAAAAAATTATTATTAAATGTACTGTCTGAGGAGAAACTATCGGATGTGCACTTGTACTTTCTTACTTGTAATCCCAAGTTAGCTGGTAACTCGTTTTACTGGTCGTATCTGGGTTTTTCTCCATGTGTACAATGGCCGCTCTGGGCGGCCAGCAGAGCATTGAGTTTCCTGAAGTCTGGGTAAAACCAGATCAGCTGAAAGGAAATGTGTAAGAAGACCGATCTGCAGCAGGGGGTGGCAGTGCCACTGGGACAGCTCATACAGAGCACACCCTCACACCACCTGCATAATAATTTCCACTAAAAGATTGGATATCAATTGGATTCAGCAAGACCCATTGGACTCAACAAATGGACACAATTAGTGTGTTTCTATTTATATTTATTTGTCAAAAGATGTAGTAGGTATCTATGGTGGTGCACTGCACATTGTTTGCAGCATTGCTTTTAAAATGTAAATAAACGTCTGTATCTGAAAATGTCACTTTTAATCTATTTTGCCTCTCGTGAGTGTTTATTTAAACCAGTCTGTTTCTTTACATGAATAGTTAAAAGAAATGTTTCCTGGCTTTCGATTATCACTTCCACCAAAGAGATGGTTTAAGGACAACTATGAACATGACTTTCTGGAGGACAGACAGCTGGGGCTGCAAGCCTTCCTGCAGAACCTGGTGGCTCACAAAGACATCACAAACTGGTACGTCAATTCAGTTTTTTGTGCAAATTATTTATCAGTTCTGAATAAGCTCTTTCCTATGCTTCCAATAAAGGTATGTTCAGTGGTGCATTTTCAGATAAGCAGCTGTATTACTCATGAGTTGTTTATCCCTCCAACACTAGCGTACCTACGTAGCTATTGGGTGAAATACTCATCTTGTAGTGCAAGATGGCTCTTATCTGACTGAAGTGCACATCAGCAGTGAAAGTCAAGCACTTACAACCATTAATTCTGGGATCCCTTCTAAAACTAAAGTGTCTATGCATCACTAAATCAAGCATACATAGGGAATTAGGAAAGCAATGTGCATTATTTCTGTCTTTTTTTCCCTACGTTTCTAAAAATGAAATTCAGTCTTATTTTCGGCTATCTAGCATGGGCTTCAAATATATGGGAAAATTGGGTATACCTAGTCTTATTTCAATTAATGTTTAGTTATGAAACACTTGTGTTTGAACACCTGCTCACAAAGCTTTGTTGTGACTGAAATTCACCTGGGATTCAGACTACACCAAAACTCTAGGGGTATAAGATGAAAATATAACCTAAAACTACCTTAACGAAGTTCCTCTTCCTGGGGGTGTGGCCTGGACCGCTATGGAGTAAGATGCACTCTAGCAAGACTCTGAAGTCCTGACTGACCTCAGGACACCCCCACGCCGCACGGCCCTCCAGCTGTAGGCGAGTCTGTGCCCCAGCACCTCAGGTCCGCCCTTGACCTCGGTGCCCCCTCGCTGCTGCTCGTTCTTCCTTCCATTTTTGCCCTCCTGTGCCTCTGTTTTGCTTCGTTTTTGTATTGCACTGTAACTCTGTATTTTTTTCACTAGGCTAGCGATTTTGCCGACTGTTCCCCTGGTGTGACCCCCCCCTCCGCTCCCCGCCGCTGTTACATCGGGTCCCCGCCCCCTTTTCTTTCTGTGTCCTCCCTGCTGCTCCTCCCTCCCACTTCGCTTTAAATGGAGTCCGCGCATACGCGCCTGGACCGCGTCCAGCGCCAGAACCCCTGGTCCTCGTCTATGCTAGCGCACCCGACGAACCTACGACGCTGCATCCCTCCTCGCACTCCACGCCGGCCGGAACCCCGCCTGCTACTGAGCCGCCCCGAAACGCACCCACGGTCCCTTCACCTGCCAAGTCTGCAAATTCACCTGCCTCCGAACCTGCACCGCACCCGCCAAGCTGAGCACCAGCAACAACCACCATCAAGTGCATCCTGCTCAACACCCGCTCCATCCACAGGCACGCCGTCGAACTCTGGAACCTCCTCGACTCAACATCTCCAGACGTCGCCTTCCTCACTGAAACATGAGATGAGACTCAACAGCACCCGACATCGCCATAGCCATCCCGGAGGGCTACAAGATCATCCGGAGGGACCGCGTCAACCAAACTGGAGGAGGCATCGCCATCGTCCATAAGAACACCATCCGCATCACGACCAACTCCCGACACCCTCACTGCCGCCGAGCACCTACACTTTCAGATACACACCGACCCCAAGACCACCCTCAGAGGCACTCTCATCTACAGACCCCCGGGACCTCGCACACAATTCAGCGAAGCCATCGCCGACTTCATCAGTCAGCACGCCCTCACCTCCACAGACTTCATCCTCCTAGGGGACCTCAACTTCCACCTGGAGAACAACAAGGACTGCAACACCGCCGCCCTACTGGAGAACCTCGCCAACCTCTGACTCAAGCAACTGGTGAAAACCCCCACCCACTACGCCGGCCACACGCTCAACCCCATCTTCTCCTCCAGCAAGCACATCTCCTTCAGCCACTCAACCGGACTACACTGTACAGACCACAGCTGCGTCCACTTCAGCTTCAGGAGAACCACGACCCACCACCATCCGCAACAGGTTCCCCGCAGAAGTTGGAGCAAGATCACCACCGACCAGCTCAGCACCGCCCTCAGCCAGAACCCGCCCACCAACACGACGGACCCCAACGAAGCAGCCCGCAACCTCACACAGTGGCTCATCAACTGCGCCGACAAACTCGCACCACTGAAGAATCCTCCAAGCAGACCCGGCAGCAGAAAGGCCTCGTGGTTTACCAACGAACTCAAGAACTCCAAGAAAACCTGCCGCACCCATCGAGAAAGCCTGGCGCCACGACCAGACAGCAGAACACATGACCGCCCTCAAGAACGCCACCCGAAAACACCACCAGCTGATCCGCTCCACCAAGAAGGCAACATTCAAAGAACGTCTAGACAACAACACCCACAACAGCAAGGAACTCTTCAGCATCGTCAAAGAGCTCTCCAACCCCAGCGCCTGCAACGACGACATCACACCCTAACAAGACCTCTGCGACTCACTCGCCTCATTCTTCCACCGCAAGATCGCCGATATACACAACAGCTTCGGCGCGCAGACCACGGACCAACGCCCCCCACCACCACCATCTGCACCTGGACCCCGATCAACACTGAAGACACCACCCGCCTCATGAACCCCATCCACTCCGGCTCCCCTACCGACCCTTGCCCACACCACATCTTCAACAGAGCCGACTCCATCATCGCACCCCAACTCCGGAACATCATCAAAGCTCCTTCGCATCCGCCACCTTCCCGGAGAGCTGGAACCATGCCGAGCTGAGCGCCCTCCTGAAGAAACCCACTGCGGACCCCACGGACCTCAAGAACTTCCGCCCCATCTCGCTCCTCCCCTTTCCAGCCAAAGTCATCGAAGACCGTCAACAGACAACTCTCCGCCTTCCTCGAGACCAACGGATCCCTCGACCCCTCACAGTCCGGCTTCCGAGCAAACCACAGCACCGAGACCGCCCTCATCGCAGCCACCGACGACATCAGGTCCCTGCTCGACAACGGGGAAACTGCCGCCCACATGCTCCTGGACCTCTCAGCAGCCTTCGATACCGTATGCCACCGCACCCTGATACTGCGCCTCAGCAACACCGGAATCCAAGGAGCGGCCCTGGAGTGGATCATCTCGTTCCTCGACGGAAGAACGCAGAGAGTCCACCTCCCCCCGTTCCACTCCTCGGCCACCGAAGTCCTCTGCGGCGTTCCGCAAGGATCCTCACTCAGCCCCCACCCTCTTCAACGTCTACATGAGCCCTCTCGCAGCCATCGCACGCCAACACAACCTCAACATCTCCTATGCCAATGACACCCAGCTGATCCTCTCCCTCACCAACGACCCCGCATCCGCCAAAGCCAACCTCCAGGAAGGAATGAAAGACGTCGCGGAATGGATGAAGATCAGCCGGCTTAAGCTGAACTCAGACAAGACGAAGTCCTCATCCTCGGACCATCTCCCACCGCCTGGGACGACTCCTGGTGGCCTCCCGCCCTGGGAACCGCACCCAAGACAACGGACCACGCTCGCAACCTAGGCTTCATCCTGGACTCCTCCCTCACGATGACCAAGCAAGTCAACGCCGTCTTCTCATCTTGCTTCAACACCCTGCACATGCTCCGAAAGATCTTCCGATGGATCCCCACCGATACCAGGAAGACCGTTACCCAGGCCCTCGTCACCAGCCGTCTGGACTACGGAAACACCCTCTACGCTGGAACCACTGCCAAACTCCAGAAAAGACTCCAGCGCATTCAGAACGCCTCAGCACGACCCATCCTGGACATCCCCCGCCACAGCCACATCTCTGCCCACCTGAAAGACCTGCACTGGCTCCCCGTCATCAAGAGGATCACGTTCAGACTCCTCACCCACGCACACAAGGCTCTCCACAACACTGGCCCGAAGTACCTCAACAGCCGACTTACATTCTACACACCCACCCGCCAACTCCGCTCCGCCAGCCTCGCCCTCGCCTCCATCCCACGAATCCGCAAATCCACCGTCGGAGGAAGATCCTTCTCCTACCTGGCGGCCAAGACATGGAACTCCCTCCCTCCCTCCCCACCCACCTACAACTCAAGGCCTGGCTGTTCGAGCAGTAGCGTCCCCCCCCCCCCCCTCCCCCCTCCCCCCCCATCAGCGCCTTGAGACCCCAACGGGTGAGTAGCACGCTATACACATTTTGTTGATTGAAGTAGTGACCCCTTCCGCGCCTATCTTCCTTCATGAAAAGGTGGTGGAACTCCAGACGGTTCAGCTGATTCCACTGTGGGACCCCAGAGACCAGATTGAGCAGTGGTGTACAGAGTGCGACAGACTCAGCGAGCTCACCCTGCTCAGCGCTTTTCGTCTGAGGAGGCGTTTACGGCAACTGCGCGTGGCAGCGCTCTGACCGGAGCGGAAAGGTCCCTGACCAGAGGAGGCAGGATAAGTATCAAAAGGCCCTCTCTACCATAGGAGGCAAGACCAGCATCAGAGGCCCTCTCTACCAGAGGAGGCAAGACCAGCATCAGAGGAGGCAAGACCAGCATCAGATGCCCTCTCTACCAGAGGAGGCAAGGCAAGCACGAGGGCCCTCTCTATCAGAGGGGGAAAGACAAGCATAAGAGGGCCCTCTCTTTTCTCAAGCGGTCCCCGTACGGGCATGGTGTGCTGTGGTGGAGCTGGATAATGGCAGCCTGCTGCGCTAGGCCTGCCTTTGGCCCGAACAGAGTGCAAACTGGGAGGCTGACCTGCTCTCGGAAGATGCCAATGAAACTGAATGGTAAGAGGGATGCCGATCAAGCTGGGGCAGCCCACCCTCAGACCCTCTTTATTCTTTCTGGGAGGGAGGTGAGAAGACATCAGTGGATGGCATTGTTTTGGCCTTGTACCACACATTTTATTTCTGAAGATGGCAGTTGTTTCTTCTGAAGGGCCCTCTGAATAACCCAGTGCATAATTGGACATTGACAACTACAAATTGATTTGCTGGCAGATCTTCGGAGGTGAGAATGACAGTGTGACCTTCGCTGTATTTCCTCTACAATACGCAAAGTAATCACTGGCTTAAGAAGATAGAGACAAAAAAATAAAGTTATAATACTATACTACTACATAAACATGATGTTCAATATGCACAACTGTACCCTGTAAAATTAAGAACAGTGGGGAGATGGAGGGCATGCACACTACTTTACTGCGTATGAGGCCTGGGCAGGGACTGAATCCACTGGACTTCCACAGGGTGCAATCAGGCCCAGGCCTCACAGAAGTGATGACAGACGTTGCCCCCAGCGCCTTACATAGATCCACTCCCCAAAGACTCAGACGAAGGAACAAGCTTCGTATAACAGAGCATAAGTGATTGCAAAGATGTTACTTGGCTACAAGATCCTGAGAAGGTTAAAATAACCTGACACGAAGAATAGGCTAGTGCTTTGAGTCTGAATGCCACGCTCGCAGAAGCTGTATCCGATGATGACTCTGCAGTCAATGTTGGCTTTTCATGTAGTGACTACTAAGTTCATAACTTACTCCTGTTTGTAAAACAAGAAGTTTAGAGTTGTTTGCTTTGAAACAACTGCAGAAGAGGGATTTTGACGGTATGTGAACCAGAAGGGAGGTGACATACCAGACTATATATATATATATATGGGGCAGGAGAGGGACACATAATAGTTTCCTATCAGACGAAACCCAGCCAGGGATGGTATTCCTGAATAAACCACCAATTACATACTCATGAAGCAGTTAGTGACAGGAGTACTGGCGTATCGCATTAGCACAGATAGACCATTGGTTGCCCGAGCGTCACACAATCAGGAACCAAGGGGCCAGACTTAACCAGGCAATCTTTAGAATTATATTACATGGAATGTGAGAGGCTTGGGCTCACCTGCTAAAAGATATTGAGTTCATACATCCTTAAGGGCCCCGTAAGGCATGTCTTTGCTTATAGGAAACCCACCTCAATAAGACCGAAATAGAGAGGTTGGGGAAAAGATGGGAGAACCGGTGGTAGTAGGTACAACTTATTCTGCATACTGTAGTGGCACATTAATATGTGTGGCAGCAGGTGTACCTTTACCTTTGGATCACAGTGTGTGAACACTGAAAGTAACTACACCGCATTGGAGGGACGGTTAGATGGGACCTCAAAGTAGAATGTCTACATGCACCAAATTATGATCAGCCACAGTTTTTTGAGACTCTGACCCCAGTGATGGCCCAGTATTGTGTTATTCCAGGGATATGGGAAGGCAATTACAATGTAGTGTTGAACATACTGAAAGACACATTTAAGGTGGTCCTTGTAGCACTGAGCATAAAAACCACATATGTGAAGTTGATGGCAGGGAGAGAGGTATTGGAATCGGAACTGAATCTGCAAAATCTTGAACATCTTGTTGTTCTTGACCCACATAGACTCATGGACCTTCTGGCAGCAGAGACTAAACGCTGTGCATTGTTAGAAAGGCTACTGCAGATTAATCACAAGGAATACATAGTTGGACAGCATGGGGAAGGTGCTGGACTAGACTGATTGCTTGCCTGGCTGGTTAGATCGGACACTCTTAGGCAATATATTTGTTCCATTTATTCACGCACAGGATCCATCGTACACACACAGGCAGAAATTAATCAAATGTTTGCTTCCTAATACACTAAACTGTATACCCCACCACCAAAAGTTCAGGAAGACTTTATAGCAGTCTATTTACAACAAGTTCTCATGGTCCAACTGACACCAGAACAGAAGGAAATGCTTGAGGGCCCACTGTCACCTGGAGAAATTAAAAATACAGTTGATCAGCTAGTAAGGGTTAAAACCCCTGGCTCTAAAGGTGTGCTAGTAGAATATTATGCTACATACAACTACTCGCACATAAATTGTTATCAAAGTACACATGCCTAACGTTAGAGGATTCTGCCTGAATCCATAAGGGACATCAGATTAGTGGTATTGCCTAAGCAAGGTTAGGTCAATTGGATGGCTGGCATTACAGACCTCTATCTATGTTGAATACCCAACACAAGCTTCATGGGAGAGTAATAGCAAACAGATTGATGCCTGTCCTGCAAACACTTCAGATCGATGCAAGTTTATTCCAGGCCGTAACACCCTTGTTAACTTACAACACTTGTTTAATGTGCTAGATAAGTCTCTCTACTACTAGTCAATTGACTTACCTTGACATAAAGAAAGACCTTTAACACACTGCTATGACAATATTTGCTTTAGGTGTTCCACAGAATTGGAATGGATCTGTCATTCATTAGGTGGGTTCAGTTATTGTATGCCATCCCATTGGGCAGAGTGCTTACCATGGCAGATTAAAAAAAGGCACACTGCTGTGTGTCCTCTTTCTCCCTTGCTGTTTTTGTGTGTGATGGAACCCCTAGCAAACCTATTGTGTGGGCGGGCCCCGAAAAACGGAGTTCGGCTGCATAGAAGGATAGATTTCATCTAGATATACACAGATGACGCCATCCTCTATTTGAAGGACTCTGGAGCTAGTCTGCCTGATGTCACGAAAGTGATGAATGAATTTGATACAATATCAGTGTTGAAGATTAACTGGAGTAACTCCTTTCTTTTCCTGACACACCCAACCCTTGAACATTCTCACTAAAAAAGAATTGGACCCTTTAACAGTGGGAGCCAGTAACATTTGAATAACTAAGGGTAAAAATTTACCACATAAATGTACAATTGAACACAGGGAAGTATGACCGGGCACTATTGGGGACCAGGCCGTCTGTTCCCTGCTGGTGTGGGCTACCCCCTCTGGCCTTTGGGATGAGTATCAATAATGAATATGTTGATACTACCCATATTGTTGTTTTTTTTAATTTTATGGCGCTCACAGTAATACTGAGAGAGGCATTTTTAAAGACTTGAAAGGTTTGCTATCGCATCTTCTCTGGGTAACTGGCCTCTTGAGATTGGCCATCAGTAAGATGGGGGTCTAGGTGTCTCAAACCTACAAGGTTATTACCTGACAGCACAACTGGTCTGGTCTATGAGGTGGATGGACAAGGGCACACTAGTGACTGAAAGGGCTGTTGATTCAAGAAATTATGGTGGAGACATTGGCTTCTTTGCCTTTCCCTTTAGGGTGTTACAGATAATTAGACATTGTTCGTTGAGATATGCACAGAACATTGGCTCCCCAATGCCATATGCCCTAGAGTTGCCTCTGTGGTCCTTGCTCGGTGGCCTGGAAGCTCTCAAACACAAAACTAGATGCAGTGGAAGGAGGTGGACATAACCACTATTGGACATTTTTATTTAGAGTGATCCCTTTGCTACTTTGAATACATCAGGTAACAGTGTAGTTTAGGAAGAGGACATTGCCTTTTCTATTTCGTATTGCTTGGGGTTCTAAAGAGGATATGGAATGAGCGACCACACAAACCCCCTATATCTGAACTGTTGTCAAGGGTCTTGACTTATGGTACATGTAAACACACTAAGATAATGTGTATAAAACACGGGCCCAACACAATGTGCTTGTATCATGGTGTTTAGGAACCATGAGAAGGCAACCTGGGAGATAGAACACTGTTCAGGACTGGATGCGGATGCTAGCTTATACAAACACTGCAAGTAGGAATCCCAGGTTTAAGTTTACACAATTTCATTACTTACTCCAGGCTTACTTATCCCTGCAACAGTTATCCCACTTATACCCAAATGCTATTAACAGTTTTCCAAGATGTAGGACAGGGCAAACTGATGATGAAACATGATTTATAAAGCGCGCAGCTGCCCCTCACTGTCCTTTACAATTACAAAATAGTCCCTAATAGGGGAGATTCTCACAGAAAACAATGATTATAGGCCTGAAATCAGTGCTATATGAAAGCTGTCCAGCTGGACAGAAAATTTAATAATGTATCAAATAACATAAAACACAAGAATAATGTGGGACACAATCCTGCGTCCAACGCAATATTTATAACAAAGACACAAATGAACAGAAATTCACAAATTCAGAAAAAGGCTCAGGCAGGACAAAAAATGCTTGTAACTTGTAAAAAGAAATGCAACAAGCTAACAATATGTAGAGACACCGTTACACATCAGTAATTAATTCAATTGCGTTTACGATGCATATAAGGTCAATGATGTTTCGATCCCATAGAAACAATATTGGGATTATAATCCGGACGTAAAAATTACGTGCCTGAGGGAATTTTAGCCAAGCATTATAGCAGGGGGCAAGCAATGAGGCAATTGCGATAATGCCAGGAAGGGTTTACTGCGGTCGCACAGAGGTACGTTAGATTATTCGAGCATCTTGGCGCATTGCAAAGGAGGTAGGGTGGGATTGGGGCAGTTCCCAATTGAGGTTACTGGTATGGAGAGGCTCGGTAACCTAATTACACGAATAGCGGTAATCAATCCAATTTGGAAATATATGAAAGGTGCTGTGAGTCACGCAACAATGATGCACATTCTCCTGAGCAGGTACAATGACCTGTGTATCCTTCGGTATTCCGGTGCTCAGAGTCCCGGCACTAGACTCGCAGGTAAGGACATTCAGCTTAGAGAGGAGCCATGTTTGCAACCTCTTTTTGAAGATAAATTTAAATTCGATGAAACAAAGGTTGAGAGGTAGATTGTTCCATAAGAAAATGAGCTGCCACCTGCTTCGGACCAGCGTATCTTAAGTACCTTAGCTAACGCACAATTTGAAGTGCATAGTTTCCTAGCCAGGAGGTATGACCGAATTCTGGATGTCAGGTAACTAGGACCAGTATGAAGAAGCGCACTGTGGGTGAGTACTAGGGCTTTGAGCAAAATGTGTTTCCTCACCTGGAGCCAGTGCAGAGAATGAAGATGAGGGGACACCGGACGTGTCAAAGAGAGACTGAGGAATATGCGTGCTGCTGCGTTTTGCAGCACCCGAAGTCTGTTAATTTGGTAGTCTGGCAACCCTAAGTAAAGATCGTTTGCATAGTCCAGCCTGGACTTGATGAGTCCCGGAATAACTGTTTTCCTGGCTGGAAGAGAGAGACGATAAAGAATACATTTCAATATACTGAGGAGGCCAAAACAGGACCCTACAGAGAATTGACTTGATGCTGGAAGCATTTCCAGGACTGACTGCCACCATATGGTGTAGGAGTGCCGTAAGATATAGGACTTCTAGGTTGAGATCCAAATGGTGATATAGGAGCTCACAGTAAAGCGTGTGTAAATTAACCCCACACTCTTAGGCAACTTGCCCAGCTCTAAACACAACATACAAACCTGTAAATATATCCACCTGGCACTAGTCATTACATAAAGTAATATTGCGATGCCATGTAGGCACCAAATCAAACTAATGTTAATATTCTGAAAGAGCAGACAGAGCCACAAGAATAGAAATGGACGATCTGGAAACCATACTACTAGAACTTGCGGCTGAAGCGGATGAATTTCTTTATTTGTTTTGTTATTTTGCAGAGTTTTATATAGCGCGAACTTGACCTGGTTCGGGTATCAGAGCGCTTTATATAGCACCAGTTGCGTTACATGAGGACACATTCATTTTTGTTAGGCACCGGGAGCTTAAGTGATTTGCCCAGAATCACAGGATGTTCAGCGTCCTTGCCGAGACTCAAACCCAGTCCCCCATATTCGAGGTCAACCGCCCTAGCCGTTCGGCCAACTCCTCTCCCCTAGCTGCTAGGAACCCATGCATTTCTCTTTGAAGTATGATGTGGCTGCTAATAGGCTGGTATTAAGGGATCGATAAGCTTAGGCTGTTACATGGGGGTAGACTGTACTAAGCACATCTGAAAGAGAGAGATTCCTTACCTTAGAGTTATCCCCAGGCGTCAGACTGGATCCGGAGAGTTTTCGTCAGCAGTCGGAAGGTGGCGCCGTGCGACTCCGCGTCCGTCGTAGGCGTTTTGATTGGCAGGATAACGTTGCTGCAGCTGCTTAGACACCGCCCTCGCGCCCTGATGTCAGTCTTTATTTTTCGGTGCCAGCAAACACAGATCCCGAGAGAGCGGTACCCCCAGTCAATTTTTGACTGCGTTTTTGGGGACTTTTGTCTCTGTCTTTTTGAGTCTAGCGACTCCTGGTGCTGTGGGGATGCCCGGTTTCGAATCTTGCTAAGTTTGTCCCTGCATGATGTCGGTGATGGACCCGCACCACAAGTATCTCTACTGCCTGGGGCACGACCATGACCCAACGTCGTGCCCCGACTGCCGGGCCATGGCTCTGAAAATCTTTTGCGGGAGCGGTTTTGAAAGTTGCTTGAGGCCTGGGAGTCTGCTCCGCACCGTTCAAGGTCCTGGTCCCGTGGGAGGTCGAGGGACCAGTCGCAGAGCCGCCACCATCGTTCGACAAAGTCTTCGCACTGAGTCAGGTAAGACGAAGCACAAGAAGTCGAAGAAGCGCCGTCACTCTTCGCCTTCCCCTAGCTTGTTGTGAGACATGGCTGAGGGTGCGGGTGGTGCCGCCCCGCGGCTCCGGAGGAGCCTATGCAGTTGCAGACGGCCTACCTGCCTTTCCCAGGTCCGTCTGCGACTCCAGCCCAGCTGCAGGACTTTCTGTCAGGCGTGGCTAGCCTATTTGGTCCGTCAGGCCCCGCTGGTGCGAATATGGGCCCCGCGGGTTCGACTGGGGGTCCTCGCCTCTCTTCGTCAATGGCTCCGGCCCCGGCGTCCTCGACGGCTGCGGCCTCGGCGCAGCAAGACCCCCATGGATCCCAGCCGACGTCAGTTGACCTCGTACGACCTCCACAGACGTTTAGGTCTATGGCACCGCCGCTGGCGTCGCCCGGCCCCCTGGCCGATCTTGTCCCCGGCTTCCACCCCGACATGAAGACCGTGCCGGACTGGTGTTGATCGACGCCGATTCCTATACCGATTTGGAATTTCTATCCCTTTCTCCATCCTCCTCCTTCTTTCCCGCCTGCCCGGCAGGTTACGGAGGATTGGGAGGGGTCTGAAGACCCTCTCACAGCCCAATGCGAGTTAGACCCGGACTGGGCAGAGGATTTGGTGGACGCAGGTGGACTGGATTTTTCTCCAGAACCTGGCGCACTGTCTCCTTCTACCGTGGCTACGGAGGAGGGTGGTACTTATTCAGTGGTGTTGCGTAGGGCAGCCGAGGCTCTCCACCTCGAGCTCCCTACTGTGGGAGTCAGGACTGACCTCCTGACAGAAGTGCTTCGGCCGGCGGCTTCTTCTGCGGAGTCGCTGCTGCCCTTTAATGACACACTTTTGGACGTTCTTTTGGGCACCTGGTCCAGACCCAACACAGGGGCTCCTGTGGATAGGAATGTGGCCCGACGCCATCGCCCGGCCTCGGGCTACCCACTTTTCCTCACCCAACACCCTACCCCTGAGAGCTTGGTTGTCCAAGCCTCTGCGTCCCCGATCACATTCCCTTCCACACCTCCGGACAGGGAATCCAAGAAACTGGAGCAGTTTGGGAAGAAGGATTTCTCTTCCGCCAGTTCAGGGTTGCGGTCTGTGAACACCGCATGCCCCTTGGCCCGTTATTCCCACTCTGTGTGGGATACGGTGACGCAGGTGTGCTGCCTTAGTGTCCGGAGGAGACCCGGACAGGGCTCTCCCAAGCTATTGCTGAAGGGAGGGATGCAGCCAAGTTCACGATTCGTTGTGGCATTGACACTGCCGACTCACTGGGCAGAGCGATTTCCACAACAGTGAAGCTACGCCGGTACGCCTGGATGAGGACAACTGGCTTTTCACGGTTTGTCCAGAAAACTCTCATGGACATGCCTTTTGATGGCACTCGCCTTTTTGGAGACAAGGCAGATAGTCCGTTAGAGCGCTTTAAGGACTCTCGGGCTACGACCAAGTCCCTGGGCCTTTTGGCCACGCGCACTCCTTCGGCTTCTGCTTTTCGCTTCTTTCGTGGCCACGGAAGGAGCACCCAAACAAGTTTGTTTCAGAGCCACAGGCCTGTGCAGAAACAGTCTCAGCGCAGCCGCGGATGTGGAACCCACCGAGGTGGGTCACTGGGCCAGCGGACGGGTCAGTCCACAACCACCACCACTGCCTCCAAAACTTCTTAGTCTGGTGTCTAGGGCCCATCAATCGCCAGTGGGCGGCAGGATTCGCCATCACCTCCCCCACTGGCGCACCATCACTTCGGACAGGTGGGTTTTACAGATGGTCCGAAGGGGTTACTCCCTCCCTTCGAGACTACCGCTCCAGCCATGCCACCTCCGTTCCTCCGCATGTCGGGAGATCACTTGACACTTCTCCAGCAGGAAGTTGCGGCCCTCTTGGCAAGTCTTTCAAGGAGGGCAAAAAAGCAAACGAAAAAACAATGCTTAAAAAGAGTAATTCCTAAACCATCATCAATGAACCCTACTAATTTATATCCAATATTTGAGCAGACAAAAATGGCTAAGGATCAGCTGATATTATCTAAAGTCTTGGATCCACTGAGCCGATCTGGTGATGATGAAATAAATATGCAGGTTGATCTGCCTACCGACTTGCTTCGTGCAGTAGAAGATGAATTCCGAATTGTTAAGGACGCAAGCACACAAGCAGTATGGGTGGGTCTATCTATCTATCTATCTATCTATCTATCTATCGATCTATATCTCTATCTATCTCTATCTATCTCTATCTATCTCTATCTATCTCTATCTATCTCTATCTATCTCTATCTATCTCTATCTATCTCTATCTATCTCTATCTATCTCTATCTATCTCTATCTATCTCTGTCTCTGTCTCTGTCTCTGTCTCTGTCTCTGTCTCTGTCTCTGTCTCTGTCTCTGTCTGTCTATCTATCGCCCTATCTATCGCCCTATCTATCGCCCTATCTATCGCCCTATCTATCGCCCTATCTATCGCCCTATCTATCTATTGCCCTGTCTATCGCCCTATCTATCTATTGCCCTGTCTATCTATCTATCTATCGCCCTGTCTATCTGTCTATCTATCGCCCTGTCTATCTGTCTATCTATCGCCCTGTCTATCTATCGCCCTGTCTATCTGTCTATCTATCGCCCTGTCTGTCTATCGCCCTGTCTGTCTATCGCCCTGTCTGTCTATCGCCCTATCTGTCTATCTATCGCCCTGTCTATCTGTCTATCTATCGCCCTGTCTATCTGTCTGTCTATCGCCCTGTCTATCTGTCTGTCTATCGCCCTGTCTATCTGTCTGTCTATCGCCCTGTCTATCTGTCTGTCTATCGCCCTGTCTGTCTATCGCCCTGTCTGTCTATCGCCCTGTCTGTCTATCGCCCTGTCTGTCTATCGCCCTGTCTGTCTATCGCCCTGTCTGTCTATCGCCCTGTCTGTCTATCGCCCTGTCTGTCTATCGCCCTGTCTGTCTATCGCCCTGTCTGTCTATCGCCCTGTCTGTCTATCGCCCTGTCTGTCTATCGCCCTGTCTGTCTATCGCCCTGTCTGTCTATCGCCCTGTCTGTCTATCGCCCTGTCTATCTATCTATCGCCCTGTCTATCTGTCTATCTATCGCCCTGTCTATCTGTCTATCTATCGCCCTGTCTATCTGTCTATCTATCGCCCTGTCTATCTGTCTATCTATCGCCCTGTCTATCTGTCTATCTATCGCCCTGTCTATCTGTCTATCTATCGCCCTGTCTATCTATCGCCCTGTCTATCTACCGCCCTGTCTGTCTATCTATCTATCTATCGCCCTATCTATCGCCCTATCTATCGCCCTATCTATCGCCCTATCTATCGCCCTATCTATCGCCCTATCTATCGCCCTATCTATCGCCCTATCTATCGCCCTATCTATCGCCCTATCTATCGCCCTATCTATCGCCCTATCTATCTATCTATCGCCCTATCTATCTATCTATCTATCGCCCTATCTATCTATCTATCTATCGCCCTATCTATCTATCGCCCTGTCTATCTATCTATCTATCGCCCTGTCTATCTATCTATCTATCGCCCTGTCTATCTATCTATCTATCGCCCTGTCTATCTATCTATCTATCGCCCTGTCTATCTATCGCCCTGTCTGTCTATCTATCTATCTATCTATCTATCTATCTATCGCCCTGTCTATCTATCGCCCTGTCTGTCTATCTATCTATCTATCTATCTATCGCCCTGTCTATCTATCTATCTATCTATCTATCTATCTATCTATCTATCGCCCTGTCTATCTATCTATCTATCGCCCTGTCTATCTATCTATCTATCTATCTATCTATCGCCCTGTCTATCTATCGCCCTGTCTATCTATCGCCCTGTCTATCTATCGCCCTGTCTATCTATCGCCCTGTCTATCTATCGCCCTGTCTATCTATCTATCTATCTATCTATCGCCCTATCTATCTATCTATCTATCTATCGCCCTATCTATCTATCTATCTATCGCCCTATCTATCTATCTATCTATCGCCCTATCTATCTATCGCCCTGTCTATCTATCTATCTATCTATCGCCCTGTCTATCTATCGCCCTGTCTATCTATCGCCCTGTCTATCTATCTATCTATCTATCACCCTGTCTATCTATCTATCTATCTATCTATCTATCTATCACCCTATCTATCTATCTATCTATCTATCTATCTATCGCCCTGTCTATCTATCTATCTATCTATCTATCTATCGCCCTGTCTATCTATCTATCTATCTATCTATCTATCTATCGCCCTGTCTATCTATCTATCTATCTATCTATCTATCTATCACCCTGTCTATCTATCTATCTATCTATCTATCGCCCTGTCTATCTATCTATCTATCTATCTATCGCCCTGTCTATCTATCTATCTATCTATCTATCGCCCTGTCTATCTATCTATCTATCTATCTATCGCCCTATCTATCTATCTATCGCCCTGTCTATCTATCTATCTATCGCCCTGTCTATCTATCGCCCTGTCTATCTATCGCCCTGTCTATCTATCGCCCTATCTATCTATCTATCGCCCTGTCTATCTATCGCCCTGTCTATCTATCGCCCTGTCTATCTATCTATCTATCTATCTATCTATCTATCGCCCTATCTATCTATCTATCACCCTATCTATCTATCTATCTATCTATCTATCTATCTATCTATCGCCCTGTCTATCTATCTATCTATCTATCTATCTATCGCCCTGTCTATCTATCTATCTATCTATCTATCTATCTATCTATCGCCCTGTCTATCTATCTATCTATCTATCTATCTATCGCCCTGTCTATCTATCTATCTATCTATCGCCCTGTCTATCTATCTATCTATCGCCCTGTCTATCTATCTATCTATCGCCCTGTCTATCTGTCTATCTATCGCCCTGTCTATCTATCTATCTATCGCCCTGTCTATCTGTCTATCTATCGCCCTGTCTATCTGTCTATCTATCGCCCTGTCTATCTGTCTATCTATCGCCCTGTCTATCTGTCTATCTATCGCCCTGTCTATCTGTCTATCTATCGCCCTGTCTATCTATCTATCTATCGCCCTATCTATCGCCCTATCTATCGCCCTATCTATCGCCCTATCTATCGCCCTATCTATCGCCCTATCTATCGCCCTATCTATCGCCCTATCTATCGCCCTATCTATCGCCCTATCTATCGCCCTATCTATCGCCCTATCTATCGCCCTATCTATCGCCCTATCTATCGCCCTATCTATCGCCCTATCTATCGCCCTATCTATCGCCCTATCTATCGCCCTATCTATCGCCCTATCTATCGCCCTATCTATCGCCCTATCTATCGCCCTATCTATCGCCCTATCTATCGCCCTGTCTATCGCCCTGTCTATCGCCCTGTCTATCGCCCTGTCTATCGCCCTGTCTATCGCCCTGTCTATCGCCCTGTCTATCGCCCTGTCTATCGCCCTGTCTATCGCCCTGTCTATCGCCCTGTCTATCGCCCTGTCTATCGCCCTGTCTATCGCCCTGTCTATCGCCCTGTCTATCGCCCTGTCTATCGCCCTGTCTATCGCCCTGTCTATCGCCCTGTCTATCGCCCTGTCTATCGCCCTGTCTATCGCCCTGTCTATCTATCTATCTATCTATCTATCGCCCTATCTATCTATCTATCTATCGCCCTATCTATCTATCTATCTATCGCCCTATCTATCTATCTATCTATCGCCCTATCTATCTATCTATCTATCGCCCTATCTATCTATCTATCTATCTATCTATCTATCTATCTATCTATCTATCGCCCTATCTATCTATCGCCCTATCTATCTATCGCCCTATCGCCCTATCGCCCTATCTATCTATCGCCCTATCGCCCTATCTATCTATCGCCCTATCGCCCTATCTATCTATCGCCCTATCTATCTATCGCCCTGTCTGTCTGTCTGTCTGTCTGTCTGTCTGTCTGTCTGTCTATCGCCCTGTCTGTCTGTCTGTCTATCTATCGCCCTGTCTGTCTGTCTGTCTGTCTGTCTGTCTGTCTATCGCCCTGTCTGTCTGTCTGTCTGTCTGTCTGTCTGTCTATCGCCCTGTCTGTCTGTCTGTCTGTCTGTCTGTCTGTCTATCGCCCTGTCTGTCTGTCTGTCTGTCTGTCTGTCTGTCTGTCTATCGCCCTGTCTGTCTGTCTGTCTGTCTGTCTGTCTGTCTATCGCTCTGTCTGTCTGTCTGTCTGTCTGTCTATCGCCCTGTCTGTCTGTCTGTCTGTCTGTCTATCGCCCTGTCTGTCTGTCTGTCTGTCTGTCTATCGCCCTGTCTGTCTGTCTGTCTGTCTATCGCCCTGTCTGTCTGTCTGTCTGTCTATCGCCCTGTCTGTCTGTCTATCGCCCTGTCTATCTATCATTCCACCACAGGTACACAGTGGGCGGAATTAAGCAACTCAGACAGTCAGGGCTGCATTTTAGGACCAGATACCTGGATCCCCCCAGAAGAGAGCAACATCTCTTGACCCAAAAAGTTACTTGGGGAAAGAATAATGGAGGGGGTCTGGATACTGGAACCTATGCGGGATTCAAGGTCCTAGTCTCCTTTAAAGCGTCCCGACTCGGGGGTTTCTACACAATTGTACTACAGTAGAGGGAATAATGGAATATGAGGATACCCTACCAATTCAACCAGTGGTGTCAAGCTCCGTTCAATTAGACAATAAAGAGGTGATGGCCAGCGAGCCCCCGGAAGGGGTCCTTAAGACACGCTTAACCTGGGGAATTTGCTGCAACTGTGTACCCACATTCCAGTTCTTAATTGTATTACCTCGGAGAATTTGTTATGGGTACCAATTGACTCTCCAGGTTTGAATGCCATAGGAGAAGCCTCGCGAACTGCATAGAAGAGTGGTACTTTGAGAGACTCCGTGTGGGGTGAAAAAGAAATCTTTGCTGACTGGGAGATTGAACTTGTGAAATCTACTCCCCCAAAGTACCCGTATGTTCTACTAAACTCTGCCAGAGATCAGCTAACCCAAAGTGTTCTTAAGGGCACATCAGGTGGAAGCAGAAGCTGGCAATCGGAGAAAATAAGGAGAGCAAGAGCACTAACGATCATACATTTGCATAATCTGGGAGAGGTGAGATTTACACTTAAAAAAAACATTCGGCAGGAGGCTGGGCGAGTGGCGAATGCCACTCATAAATCACTGGGCCTTATACCTCAGTCCTAATGTATGTATACGTCAATCAAACTGAAAATTGAACTTGAGGACCTTAATAAACTCGCGAGGCCCCAAAAAATCGGTATGGATGTCAAATTCTGAGATCTCAATCTCATGGAATGTGGCAGGGCTTAAACTCATGGGAAGCAAAGAAGGGTGTCCTTTATTTGGGTACTGGCGACATCCTTGGTCATCAAGAAACATAGGCATTGGCCCCCACTGCTCTATCGGGTTTGAGAGATTTTTTCTACTGCCTGTCACCCAAGTCCTTTTCGCCATCCCTCAGGGGGTTTATCAATTTTCATCAAGCATACAGCCAACTTAACAGTGACGGTTCTCGACAGTAACTGTTCGGCAGCCCAAGCTGTTTGTATACATGGTTTGAAAACAAGCACAAAACAAATGATCCTGATTGTGGTCAATAGTTATCTGAATGCTCTCAGGAAAGTAAGGATAGACCTGGTAAGTCATTTTCTTGAAAGCCTTGAAGACCTCCTTCTAGATGATCTGCATTATGAATTCATAATCACCGGAGATTTTAATATCAAGGGGGTGGGGTAGAACATCGTCAGTTTCTAATGTAAATGCTGATTATGGCATTAATGGTTTTATGAAACTCCACAATTTAGTATCCGCTCAGTCAGAATTTGAGGTGAGAAATAAGGAGTTGATATTTCCACCAACATGTTAAAATTTATCGATCATTGATTATACCTTTTTATCTACAGGTCTGGCCACATTATTGGGTCACTTTGATATCTCAATTAGAGCAGAAAGTGACCACAATCCATTAAGGAGCACGCTTCGTCTTCCCTTAAAATCAGCTGATAAATCCAAATCCATCATGCGGGTACTTCAACAGGTTAAGAGTCTGTGAATCTAGTTAGAAGTTAAGTGGCTATCTGAATACAAATCCCTGGTTAACAGATCTGGAGCTTATTTTAACTACAAATCATTTAGAAGGTGCCCTACAGGTGTCAGGAAGGCTTATGGAAAACCTACAAAAGTATTTACTGGAACAGGGGTGTAGGTCCAAAATTCAACAGGGGGGTAGGCACCACAAACCACAAGGCCAGGTAACTTTTGCAAGGCAATCCTCGTTTCCTAAAGAACGCGGAGTAAAGCACAGCGTGTCCACTGGTGTAATCCTTCTAAAACTACAGCCGCAGCAGCAAAATTGGCCAGAAGGTTACACAAAAAACTGTCTGGGAGCAACAGAAGGAAAGAAAGAATAAAGAATGGGCTACAACCTTTCAGGTATTGAAAGATTCTAATCATGCGCGAATTATTGAATTACAAATAGTAATATGGTCAGGGAAAATGGTGTTTCAGAAGCAGCTTGGGTGTGCCATGTTGTTGAGCTGTATATGGAGTTTCATTTCTGGAATTTTTGGCAATTCTGCATTCTCCGCGGAATGCGAAATTACCCAAATTCCGCAAGCGGAACGGAATTTACCGCCCAGGCCTACTATAGACCTCAATGATTCAAGATAGTTTAACTTGAAAAGTTAGCTGTGCCTGGTTCACAAGTCTGATGGCCAGAGCCTGCTGGCTGGATATTATAGGATGCTTCATTTCAATGACTAAATCTGGGAACACTGCTAGCTATCAGATAGCAATGTGAAAGACTTCTAGGGTGGTTGGCATCAGTTCTGGTTCCGGTGACTGCAAGGTCTACATATTAAAGTGCCTTTATACCTACATGGAAGTCTGGCTTCCAGAATGGACCCTAAACAAACATAACTTTATATGATTCGATGCAGGAAACTGCTACCAACACGAATAGCGTTGCAAGATTCAACAGATGTGTAGAGGAATTTTCTTCTACTTTGTTCTAATGTGTTACATTTCTATAACTTCCCATAGGTTCCTGTGAGAGACGGCTCAATCAAGCAAATCAAAGCTTGAATCTAAACAAATTAACATAAATGTGCCCTGGGAAAATGCACCATTAAACCTCAAAATAATCAATTTGTCATGTCCTTGTTTAAACCATTCCATTGCCTATTTTACCCCAGATACCTTACTTTCTCTATAAAAGGTTACAGTTGGAATCTGAAATCCTTGAAGGCATGTATTAAAAGGAGGAAACCTCTCAAACCTAAGTAACATTATTAATATCATGCAAAGACTAACTAAGCTTCCAAATCATTGTTCACTTTATGTTTCTTCTGTGCTACCTAAATCAGATTTGTCTTCACTGTCTCTAGCACGAGGATTTAAGTCTGAAGAAGTCATATATGTAACAAGCATTGAAAATGCAATAAGTCTCGGCTTTGATTAAGTTAAAGCCATTCGCTCTGCTAATGGTATTTATATAGCAAAGCAAATGGCTTTACTGTTTTATCAGACACTGCCAGGTTCACTCAAAACATAACCCGACGTCCTGCTCACAGCAGACTCACCAATAGCCCAAATAGACACGGAGTTCAGCTTAACTACTGCTCTGAATAGAATCTACTTGGCCATATATTCACAAATCACTTGCACCTGTAAATGTAATTTACATAGGCAAATGGCTTGATTTACAGTTGTAAATTCACACTCAAGATAATTTATAAATTTGTAACATTACCGCAGTATGGCGTAACTTTCTGCAAGTTTGCAAGTTGACATTTTCTCCGATCAGCAAGGGCGTTTGAGGCAAGCATATCCCACGCAGTTAGGGAACACAAAATGTTTTGTACGTTTTTCGGTACTCCCAAACCTCTACGCAATCTAAAATACTTGAAACTGTTGACGACTTATTCACTTCCTGAGTAAGATGGGATTAAAAACATTCAAAAAACGAGGACCCTGATGGCCTAAGAGATTTCATCACGGGCAACAACATATGTTGCTCATGGGGAATTAAAAATAACTAAATGGGAAATTGTATTAACGTTAATATCCTTTCACATGCACGGTTGTGCACCATAGACGGTACTACATGCAGAACAGCAACTGCATAACTATAATTGGGAATTTACAAAACTTTGCCAGGAGTACTCTTGGAAACGATGATGGATTTCACAGGCGTATTCGTGGAAACTTTTTAAAATCCCAATACTTAGTAAATCTGTAACACGGTGCAAAACTGCAGGTGCAGATTCACAAATTGTTTGTGAAACAGGCCCCGTACTGAGCACTGACAGAGCAGGAGCTATCCAGACAACCTGGCATTTTGACTCGATGGCAGTTAAAAGAAGATGCCGTCCAGTCGGTTAACACAGAAAGCAAACATGCGATAGTCACTTCACCGGGTTTCGTTGGTGTACGACCATGTGACACAAGACTGTCAGTGCGGTGACTTTATTAAGACACCTTGTTTTTATACAGGAAGCCTGTGAGTTTCGTTCACCTGTGGTAAATCCGCAGTGTAAGAAGGGTTGCCAGTACCCGCTTGGGACACCAACATGTCCAGTCCCATAAAGGACTGGACATGTTGGTCATGGCCCCGGCGTCCATACGCTGCAAGCCTTTCTGACCCTAACAAGGAACAGGCGGACACCATCGGCCTAGCAACGCCCCTCAACACTGTCAAATCTAAAACGGAACGCCCAAAGTGTAAGGCGAACCCGCATCCTTACTGCGGCTATACAGAGCTCCAACGCCCACCGAGCAGGGATTATAAAAATGAAAAGCACCCAGGAGCTCTCAGCCCCGGTGGACAGAGCTGCTTGCAGGAGAAGGGCAGCGCGGTCACAGCGCCAACAAGCATGTCCATGGCCCATGAGCTGGGAGAAAACGGACAGCAGGAGGGGGGCGGGAACAAAAGGAACGCGGGAACAGGAAAGTAACCAGAGCAGTGCTAGCGTGCTGCTTCCGGAGCAATCGAGGGTTCTTTTCCGGTGCAAGTCAAAATGACTACGCACTATTTTTTTAAAAAGACAATTGCGCTGTGTAAGCATTACCATACTGTAGTTAGGCGGTGCTGCTTCCGGAATAACCGGAAGTTACCTATCGGCTAAATAGCCAATTAGAAGCCCGCTAACCAATAAAAAGCCAAAGTTAACCAATGGCAAGCAGCAAGAAATAACAAAGCAATAGGCAGAGTTTCAGCACCCAAATAGACTACTAGATGTCTCGGAGAGACAGCGCGTGCGTGCTGCCTAGACGAGACCTAAAAATGGCCGCTGTGTCCAAGGTGCCTGCAAATACTCTGGTTCATGTGAAAACGTTGTAGCTGCTGACGTAGCCAACTGCTGTTTGAGAATGTAACTTGAGAGGATTGGAATTGAAGTAGTCTATTGCCTTATTTTTTAGGCGTCTCCCTCCCTGTCTTTCTCCCATTCGCCGTAAGTAATAAAAGACATTGAGATTAAGTAAATGGTTCAGCCCTAACCATGGCCATGTCATTATGGATTTTTTTGGTCGAGCCAAGCGCTGCTCTATGGGGGGGGCTTTTTGTGTGCCCTCCAAACTTTTCCTTGTGAGTCTGACTCCTCCCACACATTAGATTGGCTTTTGCATGTGGCTTTCAATAATGAAAGCACGCAAATGGCCAAAGGCGGGTGCATGTCCCACTTCCTTTCAAATGTGTCACTCCCACGGCGTTTTGCTCTCGGGAGCGAGCAATGGCGTGCAGGGGTGGCAGTTGCATTCCTTATCCTGGATCTTGTATCAGGTACTAATTGATCTTAACGCGCCGCCGTGCTTTTCTTTGAAATGCTTGTTCTGTTCGTAAATCCTAGGCTACTTGTCCTATTAGAAGACGTGCAAGCCACAAAGCAGTCTTGGTTGGGTAAGTACAGCTATGTGTTTTCCGTGAATGTTTGTAAAGCACTGAGGTTGCGCGCAGGCTGTGCTCAAATTGGTCAACCTCGAAAGTCAGTAGTAGTGGGGCGAAAGTGTGTGAAACGAGAAAACACTTTCTCATTAAAAATCATAAGGGGTCCGGGGAGTTGCCCTTGTCTGGCTGAACTCAGTTCCCTTCACCACCTCATGCCCCAGCAAGGAGCAAAAGAGGGGCAGTTTCGATGCTCCCGCACCCTTCCTCAGTCCTTACCCTGAGGGGAGCATCTGTTCCCGGGGTTAGGGAAGACTCCGAGCAAGTCAAGTACGAGCGAGATAATGGCTGTGAGTGCTGGGCAGAGCAAACACAGCTTGTTTGCTCACACAATGAACCCTGTGTACCGTACAGTATACCCCCCAACCCCCTTCCAAAGGTGCTTTTTCCATCAGTCCTAGCCGGCGGTCTTGATTTGTTTAAAGCGCGAACTTTGCTTTGAAGCTGCAGTCATTCTGGTTTTTTAAGCAAGTTGGAATCATGCCATTTTCTGCCAGGGCGCAGGACTCTTAACATAAAAAAGTTGCAATAAACACTTATGGGACTAAAAGAAGGTAATGTTCCAAGTCGCCGATAGGACTGGTTCCTGTAATCTTTATTTTTAATGGGTATCGTGGTAGCGATGTTAAGCCGGAGATGTAGGAGAGTGCAATGGGCAAAGAAGAAAAGACACATTTTATTCTCAGAATTTAAACAGCTGCCTTAAGTGGAGCTGCTGCCAGCACAATTTGATGGGGACACGACCTGGCATTTGCATGAAGTTGTATTTTATCTTGGTATTTGTAAGGGCTTTTACCCCAATGTGGGGCGCTAAAGTGCTTACAAGAATAGCAAGCTACACCATGTAGATAGAGTATGTTGTTGGAAGGGTGTTATTTTTGTTTTGAACCTACGTGAGAATCGTCTGTGATGAATAATGAGGTATGGTCATCATCTTATGGGACTCTGTGCCCGACAGTGTGAATTGTGGGTGAGGGTATACGACAGATGTGCAAATTATATTTGTAATAAGGACATATAGGCAGCTATACAGCACCATCCTAGCCGCAGGGGTAGTTGGATGCTGTTTGTGTGTACTAGAGAGGGGTGAGCCACAGAATGCTACAGCCTGTGGCTTGGCTCTGCTCGAGGTCCTCCTGGAACCTCGAGCCCATAACAAGCTGATCTTTCATGTGACTTCTACCTGCCTTCCTCCATCTAGGGTTGATTCCTACAAATTAGTACTAGTCAATGATGTAATTGTTTTGTGTTTGCTCTCTCTCTTACTTTATTTCTAAATCATTGATTTTTGTGTTATTTGTTCAGTTCATTCACCTTTTTATGAACAGCTTTTTATGACTTTCTCTATGTGATGCTTTTTTTTGGGCAATAAGTTTTTTTATAATATATTGTGTAACGATATATGGATTGATTTTCGATTAAAGCCCTGTGATTACAATATTTAGTATGTTTTGTAACATCTTACCTATTCAGGATTGGGGTGATGAGTGTTTAACACATGTTCATTGGGTTGAGATGTTGGTTGTCTGAATGCACAACTGCAGAATTGGTGAGGCAAGTTGTATTTCCAAAGGAAACAACGTATTGCTTGACAAAATTAAAAAGCTGACTAACAATATATTTCTCCTGCAACCCTGGCTCAGAGCTTCTTTCAGGTCATACTGCGGAAGCAGAACTTCGAAAGATGGTAGAATCACTTTGTAAAGTTCGCATGTGTGTAGAGTCTTTGCATATTGTTCTAGATTTTGTAATAACCTTCTTTTTCATTATTTCTTTCAAAGCTTTGTATGAAATATTGCTTAATCTGAGAGTATCTAGATTCATCTCTAAATCGGCACCAGCTTTGTTCTACTACCTTATCCAGCCGTTGTCTGAGCCATTAAAACCATGTTGCAGTACTATAATACCATAATCTGGTAGTAACATTGAAAAAACTGGGGTTTACAAACTAGTTCTTGTTTTTGTAAACCAAATTCCAGGCGTATCTGTGCTCGTTGGATATACTGTGGTAGCTGGAATACTCCTCTGTAGGTAATGCATTGCATCTTGTCTAGTAATGCGGCCATTATCCAGGGGAAAGCTGGTTGGCCATATGAAATAGATGGTACCAATTTCGCTCTTATTACCCTCACAATAGCTTCCGCTGAAGGGCTATATAGCTTTGTATTTAGGTGACAAATTACAAATATTAACTTGCAGGCTTTTTTTCCCAGTGATCTCAAATGGAATTGTGGTTTAATTGTGTCAGTTCGCCATATTCCTAGATCGTTATAAGTATTAGTGTAATCGATCTCCGCTCGGCCAAGTTTCCACACTTTCCTGGCTTTCTCCTTAACCTACCTAAATCATTACTTTTGTTTTGTTGGTGTTTGCCCTACTTATTGCTCATATTATATTTGTACAGCTGATCAAGGGTGTACTGTTCTCCTAGTGTGTGGTCTAAGATTGCTAGATCAACTGCATATTGTAGGATCGTTATCTTGTGTCATCCTATTCTAGGGGGAAATGAGTTGGCATTCTTTATTGTAGTCCCTAGATCAGTATGAATTAAACAGCAGCGGGGCGAGAACGCAGCCCTTTTTTATGCCTTTATTTGTGCCGATTTTGTTTTGTGGTCTTTTCCTTTGGCTTAGTTTTACTCGCACACTGGTATCTGTGTAGTGTGCCATGATTGCATTAGGCAGAATTTGAGGAATGCCCAACATGGCCAGCTTCTTCCATAATATTTGACGATCCACCTTGTTGAACGCTGCTGAATAGTCCCCATAGGAGATGAAGTGTGGTGGCTGGAAAGAGCTTTTCATTCAAGTAGCCAAGTATGATGAGGCAATGATATTGTCTACAATAAGGCTTTATGCCTAAGTCCAGTTTGGTAGTAGGGGATCATATTTTCTTTCTCTACCCAGTTTTCTACATCTTTTAAGAGAATGGCTGTGTACGTCTTAGCCTCTACATGCAATAAGGCTATCAAACGCTGGTTTGCGGGGTCCATGGTGTTCCCCTGCTAATGAATCTGGTGCAGTATGGATCCGCATCACAATTCTGGGACCTGTGCATACTGGCTCCAGCCACTTGTTGGGCATCTATATGACTCCCCTGGTGCTTCATCAGTGGTGTACACTGTTATGTGTGTCATCCACGTTTCTTGCAGTATACACTTTACCTTTTTATACATGGATTCTTTAGTGTATTCACAAACTGCCAAAATTCAGGTTGCTTTTTGGGTTATAGTAGTGCGTGCATACTGCACAATTGGTTTACATGGGGATGTCTTTTTTAGCCTCCCAGAGAGTTGTCCGACAAGATCTCCTTGCTATTGGTAGCTTGAGTTTCATTTCATCTAGTGCTGGTTTAAGTTTATGAATTTAGTTTGCTTTTCTTAATGATGCTTTATATTTTATTGAGTGTGCATTTATACCATGGATTCTGCCTTGGGTGGCCGCTCCCAGACCTTTGTTGTTCAGTTGTCTAGTCTTCTTATCCACCCGTGAGTTGTGTATAGAGGTGATCATTACTGGCCAACCTTTTCATGTGGTGTGGTCAATGGGCCATGAGAGATTAAACATTTGCCTGACTGAATTCAAGGTACAATTCTTTAAACTGAGCTGTGGTATGCTATCCCATTGTAATCTCTTAATTGGCAAACAGTTTTCCAAACCATCTGAAGTACCGATAACTGGTAGAGTTGTTCCATCGTCATGCATTATCCTAAAGTTGGCAATCAGGGGACAGTGATCGAATTATTTTCATTTTGGGATGGAGATATTTCTGCAACACTCCCTGAGGGCTTTAGATGGAATTATGTAATCTAGTTTTGATCCACATCTATGTGTGATTTAAATATTTATTCCAGGGATTTGGCCAGGATCATTAACCTGCAATGGGTGCAGATTATATACCTGAAGAATAATATGAAGTTTACTGGACTTTTTACCAGAGCAATCAGACATATTTATAGAATGAGGAAGGTTTTTTATATTGATGTCACCTAGAAGTGAGATCTCATATGTTAGAAAGGCGCAAATTATTTCTCCCAGTGATTCGCTGAATCTCTCTAAATTTTCCTCATGCATCTGTTTTTTAAACGGCTTCAGGTATGTGTTAACCCCTTGGCTGCGGCACTCCGTCATGAGTCATGG
This sequence comes from Triturus cristatus, assembly GCF_964204655.1. Classification (NCBI taxonomy): domain Eukaryota; kingdom Metazoa; phylum Chordata; class Amphibia; order Caudata; family Salamandridae; genus Triturus; species Triturus cristatus. The sequence goes on from NC_140587.1 coordinate 504,984,895, forward strand.
TTGAGCTGTGCTCATGACGGAGTGGTTCCGTCATGACTCCACCCACTGCGCTAATCGCCCGCACAGGCGGGGAATTAGCGCCGCGTGGGCGGAGCGGCCGCAGCATGACGGAACCACTCCGTCATGAGCACACGGCGCCCGTGGCTCATGACGGCGTGGTTCCGTCATGAGCACGGAATGGGTTAATAATGAGCATTAATGTGTTTGTTATGCAAAGATTATGTTGTTTCTAAACTATTGTTTGAAACGTTGAGTTTTGTTTCACCAGTGTTACCCTTGCGCTTGTTTGTGGCTTCATAAATTGCCAGCCCTCCCAATAGTCTTGCATACTTGACTTTGTTTTTCAGGATAGTGCACTCCCTGGTATCCATCTATCGGTAACGAACATGTCCTCCACATTTCTCGGATACAGATTGTCTCCAGATTTGAAAAAATATAGAATGTCCTTATGCTGCATGATCTGTTTGAGTTCCGCTACATTTCAAGAAATTAATGTTATTGGCGTTTCCAGTGATATGTTTTCTTTCCGGTTTTGAGGGTCTGTCTTAGGCGTACGAATTGGTCTTTGAGGAGAGTGTATATGCCAACCAACTTGTATAGGATATAGGTTCTTTCATTATTTAAATTTACTTGTACTTGTGTATTCCCTAATTGTAACGCAGCGCGTGGTGGTTGTTTCACCTTTAAGTATATTATATCCATCTGTCTTTTTGTCGGTTGGCCACCCTGGACCAGACAACACTGAGGGATCTCTCTCTGGCTCCACAGCTTGATGTTAATCCTCCATTGGTCAAACTTGGGCGCTTCCCATAGTACCTGTGTTTTTAATTCTTCAGTTTTCCAGGATACTATTGTAGTTTCTGTATCTGGTGTATTTTTGGATGAATCGAATTTTATTCTGCTAATATACTCCGATTTTATATGGGCTAGTGAAGAATATGATGACCTCACCATATTATACTTCACCTCTTTTGGTGTATCTTGTTGCACTTGTGAAATGTATGTTGGTATACATATTAGGTCGAGTGTGGGGAGTCTGATTCTTCCCTGTTTTTACAACACCTGGCCTGTCCTGTGTTGTTGGTAAAAGTGGTCTAGTTCCCAGGTTATTGGGTGTACTCATGGTAATATTTTGTTTTGCTGTTTAGTAACTTGGATGTATATTTATTTTGAACAAATTCTGGTTATTGGTTATATGGTTGTTCTGAAATATCTTTTTTATCCTGCTAATGAATGATTCAAACTAAAGATATACCAAGCATTACTGAAGAAGAAATATTAGTACCGTCTTTTCTGCCTAGATAATAGCATTAACATTTACCAATGGAAATTCCAAATGATGAGTTACAAATAGTTTCTGCTTGATCTAGTTGTGACTAGGCCTGGGTAATTTCGCGTTCCGCGGAGAACACGGAATTGGCCAAAATTCTGCATCCGCGGCTTCGGGGAATTTTTTGCTTGTTTGCGTTCTCAAAATGTGTGTTCGCAAGATATTTCCCCCCAAGCACGCAAACAGCGCTCGCTAACAGGAAAAAAGCATTGCGAACAAGAAATTCTGCATGTTCGCAGAATTTCTGCGTGCTCGCAGAGATTTTTTACCGTTTCGTGGAGCTTTGCGTAGCACGACTACGCAAATGCCGCCCACCCCTTGTTGTGACCTATGGGGTTTGTACTGTGGCCTAAATATGTTATTGATGTTACTGATTACTGCTTACACAGCAGACGGCCAGCTGTGTCCGTGGGAGAACGGGGCAGCTTTGCCGGCGCTCTGGCCGACCTCTGGAGCGCTGCTCTCTCCAGGAACGCCGGCATTGTGTTCGGAAAGGTTGACCCGTCGAACACCTGTCTCCCCCCTCTGCTCTGATTCCTGGCTCCAGATGAAAATGACAAGATGCAGGGGCCTTTCGTAACAACACCTTTAAGGACGGATATCTACATGTCTTAAACTCTTATAAGGTCCCAAAGGCGAGACCTATTGGCTATGCCAATGCTTGTGCTTTTGCAGGCAAAGAGGACTATGCACGCCCCAGTCTTGATAGAGTTTGAGTTTGACAAGGGAGCATGATGCCATGATGTTCTACAGTTGAAGATTTATTGGCTGCGTTGCTCTTCAGGTCTTGCTTGCAGAGTGTTTTGGTCTGATGCTTGTGAAGAAAACTGCTAACTTGGAGGGTAATTTGGTGTAGTTAAGGTTCTTACCTGTGCGTGGTTAAGTGTATTAGTGTGGTGTGCAAGTGTGAGCTTTGTGAAATAGTTTTGTCCCTTAGAGTAAAATGGGTGTTCTGTGAGTGGTCTATATCTAGAATGATCCTCCAGTAGCACTTGGAGTGTCCCAGAAGCTGGGCAGACACCGATAACATATGGAGCTTTTTGTGGGTTGTTTCATTCTAAACCAGCCAACTTTATACCTGTAACCAGAATCCTGTATTTTCAAAAACCCTTGTTTGTAGTTCCGTGCATAGAGTTCAAGTAAACAAGGACTTTCAGGAATCTATATTGTTGGTGATTGATTGTTAGTGTAAAATGTTTTTCATTTTCCTTGGTGACTCATTTAAGGATATGCTGCTCCTATTTTCACATGCATCCCTCCTGTGAGGAGGCCAACCAGTTTCTACCATCACTTGGCTTAGGTTACAAAGAAGCCTGTACAATTACAAGTGTGTGGATCAGACATATTCCCTTCTCGCTCCACCAATTACAAAGAGCAGTCGTCCAGAGCTTTTGATGTGCTGCTTTGAACTCATATACATGTGCCCTTTGAAAGGCAAGCGCTTCTAAAATTGTCAACACATTTCCCGTTCGTGTTCCCTTCCTGCTTTATTTATGAAGATGTTTTGTAAACCGCTAAACATTACCAAGGCTGGAACAACAGGAAACGATTACAGAGAATGTTCTGAAAACATGAGACCAGCCCAGCTAGATGTGAAGATCTGTAATACTTTGATCACTTTCAGGTCAATAGTAGACTTAATTTAAAGCAAGTTTTTCCCAGAGATTGGTAATGTGAAAGATTCAGTAGTCTAGGAGAACTGGGGTCACTACAGGGTAAGTAAGCTTTCCATTCTTGTTGTCTGAGCAGCTAGAGTACTTTATATGTGTAATATACTATTTTCTATGTTTGGCTCAGAATATTAAAGAGGACTCTTTCTGATATATTTCCTGTCAGGATTATTGTCCTTTACTTTCGTGCAAGGAAAGATAATTTCTTCAGATTGTTATGGATGCTATCCTAGATTCTGGCAAGGAAGTCGAACTGCTGAAAACGTCTGTCTTTTTCAATTGTAGGCAGCCTGTGGGTATATACCTCGACGGTGAGGTATATGATTAGGATTCAATGATCATAACTTGAAAACGTTCATTGGTTCTTTTTGTATGGTTGTGACTCATTTCATTTTTATTTTACTTTTGCAGCCTTGCAGTCAGAGAGTTTCTATGTCTTGATGACCCTCCAGGTCCATTCGACAGCCTGGTAGAGAGCAGGGTAAGTTTTTGTTGCTGTTTGCTGTTTGCTGTGACCCAAAGCATTAAAAATATACTTGCATTACTTGAAGCATTTTGGAAAATAGATCGATTTTTATTTCATACCCCCACAGGAATGCTTAAAAACTTTCGGAGTCTCTACCGTTTGTTTATTGAGGTGATTTGGCTGAGTTTTACAATTTACCACAGTCTGAAAGTGACTTGGAAATGTTTTTCTAATCTTCTCCCTGAGGGCATAAGGAAGGTCTACAGCAATTCATCCAATCAAAGCCTTCTTTCAGAATGATTTGTCACTGGTCAGCCTGACTTTTTTTCAATTTCTATTGGCAAAGTAGAGTCTGTACATGGAATTAACAAGATGTCCATGGCTACCTTACTACAGTGATTTCCAGATGCTTCTGCGTAGTTTGCCAGATTTAATTTGTCCCAAATGTAGTATGCCTGCATCTGCACGTTTTGTGTCTATTCAGCACAAGGATTCACATGACCAGTGATGAACATCCCTTACTGCTTACTATTTTTATGCAGTACCACCATTTACATTTGATTTCCAACGTTTTCATGGGAAATTTATCAAGATTAAAAATCATGGTTGGATAGTCTTTTTGCGGTGTGAAGAACCTGGAATTTCTCACACTCACACTCATTCTCACTTGTCATTACGCCACAGTACGTCTGACTTTGTCTTTTCGTTCAAACGACTTTGGGGGGGGGGCATGGAGGTGTGTGTGTGTGAGAGAGATTTGGTAGCAGTGTACTTGCTGCAAACATGACGTTTCAGGTGGTGTGCATAGTTCCTTTTGCTGCTAATTGCAGAATGATGAGTAAATCCTATGAGAGCGACACATGCTCCCATTCATTGTGCTGCAAGTATTGAACATTGCCGCACAGCCAGAAGCGTATGCTGTGCAGTACACCTGCTCATTGTACTGTAACTTCGGCAATCTTTTGCACAATGATAATGTGTGTTGATGCATGTGGTGAATACAATGATCACTATTTTGTTATTGCAACATACTGTTGCAGATTGGTAGAGTTCAGTAGTGTTTTACTCTGACCTAAGATCTGCAGGATTATTCCCACTTATAATGCTCCAACATCTGTACCTGCGTGCACTTGTGTGTTGTCGCACGACACAGAGAGTTAGACTTTAGACGATTGTCATCATATGCTGGTACAGGCGGATGAACATTTGGAGCGTAGAAATTGTACGTCTGTGCATTATGCTCTAGTCTAGCAGAAGCACAGATTTGTCAATGAAGATCAGATCATCCCGGGGCTACGTAACGTTATACTTAAAGCTTGAACTGGTATATGCTCTATATGCTCTATATGCATTCAGAAGTGACTAATGTAAATTGTGTAGGTGCTTTCCCCCATACAACTGAAGAAAATCCCTTCTTTCATTCTAGAGTATTGTATGGGAAAGAGGCTCTCCGCCGAATATGCGCACATGTAGGCTGCATGGGGGGGAGGGGGGGTGCATCAGTTTTCCCCTCTACCATACATCTTATTTGCTTTGAGAAGTGCTTCCTCTATAAAACTGATGGCCAGGGCACCGTGATCCTTAACACACATTTTTTCATCTGAAACCAAAAGACAGTCATTGTCTGTTTTTTCTTATGGGCTAGAAAGAGCTTTATTCAGTCGTTTACCCACCCTGATGTAACTACAACAGCAACAAAAAACATGAGAATATATACATACATACATGCTTCTGCCCACCAGAACATACGCTTGAGGCAATTGGTCAGACCATGTCAGCCATTGGCTGTTGTCTAGCAGTTTTAGCGATGACATGTGGCCTGATCTCTGTTGTATTTCTGTCTAAAAATAAATTCGCATCAATGAAACAGCTGATGGGACTAATTCACTTTGCCAATGTTTTTTTTATATCTTTCCCTATCCCTTCTTTCAGTTTTGAAGTTATTTGCCAAAATTATATCTTCAGTTTGCTGTAATTTAGAGCCAGTGGAACAGTTTCTTTGTGCCAAATAGAATTATATGTTCGAGGCATATGAGCTGCAGATTGTACACTTAGCATAGGTCGCCATCTGGTGTTGGGCCCGGATGTTTGCAGTTTGTTTTTCTTCTTGGACAGTCTTTGGAAGTCACGAGTTTGGTGACTCCTCCTTCGGTCCGTACTGCGCATGGGCTTCGGCTCCATCCTCAGATTGTTTTTTTCCGCCATCGGGCTCGGATGTGATACTTCGTGCTCCGGCTTCGAACTTCTACGGTTCCAGCCTCGACGGAAAATCCTCGATTCTTCGAGTTCCTCATTATCTTCATCTCTCGAAGCGGCACTTTTCTCCATCCCGTACATCGACACCGGCCTTCGGGCCCTCCGCGACTCCGGTCCCGGCCGATGGAAAGGACTCCGTTCAAAAAGTGCCCAAAATGTGGGTCTAAATTTCCCCACACCGACCTCCATCAGGTGTGTAACCTTTGCCTCTCTCCGGAACACGAGGCTAGAGACTGCCCCGCCTGCAAGTCTTTTCGATCGAAGAAGACCATCCGAGATCGAAGAGCTCGACGCACCATGGCGCACTCATCCTCGGCAGCTCCACCGGACATCTTCGGAGACGACGCCGAAGCTTCGGGGCAAACACACACCGAGCAGGAGGAAGACGTCGTCAGCGCTTCCGAGGCCGACGACTCCGACGTGGAGGACGTTACACCAGCGCAGCGGGCCGTGAGTACTATGCCCCCTCCCACCCCCGCGCCGAAAACCAAAGAGACTCAGGTTACTCCCTCGCCTGCCGGCCTGGGCAAAACCAAAACCAAAACTTCGATCACCCCACCTTCGGGCCCGGTGTCGAAGCACCCAAAGTCTCATGGCAGCTCGGGATCGAGCCAGCCGACACCCGGTGCCGAAAAACAGCATCCGGCACCGAAGACTGCAAAATCCAGCTCGACTCCGAAACCACCGGTGCCGAAGCCTGGACACTCGGTGCCGACCAAACACAAACACAAATCTGTCGGCACCGACGCTCCGGCGCCGAAACATCATTCGACGCCGAAACACCCGGAGACCTCAAAAAAAGCATGGCGCACACAGACCATCGAAACCCCCGGTTCCGAAATCACCGGTGCCGACAGACGACTCGACACCGTTGGCTCTGTTTACACCAGACCCTTTACAAAAGACTTTGTCCAAAGATCCAAAGACTGGGCTTTTGACTTTAACTACCAAGAAAAGACGCCTTGATGCTCCGGCTCCTCCTCCTCCACCCAAAAGGAAGGACTCTGCTACTTCTCCCCTCAGAGTGCCCTCCCCACCACCGCCTCCCCTACCCACTCCACCTCCTCCACCGCCTCCACCTCACAGGTCTCCGCCACCTTTACCTCACTACGATCCGGCCCCATCCCCAGATCCGGATGATGGGGATCCGGACAATTACCCGGCGGACGCCCCAATGGATCCCACTCCACCAGGGACCCCAGATCCATGGGAGGATTACAATAACCCTGATATACCCAATGTACCTCAGGACGACCTATACCCATCAAGGCCGTCTCCTCCAGAGGACTCCTTAGGGTTTCATCATTTAGTGCAGAGAGCAGCACACTACCATGGGGTGGACATGCACAGTGAACCAGTAGAAGAAGACTTCCTACTGGATACATTTGATATACAAGACAAATCTACTTCCATTTTACCCATGCTTAAGGGTGTCACCAAGCACGCTACAGAGGTGTTCAAAGACCCTGTCAGAGCCAGAGTACTGAACCCTAGAATAGAGAAGAAGTACAAGGCGGCACCCACAGACCCTGCTTACATCAAGGGCCCTGCTCCCCTAGATTCCCTAGTTGTCTCCACAGCTAGAAAGCGGGCTAACTCCCAATCCTCAGGAGATGCCCCACCGCCAGACAAAGAATCTAAACTTCTGGACGCGTCTGGTAAACGCACCGCCTCCCAAGCTGCAAACATGTGGCGCATTGCAAACACACAAGCACTGCTTGCGCTATATGATAGAGCACACTATGACGAACTAGAGGCTCTTATGCAGCACCTTCCAGAAAAATACAAGCACAAGGCTCATGACCTCATACAGGAGGGTAAACTAATCACAAACGCCTCCATTAAGTGTGCCCTCGATGCAGCCGACACTGCTTCTAGGGCCATAAATACCAGTGTCCTGCTTCGTCGCCACGCCTGGCTCAGGATCTCAGGGTTCAAACCTGAAGTCCAGGCATCCATACTCAATCACCCCTTTGACCAGGAAACACTCTTTGGGCCAAAGGTAGACGAAGCGCTCGAAAAGATGAAGAAAGACACAGACACAGCAAAGTCTATGGGGGCACTCCAAACACAAGCCTCCAAACGTTCCTTTCGACGCTCGTCCTTTCGTGGCACAGGTAGAGGCTCCTCCACCGATAACGCCTCTACCTCCTACAAGTCCCCTCCTCAAAATACCTTTTCAAAGGGCAATCAGAGAGGTGGTTACAGGGGTAACAACAATAAGGGCAGGGGCAAAACCAACAACACCCGTTCTGCCACCCCCCCCGCACAATGACTCCCCTCCGCTCCCCCCAGACCATTCCACTCCGGTCGGGGGCAGACTACAAAACTTTATCCACGTATGGGAGTCCATAACATCGGACAAATGGGTGACCCAAATCATTCGGTCAGGGTACTGTCTAGAGCTAACATCTACCCCACCCAATATCCCACGAAGGCACCGTCCAATGTCTCAAGAACATTCCACACTGCTCAAACAAGAGGTACTTTCACTCCTGCAAAAACATGCTATAGAGCAGGTCCCCGTCAACCAACGAAATCTAGGGGTCTACTCTCTATATTTCTTAATACCAAAGAGAGACGAGACCCTCAGACCCATTCTGGACCTCCGGCCTCTAAATGCCTACATACACTCAGACCATTTTCACATGGTCACTCTACAACAAGTCCTCCCACTCCTCTGCCAGGGAGACTTTCTTACAACCTTGGATCTGAAAGACGCATACTTTCACATTCCAATACACCCCTCTCACAGGAAATACCTCAGGTTCGTGGTGGACGGGCAACATTACCAATTCACGGTTCTCCCCTTCGGGGTCACCACCGCACCACGGGTGTTTACCAAATGCCTAGCAGTAGTAGCAGCACACCTCAGACGTCAACATATTCACGTCTTCCCTTACCTAGACGACTGGCTGATAAAAGCCGCGTCCTACGACCAATGTGTGCAGCATACAAACAGCACCATCCAACTGCTCCACCAGCTAGGCTTCACGGTGAACTACCAAAAGTCCCACCTCATACCATCTCACACAAAGCAATACCTCGGGGCCACTATAGACACCTCCAAGGGTATTGCCTATCCAAACTCAGCCAGAATCACAAGCATTCAAGCCTTACGCAAAACATTCCTTCCTCAGCACTCTCTTCCAGCAAGAGTGTTTATGAAGCTCATAGGAATGATGGCGTCTTGCATTTTCATAGTGCCCCATGCAAGACTCCACATGCGTCCACTTCAAGAGTGCCTAGCACAACAGTGGAACCAGGCCCAGGGTCAGCTGATGGATCTGGTGTTGGTGGACGGCCGCACACATCACTCTCTGCAGTGGTGGAACACCACAAACCTTTCCAAAGGGCGGCCGTTCCTGGACCCGGTTCCTCAAGTGACTCTAACAGCGGACGCATCGCTCTCCGGCTGGGGAGCGCACCTTCTACACCTCACCATGCAAGGTCTATGGACGCCACAGCAAAAATCGCTCCACATCAACCATCTGGAGCTCTTGGCGATCTTTCTAGCCCTAAAATCTTTCCAAAAACAGATTTCGGGCAAAGCAGTCCTCATTCGCACAGACAATATGACTGCAATGTATTATATCCAAAAACAGGGGGGGACACACTCTCCCCAGCTCTCCCGCTTAGCCCAGAGCATATGGAGATGGGCAATTCCTCAAAACATCTTTCTCCTGGCACAGCACGTTCCAGGCGTACAAAACACCATGGCAGATCTGCTCAGCAGACAAACGCAACAAATACACGAATGGGAACTGCATCCACAAGTTCTTCACCCATTCTTCCAACAGTGGGGGCATCCTCAGATAGACCTCTTCGCCACCCACGAAAACAAAAAATGCCCAAGCTTCGCCGCCAGATACCCACACCCATTGTCCAAGGGCAATGCGATATGGATGAACTGGTCAGGCAGATTTGCATACGCCTTTCCACCTCTCCCACTAATTCCATTAGTGGTCAGGAAGCTACAACAGCACTCCCTCACACTCATTCTGGTAGCTCCGACGTGGGCCAGGCAGCCGTGGTACACCACGCTACTACAACTGTCAGTGGTACCACATCAAAAACTGCATCTATCCCCATGCCTCCTAACCCAGAACCATGGAGAAATCAAGCACCCGGACCCAGCTCAGCTCAACCTGGCGATCTGGCTCCTGAAATCCTAGAATTCGGATACCTTAACCTTCCCCCTGATTGTATGAACATCATCATGGAAGCCAGACGTCCTACCACTAGAGCATGCTATGCCGCAAAGTGGAAAAGATTTGTAATTTACTGCCGTAACAATACAATCAACCCTCTAGATGCATCCATACAGCACATCATATGCTATCTGCTCCATCTTCACAGGTGTAACCTGGCATATTCATCCATACGCCTACACCTAGCAGCGATCGCTGCTTATCTACAAAACAGACAGCATTTATCACTCTTCAGAGTGCCCGCTATTAAAGCCTTCATGGAAGGCCTTAAACGAGTAATTCCTCCCAGGGCACCACCTTCCCCTGTATGGAATCTAAATTTAGTTCTTACACGACTAATGGGTCCGCCCTTCGAACCAATGCACAAATGTGAGCTACAGTTTCTCACCTGGAAAACAGCTTTCCTTGTAGCTATCACTTCCCTTAGAAGGGTTGGTGAAATACAAGCGTTCACCATACAGGAACCCTACATACAAATGCATCACAGCAAGGTCATACTTCGCACAAATCCGAAGTTTCTGCCCAAAGTCATTTCCCCCTTCCACCTCAATCAATCAGTGGAATTACCTGTCTTCTTCTCGCAACCCCAATCTGTTGCAGAAAGGGCCTTACACACACTTGATGTAAAAAGGGCGTTACTATACTACATACAAAGAACGCAACCCTTCAGGAAGACTAAACAATTGTTCGTTTCCTTCTCTCCACCACATAAAGGCAACCCCATTTCAAAATCAGGGATAGCTAGGTGGATTGTAAAATGCATACAAATTTGCTATCAAAAGGCAAAGAGAACATTATCTGTTCCCCCTAAAGCCCACTCTACAAGAAAGTTAGGGGCTTCTATGGCTTTTCTAGGGAATATACCCTTAGATGACATCTGCAAGGCAGACACATGGTCTACACCGCACACCTTCACAAAACACTACTGTGTAGATGTGCATTCCAAGCAGCAAGCTAGGGTGGGCCAGGCTGTACTAAAGACACTTTTTCAAACAGCTGCAACGGATACCGGTGGTCGCCGCTAAGGTTGGGTACTGCTATATAATCTATGCTAAGTGTACAATCTGCAGCTCATATGCCTCGAACGGAATATGCTACTTACCAGTATGCATCTGTTCTTGGCATGTAGAGCTGCAGAGTTGTACACGCCTCCCCGGCTACCTGTATCCGTTCCAGTACATCTTATTTAGATACAACACATGGGTTTCTCACTGTTATTACTACGCTCCATCATTTCCCTGTTGGCGAAAAACAATCTGAGGATGGAGCCGAAGCCCATGCGCAGTACGGACCGAAGGAGGAGTCACCAAACTCGTGACTTCCAAAGACTGTCCAAGAAGAAAAACAAACTGCAAACATCCGGGCCCAACACCAGATGGCGACCTATGCTAAGTGTACAACTCTGCAGCTCTACATGCCAAGAACAGATGCATACTGGTAAGTAGCATATTCCTTTCATGTGATATTCATTAAAACAAGTTTTTTTTACCTTTTGTGCATCTGCCTCAAAGAATGCACTCACACTTTTCTATTAACATTAAACTGCTAGTTCTTTAAAAAACAAACATATGACTGCATGTTGAGGCAGCTGCATTTTTTCAGTTTTACGTTTGTGGCATATGCTTGCAATAAAACATTTTTTTAATAAATAACCACTGAACCAGCTTGTCAAGATCAGGTTTATTGGCTTTGCCAGTTTTATTTTCGTTATTCTTTCGGTTTGACACAAAATGTATTGCAACTGCTCTGATCCTAATCATTTTAGCTACTACTTTATCTGATAGAAATGTATCTGCTGATTTCTTACCTTTTGTATATCCCACGTGTCAAACTGGATCCGGAAGATTTTCCTCCAGCAGTACCCCTGCACGCTGGTAGGTGGCGCCGGTCCCCTCTTGATGACGTAGGTGGTAGCAGCCATGCCGTAAGTGACGTCTGCATCACCTATGTAGGCGCCAAATTGGCACGCTGACTTCAATTACTTTTCATGACTTTCCAACCCAGAGGCACGGAGCCATGAAGTGCACTGACATTTGTGTGTTTGGAACAACTAGTGGGCCTGGGTCGGCTCTGTGCTTCCACGCCATCCTGGGAGCTGGAGATACCCCAGCCCACCTCAAAGAATTCCATGACGCCATGTGCCTCGTATTTGGGTGGCCTAACCCTACTGGCATGCCTTCGGGCCTCGTAGGTGCAGAGGGGGCCGACAGAACCCTTGGGTCCAAGGTCGGTTCCTCAGCCTTATTCTGAAGGGCTAGGACTGAAATAAGATTGGGAGGAGTCGCTGGACCCTTTACAAGACCAGCCTTATCAGGAAATGGACTGGTACGAGGAATAGGGTGAGGCCAGTGGACTGGATACCTCCCCAGATTTTGGCCTGCTTTCTCCCTCCTACCATGTTGCGGGGATTCTGCACATACAAAGAACTATGCATAGGAAAACAGGACCGCGGTGTATAGGGGTTGTACCTTCCTACCACCTTAGTTCCCAAAATCGAATAACTATAGTGTCTCATTCGTTCTCCTACATAATCGTGAAGCTACAAAGGATTAGACAACCCAGAACACAACACTCCAGAGACTCTCAGGAATCGCGACCGCAAGACATACCCTTTCGCTCACTCACTCATACTTGTCCACAATAAGAATTGTAAGAGTCACGGTTATAGTTCAAAATGTTTATTTTAACTATTGTGCCCTGTAATCAGTGTACGAGCCACTACCAGCAGCAAAATGCATAAACCTAAAACAGTTAGCATTGTTACAATTCCATAGAATATAAAGGGGGATGTCATCATATACAGATAGTGGAATAAGGACTATAAGGCCTAACCACCTTCCCCTTGGTAAGTTGAAGTTTATTATATAAAGGAAGATATCTGGACTTTGTCAGCAGACCCCATACCTTAGTGCCTAGATGGAAGTTTACATCATAGGAACTGCATAGCTCTTCTCCATGGAAAGATCCCTCTCCAAGTGTGTGTTTGAACAACATGCGTCCCCGTAATATCAAAGTACGAATCTAAAGCAGTGCAGCTGTGTTAGCATGTTTTGTCTAGGTTCTAGGGACTGACCAGAACAGAATAACAAGGGGCATTGTTTATCACCCTTGCACATCGTGTTCAGACTAAACTCCAGGAACAGGCAGAGATAGCAGAAAGTTCTCATGTGAAAGGCACAAACAGAGTCTTGCAAAATAAAGTCATGTAGTAACGTGCGCAAAAGCAGTATCATGGCAGCAGAGGTCATGCTAACTTATCAATGTCGCCAATGACCCTAACGGCCATATAACAATCTTGGTTATGGAGGAGGGAGCATCATACGCTATGGTGGTTCGAAGGACAGCAGAGGTCCTGGACCTTCAGCTCCGTTCTGTGGCAGTCAAGACGAATATCTTGACAGAGGTCCTGCAGCCAGGTGTCTCCTCCTAAGAACCCTTTCTGCCCTTCAATGATGTCTTGACCAATGTCCTTCTGGGAACCTGGTCTAAGCCCAGCACAGGGGCACCTGTGAATAGTACAATTGCCCTCCACCATTCCCCTGCTCCGGGCAACCCAAGCTTCCTCACCAACTACCCTACCCCGAGAGCTTGGTGGTCCAGGCATCTCCTTACGAGGGCACGTTCCCTTCCGCTCCCCTGGACAGGGAATCCAAGAAGCTTGACAGTTGGGGTAAGAACATTTTTTCTACCATCAGCCTTGCAATACGGTCGTTGATCACTGCATGTCTTTTGGGCCGTTACTCCCACTCACTGCGGTTGAAATGGTTGCATAAGTACTGCCACAGGTCCCAGAGGAGGCCCGGGCCATTCTCTCCCAAGCATGTCTTGACATGATCGACTCGCTGGGCAGAGTGATTTCAGCGACGGTGGGTGTTCGATGACATGCCTGTTTGAGGACTTCTGGCTTTTCAGGGGATGTCCAAGCTTCTCTCATGGACATGCCCTTTGATGGCACCTATCTCTTTGGAGACAGGGCAGACAGGGTGCTTAAGGGCTTTAAGGACTCGCGGGCTACAATCAAATCCTTGGGCCTCTCAGTGGCCACACGTCTCCCATCTGCCTTTCACCCCTTTTGTGGCTACGGAAGGGGCTTTCAGCTGTGCCAAACATATCCCAGTCAAAACACCATGCAAGTTCAGCAACCTCTGCACGGCCGTAGGCACGGCTCGTTCCAACCATGTGTGTCGGGTGGCCAGAGGTTGGGTCAGTCCACCACCCAATCTGCAGCCTTGGTCTTCAAACCTTCCTAATCTGACCCTCCCAGATCATGGGTGGCCAGTTGGTGGCAGGATCAGACATCCCCTCCGCCAATTGCAGAACATCACCTCGGACAGGTTGGGTCCTCCAAACAGTGTGGACTACCCTTCCTTCCATGCCTCCATCTTTTGACCGGCTGATGGAGAATCGTCTGATTTTGCTTCAGGTGAAGTCCTGTCTCTCTTGGGCAAGGGAACCATAGAAAGGGTTCTGGCTCCAAAAGTGGGCTGTGGTTGTTACTCCCACTACTTTCTGGTTCTGCTGAAAAAGGACAAAGGCCTTCATCCTATCCTAGACCTATGAGCCCTCACCTGCTTCCTCTAACAGGAGGAATTCAAGACGCTCACTCTGGCTCAGGTCCTGTCTGCCATGGACCCAGGAGACTGGATGGTAGCGTTGGACTTGCAGGATGCTTATTTCTATATTCCCATCCTGCCTGCCCATCGGTGCTACCTGCTGTTTATGGTGGCCCATGAGCATTTTTAGTTCAGCGTGCTCCCCTTTGGCTATAGCAGAGCTCCTCGGGTGTTCACCAAGTTGATGGCACAGGTCACAGCTCATCTATGCAGATCAGAGGTGCCAGTCTTCCCCCTTCTCAGCGACGGGCTGTTGAAGGGGGGCTCCGTACAGGTTGTCGTCTACCACCTCCAGACTACGGCAGACCTCCTGCATTCACTGGGGTACTCCATCAGCATGCCCAAACCACACCTGACTCCCTCTTAGACTCTCCCCTGCATTGGAGCTGTTACAAAGCAAGCGGGGCACCTAGTAACAGCCTGTGGCACTGCACACGTTCCTCTCTTTGAAGTTTTGTCTCAAAACGTGTAATTTGCAACACCAATAGCTCTAAATTTTACTAATGCGAGACCTATTGCATTGCAGCTGCTTGTTTACTTCTAGTTCTAGTGAGGGGATGTAGCTCCACTGTCTGAGGTTTGAGAACCGTCTTGGTTTGGTCCTTTTAAATGTAATTTTCAGGCTGCTCTCCAGATACAGCCTTTCTGCAAAGTGATGATTTATAGCAAGTAGCCATGGGGCCGGTTCTAAGCAGGAGTATCCAAACTGTGAGCATAATGAAGTGTGAATTCTCTCCACCTGGTGTCATCAGCCTTCCTAAAGTGCAAAAAAACCCTAAAAGTACAAGTCTTTCCAAGAAACTTTCTCATCCTAAACAACAGAAACGGTTCCACCCCTCCCTCCAGCTAACTACCAAATTGAGTGCACATTCCTTTGCTCACAAGATCCTCATGGAATTTGACCCTCTTTATTTAATTGTCTGGATCTTCACAGGAACACAGGCAATGTTCTTCCTCACTCTGGGAGAAGCGGTCCTCCTACTCCATCCTGTGTCATGCTAAACCAGGGGCATTACATTCACAAACAAATATAAAGTGCCATAGGGACATGGAGTATCCTTAGATCTTCGGCCCAAAGGAAAGGACAGATAGTACTTTTCTAGACCAAATCTGAACGGTGTGAGCAGATTTTGATCCCAATTGTCATACACATTTAACAGATACGGTTCTAAAGATAAATTCATTTTTACCTATAGATTTAACTGTAGGTTTGGCCACCTCATGATTTTTTCTGTCCTGTCCTTTTCATTGATAAAAAATATTCTTTGCCCAGAACGTATCCTGGCTCATTAACTGTGGTGAGCTTTAAAGATCAGATCTACCTAAGTAGATACTTAAAGATTTGATGTTCCTAAGCCATCTGGATTTTCAGTGCTCCACCATAGTTAGGCGATATTTAGCAATCAGTCGCTTTAGGGAAAAACTCGGATTGCACCATATAGAAATCCATAGTAAAAGCGGTGCAAGTTGGATTCTATCTATCACATAGGACATCACTAGCTATTCGTGACCGGAATAGTGTGAACAGACAAAAGACATCTATAGAACGTATTCTCCTCTGTTTATAAAAGATCAAAGTCAACATGACCCCTGGCCCCCGATCCATATCAAGCAACAGAAACACATTTTGACTGATATAAGGTAAGCATAGATGGAATAGGTTTCTTCCCCAATTTTAAGCAAAATGAAAGACGGCTAAGAAGGATTGAGCAGAGGATCTCTTTCAATTCTTAACAGCTCCTTCCATGATCAATGCGTTTCGAAGGCCAAGCCTAAATCGGGGACGGCCTTAATCTTTTCCAAACAATGACCCTTTATCATAAAATTTCTTGACTTTGCCAATTTTCTTCTACACACCATGATAAATGACTTACTAAGATTTGTGCTAAGATCCCTTTTGCACATATAAGAAACTGAATCATCAAGAAGCTCATTAAGAGCATTAGTTGTTCTTTCCTCGTACGACTGCGTTGTCTGCATATAATAATATTGGCAAGAGACAACCACCCGTTTGGGGCGGGGGGGGACATCTTTTTGTCCAGATGCTAAATAATATTCGAAGTCATTTATGTATAAATTTAATAAGAATGGAGCTAAAACGCACCGTTGTTTGACACCTGGACTAGTTTAAATAAATTAGTAGTTTCCTTTAGTGTTGTATCCAACATTTGCCTTCAAGTTACAGTGTAGGCATTGCAAAATGGATTCTATGCCCAAATCAACCCCGTGTTGGCAAGTATAGACCACAGCTTTGGCCTATTGACACAATTAAAGGACGAACTGAGGTCCATAAATGCCAGATGTAAAGAAGTTTTATGGGTAATAGTGTAATCCTCAAATAATAGATGATGATTGGGGCAATGTTCTGTTGTGCTCAGACCTGATCTGAAACCATGTTGAGCTTCAGATAGAACTTCCATCTCCTCTGCTAAACTATTGATTCATTTTATTATCACCCTGCCGGCTGATTTTGCATCAGTCGATGAACGAGATTGGACGATAACAACTTAGATCTCCGTTGTTGCCCTTTTTAAAAACTGGAACAGTAGTTGGTTGCTTTCCAGAATCCCAAGCTGTATTGATGCAGGGATTCTTCACATACACAGAACTATGCGCAGGATTATGGGACCTCTGTGTATAGGGGCGAAGCCTTCCCACCAACTTAGTGCCCACGAGCCCAGGACCGACTAGCTATAGTGTCTCATTCACTCTTTCACACAAACATGAAGAAGAAAATGATTAGACACCCCAGAGCACAACACTCCCGGATCTCTCAGGAATCATGGTAAAAAGGCACACCTTTTCGCTCACACATTCTCGTCCACAATGAGAACTAACCGAGACATGAAGATAGTTTAAAATCTTTATTTTAACTATCGTGCTCTAACCTGCAGTATACGGGCCACAACAAGCAGAAAAATGCATAACACTAATATAGTTAACATTGCAGCTAGGCCATATATCATAAAGGGAGATGTCATCATATAAAGACAATGGAGAAAAGACTATAGCGCCTAACCTGTCTCACCTTGGTAAGAAAAAGTATTATATAATAGTAGAGCTCTGGGTTTTGTCAGCAGACCCCATACCTTAGACTATAGCTGGTAGTTCTACATCGTAGGTGCATGATGCTCTTCTCCCTGGAAAGGTCCCTCTTCAAGTGTGTGTTACCTAAACATGTATCACCATAACATCAAAGTACGAGTCTCTAGCCGCAGCTGCATTAGTATGTTTTGTCTAGGTTCTAGGGCCTGACAAGAACAGAATAACAAGGGCCATTGTTTATCGACCTTGCTCACAATGTTCAGACTAAACTCCAGGAACAGGCAGAGCACGAACACAGCCGACAATTCTCATTTGAAAGTCATAAACCGAGTATTGCAAAAATAAAGCCATGAAGTTATGTGCGCCAAAGCTGCAGCATGGCTGCCGGGCTCATGCTAACTTAGTGATGTCAACAATGTCACCCATCAGCCACGTGAGACCCTCCCCTTGGCCAGGTCGTAGCATATAGAAAAACCGAATGCAACGGTAAGCAGAGTCAAAGATGCTTGTAAAAGGTGCTGAATTGAAACGATTCGAAAATATTAGGTTAAAATGTTTTTTAAGGCGAGTCCGGAAAATTCATCAGATTATGTGTACCGTGGAATTCAAGCTGTTCCAAAAGGGCATCATTGTCGTTCATAGCAAATAGGGACGCCATCCAGTTGAGCATTTCAAATGAACATACGTGTTTTCATAATCCAATTCCTCCAGGAGCATAACCGGGCAACTTGCATGATATTTGATGAAACTCCTTTGCAAGAGGCTCTGTGCAGGCTCACATGTATTACAACCTGCCAACACTCCAAGTGCAGCTGCACGCATCAAACGACCGTCCCCAGAACAGGCCTGGTCATGGGCCAGTAATGGACCCACCAACAGATCATAATCCAGGTCAGCGCATGATGTATTGGAGATGCAGATATCTAAGGCCCAACAGAAAGGGCACCGTCTGCATTAGAACACAGGTTGCACGCAAGTGAAATGGGCGAAGCGAAAGGTAAGTCCATAACTCACACCAAGAGTCGCCAATGGCAAGCATCCAAAAAGTTGCTGCATTCGATCATGGTACAGTCACAACTGGCCAGGTCTGTATAGTGCCACATGATGGGCAGCCGTTGGTTAGCAGAAGTACCAGCACGCCAGCAAGAGGATCAATGGAAACCCCCCGAAGGCGCTGGAAAAAATAAAATGTATAAAAGCCGGTACTACTCCAAAAATCGTCTGAAAAGAGGACACAAGGCCGGATCCCACAAATTAAAAAAAAATGTGCAAGTCCTTCAGTGTCAGATGCATTAAATATCTGGTGTATTAATTCTCCAATATGGAGTTGGAGATTTGTGTTCAGCAGCGAGTGTATCTTGCTTGCGTGTTCTGGCCACCTGCAGTTCGAAGGTCGCTTACGCTGATGTGAGAGACACATCTTGTTGAAACAATGGCGCTTTGAGTCTGCTTAGTTTATTGAAATCATCTGTTTTCAAAGTTGGAATGGAAGACCAAAGCAAACTATCTACAGTCCCATGCGGGGGTGGATAAAGGACATTGCTACAGTAAGTGACACGTTGCGAAGCAGTTACTATGTACGGGATCCCAGCCTGTAAGCCGCAGCAGTCTTGGTTATTCAAAATAAGATAACTGCCATTCGAAAGCAAAGTTAATACGGGAATAATAGCTGAGACGGGCGTACCTTTTAAAAAACAAGCCAGATTAGGGGCTGACACATTACAAGCGCCGTGCAAACTTGTTTGCAGACTAGGGAATGTCCTACTGTGGAATCGCAATTCTCCCCTGTGAGAAAAACCTCCTTATCCGTTCGCTGACATCTGCATGTGAAAGGCAACGACCACAATTCATGAATAAATGCACTTCCCAGGGGCTCAAAGCATCCAATAGGAAAGTGTTGCATTCAAGAAGTAAACAAACAGTGAGAAGGGCAGTGAAATAGCTTCATGTATTTACCACACAGCTGAATCTGTCTCTGCTACAGAGAAAGGTAACTGTTCTAATTGTTCTATGTGTAATTGTTCTATGTGTAATAAAGTGTAAGTTGCGTCCTTCATCTACATAAATTTTTCTTTAGCAGTCAAATTAAAGGATAAGAGCATTCAAATAATCCCATGGAACTTTCTCATTTTTGAGCGTTTGTAACGTCCATGCAAATTGCATTACAGAGTGCAATTGATTTTGACCATGATATAACACAGATACATCATTCCGTACAATATCAATAACCGAGGAAACAATATTTCTGTAGTAGGGGATCTCTGTGTATAGTAATAATCTAGTGAATAGTCCCGCCCATGTGCGTGGACCCCGGAGCAATAAAAATAATCTCTTAAATTGTCAAGCCATGCAGACCTGCATCTACACTTAAGAGAGGATTCAAAGACAGATAATGCAGCCTATATCCACAGGCTACACTGTCCAGTACTTCAACTAGAAAATTCCACCAACCTCCACAAACAGCACTGCCTGCCCAGCTTTTTCCACAGAGAAAAACCTGCCTCTACCAGCAAAAGCCTCTAGAATGATAGAGAGGGAGGAATGGACAGACAAGCCCCATAGGCTGCCATTATGTGGCTCAGAACAGCATACTGTGCCATTAAGAGAACTTTTCCAGTATCCCAGAATGCACAGCAGGTCCCTTTTACTTTCAGTTCTATTTTCCGGCTCCTGCTAGCAGGACCCTGGAGCATTGAACTCTCCCTTTTCAAGGGTTTATTTGGATTTGTTCACTTTTCAAGTGCTTATTAAGTACCTTGTTGCCTTCCTTCTTGTGTGTGCTCTGTGTTGTCAACATGCCTGGCTTGTTTGACAAGTGCCCAGAGTGCGAGAGAAAGAAGACCAAGTCGGACCCACACAGGGTGTGCATTGTCTGCCTTCCCCAGTCCCATGTTCCAGAGGAGTGTGACATTTGCCAATCTTTCTCAGCCAGGGCCCTGAGAGTAAGGATGAAGATCAGGCTCCAAGGCCTGGAGGACAGAAGGCTGAGGGCACAAGGTGGGTCAGGACGGGCTGATTCTGCCCATGCTGAGGCCCCTGGGGGGCTCCCCAGGGAGAGGAAGCCCAGCAAACGTCCCCATTCTCCGTCGACTACGGCGTCGAGGGGGATGGCTGCAGTCTGTTCACCGTCTCCCCGGGGCTCTGGGGAGAAACGGCGTAGACGCTCGACGGCGAGGGAGCTGAGCAGTCCGCCGTCGACGACATCATCTTCGTCGACGCCGTCGACTTCTCCGTCAAGTCATCGGCGTCGAGAACAGTCCCGGCGTAGGCGCTCGCCGTCGAGGCGAGGTCGCCGTTCGCCGTCGGCAAAGAGGAGAAGGTCACTGTCGAGGGGATCCCCGACGTCGAGGACCTGTCACAAGCGTTCGTCGCCGTCGAGGCGTTCATCGACACCGAGGCAGCGCAGGAGGAGTACTGACGCCAGGAGTCCCTCGGGGTCACAAAGGAAGAGAACGGAGTCACCGGGCTCGGTGTACTCAGTGGTGTATACACCTCCTAAGCCTAGGTCGCCACCCTTTCCTCCTTTGCCGAGGGAGCCCTCACCACGGATCCCTACGCCGCCTCCTCCTCCTCCTCCTCATACCATTCCGCCTCACACACCGTCGGGCCCACCTGTGGCCCCGCCACGGTCGGTGTCGTTGCCTAGGTATCCGCCGCCGCCGAAGAGAACTCCGAGGCCGCGGCACCAGGTTGAGCCACCATCTCCTGCGAGGCCGGCTGAGCGGCTGAAGCCAAACAGATGGCGCTCCCGCTCCGGACGGAGAGGAAGATCAAGGAGCCGTGGACGGTCGTCATCGACATCTGGGCGACGCCGCAGGAGGCGCAGAGCCAGATTCCGCACCCAATCGTCTGCCAGGGACTACTCGCTGTCGGACTCGCCAGGGACGGGAGTATCGCCTGTCGACGATATAGTCTCCTTCCAGGAGGTGCTACTGAGGGGTGCGGCCAAGCTAGGGATCACGGTGACGGTGCCAACACCTACGACGTCCGTGATCTTTGAGATGCTGCACAAGAAGCACCTGCCTCGCCCCCTGCTGCCACTAGTGCCGGGATTGGTGGAGCCCGCTACGGAGTTGTTCCTCACTCCGGCGGTGACGAAACCAGCCCCCTCAAGGCTCCTGAAGAAGTATCAGGTGCGGGAATCGGACCCGACCTTTCTGAGGATGGACCCGAAACCGGACTCTGTCATTGTGACGGCGGCAAGGAAGCAGCATGCTACCACTCCTTCCTCGACAGTGCCGCCTGATAAGGATAGCCGTTGGCTAGACTCGGCGGGCAGAAAGGTCTGTGGGACGGCTTCTACCACCATGAAGGCGGCAAGTGCCGGGGCTCTGTTGGGGCGCTACGACCGTGCCCTATGGGAGTCACTCCAGCAGTACGCGGAGCTGCTGCCTCGCGATAAGAAGGAGGACTTTCTAGAGACTTTGCGTGAGGGGATGCTGGTGTCAAATCAGATTATCAGCACAGCGGCGGATGTGTCTCTGTTAGCGGCACATGGATATTGTCATGGCATCAACCAACGGCGTCACGCTTGGCTTCGCCTTACCTCACTCAAACCGGAGGCACAACAAAGAGTGGCCAACCTGCCTTTCTCGAAGGAAACCCTGTTCGGCAAGCATGCGGACGACGAAATGGCCCGCATGAAGACGGAGGCAGAGACCCTGACGGCTGTCGGGTTAGAGAAGCCCGAGAAGAAAAAGCGCCCGTTCCAGAGACGGTTCGGGGCTGCAGGCAGAGGGCGTGGGCAGGCCTCGGGACAGCAGCAACAACAGCAGCAGCAGTTCCGGAAACCCTTCCAGAAGCGCCAGAAGGGTAGAGGAGGCCAGCAGTCCGCTACAGCGACCAAGGCCCCGGCTGGGTCTCGGCCCTGAGCGATTACTTCCCCTGCAACCGTTACCCACTCCAGTGGAGGGGAAGCGTTCAATCTTTTCTGGCAGAGTGGAGAAAAATTACTTAGGACAAGTGGGTGCTGAATATTGTTTGCAATGGATACAGTCTTCGGTTCATCAGCCCGCCTCCAGCGATTCCGCCGGTAAGCTCACAGTATCAACTGCGAGAGCTCCAGGCGGAGGCAGACTTCCTGTTGAGGAAAAAGGCGGTGGAAGACGTACCTCTGTCTCAAAGGGGAAGAGGTCTGTACTCTCGGTTCTTCCTGGTTCGCAAGAAGGACAAGAACGAGTTCAGGCCCATTCTGGATTTGTGGCAAGCAAACAAATTGATTCGCAGAGAGAAATTCCGCATGCTATCGTTGCATCAGATTTACCCTCAGCTGCAACGGGGAGACTGGCTCTGTGCCATAGACCTACAGGATGCGTTCCATGTGCCCATTGCACAGAAGCACAGGAAGTTCCTGCGATTCCAAGTCAGCGCCAATCATTATCAATACACAGTACTGTCATTTGGGCTAAAGTCTGTGCCCAGGACCTTCTCGAAGTGCATGGCAGTGGTAGCTGCACACCTGCGGAGGAACAAGGTGTTTGTCTACCCGTACCTGGACGATTGGTTGATCAAGGCCTTCTCCTTCTCGGAAGCACAAGCGCACTTCCAGAAGACGTGCGTTCTCTTGAATAAGCTGGGGTTGCACGTCAACATGTCCAAGTCTGTCCCGACTCCGGTCCAGTACATACAGTACTTGGGGGGGGGGGGGCCTCCATCAATACGCTATCTGCAAGCGTGTCTCCTTCGGAGTTAGAGACGGTTATCACTCCTTCGGAAGGCTCAGGCTCTTATGACCGCTCCATCGACGATAGTGAGGAAGGTGTCTTCGCTGCTGGGATCGATGGCCTCATGTATCTTCCTCGCGCCTCACGCACGGCTGCACATGAGACCACTGCAGGAGTGCTTGGAGGATCAGTGGGATCAGAGGACAGGTTCTTGGGACGACAAGATACGGCTGTCTCTGCATGCTCTACAGTCGCTGAAGTGGTGGTGTTCGGCGGAAAATCTCCTCAGGGGGGTTCCCTTCCACAAGGACATTCCCACGAAGAGTATCGTGACGGATGCGTCTCTCCATGGCTGGGGAGCGCATTCCGGAGACTTACAGATACAAGGGAAGTGGTCCCCGTTGGAGTCGACGTACCACATCAATTTCCTGGAACTCAGAGCCGTTTACTTGGCATTGAATGCCTTCCATCCGTCCTTCCAGACCAACTCGCTGCTTGTACAGACGGACAATACAACCACGATGGATTACCTCAACAAGCAGGGGGGGTCGAGATCACGCACTCTGTCGCAGGAGGCGCAGTCGATCTGGCACTGCCTTCTGGCCCGAGGACTGACGATTACGGCCACGCATCTGCCAGGTGTGCAGAATGTTCAGGCGGACGCACTGAGCAGACTGATTCAGGAAAACCACGAATGGGTCATAAACGACGAAGTAATAGGGGACGTCTTCGCACGGTGGGGGACTCCAGACGTAGATCTGTTCGCCACCGCCGAAAACAGCAAATGCCGAGACTTCGCATCCAGGTCTACCAGCGGGGGACGCTGGGGAATGCGCTATTGATCGACTGGTCGAACAGCTTTCTGTACGCTTTTCCACCCATTCCCCTGATTCCGGCGGTGCTCATCAAGCTGTCCCAGTCCGGTGCGCGGATGATCCTGATTGCCCCGGAATGGCCCAGACAGTGGTGGTTCACGGACCTGCTTCACCGGTCTCTCCTTCCTCACATACGGCTGCCGTGCCGGCTGGACCTTCTCACGAAGTTCGGGGGGCAGTTGGTGCACCCCAACCTCTCGTCTTTGAGTTTAGCGGCATGGCTCCTGAGATAGTGCAATATGGCCATTTGAATCTACCAGCAGATTGTATGGATATACTGAAGGAGGCTAAGCGACCTTCCACTAGGACGTCCTATGCTTTCAAGTGGAAGAGATTCTGCATCTGGTGCAAGTCCAAGCACTTTCACCCGACGACATGTAAGGAAGATGTCATCCTTCCGTACCCTTTGCATTTGGCGCAGTCTGGCCTTAATTTCCATTCCATTAAGGTTCATCTCGCTGCTTTGACTGCTTACAGGAAATGCCCTTCACAGACTTCCTTCTTTCAGATCCCTGTGATCAAGGATTTTTTGGAAGGCTTGAAGAAAGTGTTCCCTCCTGTCAGACTTCCTCGCCTTCATGGGAATTGAATGTGGTGCTGTCCAGATTGATGAAGGAGCCTTTTGAACCTATTTACAAGGCTTCGTTGCAGCACCTGTCTTGGAAGGCGGCGTTCCTAGTTGCCATTACATCGGCCCGCATGGTGAGTGAACTTCAGGCGTTGTGTTGCCAAGAACCTTATACGGTATTTCATGCTGCTAAGGTTGTTATGCGTACTCGCCCTAAATTTCTTCCTAAGGTTATATCTGATTTTCATGTCAACCAGACCATAACTTTACCTACGTTTTTTCAGAATCCCTCTAATCCAGCGGAAAGGTCTCTACATTCCCTGGACGTTAGGAGAGTGTTGAAGTTTTATCTTGATGAGACCAATGATATTCGTAGGTCGGACCAATTGTTTATCAATTATGGATCAGTCAGGACCGGTCTTGCTACCTCCAAACAGTCCATCTCTCGGTGGATTGTGTCCTGTATACAATTGTGTTACCAAAAGGCTAATAAGACCTTAGGGGGTAAACCTAAGGCTCATTCCACCAGGGGCAAAGCTGCCACGACTGCTTTGCTGCGTAATGTTCCGATTGCAGAAATCTGCAAGGCTGCCACTTGGAGGTCGGTCCATACCTTTGCTGAGCATTACTGTCTGGACACGGATGCCAGGGCAGATGCTCGGGTTGGGCAGGCTTCGCTGCGAAATTTGTTCGCACAGTTTTGGTGTGGGGATGGGCTTGCCATTCTATTCACTAGATTAGGACTATACACAGAGATCCCCTACTACAGAAGGAGTAGTTTCTTTTCTGTAACTCCAGTTCTGTAGTAGGGGTATCTCTGTTATAGTCATAAGCGCCCGCCCTCCTCCCCGGTGGAGAGATAAATGTTAATGTAAGGAATGCTACAGGTCTGGCGTGTTACGCCTTAAAAAAGAACTGAAAGTAAAAGGGACCTGCTGTGCATTCTGGGATACTGGAAAAGTTCTGGAAAGTTTTCTTAAAGGCACAGTATCCTGTTCTGAGCCACATAATGGCAGCCTATGGGGCTTGTCTGTCCATTCCTCCCTCTCTATCATTCCAGAGGCTTTTGCTGGTAGAGGCAGGTTTTTCTCTGTGGAAAAAGCCGGGCAGGCAGTGGTGTTTGAGGATGTTGGTGGAATTTTCTAGTTGAATTACTGGACAGTGTAGCCTGTGGATATAGGCTGCATTATCTGTCTTTGAATCCTCTCTTAAGTGTAGATGCAGGTCTGGATGGCTTGACAATTTAAGAGATTATTTTTATTGCTCCGGGGTCCACGCACATGGGCGGGACTATTCACTAGATTATGACTATAACAGAGATACCCCTACTACAGAACTGGAGTTACAGAAAAGAAACTACTCCTATCCAAGGTATAAATACGGAAGACAATGTATTAATACTATTATCTACCATTGCAAGAACTTTTTCCAAATTGGCTCGATCAATTTGGCGCAAACGCACAGCAGTTTCCATCTGTGATAGTTTCCACAATTCATTATATGCTTCATAAATCAATCGTGGTCATTTTGGACATTAAATATTAAAGTCCGCCAAATTGATGTCACCCGACAATGGGACAGGTGTTTCACTGACGTCAGTGTTGAGTGTCCCAACCATTGTTGACACAATTTCCCCACCAAATACATGGTGACTGAATGAGAATGTGGGAAACGTGGATCAGGTCTACTTTGTGTGAAACTCGACGTTGCATTAAGAAAACGCAGTAGACATGCATTGGAGCTAGTTGGCCACAATAACCACCTCAAGGGGTCAACATCAGAGGAATTTATACTACCATTTTGGAACAAGGCACGCAATACATCAATCATATGATTGGTGTGTGTACGCCATGTATCATACTCGGCTAATGAGAGAATAGAAGACGGTTCAAATTTTTTGCCGTTACCAAACCAAAATAAGTAGTATGTTGCAGTGAGTCATTTAAAAACAAAATCTGAGTCGGAATGAGACATGCCCGATGCAATGTGTCAGTGCCTTGCACCTGCCAATCTGTAGTACCCCAAATAGATTTCAACTCAACGGTGTCTTTCCAATGTTCGTATCCATGTGAGGCCAAACCAGTCCTAAAGGAATTAGAATAAATCCATTTAGTGCAGTCAATATTAATTTAGATTGATTTGGCAATTTTAGCTTGTAGAAATAGTACTCCGGATTGGAAATAGTATAATCAGAAAAGGATGTGAACTTACTCCGTTGTGTATTAGAACTCCCTTGTAAAGGAGTTGGACAATGTTCCCACTGTGTAAAATTTAAAATTGGTCTTAGAGTGTTCGTTTCGTGCAAGAAATGATGGCCATAATGTTGGTAACAGAACAAATCTGCATAATTGGCCAAATTCAAATTTAAATCTTCAGCATCAAATGCAGCATAATATTTTAAATCCGAAAACAATGAATGAACGGTTTGAACAACCCAGTTGTCCGAACGGACGTCAGTAGATGCCACATCTCCTAAGGAAACGCGGAACATGTATGGAATGTTCAGGACCTCCGTTGGGCCATGAATATCGAATGCAACTTTATCCCAAACAATGCCATCAGCAACAGGGAAAGCCGAAATGTTCACGATGGCTTGATCTCTTTTCATTATATGGGATGATGTATGGGGAGCCAGAACTCAGTCAACGAAGTTTACAGCAGAGCGTTCAGGCAAATAATGACCATTGATGAGTAAGAAGAACACTGTCACAAACCCAATCCACATGAAAAGGTATATAAGCGCGAGTACAATCCAGATGTATGTCCAGGGTGGGACTAGGTAAGTCTTCATGAACCAGGCAATAAAAAGACGCGTACTTGTCGGAGGGGTTGACACAGATGAGGACGAAGAAGAGGAGTTTGACGAAAAACTGGTACGATCCATAAAATAACCATTTGCTCCCAAACGAAACAATGGAGGCTGTGCCAGTTGGATTATGGATGCTACTGTCCGGAATGTTGATGACGACCTTAACTGGAAGACCATCATACTCGATGTGTGCATCAGTAGAAGTAGAAGCTACATAAGGCAAGAAATAGATAGAAGTTTCCAACTCTCCCTCCACCACGCGGGGGAGTAGTCGCAGACAATGAAGCCATCGGATCCAGTGAAAGATCTCGGCATGGAATACTTGGAGTCATACTATTCAGTATCGGCCATATGGTGTAGTTTGACATTGTCAAAATAAATAAATTTGTTTAACTTGCGGCCAGGCAAAAGAGGCAAAATTACCGTATGAGTAGTACCTTTCAATCCAAGAACAGAGACAGTTGCAAAATAAGAGGGACCAAATTCTTTTTTGTTCTCCAGCTTTTCCCGTACCAGATCACCAACTTTATGAAGCCATCCAGTAACCGGAATCCGCACCACTGCTTCAGTGGATGAGGGTGAATGATCTCTAGCCAGTGTGTCACGGCTCTTATGTAGTTCCTGTAACATAGTAGAATGGTTACCTACGTCAAATGTTGCGGCAGCCCCCACAACGTCTAGGCCATCAAGGTCTGGCACAAACAGTTTAATGCCAAGGAGCATCTCATATGGGGTCCGCCCATCTGAGATCTTCTAGGGAGATAGATTATTTAGTGCATGTTGAACCCCATACAAATGAGTCAGCCAACCCCTGCCAGTACATAAGACCATAGCTGTTGAAGATTGCTTTAAGTCACAGTTCATTTGCTCCACTATTGAATTGCCCTCAGGCCGGTATGGGGACAAAAACTGCACCAGCACACCCAGAGACTTCATTGCCTCCTTGTAAGCCCTAGAGGCAAATGCAGGACCTTGGTCAGAATGGAAGGTGCCACAGGCAAAAGTCCAGACAAAGACACGCAAATCTTTAATGACATTTCGAGCGTCAGCACTGCGTTACGGCCAAACCCAAAGAAATCGAGTGCATGAGTCCACTGCAACAAAAATATGTTTATAAGCAGTGTCAGATGTCAAAGGACCGCAGTGATCACTGATAAATACAACCAAACGGCTGATTAATAATATATAGGTGTGTATGTGGAGGACGTGCAACAGTAGAGGGTTTAATCTGTTGACAAATGTCACAAGAAAGATAGTACATAATAACAGGGTTAAACCACGCCACCAATAACGTTGCTGTAAAATAGAAACCGTCGCGGAAACTCCGGCATGTGCAGAAGCCATGCCTTCATGTGAGGCTATGATCAACTGTAGTCTGTGGTCCTTGTTGGGAATAAGCTGATCCCCAATGGACGGATTAGTTGCAAATGGGACTTGATCTCTAGATAAGTGATATGAATATAGAGAAGGAAAATCCTGTGGGAAGTCCGTTTCATCCTTCGTCGCAGCAATTGCCGCAATTATATCATTATCGATTTTAGTCATGGACCTTGTGACGGCTGCTACTGAACATGTGGCCACTTCAGATTTGGCTGCCTCATCAGCCAAATAATTACCAACAGCATGTGCTCCCGCAAGCTGAAGTCCAAGAGTATGGATAACATGAGTGAGTGGCAAACGTTCCTTAAGTTTGGCCACTAGGACCTAAAGCGCTTTATGCTTTATTGCGCTACCTTTTAGAGTCTCGATAATCATTCTGAGACCAAAAGAATAAATTGTCATTGAAAGCCTGCACACAGTAGTAGGAATTGCACACAAGAGTGCTCACATCAGGATCAGAGAATTCTAGAGCTAAAATCTAAGCACGCAGCTCCGCTAATTGAACTGTACAGTCCCCAAGTGCCTTTCTTGGACGGGGATGTAAAACTTTAGAATTTGGAACACTCACCTTTGTCACTGCCTTTAAAGCAGGTACAGGTGAGATCATAAGAATGCATTTTCCCTGGGCCAGAGAGCAGTCCTTCAGAATCGCCATCTGGACCGTCGTAAGAATTTTCTAAATGGTGGAAAAACGCATTTTGGCCGATGTGTACAAATGAGGAATTGTAAGCAATGGGAACTGTCTCCCTCATTGAACGTCAAGTAAGTGAAAACTACTGTACCAGCACAATCCTTATGACCAGATCTGTGGAATTATCACGAGTTAACAAGAAGTTAGTCGCAAGCAGATCAGACTGCAAAGACCGAAGAATCGTGGTATGTTACGGAAGCCAGCTGGAAGACGAAAAAGAGGTTTGTATCAATGCGTAAACTGTCTTGAAAGGCTGGGCATAATCAGGAATATATATCCTCCCGAAATTAAAAAAACCCGGCAAAGATTCTAACTTCGTGAGAGTAGACGCAGATTGTAATTGAGCACATTTCTCAAAAAAGTGAGGGGCTAACCCCCTATCTTCATTGTTCAGCACGTAACCCAAGAAGAGTACTGCCAAGTAGGTGATGTAGGATTTATCAAAATTTAATTTGTACCCCAAGTCAGCAAAAGACAGAATGATGCAATGTACACGTACAAGATGCGGTATTAATTCGTCATCCATCAAGTAAATGTCATCAACGTACGAGAAAGCATCAGGGTCTGTCGCGCAAAAGAGACACAACACGCGCAGCAAAAGCCCCAGAACTATTCTTATAGCCCATAGGCAAACGTGTAAACCTTTTTGATTGCCGACCACAGTAAATGCGGTCAAGTTACAGCTATCAGAAGCCAAATTGTGACTATAAAAGCCATAAGATATGTCAAGTGTGGTTTTACATTTTTTACGTACTATATCAACGCAGAGCTATGGGTGTTCTGTACAGCAAACATACGAACATGACTGTTTAAATTTCTGTAATTCAAAACTATGCGATATGAACCGTCCGGATTCAATATCCGAGAAAGAGGATTATTCATTGATGATAAACAAGGTTCAATCACACCTTGATATTCCAACTGGGCCAAAATTTCACTCACGGACACTTTTGCATCCCGCTTGATCGGATATTGTGCTTGTGGCTGTGGCATAGATCGTAAAGGAATTTCATGTGCTGATGAATATTTATCCCAGCCCACCTGATTACGATGCACAACTGGGGCTAGGGCTAATGCCCATTCCGACACGTAGCTTGTTTAGACTCTTCAGAGACGTAACAGGAAAAACTCTGGAGTATAATGTCCTCCCCCGGGAAAAATCCAAAATGAATGGAGGAGGCAAATCCACCTCCACCAACAAAATGTCATAAGATGAGGTAAGGTTGTCCCAAAAGACTGTCTTAATAGTCTGTTTTATATCGCCTTCAATTTGGAGGACTACCTCGTACAGCCAACCAGGGGATGCAACTCGTCTATCTGCTGTTTCCACTGTAATGAAAGTATCAGTTGCTCTCTCCTCCAGCCAAGGATGGAGTGCCTCCCGCACTATGGTAACTTCTCTGTCGAAGAGTGTCACCGCCCATCTCCAATCGAGGAGCAGGGTTCTCACCGTCTGAGGCATACTTCGCTTTTACAGCAGCAACTTTCTTCTTCTGACACTGGGCACGATAAGGAGGTTGTCCCTCCGGTTTGGCTTTTACGTCAAACTGGCTTGGCTGATCACATTGTTGTTGAGTGGTCTCTCCTTGTCTGGGATCCTGTCGCTCTCTGCCACCGAACTTCGGATCCCATGATCCCTGAAAGGAACGAGGAGAGCGCAGATCAGGAACCTGAAACCTCTCTGGTGTCTTCATTTTTGAGCGGTCACGCAAATCATATCTACGTTCAGAAGCATCAGGTGTCGGTGAACCCGCACGCAAACCTTGCTTCTGCTGTTGCTGCCCCTGATTTCTATTCCAAGCCTTTTTAAGAAAGACTGGACGCCCCTCCTTTTTAGGCTGGGGCTTATTCTGCATGAGTAAAAGGTCTAATTCCCAGATTATTGCGCCCCAATGATTTATAAACGTTCGCAATAATCTTTGTCAATTCACGTTGTTTATCCTAGTCAGCCACTGCCTCTAGGCGCTGACTCACCTGCAAGCTAACTGCTTCCCCCTTGACGTTAGCAAGAATCATATCGGAGACAATAGGGAAAACACCAACTAATCGCATCCCCGACTCCAGGGTAGCCTCTGCCCGGTGTTCATCTTGAACCTTTTTAAGAACCGTCTGAAGTACAGTCATGCAGGGGGTGCCAAAACACAGCGAGTAAACCACTGCAAACACCTTCCCCCCCAAGTGGTGTAGTCAGCTAGATTGGGAAGAATACCTTTAGGTAAGCTCATTGTGAGGATCATGTGTTTATCCACAGAAGAAGTATGTGGAAAACAGCTTTGAGATGCTCAAATTTTTCAGCCAACCAGAAACTCAAATCATCCCTATTTTAAGGATGCTTCCCCATCACTGAATTAATCATGATAGGACTAATTACCACGCCACCACCATGCCC
Organism: Triturus cristatus; assembly: GCF_964204655.1. Lineage (NCBI taxonomy): Eukaryota > Metazoa > Chordata > Amphibia > Caudata > Salamandridae > Triturus > Triturus cristatus. The sequence continues at coordinate 505,016,861 of NC_140587.1, forward strand.
CCTTGGCTGAGTGCACCAGCCGGTGCCGCCGGTATTTTATGAGACATATATTGAAAGACACTTCTGTGTATATGAACTAAAGATGTGTGTAACGCACATAGCTCTGATTGTAACTCCAAGGTAATTTGGATGAGGTAGCATGTTTTTTTACTACTACTGTCATCGGAAAGATTACTTGCCACTTCCCTCTTACCCATGACAAAGGATCTTTGTCAGCAAACAGCAGAGAAAGGGCCAACAGCCGTGGCCCAGCCCAGCGTCTTCTGGCTGAAGACTGCCTGCTTTTGCCTGGGTGCAACCTGCACTGCGATGTCACATTGCAACTTTTGTAGGAAAAGAGAAGCAGTTCCCCGTCCCCTCCTGGAGCAATGGATTGCAGACCATGGCGTCCCAAGGTCCTGCTGGGTCCGAGTGCCCTACGCTGCGGGGTCATGTTAGTGCCTTTGTAGCACAAGAGAATCTGTCCCTCACCCCTCCTGGAGCAACGGATCATGGACTTTGCAGTCTCCCTGTCCTGCTAAGTCAGTGTGTCCCCACAATATTTCTGAAATAGCACATCAAAATGTTTTTTTACATTTTATTAAGCCTTTCTTTCACCTTTCTCTTCCTCCTTTTTCCCCCCCCCTCTGCCTTGCTGCACATCTGCCTCTCCCCGCGGTCTGCAAAGGCTTGTGTTGATCTCTGGTAGCCGCCCCAGTCACTCAACACACCTGCTAATACAGTGCAAGTACAATATATGTGCTACACATGCATTGTACACATACACTCTCTCTCTTCACACAGCATGTCAGTACAAGGTTCTGTGTTTCACATCACAGCTGACCCTTGACGTCCGTAAACTATATTCACACTGACACAGCAAAAGCAGGTCTTCGAAGCCCTGACTAATGCAAGATAATATTTTTTCAGTAGCTCCTAGCTCCCTAGAAGGGAGTTTGATAGAGCCACTGGATGCTCTCAACCCTTATCCTCAAGGAAACATGGAGCCTTTTGCACTCTCAATGCAGCAGCTTCCCACAGCTGCTTCAGGTCTTTGGTAGTAGCAGCCTCCCAGAAAGGGGACTGGAAAAATGCTGGTTTGGCAGGTGCCTGCCTCTGGGACGATTCCAACTTTTTAGATGGTCTCTGCATTTGCAGACTCTAGTTCGATCAGGGTGCACGGTACAGGAGCACTTTGGCTCCAATGACAGTGATGCCATTCTTTCAGCCACAGCAGACTTCCTTTTTCATCCATCATTGCTTTATGTAGAAGGTTTGATGAGGCTAACAAGTAGAACCGTTAGTGAGACCAGGGTACCCCTTCAACACATGGGTGGCTCCCTGGCAGTTCCCACTCCAGGAAAATTCTGGACTTCTTCCCCTGGAATGTCTCTCCCTGCAGGGCCAGGCACATCACTCTCTCAGCAAGCTTCTAGGAAGAGCTCAGCACCTACAGCAAAAAGTGCAGACTGCAGGTGAGGTCCTCTCACCTTTGAGAGACAAGCTGTTGAGCTCAGACTCCAGCAGTCCTTCACGTTCTCTGTAAATCACTCCCTTGCTTTGTCATGCTGAACGCAGACCTGTGTCAATGTGGGGGTGGTTTGGTTACTACATTTATTCAAATCTTTTAAACAGTGGATATGCATTTACTGTCTGACGTTTCAGAAGCGGTTTGGGTTAGTTCTCTTTCAGAATACTCTCCATACCAACTTTGTACAAAGGGATAGTTCTCACAGCAGGTTGTCGTGGGGCTGGCTCCAAGCAGGAGCATCCAGGACATGAGCACAATGAAGTGTGAGTTCTCTGCAACTCGCTAATATCTGCCTTCATGAAACAGCAATCCGACAGACAAGACGACAGGCAATGCCTTGAAACTTCCTAGCCTTGAACAATATAAACAATTGTCCCATCCTCTCCCCCTACCAAATGCTAGTGCTCAGGCAAAACTAATCAGCAGTCCTTTGTTAACAAAGTCCTCATGGAATTTTTTAATTTGCCTGTGTAACAAGGCGAGAGCAAGGGAATTGCAGGGGTGCGTCATTGCCCCCAGTTCAATAATCAACTAAACAATGTGCACAAACCCACTGGAAAAGAGTTTAGAACACCTCACTGTTGTGGTTAGCTGTCTCTGAGACCCATTCTGTTTTTAAAAAAAAAAGACCCCTCATGCACCAACCTTGTTCGTGTCATGCTTAATCATTGGGGTCCCAACCGGGTGGCCGAATGCCGGCCGGTTGTGCTACGACGCCTTATTACAGCGGAGCGGGTGTCGTGTGTTATGTGATAGGTGTGAGTTTAAAATATCTCTGGGAATCCTTGTCTGTGATGTTAATTAATGATGGCACAATATATTGTTAAAAACAAGCGTGGCAACCAGTGGAGGGATTGGCTCCTTGTTGTCACGTTAAGGTCTACATGTTTCAGCCCAACAAAAACAGGGTGTAGGGGCTTTCTTCAGGACCATGTGAGTGATTGTGAGTGGCAAAAAATCATGCCACGTGAAAATGGTATCCAACACACGTGCTAAGGTGTGTGGTGCTGTTCGTAGGTGTCGGTATACTTACGGACACTCAATGAAATCCTGTGGAGAAAAGGAGAGACAGGACAGACACATAAACAAAGCAACATAAAGTGCAATCTTATAGTGGTGCCACCAATTATTGCCTTAAATAGGTGAAACACATAAGCAAGCAGAAACTGCATATTTTGGCTGCACCCGGAGCTTATATTGCTCGCATTAATGTGTGTCTGTGACTGTGGAACGTCGCAGTAGCATTTTTTTAAAAACCTAATGGGTCTCCGACAGCTAACCACAACAGTGAGGTTGTTTAAACTCTTTTCCAGTGGGTTCGTCCACATTGTTTAGTTGATTTTTTAATTTGCCCCATCCATCTTCTCCTCTTCAGTGTCTGGGTCTCTACCCTTCAGCCACAAAAATTCAGGCAATACACTTCCACTGTCTTGGGGGGAAGCAGTCTTCATCCTCCATCTAAACCATGCTTAAACTAAGGGTATCCACAATGGCCCCTCTTACCCCAGCATTTAGTTGCACAGGAAAGAGTCTTACTACCATTCATATGGTACATGCACATGCGCTACAGATGCACACATGATGTCTGCACCAGGTTCTGGGTTTCAAATCACAGCAGATCTTTACATGAGTTTCAGATTAGGCCTCACTCACACTGACATAGGATAACATTCTGGTTACACTATATATTAAACAACATAGCATGCTGCCTCCATGGCTTAATGTGATACATCCTGGGCATGAACCTACTATGAAGGCATACTTGGTGCCCCCTCCTGGTCACAGGACATGTCATGGACCTAGACCTCGCATAGTCAGGACAAGGTTGGGACTCTGTACACAGATATAACTTAGCATGGCGCCAGGGCCAAAGTAAATGTCAGGATACCGTTTTGACTTTCACTTGGGATGGGATACATGCCCATTTATAATGCAGAGGGTATTTCATTCCAGACTCCCATGTCCTGACTTTTCTACTACATGTCTTTGCACAGCTTTTACTGGCCTGTTTCATTATGTATTTAATTGTTTTCCATCGAATGTATGAATAAATTAGGATGTCATTGTGGTGTCAACCGACTAAAAAGTGTTCCAGTGCAAGGAAATGTAATAGTGGTGATTGAGGCCCAGCTAACATGGGGTACCAATTTCTCAAATAACAAGCGAAGCCCAGAAAGGCAAAATTCTTAGTCCGTTCTGAAGGCAAGTCGAAGCTCTGGGATAATTTGGGGAGCATTTATAGTAGAAGAAACAAACAAAGGTGTCTTTGTTGATACTTGGGGTTAGGGAGAGCGATTGCTCAAAGAGAAAAATTGTAGTCTGGAGAGAGTTCACTGGCTTAGGTTCAGGGAGGCAGCAGAGCATGCCTCCATCCTGACTTCTAGCCAGGATAATTAGTGTTAGAGGAGCCTTCCATCACCAGGATCTCAGTTTTGTCAGAATCAGGCCAAATAGCATTATCATCTGGATGGGTACCACAAGTATAAACGGGTGAAAGTTGAGCAGCGCATTAGCCTGATGATTTTTAAATAACCACATTTTTATTTTCAGTGTTTTTTTTCTTTCAAACATGGCGATACATACACATCATTCTCAACCCTCAGCTGCCCACCTCCTCCCATAACCACTTTACAGTCTATAAATCGACGAGTGTTTCTTTCGGCATCCCCTGCTTTTTAGATAGATTCTTCCTACTTTGAACACCAGTCCATTGCCTCTCACCATTCCGTAATTGTGGGCACTCCATTTATGTGCAATATCTTATTTAGCTAATACCGATGCCACTCCCACCAGTAACCACTCTCCCCTATTCCCTCCTACGTCTGTCAAGATCTCCAATAGGGCTACTCTAAGAGTGAGGTCCCTGATAATTTATGCATTGCAGATGTGAGTGAAAAACGAATGCCAAAAGTGTGTGTGGATTGTCCTAAGGAGCTACAAATAGTTTGACAAATGTGGTGCTCAGCAGGGTGCCCTGGGGAATGTAGCAAGATAAGGCTTTGTAAGTAGAGCAAAAGGGGTGGATGAATTTCTTGCGAGCAGTCCACTTAAAAGGACATACTCTAAAGGAAATTCTGCTGTGAGTTATTGAAGCAAGGTGGGATGAGACTGTGCCAGAAGGGACGTCTAAATCAATCACATCAATCCCAATTTGACAGTCCAGAAAATGGCTATTTCTGGTGATAATGGAGAACTGAGAGTTCACCATCTTTCAAAGAGTTTTGTGGGAAGAAACTGGCATGGTAGTTCTGAAGTTGCTGCGAACAGTCGGATTGCTGACCGTTTTTCTAAGGAGAAAGGGCTACCAAAGTTCATTTTAAGGCTGAGGTAGATATTACAAAGATGTGTGAGGTTAGGGCAGATGGTATATTGGTTTCACCGAAGAATATGGGCATGGCAAAGGAGAGAGGGAGATGCAGCATCAATCGCGGGTCGTCATTTTACTTTTATGTGCATAAACTGTTAAAATTTAGCAAACTATAATGCCCTGCATTCAATGTACTATGTCAAACTTTGGCCTCAGTAAGTCATCTCCAACTCTGGTCAGTCCCTCATGCTGTACACACATTTCTGGCCTGGAATTACACCTACCTTGAGTCTTTGTGCCCCCTACTTAGCTCTGACTTTAGTTCCCATATGCCCACTCCTGATCTCTAAAGTCTTAGGGGCTTATTTACAAGCCTCTTGTGCTTTAGGATGTCACTTTTTCCCATTTTAAAAGTGACACACCGGTGGCGCAAGGGTCTTGTAAATAAACCCCTTTGTGTCCTAATCCTATCTTATGGTTAAGTGCCATCTCTATGCATACATTTCCTTTCTTTAGTGGATGAACGAGAAATGGACCTATGCAAAACATATGGGATAGTGTGTTTCCAAGACACTTGAGATGTAGAGGGGATTTCATTTCACTATGGGTTTATTGCCATCCGGGCTAATGCCGAGGCCTCCCCGCATAGCAGAGCAATGTGAGATCTGGCAACATTCTTAAGCTTAGGATTAGACTGCTCCGTAGAACAAATAACATTTGATTCCAGAATTATCCTGGGTGTGTTACTATCTCTTCCCCACATTATTAGGTTGCTGGTAATCAATATCTATAATTCACCATCTGCAAAGATGCTTTGAACATAGAGTTAAGAAGTTTCTTTGAATAAACACTGCTAGAGTGGATCTACTCGCCATTAGTCCTGCTGATTGGTTTAATATACATCCTTGCGAGACGTGTTAAGAAAAGGAGGAATCAAGCACATATGAGGTCTCGTAGAGGATACATTTTAGGCGGTCCGGTAGATAGTTTTAACCCTTTGGTCTCCAAATTAAACCTTATTAATATTTTATCCGAAGAAGAGCATGTCTCCCCTATTGCAGTCCCTACTTTTAAGGGTAGAGGTAATAATATAGCTATTAATTATATTTTTGCATCTGCACGCTTGATTCAGTCTCTGGTGGGATTTAGAATAGTATGGAGTCTATTTAGCGACCATAATCCAATTTCGGCAGAATTTGGTTGGTGTGATTTTACCGCAAAGTCTTCCACCTGCTTACACTTAAAACACAAGGGAGGCATATTAGCTGGGGTAAGGTTATTCCGGAGGACTTCCTGAGGAATTTGGTGCAAAAGTGTAGCCGGGAATTTGAGATGTTTGAATTCTGATGCGCATGATCGAGCCATTGTGGACTCCTTTTTAGGTCTCGCCTAGCGTTGCAGCGCATGCTCTGCTCGCTCCGCGAGACCTATAGTGACAGAGTAGATTTGAAAAGGGGACTTGAAGACCCGCCCCTCATTTTCATTGGCTGGCGTCACTGTGTATGCTAAACGGTGGCCTGCATTGGAAATGAGGTTTTTTTGTTGACGCCCTTTCGCCTTTTCGTCCGGCTGATCCGGACAGGGTCGTCTGCTTTGCTGCTGTCGCAAAGCAATTTCTTATCTTTATGGGGTCCATCAGTTTACACTCAGCCCCATGTTTATTTTTGCATAGCGCTTTCACTTAAAGTGAAAGCGCAATGCAAATATAAACACGCGGCTGTGTAAAAACAGATGGACCCCTGCCTTTCCGCAATGGCGAGCGCTGGTTCTCAGCCTATCATGTGTTATTCAAGTCAGATTTACACGTGCAGTAGATTTGGTAGTGGGCGCACGATACCAACACAGTTTGTTATTTACACCTTACACCTTACACCTGCAACATGTTTAGAATTGTTTAAAAACGCACCAAGCGCTGCGGGTGCAAGAAGCACAAATGTCCCGTTAGGACAGCAAGTTTTTCCTGGCAGCTGCTCGTGTGCCATTCTCTCCCCGAGCAAGAAGAAATCTAACCACACACCCTGACCTTTTTAGGACCTGTGACAATCATTGTCTACTACTGTGCACCCCCCCCCACCCCCGAAGAACTTTAAACTACCCAGAGTCCAACGAGGACGTGCGGCAAGCATTGTTCAGGAAATGCGATGCACCTAGAAGCCATGCTAAGGTTGAAGTATATTTACATTGAGTAGTAACATGGCGTCGCCATAGGCGCAGTTAATTTAACTGCCCCCAGGTGGTGGAGACCATAAGATACAACCATTTGCAATGCAATAGGTCTCGCATTTGCGAGCGTTTAAGCAACTAGCATTGTAAATGACAATGCCTTTTATTTTTGTTTTAAAAGCAACGCATATATAAAAGGCATTGTTATTTATAATGCCAAGAGCACAAACCCTCACAAATGCTAGACCACGTTAATGGTGGCCGCGCCCCTTTCTTCAGACGCTGCTCTCCGTTTTAAGTTTACAGTGATCAGTGTCTAAAGAAAGGGGCAGGGGCAACTTTAAAGTGAAAGCGTGTATGGTGGGCTTTCACACAAAGTGGAAAAAAATGATTAATTTCAAATGGTTGTGTAGTGCTCCCGCTAAAGTGAAAGCGGCCTCCGCTGTATAGTAAATAATTAAAAGTTAAAGCGGACCGCGCTGTTATTTGAATTAATGCATTATTATTAAAACAAGCATTTGCAATGCAATAGACCTCGCATTTACGCAAGTTTGAGCTATTGACGTTGCAAATAACAATGCCTTTTATTATTATTTTCGTTTTTATAAACCTAAATAAAAGGCATTATCATTTACAATGCTAATAGCTTAAACTCAGGTAAACGCAAATGCTTGTTTACTATTTGTACGGAGGTCCAGAAAGCCCTGACTAAACATAATAACAAGTCATTTAGCTCAGGACCTCGATGGTTCTATAAGAACTGTGCAAGGGCGTATAAAGATCTAAAGGCAGCCCCCAAATCAAAACCAAGGTCACAATGCGCCGTGAAAGTGGCTAGGAGGGCATATGCGTTAACTCGAAGGAATAAAATAAGTGCCCTGAAGAGCGAAGCATTTGATAGACTGAAGGAGGCCTGCAGCTCAGCCTTCTGGAAAGTTTTTAACCAGCCATTATTTAACGAGGGAACAGTATAGGATTTGAGCACAACTATACCTGTGCAAAAGTGGGTAGATCACTTTAGTCATATATATGCGCGTGACCACGATTTTATTCTTACCGTTTCTCCAGTTAAAGATACTACTGTCTATTTCGAGTTGGAAGATGTGAGGGATGGCATAATGGAACTAACACCTGGGAAGGCTCCGGGCCAAGATGGGGTTCCAGGCAACCCTTTTAAATTGTGTGTAGATCGGTGGGCCCCGTTAATTACCCAACATCTGACTGCGGTAACACAAGGCCATATTCCCTCATCATGGAAACAATCGGTTATATGACCTAATTTTAAAAAAAGGAACCGAGCCGATCCAGCTTGCTACCGTCCAATTTCTCTGACAGACGCGGAAATAAAAGTTTTGGGTAGGGTCTTGCTGAAGCGATTAACAGACAGGACTAATATTAAGAATATCTTGTCAGAAATTCAACATGGGTTTAGGCCGGGTCGAGGCACTGTAGCACAAAACTTGAATTTATATCTTCTGGTCAATAAATACACAGTGGCCAAAAAGGAAAGTATACATCTAGCCTTCATGGACCTCAGCACAGCTTTTGACACAGTGGTGAGATCTAAATTGTGGTCTATGCCGAGGGACATGGGGGTGTATGAGACCCTACTGACATTTTTGCATGATGTGCACACAGAGCTTGAAGCCTCAGTAAAATATGAACCACTGGGGGAATGCTCTGTGCTCTTTCAATCTGATAGAGACATCTAGCCACAGATTCCTTAATTTAGAATATCCCCAGGCGTCAGACTGGATCCGGAAAACATTCCGCAGCAGCACCTCTGCACGCCAGGGGCGGCGCGGCACGACTCCGCCCTGGCGTCGTCCACGGACGTGATGTCAGCGGAGCCATATAAGCCCCTCCCGGCATGCTGTTGTCAATTTTTCTTTTTTTTTCCGCGCCCCAGCGTGAATCCCGGAAAACCAGCGGTTCCTTGGCCTGTTTTTCAGGCCTTCTCGACGCCTTCGGCATCACTGAACAGTGTGCCATGCCTTCGGGCTTTAAAGCGTTTAAAGACCTGCACGCGGCAAATGTCTGTCACGGATCCGCATGCCATAAGTGTGTGGTGCCTGGGAGTGCACCACGACTCCAAAGAGTGCGACCAAAGTCCCTTACGGAGCGTCATATGAAGCTGCTGGCCGCCCGGATGTCCAGTCCTGCGCCTTCACGCTGCCGATCTCCCTCTGGGGATTGGGCATGCTCACGGGGTCATTCCCGCGGACGTCGTTCGGAGATAGGTAAGCACAAGCATAAGTTACGGAGGTCGTCCTCCCGTAAACGTGATGCTGGGGCCTGCTGCTCTTGGTCTTTGCCAGGCACAGGCACCCAGCAGTCGTCTTCACCCCCCCCCCCCCCCCCCCCCCCATACCCACCCTTCCCGGGTGTCTGAGTGACAATGACCCAAATGGAGGCCTAATCAAAGGCTCTCCAGTCTTTCTTTGGGTCACCCCCTCTCCCTGGTGCGCCTTCAGGTCCCACAGAGGAGGATGGCACTCATGTCGGGTCTTCGCCGGCTGAGTCGTCCTCTGTGCCAGCTGTGTACATCTACTCCGGTTCTGGAGTCGATACGACATCGACCGGACACTGCCCGGAGGGGCATCCCAGTTGTCCGTCCAGCCCACCCGTCCTGTCGCTGCATAGCCCTGTGCGGCTTCCTGCGCTGACGTCTTGTGCGGCACCGAGTACGACGTCCTGTCGAACTCTTTCCTCCCTGCAGGTGGAGGTCGGGACGCCGTCGGTCCGCGCCCAGATCAGGTCCCCCCAGGAGGTTCTCGATGTAGAGGAGACGCCGTCCCGGCGTCGGTTGATGCCAGGGCCTACGGCTCCTCTGTTACAGGAGGATGAGATCCTCTAGGCTCACCGTGCCCAGGGTCGTTTCGGTGACCAGCGTTCCATGGCCTTTGGATCAACCTCCGGCTCCTCCACCTTTACTGTCTAGTGGATGAGTTAGCCTCCAACCGTCCCCGACTGATGGTTTGTTATTGCCCCCCAGAATCGCGACAGAGGCTAGTGCGGCTTTCGCAAGGGCTGTTCGCAAGGCAGTGGATGTTGTTCGCTTGTAGCCCCCTGCGCTTTCCCTGCCCTCCTTTTTTAGCGGAACTCCTCTACATGGAGCCTGTGGACGTGGAGCCCTTGCTGCCCCTTGTTGGGTCTTTGTTTGACATCCTGCTTGGTACCTGGGCACGGCCCTCCTCTGGTGACCCTGTTGATCGGGCGATTGCTCGACGCCATCGCCCGGCCCCAGACGATCCTGTCTGCTTGTCCCCTCATCCTAAAGCTCAGGGTTTGGTTGTCCAGGCGGCTTTCACTTTGCAGCCTTCTTCTGCTCTGCCGTTGCTACCTCCCACTAGGGAGTCTCGTGGCTAGAGACATGTGGTCGCCACATTTTTGCCTCCGCCAGTGCGGGCATCCGTGCCTTGAACACGTCCTGCGTGTAGTGTGGGCGCACCCTGGTATGTTCGCTATCATGGGGTGCCCGCATTGTAGCGCGGAAAAGTTCCTCCGACGAAAACTGACGTCAGCGCGCCGGGAGGGGCTTATATGGATCCGCTGACGTCACGTCCGTGGACGACATCAGGGCGGAGCTGTGCGGCGCCGACCCCAGCGCGCAGAGGTGCTGCTGCGGAAAAGTTTCCGGATTCAGTCTGACGCCTGGGGATATTCTAAGTTAAGGAATCTGTGGCTAGACTGTCTCTACCGGATACATCGTTACTCAAGGTAAGTAACTCGTCCGTTAGGGTTGGGGTCCGGCAGGGATGTATTTTAGCACCTATGCTTTTCATTTTATATATAAATTAGATCGATCAGGGAACATTGTAAAGATGTGACACAGAATGGTCCCCGCCTTGCTGTACGCAGATTCTGTTCTCATCTCCTGCTCCGTCAATGGCCTACTACTTCTATTGTGCCGATTTTATAGAAAATCTGGGCCTAAAAATTAATTATTCAAAATCATACACTGAAAATCGGACCTAGAAATACTAAAACTAAAACCCACGTAATAAGGTATCATGTTATAGGAAAGGTTCGGCTACTTAGGCATTTTGCTGGATGAAAAATTGTCCTGGGATCCCTTACTGAAAGCACACCAATCTTTTAATCGGGTCGCCTTCAGTATTGATGCCTTCTCTAGGTGACTAGACTATAGCCATATAAAGTCTGTATTATACCTTTATAATGCCAATGGTGTGTTCCAACTGTATCCTTCGGAGTTGACATTTGGGGCTATAAGTCTTCTATCGCTATGAAAGCAGCTGAAAATATATATTTTTTTAAACTGTTACGAATTCCGCAGAATGTACCTGCAGAAATAATAGTACATGATGAGATAGGTGCAGGCTTTATTACTGATTACATAAATTTGCACCCTATACTTTTATGGCTTTCGATATGGGGCAAAAACAAGTTGGAATTCAAAAGATTGATTGTGAGAGATTGTCTGATTATGGAACATAGCCTGCCTTGGTTAAAAATTATATAAAAACAACACTGACAAATTTGGGTAACCCACATCTTTTTAATTCTCCAGATCTAATTTCTAAATTCGATATAGCATGGGTTAAGAGAGCATTTAAAGTACATACTCAAGGAATTAGAACCTTGGGCTCACAGCATAAACATTGCTATACACATTATGTTATGGTGAAATCTATGGATATGCCGGTTATGCACAGAAGGTTTATAACATACTTCCATCTGAATGTTCCCTCAACTTCTAGCAGGATGGCACAAGCCATCACCCACGCCCCTCTTGTACATGTGATATGTCCTCTGCACTAGACACTTTGCACATTGTTTACTAGACACTTTGGACATTGTTTTAATTTGCCCTAAATGGGCCGACCTGCGACATAAATATATTTGTCCATTACTCATGCCTTTGAATTTCCAGCAAGCAAGACCAGCTGTTTTATATCTGCAATTTTTAGATAATATAAAGTATGTTTGTATTTATCTAGATTTTTAGTAGCGGTGTATTTTGCTTATGTATGATATTGTAATTTTGTTGATTTTTATGCTATGGTCATGAATTTATTGATGTTTTTACTGTATTTTTATGATTGCTGATGTTAATCGAAATAAAGAGTTAATGAATGAATGATTATTCCTCTCTGAATGTCCCAAGTCCAACTCTGGCTCTATTACTTCATTCCCAGCTCTAGCCACAGTGCCCTATTCTTAATTTTGGCCTTCTCATCCATTTCTGCCCTTAGTGCCTAGCTCCACTCTAGTGCTAGCCATAATGCTACATGTTTTAATTCTTGTTTTTGGCCATAATGTTTTATTCTCGACCCTCAATTCCCAACTCTGTCCTTAGTAGTTTAGACAGAATTGGGAAAAGTGCCACACCGCTAAGTCTGGCCTTACTGTCTGTTTTAAATTCTGATCCTAGCATGCCATCTTAAATTCTGGCTTTAATGCCGCTTCCAAATTCTCTCTTCTTCCCAGCTATTAACCTAAATCACAACGGTCTTTCTTGTTTTCTCTTTATGTATCAAATTCCCCTCTTTATCCTATTATGGAAAGCCTTGTCTCCCTTGAGCATTATTGCATAAATATATATTCATGACATTTTGTTTACTGTCTGTGAAAGGCTTGCAGACAAAAGCAACTAACTAGACTTGACAGGATGATTTCAAGTTGTAGAACACATCCAGCACTATATGAGGAACATGAAATTATGCCTTCATAGAAGGTAGGAGGAGACACTTTTTGCAGTACGTAATAATGTCATAGCTGTACACCTAGCCACTGAGAATAATGTAAGATATAAAAAATGTTGTTCATTTTTTCTATAGGCCTTTTGTGAAACCTTGGAGGAAACAAATTACAGATTGCATAAAGATGTAATTGAGAAGCAAAAAGAGCTGGAAACACTTAAGAAATTATTAAATGAGAAACAAATGCACATAGATGTTTTAGAAAATAAAATAAGGTAAGTTTAAAAGATTGTAGAAAATATTTTAAAACCATTTTAAATATACATGTATTTTTCCATGTTGTTATTTGTTATAAAAGTGCATTTTGAGAAGTATTCCGAAGCACAGAAATTATCACTCTAAATAATGTAGCTCCTTCACACCTCAAACAGAAAGTCCCATTTATCAACCTAAATAAAAGTAGTTGGATTTCATTTCACAACCATTTCTGATCCATACCAAGTTAGTATAAACTCCCTTCACCCTGTAGCAGAGATTCTCATGATTACCCTGTTGATCCACAGCTTCCATAGAGCTTAATTTGTGTCTGTCTTTGCCGGAGTTTGGCACCGGCATTTAATTTTTAACCCTGGAACTTTTTAGAGACAGTTCACCATATGCTTGCACTTTTTGCTGATTTTCAGCAGAAGACATTAGTTTAGCAATTTAGAAGACTCTAAAAAATATTAATACTGTGTCCAAGCCATATGTACTGATATTTGGCAGCACTGACAGGCGCAGTGGGTGGTGCAATGTGCAGCGGACTCCTTAGCGACACCTTGGGCCAGTTTCACTTATATTTTTACAAATCCATTACTATACTCCACTTTTTTGGCACCTATATTGAGTCAAAATGCAAACCTAACATTGGCAAACCTTCAACTCCCTCTTAGAAAATTCTTATTATAAGCGTTTTATAAGACTAAATGTAGTGAATTATGTCTTTGAGGACATATAGGCCCCAAATATGAGTAGGACATAGTTAAGTGCAAAAATACCAGGTGGCCTGAATTTAATACTCCAGGCATTATTTCTTCACTTAAACATGCCTATTATGAGATCATATCCTGCAGTGGGGGAATAACCATTATTCCCTTTTCCTGTATTCAACGGTGTCATTTATCACCTGCTGTGAGCAAGTGTTAAATAAGCATAGGGTGTGGCCGAGGCCAGACTGCATTTGCGACTGGTCCCAAATCACTTTTATTGGCCATATATTAAATCTGGTCTTATTAGTTATAACTGAGCAGAGCGGTATTCCACCCTTTAAAACTCAGCTTGTATTCAGATCCACTTTCCAGTGCTACAGGTGCCACACCATTGTTAAGTAGATGATATGGTTTAACGTTATATTTTTCCCCTTTATTTTCAATGGCTGAAGATGCTTGATCGGTGCCCCCAAGAAAGATGATCAGTATTGGCTTGAGGCTATCACTTGCTTGATGAAAGATGCCCATGTTTTGTTTAACTGTTGGTGCTGCTGAATACAAGTGACAACATTCCCTCTGAAAATTGCATTCAGTGTGTGCTTTAAGTCCAAATAGATTTGGCCATTCCAAGTCTTTATGTACCTAATCAAATTCTACCTTGCAAATTGTAGTGAGGGTAGATTATTTTCCCACTTCTGGCATTTATAAAGCGATTAGATTATTTGTTTTACTGATAGGCTTGCGTATCCTGAGTTGTAGTCTAACAATCTTTTTTGTGCTTTTTAAAACTGTTTTTTATCATGTAATATATTAGAATAGCTTGCATATTATTGTCTGCTCTGCTTTCTTTTCCTCGCATGGTAGGTTCTGTGCTGTTTATTGTATCTTACTCTAATAGATGCATTAAATAATATCAACTACTGCTTGAAACTAATCCGATCACTTGTACTCTGAACATTAGATTACAGCAATATTGTCTACTTTGACTTTCCATATAAATAGCTTGAGAAACTGCAAAGAATTTGTAATCAAACAGTTATTGTTGTTGAATGTAAATGAAAAACTACAAATTGAAGTATTTCTGCTAGCTTCCAGTAGAACAAAGCATCATATTTGAAACATTATGCATAATTTGCAGGGCCTTCTGAGGCAAAAACAAATGATCATTTTTAAAACTGCCCCTCATGTATCATGACCTGAAATCTTGGATGCAGTTATGCTTGCGGTACTTGCTACTTGATAAGAGATGAACAATCATTAAAGCGGACCCATTGGAGCAAACCTTTCATGGTATGGAATTCGTTAACACTATTCTTGAGGGCATGAGCAATATTGATTATAACGTGTGTAAACAAGGGACTTCTCCTCCCATTTGTTCAATCACTTCACACCTAGACTGCTGCTTTCCTAGAGTGCCATTCTAGCATAAGATATTCTCATTTCATTGGCCTGCCAGCTCTGAGTCCAGAATGCAAAATTCACCTTTATTAGCCAATACCTCCACTCTTGTTGTTGGCTCTGTTGAAAGAGGCAATGCTGATGAATTGTCCACAATCAAGACATATCCCAGATCATTCCCTATGCATTAACTTGCCCTATGGAACTTTTCCTGCCTTAGCCTGAATTTCCTTGGGAAATTCTCAATTGTTCTCTTACTCTGGCGTTGCTACTTACACACCCGCCTCTATCATTACTATCATCCCTCTTTTACCATTGAACCCACAGGATTGACTTCCTGATGTAGCTACTCCCTCTGGTTAAGTAATTCGCCAGCAGATCCCGAGCAACCTTAGATGTATAATGATTCTAGGCTTCATGTGCCTGCTGGGCATAGTTCCACTCCCACTAGGGCTACCACAAGTCATACCTTGCAATCATATTCCATAGCCACCTGGAATATTGCTGGCTCAGCCATCAAATGGGATAGGTTAGATTGGCTTAAGTTAATCGAAGGCCATGCTATTATATGTTTACAGGAGACGTGGCTTATTGACCCTATTTATGTTGATGGGAATGTTACCTACCACACGCCAGCAGTTGCCAGTAATATGGTCATGGCCAAGGGTGGTTTGACCCCTTCGATGGTGCTATTGACAAGGTGCAATTCAGTATACTATCAGATGATCTTGTTCCAGTGTTCTGCCACAAGACTGCTGGTGATAAACCTATATAGTAACGTTTTGACCACTCTAAGGCTGACCTAGTGCGCTCTTTACTTAAGGACATTGAGCAGTGCACCAGCTATAATCAAGGTGGCTGTGCTTTGGTACTGCTCTGGGATTTTAACTTAAAAATCTGCCAGTTCTCTCAAAAATATTTGTGGGTTGGAGTATGAGGCTGGGGTTCTCATTGCCTATTTTGTTCATTGTCCTCTTGGTGATGAGCTGAATTTGTTGTTGGCTAAACTTAATTTCTCTTTTGACGCTCTAAGCCTGACTCCTAATACTACACCCGCTTTTGTGGGGCGAGCCTAATGGAGTTTATTCTCCTCTCTAAATCACTAATAGAATGGGTTCTGGATTACAATCTTGCTGATTTCCCCCTTAGTGCCCACAGACTTTTTTGTCTCTCTGGCACTCTCTCGCCCCCCTCTCTCTCTCGCCCCCCCTCTCTCTCTCGCCCCACTCTCTCTCTCTCGCCCCCTCTCTCTCGCCCCCCCTCTCTCTCTCTCTCTCGCCCCCTCTCTCTCTCTCTCGCCCCTCTCTCTCTCTCTCTCTCTCTCTCGCCCCCTCTCTCTCGCCCCCCTCTCTCTCTCTCGCCCCCCTCTCTCTCGCCCCCCTCTCTCTCTCTCGCCCCCCTCTCGCTCTCTCGCCCTCTCTCTCTCTCTCTCTCTCTCTCTCTCTCTCTCCCTCTCTCTCTCTCTCTCTCTCTCTCTCTCTCTCTCTCTCTCTCTCTCTCTCTCTCTCTCTCTCTCTCTCTCTCTCTCTCTCTCTCTCTCTCTCGCCCCTCTCTCTCTCTCTCTCTCTCTCTCGCCCCCTCTCTCTCTCTCTCGCCCCCTCTCGCCCCCTCTCTCTCTCTCTCTCTCTCGCCCCCTCTCTCTCTCTCTCTCGCCCCCTCTCTCTCGCCCCCCCTCTCTCTCGCCCCCCTCTCTCTCTCTCGCCCCCTCTCTCTCTCTCGCCCCCTCTCTCTCTCTCGCCCCCTCTCTCTCTCTCGCCCCCTCTCTCTCTCTCTGCCCCCTCTCTCTCTCTCGCCCCCTCTCTCTCTCTCTTGCCCCCTCTCTCTCTCTCTTGCCCCCTCTCTCTCTCTCTTGCCCCCTCTCTCTCTCTTGCCCCCTCTCTCTCTCTCTTGCCCCCTCTCTCTCTCTTGCCCCCTCTCTCTCTCTCTTGCCCCCTCTCTCTCTCTCTTGCCCCCTCTCTCTCTCTCTTGCCCCCTCTCTCTCTCTCTCTTGCCCCCTCTCTCTCTCTCTCTCGCCCCCTCTCTCTCTCTCTCTCGCCCCCTCTCTCTCTCTCTCTCGCCCCCTCTCTCTCTCTCTCTCGCCCCCTCTCTCTCTCTCTCTCGCCCCCTCTCTCTCTCTCTCTCTCGCCCCCTCTCTCTCTCTCTCTCGCCCCCTCTCTCTCTCTCTCTCGCCCCCTCTCTCTCTCTCTCTCGCCCCCTCTCTCTCTCTCTCTCGCCCCCTCTCTCTCTCTCTCTCGCCCCCTCTCTCTCTCTCTCTCGCCCCCTCTCTCTCTCTCTCTCTCACCCCCTCTCTCTCTCTCTCTCTCACCCCCTCTCTCTCTCTCACCCCCTCTCTCTCTCTCACCCCCTCTCTCTCCCTCCCTGCCCCCCTAAAATCCTTGCAGTGGTTCATCCTACCCATTTAGCATCTTCTAGGAATCACAGGGTGATAAAAGTATGATCCAAGGTTGATGAACCCTTTTTAGGTCTCGCTGGCGTTGCAGCGCGAAGCGCTGCGCCATCGAGAACTATTGTTGCCGTGATGCCTCTCAAGGGAGACAGACCGGGGCACGCGCAGCGATCGGGGTTTGTGGACGCGCGTCTGAGACGCGCTTGCGCAGACGCACACACACAGACACGCGCGCGCGCACACATCCCGCCGCTGCCGACCCCCCCCCCCTCACCGCATCC
The DNA here is from genome assembly GCF_964204655.1 of Triturus cristatus. Lineage (NCBI taxonomy): Eukaryota > Metazoa > Chordata > Amphibia > Caudata > Salamandridae > Triturus > Triturus cristatus. Next base: position 505,034,537 of record NC_140587.1, read on the forward strand.
CCGGCTGCCTAACGCGCGCGCACACAGAGGGTTCTCGACTCGTCAACCAGAAGGGTCCGAAAGCTGGGAAAACGCTCTACACACACCTCTCAGCACCGAGGCTGCCATCACTGCCAAGGGGTACTGTGCGGGACACGCTTCCAAAACACTCGGGGCACACACCACTCATCCATCTGCAGTAACAGTAAATAGGAAAGTCCCACTGTCTGTACATTCTCTGACCTACTAGAGTACGACAGGGCTCACTCACACCGCCATCCGTCCAGAAACACACGTTCACAATAACTTGCTCCATACATTTCTTAGAGTGCAGGTTCTGATTATCATGTCTAGACAAAACACATTTTAAAAGCACTCCCTTCAAAACTTACTCAAAGACGACCCCTTTCAAGAAAGTGGAGTATCAAAACCGTATCACAATTCTAAACTGCTGTCCTTAAAGTTTTTGCCACAATGATCGCCGGAGCATCCATTAAACATCAGAAAACTTGTTCTAGTAAAATCAAAAGAACAATTATTTACCCATTCCCTCAGAGATGGGCGCGCCTCATCTGAGTCGCTTCTCGCCGGGGCTCCGCGGCATGTGACTGCCCGCTCCGCTCCGCTTTCGGAAGTCTCGCCTCGGTGTGGATGTGAGCCCTACACGCACTGAGGCGCTGCCGGGAATCTGCTGCGTGTGCGCGCGGCTCCCGCCCCACCCCCTGGCTACAGCTCATTACATACATAAACAGAGAGCAGCGGCTCGCGTGGCCGAGGAGCTGCCAGTTGGTGCGGTCCGCGAGCCCTCTGCTGTGGCTCCGCTGATTCAGACCTCCGGCTCACACTGCCTGGGCTTGGTACGGAGCACTATGAATCAGGCCAAATACAACCTGCTAAAGATATCACAGTGGAAAATCGAAGCGGAAAGCGGGAGCTGTGACTGATATAACAGTTGACGGAAGCAGCAGAACATTAGTGAATCTTTTTGAATGACTTTACAATTGTGAATAGAGCAGGAGTCAAAACAAACCCCTGTCACCCACAGGTGGGTGCTCTTTGTGGAATGCACACGCTAGATTTACTAATGAATAACAAGCATTTGCAATGCAATAGGTCTCGCAGTTACGCGAGTTTGAGCTATTGACGTTGTAAGTAACAATGCCTTTTTATGTTTTTAAAAAGAAAACAAAAATAAAAGGCATTGTTATTTGCAATGTCGATAGCTCAAACTCGCGTTAATGCGAGACCTGTTTCATTGCAAATGCTTGTTCTTAGTGCAGTTGGTGGTTTCTATATACCTCGATTTATTTGGTCTGTTTATCTGACGATAGAACACGGGGTGGGGTCCTGCGCTCCTTAATAGCTTTGACAAGATCTGTAGAGCGGCTTTTGACCTTCTCTTGTTTCTGTATAATCTGGGATGTAAGCCCCAATTGAAGTGGTTCGATGCTAAATGCACCCACGCACACACTCGGCTACTCGCTGCGCTAAGGCAAACTCCTAGAGAACAGAATGCATTGCGGAGACATAGAACTCTGAATCGAGATGCCCTTAAAATCCGGTAGAATACCATCCGAGAGGGAGCTTTTTCATCTCTGGTTCAGGCAAGTGAACTTGGGGACTGCAAGGCCTTTTGGGCGACTATGAATCACAGTTTATTTTTAGACCAAAAACACCCTGGCATTAACCCTGTTATTCCATCTGATATCTTGGTTGCCCATTTTACTAAGCTTTATGCTGACCCTGACTTAGGGAACCCAGATATCCCTGATTATATCCCTATAGCTCCTCCTAAGCAGCCACTGATCGGCACCCTAAATGTGTCCCATTGTTCTGTTAAGTTCCGTGCTGGCACAGTTATTGATTTGGGAGAGGTCATACGGGTTGTGGCTAGTTGTCCGGTTGGGCGTGCTCTTGGCCCTGGCAGGCTCCCCTCCGATATGTTTAAAGGTAATATCCCACTCTGGGCCCATCTACTGGCAAACATCCTTCATGCCTCCTTAGTTGCTGGCCCTTCTAAGGAGTGGTCCCATGCGACTGTTGTTCCTATTTTTTAAAAAGGGCTCAAAAAATGATCCCCCCCATCTCCTTGATTAACTCCACTGCGAAGATTGTGACGAATTCTGTTGGACCGTCTTTGGGCCAAGGAACTCAACATACTTTCGGATCTGCAACTTGGTTTCCCTTCTGGCCTAAGCACAGTTGAGCAGTCCTTAAATCTAGATCTGTTAATTGCCAAATACACTGTGGCCAAGTGTGGCAAGTTGTATCTGGCTTTTATGGATTAGAGTTCTGCTTTCGAATCTCTCAACGGGTCCAAACTGTGGGGTATCATGACCGACATGGGGGTTGATCTTTACATTATTAACTTCCTTAGAGATGTTCACAATGATTTTACTGCCAGTGTAAGGTATGGCCCAAGCAGAGAAATCACACCGGCTTTCACCCTGGCAAGGGGCGTACGCTTGGAGGATAAACTGGTAACCCTAGGGCAGACTGCCCTCTTGTAGGCGCTCGGAGTATCCCCACATTAATCTATGCAGATGATACTGTCCTAATTGCCAGGACTGCGAATGGCTTACAACATCTGCTGGATGGCTTTTGTGAGTTTATGGCCAGTTTAGATCTTATGGTCAACCAAAATAAGACCCACATAATGATCTTTGGGGGGGAAAGAAGAAGGTTAATGTGTCCTTTGTAGTAAACAGCAAGAAAGTTGCTTCTGTTCCTAATTTTTCCTACTTTGGTATCCCCCTGGATACACGTCTCTCATGGGAACACCTGAAGACCAGTAGAGCTGTTGCCTTCTCAAATTTAGTGGAGGCTGTCCTTAATTTTTCCCGCAAACTTGTTTAGAAAACAATAAAGGAACTTTCAACAGTTTATAAAGCCAAATGCTGTGCTATTACTTCATATGGTGCAGGGGTGTGGGGCATTTAAGGTCAGTGGGCTCTTGAAAAAATAAAGATGGGTTTTATCAAGAGATTGTTACCTGTCCCCCAAAGCACTAGTTCCTTTGTTTGCCACACTGAGACAGGATTGGCTATATTAGCGACTTCATCAAAATTCAACCCCTTCTGTGGCTTAGAATTTGAACTAAAAGACAGACATCCTTTTGTAGGACTGTGCTTGCAGACTGCTTAAAACTTGACCACTGTTTGAGTATACCTTGGTTAAAGTACATACAGCATATATGTCGTAGAATTGGAAGGGAGGACTTGTTTTCCTCTCCTAGAAATGCATTAGCCAGCTCTATTATGACCTTTAAGAATGTGTTTTTAGAGGAATGCCTAGAGAATAGAATGCGGAGTGCTGTAGATGAACCAGCGGTCCAGACCTATATGGTGAGTTGTCCGACTGTTAGTCCTGCACCAAACTTACTATGGGTGGCAAACATGCATCATACATTTTTACTGACAACACTCTGATTATGCACAGAGATCTTTCTTGCTGCTGTTCCGTCACAAGGCACGTATTTTTGACATCGTCCTTTATGCCCTTGTGACGGCCAATCACCACAAGCGACCTTACATTTTATGTTTTTTGTTAATTTTATTCGATGCAGATGAAACGCAATCTGTTGCCCATCCTCAGGGTGGCCAATGTTTGTTACTGTGGAGCTGCCTTTATCTACCTGCAAACCATACTCACTACTAAGATTTGCTTCTCTGCTGTCACATATATTGAACCCGTCATCAAGCAGAGGGCTACTGTTTTTATGTCATATTTTAGGAATGTTTAGTTGGATATTTTGCATTTATGTATACCGATTGCTGTGCCTTTTATTGTTGTATTGACTTTTTTTTTTAATATCTGATCTTTTGCTGAGATTACCCGGGGAACATAGCAGATCCCTAATGAGCCCCATCTCAAGGACTTTTTCCGAGCTTTTGTCCCTTTGGCTTTTGTCTGAGCTCTGTGGTAGCTACCTTGACAACTGATGTTGCATTTCTGTCTTACATATTGTCATGAACTGAGACTGGTATTCAAATCTTAGTATTTACCAACCCTGTGCTTTTCGTGTTGTCCATATTGCCTTTTTTTCCCCTAATCCAACTGGGCATGCTGAGTTTCAAGGACTGGCCAAATTCGAAGAAATACGAAAACACTGGGGTTGGGGAGAGTTGCCATTTTAAAGTTGAATCTGAACTCTGTGTTGCATTTTGTGCCAGAAAACCTGCACCTGTATTCAGTACTCAACGGCTTGACTGGCTCTATACAACACTTACCTTGACCCTTGCAAAGTATTAGTTTGAGCAAAAAATATGAACCAGAACTCCAATAATGGAAAATATTACGGGTAGTTTGCAAAATCATTTTACCAGACTTGTACCTTAGCTCCACCCTAGCATCATCTGTGCTCTCCTCTTCCTCATTATGGCTAATGGATAGAGTGTACTCATGTCTTTTACTGCTCTCTGCTGAGAATCAAACATTGTATGATTTTGATTAGAGCTCATGCAGTGTGTAAAGTATTATATTGTTGTGTAATGGTAAGCAAATTACAAAAGATCTTTGAATTAATCCGTTTCCCAATTCAATGGTGCACTATATAACACATTTTAAATTCTAAAATGTTGATTTATTCCTGTTCGCGTTTCACCCTGTGTCCTACATGCAATTCTGATTACAGCAGTAGCCATACATCCACAGAGCTGACCAGCTCTGTACAGCAAATATGCATGTTGTGACTGTATACCATATGTGTAAATTTGAGTAATTATTTTTCTCTTTTAAGCTGTAGAAATTGGTTTATTAAATCTTGTAATTGGCTTTAGCTGGGGAAGTAAATAATTCCAAGGTCGCAGAGAGAGCTCAGTAGAAGTTGATCTACTGTAGTTGGAGAGTGTGACTGAAACTGGACCAGTTCATTGTTTTGGGGTGAATTAGAACACCGGCAAAGAAGAGTAGTTGTTTTCGTGATGAATAAAAGAAGAAGTTTATCTTTAATTCATTTGAACGCCAGGGCCCTGCCCATGTAGCAGCTGACCTGGTCTTATTCGCCCTGCACATCAGCTATCGCTTTAGGTATGTGCTGCTGGCTGTCACGCTCTCGAATTACAAATCCACATCTCTTATGTGATACCGCTGACCTTTCCCTTCTGTGGGCAAAATTAGAGAGCTAGGATAACCACCTGAACTGCTGTCGCTCATACGCCTACTGGGCCCAAGAAGAACTTTCAGTTAATGGAAGGTTAACATGTGAAATCACAACTAGAAATGGCTTAAAAGAAGATTGCTTGTTGTCCCCTACATTGTTTTGTCCACTTATAACTGACCTGCAGCTTTATTGACTAAGTCACATTAATTTTCACGTAAAATTGGAAATTATCATCTGTTCTCTTCTGATTTCTTACGACCAAGTCCTTATTGACCAAACTACAATAGTATTATGAGGAAAGTCTGACTCTCTAAAGGCCTACGTGATACTAATAAGTTGTGAATGTTTATAGACAAACAAAAGTTATGTTGTGTGGCCTGCAAAATTATTTATACTCTTGGTGGCTAGCAGGTTCTAATTCAGAAACTGCAAATGAATATCAATATTTGAGGCCTACTTTTATCTCCACTTCATCTTCCGACTTTCAATAGAGGAACATGAATTTGAAAGTGTTTCTGTTTTGAAAGCCCATAAACTATTTCATATGCTGTATAGGGTTAGTTTCATCTCGGGCTTGGTCGAGGATATGATGTTAAAAAAATTCCCTTACCCTTTCACACTTGGCGACTATACAAAAAGTTAGGTTCTGAGCTCCGATTTTGTTTATTGGCAAAATGCAGAGGGTTGTAATATTAATTTATTAATTTATTTATTGGTTTTCAAGTGTGAGAGAATTTGAAAGACTAAAGCTTTCCAAAATGTTCCTGTTTGGTTTTCTTGAGGACTCTAGATGGTTTATTGATACAATGTGTAAAAATACTTTTATGAATGACTTATGACTCACCTCATGGAAAAGTGGATTTAAAAAAATCTCCATATTTGGAGAGCCTGAATTTTGACAGTCTAATTAAATGAGAAATCCTCTGTAGTGTTTATTCAAGAATACTTGGGCTCTCCGAAAACTGTAAAATGTGGCTCTTTCGAAATCCATCCAGAAGAAAAGCCCTTCTTCAATTAAGAGTGAGTGTTAATTCATGGTGGCAGTTGGGTGAGTTAATGTTGCATATTAAGGTTAATCAGGGTTATGTATTAGTGTTTTACTTCTTTTATATTTTATTGGACTGTGCTTTGTTTTTAATTATTCTTCTACCATTGTTATCTCTGTATTTAGGATGCAATTGCCTAATCTGCTCAGAGATTATGGGACATTTGGGTGAAATGAAATACAATGAAGAGCTTGCCACAAGAAAATGTATTAGCACAGTTAAAAACGATTTTTGTAATGCTGAATGTTTTACAGAAAAAAAGGTTTTAGAGCTTTTATCTCCAAGTACAGCTTGAACATATAAGGTTGATATCTCACCTTAGAAAGGAAGTGTTTATCTCAAAGAAGAGAGGACTGAGACCCACCTATCAGAGTGATGTCTTCGGTTTGCAATGATATCAGGTCAAGTTTCACGGTCCATTGTAGAGGAGGCATTCTAGAGGGTTTGCAAGCCAAACAGATTTTCTGTTCTTTTAATAACACTAATTCAACAGATGTTGAGACTTTGGGCCTAACTGTGCCTCACAGGGTAGTTGAGAATCCTTTAGCAAATGTCTACCAACCAATGATTGAGTCCTTGGAAAAGCATAATGTCTCTTAGTTTACTGCTGCAGTGTTCACTTTACCAGTTATAACTGTGAAAACACAGTAATTGTGGTTACCTATGGCTGTGGAAACCTAGAGAATTAACCAAAACATGCGTAATGCACTACCATATTGTTTGTGATTGCAATGAAATAGAAAAATCGACTTTTGAAAGATTCTATATCCGGAAAAGCAACGGAAAATAAACAACTCTACGTCATAGGAAATATAGGGCAGTCTGGCTAGTGTGTGTTCAAATTATTCTTACCTTTTGGATTTTCGCCTTGAAGGATGCAAGGGAAATGGAGCATTTGAAAAACTATCATTGATGATAACATTACAGCATCTTCAATACAAATATGCCCTTGGCATAGATTTTCTAGAATTCAGTTGAATTTATTAATTTCTTTCAGAAAGATATATCATATCTGAAAGAAACACGTTAGATTCCTCACCTTAGAATATCCCCAGGCGTCAGACTGGATCCGGAAGATTTTTTGTCAGCAATACCCCTTGCGCGTCGCTAGGTGTCGTTTGCGGCTCCGCGTCCGTCATCGGCGTCGTGCGCCGGAATAACGTCGTCGGAGTACTTAGACGCCGCCCTCGCGCGCTGACGTCAGTTCTTCTTTTTTCCGCACCAGTAAGCGCAGATCCGGGAGAGCTACCCCTTTTAGTCTTTTTTGACTAAGTTTTTTGATCCTTTTTGATCTTGTCTCGACTCCGGTGCCGGTAGGATGCCTGGTTTCAAAGCCTGTGCTGACTGTAACCGCTTGATGTCGGTTACGGATCATCCCCGCCGGTGCCTTTACTGCTTGGGCCCCGACCACGACGCGGAGTCGTGTTCGGACTGCAAGGCCCTGACCTCGAAGGCTAGACGGGAGCGGTCCCGTAAGCTCCTCGAGATTCGCCACTCGGCTCTGCGCCCCTCTCGATCCCGGTCCAGGAGGAGGTCCAAGGATCGGTCGCGGAGCCGCAGCCGACGTCATCATCACTCGTCTGGCTCCAAGTCTTCGGGTAAGTCGAAGCACTCCAAGAAGCGACACCGCTCTTCGGACTCCCCTCGCCGGTCGCGCGACTCGGCCGAGGGTCAGGGTGGTTCCACCCCCGCGGCTCCAGCGGAGCCGCAGGCACCACGCAAGTCCCCATACCCGCCGGTCCCTGGGACTGACGCGACGCCGGCGGAAGTCAGTGCCTTCCTCTCGGCCATGAGGAGCCTGGCTCCGCCGTCGACGCCCGCTGGTGCGCCTTCGCGCCCCGCGGACCCGACCGGGCAACCTTGCATGCCGGCGGCTCCGGCGCAGTCGCCGGCTCCGGCCACGACGCCGCAGGTTCCCGAGGGACTCACCCCCCGAGTCTCGCCGACGCCGGTCGACCTCGTCATGCCTTCTCCGCGGGCGTCGACACCGGTTCCACCTCAGACGCCAGCTCCGCTCGGCGTCGAGCCCCAGTTCAGCCCCGCTCTGGATCCAGCGCCGTTGCGGCGTCTATGGACGCCGCGTACGGCGCCGTTAGAGACACATTATGTCTATCGTCCGGCTCCGCTCCTTCCTCCTGTTTACCAGGAATCGGATGACGGGGGCGACTGGGAGGGGTCCGAGGATCCTATGGCCGTTCAGGCTCAGCTGTCACAGGACTGGGCAGATGAACTGGGGGAGGCCAGTGGTCTGGATACCGCACCAGACACTGGATTCATCTCTCCTCCGACTGTGGCTTCGGAGGAGGGTGCTGCTTTCTCTGTGGTGCTGCGCAAGGCGGCCGCAGCCCTTGGGCTCGAGCTGCCTTGCGTGGCTGTGAGGACTAACGTCCTCACTGAGGTGCTTGTCTGCAGCAAGCTCCACTGAGCCTCTGCTGCAATTCAATGAGGCCCTCATTGACGTTCTGCAGGGCACCTGGTCCAAGCCCTCCACAGTTCCTCCTGTGGACAGGAACGTCGCCAGGCGCCACCGCCCTGCTCCGGGCGACCCCAGTTTTCTGTCCCAACACCCCACCCCCGAGAGCCTGGTTATCCAGGCTTCTACCTCCCAATCCTCCTTCCCGACCGCTCCGCCGGACCGGGATTCCAAGAGACTGGAACAGTTTGGCAAAAAGCTGTTCTCCTCCCTTAGTTTGGGTCTGCGGTCCTTGAACACCGCCTGTCTTTTGGACCGTTATTCCCACTCTCTGTGGGATACGGTGGAGGACGTGCTGCCCCTGTGCCCGGAGGAGGCCCAGACACGACTTACCCAGGCTCTGGCCGATGGGAGGGATGCAGCACGACATGCAATCCGATGTGGGCTTGACACTACGGACTCGCTGGGTAGGGCGATTTCTACCACGGTGTCGCTTAGACGTCACGCCTGGCTGTGGTCCACGTCCTTTTCGGGGATGTCCAGAGCACTCTCATGGACATGCCCTTTGATGGCACTCGCCTTTTTGGTGAGAAAGCGGACAGTGCGCTGAATCGCTTTAAGGACTCCCGGTCTACGGCCAAGTCCTTGGGCCTCTCGGCCCCGCGGTTGCAAACTTCCGCCTTTCGTGGCCAAGGAAGGGGTGCCTCCTCGCGTCCGCCTAGCCACCAGCCGCAGAACCAACCTGCACGTGGTCGCGGCCGTGGTTTCCGCCGAGGCGGTTCTGGAGGACGACGCGGTCAGCCCACATCCACCCCGGCAGCATCCGCCTCCAAGCCTTCCTAGTCCGAGCTTTCCGGCCCATTCCTCGCCAGTGGGCGGCAGAGTTCGCCATCACCTGCTCCACTGGCGTACCATCACTTCGGACAGGTGGGTGCTGCAAATCGTCCGAAGGGGCTACTCCCTCCCCTTCGAGACGACCCCTCCAGCCATGCCACCGCAGCCCCACCGTATCTCGGAGGATCATTTGAATCTTCTGCGAGAGGAAGTTTCGGCCCTCTTGGCCAAAGAGGCCGTCGAGCGCGTTCCGTGCCCAGAAGTAGGTCGTGGTTGTTATTCCCACTACTTTCTGGTTCCCAAGAAGGGCAAAGGGGGCCTATGCCCTATCTTGGACCTCAGGAATGTCAATGCCTTCCTCCGGAAGGAACGGTTCAAAATGTTGACTTTGGCAATGTTGACTTTGGCTCAGGTTCTAGCTGCCCTCGACCCTGGAGACTGGATGGTAGCATTGGACTTGCAGGACGCATATTTCCACATCCCCGTCCTGCCGGCCCACCGGCGTTACCTGCGGTTCACGGTGGGCCAGGAGCATTTTCAGTTCACCGTGCTCCCCTTCGGCCTCACCAGTGCCCCTCGGGTGTTCACGAAAGTGATGGCGGTGGTCGCAGCTCATCTGCGCAGATCAGGGGTTCCAGTCTTCCCCTATCTCGACGACTGGTTGTTGAAGGCGGGCTCGCCCCAGGCAGTCGTCTCCCACCTCCACACTACGGTGGATCTCCTGCATTTGCTGGGGTTTTCCATCAACGTGCCGAAGTCACACCTGAGTCCCTCTCAGAAGCTCCTCTTCATCGGAGCGGTTCTCGATTCGGCGCAGTTCCGGGTCTATCCGCCGGAACAGCGGGTCCGGGATATTCAGGCCCTGATTCCCATCTTTCGGTCTCTATCCTGGGTTTCGGTCAGGCTAGTGTTGCGGCTTCTGGGGCTGATGGCCTCCTGCATCCTACTAGTGCATCACGCCAGGCGGCGCATGCGGGCTCTGCAGTGGGACCTGAAGTTTCAGTGGGCCCAGCATCACGGCAACCTGTCCGACAATGTCTTGATCTCGGAGGGCACTGCACAGCAATTGCAGTGGTGGCTCACGGACCGCGATTGGGTCACGGGCAAGAGCCTCTCCCTTCCCCAACCGGAGCATGTCGTAGTGACGGATGCGTCCCTCTTGGGATGGGTTGGCCATATGGGAGAGGCGGAGATCAGAGGCCTCTGGTCTCCGGCGGAGTCTCGCCTCCACATCAACCTGTTGGAGTTGAGAGCGATCCGACTTGCACTGAAAGCCTTCCTTCCCTCTGTCAGGGGAAGTGTCGTGCAGGTGTTTACGGACAACACCACCGCCATGTGGTATTGCAACAAACAGGGCGGGGTGGGGTCGTGGACCCTTTGTCAGGAGGCTCTGCGCCTCTGGACGTGGCTGGAACACCAGGGCATCACCCTAGTGGCGCAACATCTGGCGGGCTCTCTGAACGCCAGAGCCGACGAACTCAGCCGCCGGTGCATGATGGATCACGAATGGTGTCTGAACTCCGAAGTGGCGCAAGGTCTCTTTCAGCAGTGGGGAGAGCCTTGGTTAGATCTATTCGCCACCGAAGAGAACGCGCAATGTCAGCAGTTCTGCGCGTTGGAATTTCCAAGGCGGCACTCGCTCGGCGACACTTTTCATCACGAGTTGAGTTGCGGTTTGTTGTACGCCTTTCCGCCTATACCACTTCTGCCCAGAGTGCTGAAGAAGATCAGGCACGACCGGGCCCAAGTCATCTTGGTGGCCCCGGATTGGGCACGAAGGTACTGGTATCCCGAGCTACTCAGTATGTTGACCGATCCTCCGATACGTCTGCCCCTTCGGGAGGATCTTCTGTCGCAGCAGCAGGGGACGGTACTACACCCGAACCTGTCCAGCCTCCACCTCCAAGCGTGGAGATTGAGCGGCGGCAGTTGATGCCATTTGACTTGCCTCCTGAAGTCTGTGATATCATTCTGGCAGCCAGGCGTCCCTCCACAAAGACGGTATACGCCTGCCGGTGGAACAGATTTGTGGCATGGTGCACAGCAAAGGCTGTGGATCCCCTTTCCGCCCCTCTTTCTGAGGTTCTCCTCTTTCTTCTTTCTTTGGCCCGGCAGGGCTCTGCTCTGGGCACCTTGAAAGGTTATCTTGCTGCCCTCTCTGCCTTCTTACGGCTTCCTGATCAGCCTTCTCTTTTCAAGTCCCCTGTGGTTCAACGCTTTCTTAAAGGCATTACTCATACGTTCCCTCCTGTTCCTTTCGTAATGCCTCAGTGGGACTTGAATCTTGTTCTCACATTTCTGATGTGCGCTCCCTTTGAGCCTCTTCACAATTGTCCTCTTCGTCTTCTGACGCTTAAGACTGCTTTCCTGGTAGCCATCACCTCGGCTAGACGGGTGAGTGAGCTCCAGGCTCTATCGTCCAAGCCTCCTTTTCTCTCTGTTCATCCGGACAAGGTTGTCCTTCGGCCTCGTCCTTCTTTTCTACCGAAAGTGGTGACTCCCTTTCATCTTGGGCAGTCTGTCACCTTGCCCACCTTCTTTCCGCCTCCGCATCCTTCCAAAGAGGAAGAGAGGCTCCACCGTCTGGACCCAAAGCGTGCTCTCTCTTTTTATTTGGACCGCACAAAACAGTTCCGGGTGGACGACCAACTTTTCGTTGGATACTTGGGTGCTAAGAAGGGAAAAGCTGTGCACAAACGGACCATCTCCCGGTGGGTCGTTTTGTGCATCAAAATCTGTTACTCCTTGGCGAAAAAGGACCCTCCTGTTGGGCTGCGCGCCCATTCCACTCTGGCTACAGCGGCTACTACTGCTTTGGGACGGGGAGTCCCGTTGCAGGACATCTGTCAGGCAGCTACGTGGGCTTCGCTACACACGTTTGCCAGGCATTATTGCCTAGACAGCCAAGTCCGGAGGGATGGCTTCTTTGGCCGTTCTGTCCTGCAGGACTTTCTGGTGTGATCTTGGTTCGCAGACCCACCACCGGGGATGGTATTGCTTGGGTATCTATTCTAAGGTGAGGAATCTAACTAACGTGTTTCTTTCAGATGAACAAGTTACTTACCTTCGGTAACGATGTATCTGTAAGAAACATTAGTTAGTTAGATTCCTCACCGACCCACCCATCCTCCCCGTTCTGCGAACTGACATCTAGTTAAGGCTATCCCTTTCAGGGCCCTAGAATTTTTTGGCACCAGTGTCGGTATCTTGCATGGCTCTGCGTTCCTGGCGCGGAAGGCTATGTACAAGAACTGACGTCAGCGCGCGAGGGCGGCGTCTAAGTACTCCTCCGTCATTCCGGCGCACGACGCCGACGACGGACGCGGAGCCGCAGACGACGCCTAGCGACGCGCAAGGGGTATTGCTGACAAAAAATCTTCCGGATCCAGTCTGACGCCTGGGGATATTCTAAGGTGAGGAATCTAACTAACTAATGTTTCTTACAGATACATCGTTACCGAAGGTAAGTAACTTGTTCTTCACGTAGAGAACATGGGATTTAAACTTATCATACGCTATTAAGAATAAAAATATAAAAGCCATAAATAAAAAAACACTGGTTATGTACAGTATAGAAATGGGAAATGGAATCTTACATGGCTGGGTGTACATATATTTAACATCAAAGTGGTTAATAACTTCCGTCACAGCCTCACATGAACGATCAAATTGAGTGCTTTAGAAGAAATGTGTGGGAATTATTACTAGCTGCATAGGATGGTAATCTAGCCAGGGTGCGGACGTGGAGAAGAAGAGGGTGAGCTCAGGATAGCAGTGGTAACTCCCAAACTGAAGACTTGCCCCTCCTAACTCTTCTAGACTCTTCAGGACAGTTAACCAGATCCGATCTATAGTCCTATGGCTTCGTGTGCTCCGTGTCAGATGACCGCTCCAAAAAAAGGGTGGCATATATCTAGTAATAACATCTGACCTGCAGGTCCTCAGTTTTCAAATAACTTGTATTCTATTCATCTTGAGGATCATAAGTAGTGTACTTGGGAATTGCGTTTAGGTATAGAAGCATGTCCTGGATCTATAGGACACCAGAGCACAAGTGCACAACATTGCAACTCAAAACAAAAAACAGCATGATAGAGATGCATTAGAGCTCCACATAGCAGTATTAAAATAATTCATTAATTTACAATGTTTCAGAAAATCTACAGTATGGCTTGGCGTCAGACGCCATTTGGGGAAGGGCCCACTAGGCAGACAGGGTAACTAGGCCCCAACTGTTGTGGTTGAGGTTATTTGCCCCTAAGGTCTGGCCTACTGTGGTTCTGTAAAGTGGGCAACTTACTACCCTTTCAGCATTTAACTCTCAGCATAGCAAGGGCAAGCAGTTACAGAATTCTCAGTGAAGTGGTGTGAGTGGAAGGGGTTGTGCAAGAGGTAAGAACTCAACAGCCAACCAACAGACACAATGATGTAATGTCCAACCCAGTGCTTATCTTTTATGTAAAAGGAAGGTATGTTAATCCTGCAGCAGAACTACAAACTAAACATCCAAATAAGTATTGAAAACTTTTATGGATGGAAAAGCCAACAGAAAATGAGCATTCTTGACTGTGATCTCTAGTAAGAGTTACACCTCTGCTGATGCGCTCCTCGCTGTGGCGATTGTTATGGTCCTAGCCACTGGTATAATGCATATAGTTATGAATGAGGAATGTGTGCCAATTAATAATATTTCTTTCACTTTTACCTTCACTTGTTAGATATGCAACTCAGTTCAAGAGTTCTCACCCCAAAAAGTCTCAAGTCCTGTGCCGGAGTCTTCTGCCCGCTTTTAGACCCTCTTTCAGTTTTCAGGCTAACCTCTGCTTTTGACTGCTCAGTGGTGTTGCAGCTCCTTCTTCGCAGCAGCTCCTAGAATTGGGGACCTTAGCTGCAGCTTTCCTTCGGAACAGAAATCCCTGGACCAGATCAGTATAGCAGGTCTTTGTGTAGAGGCACGTTGTCTTCGCCACTGGCAAAGTCACAGCTGAGTGCATACGGGTACCCAGGCAAGGCAGTTACGGTTTCTGTGGCCGATCAGGCTTTGTTTCAGTGGCTTCTCTGGTGTTGGCAGTGGTAACATCAGCTCATGGGCCCATTACGGCTGTGAGCTTACATGATGAAACTTCTGCTTGTAAGGTCTTATTGTATTTCATAACAGAGACCACATACAGGGACATAGGGGCCCCCTCATGGCACTCCTAACTTCGCTCTCTAGGGCAGTCCACTTTCTCTGGGTGTTTTCACAACAAGAACATACTTGTTTCTCACCCTGGACAGTCTCTCCTCCTGGAGGGCCAGACATTTCCCGTCAGCTTGCGGTCCTCTTGTTTACCTGATCTTACAGCGGTGTCCTGAATAGTTTCAAACATTGAGCACTCATACATTTTCATTCATCATGTGTGGTCCATTGGTGTTTTCAAGTTTGACCTCCCATATAGAAACTGGCAAGATACCTTTCAAATTGATGTGTTGGAGAAGGGCGTCATTTGACTTAAATTCTTCATGGCTCATGTTAAGCCATGCAACTTTAGGATAACTTGTGGCATAAAACAAAGCAATGTGGAGTCGGCAGCGCGCACGATCCAAGATGGCCGCCACACCTTGAGCTCCGTCCTCACCTGCTTCGCCGATGAGATTATTCCAACTATAGGGGCATAATTAAGCTTTGTTTTTTGCCCCCAGCTGTTCCGTTGTGGTTCCTGCAGAGTCTTATCCATTTTCGGAGGTCTTGTGCCTCCGTGGGAAGTGCGGTAGGCGTTTTTCGTGTCTCCTCACAGAGGGCTCCTGCTCTCCTCCGCATTCTCTAACAACCTTCCACACAGAGGAGGCGGACTTAACCCTCTGGACACCTCTTTTTAGAAGCCTCAGCCCTTTTCAAAGGAGTTTTCAAACAAGCTGTCTCACCTCCTCCTGCAAATCCTCCCAAGAGGATTCATTGGCAAAAAATTTGGAGGAAATTCAAGCCATTCATACCAACACGGACATAATTTTCTCAGATATTAAAAATATACACAGAGATATGGCCTCCTTATCGATGAGAGTTGCTGACAATGAGATTAGAATTTGTGATAATACAGCAGCCATTACATCTATGGCTCCAATTCCTACTCGGGTTGCTTCTCTCCAACGTTCCCTACTTGATTTGGAAAACAGAAATAGACAATACAATTTGTTTATTTAATGTTTCTGAAGAAGTCAAAGATCAGAGTTGTCGTCTTTTCTTGGAAAATCTTCTCCCTAAACTGTTAAATATTAATTTTCCAGAGCGCTTTGA
The DNA here is from genome assembly GCF_964204655.1 of Triturus cristatus. Classification (NCBI taxonomy): domain Eukaryota; kingdom Metazoa; phylum Chordata; class Amphibia; order Caudata; family Salamandridae; genus Triturus; species Triturus cristatus. Next base: position 505,050,184 of record NC_140587.1, read on the forward strand.
GATTGATAAAGCCCACAGAATACCCTTAATTCGTAAACCCTATCGAGTCAAACCACGACAAATCATTTTTAAAGTTCTGAGGCATCATCATAATCTTCTCATACGTAAGGCTGTCCGAGAGATCCCTTCTCTCCTAATTGAAGGAAACCAAGTCTTCATTCATTTGCAATCAAAACAATTTAGGAACATTGATAATAATATTGTGGACCTGGGAAGCATACATAATAATATACACCGTTGGGTACAAAAATATTTTCTATTAATTATTTATTTTTTATAGGTTTTATACCATGATCACATATCTGTGGTTCAAAAACATCAAAATATATCGTAGAAGTAATTATGGCCTTTATATTTAGCAAATATTTAGACATTTTATTTCATTTGTTTTTCAAGAAACGTGATAAATTGTTCTAAACATAAAATACAATGAAATCATATATTTTCGATTCTTTAGACATCATTTGAATTCTGGCATCAATCCTTATTTTGCTTTTAGAAAAAAATATACATATTCATTTATGCATGGCTCTGTAATTATTTAATCCTACGCCCGTTTCGGCTTGAAGCCTTCATCAGGACGCCATGTGTGTATATATATATATATATATATATATATATATATATATATATATATATATCCAAAATACATCCGCTCCTTCTGGACAGCCAGCCCCATGGAAGGTGGCGTACACGCCGGCGAAGCAACCGGCAAATTATCTCCAATTAACCAAAGTTTCGTACGCTCTCAGGCAGGTAAGAAACACGACCAAAGTAGAAGTGATCAGGTTTATTTCATGACGCGTTTCGACTGCGTCCGCAGCCTTGCTCACATGAAGATAGTGCAACATAGGGCAGCTCGCGACTAAATACAGTGGACACGTGACCGTGACAGTCACAATAGAAACAGGACTAGAAATGGCCGCCATCTTGGAAAGGTCAACGATCAAAGTATAATACATATGACGAAATGCAGAATAATTATGCAAAGTGAACATGTCACAATGGACGAAAAATAGAATGAAATAAAATAGAAGGCTATAGAGCAACATGACATATGTGCTCAGCGTACACAACACGCTAATGCATGAGTTATACCATCGTAATGCTCCCCAGTTGTCCGGGTGATAGTCAATAAAGTTTTTATACATGAATTATGTAAACAAAGATTATTAGTCAGCCAAAGTTAAATACTATTGTACATCATCTTTGTATCAAAAGAAATAATTATCAAGGCTCATAGCATATGCAGATCCTATGTGCAATAAACATCTTTAAACTAAAATGCGATCACATAATGTACGTTACAATAACTCGTTTTCTCAAAGGCAGTGATCAATAAAGTATATACAAAAAATAATAAGTGCGCCTAATCTGCAACTTCTGGGATTACTGCGTACACTGGAGCAAAATGCAAAGAAACTTCTCAGTATATGTGTACAGCCCAGAGTATCATTCCGTCCCATTGTTGTATGATGTGGCAAGAGGACAGCTGCAATTCCCTCCCTCAGCGTGCGTTAGCTCATTGTACACCAAGTCCGTGTCCGACGGTAATCTGAACTTGACGTATAAAGATCATATCGGCATAGTGCTTGTTACCGAAATAACTCATTGAATGACCAAACCTCAGTATATACAGAGTATAAAATGTCAACAGTACTAGAATAGTAGGTCTAAGCATGGTGCCAGTAGACCTGTACTGAAAAAACAAACTACGATATTACTGAAGAGTAAGTATCAAGGCAAAGTGCTCAAGAGGAAAATTAGGCCTCTAAAATGGTAAGTCTAGGCCTGGGGTTAGGATATAACATAACGAAACCTAGTAATTAAAAAATCCGAAGTGGTACACTGAGAGGGAATGTGAAGTCAATGTAGATAAAAGTACAGTATTAAGCCCAAAAGAAAACCACTTATCCTGAAGTTGAATCGTGCCCATCATAGGAGTCTTCAGTCGCAGTGCAGTGCCCAATACTGACGTGATGGTGATAGAGTGACATTGAAGAAAAGGTTAGGTAACCAGTGAAGTGAGTAGGTACCTTCCTTCTCTCCTGTAAAAAATCGTGATATGCATGGATTAGATGATGAAAGTTTGTAGGATTATCAATGCATCAGATAAAAATGAACAATGAAATTACTTAAGAGTTTAAGTAGAATAGCAGAAATTAGAAGAGAGATTATAAAAACATGGAATAAAAATCACATAATTATGTAGTACACACTGCATGTATATGAGCCTGATAGTCCAAAGTGACAAGGGTCCACTGTAAACTGAAACATCCACATAGATGTAATAGTGCTATACTTTTAGTCTTTTTTTAAGTGGATCGACATTTCCTCGTCTTGATTCATACCCCATGGGGCTTTAGTTTGTAGATCAATAATATACCTAGACTCTTTCTGTCTAAGTTTCAGTGTTCTATTCCCACCTCTGTGATCTATGAGAACTTGTTCCAGAATGAAATACTTCAGAAGAGAAGAGTCTGAGTAATGTCTCTCCTGAAAATGGCGCGCCACAGGATATTTGGGGTCTTTGTTGTTAATCGCCCGCTTATGTTCCAATATCCTTTTCTTAGCCATAAGGGTGGTGCTGCCTATATAGCATAGGTTACAGGGACATTCGATGACATATATGACAAAAGTAGTACTACATGTAAGGAATTGGGTTATCTCTCTGCGATTAAGGCCTTGTGTGTAATCCCTGCGGAAGGGGCTGGCCGAGCAGGCCTTACAGTGACCACACGGAAAAAATCCATTCAGATTTTGAATCCCCCTTTCCGGTGTAGCAGTGATGTCATTGTGAACCAATATGTCCCTTAGATTCCTACCACGTCTGTATGTGATGTTAGGTCTGTTCTTAAATGTGTGGCCTATACTAATGTCATTTTTAAGGGTATTCCAATTCTTGGACAGAATGCGTTTGATGTTATCTGATTCAGCATTATAGGTGAGAATCACTCTAGTCTCTATTTCACTGGTGTCTACCTCTCTGGTAGTGTCTTCTCTAAGTGTTTCTTGTCTGTCCACCCGTTCTACTCTGCTGATAGCTTTCTTAAGTACCCAGGTAGGGTAACCGCGGAGTTTAAATCTTTCGATCATCTCTGCGCTTTCCTTGTCAAAAGTTTCTGTACTACTGCAGTTCCTTTTTGCCCTCAGCAGTTCGCCAAAAGGAATACTCCATTTGAGAATGTCTGGATGACTGCTGAGGGCATGTAAGATACTGTTACCTGCAGTGATTTTACGGAAAAGGGAGGTCTGAAGTGTGTTTTCCTTGACCATGACTTTGACATCAAGGTATTCGACCATCTCAGCACTGATGTTGCCTGTAAGGTGTATATTGCGATCATTGCAATTAAGCTCTTCAATAAAAGCCTGTGCCTCTGAATGACTACCTTTCCATATGATGAAAAGGTCGTCGATATATCTGAGCCAGAGTACAACCTTGTGGAGTTCTTTGATGGTGATTTTTTGAGAGAATATCTCTTCCTCCCAAAGACCCATGAACAGGTTCGCGAAACTTGGGGCTATATATATATATATCTCATGTAACCTAAACAGGATATATGTAAACAAAAACATGTATCAGTGTTGCAACTAGGTCCTATTTACAAAAATATTCCCCAAAATTGGGGTGTGAGCAAAATAGCTTATCATTGGATTTAACAATTAATATTCAATTTAAAAAACACTAGTCCAACAATTGCACAAACATCAAAAAGCTTTAAGATATACAGTCTCTCAATTAATGTGACTTGAACACCTCATAACCATCACCCCATATAGAATTCCATAGCGAGGAGAAAAGAGTTTTTATAGATGTGATTAAGGTCAGCATGGCAGTTAGCAACTGCACCCAGGCACTGCGCTGGCAGGCCTGTGACTCCATTTTAGGGCTACTTCTGTGGGTGGCACAATCAGTGCTGCAGACCCACTAGTAGCATTTGAATCACCAGCCCTGGCACACTCAGTGCACTTTACTAGGGGCTAACAGGTGAAACAAATATACCAATCATGGATAACCAATCAATATAACAATTTACCTAGGGAGCACTTGCACTTTGACACTGATCAGCAGTGGCAAAGTGCCCAAAGCATCTAAACCAGCAAAAACAGGTCTAACAGTATGTATATATTATGTATGCTTCCCAGGTCCACAATATTATTATCAATGTTCCTAAATTGTCTTGATTGCAAATGTTAGATGCACCCTGATTTAGGAATTTTGTCAGGGGTACCCTTATTTTTCCAACAAAGTCTTCATTCACCATGACTTTGCAAAAGAGACTGTTAAATAAGACGCCAATTTTCAGATTTACGACCTTGTTTGCGAGAAGCTGGCTATAAATATGGTCTTTTTGACCCTGCGGTTATGCACATCTGGAAAAATTACATTTCTAAGACTTTCTCAGCTCCTGCAGATTTATTAAGCTTTTTGGATCAACATCATCCTGTTCTCATGGACACTCAACCTTCCGGTTCTGCGGGCTGATATTTTTTCTACCCCCTCACTGTAGGTTGTTATTCACTTTCTTTGCAGGTGCATATTAATGATAGTTTTCTTGCTTCGTACCTCGGTCTCCAATGTTCTATTGGTATGAAGTCTTGGAGCCTGACCTCGCTTCATGTTGTTGTTTGTCTTTTTCTATATGGCCTACTGTCTTTCTCTCTTTTTCTCTCCTGTTATTTTTCTTACTTATAGAAAAATAGGTCTAGGCCACAAAAGTTAATTGTTGCTTCATTAAATGTGAAGGGTCTCAGACACCCAGTTAAGCGACGTAAAATTTTAGAATATTTACACAAGTCTATGGTGGATATCTGTTTTGTTCAAGAAACTCATGTTAATGACAAAATATTGCATACTATGTGTAAAGTTGGGTAGGACTTATAGTTTCCTCTCCTGCTGCAAAACGAAAAAATAGAGTAGCTATATTTTTCTCACACAAAGCTTGTGCGCAAATTTTGTCACATCACCATGACGCAGATGGTAGATTTGTTGCTGCTCAAGTTCGCATTGACAAACTTACTTTAAATTTGGTTAATATTTATGCTCTTCCCTCTGATGACCCTGCCTTTTGGTCCTATGTCTCTGCTGAGATACTTAAAATTGGCAATGCTCCCTTATAATGGGTGGTGATTTTCATATTATCAGGGATCCTTTGTTGGACCGGGCTCCTATTTTTAAGTTCCGGCCAAGCAAGGCATTCTTTGCTTTGAAATCTTTTCTTTCTGTCACCAAATTGGTCGATTTTTGGAGATTGGAACAATCTACAGAGAGATTTTCCGTTTCTTCTAATGCTCATTCCTCTTTTTCTAGAATTGATTACCTATTGTCCTCACGCAAATTATGTCACATGATTAGTGTATCAGTTATTCACCCTATTACGGTTTCAGACCATGCTTTCATCTCTTTTTCTTTATCTATTTCCGATCTCCAAATTCCTAATAAAAGATGGAGAATGAACTCGGAAATAGTTCTTAACCCTACTAAATATAAAAAAAAATGACCTCGGCTATTACTGATTATTTTTTTTAACACCTCCAAAAGTATACATTGGGTTGCTTTTAAAGCTTATATCCGTGGAGTTTCAATTTCTATTATGCCACACGCAAATAAATCTTTTTATTCCCGCCTCAATGGATTGGAGACGCACATTACAGCAGTGGAACAACTTTTTATTACATCTAGAGATCCACAATATAAATAACAACTTCAGAAATACCGCTACAAATATAATTGTATGCTTAGTAAACGAGCAGGTTTACTTACTTCAAAAGAAAAATCTAATTTTTATTTTAATTCCAATAAATCGGGTCGCCTGCTAGCTAATTATTTGCGTCTGAAATGTGACAGAGTTCAAATTCCAGCCATCAAAACGAATAACGGTACATTGGTGACGGCGGTTGGGGATATACTGAAAGAGTTGCTTTCATTCTACTCTTCTTTATATCACGAACCTCTTACACCTAATAAGTGTTATCAGTGATTTTCTTAATTCCTGTCAATTGCCTCAGATTTCTGCGAATGATTGAGCTCCCTTAGATAAACCTATTGACATTAAAGAGTTTTGCAGCAATTAATTAATTTAATTCCTAAAAAACTCCTGGCCCGGATGGAATTCCGGCTGAATTCTATAAATGCTATCAGGAACAATTATCCCCTTTTTTACTTTCCCTTTTTACGGAGTTTCAGCGTACTTCCATGATGGTGGGATCTTTTAATGAAGCCACTAGAATTGTTCTTCCCAAGCCTAATAAAGATCATACCTTAGTCTCAAATTTTCGGCCTATATCTTTAATCAGTCAGGACTGTAAAATGTATGCAAAAATTTTAGCAAATAGACTATCACCCCTACTATCCAATATTATACAACCTGATCAAACTGGCTTTATGAAAGGTAGACTATCCGCTCATAATACCCTGTTGCTCTGTCATTCATTATCTCTTGCCAAAGAAGCAAGCATACCTATTGGTGTAATGGCCTTAGATGCAGAAAAGGCTTTTGATAAGGTTAATTGGCAATTTTTATTTAAAACTTTAGAAGCATTCTGTTTTGGTCCTATTTTCATCACTATGACTAAGGCATTGTATTCAGCCCCCTCAGCCTCTATTCTAGTCAATGGTTTGTGCTCCACTTCATTTCGGTTGTATAGAGGCACTCGGCAGGGATGTCCTCTCTCCCCTTTACTTTTCCTTATTGCAATAGAGCCCCTCTTATGCTCCCTTCGTAATATTGATACTTATACAGGTGTTGTTTTGAAAGATACTACATAAAACTTTCTGCCTACGCTGATGTGTTATTATATGTTTCTGACCCTCCTACCTCTATACCTATTATCCTTGATATTATTCATAAATATGCTGAGGTTTCTGGTTACTCCCTGAATACTAATAAAACGGAATTGTTTCCATTAAATGCCTTTTGTAATTCTACAATGTTAGAGAATACGGCTATAATTTGGTCTCCAAAAAAACTTAAATATTTAGGGATAATTTTTACCGGTTTGGTTAAAGATACAGTTGAAACTAATTGCTCTGCTATTTTAACAAATACCAAAGAGAAACCTGATAGTTGGTCTAATCTACATCTAAACTGGTGGGGACGCATTGCAGCAATTAAAATGTCTAAAACTCCACAAATTCTATGTTTATTGTCTGTTACCCTTCGCCTTCCCGTCCACTTTTTATGCTAAAGTATGTTATTTACTAAATTCCTTTGGAATAATAAGACCGCACGTATTAGTCTTAAGACTCTACAATTGCCCAAATGTGAAGGTGAGGTTGGTCTTCGGATTTAAAAAAATATCCTTTTGCATTCCTTGTAACACAATGTTCTTTATGGTTCTACATTGCTATGTAATACGATTCTTAATGCTTACCCCAAACTACTTTCTTTATCTCAGTCCTCTGGTATTGAATTTTGTATTTCTCTTTTCATCCGTTCAGGACATACAGCCTCTAAAGTATATAAAAAACTTACCATTTCAAATTCCTCTTTTTCACATTTGGATCAAAAATGGTCACCACACTTAAATCTTCATTCACTTAGCATATCCTGGAAAGACATTTGGAATTCCAACACAGCTAATTATCTTCTGGCCACCCTTATACAAACTAATATTTACCTACTGTATCAATGTTTTTGAACTCCTGACAAATTATTTAGAGCTAAACTTCTAGATACTCCAAATTGTTGGCACTGTCCGTCTGTAACTGGTGACCTACAACACTTATTTTTCAATTGTTGTATCATTCATCAGTTTTAATCAGAAATATAGCCAAGACCCGAACAACTCTATCATTTCATGTTCTAAGTCTCAAATCCTCACTTGTTAAATCCATATTATCCCCTATGGATTGTAAAATTGATGGATTTCCTTATTTCTGCTGCAATCAAATCGATTACCTGTAATTGGAAAGACGCTACTTCACTTTCTGTTGATGCATGGTGGGAATGGATCAATTTTCTTAGACGTGGGCACTGTTTTTATCCACACTCTCATACGGACTCCTCTTCTTCTAGGTCTAGTATGTGGTCTAGTTTAGGTTCCTCTATCAATACATGATATACAATTTAGAAAACCTATTTCAATATGTAATAATTAATCTTTGCTTACTGTAGCCCTTTTATGTTTATATTATTATTTATAGCTTGTATGTACTAATATGTAATGAAGCTATAGGTGTTATATTTTTTCTTCTATTGTAATATGTTCCTGTACTATATTATTCGGTATTTTTTGTATTGTGTTTCATATCTATGAAACATTTCTTCAATAAAGCATTTTGAACACAAAAAAAACAAAGCAACGTGGGTTAAAGGGTTAAAAGTACAGCTGGGGGAGAGGAAAGGAGCGTGTTTGGACAGAAGGTGTCTAGGAAAGGGTGACAAGCCTCTTTTAATGATAAAAGGGCTGTCTAAGGTCCTGTTACGTGGGTTGGAAGTAAAATGCACTGAAGCTCGAGATTGGGCAATGATGGCACATGGAAAGGCTTGCTTGGTATTGTTTTCATTTTGTGCTTAGTGTAGCTTAGCAGTATTTCATGTTTATATTTTTACAGTTCTGTGTTCCTGGAGATTTTTAGGTCTCGCCTGACCCAGCGCATGCGCTGGTCTGGCGAGACTTGTGGAGAGGGCTCCAAAAAGTGCTACCAGGCCAGCCTAGAGCTACAGTGCATGTGCGCGGGCGCGCGCGCCGCACTTTACCACGATTACTTTCGCGGCCGCATGTCCGCTTTGCATAGCCAATAGGTCTCGCTTTTGGGACCGTATAAGTATTTAGTTATGCAACTGTTGCATGGCTAAACACTTATAAGGTCCCAAAGGCGAGACCTATTGGCTATGCCAATGCTTGTTTTACTTCTCACGCTGTTTGCTAGTTATGTATAATTTTGTAATTTCCTTTGGGAAGGGGAACCTCTGATACCCGAGGTGTGTTCCATGATGTCCAAGCACCATGGAAGAGTACTCCATAATTGTCAGCATTTCGGTCTGCCAGGTGACACCCAGGCAGCTGAGAGAGTGCGTTTGCCTTCTGCTGTGCTCCATAATAATCTTTCTTTCTTAAATGCTCAGCCGCCTGCTGTCCTTATTTCAGGTTGCCTGAATTACAAAGGTCTGACGATTGGTAGAGAATGAGATTGAGGTAGATGTAAAACTTTTTTTTGATTTACTTTGATATCAAAGGTTGTGCAAATAGGGAATAGTTCACTTGTATCCTCCTCTTTTTAATTAATAAGTGGTATTATTGCCTAATACCTATTGAATCTTTCCTTGGGCTGTAAACCACATTTGTGATCAAATGTAAATCACCGAAAAAGAAGTTATAAAGTTTCTATTATAGACATGTAACTTTACAATTCAAGTTGCAATCTTTGTTTCTGCAGGGAATTAACTATTGGACCAGGAATGGCACGCAAGCTCTCCGGACAGGAAAGTGATTGCAGTGGAGAGGTTGAGTCCTCAGTCATTGAGGCAGATCAGGTGGCGCAAGGTGAAGAAAACTGGTAATCTAGATTTAATACCACCATTTGCATTATGTTATTTTTAACCTGTGTAGGAAAAATCAGTTGTGCATATTCATGTCAAAATTCTCTGAAAATGACTTCGGTTTTCTCTTTGATCAGCTTGCAAAAATGAAATTCATGTTGTTTTATAAGGTCTTTAAAAATATTTGCTAAGTGCCTTTGTCTGCTTTTAACTGTTTTAAACTATAACAATAACCATTGGTGTAGGTAAATCAGAAAATATAATACATTCCCTGAACTGATCAGCCACATTACCTATTCCCTAATTCCATTTGATATATACAAAAGAATCCATGACTAAATAGAGTACTTTGAAATATAAAGTTTATTTACAAAATAACATTCATCAGTTTATTTATCTTTGATGCCTGCGAGAATAGTGCACCAAGATAAAATTGTAACATTTCTCACTAGTAAAGCAAAATAAAAACAATCTGATCAACATTGCAACCCATGTTATGGAACACCTAATGTGCATATGTTTTGTTCTTAAAACACTTAAGCACTCCTTATTCTGCATCACTCGCAGTCAGGTTTATCCACTCAGGCTTAACACAGGAAAAAAGCAGAAAATGAATCTACAGCAGGTTAAAATGCATCTCCTAGAAACACTTTTCAACTTGTACTTAACTAGTCCCACAAACAGGGGGCTTGGCAGTCTGACACATGGATGCAGCAAAGTTAGCTTGTGTTGGCCCCCATGAACGAATCTGTCCTGCTGCGATCAAGGCAGAATACCCGACATGCAAAGCCAGGTTTGGGGCTCCTGACTGCTGAGACCGCACCCATCATCGAACGAGGGGGTGAAAACATGCTTTGAGAGCAGACAGGAACTGTCTCGTGGCACACATGTAGACAATTTACCATAATGGGTAGGATTGAAAGCTGCCTGAGAAGACAGAGAAGGTGAGTTAGTTGGCAGTGACTAAACAGCCGACTCCTAAGACCTTCTGAGGCGACAGTGAAGTGCTTCATGGAGTGCCATGATACCCGGGAGAAATTGGACAAGATTCTAGCAGCTGTCACTGAAACCGCCACAGTCATCGCCATCGCACTTGTGAAGAAAATAGATGCAGTGGTGGTCGATCTGGCCTCCGGAGTGAAGAAAGCTGACCGGGTGAAGGAAACATGAGGCAGGCTGGCGCGCATATCCCCAAAAACTGCAGAGTTGCTCAGTCATAACAGAGCTCACAGTCATGCTGCAAAAATGTAAGGGTGGTTGGCCTGCTAGAGGGTGCAGAAGGCGCATATGCAGTAGCCTCTATTGAAAATTGGTTGAAGGGTGAGGTGGCACCACCAGGACTGTCACATTTCTTTGGGGTAGAGCAAGTTTACAGGATGCTGGCCTGGCCTAATCCCTCTACTCCCCTTTACCACTGCTACACCTCCCCTCCCCAGGATGATATATGGTGACTGGAGCAAAGGTTATGCTCTTTACAGATTATACCCTTGCTGTACAGAACCAAAGGTCCTAATTTCTAAGAGTTTAAAAAATACCTTGGAGATGTTGTGCACTACTCTTTGTGACAGATTCTTTTGCCTGCAGATTCCTCACCTGTATAAAAAACCCAGGCATCAGACTGGATCTTAAAACTTCAAAGCTCTCACATTGCCGGTAGTGGGTGCTGGCTCCGGATCAAAGCCGGAGTGGCGTCTGGTGACCTCAATGAAGCCATATAGTGCCTGGCACAACAATGTCGTTTGCCTTTTTCGTCCCTAAGCTCACACTCTTTGAGGAGTTTTTCCTCACAAAACTTCAAACTCTAAACTGCAGGTACCATGTTTCCTCCCAAGAAGTCAGGATTTAAACCCTATGGGGATTGCGCGGAACAGATGCCCATCACTAACCCCCACGCCATGTATCTCTGGTGCCTGGGTTCAGACCACGACTTCTAGGCCTGTGCTTTGTCAAAGCATGTACCCGAAGGCCATTACGGTGGGGGAAGCGAAGGTTTTCATAACTGACCAAGGAGGACTGTCCGAGTCAAAGTGTGCCAGGCACAGTTTGAAGTCCCCATCCTCTTCTTCTAGGAGTAAGAAGAGTAAACACCTCTGAAGCGCTTCTTGCTCTTTTTGTAAGTCCCATTGTCGCTTTCCCACTCCCACAGGACTTTTATCTTCTGAGCTGGAGTTAGTCAACAGTGAGGCCGTGAACCCCATCCCTCTGTTCTGAGCTGCTCTGCACCGGTGGTTACACTGGAGACGGCCCTAGATTGGCCCCTATCGCCATCTGCACCAGGATCGGCGCTGTCCACATTCCCAGCACCGATACCAGCATACCCAGAGTTCCCAATGTCTGGTTCAAACCCGGCAGTGTTTCTGCACACCATATACTCTATCTTTTCTAAGACGTCCGTGCCAATCGGCTTCCCTCTGGGCTCTTCAATGCCATGCTGACAACCAATGTTCATGCCTATGGCCCGACGCTGACCGCCATTGCACCACTGGCTCCAGTGCAGGCCCCACATTAATTTGACTCGGTCCTGTGTTAGAAGATGCCATTGATGGCACCATTGCCACCAGCTTTTCCTCCACCTCCGATTTCGGAAATGGTGCCACCAGCACCAATGCCGGACTCTGTTCTCGAAATAAGATCTCGGAGAGAGTCCCAGTGCTTCATTGCAAAGGAAAAATACAGGGATAGGCTACATTAAATCTTTGGCACTGTCTCAAGCACCATGAAATGGGCTTGGATCAGGAGACACACAGAGAATTTAAAGGCCTATTGTCTGTCTGCAAGCGGCCTGGACACATCCCCTGAACTGGCTGAGGCCGTCCCCGCTGGACCACCAATACCTGAGGTGATGTCTCTTCATATGATCATAGTGAAGCAGAGGTGCTTGATCTCAAACTCCTATCTGCAGAGACTAAGGCGAAGGCCCTCAGAGAGGTGCTCCTGTCATCAACCACTTTAACGGAGCCCGTACTCCCCTTTAATGAGGCCCTCCTAGAGCCAGTCGTGGCAGTGTGTGTGAAACCTTCCTCTGCGTTAAACAGGCTAGTTGCCCATCGGGGATCGCCTTGCTCTAGGTGATCCACTGTTCCACTCTACTCATTCTTCACCTGAAAGCCTCGTGGTACAGGCTTCCTGCTCTGGACAATCTAGAGGGACCTTTTCATCCACCCCAGGAGAATGCGCATTGAAGCACCTAGAGGCATAGGGAAAGAAGTTCTTCTCTGCAGGATGCATGGCGCTAAAATCCATTAATGTCAGCATTCTTGTAGGAAGATTCACCTATGACCTGTGGGACATGGCACAAATGGTAGTTTCCCATGAGCCAGAATACATGTGCCAGCACTTTCAAGGGATGGACAGAACATCTCTAGGCACATTTTCAAGTCAGAACTGGACACCACCGTCTCGATTGCCGGGGCAATGGGTCCCTCAATCTCGATTAAGAGGCATGTCTGTCCGAGAACCTTAAATATTTCAGCAGATGTGCAGAATAGTTTGATGGACTTACTCTTTGATGGACCGTGTTTGTTCTATGTTTGAGCACTTCAAGATCAGTAAGGCCACCACTTGTTTCCGGTCTTGCAGCTGTGTTTCTGTGGCTTCTCCAGGGTCTTTATCTTTTGCAACAGACTACAATATCAGCCGCAAGGTCAGCAGCAGCCGCCAGATCCTTTCCTCAAGCAGTACCGATGTAGATCCACAGGAAGGGGCCTTCAGCAAACCTCTTCCTTCTCCCATGGACCGTCAGGAAAGCACACTTAGTATACTTCTCAACCTCCATCAGGAGTCTGTGAGAGGGAGAGCGTCCTCTTTTTCTCTTGAACTAGAAGGCCATCACTTCGGATTGGTGGGTCCTTTAAATTGGGGAAAGCGATTACACTCTCCCTTTCCTCAAGGCTCCTCTCGCTATTGCTCCTCTTGCCTTCTTCCCTCCCCCTCACCCTCTGATCACCTAGGCATACTTCAACAGTAGGTGGCAGAATTTCTAAAGGAGGGAGTGGTTGAGTTAGTGCCAGTACAGGAAAAGGGCCAGGGGTGTTACGCATGTTACTTCTTGTTACCCAAAAAGGACCGAGATCTGTGTCCGATCCTGGACTCGGAGACCTGTACATCCTCAAATATTTCAAGATGCTGACCCTAGCTCAAGTTCTACTACTGTTGGAGCTTGGAGACTCAATGGTGTTGCTCGCCTTGCAGGATGCATGCGTCTGCATCACTATCCTGCAGATGCATCAGAAGTACTTGTGGTTTGTGATTGGTTCTACACATTCCCAGTTTGCGGTACTGCCCTTTGGTTTGACTTCGGCATCTCGAGGCTTCACAAAGGTGATGGCAGTGGTAGCCGCACAGCTCCAGAGGACGGGCGTCCCTATCTTCCTTAAGCTTGACGACTGGCATATTAAAGCAAGTTCGGCAGAGGTGGTGTCACTCCTTTTGCAGTCATCAGTATCCATGCTGTTTCACCTGCAGCCCTGCCACTGACTCCAGATAATAGGGCGATGCGGAACACTACCCTGCTCTGCTCCTTCCCGCCACCTCAAAGGATTACCGGCATTCAGGAAATTGTCCATTATTGCAGCACAGCACAAAGTTCCAGCTCTAAAGGTCCTCAGATTCCCTAGGTTTGATAGCTTCCTGTAATGTCCTAGCCATGCAGGCACATTGGCACATGAGGACCCTGCAGTGGTGCCTCTGCAGACAGTGGCTACAATATGTGGGAGGCCTTTTAGGCTTGATCGTGATCTCCCCTCATGCTGCTTCGAAAGTGGCTTGTTGGGGAAACAAGATGAAACTGACATGAGGAATGGCCTTTACCCCTTCTTTCCCCCAGCCCCAGCTGTGTCTGTGGTAGTGACTAATGCCTCCACGCTAGGTTGAGGAGCTCATCTGACCATCAGAGGCCTCTGGCCTTTAGAGGAACAGTTTCTTCATATCAGCGTGTTGGAACAATGGGCGATTCGGCTGGCCCTCAAGGCCTTCCTCCCCTCCATCCAAGGTCGATCTGTCCAGATCTTGACAGACATTACGACTGTGATGTGGTATATCAACAAACAAGGGGGAGTAGGGTCTCTCCTCCTTTGCCTGAAAGTGTTGAGACTGTGGTCTTGGCCAAACCATCAAAGAATCTGGCTCACCGCTAATCAGCTAGCAGGTTTCTTTATTCAGATCTGACAGCCTAAGCCGGCACTATCCTACCGATCACAAGTGGCCTCTTCTACCAGAGATAGTCATAGACATCTTTGTCCAATAGGTGGACTTGTTCGCCTCTGTGAAAAGTGCTCAGTACTGACAGTTATGAGCCCTCCATTATCTGTTATGGGGAGCCTTGGGGGATGTGCTTCAGCTGAGGTGAAACTTGCAGCTTCATTACACGTTACCCCCAAGCTCTTTGATTCCTCCAGTTCTGAAGAAGATTCACCAAGACCGGGCACAAAGTCATTCTCATTGCCCAAGAACGGTGTGTTAGACGGATCGCTATCGCTTCTTCATATGTTCCCCCGCTAGGTCTCTCACTCAGGCCATACCTTCTTTCCCAGTCTGGGTTACGGGGGGGGGGGTGACACAATCTCTGAGGCCTCCACCCACATGCTTGGAGATTAAGCGGGGAAATCCGAGTTCCTTTCAGCTGCCACTGAAGGTGGTAGACTTAATCTTGTGCATCGCCCCTTCACCAAATCTGCTTACTCAGGCAGTTGGAGCAATTTTGAGCGTGGTGTGCGGACAATAGTGTGGACTCCTTGCTCCGAGGGATTGTGTGATAGGCACTATCAATTGGTATTTTGTTGTGTTGCCTGCATCCCTCTGTCTTCTGTACCAGCCGTCCCTTTTCAAATCCTCCATAGTTATGCATTTTCTAAAGCGGTTGACAAATATGTATCCTCCAACCCCATTTGTTGTTGCCCAGTTGGCCCTTAATTTACTTATGGCTTTTCTTATGAGTTCTCCTTTTGAAACCCTGCATAGTTGTCCCTTAAGAATGTCAACTGGTGGGTACCACTATGGACAGGTGGGTGAGCGAGTTGCAAGCTCCCAGTTCCCATCTCCAATTTACCTCTTTTTATCCTGATAAGTTGGTATTTCAAACCAGGGCTGCTTTCCTGCCAAAGGTGGTGACTCCATTCCATCTGAAGTATACGAAAAACTGAGTGATGGAATGCTTGAATTATTTTCAGTCACTGGTAATAACTCAGGCTGCTTTGCAGTCAACTGTCCTCCCTGAACCGGAACACAGACAACAAAGGAATGGTTTTATCCATCACTTTTTTGTACACTTTAGTCTATTCCATCTGAGGCAGTCCAGTACCCTCCCAACTTTCTAGCCTCAGTCTCACCTCACTAAGGAAGAGCGGTTGTATCGGTTGGCTCCCAGGTGGGCGGTCTACTACTGTCTAGACTGCACCAAGGACAGAATGGCTGGATGACCAGCTCTTTGTTGAATACTGTGGTGCAGAAAAGGACTCTCGCAAGATAGATCATCCTCTACATCAACACCTGCTATGATTTGGCCAAGAAAGAACCTCCAAAAGGAATCGGGCCCATTCCTCCAGTGCCAAGTTCACTACTTCTGCCCTTGCCAGAGAAGTTTCTATATCAGAAGATCAGCATGGCAGCTATGTGGAGTGTCCCTACACTCTATTCTCAAGCACTACTGTCTGGAATCTGAAGTGCCTAGGGTTGGACTCTCAGTCCAGATGGTTCTGCAGGGTTTCCCTGTCTAACCAAGCATTAAAACTCCGCCTTTTACAAGATATTGGTCTGTAATCTCTTCTACAGGTGAAGGTAGAAGTATCCATCTGTGGTAATGATCTTCTGGTGGATACTCTATCTACCTGCAGCTTCCTCACCAACCCGACTGCCTCCTGTTATAGGTTGCATTATAGGGAAAGTGAATAAGATTCTACTTTTATTTTGGTACTGCACTACTCTGTCGATGTTAATATACCTCTCACCTTGAAGGATTGATGGAAATGGTAGGAAACTGAGGTTGTCGCTGCGCCAGGGCGGGTGCTATATGGCTTTGACATCACCTGACACGACTTTTAGCATTGATCGGAAGCCTGCTCACCCTACCAGCAACATGAGCTTTGAAGTTTCAGGATCCAGTCTGATGTCTGCGTTTGTTGTTTGTTGTTTGTTGTATACAGGAGGAATCTGCAGGTTGATAGAGCATTCACCAGAAAGATCTTTACCGCAGGTAAGTAACTTTTTCTTTTTGCGCGACTTAGGGTAACAGCGACTGTTTAAACAGTGTTTAGAAGAGGGTGCTGGCTGGAAAATTGGAACAGTAAGTAGTTATGAGATATGCTGGCTCCCAGGAAGAGACAGCAAAAATGGAACAGAATGAGAAACATGCTGTTCTAGACAGGCAGACGCCCCTTGTAGTTCCAAGCCAATAGAGAAATTCTAACTTCGAATGTCAGAGGCAAATAATGCCACTAAAAGGCTCAGCATATCTACATACCTGAAAAGGAGGGGGGTAGGCATCGCTCTATTACATAGAGGAGTGTGTCATGTCAAACTTAGAAGACGGTGGCAGCTCTTTTGCACTACGTGCTCTCTATTTGCAAGGGGAGCATGATTTGGATAAAAAAAAGGGGTGCAGTTCACGGCATTGAGAAGACCTAAATGGTCATTTTGTGCTGCTATTTGAGGAATTACACGGGAGGGAAGTCCTAATAGTGAGTATGCAAGCTTTTATGAATCCATAACAGCAGAACTGTAGGCGCGCCAATGATCCTAGGAAGGGACTACAATGAGGTGAAAGATATATACATAGACTGGTTCCATCCATTGCTTCTATATTCGGAAGTGCTCAGAGTTGCCAAAGGAGTGTGGGACTGGCAAGTCCATTGGGAGGTAGAAGATGCATGGAAGGTGACTAACCCAGGCTACAAAGAATATTAGTTTTATTCAAGCATGTATGTGTTTTTTCGTGTAAGGCTTGAGAAGATTTAGTGCTTCAAAAGAGTACTGCCATTGGTAACGGATAATGAGTACATTGGCAGGCCATACTCAGATGATAGGCCACTGCTATTACACCTAACATGGAGCAATAACAGGATGACTATTCCTTCCTGGATATTACACCAGTGCACTAGATGATCCAATATTTAGGGCAACCAGTTGCTAGGAAATAGTCAGATACTTCCATGAGAATGAATGCACTGCCTGCAATTAATTAATAGAATGGGAGGCCTTTAAAGTTGCAATAAGGGTTAACTGCATGTGATCATCATGTAGAATATTGTATATACAGAGCTAGGAGCAGTTGATTATAACATTCGAATCCTGGATCAATTGGTACCGGCCCCTGTAACCTGCAAATAAAATCTTAAGGTGACCAAAGAAACACAAGACCAACTGACACACAGGCTAAAATACCACAATTAGGGCTTATATTGCCTCTGGCCTGGTTGATTTGCCCAGACCAGTGATGCGCTCCCATTGCTGGACATAATGACAGCAAGAGGCAGGTGAAATAGACACAGGCAGACCTAAATAAGGTATTTTATTAATACCTTCAGTCTCTGTATGGCTGGGCAGAGGGACGAATTATGAGTTATTGACAGAATACTTGATGGCTACCAACCCAAATTGTCTGACACCGGAGCAGAGAGAGGACATTAATGGTACAATGAATGTTCAGCAGGTAAGGGTGGCCATCACCAGTCTTGTATTTGGCAAAAGGCCTGGTTTTTGATGGACTGCCAGTAGAGTATTGTAAAAATATATGCAGGCAAATTGGCACCTACATTATAAAAAGTATATGAGGTTGCCTACTCGATTACCAGATTCTACCAGTGAAGCCATGATTGCTCCTTTTCCTAAGCGTCGGCTAGAGGCTTTTGATAAGAGCATATAGACTGCTATCCATGTTAAATGTTAATTATAACATTTTAAGTAAAATGGTGGCTTCCCGCTTAGTGGCAATTTTAGCAGTTTTGATCCACCAGGAAGAGAATGGCTTTGCCCATGGACAGAGTGCATCACTTAATATAAGACACCTGTTGCACATCCTGGAAAGGATTCCAACTGAGGCCGGCAAGCCAGTGTTTTTTTTTCTTTCTCTGTAGACCTCGATTAGACATTTGATACATTAAATCTGAATTTTCTGGTATCAGTAATGAAAACAGGGAGCATGGAGTGACGATAATAAAACGGACCACAGTACTATATATACACACCCCGAGAACAAGAATAAAATGTGGGAGGACCATATCGGATGCAATGAGAATGGAAAACTGTTGCACCTGTTATTTGATCTGGTAAAGGCAGGAAGAGGTGCATAACACAGTATGCCTATAGAATATTTTATGGAACAGGACACAATCTACTGAGACTGCTGTGAAATGGGAGCAGACACAGTTACCCTCAGAGCGATGGAGATGCTGGTAGCAATCGAAAGGTGGTGCACCAATCTATGAATGATCTCATTTGATGGCACAATATAGTAAGTTTCTAAGTGGTTTGCAGAAATGCCTCCAGTTGAGAGGCTATGGGAGTGCACAAAGTGAAGATATTAATCCTTTCCAAGATTTTGTGACAGCACAGGCTGCTCCATAAACTAGAGTAGACAGTTAAACAGCACTGGGAGAAATTACTGTACAAGTGTATGCAACCAGTTCTATATGCTCCTAGGATACAGCACTGAAGGGGCAAAAGATAAGCAGAGCCACACTCTGGAATAAATACGAAATTCACACAGCGGGTGACCTATATGAAGATGGTTCCTTGAGGATGTTTGCTGAGTTAATGGACATAAATGGTATTTTCCCAGGTCACTTTCTGTGCTATGATACGCATATTAGTATCATACTTGTGAGATGGGGTCCTGCAGTGTTAACCGAGCCCAGTGGAAACCACACAATACACACCATAATGAGCCTAGGCAATGGGAACAGGGCAATCATACAAGGTATTGCAATCCGATCTGAAGTGTAATTTAACCATGTTAAGAAATAAGTTGGCGTGCAACCTCTGCCAAGACTTATCAGACCCAGACTGTACTGCTGCACTGAAATACCTAGCACTAGTGTCTAAGAATGCACAATTTAATTTACAACAGTATAACATACTACACAGTGTACCTTACTCCCAAGAGGCTAAACTTAATGTACCAAACTACTCAATGCGAATGTCCCGGGTGCAGGGAGGAGAAGGCGGGTTTCTTCCATCTGACATGGTCATGCCCCAAAATATTAGATTAGTGTATAGAAGTGAATAGAGTAGTTTAGAAGAGGACAGGTAAACTGGGTCTGCTGAAACCCCAGTGATCGTGGGGGCTTTTACCTCATCCAATCAAGAGGAAAGTGGGCAACAGGTTGATTTGGCTCTCTAATTGGCAGAGTGAGGTATTACCACTTTCTGGAAATCCACCCAAGGTCTCAGGCTAACTAAGTGGGCCAGAGCAATACAATACTATCCTGAAATGAAAGGCGAAACGCAGAAGCTGGATAATTGTAGAGGCAGGGACAGGAAGTAATATACACAACGGTGGGTAGAGGACATGGAAAGGCTTGAAGAGGCAAGCAGCTCGAGTAAGACAATACAAACCTAAAGTTGCAAACAAGTGTGAGCATAACAAAATTCAAAAGTGCATTTGGGGTTGTCACATGGATTTGGAGTAATATCATTACTATGTTGGCAACATATAGATAAATCATCAGATTGGCCCTTCCCAGCCCCTTTTCTTCCCCCCTGTGGTGCCAAAGCATAATCAGCAACTTATAATGCATATTTCGTAAGAGCTCATCAACTCCCGGCATAGACCAGCAGCATCGGACACTTATGTAATTTGAATGATGTAACGAATCAGCAAATTAGACACCGTGCTGACAGAGATCTTCCTGTAGTTACTGTTTATATTTTTGCTTTTCATTTTGCGGGTTCTATTTATATTTTTTTCTAATCAAAGTACTGTCCAAATAATAATTGACATGGATTGTGAACTGTATTTAAAATGCAAGAAATGAACAACCAGCATTTAAGGTGTGAGTCACACTTTGATATTTCTAACGTTCCGTGCACGATGTAAAAACTAATAAAAATGCTTAAAAATATGATCTCACAAACATTTGTATTGTAAGGTATTCCTGTGCTAAGGTCGTCAGAAGCTCCTCTTCTTGCACAGCACATGCTTAAAAGCAAAGCGGAGAGTCTAACATTTCCTATGTTGGGTTTTAAATAAAAATCACCTTTTTGAATATAACCCAAGCCATTTCATGTGTAAGAAGAGAATTTTAGACCCAGCCATCTAAAGTATTCACATGTATCAGCAACACTTCCTTTTCAGGCCAGACTGGCACCCCTATAAAAGAAGGGTAGAACTTTAGCAGCATCATAATAGCTTACACAGGGGTGGCGAATCGGTAGGACACACTTGCTCCTCCGACCACCGCCACATTGAGTATTTACGGCGGTGCCCCGGGTTTTGAAACATGGGGGCCGCAGCGAGGGAACAGAAGGAGGCATGGGCTACCCCGACAGGCTGAAGCAGTTGCGCTGCTGCGGGGTAGAGACCCAGATACCGTCAACAAAATGAGACCGATCCCGCGCTGCCTGCAGCTGCTGGGCCAGTGGGGGGCCCTTGGTGGTGTGCTACGGGTGGCAGCGGTTGCGGCCTGGCGTGGAGTACGACTTCCTGTGAAGCACCTAACAAGGTGGGTGGAGCCCCGGAGGATCCAGGGACTTGCCCTCCAATAACATCTCCCGCACACTTGCCTTGCTCCCTGGGTCATACCCTCTACCTGTGGCTCACGCACAAGCACTGAAGGCTCCTCCAGTGGGGCACATAAATAAGGCTTAATGCTTGGGGCATCACTGGTGGCAACTGGACTTGACCCTCCCTGCAGGCCCCTCACTGACTGTCAGTATATCCACAGCCAGGAGCAAGAAGGAGTGCTCTCTTAAGCAGATGCACACGTGCTCGTCTGGGACCGCCGTGGAGCAGAGTGCACAGACACTGTGACATACAGCAGGGGCTGAGGTGTGCAACAAGAAGGCCCCATTAACGAGATCCTTCATAGAAGCTTTTTGCGATTCTCAGTAAGGACATTCGAGCAGTAAAGAAAGAACTGAGCCAGGACATCAAGGAGGTCAAACGGGATCTGGCGGATGTGGGCGACAGGGCGTCCACCCTCAAGAACCATGAATCCAGCAGCGACAAGGAGATTGAGCTGTTGCAACAGGAGATCATAAGACTGTGGGACCAACAAGCCCAAGCGGAGTACCTCGAGAATCGCTCCCGCAGGAATAATATCCACATTCGTTGTGCAATGTGCAAGGAGGAAGATTCAGACATCACCGTCTATGTGAGAGCTCTCTTTCTGCTGATATTGGGTGCACACGATGGCATGGAGGTGCATCCTGATAGGGTGCATAGGGTTGGTCTCTCAGGGACATTGGGGACGCATTCATTGGATATCGTCATCTGTGTCCATGATTTTGAGTTAAGTCTATCCTGCACAAAGCCTGTAACGCACAACCTGTGCAGGTCAGAGGTCATTCCCTTATGATATTTGAAGACCTGGCGACACTAACTCTCAAGAGACTAAGAGACTTTTAACCTGTTACTACCTTTCTCCAGAGCAAACACATTTAATAAAATTGGTACCATCCTTTTCACCTCAGGTTTTGCTGGAATAACAAACTACACCAACTTACATCCTTGGCGGAGGCTTGTTGCCTCCTGAATCTCTCGGAGGATAAGGCTGAGAAGTCGCTGCACAGGCCAAATGGGTGCAGAGAGCGCCACCACAACCATTGGAGTAAAGATCCGGCCCCTTTGTGAGGCCACAGACCAGATCCTGCCACCATGACAATGGAGCGACGGGGCGGCACTTGACAAACTGGCTGGTTACCTGGAACAGCATGATTCGGCTTGCACCTCTTCAGGTCGGGCCGGCCTGATCATGCCACATCACCATTGACTATTGCTTTGCTACTGGGAAGAGTGTCAGGCGACCTAGTCTCATTTTTTAAACATTTTTTTTTTTTAGTATCTTTATTCCATTTTTATCATTTTCTCGATACAAACAAATCAAGCATAGTCATATATTGCACTTGCATACAAAATCAATATTGCTGTGTCATTACATATATGGTTCCAGATATTATCACTTGGTAAGCACAGCGCAATTTACCTCTTTCGCAGAAGGTAACGTGCATTGTCAGCTTGGTATGGGTATATGATACCCACGTATATTGTCACCTCTAATTGAGGGGCAGGACATGTCAATCATGTATCTTCTTCTTACAGTAATTGGTCAGATGCGAACATGTCTATTAGCACAGTTACGTATAGCGTGTGTGCAATACAATTGTTAAATAACAATAGACAATAAGGCATGGGTGATAGGAAGTGGACAATATCGCTGATTACAAGATATCTTCATTTTTCAACCTTTGAATCATAACTAATAAACTTAAAATAAATGCAAAAGAAAGGGAGATATCAAGTACACAAAGAAACATGCATCTAGTGTATTATGTGCCTTTCGAGTGAAGTCATGTCGAGGGTCGCACGCATTTTAGCAGACTTGGGTTGCTGTTCCTAGTCAGTATGTGATTGTGTGGATGCCAAGGTATCATGCCTCTAGGGTTGTGTCCATGTAGTGTCATGAAGGAATGTGGGGTCATTGCCCATCCGAACAGTCCTGTCCAAGGGTGCCTTGTGTGCATGGCCTATCCGCCCCACCCAGGCAGCTCTTCAGGCATCATCTCCCACTCGCTGTACTGGGGGAGCACTCAATGCTGCACTAGTTTGTGTAAGAGTTTTCAGAATGTCATCCCAGGCCTGTGCAATAGGAAACTTGCGCAGCCCAGCCGTTTCTTCTCTATGAAGAATGGTGCTCTCCGCCTGTGCCCAATTTTCTAGAGATTTTAGCCAGTGGGGTGCCTCCGGAAGGTCTTTGTGTTTCCATCTCTTGGTTATCAATCGTTTTGCAGTGATTAAACCGAAGTCACAGAATCTAGAGCTTACTTTGTTCGCTTTTGTACGTTTGTAAAACCCCAGGATGCAAACCTCCCGTGTGTGGCACTTCGGTGTTGATGCTGCTGGTGAGAGTTGCTGTTATTGTGCGCCAATAGGAGTGAAGTAGGGGGCAGGACCACAGCATGTGCAGTAGGTCAACACCTAGTAGATGGCATCTTGGGCAAGCAGAGGTGGCGATGTTAAAGTATTTATTAATCTTGTCTGGCGATAGATACGCTCTGTGTAATATATACGTTTGTATGAGTTTGAAATGTGAATTATGCGGTATGTGTGTGGCACTGGCTAAGACACGTTCCCAGTCCTTGTCCATCCAGGGTTGACCTCTGTCCTCAGCCCAACTCGTCTGGAGTTTCTGTGGTGGCTTTAACACCTGTGTAAGTAGGGCCTGCACTAGCCAATGAATCACATGTGTCCCCTCCCCCATCACATGCAGATACTGCAGCAACTGATGTGTTTGCGGCTCAGTTGTCAAATCTCCCCATGTTAGTGTCAATGTTCGCATGATGGCTGCATGTAGGAGGAACTGACCCACCGACAAACCAGTACCCTCTGTCAGGGTTGCAAAAGACAACAAGGCACCATCCGCGTATAGATCTCCCAGTGTCTCCACTCCTGCCTCACTCCAGGGCGCCAGCGCTGCGTCCATTACAAAGTCTCTGCCTCGGGGCGTACCAACCAGTGGCAGTATTGGGGCATAGGGAATAGTGACTTTTGTAAGTTGGAGGCTCCTTCGGTAGCATCTGTGGGCTAACTCAATGTGTAACTGTGTCGGGCGGAGAGATTTTGCCAGTGGGTGAAATAAGCTATAGATTTGTGTCTGTGTCCATGAATACGACTCAGTGGCGGTATTTACCAGGTACTTGCCGCTTAGCCACTTTTCAACCCACTGCAGCTGCGCAGCTAAGTAATACAATTCTAGATGAACTGCCAAGCCCCCACATTCCGGTGGCGCATATAATTTCTGCAGCGCTATTCTGGGCCGCCCCGTATTCCATATTAGACCTCTGATTAACCCCTCCAGCTCCCGAAACAGCCGCACCGGGACATATACCGGCAGATTTGCAAAATAATACAATAGCCTTGGTAATACTATCATTTTAGTTAGGGTGACGTAACCATTGAGTGGCAGAGTCTTCCAAAATTGTATCTGCGCCCGTATGGAGGAAATGGCGCGCACCGGGTTGCCCTCCAGTATGTCCGCAGGGGATCTGTAGATGTATATGCCCAGATATCTAAACATTGTCGGGTACCAGGCAAGCGCCGTACCATTTATTGTAATATCAGTTGCGTCCACATTTTCGCGAAAAGAATAAGCGCCCGATTTGGCCCAATTTACCTTAAGGCCTGAGACCTACGGAATATGTCGGATATAGCCGGCGGTATATCATGTAAGTCTCATGTACAGCAACAGGTCTTCAGCATATAGGGACAGCATGTGGAGACCATCTTCCAGGGGTATACCCCAGTCTGCTCCACTTTCTCGCAGCAGAGCCGCCAGAGGTTCCATGGCAAGGGAAAAAAGCAGTGGGGACAATGGGCATCCCTGCCTAGTTCCACGTTTGACCCTGATTGCATCAGACGTGAGCTTGCCTGTGCGGGCCCGTACGATGGGTTGCTGGTACAATAACTGCCCCATTTGTAAGTACCCGTCTCCTAGCTCATATTTACGCAGCACCTCTGCAAGATAGGGCCACTCCACTGAATCAAATGCCTTCTCCAGGTCTAGTACTAAGCATCCAGATCGTGGCCAATTCTCGGTTGCATATTTCTGAACTCTAAATAACCTACGGATGTTAAGAGAGGTGCTCCGAGTTGGGACAAATCCATTTTGATCGCTATGGACCAGGGCTGGTACAAACAGGGATATACCCCTAGGTGGGGTGGAGGCAAGGATTTTATAATCTGTGTTTAGCAAAGCCAGTGGGCGATAGGAACCAAGATTCTGCCTGGTTTCAGGAGGGAGATCAGCGTCGCCTCATTTTGCGTAAGTGTAAGGGCGGAGTCGTCTAGGACCGCTGTGTACACCCGCAGCAACTCCAGTATTAATATATCGGAGTAGGCTTTAAAAAATTCAGCCGGTAGCCCATCCGGACCCGGGGACTTGCCGTTCGATAGGGAGAAAATACTATCCCGCAGTTCGCGGTAGCGTCAGGGTAGTGAGAAACTCCTGTATGTCCGTGTCTGTAGCACGCAAGCAAGACTGATACATCATGGTGTAGTGCTCTACAAAGGCATTGTGTATGTCTTTCTGGGTATGAACCGTGTCGCCATGTGTGTTTTGGATAGACATCACGGGTGTGGTAACTGTGTCTTGCCATATTAGTCACGATAACAACTTGCCAGGTTTGTCTCCCATATGATGGGTGCGCGCCGAGTGTGCTGCGTAATTCAAATTGCGGAGTCGGTCAAGTAATCTGGAATGCTCCCACCTGATTTGCGCCAATGACCCATCGTCACTCTCTACAGCCTCTCCTTCCCTCTGGAGCAGGTAATTTTCAATATATGTGAGTTCAGTCTCTAGTTGTTTTCGTATACCACCTGCATACCAAGACATTTGCCTCTAACCACTACTTTAAACACATCCCATTCTACTTGGGGCGTCGTGGCGGTGCCAGTATTCTCTTCAAAGTAATGTAGTATATGTGTGGCCCGCAGATTCCAGAAGGGTGCATCTAGTAACATGTCTGGCTGCATCCGCCAGGTTGGGATCGGCGGCCGGTGGCGCTCCCACAATACCTCCAATATGTGCGGGTTATGATCTGAATGTGTCCTTCCTAAATAATAGACTGCAGACACATGTGGAAGTAGTTCTTCTGAAAGCATGTACCGGTCTAATCGTACATGTAAACTGTGAGCACCAGAGTAGTAAGAATACACCCTGTCATGGGGGTTACGGCGTCTCCAGATGTCCCTGAGACGCCACTGCCCTGCCCAGTTAGTCAGCGCCTTCATGGAAGTATGTGTGGTTGTGCCCGGAAGGGGTGGAAAGGAGCAGTCCAGTGTGACATCAAGTATGCTCTTGTAGTCTCCCCCCCAGAAGCATAGGTATATCATGACACGGCGCTAGGACGCACGACATATATCGTCAAAAAAGGTTGCCTGGTCGGTGTTGGGAGCATACAGTGATGCAATCACAACCTGTCTGCCATCCAATGTGCCTCGCACCATAACGTAACTGCCTTCTATGTCTGTCAACGATTGTGTAACTTTAAGTGGGACCCCTGGCTGCACCCAGATTAGCACGCCTAGTGCATATGCTGAAAACCCCGTGGCGTATAATTGGCCTCGCCAGCGGCGGTGTAAGCGTTGGATTTCTGATTTGGTCAAGTGCGTCTCTTGCAAGAGAGCTATTTGTATGCGATGTCTCTTGAGGTATGAGAATATCTGATACCTACGTGACGGTGTGCGCATGCCTCGCACATTCCATGTACCAATTTTAACTGCAGACATATTTTCTAAAGTACACTAACCTACCATGTGTCCCCATCAACCCATCAGACTCACACAGTGTATATGACCCTGCAGTGCACAACTTCCCCCACATGGTGACTCGTGGCATTTTTTGTCGGGTGAGATAGGTGTACAATAAGACATCTCATAACAAACCAATACAATGACACAAACATTAATATAATTCCAAAAGAGCGATGGTGCAACAAGCAATCGTCCAAACCCTCAATAGAGGCAGCAGTCAAAACGACCTGGGGGGTGCGCTGCGTGTTACGTACCAGTAATTAACAATATACGTGTCCCATGTTCCAGAGGCTCCCCGTCTACAATATAATGTAAGCAAACTATGCGCCCCAGCTCGCGAACCCCCTCCAGGCCAACTGCGCACACTGGCGTCGACGCAGCTATGACAGAGCATAAGATCAAACCCTATCTTCCCCTCCAATAACAGTCAGGCGACCTTGTCTCATGTTGGAGATGACTTTGACGGATATGTCCCTCATGGGACTTATCCCGTTACCTCTGACACACGGAGACACTGTTTTGATATTGTTTTTGTTTTGTCATCAGGTTGGGTTTCATAGGGGTTCTTAGGTTGGGGTACTCACACACTCACAAATGCCTGGATATGACTCTTCCAACTCCTCCCCACACAGTGGGGCAGAGATGGGAGAACCTCAGGCAGCAAACTCTGGCCGGGCGTACCCATACCCTTCTCAACGCACATCATCTATCTCCCCTCTCCCTACACGCTGAGCTGAAGGTAATCACCTTAAATATGGAAGGGCTCAACAAGCCGGTCAAATGCAAGGCAATCTTATCCTACCTAGAAAGTACTGTAGGATATTTGTTTCCTTCAGGAGACACACCCACTAGCGGGGGACTGACAGACTGAAATCAATCCACTTCTCGCAACAATACTTCTCCAACTCCACCAAGACTGTTGGGGTTGCCATACTTAAAGCGGACAGTGGGACGTAGAAATTGCAGAATTGAGGGGGCAACTGTTAGCATACTCTAAGGCGACTTAACCCTTACTCTGGCCTCTATTTATGCACTCAATGACAATCCCGAACAATTTCTTGAGTGGGGCCACTTCAGAGGTACTGACCTCACCGGATCAAATGGTATTGATGGGAGGGGACTTGAATCTGGTGATTAGAAATGACTTGCATAGATCTGGACAGCTCTATGGACATACAGAGGAGCACTTTCAAGACTGGCTGGGCTGGCTACAAGAAATAAAGCAGAGTGACTTACAGCGATGAACGGGGCCTTTTAAATGCCGACATGTAGCGGTGCCATAACTTCGTATGGTCACCCTGTGAATACGTGACCATTTGGCGCGTACCACATATCGAGGTGGTTGTAGGTACGAGAGATAATAGCAACTACCCGACTAAGTGGTAACTTTAAGTGAAGCAAAGACTGGTCATCACGTAGCCCTGATGAAGTTGTACAAAGTGGTAGCAACGAAACATGTTGGCGCTTTAGATATAATAATGGTCTAAGTTGAACCATTTTTTAATTGAGGACGCTCACGACACTGAATAAAGCTATAAGTAGGATCTCATTTTTATAGTTGGACTGGAATTCTGCTTCTCTTCCTTTGGGGACCAGCTTGGCACGCTTGTGATATTCACACCTACTGTGCATATTCAATTTCCTTTCACTGTTTCTTTTCTTCACTTTTGAGAAAAATTACTTTGGAACACATTTCTGTTTTCCTGGTGAGAAAGCAACCGATAAGTGGGTGAGATAGCGAGTACCAACTAGCCAGTCCCCCTTGGTGTTGCTACCGTTAGGTGTTTTCTCCCCTTTCTCACATTTTTCTCATAACTTTTTTCACTTTTTTTCCCACAATTTCTTCTAACCTTTTTTAATTCTGGTGGGAATTTTGGTACTGCAGTACAGTGACATTGTGATATAAACTGGACATATAGACACTTGAATTAGCAGGATTATTCCGCATCATAGGGGGAGTTGATAGGAAATGTCTGAAAATCGGGGTTATCCGTCCATTGGGTCAGGCCTTGGCTGTCTATAATATGTTGAGTGGGGGGCAGCCTGACTTGTTTTCCCTCGAGGCTCCTTTCTATGTTGGTGACTTATAGCGATGCCTGCACCCACACATCAATAATTATACTTTCTACTTGCATGCACATAAGCATTACGCCCGCTTAGACCACTTTCTCGGCACAAGAGACATGCAGGTTGTAGAAGTTGAGGTAAAATATGCCCCTGTAACCCTTACTATGCGGGTGCAACCACCTAGGCGGACCTCCCATCTGTGACGCCTGCTACACCGCCCAGAGACGCTTAGCCGTATTGCTCAGGTGCTTAAAAACTATCTATAAGTGAATGATCAGCCAGGAACTACTATTGCTACCATATGGGTAACCTTGAGAGGGTTGTGCAGGAGGGGGGATTGATCACCCTCTCTGCTGCCAACAACAAGGCCCATATTGAGAAAAGACAGGAGCTTGAGGGGAAGGTGAGGTAACTAGAGGCTATTCAGAAACTAAAAGTCCCTATAAAAGGATCAAACGTAGCCGGTGGCGGCGCAGGATTACCTTCGGGGCACACATACACCCCGACTTACGCCTCAAGAGGCAGACATGCTCAAGCAACCTATATCTATTGAGAAGAAGGTTGTGATGTCCATAGATCGCCAGAAATGGCAGAAATCCCCTTGCCCAGATGGGCTCCCCACGCCTCTTCTGCAAGCAGTTTTGCCTGACACTCTCTTCCTATTCTCACACAACTCTTTAACTCCTTTGCAGACACTGGCACTCTGCCACATTCTAGGCTAGAGTCTTCAATCACGGTCATTCCCAAACCTAAGAAAGACTAGAAGCAGTGCAGTTCCTATCAGCCCATCTGGCCTTTGTAGAAGAATTGTGGAAGTTTGTAGAAGCTGTGAGATTTTGCATAAACCTTCAGAAATCCCTGGCTCTTAACCTCTTGTATTCCCCTGGGGTGCTGACCCACCTGACTGATAGATGCATACTTTGGGGATGACGCCTCCATATCTTACCTGGGAATTCAAATTTCTGCAACACTGAGGGATATCATAGTCATTAACTACTAAAACTTACTCAAGCAGATATGCTACAACCTCGCCCAATAGAAACACTACCTCCTCTCATGGTTTGAACGAATAGCTGCGCTCAAAATGACCATGCTGTCACACGCCCATGTTTTGTAAAAGCCATACCACTAGCGCCCCCAATGGGTATGCTAGAAGTGTTGCAGACGGACGTTAACAGCTTTGTGTGTGAGGGTACGATACCATGTATGACTTGTGAACAGGCCAATAGCCCTAGCAGTGAAGGGGGGCCTGGGGATTCCTAACCTCCGGCGCGACTATCAAGCGGCTCAGCTCCACTTTCTTGTGGAGTGGAGTTGTTCGGTATCTGAGAAGCATTGGTGTTTCATGGACAGGGCTGTAGCAATTGACCATCTCTGAAAAGTCCCCTTCTTGTGCAAATCACAGTGGGCATGGGGCTTATACTCCTCCCCCATTTTCAGAGCCACTCTAGGATTGCGAGACCAAGTGGCTACCCGCAGTGGGCTGACCTCCTTTCCATCGCAGCTAACGCCGCTATTCAGCAACCTAGAGTTTAGCTCTGGACTTCATCCTGCTGCATTTGCGGCCTGGCAGGTGGCTGGCTGCTGTTCAGTGGGCCACCTGTTTGATGCTGAGGGGCCCCTTTCTTTTGACCCACTTAAGGCAGTCTATGGGCTTGCAGAAACTGAACGCCTACCCTATATGCAAATTAGACACTGGTCACCCAGCCAGGCATACGTAACAGATAAGGGCCCTCTCACTTCCTTTGAGAAGTGGCTGTTCTCTAAGGACACTGACAGACGCCTCATCGATGAACTATGTTTTCCTAAATCATACTCCTGCCAAAGACAAAAACTCTGGGGCAGAAACGATAGGAACAGAAACTGGGGTGGACACTGGCATGCATGGAGTGGGACGAGATAACATTATAGGGTGAGAGAGACAGCGTATAAAACTGCAGACGTAGAGACCACGGTTAATATCGCAACTTACTGGTACCCGACTCTTCTTCGTTTCCACCGGGGCAATACCAGCTGTAGCACAGAGTGCTGGAGAGGATGCAGGGCGCCTGGGACATTGCTTCATCTTCTCTGGGATTGTCCAAAGTTCATGCTTTACTGGGAGGCAGCATTGGCTTACATTGACAAATACCTTGACACACGGCTACCAATCTTTCATTATCCTGGGTCTCCCCAACCATTTGACTTTTACACTCAAATCGCATAGGGGACGACGCATTGGTCCGGCATTGGGCGTGGCGCTTCAGGATGATTTTCTCCATTGGGGGTTCTGTGACGCTTCCTATGCACACAGCTTGGTTACACAAGTTTTGGCGCATATTGGGAATGGAACGTCTGACCTTAGTGTTAACCTCTCAATCAGACACTTATCGAGACCAAAGGAGGCCATACATTGCCCTATTCTCTACTGAATTCTATGAATTGTCGTGCCCCAGATACCTCCATGTACTGCGTTTGACAGATACTGAAGACACGAAATATGGAAGAGGAGGGCAGCCTGGGAATGAGCAATAGATACACCATGTAGGATAGATATACTAGAGTGGTGTGAGTGCTACCAGGGGAGGGAAGGGAGGAGATTTGGAAAGTTTAATGTTCTACTTTTGCTTCGTGATACTGCATAAGAGGGGCATGCTTTCCAGGACCCTCTGTTACCTGTAATGTTGTTTTTGTAAAATAATAAAATACTTTTGAACCATAATTGCTAATACAAAGACATTTATAGAGGCATCCCAACACTTTTTTGAACCATAATTGCTAATGCAAAGACATTTATAGAGGCATCCCAACACTTTGGGAAGACAGTGTTTTTTTTAATTTTTTTTCCTCCGCTGGCCTAGTGCTTGACCCGAACATCTTCATGCAATCCCTTCTTTGTAAAGGTCATTGGAATGCCTTAAGCACATTTCTTTCTTTCTTTTTTGTTCCAGTTGGTACTATCTCTATAATGACATCCTAATTTAGAATACCACCATTGTTGTGTCCCTTAACCTCATGATCCAGCAATACTGGTGTTGATATGGTAAACGTATAAGGTTTCTTGAGTAAGAACTGAGATGGTGAACATTTGAAATCTTTTCTTACAGCACTACTCAGGAGAATCATAAGGCGTTCTGGAGTGGCTCCATAGTGGAAAATACTGCACCTGAGGTTGAAGTAGCAGAAGTGGCAGATCCAGATAAAGACACTAACCTCAGCATCCCACCGGTTGTTCATCTCACACATTGTCTTTAAGGACTCTCTGGAAAACCGGGCTGCATACATTTTAAAGTTTACAGAAAAATCATCTACATTCTTGTCATGAGGAATATGTATTTTCGCTTATTAGTAATTTATAATTTATGTCCAGGCGCATAGTTTATTAAATTACAAGATCTAGTGGATCTAGATTTTAGTACAAGCCATATATATGTATATGTACCTGTGCATACCTGATTATTGTTGTGGGTCGCCAGTATATAACGGCAGCAATACTTAAGTAATCACCTGTCAAGTTGCTTTCAGCAGTGGACATCATGAAATGAGTCACTCCCTACTTGTCTGAATTTCTTGTATATAAATGATTGTTTTGCTTTTTGGGTGATCTTTGCATTGATTCTATCTGACATTACGAAAAAAAGTCAAATAGTCTGAGCTAATCCCACCCCATACTATCAGATCCAAAATCAATGTAATTCCTGTGTGAGGTGCACGCTTTCGATCTAGTTACACCCCTCATTTCTTTAGATATTTGGTAAAGAGTTGTGAACATGATTATACATTTGTCAGTGTAAAAGATGGTTGCAACTGGCGCAAGCATGAGTATGTTTTTACATGCATTTGGTTGCCCTAGCCCATACATTGCTATACTATACCTTTTATGGAAAATGTATATTTCAAAAGCTTTGAAAAATCACTTTCAACATTGTAGGATTATGCAGCTGAGTCCACTTCCTTTAGCACATTGTTTGCCAAAAATTAACACGTTATTGCCAACAAATCTGTAACAATACGATCTAGCTTCATAGGCCGTCGAATAGTTTCCAAGCCTTGACTAGTGTATTTACACATGCTCAGCATCTTATTGGAATTTTTGACTGCACAATTATTAATTCAGCCATGACAGTAGATATTTGATCTCAGTTATAGGCTTTATGCAAAAAATGTATAATCTTCATCTTGACATAGGCACTTTGTTCAGATTTATCATCGGTTTCAAGCAGAAAAAAACAAAAAACACATTTGATTTGAGAGCCCATTTTTAACTAGGTTGAGGTTAGTTGCATTGTGTTTTATCTGTGTGGATTGTAGATTTGGAGCAATGGTCTGTTTTGTATTTTTTCACATTGATCAAGTGATGCACTTTATGAATAATCAAGAGATGTATATGTGCCAAGTTTAATTGGCCTTTGTGTTTTGAGGGCAGGGGTTTATGTGTAGTGCCTTTTGTATTTTACTTGCTCTGAGTTGAAAGGTCTGCCACTGTAGAACAACTTAACAGAATTGCTTTAATGCATTTTGTTGCAGTGTTGTGCTACATAATTAAAAGTGCCTTATTTCTATCTAGTTTTGCATTGGGCAGACTTTTAATATGTGGGTTTTCCATTTTTAGTTCCTTTGTGCCACCCATTTTTTGATGCTGTAATAATTCTTATAAAGCTAAAAGTCTATATAATATGGACTTTCTAAGAAATTGTGCACCAACCAATAAAAAAAAGAAAGAAGTATCTGCATTTTTTTATTGTAAATGCGAACTTTTAGTACACTACTGTGAAAACGTATTGCTAAGTTTGGAAATACATTTATTTATGCTGGCAAATGCAAACATTTTCTGTTTCATTTTACTGTCAAAGTTCACAATGGTTCTTCAGCGTTGAAAGATAATCTGACATTTCCTATGAAACTATTAGCAATATAAAAAATATTTCAAAGCACTTTAAGTGTGTTTGTAAAGGACAGACACAGCTTAATTAAGCTGCCATATATTGTAAGCTAGTAAAATCTTGGGTTTATTGGATCCGCTGTATTCCTATAATCCTACGGGTATAGAGGGACTGGTCAAACTTAGGTGCGTGGATTGCAGATGGATAGCCAAAATTCATATGGTCAAAGACCAAGGAAAGTAGGTCACAAAACTAGGCAAAGACAGAGCAGAAAAATTGTGTCTTTTGATTTGCCTGGAATGGCAAATTACCACCACTGAATCTGGTTCTGCAGGTAGTTAGTTCCAGAGGGCGCATTCTGAACATACAAAAATTCACCAAAGCTATATTATCCAGGTGGGCAGATGACCAATACGTTCTGGAATGTCCACCTCAAATTATTGGTTATAAGATGTGTCAGGAAGAATTTGGAAAGATTTGCAGAATTTTAGACTTCGAGTCTTAACGTATGCCTCATATTGTCCTCATTTGTGATCGCTCTTCAAGTGGAAGCTAATAATTCTAATCTTCAATTGTCGTTTATATAGTGTACAAAATCCATATGGACCTTGGCTCTTAAAATTCCGGGAAAACTCCTTTTAGAAAACAGTCAAATGCATCTGTTCTAGTTGTACACCTGTGACTGAAAAACTTGGATCTCATGTCCTGGTCAGTGTAACATTGAACAGCTCTAGTAGCTGTTTTATGTTCAAACATAAGGTCCTGAAGGTATGAAATCAGGATATACTTTTCTCAGAAGGCTGGTGCTTTTGTTTTAGACTATTAAATTTACCCCATTCTTGCACAAGGAAGCCTGTGTAATGAGCGTTGAGTGGTGGAGATGTCATCTAGGGAGCTGAGCGTAATGGAAATGCTCATACTCAAGCTTTTTGCAGAACCTGTGCCTTTACTTAAAATTCTAACCACAGATTCCACTTCATTAGAATATCCCAAGGTGCTAGTCTAGATCCCGAAACATTCAAACCGCAGTGCTCCCATGCGCCTTTGACTTAGTTACATTGCAACTGATAAACGGAGCCGCATATAAGGACCACCCCTGCACACTGGTGCCAGTTCCGTAGTTTTTTTTTTTTTATTTAGCAAGGGAACCCTCCATAAACAACAGGATTTAAACCAGGCTGGGGCTTGTATATGCATAGAAAAGTGGTTAATCTTGATCGAATAACAAATGTTACTGCCAGACCT
The DNA here is from genome assembly GCF_964204655.1 of Triturus cristatus. Classification (NCBI taxonomy): domain Eukaryota; kingdom Metazoa; phylum Chordata; class Amphibia; order Caudata; family Salamandridae; genus Triturus; species Triturus cristatus. Next base: position 505,085,304 of record NC_140587.1, read on the forward strand.
GTGCTAGGTATGCCTTTGATGTTAGGGCTCGGAAAACGACTCGGAAGTTGTGTGACTAATGCACCCTTGTGAATCTAATTCCTGGGAACGTGAAGCAAAGCTGTATGCTGCCACACACTAGAAGAAGCTGCGCAAGTGACTCTTCTGGTTGATGTTGAGAGCACAGAATCGTTCCTGCTACAAGTCCTTGTTGCAGTCAGTATTCAGGTAAGTCCAAATGAAAGTCAAAGAGGAAACATTAGTAAGTGGGTCTCATCTCCATCCAACCAATCTTTCCTCAGAGAAGTCGCAAGTGCATCGATGTGCCATCTGGGTGTTGCTCCCAATTGACCACAGAGCCTGATTCCACAATTGATCCTGATTGCCCCAAGTTTCCCGGGTCATCAGCAACGCGTCAACAAATCAAAGCCTTAAGGGAGGCCATGTTTGTCATCTTTGGCAGTAGTCCTAAAGGCAGCATGGAACTGATTAACGCTCTTAATGTTCTAGGAACACACCACCGTTTATCGTATAATCATACAGAAAAGGAAGCACTTTCCTCTGTTGGTGGTCCAGGGGAAGAGAAGTATCCAGCCCAGTGGCCCTCTGTGAGTTTATGTAGAGTATGTCAACTTCATAATGATGTTGCAAGTCAACCTCATCATCTCCCTTGCCATCTCCGATAGCTGACTGACTCTGATCAGAGTTGGAGCCAAAAAATTGGTGGAGCACCTGAGGGCGGATTCGTGGCAGAGGCTCTGTACATGGGAACAGTGTGCTTCAAAGTGGATTCAGGATGCAGCTTGGTCAAAGCCTAGATTTTTGGTTTGGAATCGGACACCGTCCGAGATGAGTTTGAAATCGGATAACAGGGTCGGTAGGGGCCACTTTACACCTAACTCAGCTCCTTTGTTGTAGAATGCGGCTATTAATCTTGTGTGGCGTAACCTACATAAATCATGTGACATGAGCACTACGTAGCATAAATGTCATCCCTAGAATTACAGTTAGTAGTTGATTTTAAGTCCACTTGAATATTATTATGGTTGAAAACCTTTCTGTCAATACAATGCTTGCAAGCTATGCTTCTGCCAAACGTATACACTACCACCAGAGGTGTTAATCACTATTTACGAAAAACACTTCAGAAGACATTGTTGGCAAGTGATCGAAAACAGGCTGCCTGTCCAAACAGGAGGAAATATGCTACATTCTGTGAAGAGGAAGCTTAAATGGATAGATCATGTTAACTCCATACTACATGAAAAGAGGATTGAAGATAAGCTGCATTATTTTAGGTGGGGGGAGGGGTAAAAACTCCTTGTTATACTATACTGCATCCACTGTATTGTCATAATATATTGTGATTTATTCAAACTGTTGATTATATTCTACATTTGTATGGACACATTAGAACATGTTTTTATATGTATATTTTTAATGGATACTTCATTATCTAACTAGAGTGCCATCATGAATGTGATGAGATTTTATTCTTTGTAATTATTTTTACGTGACACTGCGACCCCCAAATGACTAACATCTCCTGAGGAAGGTGACAGAATGTTTTTCAAGACTCATTATGACTGTTATTCTTGCTAATTTGGCCGCATGATGGTAGAGTATTTGTGGAGGTCCTGCATTACCTCCTATTATTTGGTCAAGACCATTAACCACTTTTCTGTGCATATGCCATCTTAACTCAGTGTAGTATAGTTTTGGCCATTAATCTTGCTTACTCATTACATGACATACTCAAGGTCTGTCCTCTATGTCCTTTGATGTTTAGTTACGCATGAGACTCCTAACCTTGATACCAGCCTTAGTAAATTAGTGCAAAATATTTTTTAAGGGCATGGTGCTATTTGACATTGGATTAACACGTTCACATTATTTCTATTATCTTGATTTACTTTTTGAGGAATCGGACAATGTGCACTCTGCGTGAGAGCTCGAGTTTTATCAATAGAAGCTCCAGCGCACATATGTTAGAGCAGCTTGGGAACAGATGGCATCTCTGAGCTCCAGCCACAAGTGAGTATCAATATAGTCCACATGACAGCACAATGTTGCTGTTTTTTTTAATTCTTAGTTTGATTTTCTCACCCAAAAACTTTCTTTGACATCTTTGCAGACGTTTAATTATTGATCATTCACGATTGCTTCAACAGGTGAGTTTATTTTTTCCAATGATGGTCTGTACATACCCATAGTATACAAAGATATACAAAAATACTTTAGCACCATTTAAAAGCACAACCAATAAAAAGGTCCACCCCTTCCGAGCCATGATTTGATGACATTCTGAGACTTCAGAAGCAAATGTGTCGTAGGCTGCAGAGGAAATGGCATACACATTATGAACCTAACTACCAGCTCATTTACAAAAAAGCCATCCTGGAATACAAGACAAAAATTTTAGCTGCGAAAAAAAACCTAATTTTCTTTTAAAATCAGGACATCCCTAAATTCCTCCAAAGAACTCTATTTAACAGCTCGGAACTCCCCGTACAAACAAACCGGGATGTAGATCAAGAATTCTGCAATGTACTAGCAGACTCCTTTCAGGCAAAAGTGAAAGCCATCGCTGATTCTTTTTTGTGCACCTCTCGGACAACGGATGTTAACATGAAGGGGCTGTCCTCTACTTCTTCGGAGGACTATGGGTATCAGGTTTTCCAGCAGTGTCTATCCCCAGTTTTAATACCTTTCATTATATTTCTGATGCACAGGTCATGACCATTCCTCATCAGACCAAAGCCGGATCCCCGTGGGACCCGTGCTCCCCAAAAGTCCTCCACTCAGTCTCTGAGGTTACAGATAAGTTCTGCAAGGATATTTTTAATTCTAGGTTTTCCGAGGGATACTTTCCTCTACAATGGAAGAGGGCGTCTATTCTCCCGTTGCTAAAAAATGCAAATCTGGACTCTTAATACTCGAGCAGCTATAGGCCAGTCTCCTGTTTGCCTCTGCCAGCTAAGATTGTGGAGAAGGCCATGAATATAGAGCTGACCCAGTTTATTAATGAGAATAAACTTTTGGATAGCTCTCAATATGGCTTTAGGAGTCTATATAGCACAGAATTGGCCTTGATTAATGTGTCGGAGGAAATTAGAGAGGTCGTGGATAAAGGCGGGAGGTCGGCCTTGATTCTGCTGGACCACTCGTCTGCTTTTGACACGGTCAACCACGACTTTCATATAAATCATCTTCTTTCCCTGAGCATTAAGGGTATAGCGCTGGATTTACTGAAGTCGTTTCTCAGTGATAGAGAGCAACTGGTGGAGTTTGGGGGCTTCAAGTACCCGCTGTTCTCCTTTCCCTGCGGGGTGCCACAGACTACCTCGTTGAGTCCAACCCTTTTCAACCTTTGTTTCTCCACTCTGCAGACTCATCATATCCTTTGGCTTTAAGACTGGGTCATACGCCGACGATACACAAATCGTTGCATCCTTTGCAGGGGATCCTACGAACACACATCAAGATTCCAAGACTGTGTGCGCGAAGTAGGTAATTGGATGGCCCAAAACTGCCTGAAGCTGAATGCAGGTAAAACGGAGGTGCTTCTCTTCAGAAGGAGTTCTCGTCCGGACACCAAGTTGGTGGCCTCAGGAATTGGGTGAAATTCCTGAGCCAGTCACAGAGGTAAAAAAATTAGGAGTCTATTTTGATTCCAATTTGTCCTTTGAAGGACAAAATAAAGCAATCGCCTCCTCCTGCTTCTTAAAACCTTCAGGAAAATATTACCTCTCATTCCACTAGAGCTTCAAAAATGCCGTGGTCACAGCACTCATTCTGTCTAAAATCGATTACTGTAATGGACTCTTCCTCATTATACAATTACGGTATCTTAACAAACTGCAGGTCTTCCAAAATGCCGCAGCCCGTCTGCTGCTCGCTATTCCAAACATAAGTCAGTGACCCACGCCCTTCCATCTTTGCACTGGCTGCCAGTTAAGAGACTAATCTAATTCAAATCCCTTTGTATTGCCTTTAAGACGCTACATCGGCTAGGCCTTGATTATTTCTCAGAGATTAAGATGGTATATCCCAGAGAGACAGTTGCGGTCCATGGCCTCCATCAATCTGGCAACTTCTAGGGTAAAAACTGCCTCATGGGGGAGAAGATGTTTTGTAGCAGGCATGGTGAACCTGTGGAACTCTCTTCCTAGAACACTTGAGAAGGAAAGCAATCTTCTGGCATTCCTCAAACTCTTAAAAACCTGGATCTTTTACAACTAGCCCAAACACACTTTTCTCTCATTCTCCTTCTGGTTAGCCAATTCTGCAGTATTCACCGCGCCTAGACATTCTCCTTCTGGTTAGCCAATTCTGCAGTATTCACCGCACCTAGACACTTGTGGGTATTAGTACGCGTTATACGTTTTTATATTCATTTAATTTTGAACACAAGTAATATCCCCTCTGTGCAGTTGTATGAGGGGGATGGTTCTTTATGGAACTTTCCATCTGATAGTCATCAAGACGCATATTCCTTACTTTAGAATATCCCAGGCATCATGCTGGATCCGGAAACTTTTGATCAAGCAATTCCATTGCGCTCTGGTAGGTCCATGTGATGTCGGCATCATCAGCGCTGGAAGTTACATCCGTGTCACCTATATAGGTACCACCTGGATGCTGTGACATCCGTTCTTTTCTTTTAACGCCAGCTAGCACAGATCCGTGAATAAAGCTACCCTCAGTCACTTTTTTACAGGCGTTTTTGCTACGATGTTTGGTGTGTAGGTTTTTCCCTCAATATCGAAGAAGACTTCTGGATTCATACCATGCCGCACCTGCCACAGGGCATGTCGTTGACAGATCTACACTTAATTTGTTTCTGGTGCCAGTAGCACGACCACGACTCCGTGTCGTGCTCTGACTGCCAGGCGATGGCCCCAAAGGCTTTGAGGGAGCGGTCTCTAAAGCTGCTTGCGGCCTGGCGCTCGACTCCATGTTGCTCCCCCCAGAGGTCTATTTCCAGTCGTAAGGAAGGTCCAAGCGCTGCTCCGGGAGTCCTAAGGCTTTGTCCTCCCGCTCGAACTCATTGGGTCAGTCCGGTAGGAGGCATAAGAAGTACAAGAAGTCGAAGCGTGCTTCCTTTTCTACTCATCCGTTGGCTAACGTGATGGAAAAGCCTTGATGGTCTAGGTCTCGTTCTGCGGAACCTGCACCTGGGTTTGCTCCACGCTTCCCTGCATTTCCAGGAGCCGGAGCGACCCCCGCCCAACTTAGATATAAATTACACTATGTGCCTCATATTTGGGTGACCTGACCAATCCAGGTGCATTCGGGCCCCAATGGATCGGTTGTGGGTCTAAACTGGTGCCAGTCCTACCTCTGCGACCTTCCCTGGCCGCTGAGACTCCTGGTACCAGTCCTATCCTTTTCACCAGTGACCTAGAGCCTGATCAGCACCTTTTGACACCGAATCCGGCGCCAGTGGCACCCTTGGGTCCCTAGGTCGGTTCCTCCACTTTATTTTGAGGGGCTAGGAATGGAGGATGATTTGGATGGGTGCACCTTTTACAAGACCAACCTGAGCATGACATGGACTGGTATGAGGACCGGGTGAGGCCAGTGGACTGGATACCTCCCGGATTCTGGCCGGATTTCTCCCCCAACCATGGCTAAGGAGGAGTGAGCTTCATACGCTATGGTGGTGAGAAGGCAGGCGAGGTCCATCGACAAACATCTTGACGGAGGTCCTACAGCCGGGTGTCTCCTTCTCTGAACCCCTCCTGCCTTTCAACGAGGCCTTAACTGATGTTTTTCTGGGCACCTGGTCCAAGGCTAGCACAAGGGCGCCTGTGAATAGGATCACCAACAGCCACCATCGCCCAACACTGGGCGACCCAAAACTCCTCACCAATCACCCTATCCCTGGTGGTCCAAGCCTTTACCTCGCAGGGCTCGTTCCCTTCCACACCCCTGGACAGGGAAGCTAAGAGGCTGGAAAGTTGGGGCAAGAAAATGTTTTATTCCGCCAACCTTGCATTGCGGTCAGTAAACACTGCATGCCTCTTGGGCTGTTACGCCCACTCTTTGTGGGAAACGGTTGCGCTGCTGAGCAGAGCAATGTCCTCAATGGTGGCTATTCAACGCCATGCCTGGCTGAGGACTTCTGGATTTTCTGGGATGTCCAGGCTTCCCTTATGAACATTTTCACATTTCTGTCATGCCTGCTCATCGGTGTTACCTGCATTTCAGTTCATGGTGCTCCCCTTTGGCCTTACCAGCACCCCTCCGGTGTTCACGAAGGTGATGGTGGTGGTCACGGCTCCTCTGCTCAAATCAGGGGTGCTAGTCTTCCCCTATCTTGACGATTTGGATGTTGAAGACGTGCTCGCCCCAGGCTGTCATTTCCCAGACTAGGGCAAACCTCCTCCTTTCCTTGAGGTTCACTATCACCGTGCCGAAGTCGCAACTTACTTCCTCGCAGATGCTCTCGATCATCAAAGCTGTTCTGAACATAGTGCAGTTTTGGGCCTATCCTCCCGAGTGGCGAGTCCAAGATATTCAGGATAGGATGCTGATGTTTCTGCCTATATCCTGGATTTCGGTGAGTCTGACTGAGGCTGCTTGGCCTCCTGCATCCTGCTAGTGACACGTGCAAGATGGCCCTGCATCCTGCTAGTGACACATGCCAAATGGCATTTGGGGGCTCTGCAGTGGGACCTGAAGTTCAAGTGGACGCAGCATCAGGGGAATCTCTTCAACATGGTCCAGATCTCATAGAGAACTGCACAGGACCTGCAGTGGTGGCTGTCCAACTGCAATTGGGTAAGCTTCAGACCCCTCTCCCTTCCCCAACCAGATCACACAGTAGTGACAACCATCTGGGAGAGATGGAGATCAGAGTACTGTGGTCTTCGAAGGAATCCAGACTCCACATCAATTTCCTGGAGCTCTGTGCCGTTTATTTGGCATTGAAAGCTTTTCTTCCTTCCATCAAGGGAAAGCTGGTTCAGGTGCTTACAGACCACAGTGCCATGTGGTACTGCAACAAACACGATGGGGTGGGGTGGGGTTTTGGACTATTTCTCAAGAGAGCATATTCCTGGTGGTTCAACACCTGGCAGGTATCCCTGAATGCCAGGGCTGACGAAATCAACCGTCGATGCCTAGCGTATCACAAATGGCGTCTCCATCAGAAGGTGATGCAGGTTCACTTTCAGAGGTGGGCAGAGCCTTCGTTAGATCTGTTTGCCTCCGCTGTAAACGTGCAAGGTCTATAGTTTTGAACGTGGGAGTTTCCAAGGTGGCACTCGCTCGGCGACGCTGTTCGCTTTGGGTGGAACTCAGGCCACCTATGCGTTTTTCTGCCAATACCACTCCTGTCCAGAGTGCTTAAGAAGATCAGAAGTGGCCGGGTCCAAGTCATTCTTGTGGCTCCGGACTGGGCAAAGAGTCTGGTAGCCCGAGCTCTCGAACTGAGCATTGATCCTTTGAGCAGGCTGCCCCTTCTGGAGGATCTTCTGTCGCACCAGCAGGGGAGGGGCCAGAGATTTGTAAATATTGTTCAGGAAGGTCTATTGATTCTCTTTCTGCTTCCATCTCTTAAGCCCTTCTCTTAATTCTGACTCTTGCCCAGCAGGCCTCTGCTCTGGGCACTCTTAAAGGGTACCATTCAGCCTTTTCTTCCTTTGTAAGGCTGCCGGACCAACCCTCTTTATTTTAATGTCCTATTCTAAACAGATTTCCTAAGGGGCTTGTACAAATGGTGCCACCTGCCCCATTCATCATGCCTCAGTGGGACCTTAATTTGGTTCTCACCTTCCTGATGTGTGTTCCGTTCGAAGCTCTGCACAACTAACCCCTCCGGCTGCTTTCAATCAAAACAGCCTTTTTAGTGGCCTCCTTCTGCCAGGAGGGTGAGCAATTGCAGGCTCCTTACCTGATCATCTTCACTGATAAGTTGGTACTTCGCAGTAGGGCCTCTGTCTTACCGACAGTGGTAACACCATTCCACGTGGGGCAATCAGTCACGTTACCCACTTTCTGTACTCCTCCGCTCCCATCTAAAGAGGAGGAGCGACTCCACCGTCTGAACCCAAAAAGAGCGTTGTCGTTCTACATTGACTGCACTAAAGAGTTCAGGTTGGGCAACCAACTCTGTGGGGTACGTTGGGTCAAAGAAAAGTTGTGCTGTGCAGAAGAGGGCTATATCACAATGAGTCCTCTTCTGCATAACATTTTGCTATGCTCTGGCCAAGAAACAGCCTCCTGAAGAGCTCATTCCACCAGAGCTAAAGCTGCAACAGTGTTTGCAACATGGTGTCCATGTCCTTGACATTTGTCAGACAGCAATGTGGGAATCACTGCATATGTTCACTAAGCACTACAGTCAAGTCCGCATGGATGGCCTTTTTGGGTGCTCTGTTCTGCAGGAGTTCCTGGTCTAAACTTGTCCGCAGTCAGTCCCTCCTTGTCTTTCTTGGATATCTTTTCTAAGGTAAGGAACCTGTGGCTAGATTTCTCTATCAGATGGACAAATTACTTATCTTCAGTAACGCCTTATATGATACAGACATAATCTGAAAGACACGTTAGTGATAGATTCCTTACCTTAGAATATCCCCAGGCGTCAGACAGGATCCGGAAAGTTTTCATCAGCAGTAACCCTGCGCGTCGGTAGGCGTCGTCATACGGCTCTGCGTATGTCTCTGGCGTCGTAGCTGCCGAGATGATGTCGTCAGAGCTACTTAGATGCTACTTAGATGCGCCCACGCACGCTGACGTCAGTTCTTTCTTTTTCCGCGCAGAAGCGCAGATCCGAGAGAGCGGTACCCCTAGTTAAAAAGTTTTAACTTGGATTCTGACAACTTGTTTTGTTGTGTATTTGACTTCTGGTGCAATAGGGATGCCCGGGTTTAAGTCCTGTAGGGCCTGCCGTTGAAACGTGTTGGTATCGGACCCTCGCGACGTGCGTCTCTTCTGGGACAGGTAAGTCTAGGCGCCATAAAAAGTCGAAGATGCGATGTCGCTCTTCCTCTACCCCTCACCAGTCGCGGGACGCTGTAGAGGGGGCGGGCGGTGACTCCCCTGCGGCTCCGTTTGAGCCTGCGGCCTACCCACCCTTTCCGGGCCCGCACGCGACTTCGGACGAGGTGTTATGTTATGTTATCGTGTCTTATAAAGCGCGACGGCTGCCCCAGTGAAGGGGCGTCCCGGCGCTATTGCAGGAAAGACTGACAGAGCAAAAGAAGCAGGCAAGGACTAAGATGCAGAGAAAAGATCAGTCTTAATGGCCTTTCTGAATGCTAAATAATTATCAAGGCCACAGATCTGCCCAGGGAGTGAGTTCCAGAGAGTGGCGGCTCTGTAGCGAAAAGAGCGCCCACCGGCCCTAACTCTACGTGTCTGGGAAACCACCACCAGGTGCTGAGCCTGTGAGCGGAGAAGCCGTGTAGGGGCGTATGGCAGCAGAAGATTGGCCAGGATGGGAGGAGTGGCCAGTTTCAAAATCTTGAAAGAGATACATAGGTTTTTGAATTCAATGCGTCTGGCCACAGGTAGCCAGTGAAGACGGCAGATGGTGTTTGACACAGAGCAAGATTTGCGCAGACCTAAGAGTGTTAGGGTCAGGCCTTCATGTCGGCCTTGCGGCATGTGTTTGTCCCACCGGGTCCCTCCGGAGCGCCTTCAGGCCCTGCGAATCTGTCAGAAGGGTTTGCCACCGTGCCGCTGCCTCTGGCTTCTGCTACGCTGGTACCATACCCTGCAGCGCCACCGGCTCCGTCCTGGGCTCAGGCCTCTGCTCCGGTGCCGGCCCTGAATCCAGCACCGCCGCTCGTGCCGGACGGCGCAGAACCGGGACTCTTACCCTCCCATTCCATTTCTTGGAGGGGAGTTTATCCCATTTCCCAGGGCACCTCGTCTTTACCGACCTCTTCAGCAACCAGTGGACGAAGGGGAGTACTGGGAGGTTCTGAGGACCCTCTTGCAGCTCAATGTGAGGATGAGCCTGAATGGGAAGGCGATGTGGAGGGTCCAGAGGATCTGGATTTCTCTCCTCACCCTGGTACTCTGTCCCCTTCTTCCATGGCCACGGAGGAGGTTGGGACTTTTTCGGTGGTATTGCGCAGGGCAGCTGAGGCTCTTTACCTCGAGCTTCCCTCTGTACCTATCAGGACCGATCTCTTGACTGAGGTCCTGCAGCCGCAGTCCTCCTCTGCGGAGCCATTACTGCCCTTCAATGAAGCGCTTGCTGATATCCTGTTGGGCACCTGGGTTAAACCTATTACAGGAGTCCCGGTAGCCAAGGGTGTGGCGCGCCGCCATCGCCCGGCGTCGGTCTATCCCAGCTTTCTCACACAACACCCGACTCCTGAGAGTTTGGTTGTCCAGGCTTCTGCCTCCCCGAGTGCGTTCCCTTCTGCTCCTCCGGAAACTCTAGGAAACTGGAGCAATTAGGGAAAAAGATTTTCACATCTGCCAGCTCTGCGTGAATACTGCGTGCCTGCTAGGCCGCTATTCGAAATCTGTGTGGGACACTGTGGCACAGGTACTGCCTCAGTGCCCTGTGGAAGCACGGGCGGTTCTCTCCCAAGCCATTACCGAAGGAAGATATGCTGCGAAATGTACTATTTGTTGTGGGCTTGACACGGCCGATTCTCTCGGTACGGTACTTTCCACAACTGTGGCGGTCCGTCGTTATGCTTGGCTCCACACTACTGGCTTCTTTGGGGATGTCCAGAACACCCTGTTGGACATGCCCTTTGATGGTACACGCCTCTTTGGTGATAAGGCGGATAGCACCCTGGAACGCTTTAAGGACTCTAGGGCTACGGCCCAGTCCTTGGGTCTCGCCACCACGCGTACTCCCTCAGGGTCCGCATTTCGGTCCTTTCGAGGTCGAGGTCGGGACGCCCAGGTGCGTTCTTTTCAGACCTGCAAGGCTGCGCAGCCACAGTCAGCGCAGCCGCGGATGTGGGACCCGCCGTGGTGGATCGTGAGGACAGAGGACGGGTTAGTCCTTCACCTCCCCTACCGCCGCCTCTAAACCTTCCTAGTCCACTGTTTCAGGCCCACCTGACGCCAGTGGGTTGCAGGATTCGCCATCTCCTTCCCCACTGGCGTTCCATAACCTCGGAGAGGCGGGTTCTGCATATAGTTTGCAGGAGCTACTCCCTCCCCTTCGAATCTACTCCTCCAGCCATGCCACCTCAGTACCACCGCATGTCGTGGGAACACTTGGCACTTCTTCAACAGGAAGTTACGGCCCTCTTGGCCTAGAGTGTAATGATCCTGTCCAAAGATTGGTGCTCCTCAGGATTCGTGCGATGCAATATGGGTTCCACTCCTTGACATCCCCAACTCCTACAATGACTGTACAGAGTATTAGGGTGATCAAGTAAGGGAAGTGAAAGGAACGGTACAGCAGGGAGTAGAACCTGTAAAACAAAGAACAGCTTGATGAAAAAACATATGTGCATGCAACACTACACTCAATGAGTCTCACTAGTCTATCTCGTACCTGACATGTCTCACAAACAACCACCAAGCTTCTTCTCCCTATGCTCCAACTTGTGGTATTACTTCATACCCCAATAAACTGTCATATAAGAAGTCTCAGACAGAGATGCATCGGTGTATAGGCAATAGAGAGACAAGCAGAACACAAAGAATGTGTCTCGTTCCCACAACACCCACAAGGGGGGCACTCGTTGAACAACACGAGTGAATCCCTACTTCCTTTCCCAGTTTCTAAACAAAACAACACGCTCCTACTTCGGAGCTTCTTCCGAGAGAAAACACAACAGTACAAAGTCTTGCACTCCAGGTGATTAGTGAGGGATAGAGAGGCGCACTCCTATGTTGCGCACTGAGGATCAAAGTAGAAGAAAAAAAGGGGGGGGGTCTCACTCAGCCGAACGAAACGTACTGAATCCAGTCTTAGCCTAAACGGCAAATACGAAAGTCAATACGCTCTTACCTCAGAGCACGGTGAGGGTCTAAGGGCAATCCAGGTTCTCACTAGCGTGAATGCAGGCAAAACAAAGCCCGGGAAAGGAAAACAAAAGTCCGTTCTCAGTCCCGGTGGGGTTGAAGTGTTGAGCGTCCGCTCCGGCTCTTCTCCCGTCCTCTGAAGCGCGGGCTAAAAAACACCCGCAGAGGTTGCAGCACTTGCTGCTAAAATCCGGTTAGGAACAAACCAGGTCTGGGAAAAAGTGACGCGACTGCTTCTCTGCGATTTCCGGGTCCGTGGTATGACGGGCTCGCAATCAAGAATAACGCACGCCTACCAGGCGTGTGGCGTCAAAATTTAAGGACGTGGCTCCGCCCCCGCATAGCAGGGCTTTCTGGGATATGAAGTCCCAGGCAGGCGCAAAGCTTGTTGGTTCCTGACAGTAGGTCCCCCTGCCAGGTGCCTCCTAGAACCCGGTTTATCGGGGTGTCTGCGGTAGAAAGCACTGACCGCCACCGGGGCATGTACATTGGTGCAAGGTTCCCACGAGTCGTCTTCTGGGGTGTAGCCTTTCCATGATACCAGAAACCACAGCTTCCCTCTCCTGTACTTGGAATCCAAAATGCTGTTTACTTCGTATTCCATCCCACCATTCGTAGCAATGGGAGGAGGCATTTTCCGCCTTGCCCCTACTGCGGGCTTTAGTAGACTGCAGTGAAACACAGGATGAACCCAGAGGTATCATGGTAACCTCAACCGATACGCCACTGGATTGATCCTTTTTACCACCGGGTAAGGGCCTATGTATTTTGGATGAAACACACTGTGCAGTTTAAACCGGAAGTTTTTTGTGGACAACCACACCATGTCCCCCACCTCGTACTGAGCTCCATCAATCCGGTGGCGATCTTCCCATCCCTTATAGGTCAGCTTTGCCCACAGCAGCTGTCTCCTCAACTTCTTGTGTACCATTTGCAGGGCCTTGATATGAGCGCGAACAGAGGGCTGGTTAACTATGTCTGCGGGCAAATCAATGGGCAAAATGCGGGCACAGAAGCCATAGTTGGCTGCAAACGGAGAGACACCCGTAGAGCTATGAGAAGCATTGTTGTAAGCTAACTCAGCCATCCATAGCGTGGAAACCCAGGATTCCTGTGCTTCGTTGGCGTTAACATCTCAGGTACTTCTTCAGGGTCTGGTTGAGCCTCTCCGTCTGCCCATCCGTCTGTGGATGGAAACTCGTAGACACCGCGGACTCCACGTGCAAGGCTGGGCACCACAACCTCCAGAAACTCGCTATGAACTGCAGGGACCTTGGGGGTTCCATGTAGTTTAACGACGTTTTGGAGCACCAGTTGTGCTGTTTGTCCAGCGGTGGGCAGGTTTTTGCAGGGAACAAAATGATCCATTTTGGTAAGGCTGTCTACCACCACCAGAAGCGCAGAATACCCCTTATCCATGGGTAAACCAGTGATCAAGTTCAAGCTGATGTGCTGCCATGGCAAGTGAGGAGTAGGCATGGTGATCAGTTTTCCTTCTTTTTTGTCTTGTCCTCTTTCCCTCGAGCACAACTCTTGCACCTAGAGACCCATCCCTTGACGTCTCGAACCAGAGAGTCCCACCAGAAATGTCTTTGCATCAACAGGACAGTTTTACGGATGCCAGGATGTTCAGCCAATGGGGAATCGTGACACCAAGCATAGGCTTACTTCCTTAAAGGCACAGTCTGTAGATACAGCTGACTGTTCTGGAAAGGCAACCCGTGCTTCATGGTTCGGGTAGGTTTCGCTTCGGCCCATTTCTCCCACTCTTGGATGGTCCTGTAACGCCGTACCTCGTCCAGGTACTGTTCGGCCTTGAGAACGCACACCACCTTAGAGGGATCAAGGATGGCTGCAGGAGGGACTATGGCCGAGTCACCGTCGGACGCCAGACGAGACAAGGAGTCTGCTTTGCGGTTTTCAGCTCCAGGCCTGAAAGTGATAATGAAGTCGAGCATCCACCTCATTTGTCTTCGAGTCAGATGTCTAGCCGTCTTGATGTATTGGAGGTTTCGATGGTCGGAGCACACAGTGATGAGATACCGGGTTCCCAAAAAAAACCGGACACCATTCCTGGAAGGCCTTTTTTTATAGATAACAACTCCTTCTCCGCTATGTTGTAATTGTTTTCTGCCGGGTTCAGTTTTCCTGACAGATAAGCTACCGGATGTAGCTGTCTGGTATGTTTTGTCTCTCTTTGGGAGAGGATAGCCCCTATCGCCTCATCGGAAGCATCGGCCTCTACGATGAAGGGAGCGTCTAACTGGGGATGCCTGAGAACCGGTGCAGAGGTAAAGGCTTTTTTTAGATATTTGAAGGCGTCTGCGGCTTCCTGGGTCCATTCGAAGGCTGCTCCCTTTGGACCAAAGTCGCCGCACAGGAGATAGGCTTGAAGGATATATGATCCCTGCACGTTTCTGACAGGAACTGTACGGTCTTGTCCCTCCAATTTATGGTGGGGTTATGGTGGCAGAACCATGGCATTCCCAGTATCACCTCATACTGAGGGGCGTCGATGTTGTTCAAAGCCAAGTCTTCCCTGTGTTGTCCCCCTCCTGTACCCACCGACAACTGAACAGTCTGTTTTCTCCGTGATGAGACCCGATTTGAGGGGTTTGCCATCCAGGCCAACACCTCCTCAAGGGTCTCCAGGGGCATTCTATGTATGTCTAGGTGGTGAACCAACCCGTTATCTATGAAGTTCCCTGTAGCCCCTGAGTCTAACATGGCCTTTACCTGGAAGAAGTGTTGTTTATACTCTAGACCCATCAGGAGCACTATATTGAATTGTGTTGTCTTCACCCGAGTGGTGGCCAAGGAAGGTATCTTCCATTCCCTATCTACCCCCGGTCCTAATGAAACAGCAGAAACGCTGCTAAGATTGGTGTGCGATGCCGATGCTACCGTCTTCTTGCTTCTATATGTGTGTCCTGGTGTTTTGGGCCTAGCGGGGCACTCACGGACATAGTGCCCTTTCTTTCCGCAGTACATACATAAACCCTGAGTGCGTCTGCTTTTCCTCTCACTCCGGGAGAGCGGTGGCCGTAGGGCTCTGACTTCCATAGGTTAGGAGGAGGCTTCACTCCCTGGTGTGTCCCTCCTGGAGCGCCTCTCCAGCGGGTACACAGGCTTGTCACCCTTACGAGTTTCGCCCCCTCTATCAGCTATACGTCCATCCAAACTTAACGCAAGACTGAGATCTGTACATGTTTGAGGCTGTGGATCTATTCGGGCTATGACGTCCTTCAGCTCGTCACAAAGGCCTTGATAAAAAAGGGACATCCTTTTTTTCCTCCGGCCATGCTGCTTCCGCCACCAGTCTGTTAAAGGTGGTTAAGTAGGTCACTAAATCGCGTCTCCACAGTTTTAACTCCAAAAGTTCCTTATCGACACTGAAGGTAGTGGTTCTTCTGTTGAACACCCCTTCCAAAGCCGATCGGAAATTATCCCAGTTCGACAAGATAGGGTCGTAGAAGTGACGCAGTGAAATCCTACAAGATTTCACTGCGCCACTTCTGGGGTGCAAATGCATCCATATTTTACGCCTGCCTCACAGCAGGCATAAGACTGACGCAGGCCCTTTCACATGGGGCTTGCCCCATGTGAAACGACACATTGCTGGAGTTGCGTTACTTGCGTGACACACTCCAGCAATGCGTCACTTTTGCGTCTACAGATACGTCAGAAATCCTGACTTATCTGTAGCTCCTTGCGACATGATGCGTCGTACTGTAAATATGACGTATCTATCATGTCGCAAGGAGGGCGCACTGAGAAGTGACGCATCGCTGCTTTCACGCAGCGATGCGTCGCTTCTCATAAATGAGGCCCTCAGTTCTTACCGCAGCCCCTCCATCACGGAGGTGGTGCTCCTTTCCACGCCAGGGCAGCCGTGTCTGTAGATGCTTAAACAATTGCCCGAAGACTTGAAAGGGCACACTCAATGCTCCAACCAGCTGGCTTCTCCTGCTGACTCTCTTTGGCACACCATTGTGTATCACTGATGCCTGACACGTTTCGAGGCTAGAACGCCTCTTATTCATAGGCTGGCTTGTAAAACAAATGTGGCAGGAGAAGCCAGATAGTTGGAGCATTGAGTGTGCCCATTCAAGTCTTCGGGCAATTGTTTAAGCATATATATATATATATATATATATATCCACTTCGTTTACCCACACAGGTTTCCTCGCGCACTCCCAGAAGGACAAACAGCTTCACCAATGATCGTTTTTTATAATTCCTTTACTTTCAGCATGCCAGATACAAAAAGACAAACTCTACGCGTTTCAGTCTCAGCAGAGACCTTGCGCACGAGTCTAGCGGTTGCTCAAAGGTAGTCAGGATTTTTAAACATACAAACAAATCAATTAGTGACATCACTTCCTGAGACAGTGCTGCTTGGCATTCTGGTCATTGTAGTGCCCAATACATTTTCTGACAAAACCCGACATTTTCCAATCCAAATAAAGTTCGTTTTCAACAAAAATAGGAATGAAAAACCCATTCCGTAGGCCTATGCACCTTTCTGTACATTTCAGGTCATTAAAACCATGCAATGTTATGATAACTATGATAGACATTTATATAGCTTAGTCTACGGTAATGTTGACAAGGTCTGGTCACCATTTGATTATTCACTTTCTACTAAACATAGTAGTAAACCACAGATTTCTATTAAAGTGAGTCATAATGTTACACCCTGGTGATCTTATATTAAGGATTGGAACTGTTGATTTTGAACATAAATCAAGCCCTCTAGTGGGCAGTATTCTACAACTTGTGATATGAAGGCACTGTCTCTCATCGTGAAAAAGGAACAAAAAAATGTGAGACATACATTAATGTAATAAACCTCAAAATCAACAGTTCCAATCCTTAATATAAGATCACCAGGGTGTAACATTATGACTCACTTTAATAGAAATCTGTGGTTTACTACTATGTTTAGTAGAAAGTGAATAATCAAATGGTGACCAGACCTTGTCAACATTACCGTAGACTAAGCTATATAAATGTCTATCATAGTTATCATAACATTGCATGGTTTTAATGACCTGAAATGTACAGAAAGGTGCATAGGCCTACGGAATGGGTTTTTCATTCCTATTTTTGTTGAAAACGAACTTTATTTGGATTGGAAAATGTCGGGTTTTGTCAGAAAATGTATTGGGCACTACAATGACCAGAATGCCAAGCAGCACTGTCTCAGGAAGTGATGTCACTAATTGATTTGTTTGTATGTTTAAAAATCCTGACTACCTTTGAGCAACCGCTAGACTCGTGAGCAAGGTCTCTGCTGAGACTGAAACGCGTAGAGTTTGTCTTTTTGTATCTGGCATGCTGAAAGTAAAGGAATTATAAAAAACGATCATTGGTGAAGCTGTTTGTCCTTCTGGGAGTGCGCGAGGAAACCTGTGTGGGTAAACGAAGTGGATATTACAACGGCTTAACCCTGCCGTACCTCGAACGCACCACCGCAGAGCGCCCATGATTCCTGAAGTGGGTTGTGTTGGAAAAGAATATATATATATATATATAAGGTTTCAAGGTGTGTATGGGTTTTAGAGTGGCATGGGAATTTCTAGGGTTTACAGTGGATATGGGTTTTTGGGTTGCAAGGGTAAGTTTAGGGTGGATACGGATTTTTGGGTGGCAAGGGAATTTTTAGGGTTCTGGGTGGCTATGAGTTTTTGGTTGTCAAGGGTAATTTTTGGGTTTGGGGTGGGTATGGGTTTTGGGGCGGTAAGGGTGTTTGAATTTGTGTGTGTGTAGATATATATATATATATGTGTGTGTGTGCATATGTATGTGTATGTATATATGTATGTATATATATATATATATATATATATATCTCCACAAGACTCCAATCTTCACTCGCTTTCGTAGAGAATGGAAAACAGGAGCACAGACCACAGTTCGGTGCAGGTTTAAAGTTTATTCAGATCCACCAAACACAGCAGCATGACCTGTTTCGACCCAGGAGGGTCTTGATCACATGATACATATATATAGATTTGGAGTTCTACTTCCCTACCATGCCTTAACAGTGCAAATTTCATTGTAAAGGCACAAGCGTGGTAAAGACTTGCGTGGTAGTGTTGCGGTCGTTGTAGTGACCGCATTGTAAAGCCATGCATGGTAATGACTTGTGGGGTTCCGCTATACATGCGAAAGCGAGCCTTAGCTCAGGGAAAGCACATCATTGTCGTTAGCACAGTGCCGACCCTAGAGACCGTCCTCAGAGCAAGCGCTCCAAATGCTAAGGCACTACATTCATGTTGGATACAGTGAGCTAACTCACTCACCACAACAGATGCAGACTACAAGTCTGACTCTACACTACAAGCACCAGCCTTTCTGCAGTACGAACAGGAATATCTTCTGACTAATGGGCGCTATGAATACACCATTTATACTGATGGTTCTTCCCAGCCTGCCATAGGAACAATGCATCAATCCTCAGCAGCGTGCTCTATTGTGAAAGGGTACATGCACGGTGGAGAATTCCACCCTGAGAAAACCTACACGCAGTCACTTGGTGACTGCCTGGCGCAGCTGGGTGAACTTAGGGCTCTGATACTGGTACTAGCAAGTACATATTTAGGATTCATCACACTTACAGTGTGTGATTCATTTTATTGTGTCCAGTCTTATAATGACTATTTACATTATTGGATCCAGAATGGATTCAGACACTTAAAGGGTTGCACAATCAAGCACAAGCTGCTTTGGAAACAAGTAGCAACGCTGAAAGATTGCTTGCCACGTACTCATGTGATACACACTTTGTGTCATCAAAGTGCTGGCATACATGTTGCAGAGAATTCAGTGGCTGATGAAGTTGCAAAAGCAACAG